>NW_026652295.1:43263615-44488133 GCF_009828535.3 Hylobates moloch | reverse complement strand
ACCTAAAACCCTAAAAACCCTAGAAGAAAACCTAGGCAATACCATTCAGGACATAGGCGTGGGCAAGGACTTCATGTCTAAAACACAACAAGCAATGGCAACAAAAGCCACAATTGACAAATGGGATCTAATTAAACTAAAGAGCTTCTGCACAGCAAAAGAAACTACCAGCAGAGTGAACAGGCAACCTACAGAAAATTTTTGCAACCTATTCATCTGACAAAGGGCTGATATCCAGAATCTACAATGAACTCAAACAAATTTACAAGAAAAAAACAAACAACCCCATCAAAAAGTGGGCAAAGGACATGAACAGACACTTCTCAAAAGAAGACATTTATATAGCCAAAAAACACATGCAAAAATGCTCATCATCACTGGCCATCAGAGAAATGCAAATCAAAACCACAATGAGATACCATCTCACACCAGTTAGAATGGCCATCATTAAAAAGTCAGGAAACAACAGGTGCTGGAGAGGATGTGGAGAAATAGGAACACTTTTCCATTGTTGGTGGGACTGTAAAGTAGTTCAACCATTGTGGAAGTCAGTGTGGCGATGCCTCAGGGATCTAGGACTAGAAATACCATTTGACCCAGCCATCCCATTACTAGGTATATACCCAAAGGACTATAAATCATGCTGCTATAAAGACACATGCATACGTATGTTTATTGCAGCACTATTCACAATAGCAAAGACTTGGAACAAACCCAAATGTCCAACAACAATAAACTGGATTAAGAAAATGTGGCACATATACACCATGGAATACTATGCAGCCATAAAAAATGATGAGTTCATGTCCTTTGTAGGGACATGGATGAAACTGGAAAACATCATTCTCAGTAAACTATTGCAAGGACAAAAAAACCAAACACCGCATGTTCTCACTCATAGGTCGGAATTGAACAATGAGAACTCATGGACACAGGACGGGGAACATCACACTCTGGGGACTGTTGTGGGTTGGGGGGAGGGGGGAGGGACAGCATTAGGAGATATACCTAATGCTAAATGACGAGTTGATGGGTGCAGCACACCAACATGGTACATGGATACATATGTAACAGACCTGCACATTGTGCACATGTACCCTAAAACCTAAAGTATAATAATAATAAAAAAAATAGCAAATGAAAAAAAGAAAAGCCAAAGTACTTTACATTTTTCAGTAGAAAGGTCATAAGAATGGGTTAGCCTGGATATGGTATGACAACTGGTAGTTCCTGCCAAAGGACATAGTCAAAGAAGCAACATTAATTTCAATATCAATTACACATTGATATTAAATAAATGTCAAGGTGCTAAACTACTGTGCCACCTCGCACCACTTGTGATTCAGAAATTATCTTCATGGCTCTGGTCATGACATGCCCCTCCTCAAGAACCTTCAACTGCCCCCCCACTGCCCACAGGACTGACCCCAAATTCCTAACCCAGTTTTTCTAGGCCCTCCACAAGCATGCCTGGGCCCTCTCACCAGGTGCATGTTCTTACAGTCTTCTCTGTTTCACCTGCTTTGTTGAAATCCCACCATCTTCCAAGGCTCTGCTTCAACACCAGACTCTCCATTCCTACCTCTGTGGTGGAATACCCATGTCTTCTTCAGTCAGAGCTAATTTCTCTGTCCCATGCACTTATATATCACTTTTGTTTGTTCCTCTCTTGTAGAACTTACTCTATTTTTCCCTTGTTTCAATGTTTAGATATTCGGCTTTGGTTAAGCCACCAATTCTCACTGAGCATAGTGTGTGGCCATGAGAAATGAGCTCAGTAATGCTGTTGATCATCTTCAAAATGGATTTCAAAAACTAGCAAGCACAATATGAGTGCAAAATAGAATCGTGACTCAATGATTACCCTGTGAATAAATGAACATTTCAGTGATTCCACAGATGATCATTCTCAGTTACATCACTTGGTTTAAACAGACCAATGAGGCCTTAAAATGCCAGTTAACCCTGAATTGTATAATTCAAATCGATAAATTTATATTAAATGAATCACATTTCATTTTATGTTAAGCAAATCACGAATAAACCTGTTTTGTTTTTTTAAAAAATAACAGGTTAAAATCCCATCTACTCGGGAGGCTGAGGCAGGAGAATCGCTTGAACCTGGGAGGCAGAGGTTGCAGTGAGCCGAGATCTTGCTTCTGCACTCCAGCCTGGGCAACAGAGGGAGACTCCATCTCAAAAATAAAATAAAATAAAATAACAGGTTAAATCAGCCTGTTATTTTAAAACAGCCCCATCACCATGACTAGAACAGCTAACTCTGGCCAAAGAACCTCAACATGTAGTATGTCTCAGCAAGAATAGATGAGTAGAGCAGCATAAATCCATTCACACTGAATGGATTTTCCTACAAAATATGGTTCTCATTAGAAAGCAGAGAAGTATATAGGCCAGGAGATTGCCCAAGCAAGGTGTGGGAGGATGGAGTCCTTTGTGGAATCAGACAACAGGCAACAACAGGTGTGGAGGAGTAAGGATGAAAGTGACTAGAAGAATAGCAAAGCTCTCAAGGATTTTATACATTATATGCATTTTCTAGATGAAAGGCTATTCAAAATTTTACAAAAGTCAAATCAGAGCACCTTCATAAGCCAGGTTCCTCTGTTGCCTATGACTTCATACTTCCCTACAGTGATCTGCTGCTTAATGATGGGCAAAGAACAGGACTAGGTTTGAGCAAATTATGAGGGATGCCACTTGGAGTTTGCTCCCCTTCCTTTTTCTGTTTTCACTTTCCTCTAGAGCTGCCCCCTCTATTTACTAACCTTTAAAAGACAATACCCACCTGCATTCTTCTAAGGGCTTTTCTCCCCAACCAATTTTGCAAATTGGAGCGAATCAGACAACCTTAGTCACACACGTGTATATAAATAGCTAATAGAGGTGCATATGACATCGCTCCTGAGAGAAAAGCCTTAAGGCTAAGAGATTAATTTCCAGTTATGAAATTGCAACCATCCAGGAATTGGGCAGGGAGAACTCTCCCATGACATCCCCCGCCCCTTCCCTGCCAAGAACACCTTAAAGGCGTAAAGCACTTGCTGCCTGCTTGGCCTGTTCATAAAGATTCACACTGACCAAAGAATTCCTTGGTGCAACCTCAAGCTACAAAATTGTCGCGAAGAATATTTACATTTACATTTTAAACGCAAATACCTAGAGTGGAAAAATGTATTTTGGATCTGGATGGAGGACAATATTTTTAGGTCCTCTCCTGCTGCTAGTAAATTTACAGAATTACAATACCCATAAGGAGCCAATAATTTTTTAAATAGTGATGTTAAACTAAGTATGTTCAGGCATCTAAGGGGTGTTATGTGCTTTACAAAGAACTGAGAATGTGGTTTTAACAAAATGTTTTCACCCCGTACACCACAAACACATGTGCAGTTTCATATTTGGCTCCTGACAATATGTCTTACAAAATAGGTCTCAAACCAAATACCAGAAGACGACTATCTCTCCTGCTATATGACTGCATCCTGCACTGAGTTAGTTATTCAACAAATGACATTCAGTTATAGCCTAGAAAATATTTGTAGTAGAGACGGAGTTTCACCATGTTGGCCAGGCTGGTCTCAAACTCCTGACTTTGTGATCCGCAAAATATAAAAATTTAGCCTGGTGTGGTGGCGTGTGTCTGTAATCCCAGCTACTCGGGAGGTTGAGGCAGGAGAATTGCTTGAATCTGGGAGGCAGAGGTTGCAGTGAGCCAAGATCACACCACTGCACTCCAGCCTGGGCGACAGAGCAAGACTCTATCTCAAAAATATAAAGAAAGAAAGAAAGAAAAGAAAAAGAAAATAATTGTTTAGCTTTGTTTTGGTTTTACTTCATAGTTTCCTGACTTCATTCATGAGGCAAAAGGAACGACAGCCAGCAGAGCCGGCCCCATGGAGCTCCTGCACTTGCAAGCACTCAGATCCTGCAGGAAGAACTGGTATGCACCCGTACACACAGAAAAGGCCACTGAGAGTCAAACACCAATTCTCCACTGAGAGTCAAACACCAGCACCAATTCGTGAACTTTGGTGAGGTGTGAGGTATTATCACAGGATAGGGTTTATTTATTGTTGCTGCTGTTTACTGAGGTATAATTTCCACACAGTAAAATTAAACATTTTTAGGCACATAGTTCTCTGAATTTTGACAAACTTAGTGATGTGACTACAAAAGCAATCAAAATTCTATCACATAAAAAAATTCTTTGTGCCCCTTTCTAGCCAATCCCCTCCCCTCACCCCTAGTCCTTGGCAACTGCTGATCTGGTTTCTATTTCCATTGTTTTGCCCTTTCTAGAATATCATGTAAACGGAATCATACAGTGTATGGCCATTTGTGTCTGGCTTCGTTCACCTAGAAAAATGCTTTAGAGATTCATCCATGTTGTTGCATGCATGAGTTCTGTATTCCTTCTTATTGCCAAACAGTATTGCATTTATGGACACACTACAATTTGTTTATTCACTAGTTGAGGGACACTTGGATGGTTTCTAGCTTTACATGATTATGAATAAAGCTGCTGTAAAAATTTGTTGACCAGTTTTTCAGTGGACGTCTCTTTGTTTCTCTTAGATAAATACCCAGGAATGAGATTCCTAGGTTGTATGTCATGTGTATATTTAACTTTATAAGAAACTTCAAAACTGACTTCCACAGTGGAAGTCCATTCCCACCAGCAGTGTATGATAGTCCAGCAATGTATTATAGCTCTGAATCCTTGTCAGTATCAGATGTTGTCAGTTTCCTTGATTTGAGCCATTTTATTAGTAATCCATGAACTTTCAATCTAGGCTGGGCCATAAAATTAAACTTTCTGCTAGCTATATGTACTGGGTTGAATAAGTGTCCTTCCGAAATACACATTCACCTGGAACCGCAGAATGTGACCTTATTTGGAAGTAGGATCTTTGCATATGTAATTAAATTTAAATGAAGCCATACTGGGCTGAAGAGGGCCTTAATCCCAATGACTGGTGTCCTTATAAGAAGGCCACGTGACACAGGGACACACAGAGGAGAGCATCCTGTGACAGTAGAGGCAGAGATTGGAGCTATGCTGCAGCAAGCCAAGGAATACCAGAATCCCCAGCAGCTGTTACGGCCAAGCAAGGATTCTTCTCAGAGTCTCAGAGAGAGCGTGGCCCTGAATACATCTTGATTTCAGACTTCTGGCCTCCAGAACTATGTGAGAATACATTTCTGTTTGTCGTAAGTCACCCAGTTTGTGATAATTTGTTAAGGCAGTCCTAGAACTAAAACACTATGAATACAATTTGCAGAATACAACAATACAAATAGGTTTATATTTGACTTATATAAAGCTTTCTGAAGATAAAAGCATAATAATTGCTTGTATAAAATTCATTCTAATTAGTTCAAACATATCACTAGAAGCCTGATTTACTAATATGCCTAAAAATTCTTGGGCTAAGTTTTTGACTATTCTATAATTCAACATTTCACCCATTGGACTGAACTTCTGCTAATGAGTCAAGATTAGTGAGGACCACTGTTTATCGTGAATTAAGAGCAGTGCAGAAGCAGAATCCCAGTGGTTCCTATCTATGGCCACTGAATATGTGAGACCCACATTTTGCAGAATGTTCTACAAAGGATTAAGAGATGAACTTTCTTTTAGTTTAGTCATTTGTGGTATAATGTACTGAAATGCACCTTTAAAGATTTTTAATTGTAAAATTATGTGTTTATTTTTCCTACAATGAAGTCTAGTTCTGAAAAACAAGACTTCTGTGGTAGAGCCAGTTTTGGTTGTTTCATAAAGAACAGATCGCATTTCAGTTTTAGCACAAAGCTCTTCTAGCCCCGATGAAGAAAATTATCTAGCTCTCAACCTGTATTAGATTTCCCTTGGGCAGGCAGAGGGATCTCCCTCCCCACCCAACCCCAAAACCTTTGAAAGAAAGAAGTTGGTTCTTCTGTTACACTATTATTCAATTAGAATTCCACTAATTCAAAAACAGAGAATAAAAGAATAGTTACAGTCAATAGCAGGTTGTGGTTTCTGTTGCTAAAACTTTCTGAAAACCTACTGCAAATAGGCAGATACTGAGGCAACAGTAAGACAGGAGGGCAGGTGCAGATGTGGGAGCAGGAATCTCATGTTTTTACATTCATTCCTCTATACTATGTAAACCAGACTTTCTCCCCATGGACAACATAAGGTAATAACAAGCCTACCAGGTGAACATTAGCTGTCATTATATGGACTTCTGGGAGGAATCTGGCACTCCTATGAGGACTTTTCTGTGTTGTGCACTGTGGTTACCAGCTGTACCATGCCTATTTCACAGGAATAGCTGGTGAATACAATCATGACTTCCATAAAATTTGCAGAGCAAAGCAGGTTGTCATCCAAACAGAGTCCAACAATGTTCAGTGATCCGAACAAAAGTCAGGCCCATTTTCACCACTCCTGCTCTCTGATAAGCATACATTGTCCTTTGAGTGTTTTGGGAGAGCACAGAGTTGGCCTATTTTGGGGGACAAGGACTTATAAGTCTGGACCACTCTGTTCCAAGTTTGGGCAATTTCAAAGGACAGGGCTTTGGGGAATTGGAACAACTTGTTCAACTTCATTGTCTTTGGGTCTCACTAAACATAGAAACCAGACTCCCTCTTAATCCCCATCCCACGTGTTGAAAACCATAAACTCAAGTTACCACGAATAAAAGGCCATGGAAGAGTGCCCAGATGCCCTTCGGGATGGGATGACCCAGTTAGGAGGTAGCAATGTTTGGGGTTGAGATTGTCCTTGTATTAGAAGCAGACAGAGAAAAAGCTATGAACAAAATGTTTTCATGGTTTAATTAAATATCAACAGAAATCTCTATTCACTTTAAAGCTCCAGCACACCAGACAAGGGAACCGAGCTCCAGGCAGGAGCCAAAACCACCATTGCAGATATGCTCCCAGTTTCACCAGCCAATTAGATGTTAAACTTACATTGTAACAATCAACCTGATATTATTGCCTACTGAAGATAGAACTAGAATTCTAATTAGGTCAGAATTCTAGCTGGGATTGTGTAGATGGACAAATTCTTTCAGGGTAGTTTGATATCACTGCTGTAATTTATGGTAAAGACAGTTGGGATGATACTGGCAAATTAAGTACCTGCCTACACTCCCTCAGGCCTAAAAATGCCATTGATTACCCCCCAAAAAAACCAAGAAAATAATCCACTACAGTACGGAAAAAGACAAAATAGGGGCACTAACACACAAGAAGCACTGAAGGCTTTCTGAAAGAGTAATCAGGCCTGATGTTTGTAGTTCTAATGTTTATTTTGCAAACAAAGGTAGAAACAGAGTCTGGAGCTCAGATGCCACCACCAGAGAGGGTAGCTGTTCAGCCTCTCTCCTGTGCAAATTAACCTAATCCTGAACCTGACTTGGTTTAATTCGCAGAATTTCAGGTGCCATGCTAGGTATACCACAAATATACCTCAGGGACGTCAATTGCGAAAACCTGGACCGTAAACGTTGGGGCTGCGGAGTTAACTAGGTTAATAAATTCTTTCTGAGATAAAGCAGGTAACACCCACTAATAAGAAGAATGAAACTTCATCGTCCCATTGGCATCCTCGGGTGTGCAGGTGTTCCTCAGAGCAAAGCCCATGGTGTGCCCCATCGCCAATTCGTGACAAGGCGGGGGGCGGGGGTCAGGGGACGGAAAAACACCTAAGAAGTCAGACACTTACAAGTCCCTTTGAAACAAAAAACAGTGAATGTTAGAGTACACCCACCTTTGGGGTAGCACGCAATAATCTCTCAGCATCACTGACTCCAGCATAGCTGGTCCCCTGGAAAAGGCACGTTGCCGGAAGGTTTTGTGTGGGACCAAGCAACTGGCCACCCCAAGCCTTCGGCCTCCCAGCTGGGTCCCGGCCCCTGGGAGTCCCCTCCCCCTCCCCCTCCACCCGCCAAACCCAGGCAGCGCCCGCCCCTGACCCCGCTGATTGACAGGCCGTGCAGCTACTCCTGGGAGCCTGGCTTTCGGGGGCAACCCGGGCAGAGGAGACTATCTCTGCAGCAGCCAATAGAAGCCGGGAGGCGGGGCGGGGAAGCGGCGCGGTCAGGTGCTCCGCTCCAGAATTGAGCACAGGTGAGCTCCTGCGCGTTCCGGGAGCGCCCCTTCCTCCAGTCACCTTCCTGCCGTTACCCGCGGCGCGCCGGAGGGAGTCTCCTCCAGACCCTCCCTCCCGTTGCCCCAAACTAATACGGACTGAACGGATCGCTGCGAGGGTGAGTCCAGGGGGGGTGGGTGGCTTCCCTCCCGGGGACCCACACGGCTCCTCTGGGTCCCTAAAGCAACGCCCCCTCCTTGCCACTGCACATCTAAGAAGCCCAGGCCTCGGTGGGCGGGATGACTGGGAACTGGGAACATAACCTACGCCGCGACCCTTCTGGGTGGCTAAGATGGAATCCTGGTGGAGAAGATGGACACCCCCGCCCTTGACGTCTACCCCAGCTACACAAACCTACTCCTTCTGCACTTTCCCTCTTCCCTTTAATCGGTGCCCCTTCCTTCTTGATCTCCAAGTCTGTTTGTGGAGGAAGGGTTGGAGGGGAGAAAGAACTGGAAAGTACTCAAGGAAATTTGGAGCCAGATCCAGGGATTCCACAGTTTTGTGCAGCATTTTGTGCACGAAAAAGAAAAAAAAAAAACTGATTGTTTTCATTCCCCACCCCCCACCTCTGTTTATTGCTCTGTGTCATGGACGTGATGTTCAGTCGTCTTGCCAAACATTCCTAAGCTTTAGACAACACTTAATCTTTGCTTACTTTTGTTGGTCCCAAGAAAGCAGTTTTCTTCTGCTTACACATGTGCTGAATTAATTTGCTAAGATAGATGAAAATGAGGTGTTCCATGTAGTTTATTTTCTCTGCTTTTAGCTTTAAATTACATTTGGTTGATACTAGCCTTCCTTGTTTTAAAAAGGTTGGAAAGAAAATTAGGGAGAGAAAGGACAGAGAGAGCAACTACCATCCATAGCCAGATAGGTGAGTAAATGTATTTGCAGTAACCTATTTGCTATTCCCTGCTGCAACTATTTTTAATGTTCCTTCCAGAATCAGAGAGAGTATTGCCATCTAAGAAATCGTTTTTAAATATAACATTTGAGCCATCATCTTGAGACCAATACCTAAAACAATTTCAGTTTAAGAAATGTCTAGGTATGGTGAAAGCACAGTTTAAAACCAGTAAAACAGAACTTATTGCCCTCAGCCAATACCCACAATGTACATATACCTTGTACTTCTGAAAGCAAAGCAAGCATGCCAAGTAGTTTTTATTTACCCGTACCTGTAATACAGCAAGGCGAAACAGGATATATTTTTTAAGTTTAAAAATGTCTTCAGGCTGGCTGCGGTGGCTCATGCCTGTAATCCCAGCACTTTGGGGGGCCGAGGCGGGTGAATCACCTGAGGTCAGCAGTTTTGAGACCAGGCTGGCCAATATGGCGAAACCCTGTCTCTACTGAAAATACAAAAATTAGCCGGGTGTGGTGGCGTGCACCTGCAGTCCCAGCTACTCGAGAGCCTGAGGCAGGAGAATTGCTTGAACATGGGAGGCGGAAGTTGCAGTAAGGTGAGATCGTGCCACCGCACACCAGCTTGGGCAACAGAGTGAGACTCCCTCTCAAAAAAAAAAAAGTCTTCAGCTTAGGAAGATATCAAAAGCCAGTTTCAAGAGATTTATTTGTACAAGTGTGGTTTGATCTAAGTTTTGGTGGGTTTATAAATACCTTCATGCAGGCATGGGTAGAAAAATGAGAGAACAAAAGATCCCTGCTGGATGTGCATGCCTGATGAAAACTGACAAAATTTACATATCGATTGTTTATCCATACAGCGTCTTATTAGCTTTCTCCAATAGAATGAAAGTATTTTAGAAATATACACAGATTAGGGGAAAAGACCAACAACCTTGATTCAAAGAGCTTTAAACCAGGGAAGTGCTTTTACTACACCTATCAATGATAAGATTAAATTTTGACAAATTTTGACAGTAGGAAAGTCAACAACAAATTTCAGAATTATATTTTTGTTAATATTTAGTTTAGAATCTAATTTAGTTTAAAGAAGGCTATGATTTGATTATTAATAAATGAATGCAGATCACTTTTCAATAAATATATCTGGATGTTACAAATGTTATTTCACTTCAAGAAACCAAATTCATCTATTTTCCTCTCTCTTTAGTAATACTTCTTTTATCTGTGATGAACCAAACATGGGGGTTGAAAATAGAAGTGTGCATATACATATATATATATTATATATATATGTATATGCACCATTATTTGATTTGCTAATGATACTTCATTGTTGCTAGGTTGCCATAGTTGGTCTAGCCATAATGTTAAGGATGTTCACAGGTATTTGACTATAAAAAAGTTTCTGACCAGAAGTCAAAAGTCTGGATCAAACTGAAAATGTTTCTAAAAAGTTTTATGTAAATGATGTCATATTTTAAAATGCTGTTGAAGAGCTCACTTAAATAATTCCTTTGAGGGATATTTAGATAAATTCTTAGAAGTGAAAAAGTTGTTTAAATGCAACTAAACTTATTAGTTTTATTATTCATTTAGCCCCATGTCTCTTGTCTAATATGGAGTTCTGTGACATAATTCTTCCAGGCTGTGATTTATGATATAACTGGGATTGCTAAGCACTGTTACTCTGAGTTTGGGGTAAAGTATACAAAACAAAATTATTGCCATTAATTTCTATATGTTTATTCTACAGATTATCTTACACTGAACTGATTGAGTACTTCGAAAATGGCTTCGAAATTTCTCTTGATGTCCTTTATACTTGCTGCACTGAGTCTTTCAACCACCTTTTCTCTCCAACCAGACCAGCAAAAGGTTCTACTAGTTTCGTTTGATGGATTCCGTTGGGATTACTTATATAAAGCTCCAACGCCCCATTTTCATTATATTATGAAATATGGTGTTCACGTGAAGCAAGTTACTAATGTTTTTATTACAAAAACCTACCCTAACCATTATACTTTGGTAACTGGCCTCTTTGCAGAGACTCATGGGATTGTTGCAAATGATATGTTTGATCCTATTTGGAACAAATCTTTCTCCTTGGATCACATGAATATTTATGATTCCAAGTTTTGGGAAGAAGCGACACCAATATGGATCACAAACCAGAGGGCAGGACATACTAGTGGTGCAGCCATGTGGCCCGGAACAGATGTAAAAATACATAAGCGCTTTCCTACTCATTACATGCCTTACAATGAGTCAGTTTCATTTGAAGATAGAGTTGCCAAAATTATTGAATGGTTTACATCAAAAGAGCCCATAAATCTTGGTCTTCTCTATTGGGAAGACCCTGATGACATGGGCCACCATTTGGGACCTGACAGTCCGCTCATGGGGCCTGTCATTTCAGATATTGACAACAAGTTAGGATATCTCATACAAATGCTAAAAAAGGCAAAGTTGTGGAACACTCTAAACCTAATCATCACAAGTGATCACGGAATGACGCAGTGCTCTGAGGAAAGGTTAATAGAACTTGACCAGTACGTGGATAAAGACCACTATACCCTGATTGATCAATCTCCAGTAGCAGCCATCTTGCCAAAAGAAGGTAAGGCTGACTGAATGGTGAGCTGAGACTAGATGTGCATTTGCCCAGTGTGATCAAATGAATAGGGATTTCTGTTGCTGCGCCTTTAAAGTAGACTTTGCCTGTGTCATGGTAATATTCTGGGATTTAGTCCTCAGACTCTGAAAAGACAAAATCTCTTTTCTCAAAGCCTAATTTTTTTTCTTTTTTCCTAGAATACTGAAATTGATGTGCTCTATGTATATATGGCAGTAGGTTTTAACCATTTTGGAATCGCAGGATATTATGAAAGCTATGGCCTCCCTTCTCAGAAAAATTGAGATGGAAATATACATACAAAACTTGAATACATGTACAGTTATTTCATAAAAGCCCCAAAGCCTTTTATAGATTCCTAATTTGGACCAGCTTAACAAGGAAGCTGTGGAAGATAAGAAGGAGGAAGAGCTTTGGTCAATGTGAGGTTTATTTTCCTATAAGTGTGGAAAGTAATAACAATACCTTAAACTTTTTACAAACCTCTCCTGGAATCCTCATACCAAACCTGTCACCTCAGTATTGTCTTCATTTTAAAGACAAGTAAACAACAGGTAAATGACCTCAAAAGGTTTAACATCCTGAGGTCACAAAATGAGTGACAACATGACTCAGGCATGCTCTTTGACATATTTTATCACTTTGCAGGGTTGGTCTTAGGTATCAAATGAGAGAACAGATTTTGAAAAGCTATAATATTTCACAAATGAGAATTCCATCCCTCAGAGGGGAATTAGGAGAATCATATGAAACAGCAAATGTTAAAATATGCGTGTGTTTTACACACACAGTTTTCAGCAAACAGCACTTTTTTTCTGGTTTAAGAAAATTAGCTAGGAGTGGTTGCTCATGCCAATAATCTCAGCACTTTGGGAGACCGAGGCAGTAGGGTTACTTGAGGCCAGGAGTTCGAGGCCAACTTGGGCAACATAGCAAGACCCTGTTGCTAAAAAAAAAAAAAAAAAAGCCTGGTGTGGTGACACATGCCTGTGTCCCAGGCTGAGGTGGAAGGATTGCTTGAGCCCACGAGTTCCAGGTTACAGTGAGCTATGATCGTATCACTGCACTCCAGCTTGGGCGACAGGGAGACAGTCGAAAGAAAAAAAGAAAGAAAAAGAGAGAGTTGGGGGGAAAGAGAGAGAGAAGGAGGGAAGAGAAGGGGGCAAAAGAGAGAGAGAGAGGAGGGAGGGAGGGAGGAAGGGAAGGGGAAAGGGAAGGGGAGAAAATTACATTAACCCTTCAATTTCCTTTATAAAATTGGAATGATGTCCTCTTGTTGCGGTGTGGAAGGTAAGGATGCAACCTCAGCAATGGATTTGAAAAACAGGAGGAGGATGAAAGACAGTGCCTGGGTAACTGCATTTGTAGTTATAGGGAGTACTTTGGCAGCACCTCCAGTGTTTTCAGATGTTTCTATTTTACAAACTACTTTCCACCTCCAGTCTCCTTTCCCAGCCCTCACCCACCCCTCACCATGTTTTCTTGTCTGGAGATTCTTTGTGTCTGCACTCACAACTACCAGACCCTAGACATTTCACATAGTGTCACTAATTAATACGTGTGTGTATCGAAGTCTTTAGAGGTTTCTGGTTCTATAAAATGCCCTTCCTTAATTCTATAAGGTGAACTTACAACAGAAGATTATTTCCTAGTTTCGCCTCCCAAAATTGTTTTCCCCAAGGGGAAAAAGAATTTTTTCTTATGTCCAGCTCTCTGGCTTTTCACCTCCGTAGCAAGTCTGTTGCCCATGGTTGATTGTAGCTATGGGTATTTTGTTCTGAGTGCCTCTCCTCCCTTCTCTTTAGGTAAATTTGATGAAGTCTATGAAGCACTAACTCACGCTCATCCTAATCTTACTGTTTACAAAAAAGAAGAGATTCCAGAAAGGTGGCATTACAAATACAGCAGTCGAATTCAACCAATCATAGCAGTGGCTGACGAAGGGTGGCACATTTTACAGAATAAGTCAGATGACTTCCTGTGTGAGTATGTTATAGTATTTCTTTCCATTCTGCATTACTTTTTGCTAAAATAAAACAGTTTAAATACATAATATAGCAGTTTATTGATTGATATTTTTATTCTCTGTTACTTGAATGTTAAGGAACTACAATGTTTTAGTACTTATCTAGAAATGCTTTTTTTAGATATTGGTCCTTGATATATAAAAGATATATACAAAACGTCCCTTTAGGTAGAATTGGGTTTCTATCATGTTTATTGATTAAAAGAAAAGCAGATGCCTGACAATGGCATTTGTAGTGTGTTCGTGACTCATAGTGGCAGATGTATACAGACACATGGTTTCTGGTTCTTAAAACAGTTTTTGGCCAGGCACAGTGGCTCACGCCTGTAATCCCAGCACTTTGGGAGGCCGAGGCGGGCGGATCACGAGGTCAGGAGATCGAGACCATCCTGGCTAACACGGTGAAACCCCATCTCTACTAAAAAAAATACAAAAAATTATCCGGGCGTGGTGGCGGGCGCCTGTAATCCCAGCTATTCTGGAGGCTGAGGCAAGAGAATGGCGTGAACCTGGGAGGTGGAGCTTGCAGTGAGCCGAGATCGCGCCACTGCACTCCAGCCTGGGTGACAGAGCAAGACTCTGTCTCAAAAACAAACAAACAAACAAAAAAAAACAAAAAAAAAAACAGTTTTTACATACAGATGATGATCCATAAACCAATGTTCAGATTTTTATGTCTTGTGCAGGTAGCTCTTATGTTAGAGGGCTTGCTCAAAAAAGGACTGCTATCTTTGGCAAGATTTGTATTTTAAAGTTAATATAAATTCAAACGGCCCTCTAGAAATGGTTTGCTGAACTGCAGTTACACAACAGATTGGTCACCTCTATTTTTGATAGAAAACCTTAATACTCAATTTATATTATGTTTAATGATTCAATAATTAATTAAAGATTGACCACTGTATACCTAAGCCAAAATAGTTAAGCCCTAATGCCCCAAAGCAGTGGTTCTCAAAGTGTGTTCCCTGGCCCAGCAGCATCCACATCAGCTGAGGGCTTGTTAGAAATGCAAATTATTGGGCCCAACACAGACCTACTGAATTTGAAACTGTGAGACCCTGGTGAAACACACAAAAGTTTGAGAACCATTGCCCTTAGGCATTCATTATAAATACCATCTACTTGATCAAGTATTTATGATTGGGGCTACCACTACAAAACAAAGTCCCTATTCATAGGAAAGGTTTTACATAAGTCACAATGACTTAATTTTAAGTCTGAATTTCTAGTAAGAAGTGTGATATAAGATAATTATCTTTGCCTCCATGAGTGAGAGTCTAGGTCCCAACTTCTCATAGAAATGAACACAGCAATCATCCAGTCAATTACAAAGTATATAATGATATATTCCCAGTGTGACTATCAATTAATGGACTAGCACAATACCCTGTGAGATAATTACTAGTGATTCATAACTTCAGTGCTATTTTTACTTAAATAAACCTAAAAGGATCATGGCATCTAGAATGACTTCTTTAGATACATTTTGCCTGGTAGATTTCAAATTACTTTGAAATGACTAGGGGTCAGTTTATGACTTTTAGAAAAACTGATTCAGGATTTTTTCGAGGGGGACAGGGGCAGGGAGTGTTCCTATTGCATAGTTCCCTGAAGCAAGTATGGGTATTAGAGACGGATTTACTAGTCATTCTCCTTGCCACTTTTAAGATAAAGCCTGTCAGTTTTCCTTGGGTGCCATCTTATCAGCAGTAGCTCCTTTGCCTTGTGCCTTGATGCCATGCTAGGCACACATGCCTTTGAAATCCAGCCATTATCAATTTTGTATCCATTTTATGTCACTTGATACATATGTCACAAGACCCCAAGTTTTTACCTTATTTGTAGCCACACTAAAAGCACATAATGCTAAGTTGGATCCTGATTAGAGCCACCAAAATCAAGAGTTTCCTACTCTCCTCCACTCTGACCTTTGTTTTTTAGTAGTAGATTATAGCTGTAAGTACAGCTATAATTTGATTTTTATGGTTTCTTTTGTTTTTCTTTATGTATTGTATTTTCCCTTTTATTGGTAACTATGAGTTTATTGGCTTCAGATTAAGACTAAGAGGACCTTTATCTCTTTATCTTTAGAACAATAATTGGAACATACTAGGTACCCAGTAAGTATTTGCTGAATATTACTTTGCCACCAGTAAAAAACAAAAACAAAAACAAAACAAAACAAACAAAAAAACACTCTAATTTTTCCCTGACTTGGCTCTGCTTTGTTCTTTACCCTTCTTCCCCTGCTGCTTAAGCCATTGTTGGCCTGTAAGAAAGATTCGCAACCATTTGACTCTTCATTTCCTGAAGAGAATTGTGATGTGGACAACAGCAGAGACTGTTTATCAAAGATTATTTTATGTTTACAGTCAAACTAGATAAGATGTACATTTAAGTTCAGAATTTGACCATACAACAATTATGTCCATTTTAATGCATAGTTGGCTAACTTTTTCACATATTTTCTCTTTACAGTAGGCAACCACGGTTATGATAATGCATTAGCAGAAATGCATCCAATATTTTTAGCCCATGGTCCTGCCTTCAGAAAGAATTTCTCAAAAGAAGCCTTGAACTCCACAGATTTGTACCCACTACTATGCCACCTCCTCAATATCACCGCCATGCCACACAATGGATCATTCTGGAATGTCCAGGATCTGCTCAATTCAGCAATGCCAAGGGTGGTCCCTTATACACAGAGTACTATGCTCCTCCCTGGTAGTGTTAAACCAGCAGAATATGACCAAGAGGGGTCATACCCTTATTTCATAGGGATCTCTCTTGGCAGCATTGTAGTGATTGTATTTTTTGTAATTTTCATTAAACATTTAATTCACAGTCAAATACCTGCCTTACAAGATATGCATGCTGAAATAGCTCAACCATTATTACAAGCCTAATGTTACTTTGAAGTGGATTTGCATATTGAAGTGGAGATTCCATAATTATGTCAGTGTTTAAAGGTTTCAAATTCTGGGAAACCAGTTCCAGACATTTGCAGAAACCATTAAGCAGTTACATATTTAGGTACACACACACACACACACACACACACACACACACACACACACGGACCAAAATACTTACACCTGCAAAGGAATAAAGATGTGAGAGTATGTCTCCATTGTTCACTGTAGCATAGGGATAGACAAGATCCTGCTTTATTTGGACTTGGCACATATAATGTATATATTTAGCAACTTTGCACTATGTAAAGTACCTTATATATTGCACTTTAAATTTCTCTCCTGATGGGTACTTTAATTTGAAATGCACTTTATGGACAGTTATGTCTTATAACTTCATTGAAAATGACAACTTTTTGCGCCCATGTCACAGAATACTTGTTACTCATTGTTCAAACTGAAGGAAATTTCTAATAATCCCGAATAATGAATGTAGAAATCTATCTCCACAAATTGAGAGAAGAAGAAAGTGATAAGTGTTGAAAATTAAATGTGATAACCTTTGAACCTTGAATTTTGGAGATGTATTCCCAACAGCAGAATGCAACTGTGGGCATTTCTTGTCTTATTTCTTTCCAGAGAACGTGGTTTTCATTTATTTTTCCCTCAAAAGAGAGTCAAATACTGACAGATTCATTCTAAATATATTGTTTCTGTCATAAAATTATTGTGATTTCCTGATGAGTCATATTACTGTGATTTTCATAATAATGAAGACACCATGAATATACTTTTTTTTCTATATAGTTCAGCAATGGCCTGAATAGAAGTGACCAGGCACCATCTCAGCAATGTTTTCTCTTGTTTGTAATTATTTGCTCCTTTGAAAATTAAATCACTATTAATTACATTAAAAATCAAATTGGATAAAACAGTGTTTGTTTTCTTTCTGGTAGCACGTAATAACAGAGCACAAGCATCTTTTAGATTTGAGCATTTGAAGATTCAAAGTTGCAAAAGAGCACAAACCATATTAGGTAAAATATTGGCCATCCAATCCTTGAAAAGAACTGTGTGGAGCCTGGAAAAAAATATTAGGACCACATGTGAGATGTTTACAAGACACCCAGAACAGTGGTAAAGTGTGCATACTAGAAAAAGCAGCAAAATAACTCTTTGTGGTAACAGGTATCAAAACATGGGAGCCGAGATGATATAACCCTGTTTCAAGAAATATGTGAATACCCACCTACCAGGTGCTCAGTGGAATCAAAGATGAATCCAAGTTCACAAGTAGACTTCTACCTCCAAGGTAGTACTTTTGACTTGCCTGGTCATCTCAGTCTTTTTCATTCCAACAACCTAAGGCTGTGCTGTAGATTTCTAAGTAATCAAGAAGTTTGGGAGAGGCATGGTATTACATGTGGCTTCTTAGAGGAAAGAGGAAGACCTGAAAAGAAAGGCTTTCCTTGAAGAAAATAGCACTTTACAGACACATGGATAGTACTGTGATTTCATGTATATATATGCACCAGTTGGCTAATGAGTAGGTAAAATTGTATAACTATTCCAGAAAGAAAGGACAAATTAGATGTGAAGAACTGAAGTGACATAGTTAAAAATTTAACCAAATTTAAGTGCTTCCTAAAAATTGGTGAATGTCTTATTTTTTAAAATGATAATACCAGTAAGGAATGTTGGCACATAATTCCCATTTCATTATAAAACCTCTTAATAGAATAGAATCAAATAATTGGAAATGGCCTATAGATTAAAAAGCTGAGAAATTATATGGTAGGTAGCAAACTCCCCAGAAGTATGGACTCTGGATTAGACATCTCAGAATACATGACTACTCATGTCGGCTTGCTTTGTAGCTATGAACTTACCCTGTATTACTGAAATGTCAGCATAATGACTGGAAGGTGAAATTGGTCCATTTTAGAGCATTACTATTATGCTATCTGTCCATTTAAATTAATAATTGCATTAAATTCATTTTAGAAGGTGCTATTACATTAGTAGTAAGAAAGTAAATTCATATATGAATGATTATCAGATGGTTTACTTACAGATACTTATTTTCCTGTGAAATAGGAAAGTTTACCTGAAGAAAAATAAAACTTTAAACTTTTCTGAGAAAATCACGTCACTTATCATCATTGACATCTTTTTGTTGTTGTTTTGTCTTACCTGCATGTCTTCATGGTCAAGCTTTGTATGCAGTGAACTCAAATTAGTACATGGAAATAAAAGACTAGCTAATCTTACTAATTGTAAGAATTTTAGAAAGGTCGGAGGAATGGAGCTTCTCCCTGTGCCCCCATTTTTTCTCAACATCCTCCTACATCATCCATTTTGTAAAGTTTATTAATTGTTAGGATTTTTAAAAATTCAGTTTGTATTTTACAATTTCTTCTCCATCACCTGTTTAAGTTTAAATTGCTTTTCAAAATGCCCTGTGATCTCGTAAGTATCCTATTATTAGTCTTAGTTTCTTACAAGAACCTATTATTTCTAGAAAAGCTAATGAAAGACCCCAGCTCTTCTAGTTCTCACATTTTTTTTCTGTTTTTCATTAGCTGAAAAACATACTGGATAATCATAGAGTTGGGAAAGCTCTAAGGGATCATTCAACCATTGATTTAACAAAAGCTCTTGCAAAGCTGTGAAATTTGCATGACATATTAGTGCCAGAGCTGGAGGCAGGACCCAGGTTCCATGACTGAGTTTATACTCAAAGTCAAGCTGCAGTCTAGGTTGGTTTACTTCCGGTTCATCCTAAGGTAGCCCTTTGAGATCCTACCCCTAGCAGGAGGTGGTTAACTGATGTTCGCACCCTTGGCAGGCTCTCTGGTCCAACTTTTGACCTTCAGCTACACGAGGCTTATAGCTTTCTTTCACACTGGCCAACGCCCAAGGGCAATGCCCCAGGACAAAATAGTACTGAATGCTAGACTCTTGGGATTTCAGTCTTCTCTGAATGTCACCCTCGTAATTCCTCATAACCTTGTGGGCAATTTGATTCTTTTTAAAAAGACGTTTTAAAATGCATTTTGACTTCCAATCAGGACAGGATAGCATGGTCCTGCTTTTCCTTGTTCCTCCACACTAAGCATAATTATACAGCCTGGAAATGGTGCAAGAGACTCTGAAGGGTGGTAATAAGGCTGAGGGCTGATTAGGGAACCTGGGGCTGGAAAAACAGCACAGCGGCAGGGCTTCATGTGTTTCTCACCTAACAGAAGGAGGCCACACAGAGCCTGCATTTCTTAACCCCCACCTACAAGACAGCAGCCCAGGGAGGTTTATTCCTCCCCTGGATCAAAGAAGAATCTCTGGTAACATCAGGGTAGCCCATGTCATCAGCAAGGGGAATTGCCATAACCCTCCAACAAGGAATATTGATTGGGAGTCCCATAAAGAGCAGCCAAGAGGAGCATTCTCCTTCGCACCACTGAAACACTCTTCCACTGAGAGACATAGAGGTGGACAAACAAAATCTGCAAAAGAGACCAAGCTACAGCAGACAGTCTGGGGAACCTCTTTGTTCCCATGCCCTGAGACTCTCCTCCTCTACGCAGAGACTTTGCAACGCGCAAGGCGCACCAATAAAGGAATCCCACTACACCATTTCCCTACCAAGAGATACCTGGCAGCTGGCCTGGGGTAAACCCTTCTGCTTTCCTCAGGCAGGACCAGCAGAGACAAGTGGGAATTCCAGCAGCACCACACAATCCAAGCAGACCATAATCCAATAGCACTCCAAAGGTTGTGAAAATTAAGCTGCCATTGGAATCACAGCCCACAAAAGTAGGACAAGATCTACATGCTAAACCTAAACAGTGTGACTTTCTGCTAAAATAAAAAATGTAAAGGGAACTCATCATCTTATTACATAATATATAAGATACCCAGAATACAACTGAAAATTACCTGCTATACCCAAAACCCAGAAAATCACAACTACAATGAGAAAAAGTAAATTGACACCAGCACCAAAATGATTCATATGTTGGGATCATACAAGAAGAATTGTAAAACAGTTGTCATAAAAATTCTTCAATGATTAACACAAATTCTCTTTAAAATTAAAGGTAAAAAATCTCAGCAAAGAAATAAAAGTTTTTTTTTTTTTGAGACAGAGTCTCGCTCTGTTGCCCAGGCTGGAGTGCAGTGGCACAATCTGGGCTCACTGCAAGCTCCGCCTCCCAGGTTCACGCCATTCTCCTGCCTCAGCCTCTCCGAGTAGCTGGGACTACAGGCGACCGCCACCACGCCCAGCTAATTTTTTTTGTATTTTTAGTAGAGACGGGGTTTCACCGTGGTCTCGATCTCCCGACCTAGTGATCCGCCTGCCTCGGCCTCCCAAAGTGCTGGGATTACAAGCTTGAGCCACCGCGCCCGGCCATAAAAGTTTTTTTTAAATGGAAATTATAAAACTGAAAATATAGTGACATTTAAAAAAACCACATAGGCTCAATAGTACAATGGAATTGGTGCAGGATAGAATCGGTGAACTTAAGTACAGAACACTAGAATTCACAAAACTTTAACAAGTCTCAGTGATCTATGGGACAATAAGAAAAATATCCAACTTCCCTATCACCAGGGTCATAAAAGGGGAGACTGAAAGACTGCTTGACAAAATAATGACTAAAAACTTCTCCAACTTGACTAGACACAAATCTACAGATCCAAGAAGCTGAGTGAACTCCCAAACAGAATAAACCCAAATAAATCCACACCCAGGTACACTGTAGGTAAACTTGTTAAAAAGGGCCCCCCACCCAACAACTTAAAAGAAAAATCTTGAAAGTAGCCAAAGAGAAGCAATGCATTACGTATAGAACACCAAGTCTGATGACAGCAGATTCTTACCTGAAATCATGGAGGCCAGAGGCAATGGCACAGTATTTCTCAAGTGCTTAAAAAAGAAGTGACTTTCATGAATTCTGTATACATGAAACTATCCTAAAGAATGAAGGGGAAATAAAATCATTCTCTGAACTAGAAAAATTAAAAGAAGTTGCTGCTAGCAGAAGACTCACTTTTAAAGATAGGTAAAGAATATTCTTCAGACATAAAGGAAATGGTAATAAAAAAAGAATCTTAGAGTGTCAGTAAGGAAGAGGGAAAAGTGGGAAAAGCAGACACATGGGTACATACAATAGACTATCCTTTTTCTCATGAATGTTATAAACCATATTTGATGTTCAAAGCAATTATAATGCCACCTGATATTCATGTCAGTATTTAGAAGTATGGAAGTTAATGGGACCTAAATGGAAGTGAGGTTTCCACACTTCATTCAAAGTGGTAAAATGCAGATACCAGTAGACAGTTATAAATCACAAATGCATATTATAACACTCAGACCAGCCACTAGAAAAACTATACAAAGAGACACACTCAAAAACACTACAAATATATCAGTAAGGAATTAAAAATTTTAACATAACCCACAGGAAGGCAAAAGAAGAGAAGCAGAAATGAGAACCAGGGGATATCCTAGAAAACAGATAATAAAATGGCAGAATTAACATATCAATAATTACCTTAAATGTAAGTTATCTAAATACATGAATCTCAAAAGACAGAGATTGACAGAATGGACCAAAAAAACTGACTCTACTATATGTGGTTTACAATAAATGAACTTCAAATTCAAGACACAGTAGGTCAAAAGTAAAAGGGTGAGAAAGTTGTACTATGCAAACATTAATTTTTCTTTTTTTCCCCTATACAACACCAATGTAAACAAATATTAATTTTTGAAAAGCAAGAATGGCTATATTAATATCTGACAAAATAGACTTTAGAGTAGAGGGAATTACTATAAAGAGGATTTTACATGATGATAAAGGAATAATGATAAATTTATATAATGTAATATAATATTTCATCAGGAATATGTAACAATCCTAAATGTTATAAATCCTAAACAGCAGAATCTTAAAATATATGAAGAAAAAAACCTGATAGGACTGAAAGGAAAAACAGATAAATAACAATTTAATTGGGATTCAACACCCTCCTCTCAATAACTTCTAGAATATCTAGAAAGAATATAGAAGATCTCTACAACACAATCAACAACAGGATCTTGTAACATATAGCAAGTACTCGATCAAACAACGGCATAACTGACAAGAATACACACCAGGATAAACATTTTTCTCAAGCACTCATAAAATATTCACCACCATAAGTCCATTCACTATATCCTGGGTCATAAAACAACCCTCAACAAATTTAAAATAATTGAAATCATACCAATTGTGTTTTCTGACCACAGGGGAGTCAAACTAGAAATCAACAACTGAAAGACAACAGGAAAATGTCTAAACTCATGGAAACTAAACAACACATTTAAAAATAATCCCTGGGTCAAAAGGAAAGTCTCAAAGGAAAAATTTAAAACTACATAGAATTTAATGAAAATGAAAACACAATATATAATATCAAAATATAAGAGATGAATCGAAAGCAGTACTGAGAAGGAAGTTTATAGCACTAACGGCTTACATAAAATGAGGAAAGGTCTTAAATCAACAACCTTAGTTCATACCTCAAGGGACCAGAATAGACGAGCAAGTTAAAGGAAGCAAAAGGAAGAAAATAATAAAGATATTGACAGAAATCAATGAAATTGAAATAAGAAAAACAGTAGAGAAAATTAATAAAACAAAAATCTACTACTTTAAAAAATCAGTAATATTGATAAACCTATAGCAAGACTGACAAAAATAAAAACAGCCACAATCACAATATCAGAAATGGAGGCTATCCATGCTGATATTAAAAAGGTAATAGAGAACTATTAGGAACAAGTTTACCTCATAAATTCAACAACTTTAACTTGAAAACCACAAGGTACTAAACCTCAACCAAGATGAAACAATCTGAATAGCCTTACAAACAATAAATAAATTGAGTTCATTATTAAAAAGCTCCAACAAGCTAAAGAAAAACATACGATCATATCAATCTATGGAGAAAAAGCACTTGAAAAGATCCAATCCTAAGGTACATTTTTTCTTTTTTTAAAGAAAGAAAAAAAAAACCTTTTAGCAAGTTAGGAAAGGAAACTATCTCAACTTGATAAATAACATCTTTTTTAAAAAACTGCAACTAACGTCTTAGTTAATGGTGAAAGACTGAATGCTTTCTCTTTAAGATTGGGAATGGGTGAAGGATGTCTGCTATCATCATTCTTATTTAACATAGTACTGGAAGTTCTAGCTACTGAGGTTCTTTCTAGCAGGAAAAAAAAAGGCATTGCACCATGATAAAAAAGAAATAAAACTATCCCTATTTCCAGGTGACATGCCTTTACAGAAAATCCCAAAGAATCTAAAAAACAAAACAGAAACTCTTAGAACTAACAGCAAGGTCTGAAGACACAAGATAAACACATAAAGATCAGTCAATTTTTATATATGAACAATGAATATATGGAACCCGAAATGAAAAAATGTAATACCATTACATTCACTCCAAAGAAAATAAAATACTTAGATATAAACTTAACAAAATGGGTACAGAATCCTGAAAATTACCAAATACTGACAAAATAAATCAAAGAAGCCTTCAAATCAAAGAAGTTTTCAGTAAATAATTAGACATACCATGTGCAAAAGTTGGAAGACAACATACAGTAAAAGTGCCAACTCCCCAAACTGATCTATAGATTTACTGCAATTCCTATTATTCAAAATCCTTGAAAAGCTTTTTTTTTTGGTAGACATAAACGAACTTATTCTAAAATTAATATGGGAACACACAAGCCCTACAATAGGTAAAACAAAACTGAAAAATAATATAGCTACAAAAATCATTCTACCCGATATTAAGTCCTATTGTGTAGATACAGTAATCAAGACAGTATAGTGTTGGCAGAGAGACAGATACATAAATATATGGAATAGAACAGAGAAACCTGAAATGCCCATAAATAGTCCCCATAAATAGTCCCAACTGATTTTTGACAAAGGTTAAAAAGCAAAGCAATGGAGAAAGGACAGCCTTTTAAACAACAACAACAAAAACCCTGAACCTTGACCTAAACCCCACACTTTATATAAAATATAATTAAAAATGTATCATAGACTTAAATGAAAAATAAAACTTTTAGAAAAAAAAATAGGAGAAAGTCTTCAAAACCTAGAGCAAGACAGAGTTCTTTGGCTTGTCATCAAAAGCACAACCCATAAAAGGAAAAATTGGTAAATTGGGCCTCATCAAAATTAGCTTTTTTTGTTGTTCTGTGAAAATCCAAGAGAAGAGGCTAAAAAAACAAGCTACAGAGGAAGTACTTGCAAACCACATATCCTACAAAAGACTAGTGTATAGGATATACATAAATAGTTCTTCACAACTCAAGAGTAAAATACAAACAATCCAATTCAAAAATAGGCAAAAGACATAAAGAGACAATACACCAAAGAGGGTACATACAGTGGCAAATAAGCTCTTGAAAAGGTGTCAACGTCATTAGCCATTCTGTAATGCAAAGTAAAACCACAATGAAATGTCACTATATTCTTATCAGAAAGGCTAAAATATGAAACAATGATAACATCAAATGCTGGCAATGATGCAGAGAAACTAGGCCACTCATATATTGCTGCTGAGAATGTACATGGTACAGCCACTCTGAAAAACAGTTTGACAGTTTCTTATGAAACTAAACATGTGACCCAGCATTTGTACTCATATTTATACCAAAAAAATGAAACCATATGTTCACACACACACAAAAAAACTGTAAACATACATTCATAGAGGTTTATTTGTGATAGCCAACACTGGAATCATCCCAAATATCTTTCAGTTTGTTGAGTGGTTAAACAAACTGTCCTACAAACATATCATGGACTATTACTTGGCAATAAAAAAGAACAACCTATTGATATGTGTACCAACTTGTATGGATCTCCAGGGAATTATGCTGGGTGGAAAAACCAATGCTAAAGAGTTACATACTGTAAAATTCCATTTACATACTATTTTTTAAAAGACAAAATTTGAAATGGAAGGTGATTATAAAACAGCAACACAAGAGATTCTTATGGTATTGGAACTATTTATTATATTAGCTGTGGTTGCCATAACAAAATACCAAATATGGGGTGTTTTAAACAATAGACATTTATTTCTCACAGTTCCAGGAGACTGGACAGCCCAAGATTAAGATTCCAGCAGATTTGTTTCCTGGTGAAGGCTCTCTTCCTGGGTTGCAGACAGCTGCCTTCTCATTGTACCTTTACATGGCCCCATGGGCATCAACTCCCTATATTTCTTGAAAAGTGCACGCGCAAGTGCCAAGTGTGATCCCAGAGGCCCTCAACGCTTTAGTGTTCAGGCCAGTCACGTCTGGGCCAAGAAGAAAGAGGCTAAACATTGTCAGGTTGCATCTGTGGGAAGCTAGCCAAAGCCAAAATAAAACTGGAGCAAGTGTATATTGACTGCATTTGAGGGTGTACAAGAAAAGTCTAATACACCCACACATGTATGGATTCTTGATTTTAACAAAGGTGATTAATTCTGTTTATCTATTTTTAAACCCTTGGGTCAATACCATACTCTCTTATTATATTTTTAGAATATTTCCTGACACCTGATAGAGTATGTCCTACCATTTTATTTTTTTCAAAATTGTCTTGGCTCTTCGCATTTCTACATAAATTTTAGAGTCAGCTTCTGCAGTTCCATAAAAAAACAAATAAAACCCTGCTGAAATTACTTGGATGCAATGATCAGTTTGGGAAGAATTGCCATCTTTATAATATTTAACCTTCCAACCTATAAACATGATATAGCCCTCTGTTTATTTTGGTCTCCCTTAACTCCTTTATAATTTTCTGTGCAAAGACTCTGCATGTATTTTGTTAGACTTATTCCCAAATATTCCATGCTTATTGATAGCAATGTAAATAATATAAGTTTAACATTTTCCTTTTCTAATTGTTTTCTGCTGAGATATAGGAATACACTTGATTTTTGTATATTGACCTGATATCTAGCCATTTTTTAAACTCAGAGTTTATCTGTAGATTGTTGGATTTCTTACGTATACTGTCATGCATTTGTGAATATGAGTTTTATTTTTCAATACCTGTTTCTTTTGCTTTCCTTATTGCACTTGCTAGGGCCTTCGGTACAATGTTAAATATAAGTGGTGAGAGTGGACATCCTTGCCCTGTTCCTGATCTCAGGAGAGGAACATTTGATATTTCATCATTCAGTATATTAGCTTTGGCTTTTTTTTTTAATAGATGGCATTCATCAGCTGGAGGAAGTTTCCTTCTCTTCCAAATTTAATTGGTTTGTTCAACTAATAAATAGGTGTTGAATTTTGCCAAATACTTTTCCACATTCATTGACTTGATAACGTGTTCCTTTTTTTCTATTAATATATAGCATAACATTGATTGATTTTCAATGATCAAAACAATTCTGTGCCCTGTAGTAAACTCCACTTATTCATGTGCATTATCCTTTTGAATTACCACTGAATTCAATTAGATAATATTTAGTTAAGTATTTTTGTTCATAAGAATACTGGTCTTTTAATATATATTTTCACGTTCTCGTACCAGTGTTATACTGGCCTTATAAAAAGAATATGTTGGCTGTGTGCAGTGGCTGTCGCCTGTAATCCCAGCACTTTGGCAGGCCGAAGTGGGCGTATCACAAGGTCAAGAGATGGAGACCATCCTGGCCAACATGGTGAAACCCCGTCTCTACTAAAAATACAAAAATTAGCTGGGCAAGGTGCCACGTGCCTGTAATTCCAGCTACTCAGGAGGCTGAGGCAGGAGAATTGCTTGAACTGGGAAGGTGGAGGTTGCAGTGAGCCAAGATCGCACCACTGCACTCCAGCCTGGTGACAGAGCAAGACTCTGTCAAATTAATTAATTAATTAAGTAAAACATGTTCCTTCATCTTCTATTTTCCGTAAGAATTTATGTAAAACTGGTATCATTTCTTCATCAAATGTGTGATGAACTAATCAGTGAAACCACCTGGACTTGAAGTTTTCTTTATAGGGATGTTTTCGATAAATTAATGTCTGTGATAGATATAAAGCTATTCAAACTTTTTATTTAGTTTTGTGTTTGGTAAGTTGCATTTTTCAGTGAATTTATCCATTTTTATTTAAATTGTCAGATCCATTGGCATAATACTCTGTATTATCTTTTTGATATATGTAGGATCTGCAGTGATGGCCCTTCTGTTATTACTGATATTGCTAGTTTCTGCTATCTCCCTTTTTTCTTTAGGCAGTCTTACCAATTTTACTAGTAGGTTTTTAAAAAAATAAATTTTTACTTTATTATTTTTCTCTTTACTATTTCATTAATTTGGATCTTATTTTTATTATATCCTTCCTCCCACTCACTTTGGATTATTTCCTCCTTTTACTGTTTTCCTAAAGCAAAGGCTGTAATCATTGATTCTGAAACTTTCAGCTTCTCTTAAGATAGGCATTCAAAGCTGCAAATTTCCCTCTAACTAATGCTTTAGTTGCATACTATAGATTTTGGTGCTACATATTCATGATCATTCATTTCCAAATACTTATTTGCCTTATTTTTATTTTTCTCATAAGTTATTTAAAAGTGTATTATATTGTTTAATTTCCAAATACTTAAAGATTTTCTGAATTGTATTGTTATTGACCCTCATTCCATTGTGGTCAGAAAACATACTTTGTAAAATTGCAATTCTTTGGGATTATTTACGGAGACTTGTTTTCTGGTCCTGCATATGGCCTAACTTGGTAATTCTTCAATATATACTTATAAAAATAATATATTTTGCAGTTTGGAGCTGTAATCTCCTCTAAATCTCATTTAAGTCAAGGTGGTTGATAAAATCACTCAAGTCTTCTATATCTTTATTGTCTTTTTTTCTTGGTGTGGATGTTCTATCAATGACTTAGAGAGGAGTGCTAAATTCTTCAATTATGTTTATGAATTTTCTTTCTTTAGTTCCATCAGTTTTTGATGAATGTGTTTTTAAGCTGTTTTTAGGTATGAACACTTTTAGAATTGTCATACTTTCCTTACATATTGGTCCTTGTACATTAATGAAATCTCCCTATCTTTGAAAATTATTGTCTTGAAGACTACTTTGTCTGATATCAATATGTGTACATGTACTATAGCTTTTATTATGGTTAGTTTCTGATACGGTTTTGCTGTGTCTGCACCCAAATCTCATCTTGAATTGTAGTTCCCACAATTCCCACGTGTTGCGGAAGGGACCTGGTGGGAGGTAATTGAATCACGGGGGCAGTTACCTCCATGCTGTTCTCATGATAATGAGTTATCATGAGATCTGATGGTTTTATAAGGGTTTTTCCCCCCTTTGCACTTCTCCTTGCTGCCACCATGTGAAGAGGACGTATTTACTTCCCCTTCTGCCATGATTGTAAGTTTCCTGAGGCCTCCTCAGCCTTGTGGAACTGTGAGTCAATTAAATATCTTTCTTTTATGAATTACCCAGTCCCAGGTATGTCTTTATTAGCAGAGTGAGAATGGACTAATACAGTTTCCATGGCATGTTATTTACTATCCTTTTTTAAAATTCAATTTGTGTCTTTGTATTTAAAGTGATTCTCTTGTAGACTACATGTAGTTGGATATTGCTTTTTCATCTAATTTGATAATCTCTGCCTTTTCGCTGGAATGTTTGGTGTATTTACATCTAATTACTGATGTGGTTGAATTTTCATTTTTGAAAAATGTATCTCTCATTCAAGATTGGTCCATATTTTTTGGGTGCTATTATTTCAAGCTCGGTATCAGTTTTATTCACCTTAAAAATAATGTATTTCATTTTCTAAAATGTTAGTTTTTTGAGGCAAATATAAACTGATATCCAAGCCTGATACAGTCACTAAAAAAAGGATTATTGTCTTTGAGGCCTGATACATTTTTGTACACTATAACTGTCTCAACCTTTTCCTAAATACAGAAACTGGTATGTTTTTGTTTTCTCCAACAAACTAGAGTCAGTTTTATCCAACAATATTTTTTCCTAGGAAATTATTCATTAATATTTTCAAATTTATTTGTGCCAAATAGAGCAGATGCATGATTTTAACAGATAGATACATTTACATCTGTGCCTTCTCTCCTTCAACCACCCCCTCCTAGTGTCTTATGATTAGGTTAGCTTCTCAGCCCTTCAGCTGCCTTTTCCACAATTCATAGATGCCATTAGGGACTCATGTTTGTGGGTTTGTTTTTTTTCCCTTCTAAATCCTAGCCTCTTCATTTTTCACTTTCTTGGAAATTCCTCAATGCATAAGCACAAATCTTTTATTTGTCCAGATTTTCTAGTCCTCAGTAAGAGCCTTGGTTTGAATTACACAGTCTACCATTACTAGATACAGAACCCAACCGGTCTTTTTAGGATTACAAAAAAAGAGGGAGTGAGAATCTTCACAGAAATTTTGAGTGTAAAAAACATATTCACTCTCTTCAGTGGATATTTCAAACATTTTGTAAATCAATAGTACTCTGTCTAACCTATAGGAGCCCCTTTATAAAATGGTTATTTATATAGTGAAATTTTCTAGATTTGTTTTGGGGTTAATTTCTATTGCTCCTTTCCACCACCCCTCCTATGAAAGTGAGATTGAGCATGGTTGATATGAATGCAATGCTGATTAAATTAATAGCAATTCATATCTTTAACACAAGAGGAAGGTCTAGACTGGGGACACATGTCTGTAAATCATCATCATGGAGCTGTCAGTGGAAGAGCTCACTAGGTTGTGTATTGATGGTGGAAATGAGATTTCAGATGTCAAAAGGATAAAAAAAGATACGTGGACAGAAAGCCTGCATAGCAGTTTGGCTTACTCTTTGAGTATAGACTCTGCTTTTACCTCCCAGGTAATTTTGACCATGGGACAGGAGTCAGAGGATCTAGTCATTTCAACATATACACATACTTATTACACAAGAATATAGAACTACATATACAGGTGCCTGTGTGTGTGTGTATATATATATATATATGTATAGTATATACACACACATATATATGTATAGTATAAACACACACATATATATATACACATATACTTACATACACACATACACATATATGTTGTGATCAGCATGTCTGTTACAGGACTCCAGAGCCCAATTGGATCATTTAGATTCTCACATATTCTTTCAAGCAATGGTTGTGAATGTGTGTGGGAGTATACTAGTGGAGGATGGGGTGAGGAGGATGTAATAATAACCAAACATAGGCACTAAGGACGCTGGGAGTTGGGGAAGAGGCAAAGTTAGCATCTGAAACTCAGGAAGCACAGGGTCTGGAAAATGATTCTGGATACAAGGCTCTCAGCAGCAAGAGTTAACCCATGAGTATGCACAGGTAATTTGTTGGTATAAATAAAGTTTTACCACTTTTGAAATAATTCTCTTTCAGAGTAAAAAAAGTTCCATTTATTCCTTTGTTTTCCTACAATTCTTAGCAGTGTTCTCTTAATACAAATATAGGAAATGAATTAATCACTGCTCTAATAGAGGGAGCCTTCTTGAATCTATATTCAATTGGACAAGTCATTAAATACATATGGCTATGTACAAAACAAAGTTTAAACATTAAAATGCTTCCCCCACCATCTCCACTATTTTATAATTTTTTTTTTTCAAACCTCTTCTCTTCTACCATAAGCCAATAAATTATAGCTCTGGAGGCTCTGGAAAACTTATCTTGGCTTTCTTTCCAATGATGTCCTTATGCTGGATTGTATATTTATACACTGTTTTAAAATTTTTGTTGAAGAGTTAAAAAATCCTAATAAATACTTATGTGGGCTTCTATAATATTACTAAGTCATGTCAACATCTAGCACAGTTAAGTATATTTTGCAAGAAGGTAACAAATGTAAAAATCACCAGTGACACTGAATTTTATATTTAATAATTACATTAACAATGTTTTGGTAGATTTTACACACACATTTTTAAAATCATGAACAAAGTCATTAATTCTGAATTCAAATAACAGTCAAAAATATTTTAATTTAAGGCACTACATACACATTTCTTTAAAGCACAATTCATGTTATTTTATTTACACACAGTTTTAAGAATTGACAATAAATACATATTTTCCATCTCCTCCTTGTCGTTCATTTATAACTTTATGTGTTAACAAGGAAGTAAAACCCTCCAAATAAAAGGAATTAAATGCAATCATCCATAAAGCTTATCAGATACGTGCACAAGAAGGAGACACCCAAGAACAATGTAAAAACATTTTAATCCTTTAATGTTCCAAGAATTTATCTATAAATTCTTATGCCAAACCTAACGGAATAATAATACAAAACCTATACACAAACATTGAAATATGGTTTATTCTATTGCTATTTACCAGAAGAATTGCATATAAATAACAGCAGCAGAACTGTCCCTATATTATACATGAATGTACTTATTCTGAATTCACTGACTGAATTAAAAACACTTACTCAAAACCTTTCCTATTACCTTGGGGTATTGTTTTCATAAACAAGTAAATGTTTCCTGGAGCCAAATACTTTCTACCACCCAGAAAATAGAGCAGCATATTAGTTATTTAACAAAATACACACCAAAACCTTAATGTAAAAGGCTAGTTTTACTGTAAGATTTTTCTCAGGGTACTAAAGGAGTCAATGGCTTTAACAGTGGTAATTTTTTTTTAAAGTAAAGGAATTAACACATAGTTCAATATAATATATATGTTTTATTAAATAAATACTATTCTTCTTGTCCCATCAACATATACTTTTAAAATTTTTGCTTAATTTACAATTCAAGTTAACATTTTGAGAATGTAAGGAAAGACAAATAGGTAAATGTCTGGTTGAAAGGGTTAAGATACTGACAGGACATCCCTTCCTGTTCCATCCTATATAAAATCCACTCATGAGTTGGATGCCAAGTATAGATTTCTGAAACTCATAACCACCAATCACACTAATGCAATCATTAAAACTCACACCATTGCAAGGACCAAGTATAAAATATTCTGCTACTATTTTAGATACTTCAAAAACATCCACTACTTTAAATGAAAAGCTTTAAATGTGTCAATGCTATTCGTTTTTTAATGGAAATTGAAGTAGAACTTTTCTATTATTCTGTTTAGATCAACTATTAACCTTTAGGATAACTGTTTTATGTGAAAAAAATTGGAAATTTTTTAAAGCAAAATTAGTACTATTGGTTTTTATTTCATTTATTTTACTGTTCTTAATACAGTCAACTTATGACCAACAGCGTGGATTATTTATACAGGGTTTGAAAATGCCTCTCAACAACCACAAATACAATAGGAAGCAAATACCAGGCTCAAGAAATTAGCAGTGACTCAAGAGGATGCATTGTATGTTTGATGACTGGCACCACTGTTGTTCTTTACCATCACAGATAGTCAATATTTAACTGGGCTGCATATTTATTATACTTTTATATTTGTAAAACAGTTACCAAGTTTATTTTATGTTGTCAAAACTTTAAAGATCATACTATTAACTGCTTGTCTCACGTACTGATGAGCCCAATTTTTCCCCTACTAAATATAATCTAGTCTGTCACAACCTAGTTTCTTCATATTAATTTTGATTACTAGAAGGTACCAGCTAGAAAAGGCAGAATGACAGCAATAAACCCTTGGCTCTGAACAAACATGTTAAATAGAGGGATTATTTCTGTGATGCAAATACTGGAGAAAAAAGTGGAGGTAGCACTAAGGCTATTCTGCCACTTAACATATGAATGGTGTGAAAGACCAAAAGATACTAAATTTTGTTTAAAATTTCTTAACTATTCTATAGCCTAAAATGTAAGGCATAAAGTCCCAAAGATAAATACAAAAATCTCCATTCCTCATTCTGTCCCAGTCAAATTGAGATTTGTATTTGGGTCATAAATTTTTCTGCAGCATTTGGATACCTCAGGTTACAACAAACATGAGTGAGTTAAATGATAAAAGTTAATGAAATTAAGTTATGATTTTAACTTGTGAGTTAGGAGAAAGTAAACAAATATGAAGTGCAAAAATAACCTTTCCTGAGATCTGTGTGCTTCAGGAATGTGGAAGCCTGGCCACAGTCCATCTCTGACCTCCTTATATAGTAAGTCACATAATGTCCACACAACCACACACAAACACACTTGCACAGGCACACACAAACAATAAGTAACTTACATAAAGGCATTAAGCATAGATAGAGAGAAAAGCACTTGTCTCTCTTTTCTTCTGAATTTTTTAACAATAATCTTTAAGACTAACAGCTTAAGACGTAATGGTGACAACTCAGGCTTTTATCAAATGGTCTTTGTTTTTTTTTCAAATAGGTTTCCTTAAAATATTTCTTCATTTGCTATATCTTTTCTGTCTGCTCCAATTTTATTTACCATCACAGAGCATTTCCTACCTCAAGAGGGTACTTGAGATACAAACTAATTAAAGGTAAATATAAAAATATAGGAAGCTTTTCCTCCCTAATATACAAAATTCACAAATTGCATAAAGATTTCTGTTGTTTTCTTTACAAATATATAAATTTATTAGAAAAACATGCCTACTAAATTTTGGTATATTTTCATTTAAAGATGTATCACATCTTCATTGCAAAATACAAGCAGAGGAAGTATTTTTCTCAAAAGCCATTTTTAGTATTTCTAGTTAGGACTGATGTTACCTAATGATTTCCTAACAGAAGATGTTACCTAAGATTTACTAACAATTTTACTATGGTCAGGGTTATCTTATTAGCAAATGCACCAAAACAAAACACAAGGAAAACAAAATAATAATTTTAACATGCTTAGTTTAAGTTCTTTGTCTTTCAAAGTATTCTTTTTCATAGTTACACTATTCTTTGGATGTATTCTTAGTTTTGTGATTAATCAAAGACACTTTGTATAAGCCCTAGCACATGTCACCCAATTAAAGGATCATCATCATCATCTTGTAGCTGAAGTCGAGAAAATGGACGAGGTACAGAAAGTCTATTCTGCATGATTATTATGAGGCATGTTAGCATGGTTAACACCAAGAGTGAACCGATAACAATTGCGATGGCTTCTGGGAGATTAATGCACCACTGGTCAACTAACAAGCACTTAGTATGACCAAAGGTCCCATTATTGGGATGTGGTTTTAATCCCAGGATGTGGCACATCATTGGATAAATATCCACAATGTTAATTGTGCTATGCTTGTAGCCTCTGTGAAATGCAGGTCCGTGGGCAGCTAGAAATGGATGCATACTAGGCAAAGAATTATCATAACCATGGTCACCTACTGAAAAAGAACAAAACAACATCAGTAAATAAGATCAGACTTTTTAGGACAAAATAACTTGCTTCTAGTATATAAATATTCAATTCTTTCAGAAAGGGACTAGAAATAAAAATTTCTATTTCTTAAACTCAGCTATGTTCCCTATTTCCCTCTCTCTGTCTCTCACACATACACACACACAAACAGACACACATGCCCCTTTTCCCAACTGGTCATACCCTCAGACTTTACCACCACTTCTCAACCTGATGTACTTTTCAGCCCTAGTACGGATTACTTCACCTGTCAATCTCAGCACTGTTTGCAAAAGCTCACTGCAAACAGTACCAGTTATAAAGACAGTGGTCAGGCTGAGGGTTCTGTGTAACTGGGAAGAGCAGAAGTGAGTAAAGCCAACAAATGGAGAAAAAGAAAATCTGCAGCCTAACCTACCTCAATTGTTACAGGAGGGATCTTGCATTGAATGTGTTGTCTAATCTGGTGAATCTATCCCAGTAAAAGTTAGACTTAAAGAAAAGCATGTTGATAGTCCCTAATACAACTCCAATAATAAATTTCCAATTTTTACCTTTATTTTAACAAATGTTGCCATTTAACATACACCAGTTGTATTTAATAAGCTCCCACTTTCATATTAAGTACAGGTGACTGGGTGATGAGTATATTGATATTTGTTATATTATTCTTTGGTGGTATGTTTGAAATATTTCATCATAAAAATAACCAATATGACAAAAAGCAGAATATATAGATAGTAAGATTTCAATAATATTAAAACACACACACACACACACACACACACACACACACACACACACACACACACACATATATATATAAGAAAAAAGACTGGATGGGGGGAAATGCCCCCAATTAACATTGGCCTATAAATCTGTACTGAGGGATTATGGATAGTTTTTGCTCTTTCCTATGCTTTTCTATACTTTCAGTTTTCAACAACGAATATGCAACATAACATTGATGTAAATATACAAACTTCATTGATCCTGAGTCTGTCCTATGCTTGCCTGATACTTCTAAATTGCTATATATCAGGGAACTGTAAACTACAGCCCATAGCGAAGGTTAGCCCTCCATCCTTTTTGTAAACAGAGTTTCACTGAAGCACACCACTTCAATTTGTTTACAGGTTGTCTATGGCTGCTTTCACACAATAAAGGCAGAGTTGAGTAGCTGAGACAGAGACCAGCTGGCCCATAAAGCCAAAACTATTTTCTATCTGGCCCTTTACTAAAAAAGTTTGCTGACCCCTACTATAGATCACAAAATTAGATTTTAAAAAAAGCACTTGAATTGAATATGAAATATGGATAAATAAGCTTCAGTTTGAGGCAAGACCTGTAACTCTCCCCTATGCATTTTTTAGGAGAGATTTTGATGTATCTATTTTGTTCACTTGGTGGATTTTTTTTTTTGGTTTGGTGACTTTCCGGTTCTTGCCCAGTGTTCTAAATAGCTGTAGCATTCAGGTAAATGATGTTGTCACTGAGGAAGACTTAGGGTTACTCAGACGAATTTTTTTTTAACACACACAAGAACAAGGATTAGCTAAACTCTCCCCTTTTACTGTTTCTTTACTTCTCTCTTTTATTTTGTATAAATCAAGAGAATGAATCTTGAAAATTACTGACAGTAATTGCAGTTTTGGAAAGAAAGTAGGACTATGCCTTCACTCTTAAATTTACTTTCTAATTTAAAGGTGAAATTGTGATTACTGTAAATTGCTATTAAATGAAGACCTGGGAATTATCTGGTTGAAAATTGAACTAATTATTCTGTGTGAACTTCTTTAAATCGAAGTACCCTCTTAACACAACAGTATCACAAGGTATGATTTATTCCTAGGATACAATAGAAATATCTCAACTAAATACTTACATTTTTGTGATGATTCATTTAGCACAATTGCCCAGCCTTCATCGGCAACCAAAATAATGGGCTGAATTCGATCATTATGTTGGTAATAAAATCTGTTAGGAATGTCTTCTTTGAGATAAACATTCATATGAGGGCTACAGTTTTTCAGTTTGTTATAAACCTCTGTTCTATCTGAGAAAAAAAGGAAACAAGTATGATTGATAAGGAAAAAATATGTCTAACTAGAATAACTGGAAGCAAATTATAGATAATGTCATCTATTAAATCACTTCTTAAAAAAACAGAGCAATAATAATGTGACAGTGTTGGGGACTGATACACACAAACACACACCTTTCTCAAACATTAACAAATCTGTTTCACTTCGTGGATTACTGTGGTGGACTTTTATAGAAAGGGGACATTTTTCAGGTGTATATTCCTAAGTAAACATAAACTAATTACATGTTACTACTAACTACTACTTCTATGATCAGTAGAAGAAATATCTCACACTATCACCACTAAATATCACACACTAAAATCTAAGACATTTAAGGATAAAAATTTCCTTTTTCTAGTGCAAATAATTAGATATATCAAAAGCAAAGAAATACTTTGAAACTAAACCATAAGCCATATAACTAAACCATAAGCCGACTGCTCTCAACTTGTAAATAAGAGGAAAAAAACATATAATCCCACTGAGTACATGGTTCTAAACTACAAAAAGCTAGAGCTTCATTCTTTTATACAATCCACCCCCCTCAATCAATTGCCCCATTCAAATAATAGTGTCCCTCAGCTGAATGTTTACTTACTTATTTTGGGAAGTATTGCAGCAACTGGGCTCAAATCTATAAGAGTGTAGTATGAATGGTCGATGCAGAAATCCAAGTTTATCAGTCTGTCCTGAGAACACTGGGTCATCCCATGATCACTTGTAATGATCACATTAAGATTTTCCCACAGCCCTAACATCTTGAGTTTTTGGACTAAGTCACCGATAAGATCATCTATTTTTTTCAACACTCTGCTCATGTTTTCTTTATCTTCAGGTCCATATTTGTGGCCACTTGCATCTGGTTCTTCCCAATAGAGTGCTGCAAAGGTGACTGGTGGGTTCGAATTGTTTAGCCATATAGTAATATTATTTAGTCTTTCCTCAAATGACACTGAGGAGTTGTAATTCATAAAATAGGAAGAGATGGTATTGTGAATGGGCACATCAGTACCAGGCCACATAGCAGCAGCACTTGATCTGTTTTCCTGAAGCTGATTGGTCACCCAAATAGGTACTGCCTCATTCCACCAAAAAGGATCCTTGTCATTAGAGTCAGAAAAATGTTTCTTTGTGACTGCATCATACATGGAATTAGCCACAATGCCATGGCTTTCTTCATACAAGCCTGTCACAATACTGTAGTGGTTTGGAAATGTTTTTGTGATAAAAACATTTTTAACATGCTCTACCAAGACACCTTCTTTGATAAAATTCTGGAGATGAGGAAATTCATAGTTCTTCAGATAATCAGCTCTGAATCCATCAAAGGATACTAGTAGTAACTTAGGTGGCAAACTAGAGGAAGAGTCACTTCTACAACCAGTTATAAGTCCAGAAAACAAAAGTATTACTAATAACTTCATAATGAACATGTTGAAGGACAGTGATCAGGGTTCCTAAAATGTAAAAATACAATTCATAAGTAGTAATGCTATTTCATTTGGGTTAAGTTTTAGAATTTTAGCCCACAGGAGAAGAGACCAACATTTATATGCCAGCTTTACCTATATTAACTTAAATAATACCATTTATTTAAAAATAACTAAAAGCTAAAATTGGAAAAAATAAAAATTGTCTTGTCCAATTTCCTATTTATATACATGCCCTACTCTCTTTCATATGGGCCATTTTTATACTCCACATCAATACCTCCTTCTAGGCTGTCAGCTCATTTGCCGCATTAGAAATTCTTCTAAAGGCTTAATAAAAATAGATGCAGACACTAAAATGATTCTTTTGTATAACATAAAGTTAATGCCAAGCTTTCAGAGGCTCCAGAGGTGATGATTATTTTTCCAGTTTAATAAATTGTACTTTATAGTTGCTTTAACCCACAGAAATAATTGGTGGAAATTCTACCATATTGGCTTATTGCCAGTTCTTGTTGAAAATATTGCTATAAAAAAGGAGGAATAAGAAATAAATGCTATTGAGAAAAAAGCCCCCATCAGTCTGTATGTGCCCCAATAGTCACATGAAGTTGATTAACAAACATACAAAGCCTACAGGGACATGGATGCTCCAGTAACTTATGAAGAAATCCAACAGCTATTGAAATGAGTTTTATTACCACATCCCTCTTAAACTTCCTTTTTGCTATCAACAACTATTTTCACTAATACCCTAGGCTTAAAGCTATCTCTGATTTTTTGTTCTTTTTAAAAAATCATTTCACTGATGACAAAAACAGCTTTTCCCTAGTAAATTCCCTAGTAAATCTCCCTGCCTTCGGTCTCTATCTTCTTTGGTCTCTAAGAAGATAGGACATGTGATTTAGGTAAAATGATTCACTTTAGATGGACAGGATGCTCTTCCATTGTAACAGGAGGGAAGGAGCAAAGGTAGGGGAGCTGACAGATTTGAGGGCTGGAGGTGAAGAGGGTTGCCGGAGGTAGGGTCAATTATTGAGAGGGAGTAGAATGGTAAAAGGTTCATAGGTTTGAGGAACAGAAAGAATGTCTGAAATTGTTAATGTGGAGGATGGGAGAAAGTGTGAGTAAACAGTAGAACTGGAGTCAATGTTGACAGCTGTCATGAATTTTCATAGTGACACACTTGACTGGTTTTCTCTAGCAACTCAGTAAACCTGGCACAGGCATGAACAAAACAGGCAGCTGATCCTACCTGGATTTGAAATTCTGACAGAAACTGAAGGAAGACAAAGGAAGTTGAAGATGCTAACTAAAGAGCAGCTGAAATTTGGGCTGCAGCATCTAAGCTGAAACTGACAGATGTAAGTGAGAAGTAGAGAAGTTTCTCAACTAGAGGTTCTGGTGAAGTCAAAGAACTAATTAAGATTAGTTAAGAGTAACTTTTAGTGAAAGTTACAAAGATCTGGGATTGCAGTTAGAATGCAACAAGTGAATGCATTATTTCAGATTAAGAAGACCCTGAACGTGGTAATGGGTATGCATGTTGAGGTCCCAGGTATGAAGAGCAGCAAGTTAACTAATATGATTATGAAGTTCAGGAGTCATTTATTGTGTATTCTCTCAAGTAGACTGGAAATACTTTCTCTCTTTCTTTCAAACATGCCACCTGGAGGATCTGCGTACTTGTGGTCAAATACTTACTGACAGAGGCTGTGATCCTCTTAAAAAGTGACTTAAAATTAGGAAGACCAAAGGCACAGAATCTGATTTATGAGGATCTTGGGGTCTAGAAAATCTCTACTATTTTAATCTGAGACAGGTTGCCTTCTGAATGTGGTGCATGGAACATTTGCTCCTGGTGCTCCCTAATAACCAAAAATAATGTAGAGTAACAAAACCACCTCTCCAAAGGACAGAGTAACAAACCTAATGAGTGGCAGAGGAGGCATATGGATATTTCCACAGACACAGCCCTAGTCATAGCACAGCAATTTCAGTTATCAAGAATCTAGACAATGGTACTTTCCCTTTCATTCAATATTTTATGCCCCCAACACAGTGTTTATGTATGACTTAACTCCTCCCTCAGAGAGTTTTAACTGAGTTCAATCAGATGACCATATCATGTGGGTTGCTACAATTTTAGAACTTGTGTCAAGGGCATGCAGGTCTCCATGAAAGCTTGGATTGAGTAGATTCCCTGGTTTCTCTCTGGGTATAGTTCCCCATATCCAAATATTTCTTTCCAATAACAGAGTAGACTTTTAAATCAGCAAATAGGTGGCACAGTATCTTCTCACAGGGAAAACATCCTCATAAATTTACTTTTTGAAAAACACTATTTACTGCTCTGGCTCTTTCCCTGTGTAACTATTTTATATTCCCAACCAGTCCTATCCCACTGCACAGCTGTTCTGCTGCCAAATCCAATCTGATATGTGTCAGATGGAATGCATTCTCTATACCTCCAAATCTTTTCCCCCTTCCTTAGTTCCCAACCCTTTAAAACAGCTTCACCATTCTCTCAGTCACAAAGATATCTCCTGAGTATATGATCAGTTGCCAGTCTAGTCAATTCTATCTTCGTATCATCTAATACAGCACATCAGACATAAGAATCACTGAAGGGAGCTTGTTAAAAGTGCAGCTGTCAAGTCACTATAACTAGGGAGATTCTAATTCAGTCAGCCCATAGTAGAGACCAGAAACCTGCATTTAAAACAAGCATTTTTAACAGCTACCCACTCATCCATCCCTACTACTGCTATATTTTTTTAGTCCTCAATACCTCTTGTCCAGAGTACTTTTGTCTCTTAATTCACCTTTCTACCTCAACCACCTTCGACTTTCTTACCTCACATCTGCTGCCTACTCAGTCTCTCTGGGCACAGCTCTGTTCATGTTCCCTTAATTTAAAATATAATCAAAGGTCCCCCTGCCTATACAAAAAGCCCAAATGCCTCAGTCTCACATTCAAGCCCCTCCAATATCCAGGTCCAACTTGCATGCAAATTACTGTGAAATAAATACAGAAATAACTGCCAACTTGAATTTCCATTCACCATACTTCACTATCACGGTCTTTCTGAAATGTATTACAACAACATGTAAAGTATAATCATTATTCATCTTGGTGGCCTATAATAGCTCTTCAGTGTTAGTTTGCATTTCCAGAATATCCTAAAATTAGTTCCTACATATGAAGGTTGGCTCAGCAGACCCCTGGGTCATTTTGTAAAAAATCATTCAACAAATATCTACTATCACTAATTCCATAACACAAAAGTATATGTATGTGCCATGTATTAGGGGACAAAGAACTTACACTTTTCAAATATATAATAATCAAAACAGGAGCATAAATAACCACAATAATAAATCAGGCTGTCATCTAGAAAAATAAAGACAGGGTTTATACTTTAATCAATTTTGTTCTACAACACCAAATAACAGAATAGACTTAAATCAGCAAATAGGTGGCACAGTATCTTCTCACGGGGAAAAATACTCATAAGTTTATGAGTACATATTTGTAACAGTGTGTTTGAGATTCATACACCATAATGTATTATTTTTAAAGCTAAGCTGTTAGAGAAATTACTACAAATGGAATATCATAGTATGTCTAAAAATTTTCCAGTAGATTTACCTCTAAGAGTAGAGGGGTGCCAAGACAATTCAACAAATGGTAGAGGGACAACTGGATATCCACATGCAAAAGAAATTGGAGCCCTGCCTCATACCATATACAAAAATTCATTCAAAGTAGATCACAGACCTAGATTAAGAGCTAAAACTGTAAAGCTCTTAAAAGAAAACGTAGGAGTAAATGTAGGAGTAAATTTTTGTAACCCTGGGTTCAACAGAGCCTTCTTAGATACCACACCAAGAGCACAAGTGACCAAAAAAGAGAAATAAACTGGACTTCAAAATTAAAAAGTCTCGTGCTTCAAAGAATACCATCAAGAAAGTGAAAAGACAACCCAGAGAATGGAAGAAAATATTTGCAAATCATATATCTGAAGAGATTTGTATCTAGACTATATAAAGAATTGCTACAACTCAATAATAAAAAGTCAGATAATCCAGTTAAAAAATGAGCATGAGCTGAAAAAGATATTTCTCCAAAGAAGACACAGATGACAAATTAGCACATGAAAAGATGCTCAACAGCATTAGTCATCAGAGAAATGCAATCAAACTCACAGTAAGATACCACTTCACACCCAGAAGGATGAGTAAATAAAATAGATAACAAGTGTCGATAGAGAAATTGAAACATTTATAAACTGCTACTGGAAATGTGAAATGGTACAGCCACTTTGGAAAATATTCTGGCAGTCTTCAAAGGGTTAAACATAGGGCTACCATATAACCCAGCAATTCTACTATTAGGTATGTGCCCAAGAGAAATGAAAACATATGTCCACACAAAAACTTGTACACAAATGATCACAGCAGCATTATTTGTAAGAATCAAGTGGAAACATCTCAATGTGCACTAACTTATGAATGGATAAAATATAATATATCCATATAATAAAATATTATTTGACACAAAAAGGAAGTGCTGACACATTTTATAACCTGGATAAATATGCTAAATGTAAGAATGCAGTCACAAAAAATCACTTATTGTATGATTCCACTTAGATAAAATGTCTAGAACAGGCAAATCTATACAGACTAAAAGTAACTATAGTAACTATCTAGGGCTAGGGGTTGGGGGAGAAATGGGTAGTAAATGCCAGTAGGTATAAGTTTATTTTTGGGGTTATGAAAATGTTTTCAAATTGATTGTGATGAAAGTTGCACAGCTCCATAAAGCTGTACTCTTTAAATGAGTAAATTGAATGGTGTGTGATTTATATCTCAATAAAATATTATTTTTTTAAAAAAGAGCAGAGGGAAGTGAAATTGTAACTTAAATGTCCTGCCACAAAACAGGAAACATTTTTGATCTCATTTTACCTCAAAAAAAGTGAATTTTATACTCCATAATACAGACTTGAGTGTTTTAATGTGAAAGTTTTTTACCACTTTCCATGTGCAAAACAGACCAAAAACCTGTGTCCGTCCTCTCCCACAAAACACAAATCAAAATGCTTCTTCCTCAGATCTTGAGTTAAAAGGACGCTCCAGGAACACACGCTGTTAATCCTGTGGCTCAGTAATTCCTCAGCACACTGCTGGGATCCAAGCGTCCCAGTCCTTGTTCTCAGGATTAGTAGTACAGACAAAGTGGAAAGACTATAGACTGAAGTCAGAAGGGTCCCAGAACCTGAGCTCACAATTAGTAGACAGGTGATCTTGGGTAGATCCAACTTTTCTTGGCTTCTGTTTCCTTGTGTGTAAAATGGGGATGTGTAAAGGTTACAGAACAGGCCCTCAAAATTAGTTTCCCTTTATCATTCTAGTTACAAAGCTGTTGGGAAAAAAAACAAGACTGTACTATGATAGGCAGAATATTATTGTGAAACTATAAAATACATTAGGAATAATTTAGTCTCATCTCCTCGCATATGATGACCTTGCATATGACTTTGCATATGATGAAGTTAAAGTCCAGTGATTAGCCAGGCTCAGAAAGCAATCAGTTGCTTTACTGTGTTTAATTTCATGTCCTCAATAAGTTTACAAGTCCAGTAATATCAAGTTAACAAGTCTGGTAATAATCTCCAAACTATTAACAGAACTCTTCCTGACAGAACACCTTTTATTAGCAGTGCTGGATCCATGTCTACCACACTCTGTCTCATTCTAATAGGGAGTGTTAAGCTACAGACAAACCAAAAATGAGAAGTTCTCCAGCAGTTTCCAAGGAATGAAAATAAAGTTTGCAGGGAATGAAACTGTTATATTACAAAATATTGAGAGAAATTCTGTAATTTTTCACACCAAAAAGATGTCAAAGAAGAAAAAAAGCAGACCTCTCTGGACTGCAACCAAATAACCGCACAACAACTGGAAGTATGAGTTAGTCTTCAGGCGACAAACTACCTTCTAACTTCTCTGGGAAGACGTTCTTCCCTGGATGGAATGCAGGGAACTCTCACTGGCATTCTTAGCCCATGTGAAGCCAAGAGTGTATAAACCGTTACAGGATATGGTGAAAGATATTTGTCACTATTAGCATGCCATCTGCTCTGTAATACAAGGAAACTCTCAATACACCTTTAAAAACTTTATTTATGTCTATAAATAAAGCAGTTACCTTTAGATTATTATCAGTTGCCTTCTTATAGTCTAAGGAAAAAAATATACTCCCTAAAAAAAATCCTTCGTCTTAAAAATTGTAGGATTCTAAATTATTCTCCAATTTTGTAAAATACACAGAAATTTCTGGCATACACAAAGTTTTCTAGCATCTTCAAAACACACTTATCTTACTTTCTACATAGTAAAATACCTCCCTCCATTACTCCTTGTCGTTTCATCAAAATTTCTTCCAAATTATATCCTGTAACTAATTTAAGTGGAGGTGGGGGGAAGATGCACAAGTGCAGCAGGCCTCTTAATTTCCTTAAAATAGATTGAAACAATCTCTGAGGGGAAAAAAGAAGAAATAAAAGACCAAAATACTGAAACCAGCAGTTGATATTTCACAGTAGTTGGCAAATCTTCCTTCAGACTTGGGTCCACCAGATTGCCTGATTAAGCAAAGCCCTTCTGGAGTCAGATCTGGTGTAAACCTGAATCTGCCTGTCCCTAGTTGTACAATCTTGGTTGGACGCGTCCCTTCACTTCTCTGAGCCTGACTTTCGTCATCTGTAAAATGGGAATGCTATGATCTCATAGGGTGGTTGTGATAAGAAAAGGAAGCATTGTTTTTAAGTTCTTACGTGCTTTTAATCCAGCCCTTTAAAAAGGCACTTAAATGTACCTTTTATTGTTTGGTTGGCTTGTTTGCTAGGAAATTAGTTCTTAAATATCATTATCTATAATTAACATAAACTCTAATCTAATATTCAGACAGACGGATGTCGATGCCATGGGTGGTTCTCCTTTAAAACCAAAAGCCTGGCGACCCCGCCCCAGCTCCCCTCATTTTTACCCCAGACCCACCTTAGGTTCCTCCACTACCGTTCAGCTGACTTCCCTCCCTTCACACTTAACACCACAGGTTTCCTTCCCCAGCACCTGCTAAATTTTCTTTCCTCTTCCCTTCCTGGCCTCCGCCTCGGCCCGCCACCTCCTTGGCTCTTTGAGTCCCTTCGTGGACGTCCCCGCCGCGCCCCAGGGGATGTGTGTGTAGTGGGGAAGAGTGGGTTAGAGTGTCTGGTCTCACCATCTCTATTTTCAAAGCCCCTAGTGGGCTGGGGAGGGGGTGACATTGCCCCCAAGAACGCCGAGCGCGCGAGGCGCGTACTCACCAGCCGCCGTCGCTTCTTTCCAACGCGCGGAACTCGGCGCTCGCGGCACCTAGCACTGGTGGGAAGTTGCGGGGAAGGCGGACCTGGAGGAAGAGGGGCGAGGCCGAGCTCTTCCTGAGGCGCCTGCGCAGTGGCGGGCGCCGCGCCGCGGGGCACAGCCCCAACCTCCTCATCTGCGCCGCTCGGGGCGCTCCGAGTGTGCGCAGCTGCCAGAGCGTCTAAGGCGCCAGCTCGCGGCTGACTGGGACCGGGCAGCAGAGTCTGAAACACGTCCTTGGATTGGATGCTAGAGCCAGCGTTGAATGTAACTTTCTTTCCGATTGGTTAGACAGGTGCTTGGCGGGGTCGAATTGGACCTAAGAGTAGAGGTTCATTCCACTCTCCCACCACGCCCTTTTCTTATCATCCTAGATCTGGATGCCCTTCAGGGAACTTAAAAACCAGCGAGTCCCGGAAAGGCCTCTGGCAATTGCCAAGCGGATGGCCTTCTGCCACTTAGTTGATGTGCACCTGGCAGCTTAGGTGGCCGCGGAGAAAGCAACTTTGGCTGCACCAAGGTCCGGCACAAGTCTAGAGAAGCTTCAGCCAGTTCCAGTGAGTTGGGATAAATGAAACGTGGATGTACCATAGAAGTCTGTCGGTCTTACTGGATAAGCGAGCACCTTTACCGGGGAAGTTGGGTAATAGTTTACAAGTAAGGTTAAAAGCAGCACAGTGCCTGCGGCAGGGAACCAGTAATGAGTTACAGCTGAGAAATGGGTGCTTACTTTGACAGACGCGTGTGTGGGATTGTGCTCCTGCTTTTAATTGGAAGGTTATTCAATAGAATAATGTAACTAAACTTTCCAACATAAAGAGCAGTTACCAAACAGAAGTAGAATTATTCGCTAACAGTTGGGTTGTCCAGGCACACTTGGCAGTGAGAGGATAGCATTTTTTTCTCTTTTTATCTGTAGTGCCAAACAGAACTTGGTATAGAAGTACTTACTAAATCACTATTGAATTTAATAGAACATTTAAAAGTGCACCAGGTTCATTGTCCCGCGTGTTAAGATGCAGGCTCCAGGAGGTATTTTCTTTCTTGGTCACTACTGTATCTCCAGCTCAAATAAAAAGTACAAATTGAAAGGGGCCTGGCAGAGACCAAACTACACCGGTCACGGTCAAGAGATCTTTATTGGAGGTATCGAGCGGCACCACGCAAGGAGAAGGAAGAGAAGAGAGAGAGGGCTGCTGGTGTGCTGGGTTTTATATCCCTTGGGCCTACGTGGATTGGGCTAGGGGCGGGCCCAAAGGAAGGCGGGAGATGCTTCTTTCTGATTGGCCCTCCTTTGGCGGGTTCAGACAGTGCCCGGTCAAGGAGGGGAGAAGAACCCGGAACCGGACTCATCTTAAGGTATGGCACCATTTTAAGGTACCTCATGTTACCTAACATTTTTCCCTTTTTGTTTTCTTAAATGGGGGAAAATGGGCGTCGTGGTTCATCTGGCTGCTTCCTGCTGAGTGGGGGCGCTGTGGGGAGGGGGCATAGGGAGAACTGTCAGGGTTGTGCGTGGGGTAATGTTCCTTGTAGGTATAGATCCTCCAGTGCTGTGAGCCAGTTGAGGGGCAGGGATGGGTTGGCGATGAGCCAGCTGTCGGTGCGGAGATCGTTGAGAAATTTGTGGAATCGGTTGGTGGTTGTCATGACTGGCTTGGGTTAGCAGGTTGTGAGCCCGTCTGTGGAATCTGTCCCGTCCTCGCTGGTGGCTAAAAGTTGGTAGTTTCTGAGGAGAAGCTGGTTAAATGTTTGGTTAGATATGGAAGAGAAACTTAATGAGGCAGGGGAGTAGTGCGCAGAAAGCGAGGATACCCATTAGGGGGCCTAAAAAGGGAAGGAGCCAAGCTAAGAAGAGGGTTTCCCAAAGGGAAGGAGTAGTGCTAGCATTCATTAGTTTACGTTTTATCTGATGTAGGTTTTAATGCTAGTTTCGATTACTTGGGACTCATTAATGTAATAACAACAGTTCTCCTGTAAGAAGATGCAAGTACTGCCTTTTTTGGCTGTGAGTAGGTCGATGGCGCGGTGGTTTTGAAGGGTGACACCAGCTAGAGATGTGATTTGTCGTTGGAGGGCGGCTAGAGACTGAGCCATTTCCTCAATGGCCGTCTGCATCTGGGTTTGGAAATCTGAAAATTGGGAGATGCTGTATCCTAAAGAGGTGGCTCCTAGTCCTGTACCTATGAGAGAGATTGTTAGAGAGATTCGTTGGGGGTTGGTAGCTGGTGTTGTCTGAGGTTGGCAAGGAGGGGGACATGGGATGTTTGCAAAGAAACAATCGGAAGTAGGGACCTGAGAGGTGTTTAATAGTAGTAATCCTTGATTGAGGAACAGAAGCCAGGAAGCCTATATGGAGGTTGTGTTGGCCTGTGGGTGTAGCTGGGATTGTAGTTCAGTCTCTCCTTGAGAAATATGTGTGTTAATTTCGGCTAGAACCTGTTGGGAGTCAGTTTTTAGGGTATGGGTGATGGTTATAGTTTGTGCTGGATAAGCACTTGGGTATATTCCCCCTGTGGCTGCCTGGCCCCAGATTGCCTTGGCTGGGTCGGTGATGTGAATTGCTCGAGATGAGGCATTGTTTTGGTGACATAATATATGAATGGGGTCTGTCTGTCTGGTTTTTTTTGGTGATTTAATTCATAACACAGCTGGTCCAGGGACACCCATAGTTTTGGGGCCCTTCAGTTTTACAGGCGCTGCGGGATTGTTGGTATAGAAAGCAAATGGCAAAGTGGAACATGTGGAAATAAGGGTAGTTTAGGGAGGGGAAGGTTTACTGAGGATGCGTTGATGGAGCATCGGGTGTACATTGGTGTGTGACCGCTGGTTAGCGTTGTAGGTTTCTTTGAGGGTGAACAGGTAGTAGGGTTGTGAAGGGGGCCTGTTGGCGGAGGAGGGTCCGTAGAAGAAGATGTAAGAGGCGGAGAGCCAGAAGAGCGGGCTCGGAGCAGGCATGAGGGCAGCAGCTTATGCCTCAGGAATAGTAGAAGGGAGGGCGTTTTAGAAATGCGAACTTTGAGAGGGTTGTGAGGTACAGGCGTGCCTGGCTTTAGAGGGGTTTGTGGGTTCGTGTTTAAGGAGAGACAGGCAGGAGGGTGGCAGGATTGAGGGGTGCACATGTTTGGAAAGTTACAGCGGAATCGTGCAGGAAGGAAACTAGGAGAGACAGTATGTGGCAAGGGGGAAGGGTTTGTAGTCTTTTGTAGGTCAGCAGTTCCTTGAGTTGATGGGGGCAGGTAATGACAACAGCTGCCCCAAATGTTAATTTCTTTGACTCTTGAAGTAGTAGGTAGGCTGCAGCCAGGGCCCAAAGGCAGGGGGCCCACCCTCGCACGGTGGGGTCTAGTCGGCCAGCAGGGATGCAGAGCCTCCCATGGTGAGAGAGGAAGGGGTATATGTATACGGCAGCTGGCTGAACAGGGCGTCCCCTATTAGCCAATGGCTGTGTTGCGAGTCAGAACCTTCGAGCCGGTTGTCACTGAAACAAAAGAACTGATGAGCCTCTGTAAGGCCGAGAGCCGTGGGTTACCTGGTACCAGGATTTTTGAGCGATAGAAGGGAGGAAACCCAGGCCGGACGAGTGAGGAGGGAAAGGAGAAAACTCAGTTCCCTGTGGGCCGAGTTCACTCTCAGAATTGTTTGGGTAGGTATGCAACTGCCGCAAAGGTGAGTCCGTGCATCTGACCTAGGACTCCAAGAGCCAAGCCATTGTGCTCATGTACATATAGAATGAAAGGTTGTTGTAAGTCTGGAAGATGTAGGGCTGGGGCTTTGAGTAGTGCCTGTTGGAGTGACAGGAAGGGCTGCTTGACTGTGGCCTCTACAGGCTCGGATGGGGTACCTCGGGAGAGATCATATGGGGGCTTTGCTAATAAAGAGTAGTTGGGGATCCAAGTTCTAAAGTAGCCTGCCTAGATAGGTGACTTGAGTGAGGGAGAGCTGGACCTTTTGGGGGGATACTTGGTAGCCTCGGTCAGCAAGGAAGTTGAGAAGAGAGGTGGTGTCAGTTTGTGAGACAGTTAGAGAGGGACTGCATAGGAGGAGGTCATTAACATATTGTAGGAGGGTGGACTGGGGAAAGTGTAATTTTTGTAGGTCTGAGGACCAAAGATATGAGGGCTATCTCTGAACCTTTGGGGAAGCACTGTCCACGTGAGCTGTTGTGACTGTTTAGTGTCTGGGTCAGTCCAAGTGAAGGCGAACAGGTCTTCTGACTGAGGGGAGAGGGGAATGGTGAAAAAGGCATCTTTAAGATCTATGACTGAGAAATGTGTGGCACTAGGAGGAATAGAGGATAAGGGCTGAGGTCTTGGACGAGGCGGAACATACCATTGGGTTTTTTAGGGGTGTTAAATGGAGAATGGGTTGGCCTGAGGAACCCTTTTATTAAGAGGTCTAAAATAATAGGTTGTAATCCTTTCAGGCTGGAGACGGGGAGAGGATATTGGGGTTGGCTGGGGAAGTGGTGTGGGTTTTTAAGGAATATTTGTACGGGAGGACAGAATGCTAATGAGGGGGTAGTGGTGTCTCACACTGTGGGGTTGATGCTGGCTGGGAGCGAAGGCAGAGTAGGAGCAGGAGTTTGATCTATGGAACTTGCCACCAAGGCAATGAGTGAGGTGGATTGCAGGAGAGTGATTGGGTTGAAGGTGATGGAGGTTTTAAATTTAGAGAGAATGTCTCTTCTTAACAAAGGGAGTGGGCATTGTGGCATGACTAGGAATCGATGGGAAAAGATGTGGCCGGAGAAAGTGCAGGAGAGGGGAGGAGTGGCTCTTGGACATATGGTTTGGCCTCCGACCCCGACTATGGGGGATCCAAAGAGGGAAGTGGCGCCCCAAAATTCCCCTAAAACCAAGAAAGTAGCTCCGGTGTCTAGGAGAAAGGTGATGGGACATCCATCCACTGTTAAAGAGACCCTGGGCTCCTGTGTGGTGATGATTTGTGTTGGGAAGGAAGTCCCAAGGCCCTGTCAGTCTTGAATGGCCAATCCTAGAAGATTGGGAGTTGGGATGGTGGCCGGCCCGGCCCCCCTTCGGGAGCCGGGGCAGTCTACGCCCCAGTGGCCAGATTGGTGGCATTTAGGACATGGCCAGTTGGGGGGCCTGGGATTTGGGCACTCTCGGACCCAGTGCCCTTCCTTTCCGCATTTGAAATAGGGCCCTGGGGGCTGATGTTGGGATGGATGGGCAGACGACAACTTATGGCCGTGTGATCGAGGGGAGGCTTGAAGGGCTTATGCCAGTAACTGGTACTTTTGCCTCTTTGCCTTCTCATCTTGATTGTGATACACCTTAAATGCCGTCACTAAGATCTCGGTTTGAGGGGTGAGGGGGCCTTTGTCCAGTTTTTTAAGTTTACCTTTGCTATCAGGAAAACTCTGAGCAACAAAATGGGACATGAGGAGTTGCCTATCGTCTGGGGTTTTGGGATCTATGTTGGTGTATTGTTGGAGTGTCTGTGTAAGGCAGTCTAGAAAAGCGGACGGGTTTTCATTTTTATCGTGTATGACTTCATGAAGTTTTTCAAAGTTAACTGCCTTTTGAGCTGCCCTCTGTAGACCGGCTATGATGCAAGTAGGGAAGTGGTCTCGGGCTGATACTCTATTTTGGGTGTTATAATCCCAACTGGGCTCATGCTCGGGTACTGCCTGCACTCCTAGCAGTAGGGCTGGGGTTGTTTGATGAACCTCATCTGCATAAGTTCGAGCTTGTTCCTAGACTCAGCTACACTCCTCGGGGAGGAGGGTGTTAGAGAGAATCATATAGATGTCATGGAAGGTAATGCTATAAGCTTGGATAAGGTATTGGAATTCTTTGATATATAAAGCAGAATTGGAAGTGTAGGAGCCTAGGCATTTTTCTATTTGTGATAAGTCAGCCATAGAAAAGGGGACGTGGACTCGGACAATACCTTCAGCTCCTGCCACCTCTCTAAGGGGGGCAAGGAGGGGGGGTGTGACTTTGAGCGAGTGGTGGGGGGGCCGAAGGCCGGGGCTGACGGGATAGGCAGTTGAGGGTGTGGGGGTGGGGCAGTGGGAGGCCGGGTGACTTCCGGTTGGGTGGTGGCTGGAGGGTGCGGCGGAGGGTGGTAGTATGGGGGGTGTTCATTGGCTGGGTCGAAGTCAGGGGCAGAGGGAGAGGTTGGCAGTTTAAGAGCGGCAAGGAGCTGCTGCGGTTTGCAAGGGAGACAAAGGTTAGGTCTATCCCGTAGGAGAAAGAAGCCATGGATATATGGGATCTCTACCCATTTTCCTGTTTGCTCGCAATAGTTGTAGAGATCCTGGAGAATGTTAGGATCGAGAGACCCATAAGTGGGCCATTTGCTTTGGTTGTCTAGGGGATATGTGGGCCAGTTTTGCTATTTGGGGTCTACTGTGGCCTTAGGGGCTTGAGGCGAGGCGCTTTGTGGGGTCTCTTGTCTGCCTAGAGAGGTAGACCCCAGAGGGGAAGACTTACCGAGACGAGGCCGGTGTTGGGCGAACAGCTTGGTGAACAGGAGAATGAGCGAAGACTGGCCGGGGTCTGGACTGAGCCCGAAAGGGATCGGGGTCCCACCGAGGGGGGTGGGGAGTCCTGATCTGAGTCACGGCACCAATGAAAGGGGCAGGGTGGAGACCAAACTACACTGGTCGCAGTCAAGAGATCTTTATTGGAGGTATCGAGCGGCACCACGCAAGGAGAAGGAAGAGGAGAGAGAGGGCTGCTGGTGTGCTGGGTTTTATATCCCTTGGGCCTACGTGGATTGGGCTAGGGGTGGGCCCAAGGGAAGGCGGGAGATGCTTCTTTCTGATTGGCCCTCCTTTGGCGGGTTCAGACAGTGCCTGGTCAAGGAGGGGAGAAGAACCCGGAACCGGCCCCATCTTAAGGTACGGCACCATTTTAAGTTACCCCATGTTACCTAACACAAATAAATTAAGAATATTAATCACATGTGATGTCCTCAAGTGTTAAGTATTTAATAGCTGTAAATCCAGTACCTGGATTAGTAAACTGCAGTACTGGACCTTAGATAACAAATTCTGAAGTTGGTCCCCTTGGTCTGAACTTTACAGTATAGCTATTACCAACAATCTGGAAGCAGCCATGGAGATGATTTGGCAATAGATGTATTCTGTTGATTATTAGTTTATGCCTTGATAAATTAATTCCACTTTTAAGTCTCAGGTTGGCCTGTGCATTGGTGAATATGGGCATCTTAGATCCATGGGCTTTCAGAGCTGGAGGGGATGGTAGTGGGTATGTAGCTGAATCCCTAGAACCTGGAGACCCTAGAACCTGGTTTGAATACTCACTCTGTCACTCACCAGCAGAGCAATCATGGGCCAGTGTCTCAACCTATTTGAGCTTTCATTTCCTCATCTGCAAAATGAGTCTTGTTACAATACCAACCTGCTACTATCAAATGAATGAACTAAAGCGAGTAGAGTATTCAGCACAGTATCTGACACATGTTGTTTTGGGGATTATTATCATTATGACCAAAAAAGTACCCCAATTTGAACAGTAGTCAGGGTAAGGCCAAATTTTGGGGGAATTTAGGGAATGTCCAATGACATAAAATTTAAGTTTAGCAGAACTTAAATTTTGTGGCATTTGGGGGTATTGTGCATATCCTTATCCTGTTTGTTCATTCAGTAGGTGCATATGCATGCTTAAAGGGTGGATAAAACTGAATGCCATCTAGGTCAGATGTGTGGTGAAGATAGCAACTGGATGGGCATCAGGAGAGGACTTTCTTTATCCACTGCTACTGCCTGTGTGGCTGGGTTAAATTAGGGAGTCTCATGCCACCGGGGCTCTTGCTCTGTAAGATAAAGTGGTCAGGAACAGAGGGACAAAATGACACATAAGGCCCTAAACTTTTGTTATCCTCTATTTACCATTTCAACCACAACCAAAATCCTGTTATAGTAAGGATATTTATCATCTTGTGGAACATGAAGTCCAGAGGTAAGGCAGACTTCAGGACTAGTTGAGTTAGCAACTCAACGATCTCATAATGTACTCAGTTCTTTGCAGCTTTACACTTGGCTTTTAACAGAGTTGACTTCTGGTTCCTTTAGTGGTAAATATAACTACCAGCAGCAACAGGAAACATGTAATTCATTTTTCACTTCCACTGGGTGATAGAAATGACGTCTAGATTTCTTCTGTCTCTTAGAAGTCTTCAGCAACTGTCTCCTTCAATCACTTTGGACAGAATTGTGTCACATATCCAAATCTAAGCCAGGAAAGGAAATGGTTACCTGTAGACCAATGCAGTCCACATCTTAAACTGAGGTCTCGCCCGAACTTTACTTTTTTTCTCAGTGGAAATGAGGTGGAATGGGTGCTGGGAAGTTGGCAACAAAGTTCACTATAGTTTCATTGTAGAAATTTAATGATAATAAAAGAAAATATAACAGTAAAATAAATTTCTTATTTACAATGTGATTTTTAGGCAGAAGTGTTGTTATATTTAGGTAGGCAAAATAATATTCATTTTTAATGTTCTTTCAGCTCAGCTTTTGCAAAGGGAATTTTATATAAATTTTGGAAATATAGAGAGCCTTTAAACCCATTTTATGTTAGAGATTGAAATGAACTAGAGGCAACAGTCTAAACTTATTATTTACAAATGAATATACCCCACAGAGAAATGACTGAGCAAACATACAGTTAGATAGAAGAAATATATTCTAATGTTTGATAGCAGAGTAGGGTGACTATAGTTAAATGTATTTTATATTTCAAAATAGCTAGAAGACAGGACTTGAAATGTTCCCATCACATAGAAATGATAAATACTCGAGATAGTGGATACCCTAAATACCCTGACTTGATTGTTACACGTTCAATGCATGTAACAAAATATCACATCTGCCCTATAAATGTATAGAAATATTATTTATCAGTACACAAAAACTAAGTACAACTAGAGTATTTGCCTCCATGGGGCAACGTCAGATTTGGAAGCAGCATGTCAAAGGCAGTTTCTTTTTCTCCCATGAACTACGCTCAAGACTGAACATTTATTCATTAACACAAAATATTTTAAAAATCTTATCCTGTTTTCAAAATTAAAGACATAGCTCTCTATCCAATTATTTCTCTTTCATACTCCTAATTGTGATATATAACTCATTGCTGGCCAGGAGTAGGTCAGAAGTTAGAAGTTACAGGAAAAAGGTTTCAGAGCAAAAGCCACACCCTGCCCAAAGAAAAACAATTCCCGTTCACTGCTCAGTTCTAATTAAACAACAACACAACCGAAACTAAATAATTGAATTTCAAGGAGAGTATTTAAGGTTCACTTTTTAATATAAATTAGATGTTAAAGTAAATAATACAGATTTTATCTTAAATGTAACAGTAGAAAAGGACCTTATGAATCATTGCATTTTAGTGATTTTGAAAGTTCGTTTGGTGAAAACTTTTCACCTAATCCATTTTTAGTAAGATTATATTGGAATAATCTCAATCAAGTTAAGATTGTAAAATATTTTTAAGTGCTCCTTTAAAAAATGATTCTGTATTAACCACCACGAACTATTGTTAGACTTTCATTCTAAAGGAATTTTTTCAAATATTTAATAAAGCTGTGAAAGAATCAGTATAAATTCTTTTGAGGCTTTCCTATGTGGAGAGCAATGTGCTAATTTTTCAAAAGATACAAAAATAAGTAAGATTCATTCCCTGCCCTCAAGGTGCCTCTAATCTAGGAAAGTGAATGGAGAGGACATTACTCTGTTGCTTTTGCCTGCCCAGCATTCATTCCTCCTCCTTCTGGCGATTCCTCCAGGAGACCAACCCGCCTTCATTCTTTGACTATGGGAGTCAGATTGGGCTGACCGTAATTCCCTTCATCTGCAGGACAGACTCCTAAGGTGCCAGCTATCTTGGTTTGTCCCGAATGGAAGAGGTTCCTGGGACATGGGATTTTTAATCCTAAGATCATAAAAGCAAAGAGCAAATTGGGGTGAGTTGGTCACCCTAACCCTAACTCAAGGTTGGCCTTTTGGAGCCAATTTTACTCCATTAACCACATGAATTAGTTCAGTGATGGGGAAATGCCTCAGGCCAGGCCATAAAGACTCAATTCTGAAACTTGTTGAAACAATTGGGAAAGAGTCCCTGTTTCAGCAACAATTGCTAAATAGGTAGAGTATAAGCCTACCTATTTGGCAATTTTTGATACTCTACCTATTTAGCAATCATTGAAGCTGCTGCTGGCCATCATTGTCACTGTAAAGAGAAAGTCTACCTGAGAATGAAGGCAACACAGAAGAAAGCAGAGCCAAGAGCTGGAGTCCAATATGTGATGACATTGAGCACGTGGGTCCAAGTTTCCCTGAAGCTCCATCCTTGGACTTTTCACTTTACATGACTCAGTAAATTAACTTTTTCCTTAAACTATTTTTTTTAACTTTTTAAAAATATATACATATATTTTAATTATACTTTAAGTTCTAAGGTACATGTGCACAACGTGCAGGTTTGTTACATATGTATACATGTGCCATGTTGGTGTGCTGCACCCATTAACTCATCATTTATATTGCATATATCTCCTAATGCTATCCCTCCCCTCTCCTCCCACCCCACAATAGGCCCTGGTGTGTGATGTTCCCCTTCTTGTGTCCAAGTGTTCTCATTGTTCAATTCCCACCTATGAGTGAGAACGTGCTGTGTTTGGTTTTTTGTCCTTGCGATAGTTTGCTGAGAATGATGGTTTCCAGCTTCATCCATATCCCTACAAAGGACATGAACTCATTATTTTTTATGGCTGCATAGTATTCCATGGTGTATATGTGCCACATTTTCTTAATCCAGTCTATCACTGTTAGACATTTGGCTTGGTTCCAAGTCTTTGCTATTGTGAGTAGTGCTCCAATAAACATACGTGTGCATGTGTCTTTATAGCAGCATGATTTATATTCCTTTGGGTATATACCTGGTAATGGGATTGCTGGGTCAAATGGTATTTCTAGTTCTAGATCCCTGAGGAATCGCCACACTGTCTTCCACAATGGTTGAACTAGTTTACTGTCCCACCAACAGTGTAAAAGTGTTCCTATTCCTCCACATCCTCTCCAGCACCTGTTGTTTCCTGACTTTTTAATGATTGCAATTCTGACTGGTGTGAGATGGTATCTCATTGTGGTTTTGATTTGCATTTCTCTGATGGCCAGTGATGATGAGCATTTTTTCATGTGTCGTTGGCTACATAAATGTCTTCTTTTGAGAAGTATCTGTTCATATCCCTTGCCAACTTTTTGATGGGGTTGTTTGCTTTTTTTCTTGTAAATTTGTTTAACTTCTTTCTAGATTCTGGATATTAGCCCTTTGTCAGATGAGTAGATTTCAAAAATTTTCTCCCATTCTGTAGGTTGCCTGTTCACTCTGATGGTAGTTTCTTTTGCTGTGCAGAAGCTCTTTAGTTTAATTAGATCCCATTTGTCAATTTTGGCATATGTTGCCATTGCTTTTTGTGTTTCAGACATGAAGTCCTTGCCCATGCCTATGTCCTGAATGGTATTGCCTAGGTTTTCTTCTAGGGTTTTTATGGTTTTAGGTCTAACATGTAAGTCTTTAATCCATCTTGAATTAATTTTTGTGTAAGATGTAAGAAAGGGATCCAGTTTCAGCTTTCTACATATGGCTAGCCAGTTTTCCCAGCACCATTTGTTAAATAGGGAATCCTTTCCCTATTTCTTGTTTTTGTCAGGTTTGTCAATGATCAGATAGTTTTAGATGTGTGGTATTGTTTCTGAGGGCTCTGTTCTGTTCCATTGGTCTATATCTCTGTTTTGGTACCAGCGCCATGCTGTTTTGGTTACTGTAGCCTTGTAGTATAGTTTGAAGTCAGGTAGCATGATGCCTCCAGCTTTGTTCTTTTGGCTTAGGATTGACTTGGCAATGTGGGCTCTTTTTTGGTTCCATATGAACTTTAAAGTAGTTTTTTCCAATTCTGTAAAGAAAGTCATTGGTAGCTTGATGGGGATGGCATTGAATCTATAAATTACCTTGGGCAGTATGGCCATTTTCACAATATTGATTCTTCCTATCAATGAGCATGGAATGTTCTTCCATTTGTTTGTGTCCTCTTTTATTTTGTTGAGCAGTGGTTTGTAGTTCTCCTTGAAGAGGTCCTTCACATCCCTTGTAAGTTGGATTCCTAGGTATTTTATTCTCTTTGAAGCAATTGGGAATGGGAGTTTAATCATGATTTGGCTGTCTGTTTGTCTGTTATTGGTATAGAGGAATGCTTGTGATTTTTGCACATTGATTTTGTATCCTGAGACTTTGCTGAAGTTCCTTCTCAGCTTAAGGAGATTTTGGGCTGAGATGATGGGGTTTTCTGGATATACAATCATGTCATCTGCAAACAGGGACAATTTGACTTCCTCTTTTCCTAATTGAATACCCTTTATTTCTTTCTCATGCCTGATTGCCCTGGCCAGAACTTCCAACACTATGTTGAATAGGAGTGGTAAGAGAGAGCATCCCTGTCTTGTGCCAGTTTTCAAAGGGAATGCTTCCAGTTTTTGCCCTTTCAGTATGATATTGGCAGTGGGTTTGTCATAAATAGCTCTTCTTATTTTTAGATACATGCCATCAATACCTAATTTACTGAGAGTTATTAGCATGAAGGGCTGTTGAATTTTGTCAAAGGCCTTTTCTGCATCTGTTGAGATAATCATGAGGTTTTTGTCTTTGGTTCTGTTAATATGCTGGATTACGTTTATTGATTTGTGTATGTTGAACCAGCCTTGCATCACAGGGATGAAGCCCACTTGATCATGGTGGATAAGCTTTTTGATGTGCTTCTGGATTCGGTTTGCCAGTATTTTATTGGGGATTTTTGCATTGAAGTTCATCAGGGATATTGGTCTAAAATTCTCTTTTTTTCCTGTATCTCTTCCAGGCTTTGGTATCAGCATGATGCTGGCCTCATAAAATGAGTTAGGGAGGATTCCCTCTTTTTCTATTGATTGGAATAGTTTCAGAAGGAATGGTACCAGTTCCTCCTTATACCTCTGGCAGAATTTGGCTGTGAATCCATCTGGTCCTGGACGTTTTTTTGGTTGGCAGGCTATCAGTTATTGCCTCAATTTCAGAGCCTGTTATTGGCCTATTCAGAGATTCAACTTCTTCCTGGTTTAGTCTTGGGAGGGTGTATGTGTTGAGGAACTTATCCATTTCTTCTAGATTTTCTAGTTTATTTGCATAGAGGTGTTTATAGTATTCTCTGATGGTAGCTTGTATTTCTGTGGGATCGGTGGTGATATCCTCTTTATCATTTTTTATTGCGTCTATTTGATTCTTCTCTCTTTTCTTCTTTATTAGTCTTGCTGGCAGTCTATCAATTTTGTTGATCTTTTCAGAAAACCAGCTCCTGGATTCATTGATTTTTTGAAGGGTTTTTTTGTCTCTATCTCCTTCAGTTCTGCTCTGATCTTAGTTATTTCTTTCCTTCTGCTAGCTTTTGAATGTGTTTGCTCTTTCTTCTCTAGTTCTTTTAATTTTGATGTTAGGATGTCAGTTTTATATCTTTCCTGTTTTCTCTTGTGAGTATTTAGTCCTATAAATTTCCCTCTACACACTGCTTTAAATGTGTCCCAGAGATTCTTTGTGTTGTGTCTTTGTTCTCGTTGGTTTCAAAGAACATCTTTACTTCTGCCTTCATTTCGTTATGTACCCAGTAGTCATTTAGGAGCAGGTTGTGCAGTTTCCATGTAGTTGAGTGGTTTTGAGTGAGTATCTTAATCCTGAGTTCTAGTTTGATTGCACTGTGGCCTGAGAGACAATTTGTTATAATTGCTGTTCTTTTACATTTGCTGAGGAGTGCTTTACTTCCAACTATATGGTCAGTTTTGGAATAGGTGCGGTGTGGTGCTGAGAAGAATGTATATTCTGTTGATTTGGGGTGGAGAGTTCTGTAGATGTCTATTAGGTCCGCTTGATGCAGAGCTGAATTCAATTCCTGGATATCCTTGTTAACTTTGTCTCATTGATCTGTCTAATGTTGACAGTGGGGTGTTAAAGTCTCACATTATTATTGTGTGGGAGTCTAAGTCTCTTTGTAGGTCTCTAAGGACTTGCTTCATGAATCTGGGTGCTCCTGTATTGGGTGCATATATATTTAGGATAGTTAGCTCTTGTTGTTGAATCGATCCCTTTACCATTATGTAATGGCCTTCTTTGTCTCTTTTGATCTTTGTTGGTTTAAAGTCTGTTTTATCAGAGACTAGGATTGAAACCCCTGCCTTTTTTTTGTTTTCTGTTTGCTTGGTAGATCTTCCTCCATCCCTTTGAGCCTATGTGTATCTCTGCCCATGAGATGGGTTTCCTGAATACAGCACACTGATGGGTCTTGACTCTTTATCCAATTTGCTGTCTGTGTCTTTTAATTGGAGCATTTAGCCCATTTGCATTTAAGGTTAATATTGTTATGTGTGAATTTGATCCTGTCATTATGATGTTAGTTGGTTATTTTGCTCATTAGTTGATGCAGTTTCTTCCTAGCATTGATGAGCTTTACAATTTGGCATGTTTTTGCAGCGGCTGGTACCGGTTTTTCCTTTCCATGTTTAGTGCTTCCTTCAGGAGCTCTTGTAGGGCAGGCCTGGTGGTGACAAAATCTCTCAGCATTTGCTTGTCTTTAAAGTATTTTATTTCTCCTTCATTTATGAAGCTTAGTTTGGCTGGATATGAAATTCTGGGTTGAAAATTCTTTTCTTGAAGATTGTTGAATATTGGCCCCCACTCTCTTCTGGCTTGTAGAGTTTCTGCGGAGAGATCAGCTGTTATTCTGATGGGCTTCCATTTGTGGGTAACCTGACCTTTCTCTCTGGCTGCCCTTAACATTTTTTCCTTCATTTCAACTTTGGTGAATCTGAAAATTATGTCTTGGAGTTGCTCTTCTCGAGGAGTATCTTTGTGGCATTCTCTGTATTTCCTGAATTTGAATGTTGGCCTCCCTTGCTAGGTTGGGGAAGTTCTCCTGGATAATATCCTGCAGAGTGTTTTCCAACTTGGTTCCGTTCTCCCCGTCACTTTCAGGTAACCAATCAGACATAGATTTGGTCTTTTCAAGTAGTCCCAAATTTCTTGGAGGCTTTGTTCATTTCTTTTTATTCTTTTTTCTCTAAACTTCTCTTCATGCTTCATTTCATTTGTTTGATCTTCAATCACTGATACCCTTTCTTCCAGTTGGTCAAATCGGCTACTGAAGCTTGTGCATTCGTCACATAGTTCTCATGCCATGGTTTTCAGCTCCGTCAGGTCCTTTAAGGACTTCTCTGCATTGGTTATTCTAGTTAGCTATTCGTCTAATCTTTTTTCAATGTTTTTAACTTCTTTGCGATGGGTTCATACTTCCTCCTTTAGCTCGGAGAAGTTTGATCGTCTGAAGCCTTCTTCTCTCAACTCGTCAAAGTCATTCTCCATCCAGCTTTGTTCCATTGCTGGTGAGGAGCTGCATTCCTTTGGAGGAGGAGAGGTGCTCTGATTTTTAGAATTTTCAGTTTTTCTGTTCTGTTTTTTCCCTATCTTTGTGGTTTTATCTACCTTTGGTCTTTGATGATGGTGACGTACAGATGGGGTTTTGGTGTGGATGCCCTTTCTGTCTGTTAGTTTTCCTTTTAACAGTCAGGACCCTCAGCTGCAGGTCTGTTGGAGTTTGCTGGAGGTCCACTCCAGACCCTGTTTGCCTGGGTATAAGCAGTGGAGGCTGCAGAACAGCAAATATTGCTGTCTGATCGTTCCTCTGGTGGTTTCGTCTCGGAGGGCTACCCAGCCGTGTGAGGTGTCAATCTGCCCCTACTTGTGGGTGCCTCCCAGATAGGCCACTCAGGGGTCAGGGACTCACTTGAGGAGTCAGTCTCCCTGTTCTCAGATCTCAAACTCCATGCTGGGAGAACCACTACTCTCTTCAAAGCTGTCAGACAGGGACATTTAAGTCTGCAGAGGTTTCTGCTGCCTTTTGTTTGGCTATGCCCTGCCTGCAGAGGTGGAGTCTACAGAGGCAGGCAGGCCTCCTTGAGCTGTGGTGGGCTCCAACCAGTTCGAGCTTCCTGGCCGCTTTGTTTACCTACTCAAGCCTCAGCAATGGTGGGTGCCCTTCCCCCAGCCTCGCTGCCACCTTGCAGTTCCATCTCAGACTGCTGTGCTAGCAATGAGCGAGGCTCCATGGGTGTAGGACCCTCTGAGCCAGGCACGGGATATAATCTCCTGGTGTGCTATTTGCTAAGACCATTGGAAAAGTGCAGTATTAGGGTGGGAGTGGCCCGATTTTCCAGGTGCCGCCTGTCACAGCTTTGCTTGACTATGAAAGGGAATTCCCTGACCCCTTGCACTTCCCCGGTGAGGTGATGCCTCACCCTGCTTTGGCTCATGCTCAGTGCGCTGCACCCACTGTCCTGCTCCCACTGTTCGACAAGCCCCAGTGAGATGAACTCAGTAGCTTGGTTGGAAATGCAAAAATCACCTGTCTTCTGTGTCGCTCATGCTGGGAGCTGTAGACTGGAGCTGTTCCTATTTGGCCATGTTGGAACTGCCAACCGGTCTGCTTAAACTACTTTTAATTGGGTTTCTACTACTTGTATCTAAATAAGGGCTAAGAAGAGGGACCATGTGTTTACACTACACTATCAGGTGAGGTAATTGCTATAAAAGAGTCCCAAAAGGAGAAGAAGTTAAATCAGGCAGAGGTTAAATTCAGCTGCAAGAAGTCAGGAAATGGATTCAGGATGAGCTGGTGTTGATTAATTCTTGCAGATTAGCATGGTGTAAGTAGTTTCCTATGACTGCTCTACCACAAACTTAGTGACTTGACCAACACAAATTTCTTACTTCCAGTTCTGGAGGTCAAAAGTTGAGAATGGGTCAACAGGGCTACATTCCTTCTGTATTTCTTGAAGAGAATTCATTTCCTTGCCTTTTCCAGCCTCTAGAGGCCACCTATATTCCTTGACTTGTGGCCTCATACTCTTATCTGCAAAGCATCTTCTAATCTCTCCATCTCTGATTCTGACTCTCCTGCCTCCTTTTTCCCTGATAAGGATTCCACATCGTGATTACACATTGGGCCTACCTAGATGATGCAAGATAATATCTCCCCTTCTCAAGACCCTTACTTAATCATGCCTGCTAGGTCCCCTTTATCACATAAGGTAACTTGTACATTCTGGGGATTAGGATGTAGACATCTTTGGGTGACTATTAATGTCTGGCTGAGGGAATAGCATTGGCAAAGGCACCAAGATAAGAGAAGTATGTTAGTTCTTGAAAATAATTTAATTTTCCTGGAAAATATTTGAGAGATCATTGGGATTGAGGCTGGAAAGTTTGGTTAAAATCATATTATCTCGTAGACAGGGAAGGAATCATACTTCATTTAGTACTTAATGAGGTGCAAAGCACTATACTTTTTGTATTATAGAAATAGGGATAAGTATAACATTATCTCTACCCTCAAAAAGTTTACAATGTAATAGGGAGAAAGGCGTCTATATGTAAAGTGCCCAGGATAGTCCTAGTTTATGCCTGTTGTGCCCGGTAAATATTCATTGTGCCCCCTTTCACCTTCAAAATGTCTTGGTCTGGATGATGAAATATGTCATCACCCTACCTAAATGGCATCATCATCAATATTTATTGAATATTACCATGTAGGAGCCCTGTGTTAGACCCTGGGAGAAAGCAAAAGATAGAGGCAACTTTTCTGGGCTCAAGGTGTTTACCATTTAGTTTCAGAGTTCAAAGATGTTTATAACATGATAAGATAACAAATAATATTTGGTCAACAAAGCAGCAGCATAAATGCTAAGCAAGAGAAACAGAAAATAGGTGCTACAGACAGCAAGAGCTGTAAGAAGATGAGAGACATCCCTGCAGCCTGGGTGAGCTGGGCAGGCTGTGGCTAGTGAGATGCACAGTTGGCACTGGAGCTTCAAATATAGGCAGGCTTGTGGAAATAGAGACGCACAGGAGGCACCCAGGCAAGGGCATAGACCACTTGTGATGTGTCAATAGAGATGGAGAAAATTGTCACTGTCTTGTGTTTCAGTATTTCACTGAATCCAAGATACACCCTTTGTTAAGAAATCCTATTATTTTATATACCACTAAGAAAAATTGTTGCTAATCAGCTTTAAGAAACATTCTGATTTCAGAGACATTAAAATGTGAAAAAAAATCTATTTTAGAATCAGTGAAATAAGATAATATTTCTTCTCAAATTTAAAGATTCTTGCTAAAGTGGCTCACCTCTGGACTTAATTTCTTTCAATTTTTTAAAATTGTTATTTGTTGTTTCTAATCATTGGTCATCCTATAGCTTTCCCCCAAGGATATTTATATCTCAAACTATGGTACTACAAAAATGTACATAGAATTTAATAAACATTCTTCCTAATAGTGTGATTAAAAGAATTCTTTTTATTCACAAACCCTCTCTTGGATCCTACTTGAAATCTCCAGAACTAGTATAGCCCATTTCAGATATTAAAAGAGCTATACATTTTAATTGGGTTGAGTCCAGATAGAGTAATATATTAGTTAACCAACACATTTGCATGTATTAGTTTACTGTTTCCCAAACCTGCTGAATTACAGAATCACTTGTGGCTTTTGTTAAAAATGTCCCAAGCCCCTCCTTTGAAGATTTGGATCTAGTAAGTCTTATGTGGTGTCTGAGGACTTCTATTTCTCACAAGCACTGGGTGTCTCATGATCAGGCATGTTTGGGAAGTATCAGATTAGGTAGTAAGTGGTAACCTGGTATCCTGGTGTGTTACGTGGTGGAGTGCAGCTGACAGGACACCAGGGGGACACTTGCATGAAGGGGAGAAGCTATTGCGTGAAACATGGGGCTCTGTGCACTAGGTAGAGAAGAGCCTCAGATTGGCCAGGGACAATTTAAGGTCACTAAATGCTTAAGTAAGGAAAGGAAGTCTGGAATAATAATTGAACTTTGAATGTGTTGAGTGCTTTGCAGCCTACAAAATGCTTTTACATTAGAATCTTACTTGGTTTTCACAACTGGTCTGTAAATAAGCAGTGCTGAGTACTTGCTTTAAAGCTTCTCATTCATTCGACAGTAACCCCAAGAGATATGTACTTAACAGGGTCCTTTTTGCAGATGAGGAAATGAAAGCTCAAATAGCTCGAGACATTGGCCCATGATTGTTCTGCTGGTGAGTGTCAGAGTGAATACTCAAATTCAGGTCTGGCAGGTTCTAGGAATTGTGCTATGTAACCTTTACCATCCCCCCAGCTTTGACAGCCCATGTTCACCAATGCACAGGCCAGCCTTGAGGCTTGAAACTGGAATTAACCTATCAAGGCATAAACTAAAAATCAGAAAAAACAGAATACATCTAGCCGCAAATTATCTCCACAGCTGCTTCTAGGCTCTGTGGTCTTGCTAATGGTTATACCCTAAAGTCTTGATAATGATTCTACATCTCTTGGTAATGGCTATACCAATGGGGTCAGGGCCCCACTCTCACATGTTCTAACAATATAGGTAATTTATAGAAGAGGGTAAAAAATAGCATGAGTTTTTATAATTATATCCAAAATTTCCAGGTAATTTTACATTTGATTGGAACTACCTTGAACTTTTTAAAGGCAGCTTCCATCCCTGAAGATACGGGTTCCCTCTTTTACGTCATGGGAAACACTGGCTGGGCCCTGCCCTATTTCTGACCTGGCATGATGCCATCTGATTTACTTAACCTAAGGCACCTGGGTGTAACTGGGTTTGTTAGACACATGTAAATATCTTTCCTGCAGATTACAGAAACCCAGGCATTATAGTCTCTTTTGACATTCATTAAAAATAAAGGGTCTACTTGTTTCAGTGACATAATTTTTCAGGGATAAACAGAGGCTGCTTCTGTTGAAGTCAACTTTCATAGAAGGCGTACAAAATTGGTTAACAGTACTGTAATTGTGTTAGTGCTTTCCGAAGGTAAAAACATCCAAACAAAATGGAAAGTTTTAATTAGTGTAACTCTTTATAGTAAAACCCAAAAGCTGAAAAAAAGGGAAAAATTATTATTATGAAATTATAGGACTAGAGGAAGCACAGTTTGGAGCAGCTTATCTATGTTGCCTGCTCACACCTAGGATGTGTCCTAACAGATTCTGCAGACCCAGAAACAGATTAGGGAGCAAGAAATTTGGTAAATTAAAATATTTGGTAAGATGGGAAAGTCAGAGTCTGTGCTCAGCCACAAGGTGTGGCCTCAGTGAAAAAGGAGGTGGATTTCTGACCCCTTTTCTAGGAGCTAGTAAAGTACTGGCTTTTCACTGTTTCTGTTTAGATGATAGTGGTGTCATTACTGACTGCCCATAAATAACCTCTAGGCCCAATTCCTCAAATTACTCTTAGCATCATGGTTTCCAACTGTCCTCCTAAGCTCTCAACCAGAGGTCCAGAATCTCTCCAGGGTCACCTATTGTGGTCCAGTCTCCAGGGATTCGATGGAGTTGCTAAGCTACTACTCAAATCCCCTGTCTTCTCTCTTTTCTCTCCACATAACTCATCGTCAGTGTTCAGATATCCTGGTGTCAATGAGCTGTCTTGCTATCATCCCTGGATTTTTGCCCTGGTCACCCACTGGTTTATAGAATCCCCTAGCCACCCATAACCTCCATATCACTCTCCCAAGTCCCCCATACACTCAGCAACCTCTTTCAGCTGCTTCTGTAGCCCTTAGACACATGCAGGACCTCTCAGACATTTACACAAGTTGTCCACCTCTGTTAGTTTGCTAGGACCGCCATAACAAAGTACCAGAGACTGGGAGGCTTTAAACAACAGCAATTTATTTTCTCATAATTCTGAAGGGTTGAAGAACTGTTAGAATAGGCAGATTGATGCAAGCAGGCAGGAGGACCCCTTGAAAAAAGGGAGGTCTGGAAAATCTCACATGCCAGAGACCACCTGAAACATGCATGCTAGACAGGATCAGAGAGGAGGGCAAGTACCTGTACAGGAAGGAACTCCTGTTAAGATGCCCAGTAGGAGCATGCTCTGCAGTTAACCTGACAGAATGTAGCTAGATACATACTGATAAGGAGGAAAGAGGGCAAAAGAGAAATTCCTAAGAGATACACAGGTGCAATAAGTATAGGTTTGACTGCTATCCCATCTTCTGGGGGTGACGGTAACAAGCAGTGCTGCCAATAGGTAAAATTTGCGGACGACACTGGGCTGTGCATGCACATCAACTGACAGTAAAGGAGAATCCCACAACCCTGGTGTGGGAACTAGGTGGGGGAAAGGCAGGGACTTAAGTCAATAGCGGACAAACTAGACAAAGAAAAAAGGTAGAGACTTAAAGCAGAGGTGGGAACTTCAAGAAAGGGTTCCACATAATAAAAACTGCAATGTAGAGCTCTTGGGGCTGCTGGCCTACTCACTCTTTCAGGAGCCCATTCTGCCTCATCTTTCAGAGTGTACTGTCTCTTTAAATAAACTCTGTCCTCTCCATTTCCCTTCAATAAAGCTCTCTGCTATCTTTGAACTGTTTCTTGGCTGAAATCTTTCTCCCAAAATGACTAAAGACTGAAGATTTCCCCACTTTCTGGTAACAGAACAATATCAAGGTATCAGCAGAGTGGGTTTCCTCTGAGGGACACTCTCCTTGGCTTATGGATGGCCATCTTCTCTCCATCTTCATGTGGTTCACCCCACTGTGCATGTTTATGTCCTCATCTCTTTTGATAAGGACATTGGTCAGATTGGGGCCAACCTCTGTGGCCTCGTTTTAAATTAATTACCTCTTTAAAGGCCCCATCTCCAAATGCAGTCATATTCTGAGGTACTAGGGGTGAGGACTTCAATATATGAATTTTAAGGGGGCAGGAACACACAATTCAGCCCATACCATCTAATTAAAGAAGTGTCTGGTCCCCTTGCCAGCATGACTCACCTGTTCACAGATTTGACCGACTTGCTGGTAAGTGTTCCACACCTGCTGGCCCGTGTCATATAACTGCTCACATCGCTTACCTGCCTACTGACAGAACCTGCCTACTTGCTGGGCTGTAAGAAACCCCTGAATTCCTAATAGCCACAGCCTGATTCCTGACATCACCTCTTTGCAAAGCTGCCCCACAACTTGTGTCTTACCTCCTCCAGCAATGCCTCAGGCCACCCCCCTTCTTCCCGAACCCTACTCTACTCACCTAGCTGTTTGCTTCCCTTCCCACTTCTTACTCTCTAGTCTTCAGTCAGCAGCCAGGTGGAGCTTTTGAATTGGAAAGCCATTTCCTGTGGCTCACTTGCTCAGATACTACAAATGTTCTCTCATATTCAGAATTAATCCACGCTCCTTACTGTGGCTGATGGTGCCTCACAGCATCTGACCCCTGAGTAGTTGCGTATTTCCCAGACCTCAGTTCCCTCCAACTCACAATCTCATATACATCATCCTTGACAACCTGGCCTGGCCTGCTACTTATTCTTTTTTGTTTTTTTGAGACAGATTCTTGCTCTGTCGCCCAGGCTGGAATGCAGTGGCGTCATCTCAGCCCATTGCAACCTCCACCTCCTGGGTTCAAGTGATTCTCCTGCCTAGCCTCCTGACAGCCTCCTGAGTAGCTGGGATTACAGGTGCCTGCCACCACGCTCGGCTAATTTTTATATTTTAAGTAGAGATGGGGTTTCACTATGTTGGCCAGGCTGTTCTCAAACTCCTGACCTCAGGCGATCTGCCCACCTTGGTCTCCCAAAGTTCTGGAATTACAGGCGTCAGCCACTGTGCCCAGCCTGCTTGTTCTTATTTCTTCTTCTCAGAGACCTTGATAAGCTCATTTATGCTTCAGAACCTTTGCTGCATCCCCACTGCCTAAATCACCCTCCACACAAAGCTTTGAATGTCTCATCCCCATACTCATTAAATCTCTGCAAGAGAAACTGTTTATTAATAAGTGTATACAATTGCTAATAACCCACAAAAGGCAGATTAATTGGAGAAAAGGCATACAAATTTATTAACATGCATATGGGGAGCAAACAACATTGTGATTATCCCCCCCAACCCAAAGGCATTCAGAAGCCGATACACCATCTTGAGGATGCAGAAAGAATGGGGGCTTGGATTGTGGCAAAACAGATTATGGTGGTAAAACAGGTTATGAAAGGGGGAAAAGATGAGGGTAGCTAGCAAAGGTGGTCTTGTTATATGGTAAGACTCACAGGTGAAAGCTGTTAGAGAAAATAGATGGTGAATATTTCTTTTAGACCCTTTAAGATAATCAGACTCTCAGGTAATGTTTTCTAGGTCCAGACAGGGGAAGGCCTCAGAGAAAAGCTAGCCTGCATCTATGCAGATTACCTACTGATACAAATGCCATCCACCAAAGACGGCTTTGCAGGCTTACTTCTGTATGTTGGCTGTCTGACCAGCCATCTCAAAATACATCAAATAAGTATATTTTAGGATGAAATATTTTAGGGGGATTTCCTTCAGTCCTTATGTATTCGTTTGTTTTCACACTGCTGATAAAGACATACTTGAGACTGGTTAATTTATACTTGTGACTGGTTAATTTATAAAGAAAAAGAGGTTTTATTGACCCATAATTCCACATGGCTGGGGAGGCCTCACAATCATGGTGGAAGGCGAAAGGTTATATCTTACATAGCGGCAGACAAGAGAGAACTTGTACAGGGAAACTTCTCCTTATAAAACCATCAGATCTCATGAGACTTATTCATTATCAGGAGAACAGCACAGGAAAGACCCGCCCCCATGATTCAATTACTTCCCACCAGGTCCCTCTTACGACACATGGGAATTGTGGGAGCTACAGTTGAAGATGAGATTTGGGTGGGGACACAGCCAAACCATATCACCTTACTTTGAAACTTTAAAATGTTTTGTATATAGTTGATAACTTTGGAGAGATTTGGGTTAAAGGTTGTTAGATAGAGAGGAAAGGAAGGGAAAAGAAAACAAATGGTGATAAGCAAAAAAGACTAAATTTAAACATATCCCATATCTTCTTGAATCAACCTCTTAGACCTGAGAATAGATCAGGTCAATTAAATAGCTGTGTCCCATTTCAGGAGGTGGCATTGCAGATGGGCTAGGCCTCTATATATGGCAAACATCTTTAGTAAGAGGTATTTCTAAGGAAATAGAAGAAAAACAAAAGTGAATGTCTGAAGCAGTCTACACACTAGTTTTTCTAGAGACTCTAAAGCATCTTCAGATGGCAGGGGCTATCTGACAGATTTTTCTGGATTTCTAGTTTGAATTAGGTGTTCAAGTGAGCTTTCTGAGTAGTCCATACATCATCAGGCATGAAGGCTGTTTATCTATAAGTTGCTGTGGTGATTTCTTCTAGAGTTTAATTCAAGTTGTCTGTTTCCAAAAAAAAAAAAAAAAAGGACAGGTTTGATTTCTAGTGATTCCAAGTGAGAGAAATAGAAGAAAAATATGAAAACATTAGTTTGGAGACTTGTAATGAGGAAAGAATTAAGAGTTCAGCCCAAATTGTAGGAAATTGTAAAAACTAAAAAACTATCAACAAGGCTACAATCGAATAACAAGTGTACTGTAATTTTCTTCTCAAACATAATTTTTTCTCTCCCCAGTTCCCCATTTCTACCAAGCATAAAGAATAGTAGGACCAATTTATTTGCGAAATAAGTTTTAGTTTTGTTGTATTTGGCTTGCTTATTTGCATAAAATGCAGCAAGCACAGTGACTATGTAGGTTTTTAAGTTGGCTTTGCTGGAGAAAATCATGAAGAATCTAAGATTAGACTTTTAAAAGCCTTGAGGCTAGGAAACCAAGCCAAGAGTTTGCCAACAGACTGTGCTTGTAATATCCACATGAATTGGGTAAATTCTTTTATTCTTGAGGTCCCACAAGATCTTGAAGTTCCTGGTCCTATCAGAAAGTGACATTTTTTACCTACCTACCTACCTCTTATAAGGTCAAAGAAACCTTATAACAGAACCATGTAGACAAGGTACCATATCAGTCTTTCCAATCTCAAAGCAGTCTGGTCATATCTGAAAATATGCCCTTCAGTAAAAACCTTGGAAAAATAACCAGTGTCTCAAATCACATTCTGTTACAAAAGAAAACAGATTCTTATTGAAATTATGCAAGTAACTATGTTGCCATAAATTAAAAATACTCACAAATAGTTTCCTTTTGGGGTGTTCAGACCTGGTGTTGACCAGGTCGTGGGGGTGACAAAGTCTGATGGAGTCAAAGGATTGAGAAAAAGACAGTTTGAGAGAGAAAGGTAGGACACCAGGGGGGCCATCGCGATCACGGAGGCTGCGAAGGCCCTGACCTCTGGGAGCCCATGCTGTTTATTGGTAATCCAACAAAGAAACAGGTGGTGAGAATGTGGAGGACAAAAGGTCAGGCGTATGATCTACAGCTGTGATGGTTTAGCATTTATATGGAACATGTTCTGCTACTTGAGGTAATGGAGAGCAGGTTCTTTTAACTCAAGATACAATCAATCCTGGGAGAGCAAGGAGCAAGGAGCCAGCAAGTCTAGACCCATTCCAGAGCCACTAAGCCCCGGGTTCTATCCAAGCCACGAGGGATTTTATGCCCTGGGCTTAGATTATGGTAGGTGAGGGTAGCCTTCCACCCTTTAGCACAGAATTTGGTGTTCCAAAGTCCACAAGAAGTTTTAGACCCTGGACCCCGGACATGTTCCAAGACTTTTACATTACATCAGACATGCAAGCCCTGCCTCAGCTTCTCCCAACGCTCAGCTTTTCCCAACAGTTTCCAAATTCTGGAGAAATCAGGTAAAGAGTAAGATAAACCTTTCAACTTTGCTCACAAAAGTATACTTTACCCTATTGTTGTAAGCTACAAATAGCTCAAAAAAAAAAGTTTTCTTGACTCTGGAAAACAAAACATAAAAAGAATCAGCAATGTTTCAAACAAAGTCATAAAAAATTATTTCAGTTCTCTATTCATTCCCATGTAATTCATGCTTGCTTTGATTGATGTTGAGTTAGCAATCCTTATGAACACATCTGCTTTTTATTTATTTTTTTTATTTTTTTAGTAGAGACTGTTTCACCATTTTGGCCAGGATGGTCTCGATCTCTTGACCTCATGATGCACCTGCCTCAGCCTCCCAAAGTGCTGGGATTACAGGCATAAGCCACTGCACCCGGCGGAACACATCAGCTTTTTAATTAGAGTGCTGGAAGTTTTTAATCTAGTCCAATGTTATGGAGTAGATCCAACTTTGATCTCCAAAGTTACCAGAAACCTGTATTCAAGAGTGTTAAATACTGGTCAGGATGCTTTCCAAAAATTTCCTTGAAGAAGAAGGAAATTTGGGACTATAGCCAATTATAAACCATTCTTTGAGAAAAATCAAAGTAAAATAATAATTGTCTATGGGTGACAAAATACTTAGAAATAGCTATAAAGACACAATTAATAAGAAAAGTTGGTTATTCCAGTGGCATACAACAATTTAATGTAATAATCATAATTATTCTGATGACATATCCTAAGACATGTAAGAATTTAAGGAATCTGTACAACCTTGGGACACATTAATAACATATTTATACAAGCTAAATACCATTTCTTATTTGACAATGCTTACCATATCACTTTAACATACTACATTAGCCTAATAAGTCTCTCTTGGACTTTCAGGATCCCTAATATACAAAAAGTTAATTTTAGGCCAAAGATCAAACTTGGAATTTGAAATATGATTTTGGAAAGTGCTCAAAATGGGAACACAAGTCACTGAAAAAAATCATTCATTCAATTAGCCAAAGTGATAATTCAAAACTTTCAAAAGGCAGAATCATATAGGGTGACAGGAGACTCAGCTTTTCAAACAATTAAAAGACCTGATAGGCAAGGTGTGGTGGCTCATGCCTGTAATCTCAGCACTTTTGGAGGTCGAGGCCGGTGGATCACCTTAGTCAGGAGTTCAAGACGAGCCTGGCCAACATGGTGAAGCCCTGTCTCTACTACAAATACAAAAAAATCAGCCGAGCATGGTGGTGGGCACCTGTAATCCCAGCTACTTGGGAGGCTGAGGCAGGAGAATCACTTGAACCCAGGAGGTGGAGGTTGCAGTGAGCCAAGACCGCACCATTGCACTCCAGCCTGGGCAACAAGAATGAAACTTCCGTCTCTGTCTCTCTCTCTCTCTCTCTCTCTCTCTCTCTCTCACACACACACACACACACACACACACACACACACACACACACACAGACCCGATAAAGAGGCAAACAAAATCTGTCTCTCTCTTCCCTTTTTTTTTTTGCAGTTTACATAAAATGTAAACAAAAAATATTTTACTCTTATGAATATTACACAAAAATCATGTTCTAAAAGAAAGTCAAATTTCACTTTTGCATCAGTGTATTATTAATGCTAACAATAATTTTAATAAAACCTTATAAGCAGATTCATGCAATCTCAATCAGCTTTGACCACACACAATAATATTTCCATAAACCCTTTTTAACATCTTATAATTTTCCCCATTTTCTTTGTTTCCAACTTTCTGTATCCATTGAGTTTTGTTGTTGTTGTTGTTGTTTTTGTTTTTTTTTTTTTTTTTGATGGAGTTTCACTCTTGTTGCCCAGGCTGGAGTGCAATGGCGCAATCTCTGTTCACTGCAACCCCAGCCTCCTGGGTTCAAGCAATTCTCCTGTCTCAGCCTCCCAAGTGGCTAGGATTACAGGCATGCACCACCACGCTTGGCTAATTTTGTATTTTTAGTAGAGACAGGGTTTCGCCATGTTGGCCACACAGGTCTTGAACTCCCGACCTCAGGTGATCCGCCCACCTCGACCTCCCAAAGTGCTGGGATTACAGGCATGAGCCACTGGACCCAGCCCCATTCAGTTTTATCTAGTTATTATTTTTATTCCTTCAATTTAAGACAACTTTTAAAATCCTCTAAACTAACCAAAATTACTTTTCCTTTAACAAAACCCACATTTTCCTGCCTTCTTATATAATCTTTTTTAAACCAAAAATACTTCCTATTTTTCTTACATACTTTGTATACAGAACTGTTTATTTTATTAATATATGTAGCAATTTTAATTACACATATTAATTACAATGTTAGCTTTTATTTTGGTAACCCTTATTTTGTGAAAACCCTAGGAAATAAGCAATTTTAATTATGTACCAGATGCAGATCCCAGGACAAGGGCCAGGGATGTGAAGACTATGCCTGGAGGATCCAACTCCTCCTAGCAAGGCCAGAAGGCACAACTGAGACAGGAAGAAAGGGATTAGGCCCTATTCCCAGGCTTCACCATGGTCACTTGCCTAGACCTCAAAATCTAAAGGCTGAAATCCAAAAACATAAACTCACAGATTAAAAATGTCATAGAAGCAACAGTTTTATCACTTTAAAACATCTATTAGAGACAGTATACACCTGTCTGACCAATAGAACCAGGCAAAAAAAAAAGTCTAAATTAAATTCTGAAGACATTTATATTTTACCAATAACTTTTAAAATCACTTTATTTATGAAAGATTACTAAAATCATGTAAATTTGATAAACTTTTGGGCTAGTTATTTATGAGCACTCATTTATTTATAAATTAAGTTGGGACAATATATAAACATAGATGTGTACCCATGTATACATAAAAATACAAACATAAAAAAAGACTTTATAGCTTTGACTTTAAAATTTTAGCTGTGAGACCAATGAAACTCACTAGTTTAAAAGGCAGTTGGATTCAAACTGTACCTTTGTAAATGCAAAAGGATAAAGTTTATCTTTCTCACATAGGTAAAGCCCTCACTGAGTTTTAGATTAAACATGGTAGCAAATTTATATCTCAAAGCACAGAGAAAGAGGATTTAGCTTTTTCAAGGAGTTTGGGTGTGTTAGAGGAAGATTAAAAATAAATGCCAAGGTAACATAAAATCATAGGATTTCATAAGGAAACATGCAGATGGGCCTAGAGGAAATTTAGAAACCTTTTCGAAATAACCAGCTAAACACCAGAAAGTCATATTTTGGAGACCAATCTATATGAATAGGTGGCTTTTAAATTTTGTCTTCATTCTTCAACTGGACCACTGACCTCAGGGCAAAGCTCATTAACAAATTGGGCCCCAAAAAAACATTGCAGGTTTTATGGAGGACCTAATATTTAAATATGTGAAAAGCAGGCACAGCTGGAAAGTATAATATCTAGATCTTTAAAAATCAAGGATTCCGGCCTGGCGTGGTGACTCATGCCTATAATCCCAGCACTTTGGGAGGCTGAGGCAGGTGGATCACAAGGTCAAGATATTGAGACCATCCTGGCCAACACAGTGAAACCCTATCTCTACTAAAAATATAAAAATTAGCTGAGCATGGTGGCATGCTCCTGTAGTCCCAGCTATTCAGGAGGCTGAGGTAGGAGCCTCAATCGCTCGAACCTGGGAGGCAGAGGTTGCAGTGAGCTGAAATCACACCACTGCACTCCAGCCTGGTGACAGAGCGAGACTCTGTTCCACTTTTCCATTGAATTCCAGGTGCCAAAAAATAGGCACACATCTTGAGATAAGGGCTAGGCAAACAGTTCTTGTTAATAAGACATTGCCCCTAAGCTGGTGGGCAACCCAGAATCATTCGACCCACTTTGACAAGCTCATCCCCCGTGGGAGTCTCATCCCTCTGTGGTGAGCACTCTCATAGACTCCAAGTGTTCAAACTGCACCTTTCTCATCTAAACACAAAGAAATACATAGCCCCCTGTAGTGATAACCATTTATTGCAATCACTGTCAGAACTTCCCAAACTGTAGTTCTCACCAGTGACCCACCAGCCATTGCACACATAAAGGTCAAGTTCTCTCTTAGAGTACAAAGTAATTCTTAGCATCCCCAAGGCCAAAGAGATCAGGCAACAGAATGTAAAAGAGAGCAGAGCTTTAGACCTGAGAGAACCTGCCTGGGACTCTTGAAACTCCACAGGGAAAACAGAAGACTTCAAAAGGGGGTGAGTGGCACCTTTTTCTGAGTTTCTTAAGGGGCCTGAGTCACTAGCACTCCCTTCTAGATCTTTTCATGTGGTATCAAAGACAGTAAAGAGAAAGACAGCATAGGGAGGAGAAGTAAATAGAATAATTCTTGAGAAAGGAAAAGAACAGAGGAACCAAGCACATATTTAAAAGAGGTTTCAGTTGACTGAAAAAAATTCCCCCAAGCAGGCCTTAAAAAGCAGGAAGGCCTTTTTAGAAAAGTATATGTGTATATATAACTTGAATATTGGCTTTTAATGAAGCTGACTTCTGACCATGGAGATCTTTTCAAAAAATCCTTTTAAATCTCTAACAGATTTTAACCAGGACAAACAACTGATATGTCTGGCTTTTAACTTTAAAAAAATATATATTCTCCCACCTCATAAGATCCAGAACCACCTCAAAGACAGCTCAAAGAAAGGAGTTTTATTAGCCACAAATGTGTTACAACCCACATCTGTCCGGCTGCATTCTCTTAAGGTCTCAGCATCTCAGCTGACCATTTTCACACAAATGCCCAAAAGCCCCATATGCCCCACTCAAAAGCTGCCCATGAAAGAGAAAAGGACCAATAAATGCCTACTCCCAAAAGCCAAAAGTCACACAAACTTCAAACCAAAAGAGATTGATTCCCTGACTAGCAATCAAACCAAGGCTGTAGGAGTGAAGGCATGGAATTTTAGCTGTCACACTACAAGCTGGACTAGACTTCATTGTGAATCCTGCAGAGGGTCCAAAGCAGGCAGTTTTAATGTACAAAGGCTTTTAACTTTGTTTCGGGTCAGATTTTTGCTCTTTAATTTAGTCAAGAAAATTTCTAAGGCTAACCATAATACTATTATGTTTCTTTCAATCTGGTCTTCCTACAGGTACAAAGTCAATTATTTAGAATAAGGGATCTCCAAATTTCCTTTTTTTTTTTTAAATGTAGGAGTCTTTGCCTCTTTATGGAAAGCTCAGGGTGTATTATAATTTGCCAGGCTTAGAACAAAGTGGTGTTTCCTAGAGAAGGCATAGAATAAGCAATCCCCCAAATCCCTGTCCCCAAAAATTCATTACCAGGGATAGTCTCAGGTAGCAAAACACTCTTGTTGCCATAGACTAACAATCAACAAGGTTGAGACAACAAAAGTCCCATGGTGATGGGACTTGTTAAGACAAACTTAACTGAGAACTTGATACGTTCAGAACAGAAACTGTGCTGGCCTCAAGTTCCCAGCCATTTTTAGAATGATCACCTGTCATGACTTGAAGATCATGCCCCCCAGATGGTGGAGACAAAAAGAATGTGCTCTCACTTCATCACAAGTCAAGCTCTCATGGACATTAAACAAGACGAGAGGAAACCTTATCCAGTACCCATCTTCCTGACAGAATAACACAGAAAAACAAAGGCATAGGAAAATATTATTTCTGGAAGAAAACGGATTAAATATGAATATGCATACCAAAAAGTACACCAGAGTTGTACTTGACTACACCAAGAGAAACAAAGGCATAGGAAAAGATGATATCTGGAAGAAAAGGGATTCAATATGAGTACACAGAGTTGTACTTGACTACACCAAGACTAGTCACACAAATCCTTTTCTCCTATTAATCAAAACCTTGCAGGTGAAGAAGAAACAGCACTTTTTACCATTTGCTCCACCAGAGAGAGAGAGACAGAGGCTGGGAGCCTGATGGGTAAGAATCTCTTACCCTTCTGCTGGCTTGTCAGGTCCAGGGTTCCCTTAGCTGCAGCTTCCAGAAGAGTGGAGCTTTGGAATCCTGCTCACAGCAACAAAACAGCAGGAGCCAAAGGAAAACCTCCCGTTTGCCCTCTGAAGTTTTGCTGAAAAAATCAACTCAGATGAATTGGAGAAAATGCTTACAAATTTGTTAATGTGCACAATAAGGAAAACCACAGAGTGACTACCCCACCCTCCAATGGAGTTAAGAAACATACGCCATCCTGAGGTTGCAGAAAGAATGGCAGCTTGGATCATGGCAAAACAGATTATGGTGGCAAAATGCATTACGGAAGGGCAAGGAGAGGAGGCCTGGCTAGCAAAGGTGGTCTTGTTATATAAATAAAACTTCACAGATATCAGTCCTCAGAAAGAATAGTTAGTAAGACTCTCATTAATCTTTCTTAGACAAGGAAATGCCTCAGACAAAACCTAGCTGCATCAGTGCAGATTGTCTACAGATGTAAATATCCCTACGAAAGACAGCTTTGCAGGGTTACTTCTGTTTGCAGGGTCTCTGAACAGCCACCCCACCTCGAAGTATGTCAAAGAAGTATACTTTGGGGTGAAATATTTTTATTTCTTTCAGTCGCTATTTATCTTATTTTTCAAAAGCCTACAGGAAAGGTTATATATAATTTTAAGAAGCCCATTTGTTTGCTTGAAGATCTTAATTATGAGTTTTGCTGCAACTAGGACTATAGGCAAATTAGTTAATCTCTTCAAGTCAGTATTATTTTCCTTGTAAGATGGAAACACTGCTGTTTGCTATCCTCAAAAAAAAAAAGCTGAGTGAAACTCATGTGTGATATGATCAAATGAGATAACACTTTGAGAAAGAATTAATCAAAGAAGAAATTTTTAAACTCATCTGGATATCCCATGCTGTATTTGAATATGTGTTTCTCCACAAGGGAGAGATGGAGAGCAATATTACTGATTCTTCACAAGGCATTCTTCACTGATGTTTGTCCCGGTCTTGTGTTTCTTTCTTCTCTGATTTTTACTTTTAGTTTATGTCACCTAATCCTTTCTGGAATCAGGGGATGTTACATATAAATACATTTTAAAACAGCACTCACCCTTTGTATACTTGAGTCATGCTTTAAAAAAACAATTTAGAAATGCAACTGCCCTATGAGCTCTGTGATGTGTATTTTATTAACCCTTTCTTCTATAATTTGAAGATGGCTGGAGTCAGCTGGCAAATACAGAAGCAGGAAACATTACACTGAAGCTCAGAAAATAATATCCCCAAATGAAGGCATCAGAAATAAAAGTTCTTCTCTGACCTTCTTTCTCTGAAGGAGAGTCATAAAAACCAGAATCCCTTTTCCCCAAAGCCAGCCATAAAATCTTAGAATATTACTCTAACTTTCCCTTTGCCTTTCTGTATAAAAATTGGACATAAAGAAATTTTCTGACCTCCCTTATTTGGCTGTAGGTCATCAGACCTCCATTCCATAGAGGGTCCTGTGCCATACCCAGAAGGAAGGAACGCTGCTCAGAGAGGCCAAGAGGAGTCTAGACAGACAGGCCTTGCTGGGTTTCCCAACTCCATCTATTAGCATTAGATCATACCCTTATTGTCCAATCGTATTTCTGCATCGCTGCTCGTACTTTGTTGAACCTAAGCAAAAATTGGACAATTTTCTGTGTATTTTTGGGTCTTCATTCAGAAGGTTCCTGTGTGTACATGTTAAATAATTTTTTATGATTTTTCTCCAATTATTCTGCCTTGTGTGAAGTGATTTTTCCATGAAACTTCAGGGGCTCAAGGGCCCTGACCCCTACAATTAATATAACCTAGGACATAAATTTACCCTTCTATTACCTCACTCCTCATACCACTCCCACCCCCAACACACACACTTTTTCTTTTTTTTTTTTCTCAATATTCTAGAATGTACCTGGAATGGGCCTAAAATATTTTTTCCCCCAGGAATGGTGTAACGTATGGAGTGGTTATTTCTAGGAGTATTTAGTTTACGAATGATTAAAGAAAAAGTCAAAAAGGACTTTGGAGATTATCAAATTTAAACCTGCATTTTACATTATTAAATAAACTTCGTAGATCGTTGGTTTAGATTGAGCTCCTGCACTAGGTTCAACAGACCAAACCAAAATGCAGTCACTCCTGCTGAAGTTCCATGTCACCAAGCCAAAACTAAGTTCTTTACCTGACCTTCTGAGAAATCAGGTGAGTCAGAGATAATAGCCAAATCTCCACACAAGCCAGTTTTAGCTGGCATGATAAGGAAGTCCCCTCTGTTTTAACCTTTACAAGGAAAGGAGCTTGGAAATAACCAACTTGCTTTTTGTTTTTTGATTCTGCTTTTCTCAGCCCTTTTCTGTCTACAAAACCAACCTCGTCTGCTCAGTTCATCCGAACACATTCCACTTTGTAGAATGAGATGTTGCCCAATTCTAGAATCACAAATAAAAGCCAATTAAGGTCTTTAAATTTATTGTAATTTTGTCTTTGAACAACATATATGAAGTTTTAATTACCTGCTTAGTTATAGGTAGCAAATTTGAAACACTCATTCCTTTCCCAAGGACATGATGAAGTGATCAGATTATTTTCTACCCCTTTGAACAGCTTTCTGAGGCATGTTTGTATAGGCTTCTTGGTTACTTTAGAAACATTCTAAGCAGCAGAGCAGTCTTACAACCTGAGTATTTTCTATCTTCGCAGATTCACATTTGGATTTGTTGACTTAGTGGGTTGGCACAGGGTACATGCAGACCCCAGGTCAATTGAGTACTGAGATTTTTCTCTTCTATAAGATGTATTTCAACCCCTTGAAGTTTCCACGGGGAATTCTTTATTCCATGGTGGATGAGGCAAAACAGGTCGTATGTCCTGTCCCATAACTGTCTTGCCACCATCACCTGATTGTCAACCATAACCTGTTTTTGGTCATGCTCTGAGCCCCCATTCTTTCTGTAACCTCCAGGTGGTGTATAAGCTGCTGCACTCCATTGAGGGGTTAGTGGTAATCGCTCTGTGGTTCTCTCTGTATGCACACGAATAAATTTGTATGCCTTTTCTCCAATTAATCCTGCCTTTTGTGAGTTGATTTTTCAGTGAACCTTCAGAGGACAAAGTGGAGGTTTTCCCTTGGCCCCTATAATTCTTTCATATTGCCTTAATTTCTTACATTATGGCTGTATTTATGTATTTCTTATATAATTTAAAATAAAAGGTATATGATTAACATTAGAATACAATGATGTTCATGAATGGCACCCATCCACTTGAGCCCTAATAAATTGCTACCCCTGTGGTCTTAGCACTAAGACCAAGGAGTGGCATTTCGGCTGGGAGGGTGTTTGCAAATCTGTAGCTAGTGTAACTCCTGCAGCTTGTGCCAATGCAGACAGCGTCATCAGCCATCCACTGACCACATCAAGGTGCAAGCAGCCCCAGGGCAAAGTCAGGGAGCTGCAACATGACAAAGGGCAAATTCTATAACTTTTCCAATTCTCAGTTTTTTCATCTTTAAAATGGGAATAAAGGCAATGATAGCAGTCCCAGCTCACTCATAGAGTTTTAGTTTGTTTGTTTTATTTTCCTGGCAATATCCTGCTTGATGTTTCCATGCATTGCAGCTCTGACCTAGTGACTGAAGACTGAAACAAGGTAAAAGGTCAAAGGCAGATGATGAATGACTGGAGCCAAACTGGGATGAGTTAACTAACTGATACATATCATAGTGACCTACTTCTGCCTGGCATCTTTGCAGAACTAAAAATGGGACCTAAATAGCATTGTTTCCAGGAGAAGAAAACTGGTTGGCAATTTGTCAAAATAGTAGAAGCGAGGTCTCAGCCCCGTTTTTTTTTTTTTTTTTTTATGGTCTTATGAATTTTAAATAACCTCAGGAAGGCATTGGAAGTTTTCCTTGGGATAGAAATCTCTCCCTGTGTCCTTTTCAAAGCCTCCATGGACAAAATACTATCAAAATGATCATTATTCTGCCAGTCATGTTAATGAAGAAGTGTTCATTTTAATAATTTTTCATTCCTTTTCCCCACAGATATAGACACAGGGAATGCCAGCTCAAAGGCCAATGTATCCACACATCCACCCTTAATGAAATAGGTGGGCAAGAGTATACCTTTTGCAATTTAAAAAACTATTTTACTACAGAACTAGCTTCCTACTTTTTCTGGATTTAAAGACACACATGGTCTTAGCATATGTACATACATATATAAAGTGAGTAAGGCAATCTAGAAATGTACACAAAAGAAAGTAAAATTCTTCCCCAAACTCACCACCAGGAGATACTGCAAATGACAGTTTTGTGCATGTCCATTTCTGAAAAGTATGTTTTCCTTTACATTATGTTTAAATTTTTTTCCAGTACAAATACATCAGGGAAGCCAATGGCTGTCTATTGTTTCACTTGCTCATTGTACGGTAATAATAGACAAAAATACTTTTTTCTCCCTTTCAGAAAGTCCTGCTTTCAAGGGAGGTTGGTTCTCTGTTACCACAGTTGGGGGTCTACATTGATAGAATTATTCCACAGCATTCCTGAAAACTCGGTCTGGTAATTTTTCTGCCATTTTCACTTCCTGCAGGTCAGACATCCTAAAGACCAACAAGAGTTTTGACATTTAGGCTCAACCCCTATTCTGGGGGAGTGCCTGTACACTTAGAATTCAGTGGGATAACCTCTCTACCTTCTTCCCTCAGTTTTGTGTGTTGATTGTTACTGGCCTGACTTTTTAGCCATCTTCTGTCCCTTTCTCTAATAAGATAAAACTTGGTGTGGAAACTGCCCAGTAAGTTTGGTGGTTTCTAACCATCTGTGAAGTGCCTTCTGTGCTCCCTTCTACCCCCACCCCGGCAGCCAGTGCTGGTTCCCCACACCTAGTCACTAGGCTCTGGAAGCTTCTCAGGGCCAGCCAGTTCTGTGCTGGCACCAAGCCAGTCTCAGCAAACAAAGAACAATCAGCATGTTGTTCTCAATCCAGTTCACACTTTAAAACCCTCTGGGCCAGGCACAACCTCCCTCCACTGCCCTCAGACTCTTTGACTTTCTGATTGACTGGGTGCTGACACCTGGGCTGGGGAGCAAAGCAGGAAGGAGAGAAGGCAGAAAGCAATAGTTATGCTTCCGTTGGAGAAGCACCTTCCACTCCCTGTCCAGGCTGGTGAAGATCTTCCATGATATTAATCTTTGCAAAGGCTATGTTTCCTCGCCAACTCCCATAGGTAGAATAAGTGGAAGAAACGCCAACACAATACTGATTGTTTTTTCTTTATTCGGTTACTCTAAGGCTACTTTGAAATATCAAATGTAAAGCTTTTTCTAAAAACATACTTTGTTGTCTGCCCTAAGCACATACTTAGCCTGCCTATAATGTAAACCAGCTATGGTGGCCAGACATACACACATCAGAATTTGGGAAACTGGTAGCATTTTAATTTACTAGTAGCATTTTCAATTCAATTTCAATAACATTCAGTAATAATTAATAATTTCTGCCAGTGAAATCTTACCACTGGAAATCCAAAACTGATGTTTGTTCTATTTAAATGTAAATGTGTTGACCCATCACATTTTGGTAAGTATTTCTAAGAGCTGGAAGAAAAAGATACCTACAAAACTTAAGAAACTTTGCCCTCAATAGCATATTTTTTAAAGTAAAACTTTATTTTCCTTGCAGTCCCTTTGAAGATGTTTTAACTTTTAGAACTCGAAGACCTAGTTACGTGACAATTATTAAAATCACCAGGAGAGAATTTTTAATGTACCAATGCCCAGGCCTTCCTCCTGCCCACTCCTCCATGCTGAGTTGCCATAGGGTGGCTGTCATTGCTATTGCTTTAAAAGCTTCCCAGGTGATTCTAATATGAAGCCAGCTTTGAGACCCAGTAAGAAGAAGACAGGTGTACACCCCATCAGATGGTCCAGCAGAAATTAATGCAGTGACTAACTAGTCAGTGGTTTCCGTCTGTCTTCCATTAACAAAAACAGTTACCATTTCAGATTAACTCAGCAAAAATTTATGAATTAAATTATAACAGAAGGTACTAGAGATGCCAATATAGAGAATTGTAGATATGTCTAGTAAACTATGTCCATGTATGTTAAATCTTAACTATCAAGACATTTCATTAGGGTGCTGTGAATCATGTATGGCCTGGAATGGTGAAATTCAAGTCTTGGAGTATCTCTTTCATACTCTTAGCTACTCGAGTTGCCACTGGCAACCTTAGACCATGTTGATCTGTGTCCTTCAGGAGGCTTAAGCCTCTGTAAGTAACTGATGGTCCAGCATAGCCAGTATTTCCAGCCCTTTGCCACAATTGTTCTCAGTGTGTCTGAGCACAGCTTTTTCCCTGCTCAGGGGTTGAGCAGCAGAGATCTGCCACTGCCTCTCCAAATGTACATCAATGGCATCTATCCCAAGCTGGGGTCAGGGCTATAGATACAGGCAGTAGTATCTCCTCACTGTTGTTGTTTTTTTTTCTTTTAGACATTTTATTATGAAAAATTTCCAGCATACAGAAAAGTTGAAGAATACTCACATGCCCACTATTCAGATTCTACAATAAACATTTACTATATTTGTATTACCTACATATCTAGTCATCCATCCATCCATTCATATTATTTTTTAATGCACAGCTTATTCTTTAATGCACTGTCAACTACAGACATCAGTACTGTTCACCTCCAAACATTTCAGCAACATATCGTTAATGATAGTCAAAAATTTGTTTAGCGTTCCTTTTGTTTTAAATAAAATTTATAAAGAATGAAATGTGTAATTCTTAAGTGTACTATCCTTTGAGTTTTCACAAATGCATAGACCTGTGTAACCTAAAGTCCTATCAAGATATAGAATATCCCATCCCCCTAGGAAGTTCCCTCATGGCCCTTCCAAATAATCTCTGCCTACTCTGGTTTTCAAGCAACCACTGTTTTGCCTTTTAAAAAACTATAGATTTGTTTTGCCTTCTATAGCTTCATATAAAAGAAATAAAATCGTATAGTAAGTACTCTCTTGAGTCTGGTTGTTTCATTCAACATGATGCTTATGAGATTCACCCATGTTGTTGTTGTTGTTGTGTATCAATAATTCACACACTTTGATTAGAAGTCTTTGGTCCAACATTAATCAAGAAAGCCTCAAGGCAGGACCAGAAGCAGCTTGCAGCCAGCTAGGCCACAGGAGTATGCTCTCTTGGATCTCTCATATGTTGGAGGCCAGCAGCCATGTCATAAGGACACCAAGCAGCTACATGGAGAAGACTGTGTGGCAAAAGTCTCAGGCCTTCTGCAAACAGCCATATGAGCAAGCCCTTTGGAAGATGAGTCTGTAATCCCAGTCAAACCTTCGGATGACTGCAGTCCTATCCTACATGACTGCAACAGCAAGAGAACCTGAGCCAGTGTTCCATGTTATAGAAGTAGTAGCCAGCATTGCATGGTGTGGATATACCACAACTTATTTATCCATTTGCTAGTCAATAGACTCCTGGGATATTCTCAGTTTGCGGCATGATATGGTTTGGATCTGTTCCCTGGCCTGGATCTCATGTCAAATTGTAATCCCCAGTGTTGGAGGTGAGGGCTGGTGGGAGGTGATTGAATCATAGGGGCAGATTTCCCACTTGGTGCTGTTCCATTGAGAGTGAGTGAGTTCTCATGGGATCTGGTCACTTAAAAGTGTGCGGCACTTCCCCCTTCTCTCTTTCTCTTGGTCCTGTTCCTGCCATGTAAGATGACTGTTCAGGCTTTGCCTTCTGCCATAAGTAAAAGCTCCCTGAGGCCTCCCCAGAAGTAGATGCCACCATGCTTCCTGTATATCTTGTAGAGCAGTAAGTCAATTAAACCTTTTTCCTTTATAAGTTACCCAATGTCAGGTATTGTATTTCTTTATAATAGTACAAGAATAGACTAATACAGAAAAATGGTACCAGGGGTTGGGATAAAGATATCTGAAAATATGGAAGGAGCTTTGGAACTGAGTCGGAGGAATGTAGAAGGCTCAGAAGAAGACAGGAAGATGGGGGAAGTTTGGGACTTCCTAGAGTATTGTTAAATTGTTGTGACTAAAATGCTGATAGTAATATGTGATATGGACAATGAAGTCCAGGCTGCAGCAGTCTCAGATAGAGATGGAAAACTTATTAGGAACTGGAACAAATGTCGTTTTTGTTATGCATTAGCAAAGAGGTTGGCTGCATTGTTCCCCTATCCTAGGGATCTGTGAAACTTTGAACTTGCGAATGATGATTTAGGGTATCTGGCAGAAGAAATTTGTTAGCAGCAAAATGTTCAAGATATGACCTGGCTGCTTCTAACAACTTATGTTCATATACATGAGCAAAGAAATGACCTGAAATTGGAACTTATTTTTAAAAGGGAAGCAGAGCGTAAAAGTTGGAAAATTTATAGCCTGGCTATGTAGTAAAAAGGAAAAACCCATTTTCAGGGGAAAAATTCAAGCAGGCTGCAGAAATTTGCATAAGAGGAGCCAAGTGCTAATATCCAAGGCAATGGAGGAAAGGCTTTGAAGGCATTTCAGAGACCTTTATGGCAGCCCCCTCCCATCCTATGCCCTGGAGGTGTAGGAGGGAAGAATGGTTTCCTGGGGCAGGCCCAGGGCCCCACTGCCCTGTGCAGCCTTGGGATACTGCTCCCTGTATCCTGGCTGCTCCTGCTCCAGCCGTGGCTTAAAGGGGCCTGGGTACTGCTCGGGCTGCTGCTTCAGAGGGTGTAAGCCATAAGACTGGTGGCATCCACGTGGTGTTAAGTCTGTGGGTGCACAGAGTGCAAAAGTTGAGGCTCTACTACCTAGATTTCAAAGGATTATGGAAAAGTGTGAATGTCCAGGTAGAAGCCTGCTGCAGTGATGGAGCCCTCAGGGAGAACCTCTATTAGGGCAATGCAGAGGGAAAATGTGGGGTTGTAGCCCCCACTCAGAGTCCTCATTGGGTACTTCCTAGTGGAACTATGAGAGGATGGCCACTGTCCTCCAAACCCCAGAATGGTAGAGCCACCAACAGCTTGCACCATGTACCTGGAAAAGCCACAGGCACTCAGTGACAGCCCATCAGAGCAGCTGTGGGAGCTGAACCCTTTAAAGCCACAAAGGTGGAGCTTCCTAAGGCTTTGGGGGCCCACCCCTTTCACCAGTGTTCCCTGGATGTGAGAAATGAAGTCAAAGAAGATTATTTTGGAGCTTTAAGATTTAATGACTGCCCTGCTGGTTTTCAGACTTGCATGGGGGCCTGTAGCCCCCCTTTTTTGGCCAGTTTCTTCTTTTGGAACAAGAGTATTTACCCAATGCCTATACCCCCATTGTATCTTGCAAGTAACTAACTTGTTTTTTATTTTACAGGTTCATAGGTGGAAGGGACTAGCCTTGTCTCAGATGAGACTTTGGACATTGGGCTTTTGAGTTAGTGCTGGAATGAGTTAAAACTTTGGGCAATTGTTAGGAAGGCATGATTGTATTTTGAAATATTACAAGGATATGAGATTTCAAAGGAGCCAGGGACTGAATTATATGGTTTGGATCTGTGTCCCTGCCCAAATCTCATGTCTAATTGTAATCCCCAGTGTTGGTGATGGGGCCTGGTGGAAGATGATTGGCTCATGGGGCCAGATTTCCCATTTAGTGCTGTTCTGGTGATAGTTAGTGAGTTCTCATAAGGTCTGGTCATTTAAAAATGTCTGGCAGCTCCGCTACTCTCTCTTTTGGTACTTTTCCTGCCATGTAAGACGCCTGCTCCTGCTTTGCCTTCTGGCATGAGTAAAAGCTTCCTGAGGCCTCCCCAGAAGCAGATGCTGCTATGCTTCCCATACAGCCTGCAGAACTGTGAGCCAATTATACCTCTTTTCTTTCTAAATTACCTGGTGTCAGATATTTCTTTACAGCAGTGTGAGAACAGACTAATACAGGGGGTTTATGTGAACATTCTTGTACAAATCTTTTTGTGAACATGTGTTTTCATCTTTCTTTGATAAATATCTAGGAGAAGAACTGCTAGATCACGGGGTAAGTGTATGTTAATTTTACAAAAAAACAAAATCTGATAGATCTTTTCTCCAAGTAGTCATATTGTCTTACATTCCTACCAACAGTTTATGAGAATTCAGGCACTCAGACATCCTCATCAATATCTGATGTTGTCATTCTTTAATTTTAGCCATATTAGTGGGTGTGTAGTGGGATCTCATTGTAGTTTTAATTCATATTTTGCTTTTGCTGTGTTACATGTGAGTTAACACCTACCACGTGCAAAATGTTATGCAAAATGTACCAGGACTTTCCTAGTCAGACTGTGGTCCATGAATCAGTCATATTAGTATCCTCTGGGAGCTGGATATGCCAAGAAATGCAGAGTTCCCACCCCATCCCAGACCTGCTGAATCAAAAATCTGCATTTCAACAAGAACCCCAGATGATTCTTATGAATATTTAAAGTAAGAAATTCTGTATTGGAAATATAAAGGTAAATAAGATGTGGTTATTGACCTGAAAAAATGGGGCAAGATAGAAAAGGTGGTAAGCAGGGACCAGATATAAGTGGAGCAAAGTTATTATAATAAATATGATGCCTGAGCCAACAGACATGAAAACAAAATCTGAAAGGAGATGGAGAGAACAGATGGGGCTTCATGGGGAAGACATCTCTTATGTGGGTCATGAGCAGTAGATGGGGAGGAAAAAGGAAGAAAGATATGTATTCTTAGCTGTACTGTGAAAAGCTTAGTCTGATAAAATGCAAGAATTGGATTGGGGAGGGGTAAAAGAGAAAGATAAGTTTTTGGATTAGAGTGACAATTCAAATAAGAGAAATTGAAAGTGAAGTGACTGCAAGATCCCTAATCTTGTACACTGTACACTGTAGACAGATATGTTCATTTATTCAAGGAGGCTTCTTAGTTTTTGGTTGGGACTTCAGGATATGGAAGTAATAGGGCAGAAACAGTGTGCTACGATTATTAACAATGACAGAGTAGATTTTCCTTATCAATAATAAACTGAGAACAACAAGATATAGTCAAGACACCAAAGGTGCAACAAATACTAGTAGGGAAATTGATTCCAAATATAATTTCACGTGTATATATACAGATATGTATACACACACACACACACACAAAAGGGAACAATTCTGATTTTGGTGTGGATTATCTGGAATTTAGAGATATGCCACTACTTATTTTCTGTTTAGTTTGAATGTTAAGGATGATAGGAGGTAAGACTTGAGTTAAAGTTTTATGGATACTTTATTACTTAGGTAGAATCAGGGCAGGAATAAAACACATTTAGTTTAGTCTGTAGATTGACTCTAGAAAAATAAACATTAAAAAGAAAAAAATAATAATCATGAAGAAGACTTGAGAAGACCTGCAAAACACTTTTGTAATTGGCATTGTTTAAAAATGCTTATCTTGTTCTTGTTTGTCTAGCAAGTCTCAGAAGACACCATTAGAATTTAATAATCATTTCCTCCAGGAAACTGAGTTATTATAGTGTGAAAACGTGGGTTTTGGATTCAAATACTCTTGGATTCAGGTCTGGCTTCTCTGCTTATTGTCTGCCTGATCTTGGACAAATCTATTTACCCAAAACTGAATTTCCTCAGGTGTACAATAGAAAAATGAATTGCCTTATTGAGTAGTCGTGAAGATTGAATGTTCTTCACAAGCTCCTAAGAGTTGTTATCACCTCACACCGGCTAGAATGGCTATCATCAAAAAGAGGAAAGATAACAAGTGTTGGTGAGGATGAGGAGAAAAGGGGATGCTTGCCCACCGTTGGTGGGAATGTCAATTAGTACAGCCATATTGAGAACAGTATGGAGGTTCCTAAAAATATTAAAAATAGAACTACCATAAGGTCCAGTAATTCCTCTACTGGCTATATATCTAAAGGATATAAAATCACTATGTCAAAAATATATCTGCATTCTCATGCTTATTGCAGCATTATTCACAATACCTAAGATATGGAATTAACCTGTGTCCAACAACAGATGAATGGATAAAGAAAATGTGACATATATACACAATGGAATTATATCTGGCCTTTTTTGGTATGAACATGGCTTACTGCAGCCTCGACCTCCTGGACTCAAGCAATCCTCCCTCCTCAGCCTCCCAAGTAGCTGGGACCATAGGCATGCACTGCCATGTCCAGTTAATTTTTATTTTTTAATCTTTGCAGAGATGGGATCTTGCCCTGTTGCCCAGGATGGCCTTCAACTGAGCTCAGGTAATCCTCCTGCCTTAGACTCCCAAAGTGTTGGGATCACAGGCATGAGCCACCATGCCAAGCCCTGTTTAGCCTTTAAAAAGAAGGAAATCCTGTCATTTGCAACCACATGGATGAAACTGGAGGACATTATGTTAAATGAAATAAGCCAGGCGCAGAAAAACAAATACTACCACATGATCTCACTTATATGTGGAGCGTAAAACAGTGAAACTCATAGAAACTGAGAGTAACATGGTGGTGGCCAGAGGTTGGCGGGTTAGTGGATTGGGGAGATGTTGGTCAAAGATACAAAATTTCAGTTAGACAGGAGGGATGATTTTCAAGAGACATATTGTACCCATCTAGTACTACAATACATGTGTTAAAATACCTTAGACAAATTAAATTCAGTAGAGCTTAATTGCTCAAAGAAGATGTGTGAATCAGGCAGCATTCCCAACCAGAATAGGTTCAGAGCAACTTCGCGCTGCCATGTGGTTGGAGAGGATTTACGGACAGAAAAAAGAAAGTGACCTCCAGAAAATGGAGGTGAGGTATCTAAACAGCTGGATTGATAACAACTTGTTGTTTGCCTTATTTGATCTCAGTTTGAAGAGTTGCCCATCTTTGGCCAAAACTTGGTGATTGTTACAAGAGTCGGTTACAGTCTGTTTACACACCACATTAGGTTGCATTTCACTATGTACAGAGAAACCTTTAGGCTGAACCTAAAACACGTAGAAGGCAGCTTTAGGTTAAACTTAATTTAATGTATTGTATATTTGAAAATTGCTAAAAGAATAGATTTTAAGTGTTCTCATTGCACAGGCACAAAATAAGTATGTGAGTTAATACGTATGTTAAGTGGCTTGATTTGACCATTCCACAGTGTATACACATATTAAGGCGTCATGTTATGCATCATAAATATATACAATTTTTACTTGTCAATCTAAACATTTTTAAAAAATTAAATGTGGGTTGTTAAATGAACTGTAAAAAAATAAGTAAAAGGCGAATTGAGCTCCAAACTAAAGTAACACATAGATCAAATATTTTTAACATAAGTTTAGAATTTGAGGCATTTTATCTTCAAAGCAAAATAATTGGGAAATGGGGAAAAAAAACCCATCAAGTTGACGAATCTATGAACTAGCTCTGACCTAGACCTAAAGAAACTCAGCTCTGGAGGCGGCGCTGGGGTCGGAGCCGAAAGCAGGCAACAGTGCCACCTGGTGGATTATACATGCAGAAAAACATTGAGAGTTTTCAAATCCTGAAGGTGATTTCACACTTGATCCCTTCTTGGATATTTCAAGTTTTTACCTTTGATATAAAACGTGTTCATTTTTATTGTATTATCTGCCATCAGCTTCAATTATAGACATCTGGTATTTTTCTAACTCTACAGACCTACTTTTTTATGGAGCATATATTTTATTTTTTGTTGTCATTTTTAAGTAATGGAAGAAAATTTTAGTGCTAAAAGTGCAGTGTCAGCTGTTAGGGGACATGCACCCTAATCTTAATATTACAAACAGCAGAAAGCAGCCTGGCTTACTGCATTCCTGTGCAAATCACGAAAAATACTGTCTGTTAATGTCTTTCGAAGGTGGCAATTACTGCAAAATGTAATCATCAAGATTTAGAGTAACTATCAGCATTGTTAAAAGAAAATACGTCCCAAAATGTATAATAGTAAATGGAATACAAAGCAGAACTAAGTTCCATTAATATGCTCACATGTTGAAATTACTCATGTTACCTGTACGTTATTTTTTCCCCTCCAGAATCTTCATTGTGAGCTCATAAGAAAGTTGATGTGGCTTAGTTGTGGGAGAAGGGGAGGAAACAGTCACTCAACACACCTGTGTAATCTGCCAGACTTCAAGCTTTTACATATTGTATTTCATTTAATCTTTCTACCCACAGGAAAGAAAAGGATTTGTGTCACCCGATAGAATATTCTACCCCTCCCACATGGGCATGCGAGGTGTGAGTGTCTAGGCAGGGAAAATGGAGTGAATCACAGTGATAGTTAACATTTCTGAGAGTTCATGGACCCTCCTGAAATCATCTGGCCACAAACATTTTTGCATAGGGTTCTAGAATGTTCCTCAACCTCCTGAAGCATGTTACCTCCATTTTTACAAATAAGAAAATGAAGACTGGGAAAATTTACATGATTGTGCCCAAGGTCACCTGCATAAGCAAGTGATAGAGGCAGCATTTACACTGAGATCTCTTTGACACCAAAGTTTTTCTTACTCCATGTTGCATTTTGCTAAAACAATATGCAGTTCATTCTCCCTTCATCTTCATGACTTCTGTTAAACAATAAATAGTTTCACTAAAACCTTGCTGATTGCTTTTTCCAGTGCCATAATTCTGTAATTTGTCTTCTTTGTCCCCTACTTCTATCCACTCCCTACCCAAATGTAAACCAACACCAAAATAGAATTTAAATATGCATATATCAATTGAGTATAATATCTATTAATAGGGAAATTTAAAGGAAAATCAGACAAAATCTTAAGGCACCATGCAAAACGTTAAGTGAACCCTTCCCTGCTGCAAGCATTAATTACCCTTTGTGCTTTGTAGAGTCACCATATCACAGCCTGGGAAGTGCATAGAGACAAGAATGAGAGAAGATGTTCCTATTTATTACCTGATTTGTTGGGACAATCACTTGTTCAAACAAAATCCTCTGCCTTTTAAAAAGTCATTTGGCTCAACAATAAAGAAAGATATCTTTGAATCTTCTAAATCAACAAATGAGATTAGCTAGTATTTGAGTATTTACCATTTGAAAATATTTGCTGGTCTTGTATAAATGCTTAAATTTAATGTATACACATTATATAATGTTTTCTTTTTAAAAAAAGAATGTGAAGATGTACGTGATTTCAATTTTGAAAATATAGATACTTATGGATAGAAAAGGAGTTAGAGAATGTTAACATAATTATCTTTGGGTAGTGGAAATGCAGACTATTTTTCTTATCTTTCTGTATAGTAAACATAAACTATCTTCATAATCAGAAAGAAATCTTCTTGATATAAAATACATACATCTTTGACACTACACAGGAATCCAAGAAATTCAAAATGACAGCTGTGTATATATTTCAAGCTAAGTGTGTGTTTTTTGTGGAGTACTATAAAACTGAAGTATGAAGGGACAGATAATTTGAGGCACGTGTCCCCATACCAGTGAAATTATAGGAGTCAAGTGGTATTTCTAAAGCCTGCAGCACTTTCTTTATCTTTCCTGGATGGTTCAGAGTAACAATTTTTATAATGTATACTATATTGAAAAGTATATATTATACAGAGTGTCACACACACACACACACACACACACACACACACACACAAAGAGAGAGAGAGCAAGAGAGAGACTAGGCTGATAGAGATTGCTTTGGTTTTATAATATAGGACCAAACTTCCCAGATGTCTTTGGAGAAGAAAATCCCCAAATGATAAAATCCCAAAACCCTTCAAATCACAAAATAAAACTGTCAAAGATAGAGAAACCTAATTAAAAAGAACCTGGGGTGAGAAAGCCCAATGGACTCAAATTGGCCAAAACAGAAAGCACGTTTCCTTTAGGCAGAATGATAGTGATGACAAATATGCAGCCCATTTATTCTTTGTTAGTTATTTAGTACACTTAGCATTAACACCAGTTCCTTCAAAACTCATCAAAATGTAGCATTGTCTTTATCTGCAACACCCTGACTCAGAAGATGCCCAATCTCTCTTTCCCTCTTTGAAGTTGGCTATCTGGGCTCCTCAGTATTTGGGTATCAGGTTATCAGCAGGCTCATCTGCTTTGAGTTGTTTCTCTTCTATACAGGAGGTTCTAGAGAAGTGATAGAGAGCTACTAAAGTGGTCAGACAAGGAGGATTTGGTCATGATGGAGTCAGCAGAGAGGGGATGAAAAGGGAGGAAACTAGACCCACCCTGAATAAGGAAGGACAGGGGCCAGGTGAAGGTCATTCGTGAGAGTCAGGTGCTGGGGTTGGGTCCCAGCCTAAGTAAGATGACAGTGCCAGGGCAAAGCAGTAGGGGCAGGGAGAGGATGAAGCAGGGGAAGCCCTGCCTCAAAGCTTGAGGGCATTTAGTTCATCCTATCATATTGTTTTGGTGTAATGGTGGTGTTTGGGTCCTCAATTTCTTTATTAAGTTTATTTAAATAAACTTATCAAGCAAGAGCATTTCAGTGAAGAAGATTCCATCTGTCTCAGTTTTGCAATATTTAATGTCCCCTTTTGTGTTTTCCTTCCTCATCTCCTTTAAGTAATAAAACAACATAGATGACTTTTATCCAAGCTCCTCTAGGACCTCTTCCAGATTGTGTAACCTAAAATAGACAGCACTGAGGTGAGCCAACCAATGTAATGATGAGGCAAAATATGGATAACTATGTTCAATTTGAAGAGCAAGAAAGTATGGTGAAATTTGGGGGTCATATGCAAGTAAGCATTTATGAAGAGATGTCTATGGTGAGCTAGAATGGCAGAGTCAGCATTGTGAAGAATAAAATTCAGAAGATTGTTAGATGGGATAAGAGAGGGACCTAATTTGAAATATCTGTTTGATCTTGGGCCCTAAGCTTAGACAACCTCAGCCCTGCCTCACTGGGTCATTGTGGTGAGGACTTGACAACATGCTGTATCCATATGCACATGCTGTATACTATTCTTTGTAATAATGCAGAATGAAACAGAATCCAGTGTTAGATTATGAGCTACACACTGCATTAGTAGTAAAAGCATGAGTTGCATTGTCGAAAGGAGTAGTGTCACCCCCAAAGGGGTGAAAATTGGTTCTTGAGAAGCAAAAAGAAAAAAAAGTTACTCTTTTAATGTACAAAACGCAGATGTATATACAATATGCAAACAGATATGTAGTATATCTGCAGCATTTTTATTTCATAGAGAAAATATCTGAAAAGGCTTCTTTGGGAGCAGGGAAGGGACAGTGTGTGATCATGAAAAAAAGATTGGAAAATACTGAGTTAAGGAAGAGATTTAGTAGCAGAAAGATCACTGAGCTGGAGATTCAAAAACCACAGCTAAAGTCAGCTCCGCCATTAAGTTTTTGTGTAAACTTGGACCATTCACTTCCACTTTCTAGGTTTAAATTTTTTTCAAATGTAAAATAAAATGTTTGAATGATCTCTTAGGTTTTCCCCAGCTCTAAAACTAGGAGGAAGATTTGAACTGGGATCCATTCAGTTAAAAACACCTGATTATAGAACCTATCGAAATGTGTAAGGTATTTGGACCCATTGAATGTCACTTTTCAATAAGATAAATGTCCAGTGTCAATAGCCTTTGAAGTCTCTAACCTCTTTTTCCTTACCCAGTCTTTAAGCTAGAATTCTAGAAATGCTGCTCTAATTCTCAGTAGAAGATTCCTGGATACAATATTGAAGTCTAAGAGTACAATGAAGTTTTGCCAAGAAGATGCCCATCAAATGTTCTGAAGCTTGTCAACTAGAGTTGCATTGCTTCACAGTTTTCACATGATTTCCAGACATTAACGTCCCTTTACAACCTAGCTGAGTTGTCACTTCAAGGAGAAAGACGTATGTGGTGTGGTGAAGGGAAGCAGGAATTAGCAGGATAGAGTACCACATATATATAAAAAAAAAATGGGGGGCTGGGCACACATATTCACAGCATCTGTGGATGGCGTAGACTGAACAGCCTTGTGCATACAATTTTTTATTGCTTATCCAGACCTGGGATTATTGCACTAAGAAAACCTTAAATAGTTTTTCCTTGGTTTTATTTTTCTCTTCTGGGCCCTCCAACTATGTGTAAAAGCCCCTTTGAAGACAGAGAATGTGTCTTCTAACGCTTTTGTTGTGCTCAATTCAGCATCCTGTATATGATAGGATTTTAGTGAATGTTTGTTGATGGTGATGATCATGCAGATTTGAGAGGGAAAAATAAAAATTAAAGCCATAAGTCTTTGAGTCCCTAATTTTGGGTGGTCTATACTGATGCGTCTATAGGCCAGAGCATTTATCTTCTTTTCCTTCTGCTGTTTAGTCACCTAGTGGTGTTTCCAGATAAGAAATGTAAATGGAATTCATTACCTAACCAGGGCATGTAATTCATTTATCATAGGGTATCAATAGGCAAATAATTGCTCTATGTGATAAATTCAGCAGTAAATAGATGACAGGCCATTGTGAAGAATTGTAGCTCTCCACTGAATTGCAGGGGTTCTTGAATGTTGTCAACATTTGGAGGCAGTTGGAGGAGGGAGCTCTATTGATGAAAAATGGCTACATATTCAAAATTTCAGTGTATACCGGGAAGATAATTCAATTCAATCTCTGGCTTACCCAAAGAATCTTGGAGTTACTGCTGATGAGGAAATCCCCAGGGTCTAATAAAAATATCTTTAGGAGTGAAGGAGTTAACTGAGTGTATAAGCTTTATCTTCTGTCCAATGGACTTGTGGTTTGCTTATTAAAGTCTCCAGTAAATGATTGTTAGAGACCTGTCATTGATAGAAGTTGCTAGTTGCTGCCTTTTAAGAGCCCGTTGATTCCTCTGCAAGGTGGTGCAGCATCCTCTGTCCCTTCATTCATTTCAGATCTACTCAGGTCTGCCTGTAAAAGGATCTCTCGGATCAATAAGCATGAATGACGAAGACTACAGCACCATCTATGACACAATCCAAAATGAGAGGACATATGAGGTTCCAGACCAGCCAGAAGAAAATGAAAGTCCCCATTACGATGATGTCCATGAGTACTTAAGGCCAGAAAATGATTTATATGTCACTCAGCTGAATACCTATGAGTATGATTTTGTGTCAGTCTATACCATTAAGGGTGAAGAGACCAGCTTGGTCTCTGCCCAGTCAGAAGACAGAGGCTACCTCCTGCCTGATGAGATATACGCTGAGCTCCAGGAGGCTCATCCAGGTGAGCCCCAGGAGGACAGGGGCATCTCAATGGAAGGGTTATATTCAACAACCCAGGACCAGCAACTCTGTCCAGAGGAGCTCCAGGAGAATGGGAGTGTGATGAAAGAAGACCTGCCTTCTCCTTCAAGCTTCACCATTCGGCACAGTAAGACCTTCTCTACCAACAAGTATTCCTCCACCTGCTATTCTGATGCTGAAGGTTTGGAAGAAAAGGAAGGAGCTCACATGAACCCTGAGATTTACCTCTTTGTGAAGGTAAGGTCTGCCTCTGACAGGCACACCCTGTGCATGCAGATATTGTGACTGGTGTTTTATTTTGCTCAGAATGACCAGGGAAAGATTCATAATGCCATGGTCCTTGGATCTCAATACATATTCAAGAGTCAGAGGGACTAAATCAGTCATTAGCGTGTACTCAGCTCTTGTCGAAATTGGAGGAATTGAAAGGTGCATTTAAAGCATGTGTTTAATCACTGACTTTTACATACCATGGGCAAAGCATTTTTCAAAAGGGTTCACATGAGTGAGCCAAAATTGCTGCCCAAATCCTTGCTGTTGTGACTGACATTAAGTACATTTTTCTGTCTGGTTAAATTTCCTTTGTCAACATGTTTAAAAGTGAAACCAAAGCTTGTGAAAGAAAGACCTTCTTGTGCTTCTAAGATCACAGATTTTTCAGATAGGTGGTCAATAAAGGCTATCTCTGTCACTAGCTTGCCCCTTTGGCACCAATATAACTAAAAATCTGATGAAGTCAAATGATTTCAGTAGTAGTAAAACACTAACTACCAGTGTTAATGTTTAATGCTTATAATATCTAAACAGAACCTTGGTGATCTTTGTATTAGACAATAAAGTAATAAAGTTATGGTTATAAATACTATCAAAATGTAAAGTGTTTCAGACCTAAACAAATAATCTTTATTAATCAAGATGGCAGGCCCTTTTTCCCCAACATCTCCCCCAGAATATTCATATTTATGTGATTTTTAGAAATGTTTTCACATTTATTAGTATAAATATATTAGTAAATGCTGCTCTTTCTTGCGAATAAAAATGATTATAAACCTACAAAAACCATAGTCCATACTAATTTCTCTCTTCCCCAGTTCCCAGTAACATTTCTGATGAAACACACTGTACTAATTTTGCCCTTTGTTGTCTTCTAATTTGTTATTTTATCTAATTGTTTTATGTGTAAATCATGGATCACTTATGCTACTACAAGGCATTTTTAAAAATAATCTAGTATAGTGCTTGGTTCACACATACATAACAGACACACATTGCCTTGTACTCTGCTGAGCATTTGGGGGGAAAGGGCTGTGCAAGACAAGGCCCTTGCTCTTAAGTAATGAATAATATGGTGACAGAGACAGACTTGCACTCAATGTATTCTAATACAATATAGTAAGAGATGAAACAGAGGAGTGAGTGGAGTGTGTGGGTGTTCAGAGAAGGAGTGCTAAGATGTGTACTGAGTTTGGAGCAGCTCCACGGAGAAGGTGATGTTAGAACAGGTGCATTCACGCAGTTTTCTGACCTCCATATCCACATCATCACTGTCACATCACACTGTGCAAACAAACTTTTTTTTTTTTTTTTTTTGAGACGGAGTCTCACTCTGTCACTCAGGCTGGAGTGCAATGGCATGATCTCAGCTCACTGCAACTTCCACCTCCCAGGTTCAAATGATTCTCCTGCTTCAGCCTCCTGAGTAGCTGGGATTACAGGCGTGTGCCACCTGGTCTGGCTAATTTTTGAATTTTCAGTAGAGATGGGGTTTCACCATGTTGGCCAGGCTGGTCTCGAACTCCTAACCTCAAGTGATCCACCCGCCTCAACCTCCCAAAGTGCTGGGATTACAGATGTGAGCCATGGCTCCTGGCCACAGACTTTTTTAAAGTGAGGACTAGATGTATTTTTTTTTCTCATGGCAGAAGCATCCATGCAACCTGTGACAGGAAAAGTGGGTCATCACCATGATCATCATCATTGTCATCATCATCATGGACCCATCTGACATTATTTCTAAATTTGGCTAAGTGTTTATCTCACTAGAAATTAGCCTATGGCTGGTATTGAGCAAAAACAGAAGTAGTAGGAAAAAGAAGTGTTGGTACTTCCTGGCAGTACCAGCAACAGGGAAAGTTGATTGACTATAACATGTAATTCCTACATTACTTAAAATTTCCTAAAGCAAATATTAGATTTAACTCTTTAAGTTTACATTCTTTTTAGCATAACTATGTGAACCAAAAGGCCATAGAGTGTCCCACTGACCTTGGCTTCTATGCATAAACTCCTTTTTAAGGATATTCAGTAATAAAAAGAGCGGCAGTTACAATCCCTGCTTCCCGGCTCCACACTCGGCCTTATCTTCACTGAAGTTCCTTATTCAATGTTGAATGGAAGTAGAGTATATAAAATCGAGTAAAACAGGGCCTTGTCTGCTTGAGTGAAACTGTAGGGTATGAGTGTGACCTCTCAGGCCTTTTCCTCTTCCCTGCTCTGTGGAAGGGATGTTGGTCCCTCGCACTGGAGGGAGCTTTGTGGCTCACCGTCTTCCTAGCAGGGCTTATGGCTTTTCATTTCTGGGTGTTCTTCTCCTGGGCTGTTTTAGTGTGGACCACTGGGCTGCATTTCTACTTGTATGCATTTGTGTATGTTTCCACCTGTTCTAGACATGTTGGTGAGAATGTCATGCAGGTTTGTAAGTATATGTTTAACCAACATTTTATTGAGGCTTAATAATTTCAGAGTGTTGACCAACTATTTAATTAAGTAACATGTGTTATTCATTTATTCATTCAACAGATCTTGTGCCAGGTGCTGGGTTTACACCAATAAAGAAAAAAAAAGTCTCGTCTCCCATGCACTTTTTTTTTTTTTTTTTTTTTTTTGAGACGGAGTTTCACTCTGCCACCCAGGCTGGAGTGCAGCTCACTGCAACCTCTGCCTCCTGAGTAGCTTAGATTACAGGCGTGCGCCACCATGCCCAGGTAATTTTTGTATTTTTAGTAGAGATGGGTTTTCACTATGTTGTTCAGGATGGTCTCGATCTCTTAACTTCAGTGATCCACCCGCCTCAGCCTCCCAAAGTGCTGGGATTACAGGCATGAGTCCCACCGTGCCCAGCCATGTCTCCCAGGCACTTTCCATGGTAGTGGGAGAGACAACTGATAAACAAATAAATATAAAATAGGGCTAATGGTGAAAGTGCTGTAAAACAGGATATGGGTGTATTAATTTCTTATTTCTGCTCTAACAAATTACCTAAAACTTAGTGGATTAAAACAATACAAATATTCTCTTACAGTTCTGGGGTCAGAAGTCTGAAATGAGTCTTATGGGGCTAAACTCAAGGTGTCAGCAGAGCTGTGTTCCTTCTGGAGGCTCTGGGGAGAATTTCTTTCTTTCTCTTTTCCATCTTCTAGAAGCAGATCTCACTCCTCGCTCATGGCCCACATCACATCACCTCTTCTCTCCCGGTTTCCATCACCCCATTGCCTTCTTCCGACTCCTCTTGCATTTCTCTTGTAAGGAACTTTGCGATTAGATTAGACCTACACGGATAATCCAGGATAATCTCCTCATTTAAAAATTCTTAGTTGAATCACATTTGCAAGTCCGTTTGTCACATAAAGTAATCTGCAGCTTCTGGGAATTCGGAGATGGCCATATCTGGCGGATGGGGTGTGACGGTGAGTAGGCGCGAGGCGGTAGTGTGGCTGCAGTGGGTGAGCCAGGGAGGCAAGGTGGGAGGAGATGAGGCTGGAGAGATGCAGAGGCACAGACCATGATCACAGCAGCCCTTAGGGGCCACTGGGGGAACCTCGCTCTGAGTGATAGGGGGAGGCATTGGGCGATTTTGGAAGGAACAGTATGGCCACCTTTTTATAACAGGCTGTAGCTGGGAAGGGTAGACACAGTTAACAGGGAAAAACAGTGAGAGGCAACTGACAAACTTCAGGCAAGAGACGAGCGTGCATTACTGTGACAGCAGTGGAGCATTGGGATTGTTTTGAAGGGAAAGCCCAAGCATTTTGCTGAAGATTTGATGTGGGTGAAAAGAAAAATAAAGAGCCATGGTTGACTCTGGAGATTTTAGTGAGCTATGGACCCCTTCTCAGAAAATGTGTGACTGAGAAAGCTGATATTCGCTAATGTGTCTGTCTGTATGTATGCATGTATGTTAAAGAGAGAGGAAGGGTGGTGAGAGAGATGGAGAGAGAGAAAAGCATTCTAGTATTTTGTTTCATGCCAATGAAGAAAGTATTCTGATAATGGTTATTGCAAAAGAAAATGGTACAAATAAACACCATTTGTCCTATACATAATTTATGTCATTTATTATGGAAGCAGAATACATCTTAGAGCAGGTTTTTGTTTTTGTTTTTGTCTTGAGACAGGGTCTCACTCTGTTGCCCAAGCTGGAGGGCAATGGTGCTAACACAGCTCACTGCAGCCTCAATCTCCTGGGCTCAAGCCATTCTCCCGCCTCAGCCTCTAGAATAGCTGGGACCACAGGCATGCACCACCATACCAAGCTAATTAAATTTTTTGTTTGTTTGTTTGTAGAGACAGGGTCTTGCCATGTTGCCAGGGCTGTTCTTAAACTCCTGGGCTCAAGTGATTCTCCCACCTCAGCCTCCCAAAATGCTGGGATTACAAGCAGAAGCCACTGTGCCCAGCCCCTAGAGCAGGTTTTGAAGTCTGGTTGCATGGATTTGAAACCTAGTTTAGCAGATTAATTTCTGTTAAATTACTGAGCTTTTCTCAGCCTCAATTTCATCATTGATAAAATGGACATTATGATACCTTCCTCACAAGGTTATTATAAAGATTAAATAAGATAATGCTTATAAGTTGCTTAGTATAATATCTGACATATGGTAAATGTCAATATATAGGAGCCTAAATTATTACTTATTGTGATAAATTGGAACCATTCAGGAAATAACGTTTTATTTTAAGCATAGTACTTTGCAGCAAGCATTCAGTAAATATCCTACTGGGTTTTTCAAACACGAGCAATACAATATTGTGGAAAGAGCAGTAGTCAGGGAATTCTAACACAACTTTGTCAATACTTTTGTATAAAATGTCCCTGGACCCAAGTTTCTTCATCCTTGAAAGGCAATCTTTCCTAGCCCTTACAGTCTTAGATTCCAAGGTGTATGGCCCCAGCTCCTGGTCAGTGTGTACATGTATATATCGCACCACCTATTATCCACTCTAAGATACTGCTCAACACTGACTATGGTTTCTAGATTTGGCTGTGGTTTGAAAAGTTGACATAAGAACGACACTCCTGTCCACACTCAGCTCATGTGAAGCCTGTCCCTTGGAAAGTGTCTGCAGCTTCAGAGCCTATCTCTGATAGAACACTTATAGGGCCCTCATGCGGGGATGTACAGGTTGTGCACTGAACAAGTTTAGGGGGCACTATTCACAGAAAATGTAAATGTCCTGTTGAATTCAGGCAACAGAACAACTCTGGTTAATATTTTTTAGACTCATAGCCCGTAATTATTCTAAAGGAATTATTCACTATAATTTGGCTCAGCATAGTAAATTGTCATAATTACTACTATTGCCATAGCAGAGGTGCCTGATGTGGTTATAGGGGTCATGGTATTCAAAATGGGGCATTCAACATAATCCATGTGGTATGAGAATACTATAATTAGAATGAAAAATAATAAGCAACATTTCTATTGAACTTTTATCTAACCATCTTAAATGTTAATATTTTATATATTTTATAATGAGCACAGTGTACTCTTACAGTAGTCTATATATATATATATGATTTGCAAGTGAGTAAATGTACATATATTGTGGGCAAATGTTTTATATTGATAGGGATATGCAATTTTAAAAAACATTACTGATTTGTAGGCTTTCCTTCCTTTTCTGCTATGATCTGTGGGCCTGGACCTCTTTCCTTGGCCAAGAGCTGATGAGAACAGATCCCCTTACTTCCTAGGTTCTTCCTGGATGTTTTCATAAGCAACACATTTAGTCCATTTGCCTTGGAGGCAAACAAAGCTTTATCATTGCAGGTGAGAAACTTCTAAAATCCCCTTGAGGAAATGAGATAAAAGAAGCTGGATTGGGATGTTGAGATGTGGCTCAAAGGACGTCCCAGGCAGTGGGCTCAGCAGAAGCAAAGTCAGCTGACCCTCACATGTGTATGGTGAGGTCCATTTGGTTGAGTGGGTCAGAAGGCCCACATAGGTGAAGAGCAGATGATGAAATTGAATAACTAAGAGTGCTGCCTTTCACTGCAAACTAAGGGGTTTGGATCTTATCCTGAGAGCAACCAAGAGTAATAGAATGTTCTGAGGAGGATACCATGAGCAAAACAATGTTTAGGATAGCAAGCAAATTAAAAAGAATTTCCACCTACCAGCTAGAACAGAACCAAACAGACATCATGCTTTGTTTCAAAGATTAGTTCAAGTATTTAGATATAAATACATCATGTGTCATTAACACTGTATCTTTTCAACTGATCATCTGGATGTGTCCAAATATTTAAATCTGTGGCTTCATATAAACTAATTTTGGTGGAAAAAGCTAGCTGGTGTGATGGTGATTTATATATTATCTATCTGTGTATCCAGCTACTTTATATTTTGTGAGGGTAAGGGGGAGATATATGGATTCAGCACAAGGTTTTGATTGTTATTTTAGTATAGTTTCCAGTTTAAAAAGTGTATTTGCATGGGGTGAGATAGCCTGGCTGGACTTCGAGTGCTGGGAACACAATCAAGGCCCAGTTTTATTCCAAATTATGTTCTAGGTGCCCATATGAACTGGTTTGCTTTGTGAATCAATGCCATTAATCAAAGAGTTGCAGAATCTTAGCACTGTGCCAAGAATGTGAAAAGTCAGAGGAGTGAACCAACCTTCCTAAGGCTGCCTGCAAATCACTGGCAAGCTAGCACATTGGGCTGTCCATCCAGGGGATTTTTCTTTATATCAGCATTCCTAGCTTGGGAATATGTTCATATGTTCATGAATATGCTTCATAAGGTTGAGGAACATTCTAGAACCCTATGCGAAAATATTTGTGCCAGATGATTTCAGGAGGGTCCTTGAACTCTGAGAAATGTTAACTATCACTGTGATGCATTCCACTTTCCCTGCCTGGGTACTCACACTTTGTGTGCCCATGTGGGAGGGGTAGAATATGCTATGGGGTAACACAAATCCTTTTCTTTCCTGTGGAGTCATCCACTTGCTCTAAGCCTTTTAGCACCTTGAGGAACCATGGGAAGAAACCTTCATTAAAGAATAATAAAGAAGCATCACCAAATAATCATGTGAGAGTTATGTTAACTCTGAAAATGAAAGTGATGTGATACGCTGAAATACATATCCCCAAATTAGGGCCCATATTTTTTTCTAAAGAAAGTTTTGCAATTTTTCCCCCAAGAGAGTACAAACTCAATGTCAATGCATCCACTACTAATCCCATCATCCTGGACAGCATCACCAACTGTACAAATTAAAACTTCTGAATAACTTGGATTTCTGTTTCTCCTTTACTTTCAATAGTGCAATCGATTTCACCTCTGAAAATATTCTCTCCTCTTCATCTTGGCCACTACTGATCAGTGTCATCTTGACCACAGCTGTTTAACTGGTCAATCTGCCTCTACAGTCATCCATCTCCCAAGGACCCCCCCCACCTAGCCACAAGAATGATCCACATGTGTTTCTTTTTTTTTTTTTCTTCTTTTAAGTTCAGGGGTACATTAGCAGATTTGTTATATAGGTAAATTTGTGTTATGGGGATTTTTTGTACAGATTATTTCATCCCTCAGGTATTAAGCCTAGTCCCATTAGTTATTTTCCCTGATCCTCTCCCTTCTCCCACCCTCTACCCTCCAATAGGCCCCAGTGTGTGTTGTTCCCCTCTGTTTGTCTGTGTGTTCTCATCATTTAGCTCCCACTTATGAGTGAGAACATGCGGTGTTTGGTTTTCTGTTCCTGCATTAGTTTGCTAAGGATAATCGCCTCTAGCTCTACCCATGTTCCTGCAAAGAACATGATCTCATTCTTTTATGGTTGCGTAGTATTCCTTGGTATATATGTACCACATTTTCTTTATCCAGTCTACCACTGTTATGCATTCAGGTTGATTCCATGTCTTTGCTATTGTGAACAGTGCTGCAAAGAACATACGCATCCATGTGTCTTTATGATAGAACAATTTATATTCCTTTGGGTATATACCCAGTAATGAGATTGCTGGGTAGTAGGGTAGTTCTGTTTTTAGGTCTCTGAGAAATCGCCGCACTGCTTTCCACAATGGTTGAACTAACTTACACTCTGATCAACAGTGTATAAGTGATCATTATTCTCTGCAACTTTGCCAGCACCTGTTATTTCTTGGCTTTTTAGTAATAGCCATTGTGCCTGGTATGAGATAGTATTTCATTATGATTTTGACTTGTATTTCTCTAATAATTAGTGATAAGCTTTTTTTCATATGGTTGTTGGCCCCAGGTATGTCTTCTTTTGAAAAGTGTCTGTTCATGTCCTTTGCCCACTTTTTAATGGGATTGTTTTTTAAATTTGTTAAATTTATAAGAAAAAAATTTAAGTTCCTTTTAGATGCTGGATATTAGATCTTTGTCAGATACATAGTTTGCAAATTTTTTCTCCTGTTCTGTAGGTTGTTTACACTGTTGATAGTTTCTTTTGCTGTTCAGAAGCTCTTGAGTTTAATTAGATCCCATTTCTCAAGTTTTGCTTTTGTTTCAACTGATTTTGGCATCTTTGTCATGAAATCTTTGCCTGTTTCTATGCCCAGAATGGTATTGATTAGATTGTCTTCCAAGATTTTTATAGTTCTGGGCTTTACATTTAAATCTTTAATCTATCTTGAGTTGATTTTTGTATATGAAATAAAGAAGGGGTCCAGTTTCAATCTTCTGCATATGGCTAGACAGTTATCCCAGCACAATTTATTGAATAGGGAGTCGTTTCCCCATTGCTTGTTTTTGTCAGCTTTGTCGAAGATCTGATGGTTATAGGTGTGCAGCCATATTTTGGGGCTGTCTATTCTGTTCCATTGGTCAATGTGTCTGTTTTTGTACCAATACCATGCTATTTGGGTTACTGTAGCCTTGTGTATAGTTTGAAGTTGGGTAGCATGATGCCTCCAGCTTTGTTCTTTTTGCTTAGGGTTGCCTTGGCTATTTGGGTTCTTTTTTGGCTCCATATGAATTTTTAAATAGTTCTTTTTTTTTAGTTCTATGTAGAATGTCATTGGTAGTTTGATAGGAATAGCATTGAATCTATAAATTGCTTTGGGCAGTATGGCCATTTTAATGATATTGATTCTTCCTGTACACAAGCATGGAATGTTTTTCCATTTGTTTGTGTCCTTTCTGATTTCTTTGAGTAGTGTTTTATAATTCTCATTGTAGAGATTTTTCACCTCTCAGGTTAGCTGTATTCCTAGGTGTTTTATTCTTTTGTGGCAATCATAAATGGGATTGCATTGCTGATTTGGCTCTCAGCTTGATTGTTGTCGGTGTATAGGAATACTTGTGATTTTTGTACATTGATTTTATATCCTGAAACTTCACTGAAGTTGCTTACTAGCTTAAGGAGCTTTCAGGCCAAGACTATGGGGTTTTCTAGATATAAAATCATGTAATCTGCAAACAGGGATAGTTTGACTTCCTCTATACCTATTTGGATGTCTTTTATTTCTTTCTCTTACCTGATTGTTCTGGCCAGAACTTCCAATACTATGTTGAATAGGAGTGGTGACAGAGGGCCTTCTTGTCTCGTGCTGGTTTTCAAAAGGTATAGTTCCAGTTTTTGTTCATTCAGTATGGTGTTGGATCTTGGCTTGTCACAGATGGCTCTTATTATTTTGAGGCATGTTCCTTTGATACCTAGTTTATTGAGAGTTTTTAACACGAAGGGATGTTGAATTTTATCAGAAAGCCTTTTCTGCATCTATCGAGATAATCATTTTTTTTGTCTTTAGTTCTATGTATGTGATGAGTCACATTTATTGATTTGCATATGTTGAACCAACCTTGCATCCCAGGGATAAATCCTACTTGATCATGGTGGATAAGCTTTTTGATGTGCTGCTGAATTCAGTTTGCCAGCATTTTGTTGAAGATTTTTGCATTGATGTTCATCACATCGGCCTGAAGTTTTCTTTTTTTGTTGTATCTCTGCCAGGTTTTGCTATTAGGGTGATGTTGGCCTCATAGAATGAGTTAGGGAGGAGTCCCTCCTCTTCAATTTTTTGGAATAGTTTGAGTAGGAATGCTACCAGCTCTTCTTTGTACATCTGGTAGGATTCAGCTGTGAATCTGTCTGGTCATGGGCTTTTTTTCTTTTTTTTTTTTTGGCAGGCTATTTATTACCGATTCAATTTCGGAACTCATTATTGGTCTGTTCAGGGATTCGGTTTCTTCCTGGTTCAGTCTTGGGAGGGTGTATGTGTCCAGGAATTTATCAATTTTCTTCAAGATTTTCTCATTTATGTGCATAGAGGTGTTCCTCATATTCTCTGATAGTTATTTGTATTCCTGTGGAGTCAGTGATAATATCCCTTTTGTTGTTTCTAATTGTGTTTATTTGGATCTTCTCTCTTTCACATGTGCTTCTTTAGAGCACATCAGACCATGCCATTCCTTTGCTTCTAGTTATGCAGTAGCTTCCTATTGCTCCAGGAAAAAAGCTAGGATGGAGGGAATGCATAAAAGTTTTTCATGATACTCAGGCTTTTAGCTAAGACTTCATTTCTTGCCACTCCTCATTCAGCCTGTGTCTTAAAAACGTTCACTAGCCTGTACTTCCCTGCACACTTCATGGTTCTGGGCCTTTGCTCAAGCTGCCCTCTTTCAATGCTTTTCCTTCCTGTCCTTTCAAATGCAGCCTAGAAGTCACCTCTTCAGGAGGGCTTTCCTTGTCCCTCCCAAAAAGGCTGGGCTGTGTCGGCTCTGCGCTCCTTCATTGTTCTTACCTTAATGTATTAGTTTGCCAGGACTTCTGCAATAAAGTATCCCAAACTGGGTGGCTTAAACAATAGAACTTTACTTTCTCACAATACTGGAGGCTAGAAGAGCAAGATCAAGTTGTTGGCAGAGTTGGTTTCTTCTGAGTCATCTCTCTATGGCTCGTAGATCACCATCTTCTCTCTGTGTCTTCACATGGTCTTCCCCCGTACATGTCTGTGTCCTAATCTTCTGTTCTTATAAGAACACCAGTCATTTTGGATTAGGGCTCACCCTAATGACTTCATTTTAACTTAATCACCTCTTTAAAGACCCTATCTCCAAATGCAGCCACATTGTGAGGGTTTAGGATTTTAACACACAAACTTGGGGGGTATGTATACAATTCAGTCCATAACATTTGATGCTATGATTACTTGTTTGTCTTTTTATCTCCCTAGCTGTGAACTCCTGAAGGAAGATCTGCCTCCATTCTCATATACTTGGTCCACTGCATACTTAAAATAATGGTTGAATGAAGGAAGGAGGGAGGAAATAAGTTACCCCCAGGAATCTCCAGGGTAATGAGGGAGGAGGAAGCCTTGGGCTAGTGACTGGCAGCAGTAGTAAGAGTGGTAGTCCAAGCCCTCTGTATCAGCTTTGTAGGGTTGCTGTAACAAATTACTGCAAACATGGTGGTTTAAAACAACAGAAACTTATTCTCTTACAGTTATTGAGGCCAGAGTCTAAAGATAGGGTATTGTCAGGGCCACACTCCCTCCAAAGGCTCTAGGGGAGAGTTCTTTCTTGTACTTTTTAGCTTCTGTTGACTTCTGGCAATCTTTGGCTTGTGGTTGCATCACGCCAATCTCTGCCTCCTTCATCACATGGCCTTCTCCCTGGTGTTCCTGTATCTGTTTCCCCTTATCTTCTCTGATAAACACTTGGGATCGGATATAGGGCCACCTTAACTCAGGATGATTTCATCTCAAGATCCTTAGCTTAAATTATATCTACGAATACCCTTTTTCCAAATAAGGTCACATTTTCAGGTTCCAGGTGGACATAACTTTTTTAAGGCCACGCTTCAACCCACTACCCTTCTGAAGGAAGAATGAGTTGGATTGAATGGGAACCCCCAGACATGGGCAGCCAGTTCCAGAATCCATATTTCCCCCTTGATGCAAGGGGCTCTGTAAGAATTTAGTGGACTGTTTGTATCTTCATCTGTTTAGTTCTCAGGCACTCATTAGAATGCCTGGCACATTCCTAGCATCATTCTGAAGTTGGACAGAAAGCCAATACTCTGAGTGCTTGTTTGATCTTTTGAGCTCTAAAGGGACATTGGAATCAGAGGACTTGAGGATTTGCACAGCAATTGGGGTTAGACACTGCAAGGAGCAGCCTGTGGAAGCCATGTGGCTAGAGCTAATTCAATGCATCCTTGTTCCTGGGCCTGCCTTTGTATTTCTGCATTAATATGATTTACTGAACACTGTTTTGTCAACAGACAGAAGCCAAACTAGACGTGGTGATCAGGAGAAAAGGTGCGGTGTCAACCCTGCAGCAGAGAATATCAGCTGGCCAGGATGTGGCTTCCAATCAGAATATCAAGGGGGAGATAGTGTTAGACTAGTCAGTGGGGGTCGTTTTTTGAACTCCCATTTTTTTAAAGGGCAATTTACCAGACTATCAGCTCCTTGAGGAAGGAATCTTGTTTCTTATCTCTGTAGCTCCATGTCCTGTGGGGCACTGAGCTTCTTGTAGTGGGGGCTCGGTAAATATTGGTCAAAGTGAACTAAACAGTTACCCCTGAGACCCTCAGCTAGCCTTCATTCACCCAGTGGAGTAAAGACCATCCCTTGGAACGAAATTGCAAATTGGATACACAATTCCCCTGCTGTAAACCTTCCCTATTGCCAACATGATCAAGTTCATCTTTGAGCATCCCATTACAAAGCCTTTGCATGTTCTGCCCCTAACAACCTAATGGCTTCTCTAATTCCATCTCCCACCATGCTCTGCCTCACTCACTGTGTCCCAGGAGTACTGAGCTCTCCACAAATAAGATGCTGTTCTACTCCATCCAGCTTTGCCCATGCTGATACTCTGCCTACAACACCTTCTCCTCTCCTTCATCTGGTCAAATCCTCATCTTTCTGGACTCACATTCCCTGGGAAGCTGATCTGAACCTTCAGATCATTCTAAGTATTATCCCTCAGTGCCTGCCTTCATTTTAGCACCTCTTACCTCATTTTACAATTATCTGGTTAAGTATGTATCTCCCCCAGTCTGTTACAAGACTGAAAGCTCCACAAGGAAAGCACTTTCCAGCTACATCTTATTTACCCATGTACCCCCCACAGTTAGCACAAAGTCTGGTCCATAGTCAGGGCTCATAAATATGTGTTGATTTAAACCAAATTGGTTATGGGTGGGGATAGTTCAGTTTGCTTTTGGAAGGAAAGCTTCTTGGTGTGTTCTGGGAAATTTGGTCAGTATTCAAGCAAAGATCCTTGAGTACCTGAAGCTATTGATATTTGACTTTAGGATAGAGTGGGGTGGATGGCAAGTCCTGGTGACAAACCAGCTAGTCAGGGAGAAAACAGAGACGGAAAATTCACACTCTTAGGCATCCTGTGATATTGTAAATGGGAAAAAGGGGAAATAGTGAGTGAAAAATAGAGGTGCTCCCACATAGAAACAGGATTTTGACTCAAGTCCTGTTGAGCAGCAGCAGGTTTTGGAACCCAGCTGACATTGCCCCCCACCCGCCCCCCTTTGAATAGGTTGATTATTTGCCTGGTTCTAAGTTTGAAAAGTACAAAAGATAGAGTTGCTCCCCAACCATACTCCTTCAGACACCTCATTTCCATTTTCAGAGGCAGTCCCTTCTACGCATTTCATTAATATGCCCCTTGAGACATTTTATGTGCATTCCAGCAAATACGTGTACAAGTTCATGTATTTGGAATTCTCTCCTTTTTTTCATTTTATTTGACACAAATGCGTTATACCATATGCCCTAGTACGTACCTTGTTTTATGGGGCCAACTGTATTGGGATATAATTTACATACATTAAAAGTCTGCAATTTTAAATGTGCATTTGAGGGAGTTTTGACAAATATATACAGTCATCTAACCACCACCATAATCATGATGTGGCACATTCCCATCACCTCAAAAGGCTCTGTCTTACCTCCTTTGCTGTGAGTCCCCTCCCAGACACCTCCTGCCTCCTAGAGGATCTTTCTATTACGATAGTTTTCTCTTTTAAAACATATTGTATAAATAGACTTAAACTCTGGGTAATCTTTTGTGTGTGGTTTCTTTCATAATGCTTTTGAACTCATCCATGTTGGTACGTAAATCAGCAGTTGGTCCCTTTTTATTACTGAGTTGTATTCCACTGTGTGAATATATTGTGCTACAATTTTTTATGCATTCAGCAGTTGAGGGCACTTGGATTCTTTTCCAGTTTTTACCTATTAATAATGAGGCTGCTATAAACATTTATGTATAAGCTTTTGTGTTGATTATGTTTTGTATTTCATTTGGGTCAATATTTAGAAGTGGAATTATTTAGATATATGGTTAGTGAATGTTTAACCTTTTTTTAAAAAAAAAACCTTGCAAATTGTTTTCAAAGTGGCTGTCAAAATTTGTATGAGATTTCTAGCTACTGCCTTTCCAACATTCATCATTGCCAGTTTTTTAAGTTTGAAGCATACTGTTAAATATATCATGGTATTTCACTAAATTGTAGCTTTAATTTTTATTTTTCTAGTGACTAATTAGGCTGAGCATCTTTTCATGTCCTTATTAGTCATCCTTCTGTCTTCTTCGGTGAAGCACCTATTCAAATATTTTGCTTATTAGCATTTGATCTTATTATTAAATTTTAAAATCTCTTTATATAGTCAAGAAAATTTCTTTATACGTGTTTTGCAAATAGTTTATAAGTATGGCCTGCCTTTTCATTTTCATGACAGTGTCTTTTGAAGAGCAGATGTTTTTTGTTTTGGTGAAGCACATTTATCAATTGTTTAATGCTATGGTTTGTGTTTTTTGTGTGCTATCTAGGAAATGTTTGTCTAACCCAAGGTCACAAAGATTTTTTGTTTTCTTCCAGAACTTTTATAGCTCTGGTTCTATCATCCACTTCAAGTTTATTTTGTATATGGTACAACATACGGATTTATTTTCTTCCATTTCCTCCCTCCCTTCTTCCCTCCTTTCCTTCCCTTTAATGTCAAATACATCAATTAATTTTTAAATGTTAAACCAATCTTGCATTTCTGGGCTAAACTCCACTTAGTAAAGATTTATTATTATTTTATAGACTTCTAAATTTGACTTGCTACAATTTTGTTGTTGAATTTACCACAATGTTGTTGATATGTAGAATGTTGTAGATATGTTTCTAGATTTGATTTGCTACAATTTTGTTAAATATTTTTGCATATTCATGAGAAATATTCGGTGTAGTTTTATTTTAGTTTATTTGTCTGGATTTAATATTAGAATAATGCTCACCTAGAATGAGTTGGGAATGTGTTTCCTCTCCTATTTTCTGAAAGAGTTTTTGTGGAAGTGATACTATTTCTTCCCTAATAGTTTGGTAGAATTTACTAGTAAAACTATCTTTACTAGAGATTTATTGGTGGGAAGGTTTTTCCCCTTGCAAATTCAGTGAATTTAACAGATATAGGGATATTCAGGTTATTGCTTTCTTTGTCACTGAGTTTGATAATTTGTTTCCTTCAAATTATTTGCTGTTTAAACTGTTGAATTTATTGTCAATTCTCTCTTCATATTTTCTTCTACCTTCTTAAACATATGATGTATGTTTATATAGCAGTTTTAATGTCCTTATATACTAATTTTGATCATTTTAACCATATATGGGTTTATATTTATTGATCGATATTTTTCACGCTTGGTTATGAGTTGCATTTTCTTAGTTATTTGCATACACTAGTAATATATTTTGGCTGCCAGACATACTGAATTTTCTGTTGTTGTATACTGGATTTTGCTGTATTCCTTTAAAAAGTGTCAGGCCTCATTCTGGGATGTAGTTAAGTGACGTAGAATGAATTTAATACTTTTGAGGCTTCCTTTAAGCTTTGTAGGAGTGAGTCCAGAAACGCCCTAGTCTACAGCTCATGTGGCTTCGTTACCGAAGCAGTGGCCTGCCGAGGACTCTGCCCAATGTCCTGTGTACTAGGAGGTCTTTCCACTCTTCCTACTGGGAACACAAATTATTACCAGCCCTGTGTAAGATCCTGGGATTGTTTCTTTTGTGCATCTCTAGTTCTTTTCCCATACTTGATAGTTTTCTCACATGCACATGTAGATCAGGACTTGGTCAAAGATTCAAGGGGACCCCTCTGCAGATCTCAAGAGTGCTCTCTCAGCTCTCTCTCTGTGTTAGGAAATGCATCTCCTCTGGTATTTAGATCTGTAAATCTTATTTGCCTTGACCTTCGAAAACTCCAAACCCCATTGTCTGCTCAACTCAGAGATTGCTAGGCTGTGTTTCAGTCCCGTTTATCCTGTTCCTAATGTCTGAAAACCATCATTTCATATACTTTGTATGCCGGTACCGTTGTATTTGTTAAGGGTAGATCTGGTTTCTTTTACTCTGTCAGGCCAGAAGTGGAGGTTGTTGCAATTGACTCTAAGATCTCCATTTATCTTGAGTTGCTTCTCTGTTCTCCTGGAATATTGCCCTTTTGGGTTCAAGAATGAGTTGGAGTTTGGCATGTAGTGATAAAGTTCAACTGGACTAAAATCCAATGATAATAATCATTAAAGTGACATTGTGAGATGACAGCTATAGCAACATATTTTGGCCTTCTGACAAAAAACTCCCTTCTGACCCTTGTTTCCATTCTCTTTAAAGATATACTGTCTTTTTCAAAGTCTTTATCTTCCACTTTAAGATAAAGATGCAAAATAAAGACTTTGCAAAAGGCAGCATACCATTTTTCAGCAATGAGAAAACAGGGAAACAGATGTCTCAGCCAGTCATTCACTGAAACAGCCTTAGTGCAATGTCACTTCATCTTTTAACCTCTTACCATTCAAGCCTCTGATGATTCTATGAGTTTCTTTAGAAAACTCTAGAAAAAATGGAATTTATTGTTGCCAAAATGAAGTCCCATTCTCCAGCTACCTTCCATACTCAGCCCCAAGTGTTGAGAATCTATTTGTGCGTGAATTGTGATGCGTACCTAGGAAAATGCGCTGATCAGCAGCTCTGCTCCTAGATGGGTAACACTCCCTCAGAAGTATGAAAGACTCTCCCTGTGCATGAAGCATGTGTTTCAGGCATGGAACCAAGTGATTTGTGCAATCTTGTGAGGACAAAGGTTAGAAAACTGAGCTTGAAGGCATGTCCCACTTTTATGCTTTATAAGCAGTGCCCTTCTGCCTCCCTTCAGGAGCCTGGGGGTCAGCAGAAGGGCACGGCCTGTCAGAGGCCATCAGCCTCCATGCACAAGGTACCGTGGACAACAGTAACATGGCAACAGCTTAAATAAATAAGACAGTACATTGTTTAAGAAACAATTAATGTTCTGAGGTTTCAGGGATAACAACCATAAAGTAAACATGCAAGGTGGTAAGAAATAACTGGCATGAATGCCTTTTGTTAAAAGTTGAACCACAAGTGCATTTTTTTACACTCTACTGAAGTATTTTTGTTATATTCTTCTGTGGCGGCAAGAAAGGAAAGAATATGGTGAGTAATCTTTTATATTTACAATAGCAGCTCTCTGTAAGCTGGCTTGGTTCTTCTAGAACTGCACTATTCAAAATGGTAGCCATTAGCACATGTGGCTCTTCAAATTTAAATGAATTACAATGAAATAAAATTAGAAATGCAGCTCCTCAGTCACACCAGCCATATCTCACACCAGCTCTACAGCTACAAGTGGCTAATGGCCACTGTGTTGGAAAAGGCAACTTCTGTCATCACAGAACATTCTGTAGGACAGTGCTATTGCAGGGAGATCTAGGTTCAGATCTGGCTTGAAGACCAATCAGTTCTGTGGTCACAGGCTCTTCCCTGGGTCTTTATTCTTGTCTGAATATAAAAGGTGGAGTGATGGGATTTAGTGAAACAGATGAGTTTTCATGTCCACAAAATAAAGAAACCACCGGAGAAAAGTATTCACACTGATAAAGAACATCTGTGATACAAGTTAGTATGAATCTGTTGGTTTGAAATGATAACTGTTCGGCAAAGCAAACAGCCCTTATAAATCTCCATAAAGCTGTCAAAATCTAATGGCCACATCCAGGCCCATTAAGAGTCTCTCTTTGGCCAAGAGGAACCATCAAAGCTGCAGAAACTTTGTGGATTGAGGATGTTGCCCCTCCAGTCTCTAAGGCCAAATGCAGCATTAAGCCTGGAACCAAGACACAGATGTCAGGACCCTACACTTGACCACCCTTCTCAGTCAAAACAACTTGTCGGCTGGGCGTGGTGGCTCACACCTGTATTCCCAGCACTTTGGCAGGCCAAGGTGGGCAGATCACAAGGTCAGGAAATCGAGACCATCCTGGCCAACATGGTGAAACCCAGTCTCTACTAAAACACACAAAAACATCAGCCAGGCGTGGTGGCACATGCCTGTAGTCCCAGCTACTTGGGAGGCTGAGGCAGGGGAATTGCTTGAACCTGGGAGGGGGAGGTTGCAGTCAGCTGAGATTGTGCTACTGCACTCCAGCCTGGTGACAGAGCAAGACTCTGTCTATACAAAAAAAAAAAAAAAAAAAAAAAAACTATAAAGATGATGGCTAAGCAATTCTCTTGTGAGTGTGGTGAGTTCTTATTCCATAATAAAAATTTTATAGCTGCAAGAATGAGCCTCTCATCTATTGCCTATTCCTTCCTATGTCTCTCTTTAATATGTCAAATCAACAGGTTGATAAATCTTTATAGAACCAGCACTCTGTACCTAATACCTAATGTGCAGATACTACAAGAGATAGGAAAAGCAGTCCAAGATGGGAGTTCGTTCTTTCTGTGGGGCTGTGACCAGTTGGTTCAGGAAGAAGGATGCACAATATGAAGGACTTAGGAATTAATGCTAGAGTTCTGGAGGAATCAGGTTCTAGAGCATATAATGCTCAATACTGGATAACCACTGAAGGCACACAGAGACGGAACAGGACTGGATTTTTCAAGGAAGACTTCATGAAGGAAGCAGGCTTTAAACTCTGAAAAAAAATGCAGGCACCGGGGTGGCAGGTAGGATCAGGGAAGAGATTCCAGGCCTCAGCAATTACATTGTCCTACCCAATCCCGTGCTGCTTTGAGAGGAGGTTTAACATAGTGGATCAAAGCGTAGACTCTCAAGCAAGAGCATGTGGGTTCAAATTCTGGTTTTGTCATTTATTAAGTCTGTGATCTTAGGCAATCTACTTAACCTTTCACTAGATTGCTGTGAGCATTAAATGAGTTTATATATGTAAAATTCTAGGCACAAAATAAGCACCATACAACTATTAGCACCCCCACTCCCGCCCCACCCTCTTTTTTCACAGAGCTTGTTTTTACTGGTATTTACGTTGAGAATCTCTTAAAAGTAACCTCAATAATTTTACAGGTAATTTCCATAATTGTTGGTTTGATTTCTTTAATTAAAAAAATTTTTAATAAGTAAATACAACGTATTTAGGGCAAACCAACTTGCATAATCATCCTGATGGATGCCTCAGCTCTTCTTACCAAAATACTCACATCAGCAAGGCCCTGGACAGGATCTACTTCATCATCATATTTGAGACTCAAAGAGACTGACTGTGCCTCCTAAATTATACCACATAAACTATTTGGTTTAGAAAGATGTCTCTGTAGTGTCAGTGTTCTCCTCTTGTTTTTTTAAATTTTTTTTATTTTTAATTTTTGCTGGGAAAACAACATATCCATATGCAGAAGAATGAAACTAGACCCCTACCTCTCACCATATACAAAAATCAAATCAAAATGAATTAAAGACTTAAATCTAAGACCTCAAACTATGAAACTACTATAAGAAAACATTGAGGAAAATCTCTAGGATGTTGGTCTGACCAAACATTTATTGAGCAATATCCCACAAGCTCAGGCAATCCTATTCTTATGTGAGAGGGGTGATTATTACATTTCCACTTCCTCACTCCCTCTGGGAGGCAGACTGGCAGCATGGGAAGGGCAGGCAGCTTTGAGTGCAAATTGGCCTTAGTCTCAGTGGCTACTTGCAATCTGGGCAAACCTAGGCAGTGTCTTAACCTTATGGAGCCTCCTTTTCCTCATCTAAAATATGGGACATTAATGCCCACTTCACAGGCTTGTTTGGAACACTGAACCAGAATTTTCTGACACAATACCTGGCATGCGTCCTGGCATGTGGAGGGAGCTCCCTTGAATGTCCCAACAGTTGAATTTACTATCACTCTTTTTGAGAAGCAGCCATATCACTGCCACTCAATTCTTCAGGCTATTTGTACATGAAAGAGGCAAGATTTGCTGCAGTCCAAACTGGCTCTGCCTACAGCAACAATACCAGGCTTCCCAAATAAATTTAAATACAAAATTAAAGCAAAATAATAGGAATACCATGAATACATATCTGTTGCAAACCCTAACACATACACTCAAATTCCTAATTTGTGTACAACCATACACAATGTGGCCTTGGTCTTGACAGTGCTAAGACAGGCTACACACTTGTGTGATTATCTCTCCAGAAGGATAGAGGCAAGTGGATTATTCTCCACAACAGTGTTTGCATTGGTAAGCGGACTTAGAGGCAGACAAGAGAATCCACTCTAGTAAGCTTAAGCAGAGAGGGATTTATTACAGATTTGAGAAGCTCGCAGGATTTCTAGTTAGGGGTAGACACCAACCAAACTTAAGTACTGCATATCCAGGTCGAGCCTGGAGAAACACTCAATCACACTCTGGGATTGTTCTAGAGAAAACCCCACAGCTTCCTGCTGTTGGCATCTATGATACTAGGGACTGTGCACTAGAACTTCCAACACAGGTGCAACCTGCAGAACCAAATGCCTCTGCCATGGTGTTTTCCTGTAAGATCTTACATCCCACACATGCAGCTGCTGCTGAGTGTGGCTCCTTCTCCCAACCTGTTGTCACACATTATACATTCTTTTTTGTGGAATCTGGAACACATAGACTCTAGCTGCAAGGGAATCTGGGATTTTTTTCTTCCACTGTTGAGCCTTTATAGTACAAGAAGCCATACCAGGTAGGTTTGGAAAGATTGTAGTGAGTCCCTCTGCAGTATCTGTCAGAGAACACAAGTTCACCTCCACTATGAAAGGCTTCTCTGATCTCCAGTAACCCAGATTCAGCAGGTCACCCCAGATGGTGCCCTTACAATTTGCACATATTCCAGACATTGTCTCCATTACATTGAATCAGCTATTTGTTCGCACAAAGGTTTTCTTTGTTAAACTGAATCATGGAGGAGCGGGAAAGGCACAAGCTTTAGAAGTACAATTGAATTCAAATCTCAAATTTGCCGTTTACTAACTGTTTAACCTTGGAGGAAATTCCTTAATATCTCTGATTATTAACATCTCTATTTATAGAATGTGGTAAGATACCTACCACAGGCACTTGTCATGAAGAGTGAAGTGCTTAACTGAATCACTGATGCATTACATGTGTTCAGGAGATGGAAAATTCCCTCCAAATTTTCTTATCATGAAGAGCAAAAATAATTTTAATTTCAACTTTGTATCTCTCTGGGTAGTTAAAATTCATGTCTGCTATGTGCCAGATATTCTGCTAGGTATTGAAATTATAAAAATGAACAAGAGTCTTGCAAGTGTTCTTAATATAGGTGGGAAGAGACATATCCAGACACACACATGCACACACACACACACACAATGGTTATACAAAGTGATAACGTGTGGAGAAGGAGTGATTGATCTTTCAGGGGCAGGGAGAAAGCCCAGAAAGATTTCACAACTCAACGTGTGAGTTGGGTTGTAAAGGTCATGCAGGAATTTAGGTGGAACAGGGGAGGGGGAAGCTGACCAAGCAGTAGCAGTAATGTGAGGGTATTTGAGATCAACAAGTAGTTCATAAAATAGAGTCAGTAGAGAAGGGAGTTGGAAAGATATGGGCACACCTGGCTGTCATGAGCTGGAACAAGCTGCTCTACACACCACTAATTGTGTAGGTTGCACCACATATGAGGCCACCTGGCTAGTTTGTAAGGGTGGAGATGGTTCTGGTATCCAGCCAAGTCAACCCAAGAAGACAGTTGCCTGCAGGGCTGTCTCTTGAAATCAAATTGGCACCCTGCTGTGAAAGGTTTTGTGCGCCAAATTAAGGAGTCTGAAATTTACCTTGTAGGTAATGGGGAGTCATCAAAATTAAGCAGAATAGACTTAAGTACACTTGTCCATGAAAGCAACTCTGGTTCAATGAGGAGGATAGAAGCAAGCTGTATTAGTCTGTTTTCATGCTGTTGATAAACACAAACCTGAGACTGAGAAGAAAAAGAGGTTTAGTTGGACTTATAGTTCCACATGGCTGGGGAGGACTCAGAGTCATGGCAGGAAGCGAAAGGCACTTCTTAAATGGCAGTGGCAAGAGAAAATGAGGCAGAAGAAGAAATAGAAACTCCTGATAAACCCATCAGATTTTGTGAGACTTATTCACTATCATGAGAATAGCACGGGAAAGACCAGTCCTCATGATTGAATTACCTCCCCCTGAATCCCTCCCACAACATGTGGGAATTCTAGGAGATACAATTCAAGTTGAGATTTGTGTGGGGACACAGCCAAACCATATCACAGGCAGACCAATTAGCAGGTTCAGATGAATAGAATGAAACATCATACCACTGGGGAGAGATGATAAGAGTCTGAATCAACATGAGTAGCAGTGAGAAAATGCAATGAGGATCATTTTGAAAACCATATAGAAGGTAGAACTTCTGAGACATGCATGGTACCCAGCTGGATGTGGAAGACTGTGGATTGTGACAGTAGAAATTAGGGAGGAGGAGGTTGGTCTTTTTAGGGGGTGAGGAAGGTTTTCAACATTTTATTGTTCCCTTGAATTATATAAACTGATTTGTTCAGTAGGCAGGAAGGCATATGAGTATGAAATTTAAAAGAGAAACAAGATCAGATATAGAGAACTCATTGACTTGTAGAGATAATAGCTGTAGTCACTGATGTAAACAGGGTTACCCCAAAAGAGGTAGAGTCCCCCAATAAGGCTTTCATGTACATTGTGCATAGTGGTATGCCAGTAAATGATTAACATTTGTCTCTGTGGTGTGGGGGGACTCCTATCTTTAGCATTTACTGATTTCTGTAGTGTAAGTACTCCCACCATAGCTGATTTCAAGCTACCAATATGGCATCACTGAACAGGGAGTCAGAAAGAGAAAGGCACAGCTGGCTGTCATGAGCTGGCACGAGCTGCTCAACACACCACTAATTGTGTAGTTTGTACCACATATGAGGGTACCTGGCTAGTTTGTCGGGGGTGCAGTGGTGGAGATGGTTCTGGCATCCAGCCAAGTCAACCCAAGAAGCCAGTTGCCTGCAGGGCTGCCTCTGCAAGGAGGGAAAATTTATTCTACATTATTTGTCCAGAAGGAGAACTTTTTCCCAATTCTGAACCCAGAATTCAGGAGGGCTAAGTATGAAGCCCTGGGGAACACCAACATTTAAGCAACAGGGAAAGAAGACCCCCCAAAACAAAACCATACAAAAGGGGTGGGCAGACAGGGCTCACATCTAAGCACTATCCCTTTCTAGTTTGATGATCTTAGTCAAATTACTTTCCTTCTCTGTGCCTCAGTTTTTACTGTTTTTTTATATTGAGGTAAAAATATACATATCATAAAATTTAACATCTGCACCATTTTTAAGTGTACAGTTCAGTGGCATCAAATGTACTCAGATTGTCGTGCTACAATCACTACCATACACCCAGAGAACTCTTGTTTCGCACAACTCAAAGGCTGTACCTATTAAACAGTCACTCCCCATTCACCTCTTCCCATAGCCCCAGCCAATAACCATTCTACTTTCTGTCTCTGTGTTTGGCTACTCTAGGTACCTCATACAAAGGGCATCACACAGTAAGTTTCACCGTGTTTTAAATGAGAAGACAGCACCTTCCTTGTAAAAGTTGTAATCCTCAGATGGACTGTGAGGATTCCAGCTGAACATCTCACATCTCACACATGCCTAGCACAGACAGGCACTCAGTAGAGGACAGCCACCAGCTCCCATGTGTGAGAGATGCTGTGCAAGATGCTTATGGGAGACACGAGGGGGAATAAGACACTGTTCTTGCCTTCACAGGTCTTCAGCTCAGAAAGATTTTGTATTTACAAGTAACTATTATTAAGTCAAAAGTGAAATTTTTCTAAAGAAAAGTACTGATGGCCTGGTTTGGTGGCTCACGCCTGTAATCCCAGCACTTTGGGAGGCAGAGGCGGGCAGTTCACCTGAGGCCAGGAGTTCGACACCAGCCTGGCCAACATGGCAAAACCCTGTCTCTACTAAAAGTACAAAAATTAGCCAGGCTTGGTGGTTCGCGCCTGTTTTCCCAGCACTTTGGGAGGCTGAGGTGGGCAGATCACCTGAGGTCTGGAATTCCAAACCAGACTGGCCAACGTGGTGAAACACCGCCTCTACTAAAAATAGAAAAATTAGCCAGGCATGTTGGTGGGCACCTGTAATTCCAACTACTCACGAAGCTGAGGTGGGAGAATTGCTTGAACCTGGAAGGCAGAGGTTGCAGTGAGCTGAGATGGCGCCAACGCACTCCAGCCTGGGTGACAAGAGCGAGACTCCGTCAAAAAAAAAAAAAAGAAGGAAGGAAGGAAAGAAGAAAAAGAAAGAAAGAAAGAAGGAAAGAAAGAAAGAGAAAGAAAGAAAGAAAGAAAGAAAGAAAGAAAGAAAGAAAGAAAGAAAGAAAGAAAGAAAGAAAAGTACTGACAATGTTCTTTGCGAATTTAGAAGATGAGGAGATTATCAATGGCTAAGAAAATCAGAGTAAAGTTTACAGAAAAGGAAACATTTCTTTGAAGGGTTTGGCCCAAATGGTAATAGCAAAAAAGGACCCTTTGTGAAGACAGACTGCATATGCCAAGACATTGCACTGGTCATCTCAGGCTGCCATGACAAAGCCACACAGACTGCATGGCTGAAGCAACAGAAACTAATTTTTTCACAGTTCTGGCTAAAAGTTCACCATCAATGTGCCAGCATGATCAGTTTCTGGTGAGGACTTTCCTCCCGGCTTGCAGACAGCCACTTTCCTGCTGTATCTCCACATGGAAATGAAAGAAAAAGCTCCCTGGTTTCCTTCTTAAAAGGATAGTAAACCTATTGGATCAGGCCCCCACCCTATGGCCTCATTCAGCCTTAATTACTTCCTTAGAGGCCCCAACTCCAAATATAGCCACAACGGTGGTTAGGGATTCAACATATGAATTAGGTGTCAGGGGTGTGGGGGAGACACAAATAGTCTATAAAAGGCATGGAGGTGGGAAATCACCACTCGTTTATAGGGACCATTCAAATAATATTATTTGGATGATGCATAAGGGGGTTGAAAGTGGAGGAGCTGGAGAAATAAAATTATACCCAGGGATTAGCTTGGATCACAGGAGGCCTTTGAGTAGCAGCTAAGACTTTTAGAGTGTGTTTGGTCTGTGGCAGGGAGAATCTGAGGGTTTTAAACAGGGACGTTGCAAGGTCAGAAGTGTGCTTTGGGAAGATGGTTTTGGCAGTGCTGGGTTTTATAGCCAGTCTTGTTCTTATTGCCTTGGAGCAGAGAAGGAAGGGCAAGTGCTGGCAGATTAGATACTTGCCAGAATCTCCCAACCAGATCTTTCAGGTTGCTTCCCTGAATGCCAGTCGGTCCCTTGTTTGACTGGCTGTGAAGGAACACAAGCTTGTGGGGTACTCTTGTGAAAAATCATTTTGAAGCCAAACATGCCCCAGCCTACCCCCACCAGGAGCTTCCCAAGTATCAATTCCAAAGCAAAACAGGCTTCTTTATCTCAGTCAAAGATTTTGAATAGGAACTGACCAAATGAATGATCCACTGGCCAAAATAACTTTGGACGGTTTCTTGCTGACTGCTGAGCACACAGCAAAGCTACCTGATCTTGCATTTCATGATATGGTATCTAGTTCTCAGAGGTTGTAAATGGTCAAATCTCAATTAGAGGGCTCTTCAGGGCAACACTGCAGAGTGGAATGCCTCTCCCCAGGGTAAAGTTCTCGTCAACCTCCTTAGGCAATTGGTCCCAGCAGCCACTGCGACAACAACTAAAAATAGCCATAGTATAAAACCCCAGCTCCCAGGAAAGCTGAGAGAAAATAGTTTGCTAAGAAGTACAGACTGTGATAAAGCATTGCCTGGTGTTTTCCAGCACATCATGGGATGTGATGAGTTCCCAGAAATCGTTAATACCGACCTCAATGATTAAAGTACATTTACTGGGTGGGAGGGAAGGCCACTTTCTAAATTATAAACAATTTCAGAGATCATCTAGCAGCACTGTTCAGTATAGTCTTGAGCAATATGAGGTTGTGCACATCACTCTTCCACCTACATACTTTCATCCTTTTATTCATTTAGCAAGTGTTAACTGGGCATGGCTCAATTCCTCACTCCATTCTGCTCAAACACCCTCCTCACCATCTAATATAGCACCTCTGAATTTCTGTTTCCTTATTCTCCTGTTTTCTTTATATTACTGGCATTGTGCTTTATTTGTTAGTTGTCCATCTGCCCTACCAGCCTGTCACCCAGCTCCAGGGGCAGGACTTTTTGTCTGTTTGCAGTCTGGCACGGAATGATGTTACTGAATGGATATGTGTATCAGGCCCTGCCCTCCAGTGTCTCTCCTCTCTCTGTCTCTCTCTGCAACTCTTATTAGTTGGATGTTGACCCTTCTGTATTTGGCCTCTGTCTCTCATATTTTTGTTTGCTTTTTTGCTCAGTGATCTCAGAGGCTTTCCTTATTTCCAGCTCTTCTATTAAATTTTTCATTTTTAGCAGTTATGTTCTTAATTTTTAATAACTCTGATCTTATTCTCTGATTGTTCCTTTTCCAAAGTTTCCTATACTACATCATAAGGGCTGAGTGGCAGGGGAGGCCAAGTCAATCATCCTTTCTTTGGGGTGATCAGGGAATGGATCTCCAGATGCCAGAAGGAGAAAGTCTTTACTCTGGCACCTCCACACCGAGACTGGAAGCACAAGCTCTCCCCACACCCTCAAATGGCTGCCTGTTGAGGGAACTTTCCATGTAGAAGCCAGAGGTAAAAGGCTCCCAGTGCTCTGCACAGAGCTGGGATGTGGGAGTTGGCTGCTGTCTGGCAAAGTTGTTCTAGGATAGAATTTCACTGATTCCCTCCAATGGAGCCCCATATCATACCTCCCACCCACTGTGGGATGGGCCAACTCCAAGGTGACAGGTTCTCTAGGGTCCTGGAAAAGAACAGGGCCCCCACCTCCTCTGTACCTACCTTAGAGTTTATTCTGAGCTATAATATTTTCTGTCCTCTATTATCTCTCAACATTTTCCTACCTACCTTCTCTCTTCCAGAAGTTTGTCAACATCCCTTGTCATTGGTGACCCTGTCTTATTTTCTTAACTGTTGTGAGATTGTTCCTTTTCCTACTTCTCTACTCTTATGTCAGCAGGATCTCAGGAGAATCTGCAGACAGTAATATTTCAATCATTGCGCATGAGCAAAGGGTTCTAAATATAGCTTGGGAGCTGGTGAATGTGAAGTGTGTAAATAGGGCTCTTTACTGCAAGGCTTTTCAGCACTTTAATTCGCAAACAAGAATAGGTATTGCAAATCTCAAAGACGGGGTGTGGTATGAAGCATTTCTCAATTATTTGACCACAAGAATTTCTTTTTTTTTTTTTTTTCAGGGAAATCTCATCATTTTGTGTTCCAAGAAATATACTATGGAAAATACTAGGCTAATTTATCAGTGTCATGCTAGCCCTGGGACTGCAAAACAGTAGACATTAACAATGTTTGCTGAATGCAGGTGCAAAAGGAGTCTGAGTCAATGGGTCCTAAATACCATTCCCACCCAAGTAACAGATTTATTTTGTGGAGATGATGGTTTAACTCAGATAGTCAGTGCAGTGGAAAGAACACCCAGGCTGAATTCAGACTAACACAATAGCTGGGTAACATTAGGCAAATTGAATTATTTAAGCCCCAATTTCCATATCTGTGATATGGGAATAATATCTGCTTTTTTTATTTTATAAGGTAGTTTTGAGCATCAAAAGATAAAATATATGCGATGGTATTTTATAAAATGTAAAGCACTAAACAAATACAAGGAATTATTATTATTGTGAAACTCAGTTGCCATGTCACAGCAGTTAGAACATGAAAGGGAGAAGACATTTGAGCATTCTCTAACCATATCATATGGCTGGTTACCCACTCCTCCTAAACTTAGAGATGGCCCCAACTGCAGAATCACAGGGAAAAACACAGAAAAAAAAAAAAGGAGAGAAACCCTAACCCTCTTCTGGATTGCACGTAGAGCTAAAGCAAGACTTTATACTCACTTTGCAAGTGAAGACTTGAGCTAGAGAAACAAGAGACTCAGCGATCTTTATCTGGAAAGGACCTTAGATGTCATTTGAACCAACTTGCTTGTTTTAGATGCATAGAAACTGGCCCAGAGAGGTTAAGTAATTTGCCCCCCATCACACTGAGATAATTGTGCTAGCAAGCAGGTCTCCAAGTTCCTGGCCAACATAACTCAACTCAACAAATGTTTATGGAGAGTGGCGTACCACTGCCCCAAGGGCCAGGGCGTACACAACTGGGAGCCTCAATTTCTATCCTGAAGGAGCTTACAAGTGCAAGAGAGGAAAGGGTGACAGCAAACAGTAGAGGAGGGCTGATAATTTAAGACTGGGTTGTTCAGTTATGTTCTAAGTGTTCAGAGATGGGGGCCACTGTTGATGACTAAGGCAGACAGAAAAATCTTTTTGTTGTTGGTATTCTCTATTTTCAGAAATTTTGACTCACACATGGTGGCTCATGCCCATAGTCCCAGCTAGTCTGGAGGCTGAGGCAGGAGGATTTCTTGAGGCTAGAAGTTTGAGAAATTCTGTCCTTTCACCTCAAAGATTCCTTAGGGAGGAATGCGCGCGCACGCACACACACACACACACACACACACACACACACACACGTACACACACACTTTATACCTCAAATACAAGTTGAAGAACCTAGCATAAATCTCAAGGGTAGTTTCTTGACCTTAAAATCTCCAAGAAAAAAAGGGGACCAGTAGAGTCCATTCTACCTGAAAAGTATTTGCTACCACCTAAGCCGTCTCAAAAGTGTCTCAGAGCCCATGATTCTTTTGTGGCAAAGAAGACAAAACACCCATTTCCCTGGCAACAACTTTTATTTAGTATTCAAATAACATCCCTATGTTTGGAAGGCCAGTGCATCTTTTAGTGTTTTAATTTCTAAAGTTTATAGAGCAGCAAATTGGTTTGGCATCTGTTAGTAACTCTGCCCTAAGATGGGATGATTCAAACTTGGCAACTAGCAGGCACTGTCTCCCATTAGTAGGAATAATAATGAAATGATGTGGTTGAACATCTCAGGATGCCAAGTTTACTTTGTGCTTGGACAAATGGTATATTGTGTTGGTTTTCATTTCTTAAAAGACCCTTATAAAAGCCTCCCCTTTTTATTTATGTTAGAAAATTCAGTTTAACCAAATAAGCAGAACCAGAGTGCAGGGCATCAACAGCGTCAGAGACTGGGTGTACTACGTGCAGGAATCTGTCCACAGCTGCAGGTACAGTTACTTTCAACTGGACAGATTAACTTTGGTTGCTCTGCATAGGGATGTGGTCCAGGCACTTACAGGGACACAGAGGAACATGGAGAAGGATCAATGGACGAGTGAATAAACAGCCCAGTGATATTCATTGGGCTTTAAAATGGTTTGCTGCTGAGGATATATATGGGCAATTGGTGTGATGGGACCTCCCAAGGCCAGAGCTTATTTCTGAACATATATCCCACAGAGCACACATTCCTTGAGATACTCCACACAAAACAAATGGCTAAAGAAACTTGAGAAACATCCCCTACTTCTCCTCTTGCAGATTCACAGTACACATTAGCTTATAGAAGGAGCAGAGACATCAGTCAAAAAAAACCTTGAATCTTGTTTAACTCAGCATTTCCCATTTTGGAAATAGTTAACTATAACTTACCAAACATTGGAATTGCTATATCTTGAGCTTTCTGCCTGAGGCTATTTACATGGCCTGTCAAAAGCTGATGACACAGAAGTGAAAATTTTAGTCTATATGACATATCTGTTTTTGCCCCGAGTTAATTTACCCAACCCAATGTTTTGTTGCTTGTTTATGTTAGTTCTGCCTATTCCCACAGCCAGGTTGACTGCTCTTGCCTGGATCTGAAGGCGATATTGAAATGGAGACTCATACCTGGGTCTGTTGGTCTCCAAAGCCTGTATTTTTAACTGTGTGATACTCTGCTTAATACTGAGGGCATTTAAATTCCCCTTTGAAGATAATTCAAAGGTTGGGTACTTTCATTGTCTCCCATATCAGTCAACTATTCCTATCTGCTAGAAATGAAAAAAGAAAAGAGAGGAAGGGGAGAAGGGAGATAGGGAGACGGATTAATTTCTTGTAGAAGCATGGGTAAAACTTAATCACAGGGATGTTTTTGAGCATTTGTAACTTTATCACAAGTTCTCGTTGTTTTCACAACTTCCTGGGAGATGTTATGCTTGGAGGTAGGTTAAAAATATTATTTAAAGGATGAAATCTATTCATCTTCCCAGGATAGGGAAAGAATCCCAAAGATGATTATGAAAGAGATAGTCTAGGATTACTCCCTAAACGTTTTCCTGTGGAGCAGCCCCTAAACTGCTCTTCTCAACCTTCATTTGCAAAGCAAAACAGCATTAGTGTAATCAGTCCCCTATCTTTCCCAAATCTGCCTTACCCTAGGAGTTGCAGGGGATATTCAAACAGGAGGCCTGGAGAAAGTGCTTTTGAACAGCAAGCTCCTTTGTTTTCCTCCCTTGCCTCTGACCACTCTGGTTTTTAAATTCTCAAATTTGAATTCTCAAATTAGATTTTGTCTGACCTTTAGCATTGCTTGGCAACTATGAAGAGTCCATTTTCCCTACTGTGGCCACGGTCTGAACCACGCATTCTGATGCTAAGCCACAGCATGTGCCTGACTGACATGACACTGCAGGCTCTTGGTCCCCATTCTTCCCCCAGGAGACAAGTGGCACCTGATGGTATTGCCAACTTCTCATTGCTTAACCTATATTGAATTGTGTCCATTGCCAGCCTCAACTCCCTCCCAGGCAAGGAGGAAGGCCGGGGCTCTGATCAGGGCTGAGGTTTCAGGAGCTGGACTAGTAATGGAGCTGGGGTTGATCAGGAGGTGGGAGGTGGGGTGACTGCTGGGTGGAGCAAAGCATGCATGCAGCAGCCAAGGTGAGTTTTGAGAAAAGGAGGCCATTTACCACTGTCAAAGAGACTGGGAAGAAAGATGCCTATTGTGTATGAGGCCAAAGAGCAAGCAGAGAGAGTGTTTGAAATGGGGAGGATGGAAAAGAGTCAAGCCTGAAAATCTTCCCATGCTAACACTGGGTTAGGAGCAGACGCAGCCCTAGAATTTGTGAACCTGAAGCTTATGCTTTCAAGGAGCCCTCCTTCAGAAAGAAAAATGAAATTCCAACTATAAAATATAATATGGGGCCAGGAGCAGTGGCTCATGCCTGTAATCCCAGCACTTTGGGAGGCCAAGGTGGGTGGATTACTTGAGGTCAGGAGTTTGAGACCAACTTGGCCAACATGGTAAAATCCTGTGTCTAGTAAAAATACAAAAATTAGCTGGGCGTGGTGGCATGCACCTGTAATCCCAGCTACTCAGGAGGCTGGGGCATGAGAATCACTTGAACCGGGGAGGTAGAGGTTGCAGTGAGCCAAGATTGCATCACTGCACTCCATCCTAGGGGACAGAGTGAGACTTTGTCTAAAAAAAAAAGAAAAGGTAGATATGGAAGTGAATATTTATTTAGAATATGAAAAGGAATGAAAACAAATTTGCAAACTTTTAGAAAACTATTATATACCACAGATATCAAAAAATCCCAAAAAGTAACTTAATATTTTATTATGTGGATAACATATATCTACAATACTGTTTTTTCTCTAATTTTTTTGAAACATACACTTTGAATGCCTCTTCATTTGCCAATGATTTTGTAATATCCTGATTTGCGGGAGAGAAGACAGATAACACAATTCTTCCACTAGGATGATCAATCAACATTGATTTTTGGTACTAATAGTTGGGATGTAAAACTGCAACTGTTTATAGAAGTACTACAGGTTTGTATGCAAATACATAAAAGTCTACTTTGGGTACTTCCCACTGAAAAATATATGGTGCATTTGTTATTGTATATGTTGCATTATTGTGTATATTCCCGACAAGAGAGAATTTCTCTTTCAACTAGGCATCGGTGAAAACTAGATCCTCTGTTTACAGTTTTACATATCTGATAACTGGGAGAACTTCCCACAGACTAGCTTCTAGCTCTATATATTTCAAATCTCGATCTTCATATCCTGCATATTTCTGGTGCTGATGCCATAGGATACATTTATATTGTGACATGACCATCTTTGGGTGATGACCTGGGTGAAGTCAGCACAATGGGCGTCAAGAGTATTACTGAAGGCCAGTTCTTCACCATGATGGTTAACAATAATGTAACTATTACCAGAAATAACTTAGGACCACACAAATATATCTCACTAAACCCAAACTAAATATGTGCCTAATTTAACTTCCCACTTAGTGAAGTACCCAAGATGCTCATGGCAACTCTAATACCATCTGAGGCTAGCGGAAGTATAACAGGGGGAAAGTTGTAATGAAAAGAGGCATTGGTCTTAACCAGTTACAGCTCAAATATCTTATGCTTGCAAATTTTGCAAAAACAAGTTATCATGGGAACACTACAGTAAGTCCCTTTCTGGGCATGGGAAGGGAACAGTGCTAGTGAGGGGTCTTGGACTTTGAGTTTTATGATTGTGACAGTAAATCATCTTTGGGTTAGGTCAGAGTATTCCAAGCTTCTTCCTATACTAACCAGATAAATGGACACAGATTTTTTCCACCATCATGATTATTAAATTGTCAAATCAATGATGGTTGAGCCATCTCGGGCACCACACTTCCTCCAGGCATGCAGTGAGGACTGGCCATCTCTGCTGGCCTCTGTGCATGTCTGTTAGGAACAAACACCTCCTGTGTAGTTAGACTTTGCTGACACAGGCTTCTATTTAAGGAGATGACTGTTATTAATAGAGTGCTAAAACTACTCTAAACAGAAATGGACACGGTTTCAAGTGGGCTTTATCAAAATCATCATGGTATACACCCATCTGAAAGTAAAAAACAAGTTTCACATGAGTGATGGGGTCTCTTAAGTGACCACACTGAACTGACCATACAGGCTTCTCTAAGTAAAATGTCTAATCTCAGAAAAGGCAGTACCAGGTGGTCTGACATTAAAGAGACTTTTGACCATTTCCCACTCTCTTTGCACTGTTAGTCAACAATCACTGGTTGGTTTTGGGAAATGGTATTGACACTTCATTTCGTTTCTTTCGTTTCCATTGAGGTGGAATTGATGAGCTTGTTTTGCTGTTGATTTTACTGTGACTAGGAAGGTCTTTAAGTGAGGCAGATAAAATGGCAGCAGAGGCTATCAGAGGAGGAGAAAGGAACCTTAGAGATTGTCCTCATTAGATAGTGGAGGGAACTAAAGCCCTAAGAGGAAAAGTTACACATCAGTTAAAAGAAGTGTTACGCAGGGGTAAGTGAGGCAAGATTCATCCCTGGAATCGAGTCCACTTTGTTTCTGTACTTTCAATCCAAACTAATGTTTCATCAAAGTCCTAGTGGAGAAGACGGTTTGGGTAACTATGGAATAATTCTGGCACCCTCTCCTCAGCCCCAGCTCCCCAATCCCATGCCCCAAAGTGATTGCACCTGCCTTTACACAGGTAAGGTGATTGTCAAAACTTGTATTTGAAAAATAATAATACCAAATGATTATGTTCATTGTGTATTCCTTAGCCAGTGCTTCCAATGGCTGGAACATGTTCAAAATTGCATGAATACTATTTCATAGAAGAGAATAAGATGTGGAAGATAGCTGTATTTCGGTAAATACCAATTAGTAATATGGCATAATTTGAATTTTATAAGATATAAAAAATAAAAAATATTTATAATTTGTAATAATTTACTAAATTTAAAAAATAGACATAGTTGTTTAAAGATAAAATTATCTTGAATTTGAATAATGATTAAATAAGTTCCTCTCTGGCTTACTGCTTTCTTATTCACGTGTCTTGTTTGATCAAACAGGGAGCCATAGATACACAGACACTAAGTAAACTTTCAGGAACAACCCCAAAATTGCGAGTTTTGACAGGTAGAGCATCTTGTTTCCTAGAAGGACAATGGTTTCTTGGCAACCAGCATCATGGAGAATGGGCCAGTGACTCTCTGCCCTCACTCTGTGAGTGTTTCATGAAGTCATATACACTCTGAGTCAATCCAGGGTGAGTCATATTCCCCTGGGCAGGCAGTTCCCACATTGCAAGAGGAAGGAAGGAAAGGAAGCAAGAAAAATAATAATAACTCGGTGATTATTGTGCTAAATAAAGTATATTTCAATATGTTGTACCAGGTGGTAATATTATAGAAGCCAATCTTTTCTGAAAATGCAAGATGCAGTATGTTGGATCAAGTGATTTAAAAAACAATGTAATTGTTTTCAAATTTGATTATCTTCTGACCTCTTGGAACTGCCTATTAAAAAGAGGAAGCTAATTCCTCTGGCAAACTTTGTGGAAACTTGACACAGAGTCTTAGGGTGGTATTAAAAATGCAACAGGGCATTTTACTCTCAGAGGAGATTGGATGTGGAGTGGGGCTGCGGCCCACTCACTGCTCCAGGTCGGCAGGCTAAGAATGATTTATTTATGGCAAGCATGCTAGATGCCAGCTGGTTCTGGAGGAGCTGAGTGTGCAAGAATGAAGTCCTCAAACACAGGAGATGAATCTCCCTTAACCTCTGATGACTTATGAGAGAGTTGTGAATTTGATTCTCATTGTCAGGTGATTGATCAAGATACATTTTGAATTTGAGCTACTGTTCTTTCACTTTCTTTGTCTTCAATAGGATATAGTTTAGATTGTAACTTTCATTAATTGTGTTATAATCCTACAAGTAGCTGAATATGCATTCTTTTACATCTTCAGTCACTCTATGGCCCCCAAATCATATAGAAAAATAGATGACTGTTTAGTTAGAGAATTAAGTTCCCGGAAGCATTTTCATGCGGGCTCACCCCAAGAAACCTACATTCCTGCCACTGACAAGCAGGTCTGCTCTCCAGATGTGAAGCAAAAGATCATCAAATCTCCATTTCCATTTTACCTTTGCCCTGAAGGTTTGTAACAATACTGAAAGCAAAGAACTCAAATCCACAGTGCAAAATTTCCAAATTTATGTAAATTTCTGGACAGGCCTGGTCTTAAACCAAGTGATGATACAGGTAAAATCTCTTTCCAAAGCCACCATTTCCCTCCACTACTTCCTGTTTTTCCCTTCCTTGTTCTCCCCTCTTTGGGCATTGCTCCTGGAAAAGAGCCCGCCAAGTGCAGTCATTCCAGGGAATAAATATGATTTGAGGTGGTTATTTTTATCAAGGTATTTTCCTTTTTTATTAGTCAAAAAGCCTCAACTGGAGCAAGGAACCCTTTATAAAACTTCAAGCCACAACAGATGGCATCTTCCAAGGAAAGAACCTTTGAAGCATTCACAGGTGACTACCACAGAGACCCTCATGGGTGACTACTGTGCTAATGGCTGCTTTTGAACTTGGGCAGCTCCGCAGGTAGATACCAGACACTATTTTGCTCCCAGCATTGTAGTTGTTTCTTTTCTCCCACAAGCATATGGAAGCAGGCAATGCATCTTATCCAACTTCGCCTACCCCACAACACACAGCAGAGGACATTGCACACAGCAGGCTGACTGGCATCCGATGAATCTGTGAACCAAAGGGTGGGCTGTCCCTCCTTTTAAGAATGCAATGATAAACTCTGCTGCCCTCTGCAAGTTAGATACAGAGAACTCCTTGCCATACGTCAGTGTAGTGCACCACCTGCCTCCTCATTTTTCACACTGGTGAATGGAGACATAGCACAGTGCGTGAGCTGCCCTCAGGAAGTAAATGAAACACAAGTGAAGGGATATTCCTTTCTTCCCATCTCTACAGTTCAGATTTTGTGTGTGTGTGTTGCCTGAACTGTACTCCGAAGTGGCTCCTAAACTTAGCTTCTTCTAACTGCTACAATTACCCTCTGACTTTGAAACACTTTCTCCACCTCAATATAAAAAGTGAACCTAGTACATCAGGAGTTTGCCTTATTTGATTTGGCATCACAAAAGTTCCAAAATAAGTTGAACTGTTATACTTCCACCACCTCCAGCCTTTCTCTGTCTCACCACCAGCCCTATCATTTTTCCTATACTTTGCAGGTATTTGAGAACATGGTGGATAAGCAAATGAAGACATTAACCTGGTTTCACAATCTAGTTCCCTTCTGTGTAATTATAGGCCAGCTTCTTAAAACTTCTAATCCTCACTTTTCTCATCTATAAAATAAGAAAAGGTAGTACATGCTTTATAAGGCTATAGCAAAGAGTAAATGAACCAATGTATACAAAGTACCTAGCACAGTACATGGTACACAGAGTGTGCTCAATAACTGTACACCATTATCAGCACCGTTAATAGTCTCATCATCACTGTTGCATCTAGTAACTGCAACTGACTCTGTTGGTGCTAATGACGCAAAGTCATTAGGAGTGATTTACGGGTGGGCTATGTAGAGTCAGAAGATAAAAATCCCTGCAAATTATACACTTCTGAAATATATATCTGTTTTTCAGTCAGCAACCTTGCTCCTTGGAAGAAAAATCACGTAAGCAAGAGAGAATGTGCACCCAGAAGCAAGTGTCTTGGCCCTCCCACTTGGTGGACGTTGTGTTTTACCTGTTGAGGGAGGCATGTAGTAGAGCACAGAAGGTCTGGGTGTCTGAGGTCTGAACTCTAGCTTTGTCTCTATTGCCAATGGTTAGCAGGGTGACCCTGACTAAGTGCCCCATCTCTCTGAGGTTCTGCATCCTCACCTGGCAAACAGGAACCGAGACTCGATACTCCATGTCATCTTGGGCTCGGGTACACGTAGTCCATGTTTTGTTTAAACACATAGTCTGTGTTCTGTTGCTGATGTGTCTACTTCCCTCCTTTTTTGTTCTTTTCATTGTCTCATTGAGAGGGCAAGGCAAGGATGAAAACAAACAGGAAAACAGCACCCTCTAGGGTTTTTCAGAGGCATGACTGTACTGAGGATGTGTGACGTGCTGGAGTATGAAGGACACCTGGCTAAACACCCCGAGTGGCCTGGGTGCCTCCCAAGGCCTTCCTGCCCCGCCTCCTAGGTGGGCCATTCAGTGTTGTTTCTATCTTGAAGAGAATTTAAATAATTTATTTTGAAAAAAGAAAAAACTACCCAAAACAAAAACAATAAAACCTACAGAACTTGGGGAAATTATTGAAAAAAAAATTTAAGTTCAACTTCATAAGCCATTTTCTATTTCAAAGATAAGTTTGTTATTGAATGCAGAAATACAACCTTTTTAATGCTTTCACTGAAATAGTTAAGAAACTGTTCAGAATATTTAAGCAAGGCAAACGAGCATTTTATTAATTCAATATTTTAATTTTAAAAAAGAGTGGTTTTGAAAGTCCATTTTAGTTTGGTTTTGGGTTTATTATTCTCCTTCCTGACATGAGACAAAAATCAATAAAAGAGAACATTATTCTCTCCTAGAAAACAGAGTCACAGCAAGTCAAAAATCACGTGGTCTAATATTCCCGTTATATAAATAATGAAACTGGTAGTCCAGTGCCTTTGTTTCTAATTGAGAGCTTCTAGTGCTTTTTGGTGGAGTAGACATAATAGTGATGGCAGGGACAAGACTCAGTACAAAACATTATAAACATTAACTTATTATTAACAAATAATAATAAACATTAACTCTGTGTCAGGCACTCTGCCATATCTTACCTGGAGCCCCTCATTTAATCTTTGCAACCACCCAACAAGTTAGTTGCTATTGTTACTCCCATTTTACAGTTGATGAAATGTAAGCATAGAGAAGTTAGGTAACTGCTCTAAAATTCAAAACTTATCAATACTAGGGGCTTTAGGTATACAACCACAAACCTAACTCACATTCAAATGAGCAGACATGTAATTAAATTGATACCACTGGGCTTTTTCTGAACTCTAATTTTTTGGTTTTGAAACAACAACCAAAAAAACCCTGTTTTCTTTTGAAACTTCTTCCTAAGCATTGTGAGGATAAAGTGAGGAACGAAGAACTGGGATGAGCAATAAAAGGTAGGCTGTAAACAGACTCTAAGGAAAGGAGTGGGGAGGTGGCCTGTCTCAATATTAGTTAGTTAGAAGCCAGTTATTTGGACTGAGGTATAGTTTGCAATTCAACCACGACCCTGCATGAGTTAATGAGACTATTAATTATTTACAAAAGCATAATGATAGTAATGGTGTTGGTTTTTCTTGCATGCAATGCAAGGTATAGCAGTTAAACTTATTTTGGAAATATAAAGAAAAAGCTTAATTAATATGAAACCTTTATTAAACTCTATGCACCTGCAATTATATTTTCTTCTGTTATTTGGTAAAAGCACACAAATGCACACTCTCTGAACACATAGCTTTGTGTATTCTAACATAGTTTTTCATATGCATATTTCCTCATATTTCACTTTCAATAGCTACATAGTATTATTCCACCATCTTGATGTATCAAAATTTCCTTAGTTATTTCCCTATTGCTGAGGCTTTTGTATTGTTCCCAGTTATAAATAACACTGCTATACTATTTACAGACCATTTTTAATTTGGGGGATATTTTTTATGTATGTTCCCAAGAGCTTAACTTCTGTGTCAAAGTGTACAACATATCATATCTTTTGGTAGATTGCTTTCTAGAAAGACTAACAAATTGCAAGACCAATAACATTGTATTTGTAGTATTCCGTTTTTCTGATTTATCCATTACAACTGCCACAACTGCTATTTATAATTTCAGCTTTTTAAAAAAAACCCACAGTACTATCACCATTGCCCCCAGCACCACAACCACTACCATCACCATCTCCTTCATCAACACAAGAAACACCAACACCATTACTATCATCAGCTACCATCAACATCAACATCACTACCAACAACATCGTCATCCACAGCCACCATCATCAACTTCACGAACACCACCACCACCCCACCATCAGCATCATCACCTTTATCAATGCAACTTCTACCACATCACCATCATCATTTACCACCATCACCATCATCAAGCCCACTACCAACAATGCCAGCACCACTACTTTCACCACCACCACTATTACTATGTTCCGCTACCATTACCACCACCTGTACTACTATCTGTACCACCACCAAGCCTCATCCACCATCATCTCCATCACCTCCACCAATGCCATCACCATGATCAGCTATTATCACCATTATTAACACTACGAGCAACAAATCAAATACTACCAATAGTGTTGCGTTCAACAACGCCACCAATAAACAACATTGTCGTCACATGCTACCGTCACCATCATTTTCACCACCACCATTACCAGCACTAGTACCATCATCATTATCTTCCACCACCACTATTGCTGCCTACCATTAACGGAAACATTCAATATGTGCCAGATACTGTACTGAATGGTTTACTTACATTAATCATTTTATCCTCACACTAATCCTTTAAGTATAATAAGTGTATGCTACTGATTAGAAAATGGATGCTAAGAGGTTGGGACCCTGAATCAAAGACACAGCTAAAAAGTGGCAAGGCAGGATCCATATCTACGTCTGTCTGTTTCCAAACCTCATTGTCTGAATTGCCAGGGTTTACAGTTACTTAACTGATATGCTGTGTTGTTTTAAAGGTTTTTTGTTTACATCTCTTTAGTTGCTATTGAGACTGAACATTTTTCCATGTGCTGATTTATTGTCTGCATTTCCTTATGTGTATGCCCTCCATTTATTTCCTATGATCTCATTTTGAAGAAAAGCTGAATATTGACCTTAAATAATTAGATGAATTCTCTGTTCATTTCTTAAGAGTAGAGCTTCCTCTTTAACATTTATAACTTACACTTTTTTAACTTCCTTACAATCCCTTTTGTTTTTTATTCCAACATATCTGTTTTATTTCTAATTATATCTTAGCAAATCAGAAATGTTTTTTCTTCTTTAATTGAAAATAATATGCTTATTTTATTCTGGTTTTCTTTTTATGTTTATTTTATGCTTATGTTTATTTTGCTTTGACCAAAATTTATTATAATATATAATATGAGGAATGAATCTAATGCTGTCTCTGCACCATGACCTGATTGTCCTCTGTATTAAATAGTGATCTCTTCTTGCCTTTGTATATCTGGTTTTTTTAATGTAGTAAGTTCTTATTATGATCTAAATTTACTTTGGAAATATCTATTGTCTCCCCCCATCTTTTTCCTGCTTTTAACTGAATATCATGATGTTTTGGTAATTGTCACATATTTTAAAATCCAGAAGGTAAATACCAATCCCTTTAGAAAAAATAAATTTAGTATATTTTGCCTCTTGTTATTCTGGAATAATCTTAAAATCAGTGTTTCAGATTTTATAGAATATATTATGGAGGTTTTAATTATTATTGTAAGAACAGAGAGTTTTGTTTTCTTCAGAATATTTGGCTTTCAATGCATGAACGAGTTATAATTCTTCATTTATACATAGTATTCTTTTATTCCAATAAGACTGTATCCTTTTAAAATAAGTTTCTTATTGTGAGCTAAATTCTTATGTATGCATTTAATGATATTCTTATCTCCATAGTACATAGCTGTTACATCATCATAAGTTATTCATCACCTTAGTATCAGGATACAAGTAATTTTAGTGAATTTATCTTTTCCCAACTCATCTGCTTTTGCTATAACTACAACATCTAGGAAGATAAATAGTTCAGATGCTGTAGCAATTTTCTCTGTTACGTGAAAACAATATCTAAATTAGTATAAACTAGGAAATCTTCTGAAAGCCATAATGTTTCGGAAAGGCATGTCCCCAGATGAACCAATCTGGGAAAGAGAGTGCTAGAGAGAATCTCCAGACACGTGCGTTTTCATTAATGTAGATTAAGTCTGGCTGAGCCCGCTAGAACTGACTGAATTTTTCTAAAACTGTGACATGAAGTGGGGTTTTTATGCCAGTAAACTTCCATTTCTTTAAGCTCTCTCCTTTTCTTTTTCACTCTCATTTCCATTGTTCAAGGCTCTTACATGTTGACTTTAGCAGAGTAACAGTGAAGAATGGCGTAAGCTGGAAAATCATCCAAGAAGGAGGGCCTCTGGGAAGTTAACCTAATATAGGCCTTGGTTGTCCCCTTTCTCCCAAGAACAGAGCACAACTAATGGGATCGTGGGGCATGAGGACCCACCTGGGTGGGAAGCATCTCTCTGAAAGGCAGGGCCATTCAGACTGAAGCCTAGATTTTGTAGTTAGAGTTCAACATCCATTCATTTATACAACAAATATTATTGAGCCATGCAGTCTACTAACTGACTGGACAAAACATCTATCTGTGCTTCATTTGTTTTTCATCTATGAAAGTAAAGGGAGGGAAAAATGAAGGCATAGGATCAAGTGAGCTCCTGGGTCCCTTCTTGAGAATTAGTATATCTAATACTGAAGAATAGCTACCAGAGGGACTGGGCCAATGAGCTCTACCAGATAATAAACCAGTATCGGTGAGTCCTATGAATACAAAAAGTCCCACTGAGGCCAATCCCAGGCTCTATCTGAAGGCCCAGGTCTCATCCTCTTTCCCTGAGGCTCATTGTCACTTGCCTAATCTTCTCAATATAATTGTATCATCTTCTGCCCTCACAGCAAAATGTCTTTTGGTGAATCCCTACCTGTAACCAAATACGAATCCTTCCTGTCATTCTCTAGTTATTCAGCCCCCTTGTACCTTCAGTTAGCCAGCAATTACCACTTCCCTGGTGCATACCCAAGATAGGTAAGGAATGAATGTCATCCTTGGGCAAATCATTTAACTCTCCGATTCATGGTTTCCTCATCAATGAATAGTGCTACTGATACTTAATTGGAATTATTGTCTTCAGCATTAAATGACACCTGATTCAAAATAGGGTGCCCAACACATCAAAAAATTTTACTCATATTATCTTACTTCATACCCAAATAATTCTGTAAGATAATTAGGACAGGTGATATTGCCATCATCTTGGGGCAAAAGGAAATCAGGAAGTTTAAGTGACATGTATCGAGTTTCAAGGTAACTTGGTTCAGCAAACCAAGGAAGCTCTCTGACATTGGTGCCATTCTTTAGGTGGTCCATTCACTTATTTATTTATTCATTCCTTTGTTCTTCCATTAATTTATTACTGAGCACAGCCTATTGGCCCCGTCTCTCAGCCCTTTCCACCCAACAATACAACTGAAGCAATCTGCTCCTTCAAGCTGACTGAGCATGCCATTCAGTGGATAAATTGTGACAAAAGATTGTAATTTTGATTTTGGAACCACATCAAGGTTTGGACGCACATATACAAAATAACTCTTTAGCATGTTTTAAGTAAAGGGGGAAAAATGAATAATCATTCACCGGCCAGAATGACGGTGATGTCCTTCTTATGATGTCCTTATGATGAAGGTCCTTGGATATGCATGATGGAAGCAAAAGAAATGACACATGGCATCTGTATGAAAAATATGAACACCTTTGGTTGAATATGGGTTGTTAAACTAAGGATGAAAAAAATGGGGGAAGGTATTTTTTTTCTTGCTTGTTCTTCTGGAAGAATCTCAAAATTAGTGTTTCAACTTTTATAAACTATACTATGGAGACTTTAATTATCTTATTTTAAATTTTTAAGTAAGGAGATAGAGAATTTGGAGGGCAGCGATTCTTTTTTTTTTTTTTTTCTTTAAGATGGAGTCTCGCTCTGTCGCCCAGGCTGGAGTGCAGTGGCGCGATCTCGGCTCACTGCAAGCTCCGCCTTCCGGGTTCGCTCCATTCTCCTGCCTCAGACTCCCGAGTAGCTGGGACTACAGGCACCCACCACCATGCTCAGCTAATTTTTTTGTATTTTTAGTAGAGACGGGGTTTCACCATGTTAGCCAGGATGGTCTCTATCTCCTGACCTCGTGATCCGCCCACCTTGGCCTCCCAAAGTGCTGGGATTACAGGCGAGAGCCACCGCGCCCAGCTGGGCAGTGTTTCTTAAGAACAAGACTTCCCTTATTATTTTCGAAACAAACTATCACAATTCTCATACTACAAAACATGTAAAGTATGGAAACTACGAACCCTTAGGAATCTACCAGCAAAACATTTGATATTATAAAATGCCACTGAATTCACTCAATAGCTATTCATTATTCCACAAGTACTGAGCACATTTCCAGCACTATGTATACACACTGTGAAGAAATATAAAGAATGTAAGGTGTGGTCCTATTCTCAAAGACATTGCAGTCTAGGTGGGGAGACAAGACAAGAATGAAAGGAAAACTAATAATAAAACACAATTTGAGATTAAGCAAAAAGGGTAAAATAAATAAACTGCCAAATAATAAATAGTTGTCAAATGAAACAATAGGAGCGATCCTGAGTTTGAAAAATCATTAAGAGAAGGCTTCCTAGCAAGGTGGGATTTGAGCATTTGAGCCCAAGTAAGGTGCAGGGGAGGCTCTTTGGGTGGGGAGGAGTCATTAAAAACCAACTCTGGGCTGGGCATGCTTGCTCACGCCTGTAATCCCAGCACTTTGGGAGGCAAGGCGGGCAGATCACAAGGTGAAGAGATTGAGACCATCCTGGCCAACATGGTGAAACCCCGTCTCTACTAAAAATACAAAAAAATTAGCTGGGTGTGGTGGCACGCACCTGTAGTCCCAGCTACTCAGGAGGCTGAGGCAGGAGAATCACTTGAACCCAAGAGGCAGAGGTTGCAGTGAGCCGAGATCGCACCACTGCACTCCAGCCTGGTGACAGAGCAAGAATCCATCTAAAAAAAAAAAAAAAGAAAAGAAAAAAGAAAACCACCAACTCTGGCTGCAACACAGCACTGGGTCTGCTCAGTGTCTCTGTCAAACTATTGTCCTTTAGAGTAAGTTGAGCAATTGTACAAATCATTAATTACTCAGCCCAAATGACCAAAGTGAGAGCCCAGAGGAGATGCAGACTGTGGGCAGGTTTGATGTGAGTCTCTATTAGATTTTCAGACACTATTCTGCAAGATTGAATATCCAGAGGCAAACAAACCAAAACAATAGTAGAGATGGAGGCAGTGATAGGGAAGTTCAGGCAGAGTTATGTGTTTAAAAGGCATTGAGGCATCAGACAATAGCCAGGTAGTCATTAAACAATACATTTGTTTAAACAATACACCCTGAAACAAATGACTCACCTTGTTATTTAGTCAAAAAGCTATTCACTGAAAGAAAAATAGTTTCTGCTCTTTTAGCTTCTTTTTTCTTCCTCTAATATTATTCAGTGGTTGGAAATTTCTGCTATCTTCTAAGAAAGACAATATAAAATAGTGGCTATACGGAGGCAGGAAGCCTGAGTTCCTGGCCTGGTTTTGCCATTGATACTTTGAAACTTGAGACATGTCACTTAAACTTCCCGATGTCCTTTTTCCCCAAGATGATGGCAATATCACCTATCCTAGTTATCTTACTGAATTATTTGGATATGAAGTAAGATGATATGGGTAAAACTTTTTAATGTGTCAGGCACTTATTTTGAATCAGGTGCCATTTAATGCTGAGGACAATAATTCCAATTAAGTATTAGTAGCTCTATTTATAGATAAGGAAACTATGATTTGGAGAAGTGACTTGCCCAAGGCCATACAGCTATTACAACCCAATTTCTCTGAACCTTAGTAGTCACCCTTCTCTTTAATGCCCAAATGACATAGTTTGAGTCCGTGCCCTACATGCCTGCTCCAGCCTCTGTCAGCTGGAGGTTCCTTTTGCTATAAGAAGTTTTGAGATATGGAGTTGAAAGAGCACAGTGCTTGAGCTGGGATGTTGCCAGTCTGTGTCAAGCTTACACGGAACTGTCCAATGAAGCTAAGGCAGAAAGAGATGGGCTGAGGGAATTTGACAGAGTGCTCAAAGCTTAACCTGCAGTGACTATGAGTAAGGCAGAGCTTAGGTCAGCAGTTTGACTCTTTTCACCTTAATGTTGGGAGGCTTCATGAAGGGCATTAAGTCTTGTGTCCATTGATGCAGTGACTTTGCGCTGTGTTAATGGGGGATAAACGACTGAGTCTATATTCTGCTTTATTCATCCTGGGACTTAATTTTATCAGAGAGAAAAAATAACAATGATTCCGTTTATGAGGTGACAAAAGAGCAAGGTAAAAAAGAATTAATTTCAATGTACTGGAGTGAACTTCAATGCAATTTTTTTAAAGAAGCATAAAACCACTTAGCTAAAATATCAGCCTTTGGGAGAGGTTTCTCCCATCCTCCACAAGTCCTGGCCTTCTGTAGTTGCAGCCAATGAGCAAAACCAAGTGTGAGGAATTTTGAGATAAAAAATTTATATTGCAAGGGTGTCTTAGAATAATGTTTATCTTTTATACACAGGAGCGCATTGCAAACTTTTGCAAAGTGCATCTAATTGAAGAAATTATGAATAATTACAGAGAAATACAAAAATTGTTTCTTCTAAGTGAGTTTCTGCAAACTCAACATATATTCAGTGGAGCCATCATTATTGGTTATGCTGGAACTCTTTCACTGAATGAAAACTTCTGGGCAGATTTTCTCCAAAGATGTATTGAAACTACAAAGGTTGAATAATATAATTACATAGGAAAAGGTGAGAATGTGATCCCACAATGTAGACCCCATAGGGATATAACGGGGGAATTCAAGCTTGAACTTCAGCTCCTCCAGCATAAAATGCTTTGTCCCAACTAAGGGACATCATACATGCTGTTCCCGTCTCTCTTCCCTTCAGTCTTCAGATGAACAGCTCCTTTTGGTCTTTCAGGTCTGGGCTTAAATGTCATCACTTCAGAGAGGCCTTCCCAGTGGACCTCTGGTTGGGAGGCTTCCTCACCCCCTTCACTGTGATTCTCTACCCAGATTTCTTTGTTAGCTTTGATCATAATTTAATATTGTACATCTATTTGTTTGCTTATGTGTTTGTTCTGTCTCCCACAATGGATTGCAAGACCCACCAGGCACAGGATGTTCACAACTGTTTTATTCCCTAAGGTATATTCAATGTCTCTCAGAGCACCTGAGATATAAATAGGTGGTCAGTAGATAAATTCGTGTGAAAATGATAATTATGGCAATTGCCATCTCATTTGTGAGGCAGTTGGTGCTATCTCATCTTCTGGTTATCTCATCTTCTGGTTATTTAAACTTAGACAAGGAGCATCTTTTCTCAATACTGTTAGCTTTATTTCAATTGTATTTTCCTAAAAGCAAATTGTGTCTACTTAGCTGGAAATAGGGTGAGGGGTGGGAGCACCCCACATGCATTTTGAGCACTATGATTTCCTTGTGAGCAAGGCCGGGTCTTACTCATAAATTTATCCCCAGCATTGAGTACAACATCTGGTACAGAACAGCTGCCCAGGAAGTGTTTGTTGAATTTAATGAAATTGAGATATTTGAAGAACTTTCTGCCTTCTCCTTGGAAGAAGGAAATTGAAGCAATTAAAATAATGCTCTCTGATTTTCTGTCAACCAAGTTTTATGGGGGTAGGAGTAATCTTCCTTGCAGATCATAAAAGATTGCACAGTTGAGTAAAGTATACGACAAAAACAGAATCAAAGCTACCTCCCTGAATATAGATTAAAGAGAAGTACTTATTATAGTGCTACAGAAATGAATTTTCTCTGTGTCTGCCTCACTATGACCAGAAAATGTTTTATTCTAGTTCTTTGAGATTCTAAATTGGAGAGCGATGCATATACAAGGATGTATATGGAAAGAGAAAAAAGCTTAAATACAGACATGTTCCTAGAATTCTACAGGGGGACTTGGCTTCCCCCACCTTTAGGATAGATTCTTCTTAAAAAAAATAATAATAATTCAGGCTAGACCAATGCTGTTCATCTCCAAAAAAGCACTTGTAATTTTCTCAATAGTATTTTATGTCTTTCAGGAAATAATTTCTTATGTTGCCCAAAGAGCTCATGCCATGCCAGGGAGAAACAGTGAAATAAAGATGAAGGCTATATCAGTCCGTTTTCTTACTGCTATAAAGAGATACCTGAGACTGGGTAATTTATAAGGAAAAGAGGTTTAATTGACTCACCATTCCACGTCTGGGAGGCCTCAGGAAACTTACAATCATGGCAGAAGGCAGAGGGAAAGCAAGGCATGTCTTACTTGGTGGGAGGAGTGAGAGAGAACAAAGGGGGAAGTGCCACAGACTTTTAAACCATCGGACCTCATGGGAACTCACTATCATGAGAACAGCAAAGGGGAGATCCGTCCTCATGATCCAATCACCTCCCACCAGGTCTCTCCCCTGACACCTGGTGATTACAATTCAACATGAGATTTGGGTGGGGACACAGAGCCAAACCATGTTAAAGGCCATCCAGCATTCCTTTCTTTACCTGGGAGCATTTCTTTTTTTGAATGATTCAGCAGCTGATCTTCAGCCTTCATTTCCAGGCTGGGCCTTTACCATTTTTATTTCTTTGGTTTACTATTCACTTAAACACATTGGTAATAAAATCATACTAGCTAGTGCTTTTTTATTGAGGTCATTATAAGCAGATACTTGGGACTCTAACAACCTGGGATTCAAATCCCCAGCTCTAGCGCTTTCTAGCTCACTCACTAATTTGTATATATCAGCTCCTTCATCTGCAAAATGAGGTAACAATAGTAGCTCCCGCATACTGAAGTCTGCAGTGAGGGATTAAGTGAGATGTTGCCTCTGAAATTCTTTGCTCAGTGACTCCCTTATACACATTTGGGGAAAAATAACTATTTTGTTCTTTGTTTATGGGTCAGTCACTGTGTTGGGTGCATTATACATATTTGTAAATAATATTAATCAAACTACACAAATTTCAGGGAAAGTATATTTATCTTTGTCTTACAGATAAAGGAACTGAGGCTCCGAGAGATTGAACAACCAGATTAGAGGGCTAGAAAGTCTTGAATTCAGAATTTCTGGATCTCAGTCTAGTGCTCTTTTTATTATACTATAAGACATTCTCTTTTGAAAAAAATCAATTAATGGAGACATTGTTTATTATTTTTTAACTTTTATTCTGTACCATGTATGATCACCTTAAATCTACACATATAGCCTTTCTCTGGAATTCTGTCAATTCCTGAACATATTTTTACTTTTGTATCTTAGCTTAGGAGACTTGTGTGTTTATGAGGATTTGGAACTTTAATACTTTTTATTCACCTCAGGATTGGCCTCACTCTTAAAGTGCATCACTGTGTTGATGCCTCATGTCCACCTTCTAATAGTCATGAGGTCTTTTTTTCTATCATATAGACCACCTCTTGCCTACAGCCCTCTATACAGATTCTAACTGATTTAAGTATAAATAAATATCCAGTTGCAAACATTAGAAAACTCAATTCAAGATTGTCTGAGCCAAAAAAGAATTTTACTAACCATTAGGATAGGAAAATCTAGTGGTATCAAGTTTCAGGCACTAAGACAGCCAAGTCAGAACTTGGGCTTCCTCTCTATATATCTTGGCTCTTGTTTTCTCTCTGTTGGCTTTACTCTCAGACAGGTTCTGTCTTAGTGGTGGTAGGATAGTTCAAAGAGCTCTAGGATCATACCCTAGTCTGTTTATAAGTCCAGCAGAAGTAAAAATGGTCTTCTAAATTTCTGAGAAAAAGTCCTAGAATTGAATCTCACTGGATCCCAGTTGATCATGTGCCCATTTTGAACCAATCACTGTGTCTAGAGATTGCAGTGCTCTGACTGGCCAACATGAGTCACCTGACCATCCTTAAGGCTTTACTTCAACCTGAGGTACTGTGAATGGAGGAAGGTAGATCCCCAAGGAAACTGGGTAACTCAAGGCAAATGGAATCTAGTTGTCTAAGATTATAACAACTGTTTATTTGTATTTTCAGAACTTTAATTTGTGTGATCATGGGTGTTTGCTCAATTCCCTCAAAATATTCCACATTCTACTCCCACCAATGTAACTGCTGGCTTCCTATTCCCCATGACCCTCACCTTGCTTTTCCCCCAACCCTTTCTCTCTTTAATGCTATTCCCTTTTTTGAGTTATTAAAGACCATTACTGGTCAATTAGCAAGATGGGCTGTTCACCAAAAGAAAATCAGATGTGTAGGTCAGAGTAATACTAGGTGACCGTTGTGGGTGGATTTTTTTTTTTGGAATTTTGTTGCATGTATTTATCTTAGACTCTGTCCAAGGTTTTTAAAAAGTATTTGTGTAATAGTTGTATTTTTAAGGTGATCTTGCCAGAGCTAAAGTAGAAGCTTGGCCATTAAGTGAGGACAATCACCAGAGCAGTAAATCCTGCCAAAAATGCATGGTGATGCAACAGAAGATGACCTCAGATCACTTTTCTCCTGCCCTTTGGCTCCCATAACTTCCATTTCCTAGGGCTGGGTATTTTTTAATTTTTGTGTGCCATCTCTTGGGCCCTATGTTTCCTTTTTCATTTCATCTGTGGATGTGTCTTAGTTTAAGCAGAGTAAAGGGGAACTCCAGAATCCCTAACCCTAGCCATTTCTTATCCAAGACTAGTCATTTACTTATCCCACCAATTCAGTAACAATTTCTAACTTTCTAGTAGCATCCCAACCTCCTCCAACCACATCCTGTGGTTAATAACATGGGCTTTAGCAATGGAGGGAGTCCCAGCTCTGTTGTTTATAACTATCCACATGACCTTGGATACATTACTTACCCTTTTTAAGTTTTTGCTTCTTTATTTGTGAAATGGGATGAATAACACTACCTCATAGGGTTATTATAGAAATGAAGTGAGCTAATAAGGACTTCAGAGCTCCCAACACATGGTGAGCTCTAAGCAAACGTTAACTATTATTATTATGATGTAACTCTTTCATATGTTTCAGTTCAAATTAGAATCTTTATAAAAACTCCACACTGTAATGTCCATTTCACTGGTGGAAGGTCAAAATCCCAGATGAAGGAGACTGCAAATGGAAGTGCTGGTAATTCATTCATTGATTGATTCCATCAACAATTATTTATTGAGCATGTGCACTATACAGGGCATATTAGCCTGTTTGTAAGTATATAGCAAGAGACCATTATATCCTGTGGGTCTTGCAAAAGAAACACAAAATTGGATTCCTGTCCTTAAGAAGCTTCCACTCCAGTTGAAAAGCCGTAACTTAATCCCAGAAGGAATAATACAGGAACTAAGACTGCTCATCATCAGAAGGTGTTATGCACACTGTATGTTCTCAGGGAGTTCTAAAATGAGTATGAGCAGTGTCTGGCACATAGTAGACACCCCCAAAACACTGGTTGAAGGAATGAGTAATGAGTGAATCAGTAGGATGAGTGATGGTTGTTGACAAGGACTCTTGACTTCAGTCCAGCTCACTCCCAGGCCTCTGCCTTTGCTAAGTACCAATAGACAGACTGCAGTGAGAGCCAAGATCATTGATCATGTTAGCCATACCCAAGGACACCTTAGGTTATAAAGAAATAGAACTAGCAACTCACCTCAATCCCCCTCATAGCCCAATCTGTGACCTCATGAAGGTGTGATCCCTCTAGGACTCACCTCCCTTCATCTACACCCACTTGGTCCTCCCACAAAGACCTAATGTCTTTCTGAAGCTGTCATCAAAATCTTCCTGCTTAAACCTCAAGTCCTTGAGATTGTCTGGGAGATCTCCTGCAGAGAATATACGTTGTTTAATTCCCGTGGAAATAGCTGCTACTCTGGGTATAGTGAGTGGGCTCAACTGAATACTCCTAGGTAAACAAAAGCTGGAACTTGTGACTAATAATGTGATTGCACTCCAGTAGTGGGTAGGGCAAGCATTTTCTGAAAAATCTCCCCATAAGCGTCATCATTATTTTACAGTACATGTCATTTCATAACACACACACAAACACACGGTCTAAATATGTTTATTTTGTTTTGTTTGTTATTTCAATGAAAGTTTGTTTTATTTTATTGATCAGCTTAATTAGAAGCACTGCATCTCATAAAATAGAAATCTATTTTACATTTCTGAAATTAATGGTAAGATGAGGTCTGATGTTACAGATTTGAAGCAAAGACTGTGTGGGAAGTGGGTATGGCAATAGAACCTGATGGCTTTACCTTTTTGGAAATTATTTAAGCATTTTGATCATTTTTTAAATTTGCATACAGAAAATGTGTAGTTCTGTATATTTTAACACATAAAGAAATGCGTGTAACCAATGACACAAACAGGATGCAAAGTAGTTCTATCAGCTGAAAGCTGCCCCTTTGTAATCAAACCCTCCTCTATCCTAGTCCCTGGCAGCCACTGATCTTCTCTCCATCCCTGTAATTTTTTTATTTTCCAGAATGACATGTAAATGAAACCATACAGTAAGTAACCTTTTGAGACTGCTTTTCTTTTTCACTTAGTATGGGGCATTTGAGATTTACCTGTGTTGTGCACCAATTAATAGTTCATTCCTTTTTATCGCTAAGTGATATACCGTTGCATAAATGTTATCACTTTTTTTTATTCATTTACCCATTGAGGAACATTTGGGGATGCTTTCAGTTTGGGGCAATTATGAATAATACTTTTGTAAAAAAAATTTATGTACCAAGGTTTTATGTAAACATAAGTTTTCATTTCTCTTGGATAATACCCAGAAGATGGTAAGTGGGCCATATAGTAAGTGTACATATGACTTTATATGAAAATGCCAAACTGCTGTCCAGAATGACTGCACAATTTTGCATTCCTACCATCAATGTATGAGAGTTCCAGTTGCTCTGCATTCTTGCTCACACATGGGGTTATCATGAATGCACATTTTAACCATTCTAATAGGTATATTGTGGTATCTCTTAATTTGCCTTGCCCTACTGAAAAATGTTGAGCATATTTTCATGTGTTTGCCATTGTTAAGTCTTCTAGGGTAAAGTGTCTGCTCAGATATTTTGCCTATTTTTTTAGCTGGGGTTTTTTTTTTTTTTTTTTGAGTTGTAAAAATTCTTTACAAATCCTGGATACAAGTCCTTTGCTTCCTCCTCTTCTCATTACTGGAAGAGATTGTATGGAATTGGTGTTATTCTTTCTAAAATGTTTAGTAAAATTCATTAATGAAGGTATCTGGGGCTGTAGTTTTCTTTTCTTGGAGGGCTTTCAACTATGAATTTAATATGTTTAATAAATATAGGACTATTCAGGTTATCTACTTTTCATTGAGTGAATTTTGTTGGTCTGTGTCTTTTATCCATTTTATCTAAATGGTCTAATTTATGTTCAGAGAGTTGCTTGTAGTACTCCCTTATCCTTTTGTATCTGTGAAGTTCATAGTTGATATCCCATCTTTCATATCTAACATTGATAATGTATCTTCTCTCTCTAGTTTTTTGGTAAATCTAGTGAGAAATTTATCAACTTTATTGATCTTTTATAAAAACCAGCCTCTAGTATTATTGATTTTCTCTATTTTTTAATTTTTCTTCAATTTCATTAATTTCTGTTTTTATATTTATTATTTTATTATTTTTGCTTTGCTTTGGTTTTAGCTGGCTATTCTTTTTTCTAGTTTCATAAGGTGGAAGCTTAGATTATAGATTTAAGAACTTTATTATTTTCTAAAATAAGTGTTTTATGTATAAATTTTCTACTAAGTACTGCTTTAGCTGCATCTCACAAATTTTGATATGTTGTATGTTCATTTGAATTAAATTCAAAATATTTTTTAATAATCCTTGAGACTTCCTTGTTGATCAATGAATTTCTTAAAGTGTGTTGCTTAATTTCCAAATAACTGGAAGTGTTTTGGATATCTTTCTGGATATTAATCTAATTGATTCCATTATGGTCAGAGAACATACTTTGTATAATTTCATTATCTTAAATGTAATGAAGTTTGTTCTGTGACCCAGAATGTGATCTGTTTTGGTGAATGTTCCATATATACCTGAAAATAATGTATATTATGTTGTTGTTTGGGTGGTATATTCCAGAAATGTTTACAAGGTCAAGGTTATTGATAGTGTTGTTTAGGTCTTCTATATTCTATATTCTTATGGATTTTTTGTCTACTTGTGCTATAAATTATTAAGAGAGGAGAATTGAAGTCTCTAACTATAATTCTGTATTTCTCTTTCTCCTTTCAGTTCCATCAGCTATTGTTTCATCAATATTGAAGCTCTGTTATTAAGTATATACGCATTTAAGGTTGTTATATTTTCTTGGTGAGCTGGCTCTTTTATTATTATTATTATTATGTAATGTCTCTATTCCTGATAATTTCCTTTTTCTGAAGTCTATTTTGTCTAATAGACTTACATTAATATGTTTATATATTATTAATAATTATATTAATCTAGAGGCTAGCTTTCTTTTGATTACTGTTTGCATGGCAGGGGCTTTCCCATCCTTTTACTTTTAATTTGTCAATAACATTGTGTTTGAAGTGAATTCTGTAACAGCATATAGTTGGGTCTTCTTGTTGCTTTTTTATCCAATCCAACAATCTTCAGCTTTTAATTTATGTGTTTAGGCCATTTATATTTAGCTTAAATATTAATATGGTTATATTTAGATGTACCATTTTATTATCAGTTTTCTATTCTCTTCCTCTTTTCTGCCTTTTAGATCATTTGAATATTTCTTGTCGTTCCGTTTTAGCTTATCTGTTGGTGTTTTTGCTATATTTTTGTTTTATAACTCATATAGCTCTTTCTTTAGGGATTACAATACACATACCTAGGTTTTCTCAGGCTACTTAGAGTTTACTATATCAAGTAAAGTATATAAACCTTACAACTGTATAAATTCCTTGCCCTTTACCCTTTATGCTACAGTGGTCATATTATTGAATCTAAATATATTAAAAATGCTATCAGATATGTTATAGTTTTCACTTTCAACAGTCATACAAAAATATGAATGTTACACAGATTTGTGTGTCACCCTTTCATTGGGGCCATGCCAATCTTCTTTGTGTGGTTTCCATTTTAGAATATGTGCTGCCAAGTGAGCACTAAATATGTTTTTAAAGTACTTTCCTGGTAAAAATTTATTCAAAACTTGCACCACATTTGTGAAACTATGGGCTTGAATTAGACATATAGTGTTTTTCTCCAGACAAAGCTAGAATTGTCTCTAACCAATTATTCTTTAACATTAAAGGGTACAAAATAAAGTCCTTTTATCTTGAGCTAAGGCATAATATGAAATTGAAAATGGAAAATATGCACATAAATAGTTTATGACCAAAAAGAATTTTTTTTCCAGCATTAAGCTTTATAATATCAAAACTATAAGTTATCTGCAGGGATGTCCAAATGGGAGATAATTCCTATATAATGTTATTGAAAGGGATCTGTCCAATTTTACAATAGCAGTAGATATTTGGAGAAGATAAAATGAAAGTTAACTCTGATAGGTTTGGGATTAAGGAAAGAGAAGTCATACCACACATTGTTTAGATCATAGCCAAGGAAATTATCGAAAATACGTGTGACACATTTTTCATTAAAACAAAAAAACAAAAACCCTCAAAGACATTTTATGCATATAATTTTATTTGCTACTGTCACATTGCCATTAAGAATATTGCCTACACTTCAACGCAGGGATGTTTTGAGTCTGTGCATCATGAAGCGAAGGCACCAGTTTCCCTCTGTAACCTTGGTCCTTCCCTAAAGTATGTAGTCATTGGCTCAGAATGTACAGCTGTGAAGGTGACTGTTTCTCTAAAGGCTTTGGTGATGTAAGCCTGAAGCCAGGCAGGAGGAAAGCAATTAAACATCACCTTGATTAAGTTATAATGTACCAAGAGGGTTGCACGTTGGGCTTGGTGACTGCTTTCTTCAGGAAGGAGGAATTTGCACCAAGAGTCTATGGGGAAACAGCCTGCCATAAAGGGTAATGAGGACATCTTTCCCTTTTCTTTGCCTATCAGATGCCTGACCTTTCAGGAAGTTTCAGCTAAAGCGCCTTTTGCTCCGTGAAGCCTATTCCTCTCCTCACCCCAACCATGGTGAATACTATCTTTACGTGACACCTTGTATAGCTCCTTCATCTTCCCAATTCATGTGGCAGCCTTAGTTTTCCTTTCATATAACTATTATTCTGAAAGGGATTTTGATCTCTGTTAAGACCGTTAAAACTATGCCTTTGTTTCCTCAAAGTGACTTCCATAGTGTGCATTAAGAAAAGCAGTTTGCAGAGCAGTTGAGAGGACAGGCTCAAGTCTGTCTGGGTTTAAATCCTGACCTCACCATTTCCTAGCTGAATGACTAGGGATAAGTTACTTAAATACCTCATGTCTCAGTTTCCCCACTTGTAAAATTGGGATCATTATACATTTGTAAATATTATACAAGTTCAGACATGTAAAGTGCTCAACATTTTTGCCTAGCACATAAGTATTATTACTTATTTTTTATTAGGCGATGAATTTTTTAATAAAGCTATGAAACAAATACAAGTTTTTAGTAAGGAAAGACAGAGCACAAACAGGATTAATTAAAGAGAAGGCAAAGAAGACAAAGAGAATTCCACCAGACTCTGGTGCAAAAGATTCAATAATTATTTTTTAAAGAAATGAAGGGTGGGAATGTCTGTTGGTATAACCACTTTAGAAAACCTATGGCAGTGTTTACACAAGGGGAGCATTCTTATACACTACAACTCAGCAAGTCCACTCCTAAGTATACATCCAAGAGAAAAGTGTCTGTGAATCCAACCAAAAGATGTTTGATAGAGAGAATGTTCGTGACAGAGTCGTCATGATAGTCAACTGCACAAATGTCCGTCGATGGAAGAATGAATAAATAAGTGTGTCGGTGAAAATGGATGATACACAACTACACATAGCACAATGGATGAATCTCACAAACATAGTAATGAACGAAAGAAGCCAGACACCAACATTCCAGGCAAAAAGATCCTATGCTGTTACAAGCCAGAATAATGGTTCCCCTGGGACAGGGGAGAAGAGAGAAAAGATGTAGAGAGTAGAGAGCAGGAGGAGCTTCTAGGGCTGTCGCTAACATTTTATTCTTCATCTGGCGCTGCTTACAGGGGTGAGTTGGATTGTGAAAATTCATTGAGGCGTACACCTAAGATATGTGCATCTTTTCTGTGTTTGCATCCTACTTCACCAAAACAACCAGAAGAGAACAGGAATGAAGCAAGATCAGAAAATAAAGAAGAAATAGAAAGAGAATGAAAGAAGGGAGAAGAAAAATAAACGAACCCAGAAGGCTGAAAGGCATGGATCCTTCCCTAAGCCTCACCTGACCGGGTTGACTCACCCCTCTGCCCCAGGCTCCACCCCTGCCCTGCCCCTCCCCAGCACCCTACTCTCCTTTTGCTCAGCCCAAGGACGGCAAATGCCCCTTTTGGTGGGGGTTCTGAGCATCGCTAAGACAGGAAGGGCTTTCCAAGTGGATAACGCTGGTAGTGGAGCTGACGCTTTATTAAAGAAACAGAAGACTTGAGAGCCATCTCCTCTCTCTCTTCCCCTTCCCTTTTCCCCTTCCCCTTCCCCTTCCCCTTCTCCTCGACTCTTTCTCCCTCCCCCTCAGTATCCGCCCTCAGGACATCCTCTTGGCCTTGGTGGCTTTGCCGGGGCCAGCTCTGTCTCCGCCTCCTGCCCTGCGGGGTCTTGGGGCTGGGGGCCGTGGCCCGGCCCTGGCCCGAGCTCCCGGGGTGTCCCCGCCCGGCTGACCCCGCCCTGCAGCCGCCGGCTATTTTGGGCGCGTTGGCGGCGGCGGGATCGCTGACAGTCGCGGATCCTGTGACACCTCCGGGCAGCCCGGCACTTGTTGCTCCCAGGACCTGTTGTCATCCCCTTAACCCGGCTTTCCCCGTGGCCCCCGCCTCCTCCCGGCTTCGCTCCTTTTCATGTGAGCACCTGGGACACTGATTTCTCAGACCCCGCTGCTCGGGCGGTAGAATAGATGGTTTTGTGAAAAATTAAACACCGCCCTGAAGAGGAGCCCCGCTGGGCAGCGACAAGAGTGCAGAGTGCTGGCCCGGGCGCTGCAGAGGTGGCGCCTCCCCGGCCCGGGACGGTAGCCCCGGGCGCCAACGGCATGACAGACTCGGCGACAGCTAACGGGGACGACAGGGACCCCGAGATCGAGCTCTTCGTGAAGGTAGGTCGGGCTCCAGGCTCCCGTCGCACCTGCCGCGCCTCCCGCCGGACTCACGCACCAGGGCTTGGGGTGCGCTGGACTCCGGACCCTCTCAGGAGGGCGGCGCGGAGCCCTGCGCTCCCCCAGGGCCTTTCCGCGGGCCCAGCGCTCCGCTGCGAGGCTCCTGGGCGGAATGGAGGAAGGCAGGTTCCGGCAGGTGGCCGTCTTCTCAGAGAGTTGATCCGCAGTTTGTCAACCCCCGCCCCCGCCTCTGCTGTCACCGCTGCGAGTCCGAGGCCAGAGCCCTGCCCGGGCGCGACTCGGGCTGGTCCTGAAAGACGTCTCCAGGTGTCCGGATGCGGCAGAAACCTGGCTGGACCCCTGAACCTTTCCTCTAAAACGAGAGGAGGGGGAGGGATGGGAGAGAAACGTTATTGACACAATGATCTTTGGCAAAGCGAAAATGACATTTCTTAAAATTCTCTTTCTCTCTTTCGCCCAGAGATCCTACAATAAAAGCCAAGGAGACAAAAGTGTTTTCTTGCTTGGTGACTTGCAAAGCAGAAAACAAGCACTCCATTCTCCGACGTTATTATTTTTGTCATAATCATGATTTTTCAAGGCCGTATCAAGGAAATGTTAGGCGTTTGGTAGTAGGGAGAGCCTCCCGTTCAACCTGATACAGACAGGGATGAAGGAGCACAGTGCAAATTAAATGAAGTCACCTTGCTCCCTGGATAGAAACTGCCTAATGTCAGAGCTGCTGTACTTTATTTGCAACCTGTAGGAGGAAGGATGGAGGCGAGGCTGCGGCGGCGTTTCCCGGTCCACCGGTGTAAGGAGAAAGAAACATTTGATCAGCCCTTGGTGCCGACTCTGCAGAACTAGGGAAACCTGAGGCTGCGGGAGAGTAGCCTCCAGGGCTGAGCAGAAACAGTCGCCAGGACTTGGGGGAGGGGAAGTCGGGGACTGCCTGGGCGCCCAGACCTTTCACAAAGGGGGAAAACTCTCCCAGTGCAAAGTTTCCCCAGAAATAAGCAGATCGCTGAGAAGAGAAGAGTCACTGGTGCCTGTCAGTGGCCTCCTGGCAGAATTTAAAAGGCATACATATTCCCTGGAATTGGGAAAATGTTATTTTGCCCAAAAGATCCTTCTCTACAAGCTAATTAAATAGATGTTTGCAAAAAGTATGAGATCTACATAAACCTTGATAACAATCCGTGGTCTTTGGTACTTTGACTCTTAAAATGTGACTTACTTTACACTTGGTACGTGATCTGTCTCCGTTGTCCCAGCCTACCACAAAGGTTTGTTAAATTTCTTCTGCTGGGTTTTACATTCTTTGTGTTTATTTTCCAAACTTACACCTGACATTTGGTGACACTTGCTTTCTTCAGCCTGTTCTCTTCCCACTGTGGCCCCTGTGCGCTCCTTTGGTTTCTGGGACTCCCCCCACCCCCACCCCAGGTAGGATTTCCAGGTCCTTTGGCAGACCCAGGTAATAAAGGAGCATTTCTCGTCTGATGCTGGGTAGTGTTGGACCTTAGGGCAGCAAGGGGGTGTTCTGAACCCCAGCAGCCAGGCCTGGGGCCTAGGGGTGAATAGGGAGAGCTTTAACAAAGCGATGAGTCTTGCCGCTCTCCTTGAAGAAAGCAATTCTAGGACTTACTCAGATTCCCTGAGAGTAGGTAGTTTCAAGGTGTCAAGTTCCTGAAAGATATTTGAAACACAAATTGGTTCTTTAGAACCAAAGCAGCCCTTTGCCCCACTCCTAGGTGCGGAGACTAATTCTACCTGCATCTTTGGAATTTTCTTGTTGGCAGTGTTGGAGAGTCTCTCCATTTATATAAAAACTTTACTGCACAATTTGCAGCATTCCCCAAAAAATTCTAAAATGACTGTGTTGTCATTTGTTTTTTCCCTAAAGGAAATCAATGAGAGCCAGGCAGGCCTTCATGGCTAGCTCAATACCCAGATTGATGGGGAGATCAAAACATCAAAACATCAGGTATGAAAGTTATTTTGACCCCTCCCTCAACCCCATCTTTTTGAGCTTCAGGTTAGCAGTTCTCATTTACAAGTAAATGGGACAAGTAAAGGCTAGAAATATTGTGAAATACAGATGCTGGCCAGGCCTTACTTGAACTGTGTCATTTGAGGGAAGCGATGTCTTTATTGACAGAATCACACTTTTCCAAAGTTTGGAGTTTCTCTGAGGTACATGCTTCCCCATAAAAAGAAAGGCCTTCTTGTTGATGGTGTCAGGTAACTGAAGCTTTTTCTGCAGAGCACGGTGAGTTGGTTTCTATGAAGACTTCCAAGAAGGATGGGTCCCACCCAGTTATAGTCATGACTTGGTCACTGTCAACACCCCCTTGGAAGGACCTCCCAACCTCTTGTTTCCACTGGGTGTACCACTCTAAATCACAGTCACCCAGTGAGTTTCACAAGGACATGTAATTGTAATTGTCTCCCAGGTCAATTGATAGTCATTATCTGTTACTACTACTGCTGATAATGAAAATGATAAGAAGAAGGAAAGATTGCAGCATATTAGGACATAATAAGTATGTTCAAATACCTTATCTCATTTGATCCTCAGCAACTTTATAAGGCTTGACTCACTCATGTGAAAGATAAAGAAAACAAATAAACTGGATTCACAGGGACCTTATGAGACTCGCTGTCAGAGCACTTGATGAGCTGCAGTTTGCTCTTCTTGTAACAGCCCAGGGAACTAAGAATGATGATTCCTCCTGTTTTGTTGAACAATACATGTGCTCACAGAAAGTAGGTAAAATGCCCAAAGGTAGATAGCAGATAGCATTCAGATCCAGTCCTCAAATCTAACAGTTTAGACTTTGAATTTGTCGCTCTTTTCCAAACACCTGTATGTCAGGCCTGGTACCTTATTTTGCCAAGTTAGGCTTTCAAGTGCCATCATGATGACATTTATTTATGTTATTAATCCATCCTAATGTGTTCATAGAATGCTTCCAAGGAGACTAACCCATTTCTGCTATGCACTCCAAGTCTTTCCCTTTCGGGGAACATTCTAACAGTGACTTTTAAGAGGTTATTTCCCCACATTTTTAGTTTCTACAATAAGAAATGTTAGATCACGTCAAGTCTGATTCTAATGTCCCATAATACCTGTGGATGGGACAGGGATTTGGAGACACAGTACCAGAGTTCAAGTCTTGCCTCTGCCTCTAATTAGCTAAATGATCCTGAACAAATTATTTAACTTTCAGGAGCCTCACTGGCCCCCTCTTAAAACAAGAGCATGGTTATAGATAAGGAGACCATATAATTTATTGTCCAAACCTAGACACTTTTGAGAGTGAAAGGGGATGATATCAATAATTAGGCTGGAACCACAGGTACAACCCATGATAGTTTGGGAGCAAATCAGGACATGTGGTCACTCTGGTTATGAAAATACTGTCATTGTAGATTTGCTGTGAGGATTCCATGGGAGAATATAGGTGAAAACACTTTGTAAATTGAAAATTCCTGTAAACACATTGACTTGGATGTTATGAGTCCCATGGCAGACTGAACCTTTCTGGACCTGCACGTCCCTGATTTGCCTTGGGGAACAAAGGCCTGGCTCCTTCCTCACTTGCAGGGATATTTTGAGAGTAAATGAGATCATATGTAGCTTGGACTTTGATCATAAAAGGAGGACAACAGGCTAGAGATAATGGCAGTGAGTGTGGTTTATTGAAAGAAATAGAGCAAGGAAGTGAAAGCAAAACAGAAAGCAATGTGAAAAGACAAACACAGGATGTGCTGTGTAGGTTAGATCAAGGCATTCCACCCATTTGCATTGCTTCCTCCACTCCCAGTCTCACCCCTGGACCCCAGAAGTGACTAATGATACAGACAAACTCGCCACAAATGTCTCTTGAGCCAGGAACTGAGGTTTCAACAGAAACCAGTGGTTCTCAGCCTTCACTACCTATTCAAACCATTGAGAGAGATTTTAAAACTTCTGATGGCAGTTTGCTCCCCAAGCCAATTACATCAGTGTGTCTGTGGGTGGGACCCTGAAACAATATTTTCATATCCACTCTCAGGTGACTCCAGTGTGCAGCCCTGGTGGAGAGCCACTGAGTCATAATCAGAGGCAGGTCCAATAGCAGGCAGCTTCTGCCACCGCTGACATAGGTGGCCTTGCTAATGCTGATTAAATGTCCAGAACTTCTAACAGCCTCAGGGCATCATGGTCAGAAGTGTTGTTGATAGAAAGCTTGCATCCAGTCGGTGCCCAGTTAACAGATGCTGACGAACTATTAAGCCCTATCCACAGGACTCCAGAACAATCGTGTATAGGGTTGGTCTAGTCAAAGAATCATCAGTTCAGCATGGGGGAAGTAAAACAGAGTTCTGCTAATTGTCTGATGGAAACGACTAGTCTTTCATTTATTGAGTGGCCCAAAAGTTTCTGAGTGGTGCAGGGTGCAATACAAGTTGTGGTGACTCGTGGTGTGGTCATCTGACTTCCAGAACAGATAGGATCAGATCTTGTGGTGTCGCCTCTATGTCCCTGCACTACTGTGACTGCCTGGTCACCTTGGGCAGCTTGCCTAAGCATGAGCTCACTAGGTTTTTAAAGTTCCCTTCATCATGTTAAGCTACTGTGTTTTTCTTTCCCACTATCTTCAGGTTTTGATCTGTAGTCAATAATGCAATACACAAATTTGCCTGCCCTGCTATGGCAGTGAGTGCTTCTTCTCCTGGTAACACATCCCTGGAGAGCTAGCGTCAAGGGTTGTATGATGCATATTTGAAGTGCCATGGCAGGGTGGTGGGAGTGAGGACTGGGTCAGCAGAGGCTGACGTCCACTGCCAGTGGTGTCAGCTCCTGCCTCCCTGATGACTTGTGTTGTCTCTTTGGGCATTTATTGGCCCCCTCCACGCAAGACAAATCATCGGTCAATTTAGACAGTCAGTTAGGTCAAAAACTTCTCATTCTTGGTTCCCTTTGAGTTGTCAGCTGCTGGGCCCATGTTAGTGGTGGCAAGAGATGTGGTGGACGAGTGAAACTTTGGTGTCAGGCTGTGGTTCACCAGTGTGTTGGCCAGGATGGGCTGCTTGACCTCTCTGGACCACAGATTATTATTTTTTTAAAACCAGTGCAGTGCTAATAGCAGCAGCACATCTTTCATGGAGTTGGTGTGAGAATTTCAAGCTAAGTATGGATCTGGCCCATTTTTAAGACTTTCTCTGTAGGCTCCATGTAGCACAATAAGTAAAAGTAAAGCCCTTGGGCCTCCCTCCCTTGATGTGTACAAGAAGTCAGAGGCTCAGTCCTACCGGCTGAATCTCACATCTCAGAACCAAGATACTTCTTGAAAGAAAATGTAAGTTTCCAAAGCAGGTTGTCATTCAGGGAACTGGAAGAGAAATGTTCCCGATTGTTGGAGCTGACCCCTGAGAACACAAGCAGTGTGTCTCATTACTGCAGACCAATGGCAGCTGAAGTACAGTGCAACCACCACTGGATCTGACTGCCTCCGACTGGACTGCTGCTCCACAAGCTGGAGCCCACTAGAGCCCATGTCTGGAGTAATGTGGTTGACCTGACTGTGGGGTAACTGCAGATCCCTGACCCATTGGGTTCTTCAAACTCAAAGGAAGTTGATTCCTCCTGTCAGTTGCTCCCTCATCCAAGAAAGCTCCTACATAACTGCTTCCCCAAGGCTCCTGGTAGCCAGGTCAGGGTACAGGATCCTCTTTATTTTCAAGAGGATCCCTGGTTCTCTTTGCAGATTTTCCTGCCCCCTCCTCAACAACCTTCCAGCTATGCATAGCCATAGGTGCTCTCATCAAAAATACTCACACATGCACACGTATTATATATCAGGATTATGGGGAAAATGTCGTAGGCTCTCACTCTCTGGTATCTATTAAAAAACTATTACCCAGAACACATCCTGAGTTGTATCTGTTGTCAAGACTGGAGGAACTAGAGATAGCAAAGATGCAAAGTGGTTAAGCATGAGTTTCCTAAGATGTAGGTCTGTAAAGGACTCTCTCTACCCAGGGTGTCTTAAATCTAACACTGCTTGTGTTCTGAGGGGTCAGCTCTCACAGTCAGGGACATTTCTCTTCCAGTTCCCTAAATGACAGCCTGCTTTGGAAACGTGTCTTTTCTTTCAAGAAGTATCTTAGTTCTGAGATGTGAAATTCTTTAAGGACAAATAAGATAAATAGCCTACTGTCTGAACTGAAATGAATTCTTCCCTGTAAAAAGAAATGGAGCTGTTAATTTCTAGAAGTTCTTTCTAGCTCTGTTGGCGTGGGAATAGTCAAAGACTTTTGCCAGCAGCACTGGAGGTAAACCATGGGTAGGCTGGTGGTTCTCAGCCTTTGGGGCATGAAAGAGTCACTGCACTTGCCTTCTTCACTTGTACCTGCCCAGGTCTTGTCTATAGAGATTCAGATTTAGGAGGGTGGGGTGAGGCCCAGGCATCTGTATGCTTAAAAAGCTACCCACTGGTGATTCTGAGGCTCATCAAAGACTGAGAACCACTGGTGCAAACCATGGGTAAATAGGGCTGAACTACTCAGTGGAGCATCAAAAGGACAAAATATGGTCCAGTTGCTACTTGAAACAAGCATTTCACAGGATGGAGGAGGCCGAGGCAATATGCTGGTTCACATGAATCACTCCAGATTGACCTCAAATAAACCAGAAAAGAGAGGAAAGGAATGCTTTTGACCTTTCTTTTGTAATTTTTCTTTTCTACCTTTGTATATTTTTTATTATATAGGAGTGACACATAATTTTAAATGGCAATGCATGAAGGAGATAGTAAGATAAAGAATGTAGGGAGTTAGGGGATAAAAGATAATCAATCAATCAATATATGAAAATGCTTACAGACCACCTACTCTGTGCCAGGCTCTGTGAAAGCTGAAGGGGGCTGGGGGAGATCAGAGAAGAAGACGGGCTCCAGTAGCTTGTGAGAGTGCCACTGAGGAGTGCAATGCAAACAAGCATCAGTGGCACATGAGTGACAGGAATGAAATGAGTCATGTATATGATGGGACCAGTGTGGCCCAAATGGTGTCTTCAGGCACAGTTTTGAGTAGGGTGGGACCTGAGTTGTGTCTTGAAGAATGATCAGGATTCAGAGGTGGCCAAAAGTGAGCAACCATATCAGGTCCAGCAGAGGTGTGGAGATGGGGATGCTCAGGGCTTATGGGTACACGGGGTTGTCTGAAGCCAGTGGTATATGGAAGGAGCAATTGGAAATAGGACAGCAAAAAAGCCAACAACAGTGGCAGGAGGGGGCCTTGAATGGGAGGTAAGTGGTATCTGCTCCCTTGTAAATAGTGGGGAGTAACTGGAAGTGTCTACACAAAATAGGAGATTGACTTGGGTTATGTTTAGAAAGATTCATAGCTGGACTTCGTGCTTTAGTGGGAAGATGAATGAACTCAAAGTATGATGGATACCCTAAAATTCCTGACTTGATCACTGCACAATCTATGCATGTAACAAAATTGCTCATGTACCCCATAAATTTGTGCAAATGAAAATGGGGAAAAAAAAGAAAAAGAAAAAAAAAACAGAAAAAAAAAAGAAAGAAAGAAGACCTGGATTCCAGGTCTGCCACACACTGGTTGCATGTCTTGCTTTAAGGGTAAGTTTTTTTTTTTCTATAAAATGTGATCAACATTCATAAAACCATAGAATTTATTATTTGGAAAAGCTTCCAGAAGTCATCCAGTCTGACCTTCTCTGATGAGATAACTTCCCAATCTAACACTTTGGGATATATACTATGTGGGTTTAAGGAAGAGTAGTGAGATAAAATGTGAGCTGCTGCTGTTTTTGCCATTGCTATTATGGCTGCATTCACTGTGCCCATGTTGGAATGAGAGCCCTGAGGCAGAAGTCAGTGAGGAGACTATTCCAGTGGTCCCATCACAAGGCCAGGTGAGTCCAAACAAGGGCCGAAAGACAGAGTGTGTTGTGGAATAGAGAAGTGAATACAAAATTAAGTGCATGCCTTGGAAGAAGCGTATGCAAATACTGTATATTAGGGGCACCAACACCGAAGACTCAGCAGTTTCCTGGTACATTCACCCCTGGAAAGGTTAGTGTCCACATCTAGAATGGTGATATCTTTGATAGGTTTGACCATTACTGTCTAAGATATTGTAAATTGAAGAGTACAGACAAACTAATTGGGCTTTAAGTTTCCTTTTAACTCTGAAAGCCTATGTATCCTGTGAGGAAGGGAGTTGCTGTTCATTAAAATCATTTGAATTTGGAATGGTGTAATGTGAAGTGCTGGCAGGCCAGTCCCGTGCAGATGTTCCTTAGAATGCTGGAGAATCAGAGCTGAGGATCACAGGGGGTCAGGGCTAGGGATGTTTATCTGAACTTCTGCTAGAGCTACAGTTGACGGAGGAGGTTCCCCAGAGGAGGGAGCATGGAGAAGAAGTACAGAAATAAGGACTTGCTTTAAGAAATGTCTTTTGGTGCTGGGCGTGGTGGCTCATGACTGTAATCTCAGCACTTTGGGAGGCCGAGGTGGGGGGATCATGTTAGGAGATCGAGACCATCCTGGCCAACTTGGTGAAACACCATCTCTACTAAAATACAAAAAAATTACCCGGGTGTGGTGGCACACGCCTATAGCCCCAGCTACTTAGGAGACTAAGGTAGGGGAATCGCTTGAACCAGGAGGTGGAGGTTACAGAGAGCCGAGTTTGCACCACTGCACTCCAGCCTGGTGACAGAGTGAAGCTGTCTCAAAAAAAAAAAAAAAAAAAAAAAAGGAAAAAAAAAGAAAAAAAGAAATGTCATTTTAGAGGGAGGAATGAGGCCCTTGAGGAGTTAGCCACGGTGATCAAGCAATAAGAGGTAGGAAATAAATGCAATGTCCTAGGCAAAGGAAATCATGTGAACAATGGCTCAGAAGCAAGACAAGCCCGGATGTGTCCCAGAAAACTCAGAGCTCTGCTTGGCTGTGCTGAAGAGGGTGTGAATGGATATTGGGAAGGCAGATAAGAATATAAGTTAGGGGCCAGGCACGGTGGCTCACATCTGTAATCCCAGCACTTTGGGAGCCTGGGTTGGGCAGATCATAAGGTCAAGAGTTCGAGACCAGCCTGGCCAATATGGTGAAACCCCGTCTCTACTAAAGATACAAAAAATTAGCTGGGCGTGGTGGCACATGCCTGTAATCCCAGCTACTCAGGAGGCTGAGGCAGGAGAATCACTTGAATCAGGGAGGCGGAGGCTGCAGTGGGCCAAGACTGCACCATTGCAGTCCAGGCTGGGCAACAGGGCAAGACTCCATCTAAATATATACATATATATATATATATATACACACACACACACACACACACATATATATGCATATGTATGTATATATATGTATATATATATGTGTGTATATATATGTGTGTGTATATATATGTGTGTATATATATATGTGTGTGTGTATATATATATATGTGTATATATATATATATATGTGTGTGTGTGTGTGTATATATATAAAAGTTAGGGCTCTGTCCTAATCTGTTTGAGCTGCTATGACAAAATGCCATGAACTAGGTAGCTTATAAACAACAGAAATACAAAAAATACAAAATCAATGTGCAAAAATCACAAGCATTCCTACACACCATTAACAGACAAACAGAGAGCCAAATCATGAGTGAACTCCCATTCACAATTGCTTCAAAGAGAATAAAATACCTAAGAATCCAACTTACAAGGGACGTGAAGGACATCTTCAAGGAGAACTACAAACCACTGCACAATGAAATAAAAGAGGATACAAACAAATGGAAGAACATTCCATGCTCATGGGTAGGAAGAATCAATATCGTGAAAATGGCCATACGCCCCTAGGTAATTTATAGATTCAATGCCATCCCCATCAAGCTACCAAAGACTTTCTTCACAGAATTGGAAAAAACTACTTTAAAGTTCATATGGAACCAAAAAAGAGCCCACATCACCAAGTCAATCCCAAGCCAAAAGAACAAAGCTGGAGGCATCAGGCTACCTGACTTCAAACTGTACTACAAGGCTACAGTAATGAAAACAGCATGGTACTGGTACCAAAACAGACATAGATCAATGGAAAAGAACAGAGCCCTCAGAAATAATGCTGCATATCTACAACTATCTGATCTTTGACAAACCTGACAAAAACAAGCAATGGGATAAGGATTCCCTATTTAATAAATGGTGCTGGGAAAACTGGCTAGCCATATGTAGAAAGCTGAAACTGGATCCCTTCCTTACACCTTATACAAAAATTAATTCAAGATGGATTAAAGACTTACATGTTAGACCTAAAACCATAAAAACCCTGGAAGAAAACCTAGGCAATACCATTCAGGACATAGGCATGGGCAAGGACTTCATGTCTAAAACACCAAAAGCAATGGCAACAAAAGCCAAAATTGACAAATGGGATCTAATTAAACTAAAGAGCTTCTGCACAGCAAAAGAAACTACCATCAGAGTGAACAGGCAACCTACAAAATGGGAGAAAATTTTTGCAACCTACTCATCTGACAAAGGGCTAATATTCAGAATCTACAATGAACTCAAACAAATTTACAAGAAAAAAACAAACAGCCCCATCAAAAAGTGGGTGAAGGACATGGACAGACACTTCTCAAAAGAAGACATTTATGCAGCCAAAAAACATATGAAAAAATGCTCATCATCACTGGCCATCAGAGAAATGCAAATCAAAACCACAATGAGATACCATCTCACACCAGTTAGAATGGCCATCATTAAAAAGTCAGGAAACAACAGGTGCTGGAGAGGTTGTGGAGAAATAGGAACACTTTTATACTTTTGGTGGGACTGTAAACTAGTTCAACCATTGTGGAAGTCAGTGTGGCGATTCCTCAGGGATCTAGAACTAGAAATACCATTTGACCCAGCCATCCTATTACTGGGTATATATCCAAAGGACTATAAATCATGCTGCCATAAAGACACGTGCACATGTATGTTTATTGCGGCACTATTCACAATAGCAAAGACTTGGAACCAACCCAAATGTCCAACAACGATAGACTGGATTAAGAAAATGTGGCACATATACACCATGGAATACTATGCAGCCATAAAAAGTGATGAGTTCTTGTCCTTTGTAGGGACATGGATGAAACTGGAAACCATCATTCTCAGTAAACTATCGCAGGGACAAAAAACCAACCAGCGCATGTTCTCACTCATAGGTGGGAATTGAACAATGAGAACACATGGACACAGGAAGGGGAACATCACACTCTGGGGACTGTTGTGGGGTGGGGGGAGGGGGGAGGGACAGCATTAGGAGATATACCTAATGCTAAATGACGAGTTAATGGGTGCAGCACACCAACATGGCACATGGATACATATGTAACAAACCTGCACATTGTGCACATGTACCTTAAAACTTAAAGTATAATAATAATAATAAAAAAAAGAAGTTTGGTGCCAGTTACCCCATATCCTATATCAACCTCTATGGACCTTGGGGTGATGGTTTATTTTCCACTTTTGTTTAACATTGTTCTATGGTAAGGGGGAAAAGAAACAAGTGTCCAACTGGAGAAATAAAACAAAAGGGGAAGGAGGAGAGGATGTGCAGTGAATGGAGTCCAACTGGGAACCCATTACCTAGAATAGAGACTAAGTAAACACCTTGTCCCAGTTACTCTCTTAAACATCCAATTTGGGAGATTGTCATGGCAACAGATAGAGGTTTCTTGATCCAGCCCAAGGCTCCTCTCCTGTCAATGTCCACTTCTGCTTCCTAATGCTGCCAGTGTGCATGGGCCCCATCGACACCAAGGGTGAAGATGAGGGGCCGTCTCACCTGCCTTTTATTCATTTGCACATTTGCTCTCTGTGGCATTTTATAGTCATAGCATAAAATCTACAGACAGCACTGTCTTTAGAATTTGCCCGTGAAACCAAAGGAGCCATATGTCCATGGCCTTTTGTCACAAATGCCTCAGGTTTTACTTGTGGAATTGAAGGTTCTGGGCAAGGCTTCCCCACAGGCTCTGGGAGAGGGGAACTGTGTGGGGAAAGTTATGTGGCCTTTCCTCATTTAGGTACTTTGTGAATATAACAGGGATCTGATCTGTGTGGCTGGATTATTATTATGAAGTCAAATAAGATAAGAAACATGAACCCCTTTTGCAAACAACAGTCTTCACTGTTCAGATGTCAGTCACTGCCTTGGTTGGTATAGGCGAACTGCTGAAACAACAACCTACCAACTTTTTCACACAGTAGCTCAATGCAGTGTTTGGTGAGTGGCCTTCCCCACTTGGACTCCCTCCACCCTGTTGTTCTGCCACCCTGCGGGACTGCCAACTCCTCTGCTGGGCTCTCTACAGCCAGCCAGCACAGGGAAGATTGAAGTTGGAGGACAGCATGGTAGGTTTGCATGGTCGAATCACTTCCACCCACTTTCCATAGTCCAGAGCTCAATCCTGTGGCTGTTCCTCTGCGCAAGGGAAGCTGGGAAGTGTCATCTAACTGTGTTCCAAGGACAGAGAGGAAACAGGTTTGGAGCTAGTCTCTACCATAGAAACTAAGTTATGTATTCTTGTTTCCTACTACAAACTGGCATCCCACCTGCAGCCTCTCTCACCTCCTGTCCACCATGCTTAATACTGTCCACTTAATCTTCCTAAAGAAGAATCTTCTCCTTTATGACATCTATTCCCCATCTGCTAGATCAGCTTCAACTGCTTCCACCTGATATTGAAGCTATTCTTGCATTCCTTTTCCCAGCGTTATTTCCCATATTCTGTTAAAATGTTTCCTTGTGTGTACATACAGTTTTCTGAAGCATTTTTGGGTCTCTTATCCTTCGAGGAAGGAAGATAGTTAATCCTCTCACATACCAGGTGATTTGTCAAGGGCTGCATGATAGATTCCTCTATATAAACTTGAAACCTGGAGATCTGGACTGCAGACCTGACCACTCTCCACCAGAACAGGGTTTCCCAGGCTTGCACAGGCATAAGAACCACCTGGGGCATTTTCCAGACTCCAGCCCAAATGTGTGAATCAGAGTCTTCAGGGAAGGAGGTCCCAGATACCTGTAATTTAAGAAGTGCTGCAGGTGATTCTTGTGCCCAGTCTGGTTAAGGGAACACTGCCCTTAACCTAACCAGGCCCCATGGGAGTATCCAAAACCCACAGGGGTGAGTCTAACAGTGGAAATTTAAAGCCCTGTGACATTCAAATGTAGGAGAGATTTGGGAGGCGAGTGGTCTTCTACTGCTCTCGGGTCACCCCAAGGTACATAACATCTCAGTCATTTTATATAGTGACCTTTAGCCTTAGGATCTGCTCCATGGCCCATGGAATTGTAAAAACAGTTGCTGCCTTGTTTATTGTTTTGTTGTTGGTGGTGTTGTTGTTTTTGCAAAGATATTTATCCCCATCCTCAAAGTATAAGGTTCTTGAAGAGGAAAATGTTGGGAAAGAGATAGCGGGGAGGGAAGAGGGAAAAGGGTAGGTGAGACAGGGGATCACTGAAGTGGCTTATGATACAGAAAAATCAGTCTTCATACCCGTCCTCTTTGGTCCCATGAGTGGTGTCTTTGCATTTTCAAAATCAGAGAATCAGTTTAGAAATTGAATAATAGCAACAGTGGCTAACTGCTATTCTGAACTCCTTAGTTACGCTGATTCCTTGAATTCCATGGAGTAGGTCTTGGTACTATTCCCAATTTACAGATGAGGAAACTGAAGGTCAGACTGAGTCCCATCTGGATAAATGCACAGAGCTAGGACATTGTAGAGCCTGGCTTCAAACTTTGTCCCCTGGCATCAGAATCTGTGCTCTCTCCTGCTTCATTTTACCCAGCCCCTTGTAGCTTAATGAGGAGAAATTGCTGCGCTAAATCAGAAGGTATTTTTCCAATGGCGAGCAAGAATGAGATGACCAAGGTTTTGCCTTTCCTTAATTCTCCATAGGTGGCAATGAATAGCCCAAGTTCAAGGTCAGATCCCAACACTTAGGCAAGAAAGCAGGGCAATTACCAGATTGGATGAGTTAGAGCAGCCTAAAGACGCACCTGTTCTCAAGTCTCCTACCCACTTCTCTGCCATAGTGACATGAACTCCCATTCTTTGATCAATCCCTTTGGCTTAAGGAATGTTTCTTAGAGGTCCTTTTTAAAATATACATATGCTACTTGTAATGGGCTACCTATGGATGCAGTAGCCCCAGCTGACGCATTAGCTGGGATTACTTTATCAGGTCAGTAGGCAGAGGGAAGAGGACCAGAAGGAAGTGGGTAAGAGAGACCAGGAGTATTGTATGCCACTGGGAACAAAAAGTGTACCTGTTGTGCATTGTGGGAGTGGCCACCAAGAGCAGATTTTGTCCCCTCGCCAGTTTGCCCAAGATGTGACATTGGCCCAAGTGCCTCAGTCAGGATTCTAGAGTAAGCTTTGAAAATCATCTTTGCAAGGATGAAGCCACTGACTCGGGAGAAATCTTACATCTATTCCAGTCAGCTCTGCTTCCATTTCTAAGACCTAGACTCATTTACAGATATGTATGGCAGAGTCCCACACACACACACAAAAATTACAGACTATTCGCTAGGCACTATAAAGGTGAGATATAACAATAAATCTAAAGAAATTTACAATATTGTCCATGGAATTCGGTGGATTCCATCGAGTCCTCGCAGGATTCTAGCAGCTTCATTCCTCCTTAAGGCCCAGACAAGTTAGGCTGTTATAATGCCACATAGAAGACTGAAAGCAGAGGTGAGAATAAAGCTGCTGCTGAGTTGAGTTTACTCCCTGGCAGAATGGGGGAGGAGGGGTCCAGCCTTGCTGCTAGGACTTTCTGAGTCATTCTGAGACACTTGGCATGGTCAAGGGTAGCAGGATCAGGGAAGGCATTATAATAAAAATAATTTGTACAGCATCTCTCTCCTATGCACCAGACATTGTGGTGACACTGTTTAATCCAGTATCCCTACTCCTTTAGGTATATTGTGATTGTTTTACATGCAAAATCTGGCTTCAGAAAGGTTAGGTGTTTTGCTCAAGGTCCCATGGAAAGTGGCAGAGTTGGGGTTTCTGACTAACTCCAAAACCCTTTAATGTGTGTTCATAATTAAAGACAATAAAAAATGAAGTCAAGGTACTTGAAATGCACTTTTCCACGTGGCAGCTATTTACTGAAGCCTGCCAGGTGCCAGGCCCTGGGTCTTGTGGGGGAAGCCAGCTGGGCCCTGGCAGAACTTGCAGCCTGGGGGTCTGGGAGAGTGGCAGCCACTGGGCATTTGGAAGGACTGTAGCCTGAAGGCAAGAATGAGGCTATGGGAGCTCCAAGCCAAGGGACCTGGTATCAGGAAGGCACTGAGCAGAGTTTTGCAGGACAGGCGGGGAAGAAGTTGGGGTTCAGTTCAAGTGTGCAACATGAGGGGAGAGGCCCAGCTAAGCTCAGGCAGAGAAGAGGGAGAAAGCCATCCACCTCTTCCCCTCTCTCCCCCATAGACCTGTTGCCAGGGCAGATTCCAGAGCAGGTGATAGGGGGACACCAGGCTCTCCCCAGGACCTTCTCTTGGTACCCACCTCCCCCAGGAGAGTAAGGACACTTCTGGAGAAAAATCATGGACTATCTCTTCTGGTTCTTTTCCCAGTTTAGGTCACCCTAAAGGATGATAAGAGGCTTATCTAGACTTAACACTCCTCAGAAAGCATTTTCCATCTGTGTACCAAGAGTTGCTCTTACTAGGGCGAGGCACCTTTCATTCCAGAGTGGGAGAGAAATGCCTCTCAAAGGGAATGCCTTGTTGGTGAACACTGTAGAGTGAAGGAATACCCAGACTTCATTTCAAAGAGTGGTCATCAGATGCACCTAGTTGACAAGAGGTTTGTAACGTGGGGGGTGGTCAATGAAGAGCTGGAAAAAGAGGCTCTGTGATATAGTTTGGCTCTGCGTCCCCACCCAAATCTCACCTTGAATTGTAATAATCCCCATGTGTCAAGGGAGAGACCCGATGGAAGGTAATTGAATCTTGGGGGTTGTTTCCCCCATGCTGTTCTCCTGATAGTGAGTGAGTCTATGAGTCTGATGGTTTTATAAGCATCTGGCATTTCCCCTGCTGGCACTCATTCTCTCTCCTGCTGCCCTGTGAAGAGATGCCTTCTACCATGATTGTAAGTTTCCTGAGGTCTCCCCAGCCATGGGGAACCATGAGTCAATTAAACCTCTTTTCTTTACAAATTACCCAGTCTTGGGTATTTCTTCATAGCAGCATGAAAACGAACCAATACACCAGGGATGAAAGACAAAGACCATCCATGTCATGGCTGTGCTCCTTCGGTTTGGTGCTGACTTCCATCAGCTGGGTTCAGATGAACAGGTGGTAACAACTGAAAACGGTGACCCTGAAGTCACAAATCAGATGGATCCTCCCCTCATGGTGGGTGTCTCCTTCAAAGGAGCATGTGCACCATCATCTTATTATTACACAGACGTACACAGTATGTGTGTGTATTGTATATATACAGTTAACCTCCAAACAACGTGGGGGTTAGGGACACTGACCCCTCCATACAAGTTGAAAATCCATGTGTAACTTTTGACTTCCTAAAATCTTAACTACTAATAGCCTACTACTGATGGGAAGCCTTACTGATAACACAACAGTCAACACACATTTTGTAGGCTATATGCATTATATATGATATTATTACAATACAGTAAGGAGATAACAGAAAATGTTATTTAAAAAACCATAAGGAAGAGAAAATAGATTTACTATTCATTAAGTGGAAGTTGGTCATCATAAGTCTTCATCCTCCTCATCTTCACATTGAGTAGGCCGAGGAAGAAGAGGAGGAGGAAGAGGAGGGGTTGGCCTTATTCTCTCGGGGGTGACAGAGGTGGAAGATCCACTTATACTTATCCATGTATAAGTGGATCTGTGCAGTTCAAACTTGTGTTTTGCAAGAGTCAACTGTATACACAAACAATGTACAGGGTACACATATAAATTTTATGTGTATATATAATATGTATACATATACTTTTCTCCTAAGATTTGAGGGTCAAAACTGAAATACCCACATCCACATAGTATTTGGCACATACCATATACCCAGCAAATGATATTCCTGTGTAAATCCATACCCATCTTTGCATTTATTTTCACCAATTGTCAAGTAGTAGAGCATTACAGTGGCGTTCAGGAAACTTGATTTTTGGTTCTGCTTTCTGCCATTCTGTTATTTTCAACTGGCAGCTTGGGTTTCTTCATCTCTAAAATAAAAGGATTGGATAAAATGATACCCGAGGTCCCTTTCAGCTCTAAAAGTTGATTCTTTGATTCTCCTGTGTACCTCACTGTGTGAGGTCCCATGGGAGGTTCCAAAAGTACTCTGCTCTCAGGGAGCTTACAATATACTTGGTGAAGGGCCTTGGAGCTCCCGTAGCCTAGGTTGCGGTCAGCAAATGTGCTCTGTAAAGAGTCACAGGGTGAATGTCTTAGACCTTAAAGGCTATACAGTCTCTGTTGCAGCTACCCAACTATGCCGTTGTAGTATAAAAGCAGCTGTAGACAATATGTATAAACAAATGGACATAGCTGTATTCTAGCAACACCTCATCTTCAAAAACAGGTGTGAGCTGACCACTGACCTAGGTACCCCACCAAGAAGGAATTGAATGAATGTGGCATGATGCCTGGAACTGTGGGCTTGGCCTTTGCTGTAAATGGTGATGAGGTTGGAGGAGCTGCCTTCAGTGAGAGTGGCCATATTCACCTGTCACCGTCCATTCCATGAAGCACTGAGATCTGGCCACTTCAGGGTTGAGTTGCAAAATGAAGCATTCTGAATTACTTGGAGAACATTCTGATGTGAATCCAGGTTATTAATATTCCTATCCTGCATGTGTTGAAATATTCTCAGGGGCTGAAGCTTAGGACTTTGTTGCCAGGTCCATAGAAAGGTTTTTGTGGTTGCAGACTCAAGTCCTCGGGTGGGAGACCTGGACGTAGACAGAACCCATTCCCTAATTGTACCACTACACCTTCTCTCACTTCCTCTGCACTTGGGGTGCTATTCTGACAAATCATTTCCTTGATATTTACTGCTTAGCCTCCTGGCTCCTGCCAAGCCATGTGCTGCTGACACATGCTGCTCCTCTGAGCAGCGTCCTAACATCTGTGTGCTGGGACATAGCCACCTGCCTATGGGAAGGTAGCTAGGAAGTTCCCACTTCCCTAGTGGAAACTCACAGCAGGTCTTTCCAGGATGTCACCGTGTGAAAAATATAATGATTATCTCATTTCCAAACCAATTTTGCACACCAGGTGAGTTAGCCAAGCCATTCAAACAGGAAAGCCATTCTGTGAAGCCCCAGACAACCGCTCCCAAGGACAGATTACCTGAGAAAGGAGAATACTGTCTTATGAGGTCACGCATTCCTAATGGTAAACACTCGAGGCGGTTTCTGCTCTTGACTTCCCTACACCCTTGATCAAGCCACTTGGCCTCTCTGGGGAATTTTTCAACCATGAAACAGATGGAACCACATTCCTGGGCCTGCTGGGTCCTGGCCTTAATTCAGATTGTATAAACTCATGGAATCTACTTATAGTCTCTGGCTTTGGTTAACTTACTTTGGTTAACTTTCACATTAGCCACTTTCATTGTGTGTGTGTGCATGCCTAATTTCCTCATGTTCCAGGCCTTTTTCCATAGTCTCAAATGCCATGATCTGGCAGGAATTTGGTTCTTTCTTTTGCCAGCACGTAATAATAAAGGGCACTTTTGCCCACTATTCATATGTTTGTATTTTGGGAGTATTTTTAACTGATTTTGTTATTAACGTATGTAGTAGATGTTCGTCCTACTTCATTGCTACCCAGTGCCATTTGAACACGCTTCTTAGGCCCAGCATCTTCAAGGCAGAAGCCAAGAACTGGCTTTCTAACCCTATTTCTCTTTTGCTTAATTTAGCTAGAGTGAGTTCTGCAGTTTGCAACAAAGAGCCCAGATCATTATTTCTTTTATTTCTTTTTTTTTTTTAGTTCTGGGGTACATGTGCAGGGTGTGCAGGTTTGTTACATAGGTAAACATGTGCCATGGTGGTTTGCTGCTCCTATCAACCCATCACCTGGATGTGAAGCCCAGCATGCATTAGCTATTTTTCCTAATGCTCTCCCTCCCCCCACCCCAGCCCTCAACAGGCCCCAGTGTGTGTGTGTTGTTCCCCTTCCTGTGTCCATGTGTTCTCATTGTTCAGCTCCCACTTATACATGAGAACATATGGTGTTTGGTTTTCTGTTTCTGTGTTAGTTTGCTGAGGATAATGGCTTTGAGCTTCCATGTCCCTGCAAAGGACATGATCTCATTCCTTTTTATGGCTGCATAGTATTCCACCGTGTGTATGTACCACATTTTCTTTATCCAGTCTCAGATTATTATTTCTTTAGAAAAAAAAAATAAATGGAATTTTCTTTTGAATCTTATATATCCTATGATATTAATTATAATACCTAATTTGAGTGCTTCTAAATGTCTCATTAGGATATTTAGCACCAAAGATTTATTTTACAACTTCAGTAAATTATTTGGGATGCTTTTAATAGAGAAAACAGAAATGTCAATCCGGTATTGTAGGTAGGGCTTGTATGAACACAGAATTATCTGAGTTGCTGGGCCAGCCTTGGGAGGCCTGCGTAAAGCAGATCAAACTGTGAGTTCTTTCTCCTCCCTCTCCATCCCCTCTTCTGTTACCAAAGTGAAGGTTTCTCACTGAGTGAAATCAAGTTATAAAAATTTCTGAAAACCTCCTTCAAGGGAAAAGAATAATAGTAATAACAGCTCACATTGACTAAATGCTTACTATGTGTGCTCTAATAGCTTTATGTGAATTTATTATTTAATCCCCACAACTTTATGTATTAAATACTATTATTAGGATTGTATAGATGAGGAAACTGAGGCACTAATTGTTAAGTGGCTTATTCAAGGCCACACAGCTTATACATGTTCCTAACCTGTCATCTCTCCTAAGGAGTGGCCAAAGAGGCCTGCCTGGTGTCTGGAGTGAAGGAACAGTGTTCCCTGGCCACCTTGAGGTTTTTTTTTTTTTAAATTCCTTTCTTTAATTCTTTCTTCCCATCCCTTTTCCTGGATACTGTAATAGGCTTGGATATTGAGAATATACTAACAGTACCTGTTCACTATACATTTCCCAAGTTTATATGAAAATATAAAAAGGAAAAGAGCTGTTATTTACAAATATATTAGTTCCCTTTAATTATTTTCTGGTGAGAGTGTGAATGGGTGAGGGCAAGAGCAGACATAATTGTAACCAACTGTCAAGGATAGGAAGTGTCAAGGAAGCTTCAGCAGTGGTTGGAGGGAGGTCAAAGGTGTAGGCACTGGGCACTCTCTGTAGGTCCGTGGGCACTGTACACAGTTGACTTCCTTTACTTGCCCAGATTTATCTGCTTCTTTCACCACTCATGATACATAGTTTTGGGTAATACATGCCCAATTTTTTATTTTAATTTTAATTTTTATTTTTTACTTTAAGTCCCGGGATACATGTGCAGAATGTGCAGGTTTGTTCCATAGGTATACATGTGCCATGGTGGTTTGCTGCAACTACTGACCCATCCTCTGAATTCCCTCCCCTCACCCCTCACCCCCCAACATGCCCTGGTGTGCATTGTTCCCCTCCCTGTGTCCATGTGTTTTCATTGTTTAACTCCCACTTATGAGTGAGAGCACGCGGTGTTTGGTTTTCTGTTCCTGTGTTAGTTTGCTGAGGATAATGGCTTCCAGCTTCATCCATGTCCCTGCAAAAGACATGATCTCATTCATTTTTATGACTGCATAGTATTCCATGGTGTATATGTACCACATTTTCTTTATCCAGTCTATCATCAATGGGCAAATAAATGCCCAATTTAATACTCATGTCATTCACTACCTGAGTAACAACATGTAAGACAGTTAACTGTTATCCTTACCCTCAGCCTGTTGAATTCCCATCTGGTCAGCCTTCACTGAAGATGTAGTCTTGGTGGGGACATCTGCTGACCATGAGCCCTGCCTTTAGTCAACCACGTGGAGAAATGATTCAACTTATTTATGTCAATCTCAAGAAAAAAGCTGAGGGCTGATTTTAAGATTTTAAGTGGAGAAGGCATCTTTGGCTTAACACGTCAAAGAACTTTCTTAAAATAAAACTTCCCCAAGAGAGCAATGGGGTATCTTGAGAAAGGTGGTGAGCTTCCCATGAACGGATGTATTTTAACAGAGGCTGAATGATTTCCGCAGGGCTTGCTATAGAAAGAATTCATGTATTTGGGCCCAACACATAGTACTGGGCACATAGTAAGTGTACATTAACCAATAGCAACTGTTAGCAAATCTGTTCCCATTCTAGTGGCCCATGTTTTTACCTTCTCCTTAGTTTACAGTTTTATTTAAAAAGGAAAGGTGAAAGTGATCAGGACCTCTGTTATGTGAAAGTTTGTCAGGGTTAGAAATGTGATTGAATGATGCTGTGTTTTTGTAGTGCTACAGCTACTCAGAGTAGCAAGAGAGGGGTTTTCTCTCCCATGTCCTGTGGTTGATGTAACTCACACAGATTTGAGGTCCTCAGATATTTATCTGGTTTATGTTGTAACAAAATTGGTTTGAAGATATTTGAAAGCAGATGCGTTGATCTTTACTTCCACATTCCCTGCAAATCTTTGTATAAAGCTAAGAATTTCGAGGTGCAAATTAGATTTTCAGAGCTTGATTGATTGTTGAATAAAGTTTTGCCTACCATAGTGATCACATTTATAAAATATTAAACATGCTAATGGTTCCCTTTTGTCCAAAATGTATTTTGCTCAATTACTTTAAAATAGATATGAGAACTTCATAGTTTGCAATGGCAATGTAGACATTAAAATGTCAGAAGTTTTCCTTTTATGAACAATTAGATGTTTTCTGCTCATATGGCCTTATAAAATCTCCCCCATCTCTGAAGATTTGGAAACCAGGTCATGCCCAGTGAGCTTCAGGACCAACTGGAGTTTTCCAGTTTTCTAATTGCTAGCATCTGTTTCCTACAAGAATCACTGGACCAGAATTGCTCTCTTGGTTATTGATGGGAAACGTCTCCTCAAATATCTCAAAATGCTTTTCAGACCTCTGCCCAGTTAGCTTGTGTATGTGTGTCTGTGTGTGTGTGCACACACAGGCACACATATGCACACATGCACAGATGCACATATAGACCAAGTATTCTCATATTCTCAAGGCAGGGGGGCAATTATCACCCCAAAGGGAATAAAATTGGTTAATACGGGGTAAAAAAATATACTCTTTTTATATATAAGGCATAAATATATACATATAGCCCTTAAATAGATATACAGTGTATCTGTGGTATTAAGTCTATATAAGGGTGATTAGGGAAAACATGTTGACAAAGGTTCCTTGAGGGAGGTGATAATGAAACTAGGGTTGAGAAACACTGATACAGACTTGTAGCAGTTATACTGATGTGTAAATACACAGGTATTTCTGCATTCACACACAGGCCACCCATGCATATGATGCATACGTATCTGTAAGGCATAAACACACGCTACATAGGTTTACCCAGGGAATTGAATTCGTAGTGGGGCAGGACTGAATTCTGTGGTCTTTCTAAAATTCTATTCAATAAAGAATCTCTCCATGAAGGATTTGTTTTCATTTTCAGGATCCCCATTAAAATGTTTTTTTTCTTTTAAATAAACTGTCATTCTCATTTTGACTTGCAGGCACTTCAATTAACATCACACAGCTTTCAAACACAGAGAGAACACATTCACTGTCATTCTCTGGAAAGGCTGCCTGTTAGAAATGAGCTGGGTCAACAATTCATTTCACTAGACATCTGCTGAGCATCTCCTACGTGTGGGGCATCACAGTGTATCCCACAGGATGTGCATGAATGGAGGATGAGGCCCCCAAGGCAGAGTCAGATTTAGAGGTGGACTTTACAGGTGTGAGCACCTGATACCGTTGAAGATGGTAGGTTTGAATGGCCTGAGAGTGGGGAAGGGGCTTGCCTCACAGCCTCTGGAACTCTTGATACGACTTTCTCTTCCATCACTGCCCTTTATCAACCTTATTCTGATGCCCATCCTTCCTCTTGTTAATTATTTTTGCTATGATCATAAGTTGTTTCGATTTCGAGTGCCCCTAAAGCCTTTTAGGAAGTAGATAGTATGCACAAATCCACAACATAACAATTAAAGTCTAATTTTTAAAAAATCTTGTTAAAGATTCACACAGTTTCAACCAATAGCTGTGTTTGACAAGGCTGTCCAGTATCAGTGTTGAGCCCCTCACATTCTGTCTCATTAACCTCTCTTTCTACTATAGCAACCCTCTGCTCACACATACCCACTCCCAGACGTGTCTGAGGAAGCTTTCTTTTCCTTCCCTCATCCCTACATTCATCAGTTCTGTAGATGAGACATGAGGAAACCCCATCTTCCTCCAATACGAGCCTGTTTCTAGGAAATGATTTCCAGAAATAGTGGTATATTAGTTTGCTATTGCTGTGTAACAACTTACCACAAATTTAGCAGTTTAAAACAAATACCTTTCTTATCTCACAGTTTCTACGGGTCAGGAATCTGACAATGGCTTAGCTGGGTCCTCTGCTCCATATCTCACAGGCTACAGTCAAGGTGTCAGCCAGGACTGCATCCTTGTCTGTAGTTCTGAGTCTTCTTCCAAGCTCTGGTGGGTGTTGGTAGAATTCAGTTTCTTGCAGTTTTAGGATTGAGGCCCTCAACCCCTAGAGGCTGCTTATGGTACAGTGCCAACTGGCCCTCTTCACAGGAAATTCACATGATAGTAGCTTGCTTTTTTAGGACTAGCAAGTATCTCTTTTCTAGCAGCTTTCACCCAGTAAGGCCACCCAGGATAGCCTCTCTTTTGCTTACTTCAAAAGCAACTGATTTAGGCCTTGATTACATCTGCAGAAAATCTTTCCTTTACTATATTCTGTTGGCTAGAAACAAGCCATAGATCCCATTCACACTCGAAGGGATTATATACAAGGCATGAATGCCAGAAGGCAAGGGGATCTGGGGGTCACTTTAGGGTCTGTCTGCTGCAGGTGGCTTGAGCTAATGTTCCTCCAGAATAATAACAGTAGTCAGATGCTTCATCTTATCCTCATGTGGACAGCTTGAGGAGAGACTTGACATGGGTCTATTTCACATGAAAGGAATCTGAGTTTCAGAGATCCAGTCCCTTTTCCAAGATCACAGAGCTGGTAGGAGAAGAACCTGGTCTTAAATCCAGGTTTGTCTGACATCACACCAATCAAACAACAACCTGTGTGCCACTTAAGGGAGCTGACAGTCTGAAATACTCCAAGGTTATCATTATATTGCAAACTCAAGTTTTATTTTGACCTTTCTGGATGCTCACCAACTTTGTTTAATCTTCCTAAATTTAGATTAAGAGCACATTTCTGATCTTGGACTTGGCATCAGTATATTTTGTAAGGCAGGATGAATACCCTTACTATGTAACAGGGTTTTTCAGAAGAAACTGCAGTGTGAATGTTATTATTTAAATTTTTACTGTGAGGAAACTCACCTGCAGGCAGGCTCAGAGAGCTTGTGTGATGCTACACATTTATGGTTGATGGGAGTGAGATGTGAAACCCACCATCCTTCTATCACATTTGGGCACTCATTGGCCAACTCAAGTGGTTTCCTAAAACAAAAAGGAAAAAAAGAGTAAAAGTCGAGATGGAGGATTCTTTGTTTCGTTCAGTCAGTTATATTTTTAGCTGCCCCTGACTCACTGACCTATTGCTGGAATGGAAACTAGTGACTTAAACATGAATGGAAACCACTTTAAAAAGTAATAGGGCACTGGTGCTGCCTACAGTGAAACAAAGGGTGAGGCATTCAGATGAGTGCAAAAAGTCTACCTTGTTTTGTTTGATCTTAACAATACCTTTCGTTTGTAAAACACACAGTAGCCTAGAAAGAATACTTGAATAATTATATAATTTAATTGTCCTAACAACTCTGTTCACATGACCCAACTTTCCAGATGAGGAGAAGAGTTTCAGGGAGAAACTCCATGTCCTCCCCAAGGTTGCCTGGTTCAGAGGAAAAGCAGGGTCTTGTGCATAAGGATTCAGTGCCAAGCTCCTATTCTACACTTCCCTGTCAAGAACAAAGATGCATATATGGATGGAGATGTCACTGGAGAGAGTGCATGGATGTGAGATGAATCCCATCATAGATACACAGAAACACCCAGGAGTTAGACCCAGAGTTTAGCCATCAATGTCCTGATGGTGAAGTTCCTCAAATTGCTAGCTGAGGGCTGGTGTTTTCACTATTGCCTCGCATTCTAAAGGGCAGATATTATTTTCCCTGCCACTCTGTCCATTGGGGAATTTTGGTATCTTTAATGGGATGCCTACCTTGCCCCAGCTAATTTCTGGTAAATTTTGATATTCCCTATTTACAGAACAGAACCACTGCAGAGATTGCTATAAAGAGCAAGATGGGCCTTTCTCATTTGACCATTCAAATTAAACCATATTACCTGACTTATATGCTTGTTAACGTCATGAGTACGATGTTGTAAGGGCAGCACTGGAGATACTGGTCAAACAGTAATATCACCATAGAAAAGTGGTGAATCTAGAAAATGACTTCCATTGATCTACATTTCAATTTGGGGATTTTTCTTAATGTTTTTACGACAATTTCAAAGCAATTCTGACTTTTCCTAGCCAAAATGATATCACCTTTTTTACAGAGATAATATCAGGAATTAGAATATTTATAGAGCTCTACAGCTTCCACAGGATGCTGAGGCTAATTGTCAGAGAAGCTGGAGAAGGGTGTCTCAGGTCTTAGTGATGACAATCAGGAAAGGAGACAATGTTCTCCTAAAACACCACCTGGAAAGCATCAGTGGGGGTAGGGAGAGTACTCAATGTCAGAGTCAATCCTGTTGTGTGTCTCTTCCTCCTCCCAACATTTTGACAAGAGTGAAACAAGATTCAAATGGATGTCAAATGCAGCCTAGAAAGGCAGACGGAATCCCACACATCAGCACTTCCAGGCTGCAGAGCAGTTCTAGCCATGGGGGCAGGAGAGTCATGCTGCTTCCTGGGAAGGGGAGAGCCTTGGACCCTCGGTACTGACCCTCTGTATTCAGAACCCAAGCCTCATAGACCGAGACTGGCCTTTAGCTTTCTCCCCAGGTCATTCCACCTCTGCCAGTGGCTGCAGCTGCACTGAGCCTGCCAGAGATCAGAGTCTGGCGGGAACCCCGTTTGTCTTGACCTGGAAAGGATCTGCCCTCCTGTGCTCACACTTTTAGCTGGGCCAGCACCACAAAGCGCAAGGGAGGAACTTGAGAATTCAGCAGCAGCCTTTGTTCTCAAAATGCTTATGGTGTGATTTCATACTCTTTCTAATTTTAATCTAAACTTAACCTTTGAAGGCAATTCAATAGAACCCTGCTAAAACAAGGATAATAGTTAAACGTGGCATAAATCTCCTCAGGTTTTTTAATGGCAAGAAGCCACAGGGATTCATGCTTTGGAGAGGTGGCTGAATCAGATGATTCCTAAAGCCCCTTGTGATGGTTAATTCATGTCAACCTGACTAGGCCATGGGAGGCCCAGATGGTTGATCAAACATTATCCTGAGTGTACCTGTGAGCTTAACATTTGTATTAGTGGACTGAGAAAAAATAGATTGCCCTCCCTAACGTGGCTGAGACTTAATCAATTGAAAACCTGACTTGGCAGAGCCATGGGGGCAGAACTGCCACCCCAGCAGTCTAAGAAGATGGGACATCAAACTAAAAAGGACTATTCTCAGACCTTAAGATCTAATAAAATTTGCCTTGCTAGGTTTTGGACTTGCTTGGGACCCATGACCCCTCTCTTCTTTCTGATTTCTCCTTTTTGTAGTGTTTATCCTATGCCTATCCCAACATTACATTTTGGAAGCATGTAATGTGTCTTATTTCACAGGTTCACAGCTGGGAAGGAATTTTGCCTCAGGATGAGTCACACCTCAGGCCTCACCCTTACCTGACGTAGATGATATTTAGATGGGACTTTGGACTTCAGACTTTAGAATTGACACTGGAATGAGTTAAGACTTTTAGGGCTGTTGGGGTGGAATAAATGCATATTGCATGTCAGAAGGACATGAACTTTGGGGGGCCAGGGACAGAATGCTGTTGACTAAATTGTGCTTACCAATTCATATGTTGAAATCCTAATCCTCAATGTGACTGTACCTGGAGATAGTGCTTTTAGGAAATAATTAAGGTTAAATGAAGTCATAAGAGTGTAGCCCTAATCCAATAGGATTGGGGGATTTATAAGAAGAGGAAGAGAGACATTCTCTCTCTCTCTCTCTCTCCCTCTCCCTCTGTCTACCAAGTAAGGACAGAGCCAGAAGTCAGCCATCTGCACACCAGGAAGAAGGCCCCCACAGCAATCAAATTAGCCGGCATCTTGATCTTGGATTTCCCAGCTTCCAGAACTGTGAAAAAGAATTCTTCTGTTGTTATTTAAGCCACCCAATCTATAGGATTTTGTTATGGCAGCCTGAACAGGCTAAGACTTTAGTGTTGTGATTATAACAACAACACAAAAATCTATCTTATAGTTCTCTCACAGGTCAACCCTGACTGTCAGCTAACAAATCAATAAACATTTTCTGGATTTCATCTGTCTATAAGGCACTGTAGAGAATATAGACATGTGTACAACATGTTTCTTTCTCCAATGGAGACCACAGTTTAGCAGAAGAGATAGAGCTTGGGTGTGCACACCAACTGGAATCTAACTTTAAAGGGCAGCAGAAGAGAGTGCTGAATGTTGAGTTCAGAGGGAGGGGCCATAACTTCTGGCAGGACAATTATCAGGAAAGGTTTTGTAGAGTGAGAAGTGATGTTGGTAAGTGTCTCTAGGAAGCAAACATTTTGCAGAGCTTCCCACATACCAACTAAGTTAATGGGGTCAAATGCTTGGATTAAGTCCACAGTGCCACTCATGTTGCTATTCTCAGCATCTTCCAGTGGCTGCCAGTGAAAGAATATCAGGTCTCCAGTTCCATGGGCAACACAAGAGGCACACTGACTTTCAAGTGAGACACATTGCCACTGATACATGTGAGTAGTTCATGGAAAATGACTCAGGTTAATGCTATCCTGGAATTGTGTACAAACAATATGACCCCAGGGTCTTCTGTCCCTGCACCAGACTCCTATATGTTGGACAAGGTCACATTTACTGCCTCTTTATAATCAAAGCAATTAAATGACCCCACAAGTGGTTTAGCTACTAGCTGCTGTACTTGTGGAATGCAGTGGAGATTGTATCCTTACCAGGTTCTCTACCCAGTGAATGAGCACAGAGGAAATCTCAGCTCTGAAAACCAAAAAGGACTTCATAACTTCACTGAGCCCAGTTGTTTTCAAATGTTTCCTGGTGGCAAGGAATTCTTTGTTATGTCAACTAAATCGTGTGTGGATCCTCACTATAGAAAAAAAAAAAAGATTAAAGAAGGCCTTCTCTGGCTTATCCTGGCTGTGTCCTTCTTGCCCCCAAAGTGGCCCTTAAGGCACCTGCACAAAAAGCTAGAGCAAACAATTCTACCCTTTCCATTTGCAGACATCACTACCTTCTTAGGCTACAATGTCCTTTCATCAGAATGAATGCATGGCAGGATTTTTACCTGCCTTAGGTCACACAGCTAATCATTGGCCAAGCTGGGAGTAGAAGCTGGGTTTCCTGACTCCTAACCTAGTGCTCCTCACCATCTGGGTAGCTTTATTCAATGGTACCAAGGATTCTGACCACCCTGCATTCCTGTTACACCAAAGAATCCAGTGATGCTTGGGAAATCAATGATGGTGTGTCAGGATCTCAGGGCATGAGCAGGGTTAAAGGCACTGTGTTAGTCTGTTCTCACGCTGCTAATAAAGACATACCCAAGACTGAGTAATTTATAAAGGAAAGAGGTTTAATTGACTCACAGTTCCACATGGCTAGGGAGGCCTCACAATCATGGTGGAAGGTGAATGAGGAGCAAGGTCATGTCTTACATGGTGGCAGGAAAGACAGAGCTTGTGTAGGGGAACTCCCCTCTATAAAACTATCAGATCTCCTGAGACTTACTGACTAGCATGGGAAAGACCTACCCCCATGATTCAATTACCTCCCACTGGGTCCCTCCCATGACATGTGGGAATTATGAGAGCTACAATTCAAGATGAGATTTGGGTGGGTACACAGCCAAACCACATTAGGCACCAACAAGAGATAATTGAGGCCTATACACGGGAGAACAACTACAAGGACCCTTTACTTAGATCTGATCCTTTACCCAAAAAGAGTCACTAGAAGGAGGATGACCTTTGGAAAAGGGATGCAGCCAACCCAGAGTGGCCTGGTAGGGATGGGGCCAGGGCAATAAATACCCAACTTCATGTGCATTAGGACTTCTGATCCTAATGCAACCAGAGGGCAGGGAGCCCCTTGATGCCATTCCCACTGTCAGCCTCCAGGTCCCAAGCAGAGTGGTGAGGCTAGAGAGCAGGTCTGGAGGGACACACAGGCATTTCCAACCCAGCTGCTAAGAAAGGAGTCACTTCACTGTTGCACTGTGTCGAGCTTATTGAAACACAGTGTTTTGGGGATGAGCCTGCTTTTTACAGAAAGGTACCTATGGGAAGAAATTAATAAGGAGGCCAAATACACATACTTCCTGCTCTGCTGTACTAAATGGCACAGCAACTTTTAGATTCTCCCCTGAAAATTAGAATATGTGAGATTAAACCCTGAAGGTAGAATGAATTGCTTCATGATCTGCTCCCTGTTATCTCTCTGGGCCCATCTCTTACCACGCGCTACCTCACTGCCCAAGTGACAACCACACTGAACAACAGCTCAGGACTCCCAGAGGGGCCAGGCTCTTTCTTCTCTCCCACAGATTTCCCTCTCTATGTGGATGTTCCTTACCCCCTTTGCCAGGGCTTAGCTTCTAGAGGCCTTTCCAGGCCCTCCCTCCAGCATGACCAAGCTAATTTCAGTGTCTCTCTTGGGTGTTCCCATGTCTCCCATGCACTTTTTCACTGCTCAGATCCCATTGCCTTATAAGAGTATAAGAGTGTGCCAAATGGTCTGTGTCTTCCCCGTGAGGCAGCTATGAGGTCAAGGATGGCAGTTACCGACCTTGTTTCCCTGGTATTAAGACAGTGCCAGGCATAGAGCTGCTCCATGAATGTCTTTGGAGGGAAAGAAAGATTTCTTGAGCCCCAGTAGTCTCATCTTTAAAAAGAAAGAAAACATTATGGAAACCTCAATGAATTCTTCATGAGTGATTTTGAACTGATGGCTGTAAACAAAGCTGCTCACTGAATGGCTTATGTTTTTCCTTTAAAGTCCACCATCAGAACCCCATTTTGTGGGTAACTAGCCCCAGCGAAGGCAAGAAGACCATGAAAGCCTTGCCCTGCAGTGAGCCAGGGGAGAGCATCCTGGTGACCTGTCATTTGCAAATGTCTGTGTGTTGTTTCACAGTTTATGAAGCACACGTATTACATTACCTAGAACCTCAAAACAAAACGGTGAGGGTGGGGCACTTAGTACAAGTGTCATTCTCATTTTACTGGTAGAGAAATGCTGAAGCTCCCAAAGTCAACTGTCTTGTCTCAAAGCCACACAGCCAGGTAGAAGTCAATGTCAAGCTGGGCTCCGGAGCACCGTCAAGTGTCCTTTCCGCCCCAGCATGGTGAGTCCAGGGATAGCACAGGTGACAGCACTGGCATTGCGGACCTGAAGACAGCAGACTCCCAGGCCAGGAGGCCTGGAAAGTACTCAAGAATTAATTCTACACATCCCTCTCATCTTGAGCACAAGGAACCAATGCACTAATGGCTCCTCTAATGTTTTATTTGCCTTTTAATCCCAAGTACTTTTTTAAATCTCTAGGGGAAAACCAATTCAATTTTTGTACTGGTTTTCTCTTTCCTTTACTATGTTCCACTAAGTGCTTTCCCACACTCTCTTTGACTCTTTTATTGAAGGGCCTAGGTTCTATTCATCTCTGTGATGATGTTTTCATTCAAACAATAGTTTTTCTGAGGCCCTACTATGTGCTGGACATTGTTCTTAGTGCTGGGACTACAGCAGTGAACAAAAGAGATACGGACTTAAGGAGTCTTGTGTTCTAGTGGATGAAACAGAGAAGATATAAAGAAATAAGTCAAGTAATTTCAGGTGATAAAAAGTGCTATTAAGGAAATAACTGGAGGACTAATTTAAATGGGAGAAGGGTATAAAAGACTTATCTGAGAAAGGCATTATATTTAAGGCCCTAAGGCAGGTTCTTAGCCCTTACCAGGTAAGGAAATATTTGGTGATTGAATGGATGTATGCATACATTTAAATGAATGAATGAATGAATGAAGGGTTGTCTATATTCTCTCTTTACACAGGCATTCCCCCAACCTACCTTGTCCTACCTGTTGCCTACATGCCAGCCAGTCCATACCTGACTCTTCTATGTGTCTCCTCAGAGGTCCCAAGCATCTGTAACTCCTAAGGCCATGATATGCAGGAGTAGGGTAGCCAGAGCGGAGCTATAAGGAATGCCTCAATCGCTCTTCCAGCTGATTGTTACAAAACTATTCTCAATGGTGTGTCATGTGCCAAGCACTCCTCTTCCTGTCCTGAGGGCTGTATATTGACATCACTTACCCAAACCCAACCCCCACTAGGTAGTATAGGGACACTACTCATTTGATGACACTTTTGTGGCTCTGTGCATGACAGCACACACCCTGTCCTAGAATATATGCATTTTTATGGCTTTGTAGTAAGAATGCTATCAAAGTCCTCCCTGGCATTCCTCTCACCCCCACCCCCGTGCTGCTGCATGATCTTTAGATCGGGTGAGGTCAGGCAGTGAAAAAGTCCCTGGGTAGAGGTCTGAGGATTTAACAGATTTGTTGAGCATTATGGTCTCTCACTGAATGTACATTACAAGGAAGCCCAGCTCCTTTATTTTATTGGCATTTCATTTTCTTCCATTTCTCAGAACTTGCGGCCTTTTCCCTGTGCAGCTCATAAAAGTAGGCAACCAGCCTTAGTAATTCACCTCATGCTTGAATCGTTTCTCACCTTTTACCAAGGTTTATTCCATTTCTGGATTTATCATTATTCTTTTCAGCTCTTACAAACTCCAAATTCATGTCATTTAGACTGATTCCCAGACAAGAGATAAAAGTGTCAGTCAGTACTAAGAGCGAATCATTGACTTCTTAAATGTCCCTTATTAAAACCACTCATCTATGCAGCCACGCAGTCTGAGAAAAACAGAGTTGACCCAAGTCTTTATCTCCATGTGTAAAATGTCTCATGAGTTGCAGAGTCACATACCATATAATAACGTTTCAGCCAACAACGGACCCCACAGAAGACGGTGGTCCCATAAAATTATAATACTGCATTTTTATTATGCTTTTTCTATATTTAGATACACAAACACTTACCCTTGTGTTACAATTGCCTACAGTGTTCAGTATAGCAACATGCTGGACAGGTTTATAGCCTAGGAGCAATAGACTACACTATATAACCTAGGCGTGTAGGAGGCTGGAACTATCTAGGTTTGTGTAAGTACACTATATGATGTTTGTTCAATGACAAAATCACCTAATGATCCCTTTCTCAGAATGCATCCCTATTATTAAGCAATTCATAACTGTATAAAAAAATTATAATATCATGAACTCATCCACTGAAAGGACTGGAAATGCCTTAGAGATGAACGAGCTTGATTCATGAGGAAACTGAGTCCCAAGCAGGAGCAGCAAGGACATGCCCCCAGTGACCCAAACTGATAAGATGGAGTCAGGACAAGAATCACAGCCCCTGCATGGTTAGGTGTCCAGGGTTTGTTCACCTTTCCAAACTATAGGTTCCATAGCTACCTCTTCTTACACAGAAACCCTCCCCTAAAGCTGAGCTCCCTCACATTTCCCATTTCTCATATTGTCTTTGCCATCTTCCAGTGTTCCAAGATCAAAACCTCAGTGTCATCCTTGACTGTCCCCTGTATTTCTTTCTTTTTTTCTTTTTTTTTTTTGAGATGGAGTCTCCCTTTATCACCCAGGCTGGGGTACAATGGTGCAATTTCGGCTCACTGCAACCTCTGCCTCCCAGGTTCAAGAGATTCTCCTGCCTCAACCTCCCGAGTAGCTGGGCTTACAGGCACCTGCCATCATGCCAGGGTAATTTTTTGTATTTTTGTAGAGATGGGGTTTCATCATGTTGGCCATGCTGATCTTGAACTCCTGACCTCAGGTTATCCACCCTCCTCGGCCTCCCAAAATGCTGGGATTATTGGCATGAGCCACCGCACCTGGCCTGTCCCCTGTATTTCATCAGACATAGAGTCTTCCTCCAGAGTGGTTCCATTGGTAGATGCCCAGCAAAACTGAACAGCAATATGAAAGTGCAAGGTTTTCCTCCCACCTAGTCCTGGCCCCCACAGAGGTGGTAACTAAGGGAGTCCACGTTGCATCTCATTGAGTATCAACTGCTTACAGAAAAGGAATATAATATCCATTATGGTCTTTGATAAATATATAAATCAGACTTGCCCATGGCTTAAACTCCCTGGTTGCAAAGCACAAGCCTTGAGAAACTACATTACTTTTTCAGGTATGTTTAGAAGCTAGTTGTTTAATTTTCTTGGAACTTACATATCACTTACTTCTGGCTCCTTATTTAGTTTGTAAAAAGTTCAGGATGCTTCAAAATTTCAGAAATTATATACTATAAGTAGATACTACTCATCTAATAAGTAAACGTGTATAAAATGAAATAGCAATAAGACAGAAAATGAGGCTAGGTGCGGTGGCTCGTGCCTGTAATTCCCACACTTTGGGAGGCTGAGGTGGGCGGATTGCTTGAGCTCAGGATTTCAAGACCAGCCTGGGAAACATGGAAAAACCACATCTCTACAAGAAATACAAAAATTAGCCAGGCCTGGTGGTAAATACTTGAAGTTCTAGCTACTCAGGAGGCTGAGGTGGAAAGATCGCTTGAGCCCTGGAGGTTGAGGCTGCACTCCAGCCTGGGCTACAGAGACAGATCTTGTCTCAAAACAAAACAAAACAGAAAATGAAAATAAGCACTAAATGAACCTGTAATAAGGGTCAATGCATGCTTCAAATAATGATCTTTGAGCTTCTAAGAAGGCAAGGAGGGAGAAAAGACACAATGAGTTATAGAATTCTCTTTTTGAGAGGGGAAGAAGAAAATTTCTTGGAGAAGATAAAATTCCCTGTCATTGAATTACTTTGAAAAATATTTTTTTCTATTTATAAAAGTAATTAGATAACTTCTGATAACGTTTTTGTTTCTTTCTAGTTTTTTTTTTTAATTATTGGAATCATACAACCGATACATTTTGCAGCATGCTCTATTCACAACATTTTATCATTAGCATTTTCCCTTAACATTAAGTATACTTTTCTTTGTGCCAATAGATTCTAAAGCCATCTCTCTCCTTTTTTAACTTTTATTTTTGTTTTGGGGGTACATGTGCTGGTTTGTTATATGGGTAAATTCCACGTCGCTGAGGTTTGGTGTATAAATGATCACCGTCACCCAGGTAGTGAGCATAGTACCCAATAGGTAGTTTTCCAGTGCTCACCCCACTCCCCCTCTACCCCCTCTAGTAGTCCCTAGTGTCTATTGTTCCCATCTTTATGGCCATGTGTATTCAATGTTTAGCTCCCACTTATAAGTAAGAACATGCAGTATTTGGTTTTATGTTCCTGCCTTTATTTGCTACCTGAAACAGCATGGTACTGGCGTAAAAACAGACACATAGACCAATGAAACAGGATAAAGAATCCAGAAATAAAGCCCCACGCCTAAGGCCAGATCTTCAGCAAGGTTGACAATAACAAGTAATGGAGAAAGGACTCCCTATTCAATAAATGGTGCTGGGATAACAGGCTGGCCATATGCAGAAGATTGAAACTCAACCCCTACCTTTCACCACATACAAAAATTAACTCAAGATGGATTAAAGACTTAACTGTTAGACCTAAAACTATAAAATTCCTAGAAGAAAACCTAGGAAATACCATTCTAGACATCAACCTTGGCAAAAAAAAAAAAAAGTGACTAAGTCTCCAAAAGCAATTGCAACAGAAATAAAAAATTGATAAGTGGAACCTAGTTAAACTAAAAGAACCTCTGCACAGCAAAAGAAACTATCAACAGAGAGAGTAAACAGACAACCTACAGAATGGGAGAAAATATCTGCATACTACGATGCATCTCACAAAGGTCTAATGCCTAAAATCTATAAGGCCGTTTCTCACGTAGTGGTTTATAAGTAGTGTGTGGGGATCACTCAAAAATATAATGAACAATGCCATCAACATTTTTTAAATAGAAAATGCACTAGAAATTTTGGGTGATTGTTTCATCTAGTGACTGTAAAAACTGAGGCCAGGGCATTAAAATGTGATTCAAGGAGAATGATTTTTCACAGGTGCTAATCTTATGCAGTAGGAATATCTAATCTTGTCAGCCCAATGTGATTCAGGACAAGGCGGAAGGCTGAAGAGTGGGTGGAGCCCACATATCCTTAGTGGACCTTCCCTAAATGTCACTTCCCAGAGACAGGCTCTTAATTCAAAGCTGCTTTAAGGTTTTGAGTTACCAGGGAATCTATTCAGCTAGTTCAGTCTTTAAGATATTGAACAATACCTTAGTGAATGAGGAAAGAATGTGATGTGCTTAGAGGGTCTCTTGTCTATTTAAGGAGTTACTTTGGACTGGAGAAAGGAGAGGAAATGCCCCTTCTCCTGAACTTTGAAGATTGGTCTTCAGTCAGCACATATAATACATGTGTCCTGGGTCCTCATGGCACTGTGAGATATAAAGAGAAGATTCTTTTTTTTTTCTTTTTTTTTTTTTTGCGTGTGTTTTTTTTTCTATTTTTTATTTTTTTATTTTTTATTATTATGCTTTAGGTTTTAGGGTACGTGTGCACAATGTGCAGGTTTGTTACATATGTATCCATGTGCCATGTTGTTTTGCTGCACCCATTAACTCGTCATTTAGCATTAGGTATATCTCCTAATGCTGTCCCTCCCCCCTCCCCCCACCCCACAACAGTCCCCAGAGTGTGATGTTCCCCTTCCTGTGTCCATGAGTTCTCATTGTTCAATTCCCACCTATGAGTGAGAACATGCGGTGTTTGGTTTTTTGTCCTTGCGATAGTTTACTGAGAATGATGGTTTCCAGTTTCATCCATGTCCCTAGAAAGGACATGAACTCATCATTTTTTATGGCTGCATAGTATTCCATGGTGTATATGTGCCACATTTTCTTAATCCAGTCTATCGTTGTTGGACATTTGGGTTGGTTCCAACTCTTTGCTATTGTGAATAGTGCCGCAATAAACATACATGTGCATGTGTCTTTATAGCAGCATGTTTATAGTCCTTTGGGTATATACCCAGTAATGGGACGGCTGGGTCAAATGGTATTTCTAGTTCTAGATCCCTGAGGAATCGCCACACTGACTTCCACAATGGTTGAACTAGTTTACAGTCCCATCAACAGTGTAAAAGTGTTCCTATTTCTCTACATCCTCTCCAGCACCTGTTGTTTCCTGACTTTTTAATGATGGCCATTCTAACTGGTGTGAGATGGTATCTCACTGTGGTTTTGATTTGCATTTCTCTGATGGCCAGTGATGATGAGCATTTTTGCATGTGTTTTTTGGCTGCATAAATGTCTTCTTTTGAGAAGTGTCTGTTCATGTCCTTCGCCCACTTTTTGATGGGGTTGTTTGTTTTTTTCTTGTAAATTTGTTTGAGTTCATTGTAGATTCTGGGTATTAGCCCTTTGTCAGATGAGTAGGTCGCAAAAATTTTCTGTAGGTTGCCTGTTCACTCTGATGGTAGTTTCTTTTGCTGTGCAGAAGCTCTTTAGTTTAATTAGATCCCATTTGTCAATTTTGGCTTTTGTTGCCATTGCTTTTGGTGTTTTAGACATGAAGTCCTTGCCCATGCCTATGTCCTGAATGGTATTGCCTAGCTTTTCTTGTAGGATTTTAATGGTTTTAGGTCTAACATGTAAGTCTTTAATCCATCTTGAATTAATTTTTGTATAAGGTGTAAGGAAGGGATCCAGTTTCAGCTTTCTACATATGGCTAGCCAGTTTTCTCAGCACCATTTATTAAACAGGGAATCCTTTCCCCATTTCTTGTTTTTGTCGGGTTTGAGAAGATTCTTATTCTAACATTTTGAATAAGGAAAACAAAGCTCAGAGGAGGTAAATGACTTGTCCAAGTTTATATCCCAGTGAATAATGGAACCAGGGCTCCACTTAGTGTTGTGTAACCTGGTCCGTGGCTGTTGTGTATCCCACCCTGTTGTGCATTTTTTTCAAACTCTGGCTGTTGAGCTCCTTTGGAAGGCTGATCCACAGCTCTCTCATAATTATTTCCTGTTTTTTTGTGTGTATGATTTTTTGTTTTTTTTTTAGTTGCAGTTTCACTTTTGTTGCCCAGACTGGAGTGCAATGGTGCAATCTCGGCTCACTGCAACCTCTGCCTCCTGGGTTCAAGCCATTCTCCTACCTCAGCCTCCCAAGTAGCTGGGATTACAGGCATGTGCCACCATGCCCGGCTAATGTTTGTATTTTTAGTAGAGATGGGATTTCACTATGTGGGTCAGCTGGACTCCTGACTTCAGGTGATCCACCCGCCTCAGCCTCCCAAAGTACTGGGATTACAGGCATGAGCCACTGCACCCAGCCTCATAATTATTTTTAATCCCAACTTCTAGTACAGATGTTCTCCAAGTGTGGACCCGACACCAGAAGCCTCAGCATCACTTAGAAAAGTGTTAGAAATGCAAATTCTTGGGCCCCACCCTGGACATACTGTGTTTTAACAAGGCTTTCAAATGGTTCTGATGCATGCTAACATTGGAGAACCACTGTTCTAGAAGTTCTTAATAAATATTGTTGAATACTTCCTAGAATCCCCATAGACCTTCACTGAAATATTTAAAATATTTAAGAATTCCCACATATATTTTTATTGGAAAGCTTACGATTCCTGCTCAGGAATCACTCATTGTTAGCCATCCCTAGTCAAAGAGAAGAGTATTTTATCACACAGTGATGAGGAAGCCCAACATTATGTTCTTGGATGTGGAAAGCACTGAGGGGAAAAAGGCACCATGTTCAGAGGCAATACGATACATGGGTCAGACCAGGTATAAGATCATAATGTAGTGCTGTTTATTAAGCACTTATTTTGCACCACAAACTATCCCTAAATGCTTTACATGGACAATAAATTCACACCACAACTTTTTAAGTACCACACCATATTTCTACTTTACTGATGAGCAAACTGAAGCCAGGAAACTTTCCCAAGATTACAACCCTAGTAAGTGGCAAAGCTTAGTCAGACCCAAAGCCCAGGAGCTTCCCTGCTATTGTCTTTTGTCTTCTTGCTCGGTTGCTTCCAGAGAGAAGCCCCACCACTGCAGCAAGCCACAGGGAAAGACGCTGAGTGGAAACCCACTGGGCATCCCTTGCAACTAGAACAGCACCCCACGCATTGTTGATGTTTAGTATTTGTCAAGTGAATGAATGAAATGAACTACACACAACATAATTCTAACAGAAGTAGTCTGAAGAGGCTTTCCAGGGAAGGTGGGGTCTGAGTTAGTATTTGAAAGTAGAGACAGATAATGCTGTCCAAAAGAGAGAAATGACATGAACAAAAGTGCAGACATAGCCAACCTGAGCCTAGTCAGAGGAGGTGGGCAAACCGTTTGCCTACAGGGGAGGGAAGGCAGGGGAAGAGGTCTTGAAAAGGGAGAATTTATAACCCTGGAAAAAGAAAGGGTCCCTGAGAGGCAGCTCAAGGAGTTTGAATTTTATCCTATTATTAGTGCAAAGTCATTGGAGGGTTCAAGTATGGGCTCAAAAGGGCCAAAGAAATAATTTAGGGTATTTTATCACATCTATTTTTTATTTTTAATTTACAAATGATGGAGGGAAGTTAGCTGGGCTCCAGATCTGGGGGATTTGTTGAAATAGCAACTAGAAGATCATCTTTCAAAAAAAGTCTGTTGATAGACATTTAGGTTATTTCCATATCTTGGCAACTGTAAATGGTAATGCACATTGCAGTACTAATATATGTATTTGAGATCCTAATTTCAATTTTTTGGATAAATACCCAAAAGTGGGATTGCTGGATCATATGGTAGTTCTATTTTTAATTTTTTGAGAAATACTCATACTTTTTTCATAGTGGCTGTACTATTTTGCATTCTCAGCAATAGGGTGTTAGGGTTGCGATTTCTTTTTTTTATTTTTATTTTTATTTATTTTTTTTATTATTATACTTTAGGTTTTAGGGTACATGTGCACAATGTGCAGGTTTGTTACATATGTATCCATGTGCCATGTTGATTTCCTGCACCCATTAACTCGTCATTTAGCATTAGGTATATCTCCTAATGCTGTCCCTCCCCCCTCCCCCCACCCCACAACAGTCCCTGGAGTGTGATGTTCCCCTTCCTGTGTCCATGCGGAGTTGCTAATAAAAGAATATAAAGTATCAATTATGCAAGATAAATATGTTTTAATGGTCTGCTGTACAACATTGTCCCTACAATTAACAGTACTGTATTTTACACTTAAAAATTTGTTAAGAGGGTCTCATGTTAAGCATTCTTACCACAGTAAAAGAATATTGAAAAAGTAATAATAATGATAATAACCGTTTAGTCCCTTCAACTCTGATATTGCATGATTTTATGCTCCTAAATATTACATATCAGTTTACATGAATCACACTATTGCTTTAAGGTATGTTTTGTGTATTTCATATAAATATCTAATTTTCAGATGGAAAAAATTAAAAAGGGAGTTTCTTCTCAAAAAAAAGGTCACATACCATTTTGATTCATTACAATTTGAATGTAGCAAGAATAATTACAATATGTTTGTCATTAAAGTTTGCACTGGAATTTGATAAAAAGTGGTTTATGGTTCACTATAAACACCTGTAGTGGAATCATAGGAAAAAGCATGCAAAATCCAAAAGGCCACAAAGTCAAAAATAAAGAGTGAAAAAGTTACTATAATCCTTGTTATTCAAGGGTGAAATAAAAATAATCACCCAATCTCTTTATTTAAAATAAATATTTATTACAAATATTTATTATAAATCATCTATATAGTTTAAACACAACTTTCTTGCAAAAGACAGAGCCCTGAAAGGAAATAATTTATTCTTTTGATATGTGGGCAGATCTGTATGAACTACATTGCTCATTTAGCAATGAAAAGTCAACCAAACATGGGAAGACAATACGCACATTGCATACATACAGCACACATGTAACATCCAGCCCTAAAAAGAATCAGCAATTTCCCTTTTGTTGTTGTTAGTGTTATTTTCCGACAAGCTGCCTTTTGTCTACTCTAGTTAATGTTAGGAAACCTCATAGGTCTATGCCATTATAATGTCCATCACCCATTTGAACATTTAGACAGAGTCTGGAGTGATTATTGATACTGAGAATCACTACATTTGATCCAGTGAAGGACAAAACTGTCGTACGATGAACCAAAAGTACTAAGAATGGGTTATTTGACATTTTTAACTGCTTTGAATTGAATAAACTCTGTCTGTGCATGGGCATTGTATGAATGAGTTTGCCATTAAAAGTAATGGCAAAAACAGCAATTACGTTTGCACCAACCTTTATTAAATGTAAGCTTCTGTGTTTAACTATGCCTTCAAATTCTTTTCTGAAAGTAGAAATGCGTGTACATAGAGTGACCAACTCATCCCAGTTTTCCAGGGACCTTTCCAGTTTTAAATCCTGAAAGTCCTGGAATCCCCCCAGTCCTAGGCAAGCTGGGATGTCTACTCACCCTACACATTTAACAAAGAAATAAACAAGCAGACAAAAAACAAATCTACCAAGGAAATAAAAATGAAAGGACACTTTTCCGATGTCCCACGCAGTAGTAAACACTGCTTCCCAAGACATGAAAAACATATTGTTGAGTCTCCTATTTACCATTTATTCCATTCTGCCCTATATATAATATAATTATTATATTAACCTTCATCTCTGCATAGGTGACTGGAAGCTGTAATCACTTCCACTGGTCAGAGCCCTTCTATGCACATGGTCTCATGTGACCCTTGCTGTCACTCTGAGTGATAGGCAGAGAAGGTGTCAGAGGCCCAGAGATGAGCAGCCCCCACTTCTTAGGGGAGCATCAGGACAGAAACCCAGGATTTCTGATTCCCAGCCTGGTGGTTTTATATATAAAACTATATATATATCCTCTCTCACACACACACAATATGAACACGTACAAGATTTTGTTTTTAAATACAAAAAGGGATCACACTGTTCATATTACTTTGTCACTTGCCTTTTTCTCCTACTGTGACACTCCCTCTAGAATAATACATAAGAATCAAACTCATGCTTTTAAATAGCTGTATACTATTCTATCATATGGTTATATCACATTGTAATCAACTATTCTGCTTTTTTTCTTTCTTTTTTTTTTTTTTTTTGAGATGGAGTCTTGCTCTGTCGCCAGACTGGAGTGCAGTGGTGCCACGTCGGCTCACTGCAACCTCTGCCTCCTGGGTTCAAGTGATTCTCCTGCCTCAGCCTCCCAAGTAGCTGGGACTACAGGCATGTGCCACCACCTCCAGCTAATTTTTGTATTTTTAGTAGAGATGCGGTTTAACCATGTTGGCCAGGATGGTCTCGATCTCTTGACCTCATGATCCGCCTGCCTCGGCCTCCCAAAGCGCTGGGATTACAGGCTTGTGCCACTGTGCCCAGCCACCTATTTTGCTATTGATGAACATGTTTTCATAGTATTTTGCTTTTGAGGATCAAATATTAGTGATTATATTGTAAAAGGAATATATATCTACAGAGTTTAATTCATTTTATATATATTGGCATGTTGGTTGGCAAAAACAAACAAAAACGCTCACAAAACTCGTTTCTCTCTGTTATACAAATAGAAACCCTGAGACAAAGGGTGTTTATTCTAAAAAATGAAAAGAAAGAGTTAGCTGCAAGTGAGTTATTTTTCCTGCAACAGGCAGTCTTTCTATGAACTAGAGGTTGCACACAGGCAGACTGCTAAGCCACTGAACTGCTCAGCCGTGGACATCAGGAGCTCTCAGGATAGCACCTTTAGAGAGCCCAGCTTACTAACCCAGCCATGTCATGTTTCCATAACTTAACCCCTGGAGGGAGGGTCCAACATCTGACTGGTCCCACAGGCAAAGAGGCAGGTAACTTCAGGGGGTGCAGGATGGGGCCTGTTTGAGATGAACATGCTCAGTGACTCTAGGTTTGGTTGGCTTCTAAGAGACAAGCCAAGTCATGGAATTTCAATAAATAATTTAACCTCAGCTCCAGTTTCAGCTTCAGTGTTCACTTTCAGCACCTGGCTGCCATTGTTATTTGCAAGCAGGCTCCTCCTCTGCACGAGGTATGGAAATTTGGCTGAGATTCACTGACATTTTTAGAACCCAGTAGGGCCAGATTACTATGAACAAGAGTGGAGTTTTGTTTTTGTTTTTGTTTTTGTTTTTCCTAACCAGGAATTATGTGAAATCTGGATGTGCAAAGATGCACTTTTTAAATGAAAAAGAAAAGCTAGCTATCACTGACCCAATGCATCGGTTATAAAGGTCTTCCGATTGTTGCTGTATGAGGCCTTTATCTTGCAAAGGTTCTGAAGACCAGCCTTCTCAAACACTAAGAGGCATAAATCACTTAGAGGTCTTATTGAAAATGCCGGTTCGGATTCAGTAAGTATGGGGCTGGCCTGAGAATCTGCATTTCTAATGAGCTCCTAGAGGATGCTGATGTTGCTGGTCTGTGGCCCTACTTTGAGCAGCAAGGCTATAGACAACCCAGAATTTCCTCCTAACAAGAAAACTATTCCTTTTAGGGCCTTTTCTTGGAGTGCCAGGGGAGAGATAAAAAGCGCTTAATGAGACTTGATTGAGAGATAAACTTAAAAGGGGACCCTGGAGCTGTAGGACATTGTGTTCTAGCTGGAATTTCAATCCACTAATGAAGAAGACTGGATACGGCAGTGGTAGGTTCCATTATTTTACGTCATCCCTTCAGAGCACCTTTGATGCTCACAGACAACTCATGAAGTAGGTGGGCAGCTGTTATTATTCCCAATTATAGAGATGGAGACAGCTTCGAGGCCAATTCAAGCTATCTTTGCTTTTTAAATTATTTTCTGGTTGAAAAGATAGAGAGAAGACACATCTTGCTGAAAGCTAATCACATAATTGCAAGTGCTATACAGTAAAAGTCCTTGATACCCATACTCTACTTATGTTAAATTTATTTCTAAGCCTTGTTTCTGTTCTGCCCTTTGGTATGTCTCTAAGGCACTCGTCTTTTCATGCAGGCTACATTTTGAACAACTAGAGTAAATGTGTCTGGCCCTGAACTGTATCATAGGACTGAGAAGGGAAAAGTAAAACAGGATCTGTTTTACAACTTAGCAGAATAAATTCATGTTACAGAAAGGTCCATAAGAGCTAACTAGGAGGACATAGGGGAAAATTATGCTTCTCATTTTAGCTTTGTTCTTATCTTTTAATTCTTCAGCAGGCCTCTTCTCTGTGTAGAAGAGTCAGCAGAATTGCGTCTAAGGTTGACTTTATAAATAAAACATGTCATCACCAAATAATGCTTACATTCTGTCCTACTAATCCTAGTTGAGACCTCAGAATTTTCTATATTGTGTTTCCAGCAGCCTCCTTCAATAATTGGGAGATGAAGCACAAGTTGCAATGCTTCTTTGCTGTTCCTGAGGCTCCATCAAAAAACAATTTGAAGGGGCTGATCCTAAACATTAGATAGGATCTAGAAGACTATCTGTCATTAATGCTTGAAGTTCATCACGTAACATCATCTGTTCTAAACATAGTCCAACAATAGCAGGCTTCCTTCCTTAGGTGGGTCTTGTACGTAAAGGAAAGGTTGGGACTTTGGCTCACCCTGGCTTAAGGTGGTAGAAATAGTTTGGTGGGGGTTGGGGTGGAGATGAGATGACCATTGTAAAATTTTTTAAAAAACATGTACAACAACCCTGTTTGGCACCTTCAAACTAAATAAGATACAACTGATATGCTTTGTTGATTGTCAACGATTACATATACTTCTACTCTAGACCTATGGATGGAACAATCTCTGCTAGAACTGGAAATGCATTTTCACATATTCTATATACCAGATGGCTGATTTGAGGAATCCACTCTGTGGATAGTAGTATTAGAATGTGGTACCCAAAATATAGTTCTTTTTGTGCTTGTGAATTTGAATGCCCCAAGAGCATCATAGCAAATTCCAAGACTTACAGAAAGGATCCAGTAGAGGAAAAGAACAATTTCTGCACCTCATTTATTTTGGAGTCCACCAATGGGGCAGTTTTGTATTTTTATAATGGCCACTTTCAGTTTTTTCTCCTAGACATAAAGTGGAGAATTTACATTAGAGCTTTTCATAAGCAGGGATCACCTCTGACTCCTTTGTGCCCAACGAACAAGTGAGCATAAAGAGAATCAGAGAATTTAGATGTAGGCATTATCTAGTTGCCCCTTCATTTCATAGGTAAGGGTGAAGAATGCCAGACCGAGACAGTGACTTGCTCAAGGGTACCTTCATCTTGCAGAACAACTGGGACCAGTATGCAGGTCGTCTGACTTCCACCAGTCAGGCAGAAAAGCAGGGTGGGCAATCTGTCTCTTGTAAATGCAAAGGAACTTGTGAAAGAAAATATGGTAGGGCTTGGAAAAATTCCCTTTTTGAAAATAACCACTGACTCCTTCATCTCAGGTTGTGGCTTCCTGGGTGAGGGCCTGGACTATTGTGTGTGTGTGGTATAATTACTGGGTAGGTTTATTTTTTTATGAGAGTACAATAAAGAGAACATTTCCTGCCTTACTCTGCCATTTGAAAAAGGTTTTCATTTCCCCTTTTGGCCTGGGTATTACAAAAGACAGACTCCTTTCCAATTACAGCTCGGTCTGAGCTTGAACATATAACTCAGCCAGCAGCAAGTTCAAATTGATTTTTTTTCAAGGCTGAGAAAACGAAATTGGGTCTTCTTGACACAAAAACTGGCTTGGTTTTGTCTGTAACTGTGAGGCTGTTTTCAAAGCTCCCTTCTAAAGCAGAAGATATAATCATCCAGGACTAACCACAGTCTTCACTGTAAGTTCTATAGGCGCTCAAAAGAAATTAGTTGGGTGGGCCCACATGACAGGGGCACTTGGCTGGGAGAAACATTTCCCTGTTGCACAGTGGCAGAGAAGGACTTTCTCCAGACCTGTGACCTTTAATGTGCTGGCCGGGGGTGAGGAGAAGGAGGAAGGAGGAATGGGCCCAGCGGGCAGAGTGACCTTGAAGATGGCAGATGCACTGAGTGCTTTCTGCCAGGCACTGCGCCCCCATTTTACTTGTGTTATCTCCCCTAATCCTCCCAATCACCCTAGGCGGGAGAAGAAGGAACACAGTGAGGAGAGACAGCTACACAGCTTCCCTTCTATCCTTCCCCTGGGAGTTCAGGAGCTGCAGTAGGAGTGTGGGTGGCTTTCTGTCTTTACCCTAAGTAACTCCTCCACGATTAAAAAAAAAAAAAAAACCTTGATGTGAATCCACACCCTTCAATAACCAGGCAGGATTTTTCTTCCTCTGTCTTTAGCAGTTTACTCTTTTAAGGGAATGAAATGAAAGATAAGCAAGGCTTAGCAGGAATATCTCTCGAAGATGACTTTCCAAAGGATTCAGTTCTGTTTCTCCTATCTTCCCTGATTATGTCTAAATTACATACGTTCATGATTTTGACTGAGATTTCAGCCATCTCCATTCAATAGCAAAGTCCATCCCTACCAATCATCTGTGTGACCTTGGAAAAGTCATCTGAAGTCTTTGGACCTCAGCTGCCCTAGTCTGAAAGAGTTGGATAGAGCAGGAGGGGGTGGGGGCGGGGACATGGGGTGGGGACAGCCTTCCAAAAAGGGTGCTTCTTCAACTGCTTTTTAAGGTAAGGTGCTGAGAATACTATGGAAAGATGCTACAGAGAAGTTGTGAGAAGGCAGAGCCCAGAAGCAGCTAGCAAAGGTGGTCACAGGTGGCTCTTCCTTTGTGGCCTGATTTTCCTTGCAATCGATGGTACTGGCCCCTCCCCTGCAGACCCAGCTGCCTGTTTTCAGAATAGAATGCTAGTCCACAGGCTCTTTCATCCTCTCAGCAAACGTTTATCCAGCCCGTGCTGTGAGCCACACATGGTGCTGGGAGAGAGGACTGTAGTAGCTTGTGGAGTCTCTATTCAGCCATTGGAATTTTTAGGTGCAAATAAAAGATTTAGTTATTTTCACCTTCTCCTAGCCACATTTTAGGAACAGAGTGTCTTTCAAGACCATCTTTTCTAATTTATCCACTTTAAAAATAACAAGATTAAGGCGCAGAGAGGGAAAATTACTTGCCCCAGATCACACAACTCTTTGTGCCCAAACTAGGTCTGGAACGCAGGACTCTTAATCTTGTGCTCTTTATTACATTGCCCCGAATTGCTTAAAAGGCTACCCAGGGAATTCAGTTCACCAGGGAACATCTTGCTTCTCCAAACAGTCTTGCTAACAAAGATCTTACTGCACAAGTATAGGAAGATGTCACTATTACAAATTCATAGCACTCATATTAATGGCAAAGCTAAAACATTCCTATAGTCACCCGCCTCCAATTAATTAAAAAGGAATGTGTTGTTGTTTTTGAAGTCTTGCCCTTCCAACCACCCTTGAAGTAATTTTAAATAGAGAATTTTAAATGGAAATTAAAGGAGTTTTGTGATAAGAGTGCCTGCCCTTTGGTCTGGGGCACGCATTGTGTGAGCTAGTTTTTCAGAAATGCAGAAGTAACAAGTTGGCAGGATCTCACATAGGAGATAATAGATAAAAACCTACATGTCTGGTTTCAGGACCCCCAGGAAGCTATTGTTGCCCTTCTTCCTTCTTTCCCAGTTATTTAATCACTTTCTGGCAGACACCTGTAACCCTACTATTGAAGCTTCATCTCGTTGCTTACATCCGGGCCATGATAAATAAAAGTACCCCAGGAGGAATAAGTGCTTAGCAGTTATCAACAATTCATACATAAATGTGAATGCTTTCAGAGTTGGCACTGAGAGAGACAAGTGGGGAGAGGCATGCTGGCCAAGGGTGGCTGAGGGGTTTAGAGATGCATGTTGGTGGAGACAGCAGATCGGGAAGATACAGAGACCCCCAGAAGATGAGCATTTGACTGCCTTATGGCTTTGCCTGTGGCTAGGCTGGGGTCCTCAGAATGGAGGAAGAAAGGGAACTAGAGAAATTCTGCATGGGTTTTCCTAATAGAGCATGAACGAGATCTGCTTGGAATTCCCTGCACACCCGCTGATATGGTTTGAATGTGTGTCCCTGCCAAATCTCATGTTGAAATGTGATTCCCAATATTGGAGGCAGGGCCTGGTGGGAGGTGTTTGGGTCATGGGGTTGGTTCCCTCCTGACTTTGTGCCCTCCCCATGGTAATGAGTGAGTTCTCGCTCTGATAGTTCACAGGAGAGCTGTGGTTTAAAGGATCCTGGTTCCTCTCTCTCTCTCTCTCTCTCTCTCTCTCTCTCTCTCTCGCGCTCCTGCTTTTGCCATGGAAAGTGCCTGCTCCCATTTTGCTTTCCACTATGATCATAAGCTTCCTGAGGCCCTAATCAGAAGCTGAACAAATGCTGGCATGACACTTGTACAGCCTGCAGGACCATCAGCCAATTAAACCTCTTTTCAATATAAATTACCCAGTCTCAGGTATTTCTTTACAGAACACAAAAACAGCCTAATACCCTTGCATTGTGCAATCCAGCCTCCAGGCATGTGCTTATGCCGTCATTTCCGCCTGGATGGCCTTACCTACCACTTTGTATGAATAAACTCTCTTACCTTTGAGACTCATATTAGGCATTCTTGCTGCCCCAAATCCTTCCCTGAACCCTTAGGTGGGCTCCTTCCTGTCCCCACTCCACCCATTCTCTACCACTACTGCACTTCAGTGATAACCTGGCCATCATGTCTTTACCTTTTGCTGCCTCTGTTGTGTGATAGCTTCTCAAGAGAGGGACCATGTCTCTTTCATCACCACATCACTACATTCCCAGTCTCTGGAACCAAGTTGGCCCTTGGTGAAGATGCATATCTGGCTGTGTGGATCCACCCTGCCCAAGTGGCCAAGTGCCTGCATATGGTTGAGAGTGGAGATAAAGCTTGCTGGTACTCCACACAGCCAAGAAAGCCCAAAACAGGACCTTATGAGGACCCTGCATTTTTTAAGAAGCCACGTTTTTCACCATGGTTGACTAGAGGAAGGTGGCTGGAGAGAACAAATGTGGTTGGATACATATGGCCTGTGGTTGACCACATGAGAACTTGAGCCCAGTGACTAGGGTTTCTGTACCCAGTCACAGCACACTCTGTCACCCTCAGGGAAGACCCACCTGGCAGAACTTAAGAGTTCTGTGTGGAGACGCAACCATAAAAATATCAGTTGGCACATGAAGTTCTTGGCATTGTTTATGGCTGCATTGACTTGAGGTTCTCCAGATGTCTTGATCCAAAATGGGCTCTCCATGCCCTGAACAACTCAAAATGGTGCACTTCTTTCAGGGCCTGTGCAGGGATGGAAGGTGAAGAAGAACAGCATAGAAATGGGGTGGGAAGTAGGAGTGGAGCCAGGATGTGAAGGAGTTTCCAGTTTAGATAAGGAAAAAGGAAACAAAAAGAGGAGGGAGAAACAATGTCCTAAGTGCTACTCTGGGTGCTTGGTCCAGCCCGTCACACATGTCCTGAGCCCAGAGACTCTGATTCCGCATGTCTGCAATGGGGTCAGGGAGCTCATTTGTTTCTTTGTTTAACAAGCTCCGTTGGTGATTCTATTGCACATCTCCCACTGTGGGCACCACTAGGTCAGAAGTTGTCAGTCCTGACTGAACATTAGAATCACCTCAAGAATTTTGAGGGAAAAGAATTCTGATGTCTGAGCCCTACCCCCAGATTAATTAAATCAGAATATCTGAGAGTGGGGCCTGGGCATTCCAGTTTTTAAAATGCTTAGTGGAGTGAATTTTCAAGCTCTAAAAACATACTTTGTTGACATATTATAAACTAGTAATCTTGCAAAAATTTTTTCGTAAGTTCTCAGATGTACATGACCCTAATTAATAAACCTCAGGACTCAGATTTCATTTTAGTGTCATAAGCTTTTAATTTGTTATATTTGAGTTTGGGATTCATGAGTGATTATTGAAGCCAACAGACAGCTAGGATGACAGATTTTGGGATGTCTCTAAAGTCTTTCCAGCCCAGCTTATCCTATTAAGAGTCTATATTCAAAACTCAACATTCAGACAACCAGAACAGAAGGGCAGATGAGTAATAATTGAGGATTCTCAGCTATCTCAGGATCTCAAACACCAACCTTTGTAGGAGTAGCAGAGCTCAATGTCAAGATATCCTTGTTTGGTATGAGGATTATAGGAATTGCAGGCTTATTCTTTAAATGTAGGGGGAATGGATTCATGATCAAGAGCTACCATTAATTTCCATAGCATCTTGGATGACAAATAAGAAAAATGTCTAGAGAGGAAAGCAAAGCTTTTGACGGTGGCCTCATTAAGTGGAAAACATATCTCCTGTATTAGGATGGGGATTCTCCAAGGGAGGCTTAGGTGAGGAGACCTCTTCTTCAAATTAAACCAATGTGGAAAGGAGTTCTGTTTATTTGAGGCTATAGATTTGTATTGCTCTTTGGTTTCCTGTGTTTTGGTACATTTCTGAGGTGGAAGAATTCCAGATTTCAACCTTCCTGACCCAAGCATTGAGGGCCATAATCAGGTCTAAAGAATGGGATGACAGTACCTTAAAAAGCTGTGAAAATGTTTCCGGATGTTGAGAGAACACAAAGGCTTCAAATAAACTTCAGTAGAAAACTTCCAGGAATCTGTCCCAGACCTGATCCCTCAGCTTCAACCATCTATATTCCTTGGGTTCCAGCCCTTCTCATCTTTGACTCTTGAACTACTTGAAAAAGGTGTTTGGTTGGAGGGTGTTGCTTTTCACAGAAATTCAATGGTCTTATAGAGAACAGACATGCATGTATCTATCATTGTACCAACAGTTAACCAAACATAAGTCACTTTTCCCTCTCTCCCTTCATAGTAAATGCATGACTGACCTAGTTTAGGAACACTTTCCTCTGGCCAATGAACAATAGCTGCAGTTCTTCCTGTATTTACTTTCTTTGTTGAATTTATTGCTTTATACACAAAACCCTGAACACTAGGTACTGTTGAAATTTTGTGCCATCAAAGAGAGGTCTATTGACCCTTCACCAAGGCATAACATTTCATAAATAAGGTATTTAACAAGCTCTTCCTAAATGTTTGTCTTCTGTGGCCATAAAGACAGTAGCTGTAAATGTATATAAAGTAAATACTATATGTTTTATACATATTGTCATCCAATTATATAACTCTGCTACCAATTTGAAGATAAGGGGCCTGAGGCTAAGTGTGTATGTGAGTTGCCTGCTGAGTAACAAACCAGCCCAAAACTTAGTGGTTTTAAACAATGACAACATTTATTTTGCTCAAAAACCTGCATTTGCCCAGGGCTTGGTTAGAATGGCTAATTTTACTTCACTAGATGTCATTTGGGGCAATTCAAAAGCTGGGGGCTGGAATAATCTGAAATCTCATTCATTCTCTTGTCTGGTTGTTGAGGCAATCTGTCATCTGAAAACTTAGCTGAGACTATTAGCTGGAACACTACAGAGAACCTCTTCATGTGCTCTGGGCTTCCTCACAACATGGTGGCTAGGTTCCAGGGGGAAGCATCCCAAAAGAGACAGACAGAGAGAGACAGGCAGAAGCTGTATCACCCTCTATTACCTAATCTCAGAAGTCACACATTGTGTCACTTCTGCCATATTCCATTCATCCGGACAACCACAAAAGCCTGCTCTATTTTAAGAAGAAGTGAAATGTGGACTCCACCTCTAGCTGGGGCTGTGGAAAGTTATGAAGGACATATGGAATTGAAATAGTACTGCAGACATTTTTTCTGCTGGTTGGTGTCAGGGGAGGAATTTGAACCCAGGTCTGCATGAGTCTATACAATGCCCTTAACACTGTACCACAATATTCTGTGAAGTTGAGGACTAAAATCTGCCTCTACTGCAATGGAATTTAGCTGTTAAATATTACACCTGGGCTAGTGAGCAGAAACAGCCAAACTTGGAGGCAGAGAGTGTGGACTTTGGGCTCTCCCAAGGCACGGTGCATGTTTATAATATTAACATATGAGAGCCATTCTGCCTTCCCAAGATTGGTGGGATCATTTGGAAGACATACCAAGGCCATCAAACTTACATTTCTTGAGTACTTACAGGTTTCTGAGAGTAGATAAATAAAACAAATCACTGAGTCACATTCATGCTAATGGAGCATAGCAACTAGATTACTGGAAGGTCAGATCATTTACTTTTGAAAAATAGTAATAGTACAGCATATTGTCTGACTTCTAAGAAAACCTCAAGTATCTAGTAACTGGCAAGATATTTAATTGAAATGAGGCAAATCCTAGAATAACATATGACATTGCAGTGTGATAGGCTAGGAGGTGGAACCAACAAGGTAGACTTGAGCCAAGCAAGCCCTACTGCCTTTCAACATTTTCCCTTGTTTTCTTTCCTTCTCTGACTCTTTTTTTTTTTTTTTTTAAGCTTAGGGTAGGTAGCATGTTTATAGGCCTAGAAGCCAGAGTTATTGCTGACTTGGGAAGGGCAATCATGTTCTCAAGAGAAGAAAAGTTCTCCAAAGAGCACCAAGCATGGAGGGGAAGAGTGGTGAGCTGAGAGGGCAAATGCCAGAAAGAGGAGGATGTCAGCAAGAAGAATAAGGGGTCCACAGGCAGGGCCAGTGCATAATGTGCAGTGCCTACTGCCAAATGAAAATGAGGGACCCTAGCTCCAAAATTATTAAGAATTTCAGGATAGCAACAGCAGAGCATTAAACCAAGTGTGGGGCCCCATGCAACTGCACAGACTGCCTGCCTGTGAAGTTGGCTCCTGCCACCTAAGAGGCACCAAGTGGCAAGGGAGGCTGCAGATGGCTGAGCTTTAAGAAGAAAGGATAATCAAAAGTTTTAGCTATAAGACAAATATCAGGTAGGATGAAGACACAAAGGAAAAAAAAAGGAATTGATTAACCCAGAAAGAGATTGAAAGACAATTTCAGAAGTTGTTAAACAGAAGCAGCGCTGGCAAGAGGTTTAAAAGTAACCCATTCATTTATTCAAATAGTGGGACATGAAAGAATAAGAAAGAAGCCATGTGGGAGTAGAAAGAAGGGGCTGGGAGAAGGGGCAGTGGTGTTCAGTTGGAAAGGGCAGTTCTTTCTCAGAGAGTGTGTGAAGCACGGGAGGGTGAACATACACTCAGTGGCAGATGGACGTAAAGCTCAAGGCAGGCTGAAGGACAGACAGCCCAACGGGCCACAAACACAGTGGCACTGTGCAACATACAAAGTTGTAGGCAGCCTTGGGCCCAAAGCCACCATCAGACCAGGCTAGTTATGCATCAAAGGCACCACTGGATCCTGCTCACTTAGAGGTGTAAACCAAGGAGCCCGCTAAGTCTGGAGCCTACAAGTTCTTTTGGGAGAGGACATGTACACAACTATATTCAATTGTTTACAAAACTATCTGGTGAGCTAAGGTGCAGATGACAGATACTGAATTAATAGGTTACCTGAATCAAGTAAAATATTTAAATATGCCAGGTGTAATGGTTAACTTTATATATCAACTTGGCTGGGCCATAGTGCCCAGATATTGACCAGACATTGGATGCTTCTGTGAAGGTGCCTTTTTTTGGGGGGAGTGACATTAACATTTAAATTGGTGAACTTTGAGTAAAGCAGATTGCCCTTTATAGTGTGGGTGGGCCTCACAGAAAAAAAGACTGACCCCAACCTCTGAAGAAGAGGGAATTCTGCCAGCAGGCTGCCTTTGGACTCGAACTGCGGCTCTTCCCCGGGGCTTCAGCCTGCTGGCCTACCCTGCAGATTCTGAACACACCAAGCCTCCACAACTGTGTGAGCCAGTTCCTTAAAATAAATCTCTCTCTCTTCACACCCCAACTGATATGTATTATATATATGTGTATATATATGTACAGACACATATATATATTGTTATTATAATGTATTCCATAAAAATAAGATGTGTATATGTTTCTGCATATATAGTAGATATAACAGGATGTGTGTGTGTGTGTATATGTACATATGTGTGTGTATATATATATATAAATACACACACACACATACATATTGTGCTGGTTCTGTCTCTGGAGAACTCTGACCAATATACCTAGAATTCTTCATATCAACATTGTACAGGTAGTGGTCTACATAGAGCTGATTCAGCCCATACATTAAACTTTAGATAAATGTTGAAGATCTCTGTAGCCTCAAATGTATACCTGTTACCTGTTTCTTGAATGAAAAATGCCTGGGTGACCCCAGTGAATTAGGCCTTTTGTGGCTTCTGAGAAAGGGAACATTGATTTCTTCAAGGGTAGACCTCTCTATCCTCATGTGGACCACGTACCACCAGGTCCCATCCCTGCTAGTTGAAGTCTTGCCAACCAAATTATCAGAAGGATAGACTGTTTGGTATTAAAAAAAAATAGTCACAACTAGAAATGTTGTCTGACTTACACTAACTAATTAAAAAATGGGCAGCTGGAAATATTATTATAAAGAAAGCTTCTTTGTCTAAACAGTTTAGATGAGTTATTATGTTTAAAGAAAGTCCTCTTCATGTGGCCTTTGCCACTTTGCCACTCTTTTCTAGAGGACAACAGCCAGTGTGGTCTGCTCAGAGCTGAGAGTCAGGAGTTAGAGAGACCTGATTCTGCTATGGGAACTGGCTGTGCTACCATGGGCAATTCACTTAACCTTTCTGGGTCTATTTCTCTACCAGTAAAAAGAAAGAGCTGGCGTATAGCATTCCTGAGGTCAGTTACAGACCTATTGTTGTGTAATTTTTATCTGTACACTTAAAAAAATTATTTAATCACTTGAGTCCTCAGGGACAAGTTTCATGGGCAACAGCAACAAAAAGTGGAAATGTGACGTAAATGGTGACTTAATTATCTTTCTTGAGAAAACTGAGGTTTCTTTCCTAATACTTCATCCAGGACTTAACCTTGCCAGGTTTCTAAAGAAGTCAAAGGTCATAAAAATCTTACATTTTGAAATAACAGATATTTAAGCATCTGATGTAGTCTGGGTCCAATCAGGAGTGAGAAACTACATGGTAAGTTAAACAGGAGAAATTCAACATGAAGTATTAACTAAGATAAAAGAGTAACCATGACATATAAGGAAACTCTCTATGGTACCCTAGGACTGAGGGAGAGGAACCGGGGAAGGACAAACTTAGACGCGGTTCAGAACCTGGCACAGAACTCACTGGTTTGGTCAGGCCAGAGCTGGTCTGGAGTTGCTGAGCAAGCAATAGGCCACTCCCCAGAGTTCAGGCAGGGAGCAGGCAATCAGCATCAGTACAGCGTGCAGCAGGAACGAGGTGTCAGTGGAGAAGAAGGCCTTCAGGACACGTGGGGCTTGCAAAGGGAGTGACGGAGCTGTGTGGACACCCTGGCCATAGGCCAGCTGGACATAGGCTTAATGGGGGCTTTGGTTTCTATGTCAAGAGTGCTGGAAAGGTTATTGCCAGGCTGAGGCTATGAGGTGCCGGGGGGTTGCATGCTGAGCCTATAGCTGGAGCGGCTCCACTGCGTGCCCTCACAGCTACACTGCCCACCCCCAGCCCACACCACAGCCAGCAAGAAATCCTCTTCCTCCTGCAGTGCCCCTCTAGTTCTCCCTGGTGAGAAAGCCTAACTTTGTGCTCACTTTAAAGGAGAAATGTTTAAAGAAATTCCCCCTATTCTCATAGAGCATATATTCAAGGGTGCATTGGAGCTGAAAGGCAATAAATTGATAACTGACACATCTATCAAGCTTCAATGTCATCTGGTCACTTTCTATAATTCCTTCTTGGATCCTCTCTGAATGATTCCTCCCATTTCTGGACTTGGGTACCCTCGAGTGACTTTTGGCCAATTATCAGCTTCCTCTTCGTTATCTGGAGACCAAGTATTACATATCTGGTGTGTTCATGGAATGTCTTAAAACAATGGTTCTCCAATGTTGTTCATGGACTTCTGGGGTCCCTAAGAGGCTTTCAGGGGTTTTAAGAGGTCACAACTAGTTTTAGAGTTATATCAAGATGGTATGCTTCCCTCTCTGGGATTGGTATTTCGTGGGTAAGTTTACTGCTATTTCAGCGCAAATCCAAGCAGTGGTATAAGTGGTACTAGCCAGTCATGCATGTGCAGGAAAAAAAAAAAATAGCCTCAATTATGAATGTCCTTGATGAAGCATTAAAAATTATATAATGTGATTAAATCTCAACCTTTGCATACATGTCTTCTAAACATTCTGGTTGATGAAATGGGAAATGCATATAAGCTCTTTGGCTGCATTCCAAAGTCTGATGGTTGTGGAAGGAAAAGCACTTGTATGATTGAGTTGCCAGCTGAACCAGCTGCCTCCCTCACAAAGCAGTTTTTACTTGAAAGAGCAACTGGCTGACACACCGTGCTTACTCAGACTTAATATTTGTCAGTATTTGCTTCAGCCTGGGAGGCAGAAGTTAGTTGCAGTGAGCTGAGATCGCGCCACTGCATTCCAGCCTGGATGACAGAGCAAGACTCTGTTTCAACAACAACAACAACAAGAAAAGCCCCATATACCCCAACTAAATACCAAGAGATTAAATGTGGAAGCCAACTTCTATCAAGCCAGATGTTAAAGATTTTGTAAAAATATAAAACATTGCCACTTTTACTAAATTTCTTTTGTTTTTAGAAAATATAGTTATTTTATGTTAAGATGTTGTGTATGTTAATGGACACATTTATTATAGCATTTTTCTAAATATTTAAATGTTTTTCAGCTTTAACTTACAACACGGTAAATATCAATAACTATCATCCACATAAACAAAACCTTTCTGGGACCCTCAACAATCTTTAAAAGCATAAAAGAGTTCTAAGACTAAAAAGTTTGAGAACCATGGTCTTAAATTAATCTCCATTTTCCACTTGAATTTACAAAATTGCAGGAAGTTATAGGTGCAGTGGTTGAGGCCAAGAGGAGGTAACTTACCTAAGGTCATTCACATAGTGAAGTAGAGGCAGAGATGGATCTAGAATCACAGTCTCCGGCTAGTGTGCTACATAACTCAGGCTAGCCATGTATGTATGTATGTATGTATTTAGTGTGTATGCATGTATTTTAGGATGCTTTTCAGAATGCCAGTGAGAGAATTTTGAGATCAAGCCACAAAAAGGGAGGGACATCACCCTCCCCTCAGCGTGCATCCATTTAAATAGGCACTGAATATGAAGCAAGTTTCAGGTGCCTGTGCTTGTTGCTGCTGAAGACAAAGTAAATAAAATTTCAACTATGTTTTGAGGGAGCCAAGCTCATCATATATGGAGAGAGATCACATGAAAGGCAATATATAATAGCATATAATATGAAGTATCCAGCATATAACATATGAAGTACAATCATACAGCCTATATAATTACATTATGCTACTACTATTGGTATCACCATATGGAATATTATACATGGCATGATATTTCATAGTAAGTTGTTATATGCACTGTATCTAGGGAACAGGAAGTACTTTAGGATTATAGCTGGCAATTGTGTTCAAAGTAGAATCATGAGCTTGGGAAGCTTGCCATTAGCTGTTTTTATATATATATATATCATCGTCTTTTTGACACTTCCCTGATTGCATTAGTTTCCAAGAAATTGCTATACATAGTATAGCTGATAGCAGCAAAAATGGATTCTCTCACAGTTCTGGAGGCCAGAAGTTCAAAATCAAGGTGTTGGCAGGGCCAGGCTCTCCTTGTCTCTTCTAGCTTTTGGTGTATGCCACCCAGTCCTTGGCGTTCGTTGGCTTGTAGATACATCACTCCAATCATTGCCTTCGTCTTCACATGACTTTGTCCTCTGAATGTCTATGCCCAAATTTCCCTCTTCTTGTAAGGACATCAGTCATGTTTAGAGCCCATTCTAGTACAATATGACCTCGTCTTAAAGTTGATTCTGCCTGCAAGGACTCTGTTTCCCCAATAAGGTCTCATACACACATTCCAAGGGGACATGAATTTGGGGGAACATGATTCAACCTAGGACACTGCTTTTGTGCCGGTCCCTGGCCCCAAGTGCTCAAAATCTCTCTGGAACAAAGTACACCTGGGTTTTCCCTCACACTTTTCAGGGTGTGGGGCCCAACTGAGCCCCACCTGGTTCCTCTCTGTTGATGTTTCAGATGGTCGTCACAGATCATCACATTTAACCCATGCGTTTAACAATTTCTTAGGGCCACAAGGCTGTTGGGGTTTGAAGAGGAATAGAGGAAGCTGAAAGAGGGATACCCAGACAGTGAAAGTAAATAGTAGCACCCTCGCATATTTCTATTGGTCTTTGACAATTTTGTTTACTAAACCTAGAATTATAGTTTAATACAAGATTAATAAGACATAATGAAAATGTAGGGAGCCTATGCTCCTGGCATAGCTGATTGCACATGGACCAGAGGATGTCCATACAATTCAACACCAGCCCTCCCAGCACCTGGGGAGGACCTGTTACCTGGCTGGACCCTCAGGCTGGCTCCAGGCATGCAGCTCAGAGTACTGGATCTCTAGCCAGACCACCTGGGTTCATCCTGGTTTCACCACGATGATAACCTTAGGCCAGTTGTTTCATCTCTCTGTGCCTCCATTTCCACATTTGTAAGAGCTGAAAATATCCCACTTCACAGGCTTCTCATGAGAAATAAACAAGTTAATAACATATGTTAATCCTTTAGAACAATGCCTGACAATATAGATATGTTATTATTAACATTATTATTATATGAATTTTTTATGTAGTTGAGAGATCCACTATTTTGCTAGTCCCTCCTTCAATTCCCTTATCCTCCCACCACCACCATCAGAGGAAAACAGATAACAGTATATGGATCTGGCTTCTGTTTTTGTTTTTGCTTTTTTTTTCAGTTCTCCTCTTGTTACTTCCACCATAAGTGGGCCTGGGGGAATTCTCCCTGTGTCGGGATGTCTTAAAGGACCGAGAACCTGGTACCTGTCAAGTGTTTCTTGAGAAGTTCCTAGGGAACGTACATCATAAACTCAAGTTAGCACCAAGCTATTATTAAATTGATAGCCACCTGTCTGAACATGTTTTATTGGTAACTTTAGCTCCGTGGGCAGGTGTAGTGCCCACACTGTACCCTCCTATCTTTCTCATTTTATATAACGGAGTCCGTGCTTTCTCAAGACTCAGGGGTGGGTCTGTTTGCAGCACTGAGGAAAAGTGAGAACTGAATAGGGAGTGGGGCTTTTGGTGTAGTTAAGAGGGAGGTAAAATAACTGTAATTTCATAGCAATTACGTACAACCAACACTGTCAAAGGTTCCAGTTTTCCATTATAAACCTGAGCCCCTGCTGGGAGCAATTTGCAAGGTAGAAAAAAGCACACAATGAGGTTCTAATGTATGAAAGAAGGCATCGCTGCTTCCCCATCTGAATACCACAGCAAAACAAACGTCAAGGGGGAAAACAGTGTGTTGAGCTTTGGAACGCATTTGTTTTCTGCCTTTCTTTTGAAAAAAAAAACAAAAACAAAAAACTCAGTAAGCCCCTATTCCTGGATGTTGATTGGATTGTTTACAGCTTTGTATGAGTCTTCAGTACCCAGGCCCACACAGGCCCTCCCTGTCAGTGGAATGCCCTGCCAGGCCACCTGCGGGGGCCATGGTTTCCAGGGCAGCCAACATCAGAGTCTGGAGCAAATGGGTTATTTCTTCCTCTAAGTATTATGTTGGGGGCCAATAAACCACCTGATGGAAATGAATTCTACAGAGACCAATTCCCCAACCTTTTTTGTTTGTTGATAGGTTTGCTTGAAATTAATTCTTTATGAAATTAAGGGATCTGCAGTCCACTCAGAAGTGCAGTAAAGATGGACTTGTTTTTCAGACCTAAAAGAGCCTACTATTTTGAGGAAGGGAAATGAAATGGCAGAAGTACAGAACACCCAATAATAATTTTGTTATTTTTACATATGTTCCTGTCTTACCCCCGAGCCCACCCTACAGAAGGCCATAAGCTCCTTGGAGGAATTCAGTTTTGAATCCCCTGGGTAATTTTCTCCAGTGCCTTGCACATAACTGATGGTCAATATGTATTTGTTGAGTAAAAGTGTAATTTAACAAATGAATGGATTATTGACAGTGAAGGCCAAGTACTAGCCAGAACTAAGTGATGTATTGATTAAAGCCTTGAGCTTCCTGATTAGCCTCCATATAGGGAGATGGGATCAAAGTCGAGATATTTATATTCATGACATCCACGTGGACCAAGTACCAAGGGGTGGGGGAGGGTAAACTACAGAGGAACATATTTTGGCTAGGTAGCCGAAGGAAAGCATTTCTAATTGTTAGAGCAATCCTCAGAATGAACTGCTTTGAGAGATATTAATACAAATGACTGGTCAGTGGAGATATTCAAGCAGAAACTAGATGATTACTTGGGGGTGTAGATGTTGGCATTCCAATATCATTTGTGTCAGGCTAAGTGATGTTGCAGGTCTAATTTTACCCCAAGGGTTCTATGATTTCATAAAGTTATGATTCTGCATAATCATCAAGTTCAATTCAAGTATTTATTGAGCCCTTACATGCTGCCAGGAATTGCCCTGCATGGACATTAAGAAGACAAAAATGAATAATATCAGGCTACTGCCCTTTGAAGTTGCTGGGACATGGTTTTAGTAAGGTCTCCTCAGACCTGCATTTGGGTGTTACAATCTTATTTTCCCCTTGCTAATTGCACCTGCCCACTCAGGACACTGGTTCTCTTCTTTCCAGGCTGGAATTGATGGGGAAAGCATCGGCAACTGTCCTTTCTCTCAGCGCCTCTTCATGATCCTCTGGCTGAAAGGAGTCGTGTTCAATGTCACCACTGTGGATCTGAAAAGGTAAAGTACGTTGCATAAATGAGGAGTATGTTTAGCTGCATGAACACAGAAACTTCCATGAAGGAGGGCAAAAGCCTTCTATGGCTCCCAGCAGCCCCCTGCTCACACTTCATTGTCCAGAACTGTGTCTCAGGGTCCAGTCTTAGCTGCAAGAGAGTCTGCAAAGGCAAGTATTTCACTTGGTGCCCAGCACTTCACTGACCCGATTAGCAAGTTTCGATTAGCAAAGAAGAAGCAAGGAATGGACATTGGCATTGCAACTAAGTGTCTGGTGCACAGATGGGCACAGACATCTAAAAACATAGGATTAGTCATTTCAGTAGTACTAAGGCCGTCATCCGTGAGACCCTAGCAGGACTTCAGGTGTGAGAGTCTGAGTCTTCAGAGAGTTGTGATCTAGACCCTTTCCCATGCTATGTTCCCAGCTTTAGAAGTCCTCAGTGTGACAGCTCTAGATTATAGGCTTGGATGAAAAGTAACTACTCTTCTGTTTTTAGAGTGCAGTTTAATGACTTACAAACACCAGGAGCCACACTCTTTTCACTCCTACAGAATGTATTCTGTTTCCTGTCCTCCACCTGTTGTTTAAATGTGGAACAGCTCAAGGCTCACCCTGTAAGTGTTCATCTTCTGCCTCTGTCTTCATCCCTGGTGAGCTTGGCATATTCTCCTTGTTATCTCTATGTGAATTGTTCTACACCCAGAGCCCTGCTATCATCCAGATATTTTCACTTGGATGTTCTGTTATCATATATGTCTAACATTGTATACATCAATTTGTATCCTTTTCCTCTGAGTTGAGCTCTTCTTGAACTCCTTTTTTCTTCTATTTTCTTTTTTTCTTTTTCTTTTTTTTTTTTTTTTTTTTTGAGACAGAGCCTCACTCTGTCACCCAGGCTGGAGTGCAGTAGTACGATCTTAGCTCACTGCAACCTCTGCCTCCTGGGTTTAAGCAATTCTCTGTCTCAGCCTCCTGAGTAGCTGGGATTACAGGAACATGCCACCACGACACGCTAATTTTTGTATTTTTAGTAGAGACGGTGTTTCACCATCTTGTCCAGGCTGGTCTTGAACTTCTGACCTTGTGATCCACCCACCTCGGCCTCCCAAAGTGCTGGGATTACAGATGTGAGCCACTCCTCCTGTCCTTTTTCTTCTATTTTCTAGACACTAAACACTTCCTGCTCCTTTCTATTGCTGCCTGCATTGTTGATCAGTAGCCAAGTCTAGAGCATTCTCCTATTGCACTCTCTCTTCCTCCAAACTCTCTTTTTCATTCTCAAAGCCTACAACTGGTTCAAGTCTCACCACTGCCACCCTAAGAGTCTCATTGTTCTTCAAACTGGTCTTCATTTTTCCAGGTTCACACATTCTCTCTTTTTCTCTCTCTCTGACCCATCCTTTATGTGATTCTAAGGTTATTCTTCCTAAAATAATGTTTTAATCAGGCCACTTTCATGCACAGGAAACCTTTGATGTTTCCCGTTGTCCATGGACTTGATGCATCCGAAGCCCCGATTTGTCTTTTCCTTCATGCTTCCCAACACTCTTTCCCAACACTTCTCACCATGACCTGTCTACTCTGTCAGGCTGGCCTGCCTTCTGCTGTTCTTCTTCCTTCGAGCCTCCATCCCTTGGTAGAGCTGCATCCTCTGTCTAAAACAGGCCATCTCTTCCTTCTTGTCCCTGGCCCCAGGCTCAGCTTCAGCCCCATCCCCTCTGTAAGGCCTTCTCATACCCATCCCGCCACACTCACAAGCACATCTATCAACCCAACCTCCCTCCAGACTCACCCAGCACCTGTTGTCTGTGTTGCCTTGTGTCGTGATTTAGTGTTTCATCAAGTTCTGAGGTCTGCACCCCTAATGCTTTACAACTGGTAAATGCTTTCTCATTAAAAAAAAAAAAAATCACATAATGTATAATCCTATGAAGGAGGTCTTACTTCTCTGTGTTATTTGAGAAATAACTGAGACAGATATATTTAAATGACTCGCCCAAGATGCCAACTAGAAATTAGAGGGGCTAAACCCCATCTGCTTGGTTCGAATACTATGCTCTTCATAATACCTCAGTTATGAAGTTTGTTTCGTCTTTCAAATGAGACCTTCAATCCCTCAAGGACAGACTGGGATCGTGTTTTAAGTTTCTTTGTATCCTCCATAGCAACTAGCTTTTCACAGGTCCTCAACTACTATCTGTCAAATAAATGAACTTGCATCCACTATGCAATTAATGTCTGTGATAACTAAAGACAGCAGCAGACTTCTGAAAAAGCAGCTTCCTTCAGTGGAGAATTGGAGGTGTTTGGATTACCATGTGTGAGAGAGGACATGTATGTTTGCTGGAGAAGAGAGTGAGAGAGGGAACCACCCCTGCCCGCATGCTTCACATGGTTTGGTTCCTCCTTCACATGATCACACCTGGTCCAGCCAACACCCCTTTGACGTAGACCAGGCATGCAGCACCACTCCATTTTTACAGATAAGAAAACTTTCTTACTGTCCCCTCTACCCACGAACACACACATTAATTTCTAAGAAAACTGATTTATTTTCCTGGCACTACACTTTAGTGACTTAATAATCTTGAACTTTTCAGAGCCTCAGTTTCCTCGTCTGTACAATGGAGACAGTGTCTTTTTAATCAATAGGATTATTGTGAGAATTTATCGAGGCAGGCCATGTAAAACATTTGCAATCAGTCCTGTACCTGACTCATAGCAAGAACTCCTTGCATGTTGGCTATTCTTAGAATTATCATTGGGTTCATGGAGTTGGCAATCCAGTAAGGAAAAGAAGACCGATCCTCATTACATAGTTCATAAATCATACCTGGCAATACGTCATCCAATGCTAATGATATGGTCTCAACTATAAATGCTGAAGCGGGGTCAACAAAGACAGAGGGCTGCAACTCTAGCTAAGCATCGGTGGCCATAGGCAGTACTTCCCAAGGGCGTCTGACTCCAGTGGCCACAATTCTCTAGAATCCCAGGAAAAAACCCACCACCACCACCACCACCACACATTTCTGTATCTTTAAGCCACAGAGAGGTGACTGAGAGCACACATGTTGCTGCCTTGTGTCAGCTCTAAAAAACAGGAGCAAATAAAGAATGTCCTTTCATTGTCTAAAATGAGGGACATGCACAAAGTAAACAAAGGGACTAAGTAAATTAGATTTTAAAAATACTTTCCATCTCAGTTGTCTGAGTTCCAAGTGCCTCAGAATGCAGCTGGAGAGTGTGTGTGTTTGGGGAGGGACATGGGAGTAGCACAGTAATTGAAATTCTTCTCTTCCCCTCCCAAACTGATTACGCCAGGAATTTGTTTCATTACAGACTCCTCTATCCCTACTGTTTACTTTTTTACAGTTTCTGCGTTTAATGTTTTCCACTCCCAACTCCCACAAGAAATGTGGCATTCTCAGAGAGAGCATTTGGGGTGAATCCCAGCCCTGTCTTGGAAGTCGCCACCATTTTCCCTCCTCTTCCCTACATTTTTTTTGGTGTAACCCTCCCCTTTCCCATTTTCCCCAATCTGCCAACCCTTCTTCCCCCTCATTTTGCTCCATTCTTGCTCTTGCATTCTGACCAGCTGGTGCAGACACAGAAGCACACTCCTGGATATTAACAGGACCTAGCCGTGTCAAACACAAGGCCACTTTCCTTTCCACTTCACTTGGCCTTCCTGCAGGTAGTCAGTGTGCTCCCCAGTGCACGCCAGAAATGCCACTTAGCACTGCTGTGGGCTAAGTGCAGAAAGTTCAATTAATTGTTCAGTTAATTAATTGTTCATTCATTCAATTGGGACTGCGTTCCAGAATTTCACCCACTTCTCCATCATCTAGGCCTTTCTTTCAGGATAATTTAGGACTTTTGGGTCTCCTCTTTCCCAGTGGGGAGAAATGTACTGTTGCTTTGGTTATCTTGGATTTCTTTAAGTGTCTGACCCAGAAACTAACAGGCACACCAAAGAGCTTTCTGTCTTCTTAGGGACCAAATTTGCTGCCTATTACATATATATGTATGTGTTACCAAAAGATCCTACTGGGCCCAGCAAAGTTTGCTATAAAAAGAAATAACTTTCATAAATCAAGTGATATATTTGAATCCCATCACAAAGCAGAAGTTGCATTTACTTAGAAAATAAGTTGTTTTTAACTTAAGATAACATTTAAGTAACCCCATAATTTTTAAAAATAGGCACAATTTCTGACTCCTAGGAGATTTTTGATTTATGTATGTTGAACAGAATTTTTAAAATTTAAAGAAAAATAACTTCTTTCTAGTAAATCTAGTAAATGTTCTCAAAATAAGTCATATTTTGAGAACAGTAGATGCTTGAATTAAGTTAAAATACTGTGAAAGGTAGACTATGGTGGAGCATGAATACTGTAGCAGTGGAGTTGCCTACTGGTTCTCCCCACATTTAACTGAAGCCAAAAGCCTTCATAACTGCATTGAAGTTTTTACCAATTTGAGACCAACATTTGATTTCTACTTTTGCAGCTAAAATCACTCATTTTTAAATTTAAAATGTATGAGTTTTTATTGCTGTTGCATTTGAGACCGAGTCTCACTCTGTCCCCCAGACTGGAGTGCAGTGGTGCCATCAACGGCTCACAACTGCCTCGAACTCCTGGGCTCAAGCAATCTTCCTGCTTCAGTCTCCCAAGTAGCTGGGACTGCAAGCACATGCCTCCATGCCCAGAAAATTTTTGTGGTTATTTCTTGTAAAGATGGGGGTCTCGCTATGTTGCCTAGGCTGGTCTCGAACTCCTGGGCTCAAGCGATCCTCCCACCTCAGCCTCCCAATGTGGTGGGATTACAGGCATGAGCCACTGTAGCTGAATCAAAAATGCATGCTTTATTCATGTAGCCATTAAAAATATGTATCTACTGAGGGCCTCCTATATGCCAGGCATGGTTCTGGGTCCTTTCCCTCATGGAGCTTGAATCGTAAGGCTTTCAGGTATCTTCTTACTCACCAGTAGGAGGTTCTTGGTTCAGAATCTTTGGTAATAGCCTACCTGGTGTTTGTGGAGGAATAATCTTAGCAATAAGAAGACTTTTGAAAACGTCTTCATTTGATAGTTTTGTTTTCAATCTAATAGTTTGTTTATTTTCCTGGCTACCTAAAGGCCATATCAGGGGCTGTTTATAAGTCAAAAAAAGTATTTGTTGAGTGTGACAAAAGGCTGACCAATGTTAGACATTAGTTATTAGATATTAAAATATAAGTTACACACAATAGAAGCATCTAACTTGAACAAATGGCCCAAACTCCCAATTTTTTGTATCTGGAGATATTTATTAGGAGAAAAGTATGATCTAATTCATTAATTTTTAAAGTATGGAATTATGTGTAGCACATTTTTGTTGGGCAGATTGGTGAAAGAGCTTTTAAAAGCAAAACCCCACCTCTCCCCTGGGTAATTAAAGCTTGCATCTGACTTAGATAGTCACCTGGATTCTCTCCATTTTTTCAATTCTTTCATTTTTTCAACTCCTTCATCTTGACTTGTTCCTCTCTCGGTGACTCCACTGGACATACTTCCTGGGTCACACCACATTTTTTCAGAACTTTCTCCAACCTCCGCTGCCCTACACTGCATACCATAAATCTGTTTCACCTGACAGGCATGTTGGCTAGCACAGGGCATCTCAGTTACAATCAATCTTAGGTTTCCCGGAACAGGAAGCACCCTGCTGTAAGCCAACACCTGAATCTTGCTCTCTCTACAGAAAGCCAGCTGACCTGCACAACCTAGCCCCCGGCACGCACCCGCCCTTCCTGACCTTCAATGGGGACGTGAAGACAGACGTCAATAAGATCGAGGAGTTCCTGGAGGAGACCTTGACCCCTGAAAAGTAAGGATCTGCTTCTTTCTGGGGCTGTTGAATGGGAAAGGTTCATGCTGGATCTATAAAGGCCTGGTGTTAACTTTGAGCAGATGTGTTTCCCAAGGAACCTCACCAGTCCAGAAAACAGGACCCTCTCTTCAAAGAGAGAGCCTATGACCCCCAAAGGGCTGCCAATCTCAAAACCACTCCACAAAATCCACTCAAGAGTAGATATGGCCTATGAACAAGAGCCAGTCACTCCTACCTACACAGAGTGATTTTAGGAGCCCTAGGATACCACGCCTCCCTTTCCCCAGTATGTCCCTTCTCTCCAGCTCACTTTGCTTGGAAGACGTTGAAGTGATGGCAAAGTTTCCTTCATTTCAGAACTAGAGCTGAAAGGCTGACAGAATGAAAATAAGTCAGGAAAGGGTAACTCAGTGACTTAAAACAACATGCAGGGTCTTAAACCTGACCAAATCTGGTCTGACTCCACAATTAAACAGATGAAAAAAATCAACTAAAAGCAGCAGCTCCTCTTCTGCAAACAGGTTCAGGGAGAGTGTAGACCAGAGAGCTATAAGTTCTTGTTGGGTGACACGTTGCTACTGATGGAAAAGAGCAGTAAAAAGAAGACAGATGGCTTCTAAAGTTTACTCAAGCTAGACTTGTTCATTAAAGAATACTGTTATCAAGGATTAAAACAATCACAATTTTTGAAAAAACTAGAAAAACAATATTACATATAGAGTGAGGCATGAACTTTATCCTGTAGGGTATTATCCTGTAGTGAGTCCTGTGGGGTATTCTGAAAGAGATTAAGCACAGGAGGTGGGGAGTCCGTTTTAAGACCTACTTTAGAGGTTGAGGGAAGTCAGTATCCTAGAGGACCGTGAAGCTGGAGATAGAGGAATTAATTCCGGGGAGCCATTGGTGACTGTCCAGGCAGGACAGAATGAAGGGCTAAGCCAAGACAGGGCAGGAGAATCGGGGGAGAAGAGTAGGAAGGGTTCGGGACATACTGAGTAAGTAAAGTTAGTGAGATTTGACTACTAAAAACCACCATCCTGCATTTATTTTAAAGTTTTATTTATTCATCAACACTTTTATAGCCTTCATTTTGTGTCAGGCACCATTCGCAACACTTAGCTAATATGATTCATTTCATCCTTCGATCATCCTAGGTACTATCATTAACCTCATTTCACAGTCAGTACAGGGAGAGAGTAAGTCACTTACCCAAGGTCGCACATCTAGTGAATTGCTGTTAAAAAATTAAAACTGCCAGTCAAGCTCCAAATAAGCCTTAAACAATCATACATTCTTCCTTAAAAATATTCTTTGTCATCCATATTCAGACAGCTTATTTGCACACTGAGAGTGAAAAAGCCACCTCAAGCCCATTGGAAGCAGCTGAGTATAGACTTTAAATAAGTGCATTAATTAAATCAGTAGGACAGCCCCACATAGACACACACATCTCTGAACAGGACACCAGCCAGCCACTTCACTGGAAGTGCCCTGAGGGAGCCCAGACTCCATCCCCCTCCCCGGGACTCAACCTCATTGCTAGCACTAGTTTGAAATCCCATTGCTAGCACTAGTTTGAAATCCCATTACTAGCACTAGTTTGAAATCCAAAAAAAAAATGCTCTTTTCAAGAACTAGAGTTTAGACTTTGCCTGGGAGACCCATAGAGGCAAGTTCATGACACAGTTAACATTTTCCCTTTTAGAAGTAACACTGGCACTCAGGAGTGGGGGCTTCCATCATGATCATTAGGAAGTGGAAAGTGGAAGCAGTGAGGAGCAGAGGGGCCCATTTGGTCTTTTGCCAGGCAGTGGATGGAGGGGTGAGGGGCTGGGTACAATCCTAGTCTGCTAGTGACGTGCTGTGACCTCTTGAGCCAGTCCCTTCACCTCTTGAACCAGTCCCTTCTCTGCTCTAGGACTCAGTTCCCTTCTCTGTGACAGGATATCTCCCAGAGCCCGTCTTGCTCTCTGATTCTTCACATGCCCTTTAGCCAGGTTCCCTTACAACCATCACACCACCCCCAGGGCAACTGTGCCTTTCCTGGGCTGCTTCTCCAACTCAGGGGTCTCCAATCTGCAACCACAGTGGGACCACAAGGTGGGCAGAGATCACTGGAATTGTATGCCCCATGTGTCCTTGAACATTCTTCCAGAGGCGAGTCATCATCTGACTTCATCATCATTTCATCAGATTCTAAGTTTCCATGATCCAAATAGAGCTGGGCAGGGCTGGATGCGGACCCTCCCTCCACTGTCTCCTCTCCACCTACCTTCCCTGTCCTGAGCTCTGCTCCTGCTGATCCAGGTCCTTCTCTGGACTGCAGTTGTGTATAGCAGGTTTTATGAAGTGCATTCCTGCCATGTTAGTGACCTAACAATCCAGTACTCTCAGGTAGCAGAACACTTGATGCTGTTAAAATGCATATCTCCAGAAGGCTACCAAGGTGGGGGTGCTAAGGGTGAGGCCATCAAGTATTCCAGAGCATCCCAGGATTATACCTTAGATGCCTCTGCACCCATCAGACTGAAACAGGTGCCACAATTACCTCCCAGTAAATGTTACCAAGCCAGTGCCTCAGCCCCATAGAGAACTGCTGGTCTGCCCAGAACAAACCACCAGCCTCACCAGCTTCCCCAGCGACTCAGGCTGGGAGATGGAGAGGCTGGGAGGTTGTCAGGCCTCTAAAGCAGGGCAGCCTGGCCTTCTGGTTCTCTAGGGGGCAGCAAAACCCTCATAACCATTCACCAAGCGCTGGTCGGCCATGTGTTTCTCATCATACCACTATTTGTAAAAGCTGCCAAAAGCCAACACATTATGGGAGGCTTTTTCCCCTTAGCTTTATTTTTTAAAGGAGAAAACCACATACAAACACTCCAACCATTTTTTTCAAATCACATTTGATCCCAGGGAGCATTTGGTGTCAAAATGAGGAATCAGGAAGTCTCAAGTTGTTTCTAAATGAGACTAACATCCACCCCTCTCCTTAGATTGACCTAGTGAACACTCGACAAGGAAGTGTTGTGATTAATGCTGGGATTACTGTTGAGACATTCTGGCCCTTGCCTTTCATCTCCATGGAGTGGCCAAACTTTCTAGGATTCAGCACTGAGAGTCAGGAGACCTGCCTCTGGCCACCTCTCTACGAGTGTTTGTCATATGACCTTGGGCAAGCCTCTCTCCCTCTCAGACCCTCCTTGCCTTCTCATCTCTAAAATGAGGGGGTGAAACTACATAGTCTCCAAGATGCCTTTTGTTGCATGTTCCACAATTCCATGAGTTTCTCAAAGTACTCTTCCAGAGCTGGTTATTGTCTCAAATAATCCTAGCACATAGATGCTGTAATAAAAATTCAGCAGGGTAAACTGATATAGTCTATTTACACAGCATGTCATTTAGTCAATCATCTAGCAAGAATGATTTAACTATCAAGAGGGTTCAGGACACTGACAGAATTGGAAGACAACTTGAAGTCATTATTTTAAAAAATGTATAGCGATAACTCACCACAGTAAAAAAAAAAAAAAAACAAGAAAGTTCTGACCCTCTGGGAGGTAGAGAAACAGCCTCCAGACCTCCCACAGGATGGCATGGTAGCTGGGGGCAGGAGGTTTGGAGTCAGAGTGACTCGGTTCAAATCCATACCACTAGGTTGTGCTATGCTGCAGTAACAAAGCAGCCATAAAATTCCAGTGGCTTAACAGAACACAGGTTTATTTCTCACTTGAGCAAATTCTGAGAGGGTAGTGTGGCCCTCTTCCATCCTGTAGTTTTTGGGATACATGCCCTCCAAGGCTCCTTCAGCAGGAAGAGAGAGAAGAAAGATCTCCCAAAGTGTTTTGCAGGGCCAGGGCTGCAAAAAAAAAAAAAAAAATGTCATGGTGACATTACTTTCCTTCCTATGCCATTGGTCAGAATCCATACATGATCCCAACTTAGGTGAGAGAGAAGCTGGGAAATAGAATTACATGGCTATTTAGTGAGTATGCATATTCTCTGCTACAGGCAAATGACCTGAAATCTCTAGAATCTTTAATTCTCACATCAATAAAACAAGAACCATACTGTTGATCTTATAGAGCTATTGTAAAAAATAATACTAATGAGCCTAGTGCCTGATATGAAGTAACAGCTCATTAAATGGAAGCTCAAAGAGTTAGAAAGAGTGGCTAGTGCCTGTTTTTGGTCTGTCTCCCAGGTGTAATTGTACAGACAATTGGTGACCTTAGGTCTTAAATCCCCAGATCCTAGGGGACATCTTTTAATGAATAAGCCAGGCCTCTTCCACTTCCAGAGATCGTTTGCTTACACAGCAGACATGAGTCAAACAAGCACACAGTCAAGGATTAGAAAAGTCAGATGCGTTAACGTCCTTCACGTGTGAGGGGTTGATGAAGTAAGGAAGTGGGAACAATGGAGAAGGGAGAGAGAGAGGAAGTCTTTCCACTTTTCAGCTCATTAGAAAAACGAGGGAAAACACTCAAGCTGCCATCAGCAAGGCCATTCCATCAGGACCATCTTTCTTTTTCTCCAGGGTATCTATCCCCAAAACCAGTCTCAGGGCCTGGTCGTCAGTAGGTGTTTCATGCACATTGGTTTAATTGCATGGTGGATATCCTTTCGTTCAGTGTCTTGGTTGGCTGTGGCTAGTCAGTGAGAAGTCAGCTGGAACTCTAAACCAGATAGGGCACTTACCATCTGCAATGGTTTTCTCTGCTTTTTTGCTACTATTTTCTACTTTTGAAAAAAAAAATTTTTTTTTTTTTTTTTTTGGTGAGAAGCCAACTGTTTTACTTCCCAGAATGAAAGTTAAGTGCATGCATTTGAAATAAGATATCTTAAAAACCGGGTGGAGAGAAATTTTCATCAGTTAGATCAGGAGTTAGCAGCTGTATCTGTAAAAGGTCAGATAGTCATGTATTTTTGGCTTTGTGGGCTCTTCAGTGTCTGTCGCAATTCCACAGTGACACTGTGAAAGAAGTCATAAACTAGTACGTAAATGAATAAGCATGGCTGTTTCAATAATATTTTACTTATGAACACTGAAATTTGAATTTCATATTATTTTCACACATCACAAAACAGTATCCTCCTTTTGATTTTTTTGAAGTATTTAAAAATGTAAAAACCATTGTTAGCCTGAGAACCACAGACAACTAGGGGTCATGGGTCACAGTTTGCTGAGTCCTGAGTTAGAAAAAATTATCATCTCTTTGATTATCATCAGATCACATCCAGTGTTATTTCAAAGCTGTTTCTGTGAGTGAAACACTCTTCCTTAGCCTTTTAGAGAAACAGAATGTACTTTGTAGCCCACTTATTTGCATATTCAAAACATGCCATAAATATGGAGGTAAAATGAATGCACTTATCCTATATAGTATCCTCCCCCAGTGTAGTTACTGAAAGTTGCGAGATTAACGTCTTAGAGACACGCTTCCCACAAGAGCAAATCTCAAATGGAGCACTGCACTATACAGTAAAATCCCAATGAGTTCTAGTGCTTGGGAAACAGGACGACACCTCCACAGCCCCCTGAATACACGATTCTCTGTCATCATCTTGGATTTGGTACCACACATCCCTGTTTGGCCCAACCTGATTGTGAAGAAATGATCAGATGACTGAAAGTCTGACCAATTGATGAGATACAGCAAAACAAAGCAAGAAACCCAAACAAGCTGTCCACTGAGGTGCATTTTCTAGGCCTTTCTGTCTTTACATTATCAAAGAGAAACAAAGAACACTTGGCATTTGTTAATAGCAATTTAAGTCTATTGATTCTAATAGCATGCTGGATTCTATGTGAGAAGGCCGAAATAGGAAGAGCTGACACTAAATTCCTATGTCTTGGTAGATTACCTAGTATCTTGCAGGAAGCCCTGCTGTGTGCCCCCAGCCACAGCAGATGAATGTGATGATTCTCAGTATACCCAGGAAGACGTGTGTGGAGCATCGGTGCAAAGCGCCCCCTCCTGATGGATGGAGACAGCTCCTCCAAGGTGGGCAGCTCAGCCTTTAAGGTTCTGGGGCTTTGAGAATCAGCAGCAGAGTTTATGAGAAGCCACACAATGTGGAATTTAAAACCTAGTCTTCCACAGTGAAACTGCCTGGGTTGGGATCCTGGCTCTGCCAGGCAGCCATGTGACCTCAGGCAAATTGCTTAACCTCTCGATGCCACCGTTTCCTCATGTGGGAAATTAGTCTAATAATAGTACAAATAGAGTTGTTCTGAGGAGTAAATGGTGAATATGTGTAAAGGGACTAGAACAGTGCCTGCCTGCCACACAGTAGGTGCTCAATGCAAATTACCTTTCACTGTTTCCAGAGAAGCAGTGGACACTGCTGCAGGGCCAGGAAACCAGGTTCTCATCATCCCTCCACCATTTATTAGCCATCAACATTTATCTTCTCAGGTATCCAGTTCCCTTCCATGTAAAAGGAGGACAATAATGCCTTCCTTATCTGCCTCACAGCAGAGAGCTGGACTCTTCCAATGGCAGTATCTCTGAAATTACACAGCCACCTAACACGGCCCCAAAAGGAATCCTAGCTCATGGGCCAGTTGAGGAACAAAAAAGCATTAAAGAACAACAAATATTTTTTAAAGTCTTGTTTGGTTCGAACTATCAAAAACATCAAAACAAACAAAAAAGATTTTGCTTTTTAAACATAAGGCAACCCAACAGCCCACAGTCAAAAACGATTCACCCAGAGATCACAGAGGTGCACATTCATTGAAAACAATGGTAGCCTGGCAACTGTCTCCCATCTCTTCCCACCCCTACCTGGACATACCCATAAAATGCTTGTGAAATAATATTTATTTGAGTTGATTTTTTTCATTTTGATGGGGCTAATGAGGCCAAGCCCTGGGTTCCCACATGAGCAAGTTTACCTCCTTCAGTCTCAAGGCCAATCGTCCTAACTCCAGCCTGCCTCTTGTATTATTCTGGCTTCACAATGAAAGGCTCTACAAAAGAGCGGGGGGCGGGGGGGCTGGATCATTGCAAATGTATCTCCAAATAAAATAAAATAGAACAATTGAAAACACATGTCCTTTTTTGGAGCTTGGTAGTTTCTGCATGTTATTACTGCACACAAATAATAAGCATGTGAAGGACATTTCAGAAGAGGACCGTGGGTATTCTTCCTTTGGAGAAATGGTTTAGTGCTAACATACCTGGCATCTCCTTGCTCCCAGAATTAGCTCTGTGTGGCTAGGATTATAATCACAGGACTGGCAGTAGATGGTTATTTTAGTGGGTAAGGGAAGTGTTAAGAACCCTACCGGACAGAGAGGCAAGCTCAGAGGGAACTTTGATTGGGCCGTCTCACTGGCACATCATTATTGGTGGTCCCAAGAAAAGGACACATCCTGAGCCCCCTGAATGGCATTCTGGCTCTTTGCCTAGCAGACTGTGTCACCCTAGGCAGATCTCAGCACCTCACTGGCCTCTGGTTTCTTCTATGGATGACCTAGGGCTGAGAATGCCCACCCTCCCTATAGGATGAGGATAAAGACCCCCAAAACATTTTGTAGATGCAGCTGGAAAGGGAAGTATTGCTTATCATGATAGGGATAGGCTTACCCTTAAAGGAGCTCCAGGTCTACTGATTCACAGAACACTGCATCCTCCATTCCAGGTACCCCAAACTGGCTGCAAAACACCGGGAATCCAACACAGCGGGCATCGACATCTTTTCCAAGTTCTCTGCCTACATCAAAAACACCAAGCAGCAGAACAATGCTGGTGAGTGATTCCCTTCCACCAAGAACCCTTGGCAGTGTCTGTTTGCTGCCCAAGGCATCTTCACTTTGCCCATGGGCATGTCAAATACTTGGGCCAGAGAAGCATCTGGAACCAATACTGCTTATTATTTTCCCCCACCCCCAACCACCACCATCTGGTCCCCCTTGACACAGGGGAGGAGGTGGTGGATGCTGCTGCCTGGCTGGTGAAGGAGGACAGGCTTGGGGCTTTACTGCCAAGCTGGAGAGAGGGATGCAGTTTGTCCTCTGAGCCTGCCTTATTGCACAGCATAGTGCACTGCACGGGACAGTCCTCACTGCCCATTTGTCCCAAGTTCACAACCCTGCCTGTGATCACATTAGAGCAACATATTCCCGCTTCCTTCTGGTCCGTGCAAGATTTCTCCAGGGATTTTTCCAGAGGCCAAGGGAGAGGCAGCACAGTCACTACTGTGGCAAATGTGGAAGGCAGACCTGGGCTGTGTTCTCCCCTTCTGCAGGACAGTGGGCCCTGGAAAGCCACTCCTCAAAGCCTGGCCCATCCTACATCAAGCCCTTCATTTCTGGCATTGGCTACAGAATTCAGGACTTGGTTCTCTTGCAGGGCCTTCTGAAAGGGAGCTGAGTCCCCCCCAGTTACGCTCATAGCACTTTCAGTCCTTCATTTGGCATTGCCTTTTAAGAATTACCTAAAGCCATTTGAATGGAACCGTCCGATTAAGCAGGCATAACAGTTGAAGAATGGTGTTAGGCCCATGAGGAACAGGCTGGCCACTGCAGTGCCAACCTGGGGGGCTTGGATTTTTATCCTATGGACAATGGCAGCCATTCCCTTGCCCTCAGAGTGGGATGACAAGACAGCCTCACAGGCTGGATGACTGGAGTCCAGCACAAAGCCGAGCAACGTAAGTGCTCCATGAATCTTTGTGAATGAACGAGTGACTTATGCACAATGGACCAAAACAAGGGAATAGATGCTAGATGCCCCAGAAGCTCCAAGGAGAATAGCATCTCTTTGGATCAGGGTGACCAGCATATGCAGCTATGCATGGTAAAAGAGATGAAATCTTGGCAGGAACAGAGTTGGTGTAGTGGGAAGTAAATAATTCAGGAAGCTACTCAGGACCCAGATTGTGACAAGTGCAAAACTCGATTCTGGAGGTCCAAAGAAGAAACAAACACTTCCTCAGTCTTCAATGCCTGGCAGGTGCAGAAGGACAGGCTTCAAGTCAGTTTGATCCAAGAAGGTGTGGAGAGCTGATAAACCGCAGGTAAAAGAACAAAATAATTTCTGTCGAAGGTATTCAGAAGCAGAAGCATTTACCATGGGGGTAAATGCATAAGACTCCTTTTCTGGGAGTTTCAACTGGGTCATAAAGATTAAGGAGGAAGCAGATGGCTGAGATCATTGAGAGGAAGACGTGGGGAAGTTGAGAAAAAGTCAGGGACAGAGACCAGAAAAAGTGACTGCAGCCCACAGTGCCAGCCTGGAGGGCTTGGGTTTTTATCTTGTGGGCAATGGCATCCCTTAGAGGTGTGTGTCAAGAAACTAGAAAGTGGCTTCTGGGAAATAAGAAGAAGCATGTGGAAAGTACTTTCAATCTACTTGGTGCTCTTGCTTCATTGCTGCTTGAACCCTATAGTGTGTTGAGTAGTGTCCCCCCAGAATTCATGTCTAGCCTGGGCAACATAGTAAGACCCTGTCTTTACAAAAAAAAAAAAAACAAAAAACTTGTTTTTAATTAGCTAGGCAAGGTGATGTATGCCTGTAGTCCCAGCTACTCAGGAAGCCAAGACAAGAGGATTGCTTGAACCCGGCAGGTCGAGGCTGCAGTGAGCTATGATCATGCCACTGTACTCCAACCTGGGTGAAAGAGCAAGGTCCTGTCTCTAAAAAAATTTTTTTACATGTATGTCCACCTGGGATCTCAGAATGTGACCTCATTTGGAAATAGGGTCTTTGCAGCTGTAATTAGTTAAGGATTTGACGATGAGATCATCTTGGATTTAGTGTAGTCCCTAAATCCAATGACTGTTGTTTTTATAAGAATAGGAGAGGGGCCAGGTGTGGTGGTTCTCGCCTGTCATCCCAGTACTATAGGAGGCCAAGGTGGGTGGATCACCTGAGGTCAGGAGTTTGAGACCCCTGTCTCCACTAAAAATACAAAAATTAGCCAGATGTGATGGCACATGCCTGTAGTCCCAGCTTCTTGGGAGGCTGAGGCAGGAGAATGACTTGAACCCAGGAGGCGAAGTTTGCGATGAGCCGAGATCACGCTGCTGCCCTCCAGCCTGGGCAACAGAGCGAGACTCCATCTCAAAAAAAAAAAAAAAAAAAAGAGGAGAGGAGAGGACACATACATGCAGAGGAGAAGGCCATGTGAAGACAGTCAGAGACTGGGGTGATGCTGTCACAAGCCAGGGAACTCTAAGCTTTCCAGAAGCTGGAAGAGGCAAGGAAGGACACTTACTAACACCTTGATATTGGAAGGGTAAGGGGAAAAGTCTCTGTTGTGTTAAGCCACCCAGCTTGTGGTACTTTATCATAACAGTCCTAGGAAATGAATATGGCCCCTCAGAGCCATCGTGGGAAAGAAGAGTCATTGCTGCTTTCCTGGCTGAGGACACAGAACCAAAGGAGAGGACCCATGACTTGTCTACCCCCAAGACAGAGCTGGCTCTCAAACCCTCGTTTTCAGACTCCACACCCAGTATCTTTTCCTCTTGGCCACAAATATCTTCTTTCATACTTGTCAAAGTGCCCTCAGAAAGATTATCTCATTTGAGCCTTCCAGATTTTTAAAATTATAAATGGTTATTTACATATTATCCATATTTACAGTTCTCCTATTCCCAAGGCCAAAGCCAGTTTCCACCAAATGCCACATATCCATTTCTTATAAACTCAGTACTCTCCAATTTTCATTGTTTCCCCTTCTTCTGTTTCACCCTGTTTTCTTCTGTAATGAGACTTGCCCTTGTGACTCCTGCTTCCCCTAACTCATTTGCACATTTCAAAGCTCCAGCGTTGCTGCTTTCCCAAAGAGCCTGTCCCCAGATGTGCTATTCCACCTTCCGTTTAACAAGACACCACACATTCCTTCCCTGGAACTATAACTTGCCCACGCCCCTCCCTTCCTCTTTACTTATCTTTTCTCCCGCCCAATACCCCCGAGTTGTGGTCAACTGGGTCCAAAGTTCTTAGGCTTAGGAAGCCAGAGGTCAGGGCTCCTGTAGGGCTTGCCCTCCTGTAGAGAGCAGCATGGCTCCTGTGTTATGGTCTCAGAGCCCCACAGCCCCTGACCCAGGAGACAGTCCATCCCCTTTCTGCTCTGTGTGAGCTCCATGGCCGTGGCCTCTCCCCAACAGCATCAGCATTCAGGCCCAGGCTTCCTTCCACATGCCGCCCTACATTACTTTGCCATTTGTTTTCCCTCTGGATATTCAGCTCCGCACCTAGTTCTCCAACTTTCTTTCTTTAGAGGGTTTCTCTTGTATTTTCATTTACTTTCTCTTGAGCAGAGCCCTCCCTCCCCTCCACCTGGTCACTAATGCCCCAGCCGCCATACACACACTGGCCCAGCTCATGGTCCTTTTCTGCCCTCTCAAAATGAAAGCATGAGAAAAGCCAACACTGTTACATGGTTCTCCATGGTGGGTCACCTCCCCACTCCTGTGGTGGCTACAGGAACCACTAAGTAAAATTTCCCTGTTGTTCCCCAAAGCCTCGTAAGTCCTCAGCTACCACAACCGAGACCCCATCATGGGAGCCATCCCAGCAGTACTGGAGTAATGGAGAGAATCATCCATTAGTTTGTACATTCAGTCATTCACTGATTCATTCAACAAACCACAGGTTATATAAAGTGTCTACAAGTCCAAGCTAATATATAAAGGCACTGCTTATGTGCCAGGTACTGTGCTAGGTTCTGGAGTTGTCAAGGCAACGAGACAAAGTCATTGCCCTCCATGAACTAACAATCTGCAGGGAGCTGTAAAACATGTAAACGTGCCATTCCTGGCCTGGGTTTGAATCCCAGCACTTCTAGCTGCACAACTTTACCCAAGAGGCTTATTCTTTCTGAGCCTCTGGCTCTGCGTCTGTAAAATGGACTTTACATTCAGTTTCTTTATCTGCCAACAAGGCAATTAATAATATCACCAAGGTTTGTAATGCAGGTTCATCTATTTTATAACTCAGTGCATGTAAAACCCTTAACGCAGTGTCTGGCCTCATAACTGTTAAATTTGATTATTCTGATTATTGCTATTAGCACAAAAATGGGACCAAGATGAATAATGACATCAGAAACTTCTGCTTCAGCTCTTGCTTCCCCCTCAGTTAGCTCTTCCAAATCTCCCACCCATTCAGTCTATTTTCTAGTTTTTAAACTTTGTTGGTGCATGGTTCTCCTCTCCAAAGTGTCATCAAGGAGCGTCAGTGGCCTGGCCCAACTCTCATACCTCAGCAGCCTTGCATTTTTGTTTGCTCCCCGAGGGACGATTCTGTGCTCCGTGTTTAGGCCTATCACTGTACTCGCCCCTCCTCTGTAATTTCTAGATCCGGGTCCCCTTGGTCTGCAGTAACCAGATACTGCCTCCATGCCCCCTCCTCTCACTCTTTCCAACCTGCTCTTCACTTCACTTAAATGTAGACTGGATTTTCTCATGACTGAGTGGCAAGACCCCACATTAAGTCAGGTGCTACTTGGGGAAGTTGCTTCGTTTTCTTGTGCCTTAAGATCTCTCACTCACACCCCTGGTTTTGGGGAGAAGGATAAGGACGGTGTTTCTAAACATACTGTGTTTCCCATTCAGAGAGGCAGGCGACTGAGTGTGGCTCAACTTGCAGACTCTAAAGCCAACTGCTTTAGAGTTCAGAGTTCAGACACCAGCTTTGCTTCTTGTCCTTGTAACATGGCACAGTTTACTTCAACTCTGTAATGCCTCAGTTTCCTCATCTGTGAAATGGGGGTAATAGCTGTGCATACCTCATAAGTGTGCTTGGAATAATGCCCACTATCGTGTTCAAAGTCAGCTGCTGGGACCGGGCACGGTGGCTGACCCCTGTAATCCCAGCACTTTGGGAGGCCAAGGCGGGCGGATGACCTGAGGTCGGGAGTTCGAGACCAGCCTGACCAACATGGTGAAACCCCGTCTCTACTAAAAATACAAAAATTAGCAGGGTATGGTGACAAGCACCTGTAATCCCAGCTACTCAGGAGGCCGAGGCAGGAGAATCACTTGAACCCAGGAGACGGAGGTTGCAGTGAGCTGAGATCACACCATTGCACTCCAGCCTGGGCAACAAGAATGAAACTCCACCTCAAAAAAAAAAAAAAAAAGTCAGCCATTGTTCTGAGCAGTTATCTCGGGTAGACAGTTGTACCTCAGCAGAGAGTTCTGGTATAAAAATGCAGTTTGAGGGGTTACACATCTTTAGATGATTAAGACAATGCCCAAGGATCAATCACATGTATGGGATGACAGAGGGAGACGAGTCAAGGAGGAAGAGAAAGAAGGACTAGCCAGGGAGGATGGAGGAAATTGGGGATAGTGGGGAGGGCATGAAGATGGGAAAGCAAGCTTTGTTGTTGTTGTTGTTGTTGTTGTTTTAAAAGAGTGATCTGTGCTATAAAATGCTGCAGAGAAGGTCCTGGGAGACTTTTGCCTGCTGTGTGCAGCTCCCTGAAAGTGTCCTTGGGTATCCTTTTCTGTCTGCTTTTCTCACGTGGAATCCACCCGTTACTCAGATTCTACACAACCAGAGAGAGCTCAGTCTGATGGAGGAAGCACAAACCCTGCTCTCTTAGAAAGGGGAGGACCAGTGGGTGATGGTAGGGAATTGGATCAAGAACCCACATGGGAGGAGTGCTCATGACCCTGAGAAAGGGCATCTTTGAGATGGGAGAAAGCAGCACTGCATTTAGATTTGGCTGGAGGGGTTCCTACTCTGAGCCCCACATTCACTTTTTCAATCTTGCAGGGAAAAGTTATGCCCTGCGTTTAGACATGGAGGTTCATGGAGTGCTGAAGTAGAAGGCTTGAGAGAGGGCACAGTGTCATCCATGCCCCTTTGGCACATCCCGCAGCATCCCTGTAGTTAACAAGCAATTAGCTCCGTCCTCCCGCTTAATCATGCTCTCTACCCAGCCTGCCTGGCACATGGCGGAGTTCAGCAACGGCCTGGGCCTCCACCTTCTGCAAGCCAGTGCCTCCACCTCTAGCAAGTGTCGCTGTGAAACACCCCTCCCCTTTGGCTCCTTGGGTTTGTCTTTTCCCTAAAGGGGCTTCTTTGACACCTACTTTAACATGTCCCCCACTCTCTGTCACTCCTAAGAGGATGTGAACTTCTCCCTCCGAATATCTGTCTTACATTTTGCATTTCTTACCGTCAATCTGCCATTTGAACAGACTCTAAAAATCCCTGCAAATCTCTTGGCTTTCAAGAAATTCATTTTAGTTACTTATCATAATCTAGGCAGAAAGTGCTATATTTCACTTTATTTTCCACAATCTCTCTTTCCTTATGCTTCAATCCTAGCAATACACATGATTTATTTCATGTTCTGTCCACATCGCATATGGCAGGTAATTAACAAATGGATCTAATGTGCATCTTGAATGCTCTATTCTGATGAACTAATTTGAAAAGTCTCCTCCTCCTTTTTAAAATTTCTTCCAGCTCTGTCATGTTTCCCTCAGATACAGGTAATGTCCTACCAAGAATTACCATCCTTGTTCTTGGTGCCAGTGTCGTATTCTCATGTGCTTTTGCCCCTTTTCTTTTTAGCTGGAGAGGAAGTAGGCATGCCTATGCCTGTAGCCTAAGACAAAAATTCAGTATTTCTCCTGCTCTATTCATGCTGACCATCTTCCATCCATCCTCCTTTTGCACAGCCCACTTCCATAGGACTCCCTTTCCCCTAGCGAGAGGTCTGAAAAGCCCCAGGTGCAATAGTATCTCATCTGTATCACATGCAGTCTTGGGGCTTAAGCTCTCTCAGGCCTCTCAGGCGACCTGCACTAAATGGTGTTTTGCCCAATCTGGATGATTTTAGTCTTTCAAGCCTTCCTTTGAATTCCCTTTTCTTCCCAAGTCCACTTTTCTCTCTTATTTCCACCTCTGTATTCCTCTGTCGTGGGGGGCCTTCTTTCTGTTTTAAAATTTATACTCCACTTGTTCCAGAAAGGCTTTATAGCTACTCACAGGGATGCATAAAGCACGGCAAACCAACAAAGGCCAAGAGGAGGTGAGAAAGAAAAACAAGGAGACTACCATCAAATGGAGCCCTGGGTGAGCTAAAACAGTCGGGGCAGCCCCGGGGCCTTCGTGCGCCACACAGAAGGTAGACCACAAAGTTGGCTCTAAACTTGTGAGGAGACAAAGCAAAACAGGGCCCCTGGTCAGCTGCAGCTCGGTCCTCCTAGAAGGTAAAAACAAACCAGCCTCCCAGAAGAATAACAAATATTCCTGCTGTGAGCCACAGGCACGGGGGAGCTGTGGTTTCCATTTTCTTTGGCTCTCCCCTCCTGCGACTTCTCTTTCAGGCTGCTGTAGACTCCAGGCCCTGCTGACTTCCTGCTGCTCTGACTCCTCTCCATCTTCCCCTACCTGTGGGCTGTGCTCCTCCCCATCTCACAACCCCTGTGTTCTCTCTTCACCTGAAACTCACTTTCTTCCTATCTCTCCATCTTCTCTGGAAGACTCAGGAGACCTCCCTGCAGCCTCAGGCTTGTGTCACCAACCTCCCTGCCCCTCTCTGTCCACCCAGGACATGGGACACAAAACAGCCTGTCTGGGCTTATCTATTTTCATCAAGATGAATGGGCTCCTGCTCTAAGTGTGCAAAGATGTACCCCTTTCACTCACTCACAAGGTTGCACCTAGTTCTCTTTTTATGGAAGACTCTGAGATGTCCTAACATACTCTTCCTAAAATACTTGTCCTAATAAGGTGCTTCTAACTTCCTAAAGAAAGCCCTAAAAACCTTTCTTGGTATCTGTGACGTGCTGGGCACGTGCTCAGATTGCATTGCCCTTCATTAGTTGTAACTGCAGTGGCCGTGTTTTCCAAACTGAAAATCAGATGCCTAACAAATTGCCTTCATTGAAAATAATCAAATTATAAGAAATTGGTACTGTCCCAGGAAATCCAGGACACATGTCCCCAAATGAAAAGCACCTGGTTAGGGCTAAGCCCTCTGCTTCTCCTTTCTCTCCAATCCAAGCTCAAACGTGGTTACCAGAGGGTGAGGGAGTGTACCCTAGTTCCCACCACCTCCTGGTTCCCAATTTGTTGCTGGAACAAAAAAGTAGCCATTAGCCACACAGGTCCCTGAGCAGTCTTGGTTCTGTTTCCAAATAAAGGCCAAGCTTTCCACCTCCCTAAGGCTCACAGCAGAGGCTCCTCTTTCTGGAACCTGGAAGTGGGCAGTGTGCTCCCTGGGCTTATTCTGGGAAAATTGATTGTCCCTGCTACATAGAATGGAGGAAGACTCTCGGGTTATTCTAGAAACCTCAGTGAGCTTATCTCAGAATTCGGATGATCATTCCCACTGAATGGGAATGTGATTGAAGGAGTACATTGTGGTTCTTATTAACACAATATCAATGACTGTCATCCCACCTCTCTCATTTCCCTTTCTCATCTCCTAGAGCCCTCATAAAAGGCAGCAGGGGCAAGCCAGCCACAGGTGCATTCCTCGCTCTTTCCTTGTCTTCTTGTTCCATTCAGGCCCGAATCTTCAAATTGCTCCAGTCTTCTCCTTCTAAGAGGTGCCACCTGCAGTGGGTCATGCTCCTGGCTGACGCTGCTAGAAAAAGAACTCATCTGTATCACTGGCGGTCTTTCTTTTCCTTCCAGGGTCTCATGGTTTGTGTCCCCAACAACCTATCCCTGTCCTCCCATCTTGCAGACTGCCTGGTGTGACCACACCAACAGACTGATTCCTGCAGCCTGCTCTGGTCCTCCCTACCCGTGGGTCACAGTGCCTCCTTCCCTTCGCTCCCTTTTAATAAAATCTTAAGACTCTTAAAGTAAACATATTAAGCAAGATCATCCTCATTTGATGTATAGAAAATTTAGGCTTACACATTTCAGCTCAACATTAGAAAGTTTACAATTAGGCGGGGCATGGTGGCTCATGCCTGTAATCCCAGCACTTTGGGAGGCCGAGGCAGGCAGATCACGAGGTCAGTAGTTTGAGACCATCCTGGCCAACATGGTGAAACCCCGTCTCTACTAAAAATACAAAAATTAGCTGGTCGTGGTGGCACGTGCCTATAATCCCATCTACTTGAGAGGTTGAGGCAGGAGAATTGCTTGAACCAGGGAGTTGGAGGTTGCAGTGAACCGAGATGGTGCCAGTGCACTCCAGCCTGGTAACAGAATGAGGCTCCGTCTAAAAAGAAAAAAGAAAAGAAACTTTACAATTAAATCTGTAGAATGGACTGCCAGCAAAAGAAGCGAGTATCCTATCAACAGAAAGGACCAAAAAGAGGCTGGATCTTTGGAGGTAGGAACTGCATAATCTAAGGTGTCATTGATTGTATGACACTATTATTTTAAATACTGGCTGGGCACAGTGGCACACGCTTATAATCCCAGCACTTTGGGAGGCCGAGGTGGGCAGATCACTTGAGGTCAGGAATTTGAGATCAGCCTGGCCAAATGGCAAAACCCAGTCTCTAATAAAACTACGAAAATATTAGCCGAGCATGGTGGTGCACACCTGTAATTCCAGCTATTTGGGAGGCTGAGGCAGGAGAACCACTTAAACCCGGGAGGCAGAGGTCGCAATGAGCCAAGATCATGCCACTGCACTCTAGCCTGGGTGACAGAGCAAGATTCCATCTCAAAAACAAACAAACAAACCTCTAAGAAACAACAACAAAAAATTGCTGTCACTTAAACAAAGTGTTTTCACTTAACCTCTCATATTTTGATTGTAAGACATTGCCTGATTTCACAGATGTTAAAGAGTGAAAAAAACGTGCACCTTAGACTTGATGAGATATAATAGTGGACTTTCACAGTCCTTTCCAGATCTAACCTTTTATTACTTCCTTGAGGCTATTAAATGACATGTCAGACCCTCCTTTTGCTTGACCTTGAGCTACCCTGTTGGAAAGAAAGTGAATCAAGTTCAACATTGCTTCTAAATTGCTCTGGGATAGCTGTACTAGCTCCATTTCCGGTAAATAGCAACTCTGCTCTCTGTCCCTCTTGCCTGGAAACAGGTAGCTCTTCCTCGTAAGTCAGGGCTTGGCAAACTTTCTCTGTATAGGGTCAGATAGTAAATACTTTAGGCTTTGCAAGCTACACAGCCTCTACCAGACTCTGCTCAATTCTGCTGCAGGAATCATAAAGCAGCCACAGATAATATGTAAACAAATAAATAGGGCTGTGTTCCAGTAAAACATCATTTGTGGACACTGAAATTTGAATTTCACATCATTCTCACTTGATGAAATATTATTCTTCTGACATTTTTCCAACCATGCAAAAATGTAAAACACAAAACAATTCTTAGCTTGAGGGCAGCATGAAAGTAGGCAGAGAACTGGATTTAGTCCTTGGACTGTAATTTGCTGACCTCAATCTTAGGCAGTCCGTGGCTACAATAGCAAGTTCTGTTAATTTCAGTATGCCTCAGCCTCCTCAACGGTAATATGGAGATTCTAATAGCACCCTCTCTTGAAGATTTGTCATGTTAATTAGATTAATTAATGCATATAAATCACTTAGGACAGTTCCTGGCACACAGTAGGCACCAATATGTGATAGCTATTGCTGCTGCTGTTGCTGCTGCTGCTATTAATTTCACAATGCTCCCTCCACCTCCATACCTAGTGTCCACCCTTTGGACTGGGCAGCCCAGCTTTCCCTGTAATGAGGAAGCATGTGCTGCCCTCTTCTGGCAGGCAGAGGAATCGTCGCCAGAGCCAGCTGATAGGATTCATTCAAGGCCTGTGGATTCCCAAGGGTCTTTCTATACAAAGATTCAGTTTTATCTAAGCCAAAGCTTAGAGGGCTCAAACAAGGCTAGGTCTTCTTCAAGGTTCAAAGCCACCTTCCATTATCTGTCCTCCGCACCAAGGGAAGGGCATGTCCACCAGGCCTGACGGATCTACCATAGGAAGTCCCTGGCTGCCCCTCCCAATGGCAACTGCCCCCAAATGCTTCTTTCTCCCTTTCCTCTTCTCCTTCTACAACCTCGAGTCTTTACATTTATGAACTTCCTTGACCTAAAATTTAAAAAGTGCTTGAAAGGATTCAGAGCGGCCTGGGAGGGCTGTTAGCCTAGAACTAACAAGCCCCTTATTATCAAAGGCCCTGTGCTTTCCCCCAAGCGTCATGAAAGCCACTGCTGCTGGGGGGTAGGTGGGGAGGAGGGTGGGGGGCAGTGAGGTGGGGCATTTTTTCCAGATTCCCAGGATGTGGTGAGCCGCGTTTAAAAGACAGTGTGTATATTTATTATTCCAAACCACTTCAATCATAAAGCGCTTCATGCCTTCTCCCCTTCCTCCGTCCCAGCCCCCAGCCCCCGTGTCACAGTGGCCCTGTCTGGAGGGCCTGGCCATCCAGGGGATGGGTGCAGCACCCCCTTCTCATTCTGCCTTGTGCTCTGCCACGGGCCTGTTGAGAAAGCTAAGGCCGTGTGTACAAAGCAGCAGGAATGGGAAACCTAATTACCCTGTAGCATGCTCAGAAACAGAGTCACTTAGGTGGCCGTGGGGCTCCATGTCTACTCTGTTGGAAGCAGTTCTTTTGGAGGACAGTTGGGTCCCAGGAAGACCACCGCAGAGGCCTGGGATCCCCACGGTGGGCTGTTATCAGGCTATCTTGATGAAGGCTCCTGGGTGGTCACGCCGACCTCCACAGCAATGCGGATAACATGTGACCATCTCACCACTTCCTCATAAAGCAGCCATTGCTGTCTCCTTTCAAAAACGCCTCTGGTCACAAAGGGACCCTTCAGGCTGCCTTCCTTGGCAACCCCTGTGTGCAAATAGCCAACTAGGGGTATTTTGTTTGTTGGTTTGTTGGGTTAAAGTTTTGCTTTGACTAGCATTCTTGCAAGGAAAAACAAATAACCTAGGCTCGGTGGGACCCACCTCGGAGGTCTGGTGGGCTCTGCACTCGCATGTCCTCGTCTCCTCCCTCACGGAGGGTCCTTGAGGCTGAGGGCAGGAGGGAGAGGAGGGGGCAAATGCTTCCTCTGGCCCTTCCCATGAGCTGCCCGAGGTCCTCCAGAGGGTCTTTGATTTGGTTCATTATTGATGTGGATGCTTGCAATTTATAATTTAACAAATCTTGCCCCTGAAACGAATCCTTGGGCAGTTGTAAGGAAGGCGGTTGGTGGCGGTGTGGCCTGTTGAATGGGGCAGGCATGGGGAGAAGGGGGTGGGGAGAGCTGGGCCCTGCGTGGGTGGGCGCATTCATTAGTGGAATTTTGCTGTGTGGGCTCCCGGACTGGAGTAGAGCGGAGACCACCAACACCATTCCATGTGGTGGAATTTCCCGCTGTCTGACCAGAATGAGTTCTCCTGGCCTGGCCTGGACGCAGATCAAGACCTGGGGAATAAAGGAACATTAAATAACTGATTTGTACATGAGTTAAATGCTCTTTCACCTCTTCCTACCGTTAGCTACCTCATCCTATGCAACCACACCCCTTGTCTTTGTGCAGTCTACACATAGGAACCAAATACGTTTCTCAGTCTCTCTCTCTTTCTCCACACACACACACACACACACACACACACACACACACACACACACACTTATGCACTTCGTGTGTGTTCTGATGTTCCTATGTACTGGCAAAGGCCATCACATACCTCCTTAGACAGGCTCATTTCAATTAATCTAAAAGAAAGTGCTTACATGCAAAATTATATTCATGATGGGACACAATATAAGTCTCATAACTTTACCACTAAGCACAGGATATGCAGACCACAGAAGTACAGTAGTGTGTCCATAGGTGTGTGTGTCTACATTTCACTGTGTGTGTGTAGGTTGAAAGTATCACAGCTGGTTTATACAATTACTACATTCATAACCCCTTGTCTGTGGTTAGGACGTAGCTTTGAGGAAACTTTTTCCAAGTTTCTGCTGACCTTTAGGGGAGAATAGCTCTGGGTAAGTTAACCTGTAGAATAGATTCCCTCGTTTTTGGTAGAGCTGGGGCTGAAAATGACAAGATGTGAAATCCAGGTGGTGTGCTGAACCTTCTAGCAAAAGCTTCAGCATTTCTCAGCTTTTAAAATCTTTTGCTACCAGCTAGTGTTGCAAAGACATAAGAATTAAAACCAGGGATTAAATCTAGTCTGGTATTCTGACTTTATCAGCAGTTTAGAGAGGATAATTTGTTGGGAAAAAGTTGCTACATGGAACTTTGCCTCTAAAACCCCAGGCTTTCTTTCAAATCCTGCTCCGGAGCCGTCTTGCAGTAAGGCACTCCACCCCACCTCAAGCTTGTTTCCAGGCTGAGCCGCAGTAGCCTCATGAGTTAAGACAGGCACAGTCTTAAGGCTTAAGCATAAAGCAGCACCTCTCTTCATTCCTCTTGTTAGCCAGACCATTTTCTACCTTGTGCATACATTTGAATCCCCTGGGGTTTTAGGGGAAGAATAACCCCCATAGGTTCTTAGTTGGAAGGGACCCCTGTAACAAAAGACAGATTAACAAGAGGAAAACAAGCAGAAGTTTATTAACATGTATATTTCCTATAATGAGGAGTTCTCAAAGAGGTGGCTTTGAATTCTAGTTTCACAGGACCCTCATCAAAGGACAGTAAACTTTTAGAGACGTGACAAGGGAAAAAACACTTTGCTCTAGGGGCAGCAACCTGGGGGGATAGCAAATGAATGGCAGATAAAGGCCAGTTAGCAAAGCTCGTTCAATGTAGATTCCTGCAAGGCCATCTCCGGGAGCATAAGAGTCTTATGTTGTTTTCAGTGGTTCTCTCTGGTAGAAATGGGGAGGCAAGATACGTTTTGTCTTTGTAAATCTACGTCCTGCTTTTAGACAAACAGAGGGAGGGCTGAGAGCTTTACTGCCACTGTTTCTTCTGAATTGTCTTCATCTCAACAATCCTTCCGATTTTGGGGGTGGCATATCCTGGTTTCCCACAGGGTCTTGTTACGAAGCAGATATTGAGGTATTGGATCTGGGGCGAGGCCTGAGAGCTCCCAGGCGATTCTGACACTGCTGGTCCAGCGCTGTGCTGTGAGAAACAGAGTTCTGAGCATCTGTCTCTATGAGGAAGCGTGCTGGGTGTGCCTCCTTCATCATTGTCACCCCAGACCCCAGCTCAGCATCTGACCTAGGGCAGATGGTCCATCAATACTTGTTAAATGAGTGAAAAAAAGTATCCTAAACACTTCAACACGCCTCTACCTTGTCTATGCCTTTGCTTGGGAGATGATGATGGGGCCTCATCAGAGCCTCGGGCACGTCCTCCAGCCACTTCCTGTCCCGGCTGTGGAACCTCACCTTTTAAATCTGTCCCCATGTTGCAGACTCCCCTATGCTCTGACTGTATTTATTTAAAACTTCCCAGTCCCCATTTAAATCCTATGATGTTCTGCGACTAGCATTGTCTTTGACGTGAGAACATACAATGCTTTTGTAGCCTCTGTTATATGATATCAAGCTTCATGGTGAATAATCTCACTTAGAACCAATCAATAAAAGAGTGCAGGAACCTTAGCAGCTCCCCTCACTAGGATGGCCAGTGTGTGGTGGGCTTTGCTGAAGTGGAATTTTTCTTTTCACCATTATTTTTATAACCACATTCAAGGGAAATTCTATTTGGTGTTAAAGGTGATACTTCACCAAGAGCCAAAAGAGAAAACACAGAAGGCTAAATTCTAGAGTTTTTTCAGCTAGAAGCCAGAGGTCAAATTATTTTTCTAAGACCCCTGGTGGACAAAGCATTTAATGATCTGGATCAAGGTAAATAAAATATGTTTCTCTGGCCGGGAGCAGTGGCTCATGCCTATAATCCCAGCACTTTAGGAAGCCGAGGGGGGCGCGGATCACAAGGTCAGGAGTTCAAGACCAGCCTGGCCAATATGGTGAAACCCCATCTCTACTAAAAATACAAAAAAAAAAAAAATTTAGCCGGGCATGGTGGCAGGCGCCTGTAGTCCCGGCTACTTGGGAGGCTGAGGCAGGAGAATGCCATGAACCCAGGAGGTGGAGCTTGCAGTGAGCCGAGATCACACCACTGCATTCCAGCCTGGGCGACAGAGCGAGACTCCATTTCAAAAAAACTATATATATACATATATATATATATGTATATGTGTATATATATATGTATATGTATGTATATATATGTGTGTGTGTGTGTATATATATATATTTGTTTCTCTGTGCTAGTGTCTAGAACCTCTTCCCTTCCGGAACATTCTGGGGAGGGGAGGGTTGAGCCACATGATTTCTCAGACCTCCTGCATTCAGCTCTAACTCTAATGGTCTCATGCCCACTGATGTTTGCAATGATAGTTATCCATGTGCTGTTTCCATTGTGGGGACCCCAAAGATGAATTTTACTCAACATTTTGCCCAGGTCTGAAACTGCCTCAGTTCTACCTGAGTCATTTGGCAGAGAAGTTGGTGCTAACCTATGCTTCTCTCTTGGCTCTGATAACAAAGTGGCTGGGACTCTGTGGGAGGGTATCTCAGGCCAAACTAATCGAATCCCTTCATCCATCCTCAGAAGACCAAGGGCTACTATTATACAAAGAAAGGGAACTGTTGTTCCTCTACAGATTTAAAGCTTGTTACATAAGTATATACACAGAATCACACGATTTTAGGGTCCTTCATCTTTCCTCAAACCCCACTGAACAGCTTATTCTTTCAACAAATACTTATTCAGTACCATACGCTGTGCAAGGTGCTAGAATAAAAGTGGAATAATGAGGCTGAGCATGATGGCTTATGCCTGTAATCCCAGCACTTTGGGAGGCCAAGGCAGGTGGATTACGAGGTCAGGAGTTCAAGACCAACCTGGCCAATGTGGTGAAACCCAGTCTGTACTAAAAATACAAAAATTAGCCAGGCGTGGTGGCACTCGCCTGTAGTCCCAGCTACTTGGGAGACTGAGGCAGAAGAATTGCTTGAACCAGGGAGGTGGAGGTTACAGTGAGCTGAGATCGCACCACTGCATTCCAGCCTGGGTGACAGAGCGAGACTCTATTTCAAAAAAAAAAAAAAAAAAAGCGGAATAGTGACATATTGACATATTGGCAATACCTATGTATATTGGCAAATGTTGTGTTTGGCTGTTTGTAATAGAAGCCTGACTACAGTGGCTAAAGCAAATATGTATTTTATTAGCAAAACCTATATAGCATTTTACTATAAGCCATGCCCTGTTCTAAGCACTCTTGATAAATGTTTACTTCTTAAGAGGAATTTGCTTTTCTCACATAACAAGAAGTCCAGAGAGTAGAGAGTTCCAGGCAAATGTAGTTGCTGAAAGAAGTCGAGAATTGAGCTGCTGCTTAGAGCTCCTAATTCTCCATCTTTAGTGTGTGACTTTCATTCTTGTTTCACAGGATGGTTGCTCCTCCTCCAAACATCGCATCCACATTCCAGACAATGCCAGCTGCATCTATCTTATCTTTTCCGGAAGCCCATTGATTAATTTCTACCGATATCTCATTAGCCAGAACTTGGTTATTTGGCCTTCTGTAGCTGAAATTCTGGGAATCTAGGAAGATGAGTATTTTTGATAGGGCACATTGCTGCTCTGAAAATACATATATATATATATGGGCTCTGTCTTCTACTAGTAACAAATAAAAGGAGACTGAATTCTTGTATATTCAATTCTTGTATATTCACTTTCAAGTTAAGGTGATTTTTTTTCTCTCTCTGGTGAAAATACCTGTCCTAGCCATTGCCAGAAAGGACACACTATTTTAAATTCTCCTTTGGTGTTGGAAAAATCTGAGTCATTTACCCCCCACTAGATTTCAGGAAACAGAAGTATAAAATTGCACATTTAATTTGCTACACTCTTCAAACTTTAGGAGATGCAAGACTCATGTAGTAAAAGCTGTGCAACTCAAACATCCAGTGGGTAGCTTCTCCCCACAAACTGTAATTTTTGTTGGGGTCACATTAGGGTATCCAGGGAACTGCTCTGAGCAAGGGGGAGGGAGGTCCAGGTGAACTTGTAGCATATCTGGGGAATTCTGTGTAAGTATCAGTCACCCCCAACCTTTAAGGTTGCCCCATTTCACATCTGTTATGATGAAGGCTTTCGGCTGGGGGACTGTGGTTCTGGCTGTAGAGTCAGAATGAAAGGAACAGCTGAATATCCCTGTTCATGTCAGCATTTCAGGGCAGAGGATGAGTCAAGCACGATGTTTACTGAGCAGGGCCAGAGGCAAGAGCCACTTTTTTCTTGCAGCTCTAAGAATTTTTTGTTGCTTTTTTTGTATGCTTTGTTTCTCATACATCAGCATCATCACACATTGCACATACACGTTGTACATAACAACTGCTTACAGCATGCCGGGCACTGTACTAAGCCCTCTGCAGGTGATGACTCAGTTATTGCTCCCAGCAACCCTCTAAGGTATGCCATGTTATGATCTCCACTTTGCAGAGAAGGAAACAAGCACAGGTTAAGCAACCTGCCCAAGCTAGTATGTGTCAGAGCCGGGACCCCAGCCCAGGCAGCTGGTCCCATGATCTGTGCTCTTGACTTGTGTATATTAACATTTAATATAATCCACTATTTAATATGTTTGTGGTGCTGAATTAAACAAGAGTGTGTCATTTAGGAAATGGTGATCAAATCAGTTCACGATCCGATGAATACTCAATGAATGACTACCATGTGTATTTCCTTAAATATACTCAACAATTCCCACCTTCCCCATCAGGGTCCTCACCCAGCAATCCATATGGGGAAAGGGGCACAAAGTTGGCTCACAGTGGGCACCGAATAGATGCCTGTTTAACAAATGAAAGAATGGGCAACTGGAAGAGAATTTGTAGGATATTCACAGAATCACCAAATCCAGTAATTATTTCAATCTATCATTGCAGTGGCACAGAGGCAGTTTTTAAGTTTGTGAATGGTTCTTATGTAAAAGATGTGGCTATTTGAGGATGAAACAAGACAAAATGTGGTGAACGTATTTCAGCCTAAGTGTTTTGGGAGAGGGAGAATTGAGAAAATCTCTAGGTCTAAACGCTGGAACGGATGACCGATAAAGTTAGAATCTCTCTTAACCAGCTTATTCCAAGTTTGTGAGCATCAGCATTAAACCTAATCTATGGCCTGATACTTAAAAATAACCTGTTATAAAGTAACCATAAAAAAACTCACAGATTTCAGCCTGATTCATTTGGCAACATAAACTACAATCAGCATTAATAGCTTCCGTCAGCATTTATGCCATACCACGATGGGTTTTACAATCATTTATGAGTTTCTGGAAAGTCTAATAGAAAACACACGTACATGTTCTCTGTGGAAAATGCACAATAGATTTTTGGGGAGTTTTTTGTTTGTTTGTTTGTTTGTTTGCTCAGGGATAGGCCAGAAGGTGTCGCCACTGCCCCACGGCTAAAGGCTGGGCCGGGTTCCCTAACCAGAACTCCCCTGATGGCTCCTGAGCTCGCTAGCTCTGCAGCTTCCTCCCACATTCAGTCAGCCTCTCTCTCTCTCTCTCTCTCTCTTCCTCCCTTCTCTTGTTGATAAATAAACATTCAGGCAGCTTACATGCTACAGATGAGTACACAAAAGGAAACTTAATTCGAAGACCTAAGTGATAATCTTTCTCTTCAAATCTACTGTGGCTTTTAAGAGGTTTAGAAAATTATTTGGATCTGGAATCCCTACCTCCCTTCATACTTTAAGAAAATATTATACTAAAGGCATGCTAAAGTTGTCCTAAATGTTTACCATGCTGGTGTTTTAAACATAGCCAAATACTGGCCAAAGTCTCTTGCCTTTAAAAATATATATGCATTTTGTCATTGTACTAATACTTCTGAACATATGCCAAATATAAGGGTGATTTGTGGAGCTGTATTAAATAAAAAGATGCTTCTTTATGTGAATCCTCTATAGAGCTTGGGGAAGCAGCTATATGGAGAATCTGTGTCTTCCTTAAGAAAGTTTCTGAATTCCTTGGAAATACGTCAGAAAACACCCCATTCTCCCCATCACAGAGGAGGGTGGGCAACCAACAGTGTCCTATATCCCAACCCACTATAATTGTAAGACTTAAACCCTATCTTTCAAATAAAGAATCATTTACTGGCCTCTTACTGGAAAGAACTATAGGAGCTTGTCATTTAATTCATCCTCCCCTCTGAGGCTGAAATTCTTTCTAGAACAAACAAATAATACCCATGACACCACGTGCTGCACACTCTCTGTAGCCTGCCTGACGCCACACGAGGGAACAGTGGGGAATCTGTTGAAGTTGCCATTGCATTTTGCTTTCTCATAAACTGCTGTTTGTCTTTCCGCCTTTCCTGTTTTTAGCAGTGCCTAGAAACGGAGGCCTGGGAATTGCCTCCCCTATGTGAGCCCCTGTGTTGTTCACAGCCAAGGCCCATTTGACAACATCCTCCTCTCTGGCTATGAGGCCAAGTCCAGTGTTCTTGGTCCAGTGCCAAAGGTGGACATGAACTCTCTAAACTGTCAAACTAAGAAAATGTGACACACCCATGTGGCCTGGAGAGAGCAAAGCCAACCCAAAGAGATGCTTGCAGGCAACTTTAGATCCCTAACATGTTAGGAAAGGCAAGAGCGAGCTTCATCCTGCCAGCTCTCGAGGATTCTCCTTGGACCTAGAACATGCTAGGATGTTCAGATAAACTTCACTTCGGACACTAACTTCTGCCTTGAGCTGACCTCTTCTGTCATCTTTCTCTCGGTGTCTTCTTCCCCTTCATCCTCTCATAAACCCAAGTTCTATAGCTGTAATAATAATAATAGCAGTTAACTTCAATCAAGTCGCACTCTGCACCAGACACTAGATGATGTGAACCTGTGAACAAGTATGACTGAGGATTCAAACCCATATCTCTTATGGCAGAGTGAATGTGCCGCTCTGCTACTGTGTTTGTTATCAGAAGCCATGGCTCCCCAACATACTCGACCCAGATTCTCTGTTTCTTCCTCGATGAAACCGGTGACATGCAAACATAGCCAGAGGGCTCAGGCACAGCAGAGAGCGTCCCATCAGACCTGATAGAAAGCCCCCTTCCCATCTTCTAAAACCTTGCTGCCATTTCTGACTTCATGTGGTCTAAGAACCTGGTGTAGACATTGTTTAAAAGACAAAAGGACCTGAAGATCAGAGCCCCCTTACCTGCCATGTGTCCTAGAAAGGTCACTGTGGATGAGAAAACCCCAGTTTCCACCTGCTTTATAATTTTGCCTTTGTGTCATTCATACTCATATAACCTAACTGTAACTGGGCCACTGTTCTCTCTCTTTAAGGACTTTGGCAACTGAGAAAAAAGCTACATGACTCATTTCTAAAACCTGAAAGATGAATGCAGATCTTTATGTAAAGTTTTCTGGTGGGGGAGGGGATTGGTCACACTGCCCATCACAGAGCTGAACATCCTCAAAATCCCCTTAGAATATCTTTGTGTCTTCTCAAAATTGAGCTCGTTATAGCAGCATCTACATTTCTGCCTGCTTGGCCTGCACCTGCCCTTTTCCTCACCCTCCCAATCCTCCCGGGCCCTGCTGGGGCTCCTGCATCCTGCTTGCTCTTGGATCTTTGGGCCTAGTCCATCTGACCTCTCTCAGCGTCTCCTCCTCTTGTCCTAGCTGCCTGTGGAAAGAAAGGCTTCTTCTTCCAACAGATGAGTAAGTGGTGATATTCTTCTTATTATTATTTTTTGTTTCCATCACGTTACCATTCACGTTTTAAACTATCAAATGTCAACAAGTGTGGCCATCTTTGTATTTTCTCTTCAAAAATATGTGATGGCCAGAGAAATCTCCGTCCGCCATGGTCTTCCTCAAACCACCACTGTACTTTTTTTGCACCCTTTGGTTATATCAACATGATCTCAAATGAGAAGATGAAAAGTAAAAACTTCATTCAGTGCTCCAGGTATTTCTCAATATCTAGATATTTCCTTCCTCCTAGGAGAAATCCATTTGGATTTCTCACTTTTCGACCAGATGTTTCATTGTCACACAGCCCATGTGACAGCATTGGCCCCTAGTACAGGCAGAGTTGAAAAGTGATGTGATGGGTCACGGTTGCCCCTCTACTCAGAGAAAACTCCTTCTAGACCTCATCACGGTCGCTGAAAGTACTAAGATTTATATCTGAAATCAAGCATTGGTAGCAGAACACAAATATATTACCAAATTAATTGGAAGGTAAGGCATGGGGCAGTCATGAAGGGAGCCCCATCCTCTTTTGTCAGGGGAATGAGAACACTTTGCAGCACCTGTCAGGCCATGTGAATACCCAAGGAGTGATGGGACAGTCCTTGCACCCAGAAGTGGCCTTGCAGAGTGGAAGGAGTTTACGTTTTAGAATCTAACAGCCCTGTGCTTAAATCCTGGGCTTTGCACCTAAATTATAATAGGGCTAATAGATTGAACATTTTTTTCTCTCTGCCACTCTGAGTACGTGATTCTAATCTGCCCTAGGCATTCCTTGGCCTCAGAGAGATTAGGATTTCTGTAAAAGGAATTCTAAGAGAGAAAAAAGAATTCAATATTCAGCTTCTGATCTTCAAAATAGCATTTTCAACAAGACAGTAGACTTTTACCCAACCTATTGTCTTAAGATGTTCTAAACTCTTTTATTTCTCAATTTTTACCCATCAAAAACCCTGCCTGGAGGCCTCGACTCACAGAGTAGAAACAGTTGTACTTGCTATGCAGCGAGGCCACAAGGCTTTCTGCTCTATGATTGATGGGCTATTTGACCTAGGAAAACTAAAAGAAAAGCCCACCCTTCCTAGCACAGGGGAGCTGGGGATGAAGAAGAAAGGAGAGGCGGGGGTGGGTCAGGGAGCTAGAGGATGTTAAGAGCTCCATGTGGTGCTTTGCTTGGGTATCCTTCCAGATTGTGGAGGGAGGCAAGCAGCCCATCTGTAACCCCCACCCAGCATCCCCATAGTTATTCTGGAAGGAAGCAAACGGAAGAAATGCAGAACCTGTATTTGCTTTCCAAAGCCTTCCACCCATAGATTCCAGAACCCCCATCTCCCCAGTGCTGTCAGGTCACAGGGGCCTAGTCCCCGACTCCCAGCCCCCCTGACTCAGGAAGGAGAGCAAGGAGGGGCGGGTTCTCTGGGAAACTGAGCATTTCAATGCAAAAGAGACAGAATTCTCTAGAGGGACTATTTAGATTATTACATCAGACTAGGTTATAATCCAAAATGGACGAAATTAAAGTTTTTGTTGTTTTTCCACCACCCAGAGGTTAGGAGCTTGTAAGGAAGACCATAGCAGTTGAAAACAAAACAAGGCACATTTCCATTGTATATCCCAGGAGTAGTTTGAATGGTTTAAGGACCAGCTATGTGTGTGCTTGCATAAGCGTATGTGCCCTGGGTAAGTCTAAGACTCAGTTTCTTCATCTGTTGAATGAGGATGAATAATATTTTCCATCTCAATAGCCTCATTGTGTGTTTAGATGGTGGTTTCATAAACATCCCTAGCTCAGTGCAGGAATTCAGTGAGTGTATTTCCTTGCTGGTGCTAAGGTACAGGACTAGGGCAATAAAAGGAAGAAGATAGGGCAGAGGCTACTTGGCCCAGGCCAGTGCCTAATAACCACAACCTCTTTCTCCATGGAGAGTTGAACAGACACCCATCTAATCTACAGACAATGGTCACAGGTGGGTTCCTGGTTTTTATTTTGCTGCAACACACATACAAGAGAAAAACCATATATGAGAAGTTGAGCGTGCAGCCACCTGGGCCCACAGAGCTGTTCTCGTTATTTCAAAGACCACCTTTGATATCTGCTCCTCTCCATGTGAATTTGGAGCCCCAGGGATCGGCTTTGCCTTATGCTCATCAGGACCTGTGCTGCACTGAGCTCGCCAGCAAACCAGGGCTGAGCTGTGCCTGCAAGAACTTGTTGGAGGCTGGGATAGAGTCTTGGCTCCCCAGTCCCCATTCAGCCTCCATGCCCTGGTAAGAATATATTATTTTCTTAGCTCAAATTGCTGTTTCCAAGTCATTATTTCTCTACGATGAGAAAACAATATTGGGTCTTATGTAATATCAACCTCAATGAATCTGGAAGTGATCATGGAATGGGTGGATTTTTTTTCCTCCTTAAAAAAGAGAAAAATAAATCTAAGATTGTTTGCATATGGCTCAGAATATTTATGAACTATTCCCCTTGTTTCCTCGTCACATATTTTACCCAGTGCATTTGTGTGTGGTACAGAATAAATCTTTATGGGGAGCAGAGGCGGAGAGGGAAAGAAAGCAGTTAAAACACTGGGTATCTATCAAGTCCCTGGGATGTTAGTGATCCTGCGTCTTGGGTGCCCCAACCCTAGGCTCACTTGCTGTAGTTGGAGGGATACCCCATCTAGCTACTCAGAGTAATTATTTGGAGTGAGGGTTTCAAATACAAACACAAGGAATTAACATCTTTTTGTTGCTCTAGTTTTTTTCACATCCTCCTTGTTCTTACCAGAGCAGAAAGTTCAAATAGTTTCATGACCTGAGTACCATCAGCCAAAAGAGATCATTAAATTCTATGGATGGCAGTTTGAGCCAGGATCAGAGGAATGGGTTGGAAGGTAGGAGGAAAAGAATTGGTAGAGCGTATAGTGGGTACTGCCATTTGCTATCCGATAATATGGTAGTGTTTTAGCACACAGGCATGTTGTGTCTATTTTGCTATGGGTGTGCCTTTCAGCACAGCTTATCACCAAGGAGCATCCCAAGGGAATATAAGGAATAGGGCTTTGGCTGTATACTAAATAAGTAAGGGAAGCAAATCTCCAGGCTATTGATTTTCCTCTCCAGGGAGTTGGCCACAAATTTGGAGATTCTTAAAATCACCCATTCTCCACTGCACCTTGGGATTTTCAGGAATATATTGGCCAAGAGAACGGGGCAAGGAACAGAGAACAGGAGGACCCCACATTTGGTAAGGCAATAGCAACAACTACGATTAATTGATGTCCTCGTATAGGCCAGGCACTGTATTAAGTGCTTTCCCTGCATTATCTGAGTTAACCCCAGCAGTGGTCTTAACAGGGTGAAGGATCCCTAGTCCCGTTATTGAGATGAGAAAGCAGAAACTCAGTGAAGTAGAGGAACTTGTCCAAGGTCACATGTAAGTGCCAGGATCAACGACATTTGTGGGATTTATGAAGCCTTAAGGCAATACAATAAGTACCAATACGGAATTCTTGAAATCAGATCCAAGGGCTTGGAAGGGACCCAGGAAAGTAAGAGACCTTGAAGCTTAAGGCTCAGCAGCTTCCCAGTGAATGCACCCTGGGCAGCCTTGAGATTTAAACACAGGTTAGCCCCAGGCCATGCTGTCCTTTCCCCGTTGCCTTGTCTCCTCTTTCTCTACCACGGTTGTCACCAACTGCAGCCTTCACATTCCTGGTCAAAAATACACAAACCCAAGTGAGGAGACTGATACACAGAGGGTGCCTTCCAGAATGTGCTGACTTAGAAAGCTCCATGGAATGTCGCAGTTGCAACATAAATCAACAATGATTCCGGTCACCAGACTTGATGCCTTCCATCTCAAGGAATTACCGGAGGGATATATAGAACTATCTTCCCAAGGAACTTCAATCACTGCTCTAGGCTTTTCACCAAATTTCACGATAGTTTCCAGACCTGGTGACATGGGCACAGACTTGTGCAGCAGCCCACTCAGGTCTCCAGGACCATTTGAGATTAGAACCTGCAATGTCTCATCTCCTATCGTATGACTCTTTCCCTCAGATGATATTAGTTGGTCAAATTTTGACAGGCCCAGTATTTGATTCTTCCTTTCTTCATTATAATCAAGATTTTGCCGTAATCTCCAGAAATGAAAGGGGTAGAGGGATTTGAGCAAGCAAACAAATAAATCACAAGTGCTTCAGGGAGAAAAGCATAATAAGCATTGTTTAGTACCCACCCTCTGCCACTGCCTTTGAATAGCCTTGCAAACCCATCACAGTCTAGACAATTATTAAGGAATATACTGCATTTTCCCAGCCCTGCTTACTCTATTCTCCCAAACTGGAAACACAAAGCAGATGATGCAGTAGTTCAAATGCCACACCAGGGAGAAGAAAGTATTGAGAAACTATGCCCAACCTCCAGGCGGTTTTCAAACATTCCAGTAAGTGTTCAATTGATTTATCTTGGGCTGGTATCATTCCATTGTCTCAAACAAAAGGCCTTCTATGAAAAGACAAAAAGTGGGTTATGAGAGGAGTGGCTAACAAGGCACACTTGGGAAAATCTGAACAAGAGTACAGCCCTCTTGGCTTTGCCTCCAGAAGGCAGTGTCCCCCTTGTATCTACTGGAATGAACAGCAGGATCGACTTCCATTATCTCAGTGTCAGGCTCTAAACCAGACTCTGGAAAAACAGCTGCTGGGGATGGGGCTGATGACACAGGTGCAGTGACTGATGCCCTGGTCAGCCATCTCCTCCATGTTTGTCCTTTGAGCCCAAGTAGAAAGTTTCTATGGTAGTGTTCTCTGATTAGAATGGACTATGAGATTCTGGGCAAAATGATTTTCAGTGATGATGGCTTCCCACAGTTGTTCTTTTGGGTATTTTGTCTGCTTTTGTGTCTAAATAAATTATGTGACAGATAATTATTTGAGCAAGACTGTAAAAGCCTTCTCCCGTGTTATCTTCCTTTGGGTGTTCATTCTTTGAGTCATAATCATGACAGCTTTCTTGCAGCTGGGGGTTGCACATTTGTGGTGGAGCCCTTCCATTTGAGATAGCAGTGATTTTTAGAACAAGCTTCCCTAGAGTAAACCCAATTGTTCTTCCCTGGTACCCATCACTTCTCTGGGGATGACATCAAAAAGGGCTGTTCTATTCCCCCCTGTCATGTCCCCCTGAAGGCCTTGTCCCCAACTCTTCTCGGGTTAGGTTAGCTATAGTTAATGCTTCCACAATATCTGATGCATATCTCTGTCCTGGAACTTCTATATAGTTTATATTTACCCATTTAATAGCCTTTTCTTCCTAAAAATGTAATATGTAGGTTGATGTGGAATATTAGCAAATTATAGATAACCAAAACTTTTTTAAAAAATGGGTAGTATTGGCCAGGCATGGTGGCTCACACCTGTAATCCCAGCACTTTGGGAGGCCAAGCAAGGCTGATCATGAGGTCAGGAGATCAAGACCATCTGGGCCAATATGGTGAAACTCTGTCTCTACTAAAAATACAAAAATTAGCTGGGTGCAGTGGCTCGTGCCTGTAATCCCAGCTACTTGGGAGGCTGAGGCAGGAGAATCATTTGAACCAGGGAGTCGGAGGTTGCAGTGAGCCCAGATCACGCCACTGCACTCCAGCCTAGTGACAGAGTGAGACTCTGTCTCAAAAATAAATAAATAAATAAATAGGCTACTATTATTGCACTTACTGCAACCTCTGCCTCCTGGGTTCAAGCAATTCTCCTGCCTCAGCCTACCGAGTAGCTGGGACTATAGGCGCGTGCCACCATGCCCAGCTAATTTTTGTATTTTTAGTAGAGACGGAGTTTCACCATATTGGCTAGGGTGGTTTCAATCTCTTAATCTTGTGATCTGCCTGCCTCGGCCTCCCAAAGTGCTGGGGTTACAGGAGTGAGCCACCACACCCAGCCTATATTTCTATATTTATGTATTTTTTTCAAAGCAAAAGATTAGCTAGTGTTTATTGTTTGGTTAGGGTTTGCCTTTTCAGGCTATTTAGTACACTTCTACTGCATTGTGTTAATGGTTTCCAGGTATTCTGCAGTGTGTGGGGAGCTGGCAATGTGATGAGGGGGACAGGATTCTAGATGAGCTACTCCACTCTGAAGACCCTATGACTGTATCCACTGGCAAGAAGTTTGAATAAAGGCCCTTCTTTTACTCTTTCATGCCAGCCCTTGAAAGAGGCCTAACCAAGGCTCTAAAGAAATTGGACGACTACCTGAACACCCCTCTACCAGAGGAGATTGACGCCAACACTTGTGGGGAAGACAAGGGGTCCCGGCGCAAGTTCCTGGATGGGGATGAGCTGACCCTGGCTGACTGCAATCTGTTGCCCAAGCTCCATGTGGTCAAGGTAAGAGAGCTCTACCCACAGGGGCCTGCAAGATCCAGCTCCATCTTAGGCCCAGGTCACCTGTGTGGATGAGTCAAGGACAGTACCACCTGTTGGTCAAGAACCTGGACCCTAAAGTCAGGTAATAAGAACCCAGGGTCACCCTCTGCTGCTTGTTGGCTGTGTGGCCTCCTTGAGCTTCAGTTTTCACTTATAAAATAGGCGTATATTGCTTACTTCAAGGGTTGGTGGACGAGAAAATACAGCGTGAAAGTGCTTGGCATATTGTAGGGGCTTAATATGTGTAATAGTCGCAATTATCGTTGTTGTATACAGTCATATCACTCCAAAGGCCTCTTCCTCCTAGGATTTCCCTGGCCACACCCCTACAGCTCTATTAAATGTGCCCTCATCTGCATTTTTTCTTTGTGCACAGACCCACCTTCTCACTTCCTCCAGCAGCTTCCTAAGGTGAGCCCACATCATTTTCCTCATCTATCAAATGAAGAGGTGGAGGTCGCAAGAGGTGATGTCACTTTCTTGCTATCATTGCACTTACTAACCATCTGCAACATGTAGTGTCATCCTCTCCTATACAACAAACCCTGGGAATCTGAGAGTTGGAAAGGACATTTAGAGGTCATCCAAAACAATCTCCCACTTCAACCTGGACCACTTTCTGCTGTTTCTGTGACAGGCTTTTGTGAAGCTGTGACTGCAGTCTTGGAGAACGAGGAGCCCTCTGCTTAATGAGCCAGCCCTACCATGTTAGATAGCTCTGATTATTAAATCATTGTCCTTTACAACGAGCCCAAGCATCCTCCCAGCTATCCATTTGTTCTCTAGAGTAACACAGAACAGCTCTGCTTGCCTTCACCTCATTTGAAGACAGTAGTTATATCCCCCTAAGCTCTGTAAATGAGCACTTCTTCCTCCATCCTTTCCTGACCCTCGTCAGCCTACTATCAGATAGCCATACTGTGCTCTATTTTACACAGCTTATATCTTACTGTCTCAGCCAGACAGCAAGCTCTGTGAGGAAAGGACCTTTTCCAAGCGTAATGGTGGGCACATGGTGGCCCTTCAATAAATACTCATTGATTGATCATTTGATCACCTGGTGTAAGTCTTTATGATATCCAGTTTATTTCTATGCTTCACTGAGAAGACTCAGATTCAATCATCTTTCAGCTGAGTATATGCCTATTCTTCTTCAGCTCAAGTCCTGAGTCAAAAATGCTATCTCCTCTCCAACCAGAGCATGTATCAGCTTGAGTTGAAGTCACTCAGTTGTGTGTACACTGGTGTTTCCATGTGCCTTAGAGCTGAAGACTGAGAGGGAATCATGCATAAAAATGGAGTGGGCAAATACAACCTATTTAGAAAAAACATTTTGGATTTGGGGCCAAGCCAATAGTCACTTGTAGGTCCAGCCAATCTATGTCTCTTTGAAGTTATTAACTACTGCATGCCCCACCCATCATCCTTTATTCTTCTTCTCTTTAGGAACAAGTACCTCTGAAAGGGATGATATAATTCCAGCTCAGTCACACTGTGTCAGAGTGATACAATGCAAAGATCAGGAGACCCGAGTCCCAGTCCTGTATCTTGCTGCCAACTAGCAGCATGAGCTAGGGCACATCATTTAATCTTTTTGGAATTCATTTTTCTCGTGCCTAGAAGAACAGAAGTGGATTATATTCCTTCTTGCCTTCTTTTCCTTTCTTCTTTCCCTCCTTCTTTCCTTTTCTCTTGCTCAAACATGTATTCACTACCACTCAAAAACCATTTGTTGAACAAGGCAAAAAATTGGATCTCCCAAGCCTTGGGCTTCATCCTGTGATTTCCTCAATTCCCACCAGCCTTAAATGACTCAGTGAAGTCCTGTCCTTAGAGAAAATTCAGTGAGTGGTTCACCCAGAGAAGCTGGAGATCAAAAAGAAGATGGCCAGTGAAAGAACAAAGGCCAGCCCTTGGCCCCTATCTCTTTGGATTTCTGCTGATCCAGCTTATCAGATCCCAGAAACCTGGCAAACCTCTAAAGTTCACAAAGAGTGAAGGGGAAGCCAAGTCAGGCCTCCAGTTTGGCTTCGGATGCCAAAACTTAATCTGGGCTGTGGGAGCTAACTGTTTTCATATGAAAGAGCAAATTCAGAACATGAGCATGGAAGTCCCTGTGAACGTCAGAGCTCTGTGTGCATCCTCACCCCCTTGCTGCTTTCACGCTCACTCTCCTCTTGCCTGGCTCGCTTTCCGGTTTATCTCCATCCCTGGAAGCAGAGTTGCTCTGGCCCAGGCTCTCCATGAGAGTTTGGCTTGAAGACACATTGTCTGGCCCCCTCCTAGTTCTCATCTCCCAAAGTCAAGCCAATGTGTGAAGAAATGACCAGCTCAGCAGCCAAGGCCCAGGGTGCACAGGTCTTGGTTTGGAGAGGCATCTGGAGGCCTTTCCTTGCCCACTGGGATCCTTGCCTAGCATAGTGACGATGTTCAGCCCTGGAGACAAACAAGAAGGGGAACATCAACATCAATATAAGTATATATTTACAAATTGCATTTCTGCTGTGTTGAAGCTAACATTCTGCCCTTTAAAATCCTGAAAATAAAATTTCAGTATGAAATGACTTGAGGCTACTCTATGAATCAGTGTGTCATTGTGAAAAATACTTTTGGATCCCTTTATCTTATTGTAGACCTTTTTCATCCACTCTGGTAAATTCAAGCCAGTTCCCTTGGTCAGGCCACCACTCCTGCATGAATTTGCTCTTAGCCAAGACAGCCTCTTCTCAAAGGAACTTGGCCCAACCCAAGGGACTATCATCTTTCAGTGAACAGAAAGGTACTGGGGAGATATCGTGGTGGCATCTCTCTGTGATAGCTTTATCAAAGGACTCGGACTTCATCACCCTTGCTTGTAGTTACCTAAGCCAGACAGAACAGTGTGGGGGTGGCTTCTTTGGTGCCCACCAAACCAGTTATTTTAACAGAGAGAATTTAAGAAGTACTATGTAGTAAAGAACTGGAAAGGCAAAATATACTAGGAGGTTCTACCTTCAAGAGGCAGCTACTACTCCTAGGGCAGGAGGAACAAAGGGAAGAGGTTGGAATTATTAAAACTTACAAACTTAGGGGCTCTGTAAATGAGGGACCCCGCAGAGCTGAATGTGGGTGAAAGTGATGCTCAGCTGGTGCCAGGGTCCAAGCTCAGGTTGGCTGGGATCCAGCCTTTAAAGCAGAGTCCCTGCTATGTGCTGGCCTCTCTGCATGGGTATGATGAAGTGGTCCTGTGAGTATTAACAAAAGAGCAAACTGGGTTCAGCTGCTGCTCCCAGAAATAAATGGAGACTCTGACAGAAAGAGAAAGCTGAAAAGCAAGGGCTTCTCCCTCCCTTCTCCTCCTCCAACCTTGCTGGCTCTCTCCAGTAACTCCTCTTGGCAGAACCTAACAGGATTTACTGGCAAAGAAGAGATGTGATCTGCTCAGTCCTAGCCCCAGCATCACAAAAAAAAGTAAATAAAAGAGTAGGTTTGGAGGTAAGCAACAATAGATTAATGGCTGGCACATGAGGGATTCTGAGTAGACCCATTGCTTTATCAGCTATGTAAGGCTGAGTAGCAAAGTAGAAAGAACTGCGGATTATAAGGCAAGGACTGTAATAAATATGAATGGTAACTCAATAGATATTGGTTAAATTAATTTCTCATGTAACATTAAGTCACATAATCTCTTGCAGCTTCAGTTTGCTCATTGCTAGGGATCTTCAGTCTTTAAAATTATTTTATTACACTTGACACTAGAGAAACTTGTCTGATGTACAGATAACTTAAGATTGTAAATTTTGAATCCCAACTTATTTAATCTCTCTTTGTCTTGCTTTTCTCATCTGTAAATAGGAATATAATAGATTCTTCCTTATAGGATTATTTAGAGATTTAAGTACCTTGCAAAGTACTTAAAGCAGTCCCTGGAACAGAGCACACAGTGCATAAATGTTTGTTATTATCATTCCTCTGATCAACATCATTATTGAGATTATCAAGGAGTACAGAAGTGAAGAAGCTGTGATTGCTATCCTTACACTGCCCACAAGCTAGAAAAAAAAAAGGGTACTGAAACAGTAATCATGATTCAGAATAGATTATAGCTCAGTGTTATAATAGAAGTTCAACACTGGCCTAGGAGCATAGAGGGTAAAAAATGTTCCCAAATGTCTGTGAACATGTCTGCAGCAGTGAGTTTTTCATCCATCAAGTCATCGTCATCCTTCACTTCAGCACAACTTTCTGGGAAACTGCATATTACCAGCACCAAAATGAAGACGAAAGCCCAGAGTGACTGATCTCGGGCTTGTCTGAGTGGGAGGATCCCAGGGTCAATGGTCTAGGGCCCTCCTCTGAAAACGAAAGCAAGGTAGAGAGGTGGATATACAGATACAAGAAATCCAGAGAACACCTGTGAGATACCATACAAAATGAACTTCACCAAGGCATACAGTCACCAAACTGTCCAAGGTCAATGCCAAAGAAAAAAGCTAGAGAAAAAGGTCAGAACACATACAAATGGAACCCCATCAGGCTAACAGCAGACTTCTCAGCAGAAATATTGCAAGCCAGGAGAGATTGAGGGCCTATTTTCAGCATTCTTAAAGAAAGAAATTCCAACCAAGAGCTTCATATCCCACCAAACTAAGCTTTGTAAACAAAGGAAAAATAAAATATTTTCCAGACAAGCAAGTGCTAAGGGAATTTACTACATTAGACCATACTTACAAAAGATCCTTAAGGGACTTCTAAACATGGAAACAAAAGAATGATACCTGCTACCACAAAAACACACTTGTAAATAGCCAACAGACCCTATAAAGCAACCACACAATAGAAACTACAAAGCAACCAGCTAACAACTTCACGAAAAGATCAAAACCTCACATATCAATATTAACCTTGAATGTAGATGATCTAAGTGCCCCACTTGAAAGGCATAGAGTGGCAATTTGGATGAAAAATAAGAGCCACTCATCTGCTGTCTTCAAGAGACCCATCTCATATGTAACAACACTAATAGGCTCAAAGTAAAGAGCTGAAGAAAGATCTGTTACACAAATGGAACACCAAAAAGAGCAGGGGTCACTATTCTTATATCAGGTAAAACATACTACAAACCAACAATAGTGGAAAAAAAAAAAAAAGAACGAAGAAGGGCATTACATAATAGCAAAGGGGTGAATACAACAAGAAGACTTAACCATTCTAAATATATACACACCCAACATTGGAGCACCCAGGTTCACAAAACAAGTACTTCTAGACCTATGAAAAGACTTAGCAACAACACATAATAATAATGGGGGACTTCAACAACTCACTAACAACATTAGACAGATCTTCGAGGCAGAAAACTAACAAAGATATTCTGGACTCAAATTCAACACTTGACCAATTGGACATAATAGACATCTACTGAATACTCCACCCATCAACCATAGAATATACATTCCTCTCATCTGCACACAGAACATACTCCAAGATCAACCACATGCTCAGTCATAAAGCAAATCTCAATAAATTTGAAAAAATCGAAATTGTATCAGTCATACTCTTGGACCACAGTGGAACAAAAATAGAAATCAACACCAAGAAGATGTCTCAAAACCACACAATTACATGAAATTAAACAACTCACTCCTGAATTACTTTTGGGTAAACAACAAAATTATGGCAAAAGTAAAAACATTCTTTGAAATAAATGAAAACAAAGACACAACATACCAAAATCTCTAGGATGTAGCAAAAGCAATATTACAAGGAAAGTTTATAGCACTAAATGCCTACCTCAAAAAGTTAGAAAGATCTCAAATTGACAAAGTAACATCACACCTAGAAGAACTAGAAAAACAAGAACAAACTAACCTCAAAGCTAGTATAATAAAAGAAATAACTAAAATCAGAGCAGAACTGAATGAAATTGAGACCCAAAAATTCACACAAAGAATCAATGAAACCAAAAGTTGGTTTTTTGAAACGATAAGCAAGATCCATAAACCATTAGCTAGATTAACAACAACAAAAAAAGAAAATCCAAATAAGCACAATCAGAAATGACAAAGAAGACATTACAATTGAGCTCACAGAAATACAGAAGATCCTTAAAGACTATTATGAACACCCCTATGCACACAAACTAGAAAATCTGGAGGAAATGGATAAATTCCTAGAAATACACTTCTCATTAGCCTTGAAAACTGGAACAAGACAAAGATGCCCACTCATCGCTCCTATTCAGCATCATAGTGGAAGTCCAGAGCAATTGGGCAAGAGAAAGAAAGAAAAGGCCCACAAGTAGGAAAAGAAGAAGTTAAGTTCTCTCTTTACTGATTGTGATTCTATTTCTTGAAAACCCTACAGACTTCACCAAAAGGCTCCTGGAACTGATCAACAACTTCAGTAAAGGTTCAGTATACAAAGTCAATATTCCAAGATTGAATTGAGAAGAAATTGAAACCCTGAACAGACTAATTGAGTTATGAAGTTGAATCAGTAATTTTAAAAACCTACGAACCAATAAAAGCCCCAGACTAGATGGATTCACAGCTGAATTCTACCTGACATACAAAGAAGAACCAGTACCAATCGTACTTAAACTATTCCAAAATATCAAGGAAGAAGGACTCCTTCTATGAAGCTAGCACCACCCTGATACCAAAACCTGACAAAGACACAATGAAAAAAGAAAACTTCAAGCCAACATCCCTGATGAACATAGACACAAAAAATTCACAACAAAATACTAGCAAACCAAATCCAGCAGCACATCAAATAGTTAATTCACATTGATCAAATAGGCTTCTTCTTAGGATGCGTGGTTGGTTCAACATACACAAATCAATGAATGTTATTCGCCACATAAACAGAATTAAAAACAAAAACTAAATGATCATCTCAATAGACACAGAAAAAACTTTTGATAAAATTCAACATCCCTTCATGACAAAAACCTTCAAGAAATTAGGTATTAAAGGAACACCCCTCAAAATAACAAGAGCCATCTATCTATGACAAATCTGCAGCCAACATCTTACTGAATGGACAAAAACTGGAATAATTCCCCTTGAAAACTGGAACAAGACAAGGATGCCCACTCTCACCACTCCTATTCAACATAGTAGTGGAAGTCCTTGCCAGAACAATCAGGCAAGATAAAGAAATAAAAGGCATACAAATAGGAAAAGAAGAAGTCAAATTCTCTCTCTTTACTGATGATGTGATTCTATTCCTCAAAAACCCTAAAGACTTCACCAGAAGGCTTCCGGAACTGATAAACAACTTCAGTAAAGTCTCAGTATAAAAAGTCAATGTGGCCGGGCACAGTGGCTCATGCCTGTAATCCTAGCACTTTGGGAGGCTGAGGCAGATGGATCAACTGAGGTTGGGAGTTCAAGACCAGCCTGACCAACATGGAGAAACCCTGTCTCTACTAAAAACACAAAATTAGCCGGGCATGGTGGCACATGCCTGTAATCCCAGGTACTCGGGAGGCTGAGGCAAGAGAATCGCTTGAATCCAGGAGGCAGAGGTTGCAGTGAGCTGAGATTGCACCACTGCACTCCAGCCCGGGCAACAAGAGCGAAACTCCATCTCAAAAAAAAAAAAAAAGTCAATGTACAAAAATCAGTAGCATTTCTGTATGCTAGCAATATTAAAGTTGAGAGCCAAATCAAGAACATAATCCCATTTATAATAGCTGCAAAAATAAAATAAAATATCTAGGACTACATCTAACCAGGGAGTTAAAATCTCTACAAGGGGAGCTATAAAACACCACTGAAGGAAATCGCAGCTGACACAAACAAATGGAAAAACATTCCATGCTCATAAATTGGAAGAATTAATATTGGTAAAATGGCCATACTGTCCAAAGCAATATGCAGATTCAGTGCCATTCCTATCAAGCTACCAATGTCATTTTTCACATAACTAGAAAAAACTATTCTAAAAATTCGTGTGGAACCAAAAATGAGCCTGAATAGCCAAAGCCACCCTACGCAAAAACAACAAAGCTGGAGGTGTCACATTACCTGACTTCGAACTGCACTATAAGGCTACAGTAACCAAAACAACATGGTACTTTTACAAAAACAGACAGATAGATGAATGGTACAGAACAGAGAACCCAGAAATAAAGCCACACACCTACAGCCATCTGATCTTCAACAAAATTGACAAAAATAAACAATGGGGAAAGGACTTCCTATTCAATAAATGGTTTTGGAATAGCTGACTAACCCTATGCAGAAGAATGAAACTGGACCCCTACCTTTCATCATATACAAAACGTAACTCAATATGGATTAAAGATTTACCTCAACTTGTAAGAATCCTAGAAGAAAACCAGGAAACATTCTGTACATCAGTTTTGGGAAGTAATTTATGAAGTTACAAAAGCAATTGCAACAAAAATAAAAATTGACAAGTGGGACTTAATTATACTAAAGAGCTTCTGCACATAGAAACTATCAACAGCGTGAACAGTTAGCCCACAGAATGGGAGGAAATATTTACAAACTATGCATCTGACAAAGGTCTAATATCCAGAATCTATAAGGAACTTAAACAATTGAATAAGCAAAAACCAAATAATACCATTAAAAAGTGGGCAAAAGACATGAACAGACACTTCTCAAAAAAAGACATAATAAGTGGCCAACAAACATTAAAAAAAAAAGCTCAGTATCACCAGTTACCAGAGAAATGCAAATTAAAAGCACAATGAGACACCTCCCTCACACCAGTCAGGATGGCTATTGTTAAAAAGTCAAAAAGCAACAGATGTTGGTTAGTCTGCCGAGAAAAGGGAACACTTATACAGTGTTGATGGGAATGTAAATTAGTTCAGTCACTCCGGAGATTTCTCAAAGAACTAAAAGCAGGACTATCATTCGACCAAGCAATCCCATTACTGGTTGTATATCCAAAGGAAAATAAATTGTTTTACCAAAAAAAAAAATTCATATGCATTCATATATTTATCACAGCTCTCTTCACAATAGCAAAGACATGAAATCAACCTGGGTGCCCATCAACAGTGGACTGAATAAACAAAACGTGGTACATATACATCATGGAACACTACATAGCCATGTAAAGAAACAAAGTCACGTCCTTTGCAGCAACATGGATGCAGCTGGAGGCCATTATCCTAAGCAAACTAATGCAAGAACAGAAAACTTGAAACTACATGTTCTCACTTGTAAGTAGGAGCTAAACAATAGGTACTCACGGACATGAAGATGGCAACAGTAGACACTGGGGACTACTTGGCGGAGGGATGGAGGGGGCAAGTGTAGAAAAACTATGCTCGTTACTTAGGTGACAGGACCAATCATACCCCAAACCTCAGCATCATGCGTTATACCAAGGTAACAAGCCTGCACATGTACCCCCTTGTATACCCCCCAAAAAAAGAGGGAAGGAAGGAAGAGAAGGAGAGAGTGAGAGAAAGAGAGAGAGAGAGGAAGGGAGGAAGGAAAGAAGGAAGGAGGGAAGGAGGGAGGGAGGGAAGGAAGGAGAGAGGGAGGGAGGGAAGGAGAGAGGGAGGGAGGGAGGGACGGAAAAGAGGGAGGGAGGGGAGTTAGAAGTGATACTACTCTCCTGTTACCCCTACCCTAGCCTAGCCTGGAAGGGCTAGAGAAGGACCAACTAATGTGCAGGCCCTAGTGCACAGTGAAAACAGGGGGGCCCTGTTTAAAAATTATTAAGAATTTCCACACATTGACCCCAGAGCATTAAACCAAGAGCAGGGCTCTTCTGAGTGCAAGGTGAGACTGCACAGGTCACAGGTCCATGAAGCTGCCCCAGCTAGAGAGACCTCATTAAAGAAACCATCCTGCTCCCCCCATTAAGAAAATGCATGCAAGTGGGTACAAGCTAGGTCTCAATGAATTATAATAATACTTGATGTTTATTGAGTATTTACTATGTACCAGGCACTCCTCTAAGCATTTGATGTGTATTAACTAATCTGTTACTCCAAAGTAGGTTTTATTATTATATCCATTTTAGAGATAAAGAAATTGGAGCTCAGAGAGGTTAAGTAACCTGCCCAATGTCACACAGCTGCTAAGTGGAGCCATGATTGCAAATCTAGTCAGTTGGGATCAGAGCCCATGCTTTTAGTCACTTCGCTCTTGTTTCTCTCAACATAAATACCACTTCTCCAGAACTCTCCAGTCCACATCCCCCCCCGACTGTGGCAAACCAGGGCAAGAACAGAAATCAGTATCTGCTTACTCTTATGTCATAGTCTAAACCTACATATACATTCCAATATCTGACTTGCTTTTCATGGTTTTTTCCCTTGTATAAATAAAGATGCCTGTGTAAAACAAAGTGAATAAGAGAAAGAAGAAAAGAAAAATTGTTGATAATTCTATCAATCAGAGATAACCACTGGTAATATATAGGTATATAGACATCTAGCCATCATACATGTTTCTCCAAATGCATTATACTTGAACTTTAAATGTAATAGTCTATCTTGGAGGGTTTTCCAGATCACTAGATTTTCTCAGCAGTATCATTTTTAATGTCCCTCCACTATGCCATTTTATTTGTGTAAGATAATGTATGTATTCATGTATTGTTGGACATTGGTGCCGTGCACCATTTTTGTTATTCAAAATGGTTCTGGGATCATAGTTGTGTAGCTAAATCTTTATATCCATCCATGATTATTTCTTGAGAAAAAATTCCTAGAATTTGAAACACTAGGTCAAAGGGCAAATTATATTTACTTAAGAAATTAAATTAAAACAAAACAAAAAGAAGCAGCCCTGCCACCTTGCAATTCAAACATATCACTGATGGCCCGTGGTGATGCACGGAGGTTTCTTGCAGTGCACACACACTGGGACAGCCACTAACACTTTCTAATGATTTGTTTCATGCCTTCACACCACCTCTGTCCTACCATCTCTGTTTTAGATTGCGGCCAAGAAATACCGCAACTATGATATCCCGGCTGAGATGACAGGCCTGTGGCGGTACCTCAAGAACGCCTACACCCGTGATGAGTTCACCAACACCTGTGCAGCTGACAGTGAGATCGAGTTGGCCTACGCTGATGTCGCCAAACGCCTCAGCCGATCCTGAGCACAGCCATTTTGCCCCATCCCCGCTGCAGAAGGACTTAACCACTCCCCTAAGACTCCAGCTTCATAGACACCTCTTTATCACTGCCTTGAGGTGCACCTTTTGTAATCAAGCCTCATCTTGCTGGTATCATGGGAACTCCAGCCTGCTATCTTTCACGAAGGTCAGCACCATCCCTGGCCTCCTCACATAGGAATCTAGCAGAAATGATAGACACAGTCCAGCTCTCGGCCGGCCAGCCAGATCTGGGCTCAGCATGTTTGGGGTCAGTCATTGTTGGAGAGCCCACATATGGGATTGCCACTAGCTTCTTCTGCCAATATCAAAATACCTTCTCAGACGCTTTAGAAACATGTAACACCAACTCCTTTTCTACCCTCCTCTCCGTCCATACCTACAAGGTCAAGGACAAACATCATCTTCATCCTTCTTAGAAAGAGATCTATTACCCCATTAGGGGAGACAGAGAGAGTGAATGCAGGAGGACGGAGCTGGCTATGGACTTGGGTGTCTGGCAAACACAGCTTCAGTCTCACTACTTCTGACACTCCGGTTATTGGGCACTAAGGGCCAGACTGGAAAGTCACTTGAGACACATTCTCAGTTTGTTGCAGTGCCAGGAATGCTGCGCTGCTGCTGCTGCGCACCTGGCCCATGCTGTCCCTGGCTTCCATGCTGTCCAGGCCCTGCCAGAAAAGGAAATTGGCATGCAATTCTAAACTGCAGTGACTGGGATGGGAGGGGAGGGGAGCAGTGTTGATGCCAAAAGGCTCACGGGGTCTACCAGCCATGGGGTTTGCTTGCTTAGGAGTAGTTGTTTCAGTGGTGATTACAGGCCTGGATTTGACTGTGCTTACCAATGAGTGGTTTTTGAGCTATGAGAAAGTGGATGGGAGTGGGAGGAGGAGGGATGGGTGAAGACAAAAGAGTTCTTTATGAGCCTCGATGTTCCCTGGTAAACTTTTAAAAAGGCCTTTTCTCATGATCTAAGTCTTGGACTGGTGGCATCATGTAACTGCTAACCTTACAGTAAAAACCCAAGAATGGGCCAAAAATGTCTTTCCAGTTTCTCCAAGCTGCTTCTGGAATGCAGGTCTGTCTGCTGGGTGCTCTCCAGCAGCTGCTCCTGCCTGATTCAACTGTAGCCTGTAATGGGTAAAAGCCACATTTAGGAGGTGGTCTGATCATGGAACACCTTAGGAAGAAAGTCCGTGAGACTTTCTGACTAGGAAACCATGTGGTTTGAACTTGAAGAAAAATGTAGACCCATCTGGATTAATTTTCCTACAATCAGACTCAACTGCCAGGTGAAAAAAAAGGAAAAATTTTTAAGCTTATATTTCACTCTTTTGTCATTCTCCTTGAGTTTCGTCTCCTAAAAAGCTTACCCAGCCCGAGCTTGGGGACCTGTGCAGAGGAAACTAAGAAAAATGCACTCATCAACTCCCTCTCCCAGTGAACGCCCAGTGAGAAAATCCATTTGCCACAGGCCCTTACCTTCAACAATCCCCCTTCTATAGTGTTTGCTGGAAAAGGGTGAGGCTCCCAAGTGCCGGAAAGCCCCTGGACTTGGCTCATTTCTCAGCAAGGGCAGGACAGCACGGGTCCTTTCCATAGAAACATCAACAAATTCTAACCCAAGCAATCCCTGGACCTACCTGCCTCCAGGGATCTCTGAAGAAAAAAAGTGACCCATTGATCAAATCAGAGGAGAGGAAGCAGGAGGTCTCCTAGAGCCCATTGAGGGAGAGGAACTTTCTCAGTAGGACACTTTATAAGCCTGAGAAAGCTTTGAAAAGGCAGAATGAGTTGATTCATTTCCACCTCTAAAGGAACCTTTCCAGGTCCCCCTGGAAACTGTGCCCTGGAGATGTTTAACAAGGAGAACTGGTGAGGAAACAGTCCTTTTCTACTGCAGGGAAAAGCCCCAAACTGGCCTCCTGGGGGATGAGGGCTGGAATGATCCCGAAGGCCTTTTAATTAGTGTGAAATCCTGTTGTACTCAGAAATCCTTCCCCGAATTTACAGCACAGGCAAGATGACCTAAGAGGCAGTTTACTTCCCTGAGACCCACAGTTGGGCTGTTCTGGAAACACATCTGTGAGTCATAGCCAATTGCCACAGAGAAAGCAGAACCAAGCCTCCGGTGAGGCGACTCCACCCCAGAGAAGTCTGCAGAATTCCAAGGACTGGGATTGGATGTTCAGAATTCAGCAACTGGCAAGTCCTTAAAAACAAACAGGCCAAACCAAATCAATATTGCTGTTTCTAGATGTCCCTTCTGTGGCTGAGTTAGTTTTACAGAGATAAATATATTAAGACAAGGAGGTGGGGGTGTTATATGATCAATTATAGCCATTTAAAAGGGAGGGAGGAGTTACAGAAGGAAGGCACTTCTGGGTACTTAATTCAGAAATTTCTTTATATTTCAGCACTGGATTATCATATAATGCAAGTGACTATGGACTAAGAGTTATGGTGTCTTATGACTAGATTTATTATGTTATATTAAAGTGATGATAATATTAATATTACCTTCCTTTTTTTTTTTTTTTCCAAAAGAGATCTTTCTCCAGAGCTTCAGCCTGTCTGGGCTTCTTATCATATGTGCAGCACATCATGTCTCAGCAACAGTGTGGTGAGGTCCTTAGGTGTCCCAAGAACAACTCAGGGAGCACGGGAGGGTCTGCAGTTGGGACCCCACACTACACAGCTATAAGGGTAGGAAGCTTCCTTTTCATTGGTCCTGAATGAATACAAATTGCTCAGAAAGCATTTTGGTGGCACAGAAAGGGGATGTATTTGTGTAGAGATCTTATTTTATTTTGTATTTATTTATCTTCTTTGACTTGCACAGCACTATTGGGGGTGGGGGAAGCAGGGTAGTGGGAGACGAAGGCAGAAGCAAGAGTCAAGCTCAGAATGACTGAGTTGAATTCACTGTCTATTCAGCGCTGCCTGCTTCTGAGGCTGGCCCAGAGAGAAGGTATTGAGTGAGATTTTACTAACTACAAAAAGTAAGCTGGATAAGTAAAATCATGATGGATCCGGAGCACAGTTTCTTCATCTCCTGATAAAGAAAGTCAAATGCTTGATAAATTCAGAGTCACAGGTGTGAGCATGGCTATATTCTTTTAAACAAGAGGTAGAATGACCTAGCACTAAGCAAATGAGCTGAAATGTTGGAAACACGGTCCATCAGCTTATTTGGCCACACGATCCCAAACTAGTTTTATCTTGGGAAATGGCCCTGTCCTCAGCATTCCCTTCTTGTGCTGGTGGGGCCAGCGAAGTCTTGATCTTATCAGAAAAAGGCCAAGAGTAAGGTTTCCCAGGCTGCCTTTTCAGGCCCTTATCAAATGAAACAACAGAAGCTCTTCACAGTTCTGTGCCCCGTGGCCACTCCACAGACAGACAATACCAAGCATCTTAGAATTGTCATAAGATGGGTCATGCCTGAAATAGATCTTGACCATATGAGAGTCCCAGAAATCAGCAAGGCCTGGACAAATAGAACTAAGAGGGAGGCAGAGGCAGGAAGATGCGGGTCTACCTTGTAAAGAGTTTAGCATCACTGTGAGTGTGTGTCTAAAATTAAATTAGTCTAGAAGCAGCAGGTAGGTATTCGGTAAGTACTTCTGTGACTCACCTCAATTCCCACTGACCAGGGGTCATCTTGACTGCAGTGAATCAAGATGCTGGTGTCATCCTCCTTGGAAAGAGGAAATGTTAACTCATGGTTAAAACTAAGTACAATGATTCCCAAGGGATCACTTTCTTATTTTTTTAAATGACATTAAGGAGAATCTTAAGAGAGCATCAGAGAAAGACATGTGCATGTGAAGCACCCTGATTCGGATGTTAGGAAAACTTAAGCGAAAAGGACCTGCTGCACACAGCCCCATTGTCTTCTATCCATTTCTCTTTATCATTCAAATCAAGCAACACGTGCCCTCCTCATCAACACATATTCTCCTTTGTCAGTATGCATCTCCCAGCTTAGTGTCAGGATACTTTCGATTCATAATTATGTGTGATCCAAAGTGTGCATAATTTCATTTAACATTATTTAAAGAAATAGATCCAATTCTTCTTTTGCAACCAAAAATACATAAAATACGTTGCCTCAATATAAGGTTGGGCTATCCTGTGTTTCTATAGAAGCAATCTGTTTTTGGTAACATGTACTTTTAAGGATCCAGTCATCTAAAGTATTTTATGTAGAGTTAGAGATTTCACAATATTGACTATACATATATTTAAAATATAAATTATCCAGCTGATGTTTGAATTTGTCTTACTTTCCTGGCCACCTCGTTGTCCTATTTTATAAGCTGGGGAGTTAACTAGCTTAACGAAAGATGCTTAGCTTTTGTAAAAGAGCAAGTGTTTCATTTTACAAAGACACTCCAAATGATGGTTACTTGATTTTCTCGAGACCTTTAACTGTGGTGATGAAATAATGGGACTTGCTTTCAAGCCTTAATAAATGTAAAATGCCTTTTAATGAAGATACAGCTGAGTGTTTTCCTCATGGATCTGAACCAATTACAAATTTGTGTTCCAGTCTTGATTGGTATCGACTGATTCAAATAAAGTTGGTTTATTTTCAAATATTACAAAAGTGGTCATCTAACTTCTTATTTGAGGTGGGGATTTCCTATGCTGTTTTAGATGACAAGTATGAAGTACCTTTTTTTTCCACATAAAGGTTAATTTATTTTCCCATTATAAAGGAAAATGTTTATTCTTCTTAAAAATCAAAGCACACCTGGATAATTTTTGTATTTTAGTAGAGACGGGGTGTCACCATGTTGGCCAGGCTGGCCTCGAACTCCTGACCTCAAGTGATTCGACTGTAATCCCAGCTACTTTGGAAGCTGAGGCAGGAGAATTGCTTGGACCTGGGAGGTGGAGGTTGCAGTGAGCTGAGATTGCACCACTGCACTCCAGCCTGAGTGACACCGACAGAGCAAAACTCCCTCTCAAACAAAACAAAACAAAACAAAAAAATCAAAAACAAATGGAAAAGAGGAAGAAGAAAATGAAAAGCACAAAGTTTGTGAACCAGCCATCCTAAAACCAATTTTTTTTTTTTGCAAGGCTAAATAAACATTCTTTCATAATACTTGGGCTAGGTAAAAAATTATACTGATGCTCTTTCAGTGTTTCATATTTCTCATCTGCATTATCATCCATGGAGGTAGATCAACAGTGACAGTCCAGGTATGATTTAAAGAATTCCTTAAAATATCATTCTTCTTGTGCCCAGAGCTCTCTGTTGGCTCTCAGTGGCTTGTGTAGCCCTGTCAGCATTCCTGGGCTGAAATCCCTACTCTCAACACCACATCACTGACTCTGGGTTCAGGTTCCCAGAGTCCTTAGTAAGTTTTACCTGAAGCCAACGTGACGTCTGATGAAGACTTCTATGAGCATTCACATTGTTAAAGGGTGCAAAATTCTCGGCTGTCTCCTGTGTCCTCTAGACTTAGTCATAACAGCACTTCATTACCTTGGAAGAGATGAAACAGCAGACTCAGGGGTGGATCTTGATGGGAGGGGAAGCCAGGGGCTCAGGGCAGGTGCAGCAGATGCAGCTGGTGGTCACCCCACCATCCTGACTCCCATCTTCCATAGGCAGAGCTCTGATTGGGTCAGGAGGCCACCACCTCCCTCCTCCCTACTCCCCCACCCTACACACACACTCCCACCCTCAGATGACTGGAGCGAGGGTGATTTCATCCCCAGTTCCAAGGGTAAAGCACAAATGGTCTGGGCCATCCTGCTGGCTGTGGTTGGTTTCAAAGTGGGCTCCTGACCAAGTTCCACCCAGTATTGTGAAGTCAGATTTGCTCAGGAACTTCTGAGAAAGATCCCCTTGTTCTTAAGAAAGTGACTCCTTAAGTCACTGCTTCTGGTTGTGGGTATGAGGCCTGGAAGTGCTGCCGTCCTCTGGGGACCCTGAGAGGGTAGCAGCCTCAGGGCAAAGGCAACATGCTGCAAAACGCAGCAAGAGACAGAGACAGGACCTGAGTCCTTGATTTGACCACAGAGTTGCTAAATCAACAAACCCTGAAACTGGTCCTAACTCTGGATTTCCTGTTCTGTAATTCATCCCAGATTGTTTGAGGGTGATTTTCTTTTCCCCCATGAGTGGCCCAAGGCATTCTAAGTAGTATATTAGCCAAGTTGGTTGTGGCGGTTGTTTTTTTAATAGCCAGTTAGATCATCAGACTGCTCACCCAGGAGGCATCCCAGGCTTCCACTGTGTGAACGTAGGGCATCTGCTGTCCAGGCTGACCAAGAGCTGGGAGAATAGAAGACATCATCTCTCTGTGTCTTGGTTTCCTTAACGGTTCTGTGAAAAAACCAAGGGGCACAGGATGGCAGTGACTGTGCCTAGCATTGAGGAAGACTAAGTCCTGTTCCAGAGAAGCTTCCAGAGAAGTGACATTGGAAATGAGAGTATCTCATTACACTCAAAGTTGTTGTGACCTTTGCTGCTTTTATTTATTTCTTTTATTGTTATGTCTAGTAGCTAACCTACCCAGAGCCCCCAGTAAGTTTTACCTTGTGGGAAAAGGCATGGAGTATTAGACTGGAGAGGTAGGAAGTCAGGATTGAAAACAAAGAAACGAGAATTTGACTGCTAAGTCCATCATTAAATTACTATGTGACCTTGAGCAAGGCTCCTTTCTGGGCCTCAGTTTCCTGAAGGGAGTTATGAAGGCTCCTCGTCTATGAGATTATACAATCTCTGATGAAGAGTACTTTTTGGCAAAAAAGGGTTATTTTAAGTGGAATGACATTTCAACCAATTGGAACATTCAATCTATTGGAAGGTCTCTCTGTGCTCTTCTTTAGTGGAAAGAAGCCAATAACCAGAAAATACATGGCCATCAGGTATTTGTCTATGTGAATTTTTTCTTTTAAAGTAAATTTCAGAGTATGACTTGGAGTCGATTTACATTATATAGGTCTCCTATCTTTCTACTTAGATTCACTGAAATCTACATCCATGTGTAATAAACATGACCCTGAGGCCCTGCAATTGGGTTCATTCAGCTGCATTTATTTATGCAAAGAGTAAAGCATGCTCAAAATTTGGGAAGATTTTAAATTTAAAAATGTGGAAAGAGAAAAACAAGTTTCAATGTAATCCTCCTTTAAGTAGAATATCCCAATGCCCCAAACACTCTTATTTCCAAATTCATATAGGTCTTGGAGTCTAGACTGCTGAGATGCATAATGCAAATGCCATAACAGAGACCAGTTAGAACCCAGTACTATTCCATCTGTGGAGCAGTGCTTGGTTTCACACCATTTTCAGTCTGTCTAGAATTGTTTCCTGTGTGTTAGTCACTGTTACCACCCTGTCCCCAATTACAGACTAAGCTCCTTTAAGAGATAGAGTGTAGGCTATTCAATTTTTGTGCTGTGCCTCACCTTGTCTAGCACTCAGCAAATATTAGATGCTCAAAAGTATTTATTAGTGGTTGACTGGAGAGATCATGAGACACTATTGCAGACTTCTGGGTTCACCTTGGATCTCTCTTCATTTCCTTCTAGTCCCTGACACCCACTGTACCATAATTCTGAAAATAAAGTGAAAACAGAGAGCTAAGGAGAGAAATAGGTGTCTGTGTTAGTTAAATATGCTTCCAAGGTGCTTCTGAAGAATGAATCCTTCTAAAACACTGTGTACAGCATTTACCTGTCTGGCTGAAAAAATGAAAAGCTACCTAAGCTCATTTTATCACATGGTTTTGATGAGTTAATAATTTAGTCAGTTGTCCAAATTAGCCACAAACTTGTGCCTAGATTAGGTGTTATATTTAGAAACAGGTTAGAAGCTTTGAGGTGAGGGTGATTCTGGATGCTATAGTCCTAGAATTATCTGACTAAATAAGGTTTAAACAAATGCATCTTTTTTCGGCATATAGGTTCATTAGGGAAAATTTTGAAAATACAGATAAGAAATAAAAAATAAGTACATTATACTGGTAATCCTTCTGCTCACAGATAACCACCTTTGATTTGTAAATAATTATTTTCCCAGACTTTTTCTAGTGAGATAGGAATATAAATATGAATACTTTTTTTAACAAAAAGAGAGCTAATATTGAGAACTGAACCTAATGTACCTTCCTGTCCCCATGATAAACAATTCTGGGGCAAAATATATTTTTCTGTTTCTATGCCAAACAATACCAGGACCAGACAAAAACAACTTGCTACTTTCTCCAGAAAATATTTGTTTACTTAATCAAGACCTACAGCTTGCTCAACAATAATTGTCCAAGACCTCACCTTACAGTGCCCATGGATTCAAAGCTTTTACATTATAAACTTTGCCCAATCCCAGCCCTTTTTCTGCCTTTCAAGACCCACCTTATAATCAAGACCCACCTTATAGGCCTAAATGGCCCTAAGACCCTGTAAATATCCTTCCCTTCTGATGTGCTACTAAGACTCTGTCAAGAAGGTGTTCTTCTTTGTTGAAATAAATCTGATAAACTTAGCTTTTCTTGGTCAATAAGTTTTTCTAGCTGTCTTTTTTGAGAATTATCGTTAGCCAACACTCTACACACTGTTTTTTAATGAGATTTTTTTCATGCATACATCATGAATATCTTTCCATGCCCTTTTTCATCTGTAACATTATTCTTGTGTATTACAATACATTTAACCAGTTGTCTATTATTCGGCCCTTAGAGTCACTCTAATTTTTTACTCAATTGATGCTATAATGAAGTACCAATAAGCTGGCTTCTTCATTATATCTATTTTTCCCTTAGAATAGATTTCTGGAGGTGGAATTTCTAAGTCAAAAGGCGCACCTATTGTAAGGCTCTTGAGATAGATTGCTAAATTTACCTCCAGATTGTTCCAACTTACTCTCTCACCAGCAGAATATGAGTGCTAATTTTCTCACATCATCACCAGTATTCAGATGTATTATTTTTCAATTCTACTCAGATTGGTAAATGAAATATACCTCATGGTTGTCTCTTTATTTAAACATGTGTTGAAGATCTTTCCCAAGGACAAAATTCCACTTTCTTTACTATCTTTAGTTTCTCTCTCTCTCAGACACAAGTGTGCTAGTTTCATCCCCTGTAACTTAGCTACTTGTCCATGAGACTGCCACACCATGGGATGAGTTGAGTATGAACTGGTTCTTGTGGCAGTTGTTGCTCCGTTTTGGCATATTTTTAAGTAGATGGCAAAACATAGGTTCTTTCTTTAACTAAAACAAGAAAATTAGAAAAAGAAAAAATTTCTTTTTTTGTCCACATAAGGATTACTATTTTAGGTCAAACCCAGTGTATACCCCCCCAACATAGTCTCAAGGGTACTAGGAACACATTATGGAAAGGGATGTAAATGTGTTGTGGGGGTAGGGAGTTCTCTCTGACATAGTTTTGGAAACATTAGTATTGGACTTGTGAAGAGCTATTTTCTACCAAGAATTTCCACCAGAAATTCTCACAATTCATTGAGCTCTTGGCCTTCAGCATAAGATCAGTCAGGCTGCCATTAGGGAAGATGAGTGTGGATGAGAAAAGAGAAACCTAGAGAGCTGGCAGGCCCTGCCCTGGGATTTGTGGAACTGTGATATAGGAAAGTGAAGCAAGAGAACCTGAAATCAGAGTCTATATTTCTAGAAAAATGGTCTGCAAAGTACTGTGGCCTCAAAAATAAGACTCAACAGATAGGCAGATCTTCAGTCTTAAATCCTAGATTAATTAATGGTGGAAGGAGACTTTACATTCACCTGGAAACACGGGACTTTTGGAAAATGTTGATCTTCAATCTTTCTTCTTGCACCCACGTTCTTATGTATCACACAATTCTGCCTCATCACATTGACAGTGATTCTCAAAGGAATTCTAAAAAAAAAAAAAAAAACCAGGATGGCACTAAATATTTGGCCCTTCATTTATCAAGTTGCCACATAACATGAAAACAAAAAACTAGGAGAAAGGTGATGAATGTGAAAGAGCATGAGACTCTCGCTGAACCACAACATAATAAAGACGACAACAGGGCCAAGTTCAACATCCGAAAGAGACATGGAGCCCAAAAGCTATCGTGTGGTTATTTAATTCTAGAAAAGGGAACTGTATAAGGGTGTTGAGGAAGATAATGAAAGGAGCAGTTAGAATGTAAACTGCCCACTGGAGACTATTTTAAAATGCTTTTTTGGAGTACCTTGCAAGGAGCTCCAAAGTCAATAATAAAAGCTCCTATAAATGCATCAAGGCAGAAAGCCAACTTGATAATCAGCAAGACCACTTGACCTAGAGCTGCACTGAGAGCTCTGAGTAGCTCTAAAATGGAAAGAATATGGAAAGACAACATGGACATTTTAACTTACTATTTTGAAAGACATTGTTCATAAATATGGATTCAAACATATGCCTAATGCACTGAAGGCAACAATTGACAACAGGAGGCATCCTGAGAGTGAAGCCACCAGATAAAACACATGGTTGCATCATGGAAATAAGCTCCCCTAAGAGCGGCAGTGAAATGCCTCCATACAGGCAAGAACAAAGCCCACACTGCACTCACAGGATCATGAATTCTGAACTATCACTTGTGGCTCATTCTTTGAGATACTGGTCTGAGACTACTGAGCCCAAAAAGCCAGCCAAACGCTGGGCTTCCTCTAGAACATTCTTGGCCATGACACAAAAAACTTCACCTCTCCTGGTGCAAAATCAAGGTGTGGTCACTCCTTTCTGCAGTTCTAACTGCCATATCACAAGTAGTGTTAATGGTGGTCCTCATATGGTAAGTAGTACATACTTATATTATCTCACATTCTCATAACATTCCTGTACCATAACTATTTTCTTATTTACAGATATAGTCCGAGGCCTACAACAGTTCCTTATGTTCATAAGCAATAAGAGCCAGGATTTCAACCCAAAGACTGCCATCAAGTCTCACAGGTGAGAAAAACAGACTGCAACCAACGATAGTCTTCCTCGGTCAGGAAGGCAGAGATGTGATATGATCAAACATAGCTGTGAAAAATGTTGTGAGATGATCTCCAGATAGAATGTAAACCAGGTAGCACACAATATGGGAAACCCTGTAGTAGCTAAAATTAAAAATAAAAATTGCTTCATAATGTATCTTGGAGACACTTCCATATAAGTACATATAGTTTTCTCAGTTGTTTGTTTTACAGGTGTATAATCTTCATTGTACAGTTGTACATTTATTTATTTATATTTTTTAATTCAAAAAGGAAAACACATACACAGTAAAAGAAAAGTCATGCGATTCAAAAGTCATTGCAATGAAAAGAAGAGGCAACTATCCTACCCTAAACATTCTCATCCCCTTCCCAGAGCTCACCACTGTTAACAATTTATTTTATTTGCTCCCAGAAATTTTCCGTGCACATATACACACTTACACATGCATCATATGGCACATACGCATTCTTTTTTTTTTTTCTTTTTCTTTTTTCTGAAATGAAGTCTTGCTCTGTCACCAGGCTGGAGTGCAGTGGCATGATCTGGCCTCACTGCAACCTCTGCCTCCTGGGTTCAAGCGATTCCCCTGTCTCAGCCTCCCAGGTAGCTGGGACTACAGGCATGTGCCAACACGCCCAGCTGATTTTTGTATTTTTAGTAGAGATGGGGTTCCACCATGTTGGCCTGGATGATCTTGATCTCTTGACCTCATGATCCACCCACCTTGGCCTCCCAAAGTGTTGGAATTACTGGGGTGAGCCACTGCGCCAAGTCCACACATTCTTTTAAAATAGGAATACAGGATATGTTGGTGGGAGTATGTGCATACATCTTATTTATTTTATAAAAAATAGAAGCAGAATGTGTTTCATAAGTTCTTTTTGGTAATTTCTTTATTCATCTTATTTTATTTTTAATTGACAGATAGTAATTATAAAACAAGAAAATTAGAAAAAGAAAAAATTTCTTTTTTTGTCCACATAAGGATTACCATTTTAGGTCAAACCCAGTGTATACCCCCCCAACATAGTCTCAAGGGTACTAGGAACATATTATGGAAAGGGATGTACATATATATTCCATTGTATGGAATACGATGTTATGTTTTGATACATGTGTAAATTGTGGAATGATCAAATCAGGCTAACTTGCATATCCATCACCTCAAATATTAATCATTGATTTGTGGTGAAAACGCTTAAAATCCTCTTTTTTCAGCTATTTTGAAATATACATTATTATTAACTATAATCGTTGTGCTGTGCAATAGATTGCCAACACTTATTCCTTCTATTTATCTGTAACCTTGAACCTGTTGATCAATGTCTGCCCCTTCCCTGTCCACCCACTCCTCATTCCCCCAGCCTTTGGTAACCACCATTCTACTCTATACTTCTGAGTTGTTAAGATTCCACATATTAATGAGACCTATGTGGTATTTGTCCCTCTGTGCCTGGCTTATTTCACTTAACATAATGTCCTCTAGGCTAATCCATGTTGTCACAAATGACACCATTTCCTGTTTTGTTTTGTTTTTTTAAGGCTGAATGGTATTCCATTGTGATTATATACTACATCTTTTAAATCCATTTATTTGTCGATTCAGGTCACTTAGGTTGTTTCCGTATCTTGGCTATTGTGAATGCTGCAATGAACATGGGAGTGCAGACATCTCTTCAGCACACTGATTTCAATTCCTTTGGGTATATACACAGTAGTGGGATTGCTGGATCATATAGTCATTCTATTTTTAGTTTTTGGAGGAACCACTATACTGTTTCCAAAAATGGCTGTGCTAATTTACAATACCACCAACAGTGTATAAGAGTTCCCTTTGCTCCACAGTCTCATCTTTGTTATCTTTCATCTTTTTGTTAATAGCCAATCTGATAGGTCTGATGTGATATCTCATTGTGATTTGAATTTTCATTTTTTTCTGATAATTAGAGATGTGGAGCGTTTTTTTCATATATCTGTTGGCCATTGCTATGTCTTCTTTTGAGAAATGAAAGCAAAAATAGACAAATGGAGTTGCATCAAAATAAAAAGCTTCTGCACAGCAAATGAAACAATAAAGTGAAGACACAAACCACAGATTAGGAGAAAATATTTGCAAATTATACATTGGATAAAGGACTAATATCCAAAATACACAAAGGAACTCAAACTACTCAGTAACAAGAAACTAATCTTATTAAAAATGGGCAAAGAACTTGAATGGACATTTCTCAAAAAAGCACAATGTTTTTTGCATTTTTTTACTTTAATGTGTCTTGGAGAGCTTTCCATATTAATACATGTTTCACATTCTTTGTAACATCTACATAGCGTTTCATTATATAAATGCAACCTAACTCACTTAACTGGTCTACTTTTAATAGATATTTAAGTGATTTCTAGTCATTTGCTGTTGAAATAATGCTGCAGCAAACATCCTTGCAAGTGTCTTTGAACATGTGTAAGAAAATATTTGTAGGCTAGGTTCCTGGAGGTGTGATTATCAGATCCCAGGGATGTACATTTAATTAACTATTACTTCTATTTTTTATTTTAAATAGGAAATGTATTTGCATGACTCAAAAGTTAAAATGCTAGAACACAGTAAACACTGGAAATTGTCACACTCTTCCTTGTCCCTGATCATCATACTTCCTTCACCCTATCTAAATTAAGACTTTATTTGTGTCTTGTACTTTTTCCAGATTGTTCTGTATTCAGATGCAAGAAAATGCAAATATATATCCTTACTGCCCCACCTTCTTACCCGAAAGCACATAGCGTATACATTGTTCTATATCTTACATTTTCCACTTAATGTATCCTGGAGATCTGGCTATGGACTGAATGTGTTCCCCCAAAATGTATATGCTGAAACCTAATCCCCAGTGTGGTGGTATTAGGAGGTGGTGCCTTTAGAAGACGATTCAGTCATGAGGGTAGAGCCCTCAGGAATAGGATTAATGCCCTTATAAAAAAAAGACATGAAAGAAGTGTTCTCTCCGCCCTCCACCATGTGAGGATACAAGGAGATAACAGCTGTCTGCAAACCAGGAATAATTTCCTCCTACCCCAGACATCAAATCTGCTAGCACCTTCATCTTGGACTTTCCTGTCTCCAGAACTGAGAAAAATAAATTTCTGTTGTTCATAAGCCTCCCAGCTGATGACATTTTGTTATAGCAGCCCTAACAGACTGACAGATCTTTCATTACAGGTATTTAGGGATCACCTCCCATCGCTTTTTACAACTGCATACTACTCCATAGTGTAGATATTCCTCAACTTGATTAGTCCCCTTCTGATGGACACTAAAGCCATTTTCAAATTTTTGCTACTACAAAAAATGCTGCAATGAATAAATATGTACATACCTCATTTTATACTCATATAAATAGATGTCATGCTACCACTTATAAAAAATTAAGGGAACACAGAATTATATATCTGTGTTGGCTAGCAAATATATAATAATTCATCAGAAGTATAAACAAAGACCTAATAATAACATTCCTTGCTGGGAAGGATGGGAACTTACAGAAAGGGAACAAAGTGGGAAGTTCTCTGTATACCTTTTTACATGTTTTTATTATTTGAGTCATGTAAATATGCTACAGTACTATATAACTACTTTGAAAATTATGTAACATGTATCAAAATATGTTTATGATAGATTTAGATAAATTCACAAGGGATCATTTTCGAAAACAGGCTGTTTAAGGTATCTTTAGGCTTTTGAAGCAAAATTATAACTGGCCATGTGCTTCTCTTCCAAATTCATCCCACAGTTCCTTACCTGGCTTATAGCATAACCGTAAGCATAAATTTTCATGAATTTTTTCCCCAGGTGGTTAATTGACCATTGCTAAGCATTATCTCTCTTTCCCTGAAACTCTAGGAACACTAGAAATAATAGTTACCAGATTCTTTTTACAGAAGTAAATTAAGAGATGTAATTAATAGAAAATGCCCCACATCCCACATAGATCCAACATTAGGTAAAAAGATGACCTACGGCTATGGAGAATTCCTGGGCAGCCTTGGTTTATAGTACCCCACTCATTTGGCTCATGTGTGAAATTTAAATACACACTGCTTTGTACTTCAAGCCTCACAGGAAATCCCCCCCACCCTAGGGAAGGGGCGGGGTGTGAAGCTGCTCTCACTTCAGTCCTCTTCTGTGGACTGCTGCTTCTGTTAACACCCAACATTCCCCCATTACTTGGACCTTCCAGAAATTTTAGGGTCATACACTATATTCTGAAACTGCTTTGTTCATTTTTCTTTTAACTATGCTATCTCTTCAATAAGCCATCCTAGAATTGCCAGATGTTTGAAAATTTAGTCCATTAACATTCATTGATTTTTCTTCCTCCTTTTTTCTCTCTCTCTCTTCTAAGAGCGCTTCTTGTGACAATTAGGTCCCCAGAGGCTTCCCTGTCCTTAGGCTTACAGCCCTCTTCTATAGTTGCATTATGATTTTATTACATGTGAGTGTATTATACATTACGTTACATCATACCAGATTATCTCTTTTTAGAATTAAAGCAAAAAATTAAAAAGCCATTGTCTCTTTTAGAGGGTGAACCCTAAGCTGAGATGACAATAGATCAGAACTTCCATCACCTTCCAAGTATTCATGTGACAAATCAGGGATGGTGACTTTGTTTTTTCACATCTCCACCTTATAGGTTGAATTGTGCCCCCCCAAAAACTATGTTTGAGATATAAAGCTCAGAATCTGTATATGGAAACAGGGTTTTTGCAGATGTCATTAGGTTAAAATGAGGTCTTATATGGGCTTAGGGCTCACCTTAATCCAGTATGACTGGTGTCTTTAAAAGAGGATAAAAATTTGGATGTAGACAGAGGGAAGACAGCCATGTGAAGACAGAGGCAGAAATTGAAGTGCTGCCACAAGCCAAGGAAAACCTGGGGCTACCAGAAGGGGGAAGAGACAAGGATTCTCCCCTAGAGGCACTAGAAAAGCGTAGCCCCACCAACACCTTGATTTTGGACTTCTAGTCTCTAAAACTGCAAGAAAATAAATAGAATAAATTGATTTTCCCAAGCCACTCAGATTGTGGTACATGGTGTATAAGTAGCCACAGGAAACTGATATACCATGCATTTGTTCATTTCTAAAAATGTCTAGCATGTTCCCCTTCCCTGACCTGTTTCCACATATTCCCAGACAAAACGGAATGTCATCCAAGTATCATCAGAGAGACTGTCTGCTGCATCAAAGGTGAGATTTTAACATTCTGTGCCCTGCAGCCTGAGACCAAGTGACTGGTCCATGCCCCTTCCCTGGCATCATCTAGAAACATTCCAGATCCTCTGCACTGAGTGGACACAGGTAGCATCCCAGGAACGCTCAGGAGATCAGAAGCCTAGCTCCCTATCATTGTTTTGCACACAATCCTCCACATTCTCAGCACTTCCCAGTCCTGCGTTGCCCTGGCTACAGGCATTTGGGAAACGTTTTCCTTTGCTCCTTGGGCTCATCACACAAGGAGGCAAACACATCAGCTTTGTCTACCCCAAAAGGCTTTGAGCTCTCCAGACACTAAAGGCAGAAGAGACCCATTTTCAAAACCATTTGTCTGAAGAGCACCTGGAGGACTTGCTTATTTGGCAGATTCTTCCTTCAGATTTCCTTTCAGGTGATCACGGATTTGGCATTGGGGCACTTGGCTAATCCTCAAAAAGCACAAATCAAACGCCCCATTCTCCTGCCCCATAATTATGTTACCCACTTACTCCCCATGAGCTGGTGATAAAAGGAAATTTACCGAATGGGTGCTCAACAGGTGGCCTTAAAATGTTTAAATTGCCACTTGAAGGAGGGCTGATGAAAGGCGTATGCACAGGTGTGACTTAGGAGGACGAGACCTGCCGCACTTGTGCAGGGTGGGGCCGCTCAGAGTGAGCACACCCGACGGTGGAGGATTAGGCAGGCTTCTTCCTCTGTGCTTCACCTTTGGCTACCGATCCAGATGCTGAGGCAAAGCCTGGGCCAGTGTCAGGACTGGGGCTGCACCTTGGGGAGTTGTTCAAGATTTCTGCTCCTTCGCACCACGTGGTATCTTCTACCACCTGCCCTGGGACCACCGACCAACCCATTTCATGACGTATTCTGAAGTGACCCAAATAAGCCTCCTTCTTATTGGTAGAAGCCTCCTCCTTCTGGTAACCTTAGAATGGGGAAAGGTTGAGCTCATTTGGGGTTTCATCTTTCAGTTACTGCTCTAGCCAATTGGTCCCACCCTTTAGTATCCATTTTCAGTCACTTTCTGCTTTCATCCATGGAAATTTGCTAAAGAAGTTCCCGTGCAGTATCAGTTTCTCTGGATGGGGAGCTCATATTTTGATTCTTCTCTCAGGACTTGGAGGGTCTCCCATCCTTCTTAGGCTATCTCCACATTTGAAGCTTCCTGCTGTGGAATCACATTTACTTTTTCTCTGAACTTCTTGAATATATATGTTCCTAAAGTCTACTGCAGACATCCTAAAAAGCCCAGTGTTCCCTTAGCATTTGGGAGCTCCAGAATGAGAGGGCCACTTTCTCCTAAGGTCTCTATGACTTTGTTTCATCAATCAGCCTTTCCTTTCGACCGAAATGAGATTCAGAAGATGTCCAGAGAATTGATGTTCCTCATCTTTCCATCTTTTCTCTGTCAGATTTGTATCCGCAATGGGAAAGCATTGTCCATACATTTCCACTATTCAGGGGAGGTGGCTGATAACCGCCCACTCTTTCAATTTGACCTATTTAAAAAAATATTTTTAATAACGATCTTCTGTCGACATTATGGGCATAACATGACTAAAATATTTAGGGGAGGTATTTAATATGGGCTGCTATAATAAGGTACCATCGACTGGGCAGCTTATAAACAATAGAAATTTATTTCTCACAGTTCTGGAAGCTGGAAGTTCAAGATGAGGGTGCCAGCTTGGCTGGGTTCTGGTGATAACCTCTTCCAGGTAGTGGAGGGCTGACTTCTCATTGTATCCACACATGGTAGAAACAGGGCGAGAGAGCTCTGTGAGATTGCTTTTGAAAGGGTCCTAATCTCATTCAGGAGAGCTCCTCCTCCCGAAGGCCCCACTTCCTAATACCATCACATTGGACTTTGGATTTCAACATATGAGTTTGGGGCACATAAACATTCAGTCAAGTGCAGGAGGGTAATTTTTGGATTAGGTAGTGGGTGGTGGTAGGGTGGGGAATCTCTCAATTAGATCTCTCAACTGAATTGTCTCTTTTTTTTTGTTTGGCCCTTGATGAAAAAGTTGTGATTTTTTAAAAAAACCTATTTCCTGAAGCATACAGCAAGTGTTATGTACTCTTGACAGTTTATCACATTTTGTTCAGTTACAAATCATTATTAACCTCCGGAGAGATGAAAGAGTTAGGGGCACCAGACCCCCAATATATCCCTTCTCTCCCCAAAATTGTGTTGTCATTGTTCAGCCTTTAATCCAGTTCTCCACATGGGAGGCCACATGGTTTTCCTCAGTTATTGGGCATCGGGATCCACATGTAATAGAAAAAGTAGTCTACCTGCCATGACCAGTAACTGCCCAATCTCAGTGCTTCACCAGATAAGATTAATTTCTCACTCAGGACACAGCCCAGCTTCCATGACTGAATTCTGAGTGTCTCATGGCTACTGCTGCATTCTCCTTTGCCAGAGACTCCATTTCTCAGCCTTCCTTGCACTAGGGTGGCCAAGTGACCCAGTTCCAGCCAATGAGAGAGGCGAGGCTGTAGGGCTGCCCAGGAGAATTGTCTTTCCTGATCAGTGGAAAGCACATGTTCCGCTGCCCCCTTCTTCCAAGTCCTGTTAGGGATGCTGGTGTCAGCAATGCAGTACTTTTTCCCTAGACAATTTCAATAACTCCAAACTGTCTCCTGCATCTGGTTTCTCCTCTCCCACTCTTGTCTCTACATTCCTGCCAATCATCTTATAAGAACACCTGTAAACAAGGCTGGCTTCTCCTGCCTGTGGGACATGTTTAGATGCCTATGCTTAAGGATAAGGCATACCGTCCATGAGAAATATGCCCAGTTCTATGGCTGCCTTCTCAGTGTGAGGCAGCAAACAGAGGATGGGAAGCCAACATGTTGAAGAATAGCCAAGTAGAGAGATGGAAGGAGCCCAGGCCCCTGGAGGCATCGCTGAGCTTCTGAACCAGTCCCAGACCCTCTCATTATGTACCTCCAGACTCCTTATTATGGAAGATAATTAAATCTTTTATTATTGTTGTTACTTGCTGAAAAAAACTCTCCATGGTCTGGTCCCAACCTGACTCATCAGCCTCAGTTTCTTCTCTTCATCACAACATATCTTGCCCGCCAGCCACTACAAGCTACTTCAACATTCTCATGCTTCTTTGTCTTTATTCATGCTCCTCTCACTGCCTAGAATGCTCTCCTTCTGCTTCTGTTTCAGGCACATATATATTTATACCCCTGCTTCAAGGTTCTGATGGTTCTTCCTACAAGAAGCCTCCATGGATTTCCTCCAGGCATGTTTAGTCTCCTTGTGGCACTGTGTTTCTACCTGTGTGACAGGCCAGGTACACACTTTACTGTGTCTATTTGTTTACACCCTGGTCTTCTCCATAATTAGGAGCCACTTGAGGTCAGGGGCAGTGTTTTGCTTTTTTCTGAGGGCCCGGCAACCAGCACAGCACACTATAGGTTCTTAGTAAATGTGCCTTGATTGAACAATAGATAAAGCCTTTCCCCTCAGTGATGACACTGCCTCCCCATGCCAGGAGCCCATCACTCTGTGAGCACAGCTCAAGCCCTTCTCTTAGCCTTTCATCCTCCCATGCTCTACTTCCACCTTGTCTAATGAATTCCTAGAATGTTAGAGTTGGAAGAGACCTTAGAGTTTTCCTAAAGTTTATTATCGGAATGGCTAGTGAGTAAAATGAAGGATTTCAGGAATAAATATATTTGGGAAACACTAAATTAAATAAAATTTAAACAAGCCCTTCACCATAGAACTTCTCAGAACCCATTATATGCTAACATGTGGTGGGAATCTCTGATAAAAGGCAAATGGCAGGTAACGTTTCTCAATGCTCCACCCCACCCCCACTGTGGAACTCGTTCCTGTGGAATATGTTGTAGGACACTGATCTGAAATAAGCCCTTTGTTCTACAGGTAAGAATTTACTTTCTTGAATCCCAGAGCCAAGCTGGTAATGGGGCCGCCTGCTCACCAGCTCGGAATCTCCATCCCACTCTGTGGCTCCATCTTGATCTGCTCCACCACTTTCTGACCACACCACTAATTTAGCACTTTGCATGGTTGGTCATGTATGCACTTACGTCTAGAGCTAAATTATAACTTTCTAAAAGGGAGGGGTCTTTTCAATACTCTTCTAGTCTTCTCGCTGTGCATAGTCAAGCATGTGGTCAATGATATACTTTGACTGAAGAATGAACAGTACATGAATGAATGAGGGAGTTAAACATTTACCACATTATTTTGGAGAGTGATCACATCTCTTCGGAGACTAGAACAGATATACCATTAATTTTTGTACCACTAAAGAGGAAAATGTTTTCCATCACCTCACCACAGTATTTCTTATCATCAATTATAAGGAGCATTCTAATTTTAAGGGTGTTAAAACAAAAACACATGCGTATCTTACTATTAATGAGTTACAGTAAAGAAATTTACTCAAAGCAAAACTCAGTTCCACAGATCTTCTCATTCTGCTGGGAACTCATTTCAAAATTGTCCAAACCCTCAGAGTGGGAAAAGAGTGGGAAGGAGGAAAGGCTTGGAGTCACAGGGTTAAAGAAGAACAGCTAAGGAAGTTCTGCCAAGGGCCACAGTTGTGAGTGCCTTGAGGTTTTCAAGGGTGGTGGCCATTGCCATTGGGCAGCCTCCAGCTGAAACCCAACAGGCAGGGCACACAAATGGCATCAATTAATCTGAGATTGGTAATGACATGTTTGTTTTGGATTGAAGGAATGCCATTGTGGCTTCCATGCAGTGATTGGGTTGCTGTGGATGAAGGGTGGGGAGATGTGTATCCTGGACACAGTCATTCCATGGCCCTTGGGAGCCATGCAAGATGGTTCCAGGGTGTTTTTGGTCATTGAGAGTCTCTGGTAAAAGCATTTTCTCCAGAAACTTCAAAGAAAAGTCGCAAGTGTGCATCATGATCCTGTGAGGCTAACACTCACCTGTGGATGGCCATGGAGCATTTCCAGTGAGCCCTGCCTGGCTTATTGGAAGGAACTATAATGCTCTAGAGTTGATTCACATCACTTTTTTTTTTTTTTTTTTTTTAAAGGAAGGCTTCTTTCTCTGACTATGTAAACACTGGGGCTAAGGGGAAGTCATTTCCCCATTTCCAGAGTACAGTCCAAGTTCACAAGTTTGACATTTCAAACCAGACCCATGCCCTTGGTGGTCAGGTTGGTTTTCCTTTGGCCAAACACAACCTTCTGCACTTGAAGAGGGCAGCCTGGGGTGGAAGGGCACTTACAGGGCTTATTTAAAAGGGCACCAAAGTCTTCTGGGAGAGAAAACAGCTCTTTCCAGAGAGATTTTCATGATTAAGTGCAAATGAATCTGAAACACATGGATCAAATTTCCCTAAAATTACACACAGTTTTAAAAATTAAAGGGGTAAAGGGAATGGTATTTCTGGTAACCCCAAAACATATGAAGAGACACACTTAATGCAAACAAAAATAAACCAAACAATGGTGTCTGGAGCCTTCTATTGGTACAGAACCCAGCTGAGCTTTGTCCTTTCTTGGCGAGTAAGGCTAAGGCCCTCCCAACTCATCACCTAACGGGGAGAATCTGCTGCCGGAAGGCCTTCTCCAGCTGAGATGCGCTGCAATTTTTAAGAAGGAGGCAGGGCAGCCAGGGAGAAAAGCCCATTTTCTGTCAGTTAAGCCTCTCCATTAGTTACCTTTACCTTTATGAATGCTGTTAAGATTTGGGCTTTAACACACATAACTTTAAATCAGTAATATCCTTCATGCTTGCATGATTTGTTGGCTCCATATGTAACCTCTTGGCCCATTAAATTGGCTCCAACTCAAATCCTGTTGTTTCTTTACTTTCAGCTTTCTTTTTGTTGAAAACAAGGAGGCATGGAGTAGAGGAAGAAGCAAGCAGAAGAAATGGGGAGAAGCTAGAGAAAGAAGAAAAAAATGGGTCTCTTTCTACTGAAATTTCGAAATGTGGAACTCATTGTCTGTACTGGCTTTGAGGCAGAAAAAAAAAAACTAAGAGTTTAAATATTTGTTGAAGTCTGGATTTCTCCCTGCACCCGTCCCCCCATTCCCTCTAGTAAAATTAAAGCTGAAGCTAGCAGTTCATGTCTAGCTCTTGAAATGTCACCGGCAACACTGCTATTATTCTGATTTTCTGGGCAACGCCCGTCGGTTCCCTGCTGCAGTTCAATTAAACTAACTCTGCCTCTCTCAGATCTGGCCTGACAGCTGCATTGAATTTGGGTTCGTTGGGTGATTTATCGGGCTGGGTGATATACAGCCACATGATTTAGGAGTGCAAAAAAACTCTGGAATGCACCAAAAAAGCAATATATGCATTATTATTAATAATAATAATAAAGATAAATGTCAGCCCCAAGTGACTCTGGTGGCCCTCGCCACTCCATTTAACATTTTAACGGTGGCATGTGGCCCCTGCATGGCACTTGGCTCTGTCTGGTGTCTTCAAGGAGGCTAAGAAAAGGTTATTTGTCAAATGCTGGGTCAGAGTAAAGGGGGGATATTTTCAAAGCTCTGGGTCAGACCAGCGCAGCTGCATTCCTGTCCCTGTCATTGAACAAGCTGAACTTTGTCACATTATTAAGCTGTCAGCAACGCCAGGGCGTTGTTTAGATTTCTGGTGGGAACTCCTCACACATGCTCCGGGGCTCCATGGGGACTTTATCAACACCATTGTAAAACATGCACAAATGAGCTGTGCTGCAATTGCCCTGGGAAGACCGGCTCATTCGGCCTCATCAGGCAGGAATGGAAATACCAGAGCCGGGCTCTTGTGCCACCCACAGGCAGCCTCCCTGGTGCCCTCTGCAAACACCCACCACACAGCAGGTCCCTTGCCCTTCACGCGACTTCTCCCTGGGTATTGATGGCTGAGAGTTCTGCCTTTGCCCCAGCCAGATTGGAAGCTGAGCATCTTGGAGTTCAGATTCATGTGGAGCTGATGTGGCCCAATCAGACTGTGGTTGAAGTCCAACTTTAGCCCCTCAGCTTCTCTGTTTATCCCTCTTTTCCCCCTCAGTTCAGCTCGTCCCTCACCCCTGAGATCCAAATGTTCTCATATTATTAGTCTTCCAGGCTGGGAGCTGGGAAAGCTTCAGATACAAATCAGAAAAGTTGAATCCTTAAGAATTATCGGGTGTACCTTCTCCGTAAGGAAGGTCTGCAATCAAAGGAAACTGAAAGTGAAAGCCATGCTTCAAATTTTAGCTATCAACAAGACTCCAGGGAAGGGACTCAAGACCGGGGGCCATCCAGCATCCTTCAAATCATGCCACTGCTGTCAGTAGACACTTTACCTTTGCTTGGAACTTTCTGAGTGTGGGGAAAGGGGCATGGGCAAAACATGAGTTTTGATGGTAACAGGGATGTCTGCCACGTAGCTCCAGGACCCTCAGGTCTAGCACAGTAGCATTCCCAACATGGACAGCCCGTGCCTGAAGGGAAGAAGCAAGCTTCAGGACAGCCTGGGGAACAGTTGGAATCTGTTCAAACATCAGGATAGCTCTGAGCACCATGGGGGAAAAACCAACTCTGTCCCCTACTGGCTGTGTGACTTTGGGCCACAAACATCTATGCAATGGATATATAACAGTAGCATGTAGTTTGTAGGCTGAAATGAAGACCAATCAAGATAATGCAAATAATAATGCTACATATACTCCTAAACATAGTAAGCAGTCAATAAATTGTAACTATTGTTAGTCCCATCACAAATCAGCTCATCTAGCTGACCTTCTTTTCCCCAACATCACATACGTGAATATGGCAAGGCAAGAAACAACCTCCTCAGACTGGACCACACAGACAATCACTTTCCAAATAAGGACCTATCCTAATCTTGAGACATCTTGGAGGGATACCAGTCATACAAGCATCCTTAGAAACTACTTTTAGGGTCCCCTTCACCCATTAAAATATTATTAGCGTTAAGAAAACAAATAGATAGATAGATGGATGAATAAATATATGAAATATATGCGTGAATGAATAGGGAGATAGTACGTCTGAAGTACCTGTATTTATATTCTAAATATAATCTATGCATATATGTGTATGCATATGGACATATGCACATAGATGACGAATGGCTGAAATATATAGCATGTATTGCGTGTATCTTAATTGTATATGTTTATCTGTTTACATGTATGAAAACATTTGTATAAAGAGAAATGTCAGATGAAGGGACAATGGACGGGTGCATAGAGAGAGAGACCTGTCCCAGATGATTGTTGTCATTTGGAGTGTTACAACTCTGACCCTCTCTTTTCTAAAGAAATCAGAATCCAAGCCTGGGCACTCCTTGGCACCCCTAGCTCTTTCTACTTTGGGGTGCTGCTGCTCCAGGTTCTGGGTCTGGCTCTGCCACCAAACCAGCTGTGTGAATTTGAGAAAGTCACTCGACCCTCTGGACACAAAAGAAGGTCCATTAATGACTCAGTCCTTCTCTAACTTATATGATTCTTTTTCAACTTGCATGATCAAAAACAGAGCAAAGAAGTCAGAGCCGCTGTTCAGAATCCACAGGCCACATGGGCTGAAACAACATAGGCAGTGACACTTACACAAATGAGCAACCCACACCTAAATAGAAACACATGGCCGCTTCCCCTCCCCATTCCAGTGCACACAAACATGTGGGTGGTCTCCACAGGGAAGTGGAAAGGAAAATGTACCTGCTCAAAGGATTTTTTTCCACATAAGAAGAGCCCCACATCTTTCTTCAGACCTCCCACTGCCAACAATTTGGTCCATCACCCTGCAAAGAACTCCTCAGTGAGGGGAAACTTCACCTAACAAGGCCCCTTGTTACCACCCCTGGGGAGCTGGCTAACAACCTAATTAAATTGGGTCCATCATGACCTTTGGACGGATGCTCTGGGCACATCAGGTAGAAGCCACAAACCTCTCCTGGGACATGCAAAGCATTAAATTTCCCCTCCCTCAGTATATTTGGTGATAGATATTGTTAATAACTATCACAGATGCTACCATGTTTATTAACACGCAAAGCCAGTGAAAGGCAAATGGTCACCTTGAGACTGAGCCACCAAGATTCTGAGACAAGTCACCAACATGTCATGGCTCTGAAATGGGATTTAGATTGAGGAGACCCCAGCTACACCCTGGTTCTGCCATCAGAACCACTTCCACTCACTGCAACTGCCTTCTCAATTACAGAATGAGAATTACTATGATTGCACTGCCCTGCCTCCTCCTCAAAGGGGTTCTGGTGATTAAGAACAGTAAATTCAAATGAAGTTTTTAATAATACCTATTTCCAAGAGGATTAAATAAAACAATATGCATAAAGTCCTTGATACAGAGGCTGGTGTTCAGTAATAACTCATAATCATTTGCTATTATTATCATTGTCAATGTATCTTATCTTCTAGATGTAGTTAGTGCTGGATGCTGAGCTGGACACCATAAAATATTATTTCATTGGTTCTTACAACTTGAAGGGGGAGGTATTATTTTGCATTTTACAGATGAAGAAACGAAAGTGCAAGAGGATGATTTCTTCCAGATCAGGGCTGGGACTCACACCCATGCTCTCTAACTCCAAAGCTGCTGCTTTTTCATTTCTAACTAGATGAAATAATGTGTGTGGAATTACAATCCTGTTGATAACTCTTATTATTACTATTTCACTAAAGATCCTGGCTTCCTAAGATATTCTCTATTAGTTAGGATGTGTGTGGTTGCATGCAACAGAATGCTCAACTGCCAGTGGCCCAGGTGATAAAGGCATTACATTATTTTACATAAAAACAAGAACAGGCTGAGCGTGGTGGCCCACACCTGTAATCTCAGCACTTTGGGAGGCCAAGGTGGGTGGATCACAAGGTCAAGAGATCAAGACCATTCTAGCCAACATGGTGAAACCCCATCTCTACCAAAAATACAAAAATTAGCCAGGTGTGGTGACACACACCTGTAGTTCTAGCTACTAAGGAGGCTGAGGCAGGAGAATCGCTTGAACTCAGGAGGCAGAGGTTGCAGTGAGCCAAGATCGTGCCACTACACTCCAGTCTGGGCAACACAGCAAGACCCCATCTCAAAAAAAAAAAAACAACAAAACAAAACAAACAAACAAAAAACAAGAATAGAAGGAGGTGGTTCTAGGTTTGGATCAGTAGCTCTATGAATTCAGGTATTTGAGTTAGCATTTCCATGATTCTCCGACCTTCCCCTCATGGCTGCAAGATGGCTGTCAAAGGCCTACACATCATGTCTTCATACCACAGAATCCCAAGAAGGCAGACAGGGGTCAGAAGTGCTTTACCTCAGGCGTCTCTTTCTTAGTCCATTTTTGTTGCTGTAACAGAATACCTGTGAATGAGTGCTTTACAATGAATAGAAATTTATTTCTTATAATTTGGGACACTGGGAAGTCCAAGATCAAGGGTCCAACATCTTGCAGGGCCTACTTGATGCATTATCTCACAGTGCAAGGCAAGAGGGTGAGAGAGAGAGAAAAAAAGGAGGGGGCTAAACTTGCCTTTTATAACAAACCCAATCTCACCCATGCATGAGGATGGAGACATCATGGCCTAATCACCTTTTACAGGTCCTACCTCTTAATACTGTTACAATGGCAATTAAATTTCAACATGAGTTTTGGAGTCAAACATTCAAGACATGACCATTTCTCTTTTTTTATTATGGACAAAAATCTTTTTTGGAGGCCTTTAGCAGTGCTCTACTTATATCTTACTGGCTGAATTGAGGCACATACTCATCCCTAGGCCAATCACTGGCAAAAGGGAAGAGAATGCCTCTAATTGAACTTGAACAACCATGAGACAAGAATAATACTAGAGTTCTTCTTAGCAAGGAGGAAGGGGAAAAGGCTATTGGATAGTCAACTATTCCTCTACATGGCATTCAAGCCCCCACTCCTCTGCCACCCCATAGCCCACTCCCCTCTGCAGCCCCACCCTTCACTGCTCACCAGCTGGACCACACTCTGGCCAGTCAGTCTCCTCATCACTTGACCCATGTGTCACACTCAGGCTCCCTTCCATGTCCTCCTCTTGGTATTCCCTCTGTTTATAGTATCTTTCTCTTTATGCCTTTTGCCAATGACAATTCTACTCCACAATAAAGCTCGGTCACAACTCGTCTTCCCAGATAAGTGCAGTCCACACTGATACCACTTTTTATAAACTCAGGAACACTCATAGTTTGAAGTAGAGATGGTCTAGCACTGTAGTTAAAAGCCTGGACTCTAGAGCCACCCTGCTGGTATTTGAGTCCTGTGTATACTACCACACGCGTGACCTTGAAAAAGTCACTTGGTCTTTCTGGGCCTCTGTTTCCTCATTTGTAAAGCAGAATTAACTATGGCACCCACCTCATAGGATTGTTGTAAGGGCCAAAGGGGTTAATATAAAATAACTTTTGAGTGGTGTCTGACTACTGTCTGTGAATTCTCTTTTTACTGGTAAACTATCCCTTTCCCTATTTAACTTCCAGGACTAAAAGAGAATATCTAGATTACTCAATTTTCATGGCATTTATACAAATTGAGGTCTACAGAGGTTAATTTTTCTGACTTTTCCAATGTCATAAGCATACAATGACATCCTGTTGGCAGATCATTGAAATATAGACACTTGGTGCTCTTGGGAAAACTTTGTACAAAGTTTCAGAACCTCTGGACCAGGGTGTGTGAAAGCCTGGAACTTCACTACGACCATCAGGAACCCCTGGCAACTTATTAAAAATGATCTTTCATGGTCCTTATTTTAGATCCTCTGAATTAAGTGGTAAGGCTCACATCTGATATTTGAACAAACTTCCCAGATGACTGGTGAAGCAAAGATTGGTACCCACTGCTGGAGCTGGTGGTAGAGTACCCACTGTTGCCATTTCCTTCAGACATAAGGCTCATGTAGAGAATCTCTAGGACAGGGAGACGGACATCTCTAAGGACCAAAGCAGACCTCTGTGGAGACATGAATGTAGGCTTAGACAGGGGGCACAGGGTAAAGGGTTCTCTTAGCACTAGTTCAGTCACCATCAGAGTTCTTTAGGATTCTAGAGACTGGGGAGTTTGGCCAATGCTATGAATTTCCTTGAAGGACCATGTTGAGGAATGAGACAAGACGGAAATGTGCCACTCTCTCAAGACCCAGCCTATCATTCGACTCAATTTTGGTCATTTTCCCCAGAGCTAATTCTATTTAAAATGTCATTTGGGAAGCCGGGCAACTTGGACGACAAATGAGATAAGAGATCTTATTATTAGTCTTCTATTGTGTAATGAATCACCACAAACTTAGCAGCTTCAAACAACACAATTATCTCACAGCTTCTATGGCGAGGACTCTGTGGGAAGTTCAGCTGGATCCTCTGCTCCAAGATCCCACAAGCCTGCGCTCATGTTAGGGGTGAGAGCTTATCTAAAGGTTTGAGCAGGGAAGTATCTGATTCCAAGCTCACGAGGTTGTTAGCAGCATTCAATTTTTTTATAAGTGGTCATATTGAAGACCTTAGTTCCTTGTTGGCTATTAGCTGAATACTGCTCTCCGATCCTTGCCATATGGACCCCTCTAACATGGCGATTTGCCTCATCAAAGCCAGCACAGAAGTGAATTAGCAGGAAAGAAGTGACAATCTGTTGTAACCTAATCAATACTGCTGTGTTCTATTGATTAGAAGCAAATTACTCAAGGAAAAGGGATTACCCAAAGCCATGAATATCAGGACATGGGTATCATTGGGAACCATCTTAGAGACTGCTTACCATAACCCCCATATTGAAAAATTTCTCTCTCAACCAAAGGGGTTGAAGCCATTGAAAAGAACTGTCAAAGATGCAAATATGTTACATGGGCAAGGTTATATTAATTCATGTATATCATCTCTCAAATTATTTTATTACGTTAGCTAGTCATCTCAATATTTATTCATGAAATGTTATTGATAACTGACCAGAGTGAGTATTTCCAGGGATACAAGATAAGTAAAAAAAAGGGGACTGCCCCCAAGATGCTTTTAGTCCTAAAGGAGAGAGAAATTACTGTTGCTGTTAAATTTCTGTGCCCAAAATCCTTACTGTGAACTAAAGCACAGGATCTCCTAAAGGCTACTATTAAATGCAACTATATTATCCCAGGAGAGAGAACTCAAGTGATGTATTACATTTTAGCAAGATTTGGCCGCTAGTCACAGAACAGGTATAAATGGAAGCACAAACTCAGTCATGGTGGCAGGCTGGTGGGGGCAATACTGTCCTGCCCTTGGAGGACTACAGAAGGGATGCCCTCTGTGAGGAGGGAGGAGGCATGGTAGAGGATGCTGGGAGGGCATAGGAAAAAGGGACATTCTTCAACAACTGTCCTGTCTCAAGTTGGTGGACTCAAGTTTCAGCCAATAAAAAGTTGGCAAAGAAAGGTGTTTGATAAAACACAGAATCCTTTAACTAACATTCATCACCTCCAAACATCGTTAATGCAAAATGAAGTAACAAAAATAGGGTCGTGAATTGCTTTTATGCATCTAACAAATATTTATTGACTGTCTACTCTATGCAAAGTGTGTGGGCACTGTAGTTACTCCTGCGCAACTTCTTGAGGGACCAAAAGCAGGATAACTCCATGCCTGCCTTGTAATACATTGGGAGACTCATTCTACAGTTCACGCAGGAACCCTGCCAAGGAAGATAAAATATGGCCCTAATCCTCCTTTCACGGAACTCTCTGTGAAGGAACAATGAGAGAAGCCAGCCGAACATTTATAAAGTGGGAGCCTCAAGTGAAAACTGCTTCTTGGAAAGAGAGCAAGAAGGGAGGGGCCCAGAGGTTTGGAAACAGCACTTGATAACAAGGCTGAAGGGGCTGCTCCTTGTGGGAATTCTAACGTGTTCACTGAACTCATTGGTGTGGGAGAGACTGAGATTCAGAGATAAGCAGACCATCTACTTGAGAGAAGGCATGACATTTGCCTCCCAGCGCCAGCCCTAGCCCAGGGACAGGACGCCAGGCTCCCCCTGGGCTAGGGAGATGGGAGGGAGTGTCTTTAGCTGAGGCTCCTAAGCATAGTCAGCCGCTTTATCTTCTCCAAAAACACATGCTGGAAGAAGAGAGGAGAGAATGTTTGCACTGACCTACCTAATTGTTGTTATATTTGAAGCACCTACATTTCCTTATTAACACTACAGTTTTTTCATTGCTCAAACATTCTAGTCAAAACCACACCCCCACAAACAAATCTACCCTGTCACCTCCTTAGAAGAAAAAAGTACCCAGGACTCCATCTGATAAACAGTTTTCACATGATTAGTACACTCTGCTTCAAAGTATCCATCATCAACACGGTAAGTAGCTTTCATTCTTGTGCCTAGAATGTTTTATGCTAGCCGCTTAAATTCATCATAAGAAATTTGGTGTTTTACCATTAAATGATAATAGAATAGCATGCAAAAGCAGCCATATCGATTATTCTGGGAGCTAAATGGGCAAAACTTTAGAATGAGAAGCCTCAGCTAACATGTGGGGCAAGGCCAGTTGAGTCTCTAGGAATGCATGGTCCAGAGGTAACCACTTCTCCTCCTTCCAGTCCCTCCAGGAATTGCAACTCACCTCAAAGACCCTCTGAAAATAGGCACCCCATCACCTGTCCCCCGTATTTTCCCTTATGGCTGTACCTGAGGGAATTTGGTTCCATCAGATCAAAAGTGCTGATTTTGGCCAATAATCAACAAGAATTATTAGCCCAAGCTATGTGCCCAACACTGCACTAGAAAGGAAGACCTAGTCTTTACCTGTGTAGGGTAACTTTAACTTAGAGGTGGGTATAAGATTGTGCCCATGATTTTCCTTTATCTTTTAGTTTCTATCCCTATTTTAGTATTTGTGATCTTTACACTGCCAGAGAACAAAGACATACGTAACACATGTCCCAATTCACTATGTTGAGTTTACATATAATTATGGTTTGTGTTCTTTCACATTTTTTGCTGTTGTTTGTTTATTTTCTGTCACCTAGGCTGGAGTGCAGTGGCATGATCTTGGCTCACTGCAAGCTCTGCCTCCTGGGTTCACGCCATTCTCCTGCCTCAGCCTCCTGAGTAGCTGGGATTACAGGCGCTCACCACCATGCCCAGCTAATTATTTGTATTTTTAGTAGAGATGGGGTTTCACCATGTTGGTCAGGCTGGTCTCAAACTCCCGACTTCATGATCTGCCCGCCTCAGCCTCCCAAAGTGGCATTCTTCACACTTCTAACATTTACCCCACCACCACCAAAAACAGTTTTTCTTTCAGAACACGAAGACACTACATTAAGAATTGCCAGTGTGGCATGTGATGATATATGAGTACTGGGAAGAGAGAGAAGGTTTGGACAGACAAAGGGTACACACTTACTTCATGTCGCCCTTGCCACCTTGAGGCTATACTTATAACCTGGACAAAGACTACCAGATTTGCAGAAAAGTTAGAAAAGGAGGAAATGCTGAATTTTAGAATAAGAAGCAACTTGGAGATCCTATGCTACATTTCATTCATCTCAAAAACCAAACGAGGGTACATAATTTGCCCAGCTCGCAACCAACAAGGAGTAAACCTAGAACACAACACCAGGTATGTCTTGCTCCCAAGCCTGGATTCTTTCTCCGTGCTGGGCTGTCCCTGGGAATCAGACATTCACATCATGGCAGGACTCAAACATCAAACACACTTGTTGTCAGGCCATTTGCAATGATTATTTTATGCTTAAGTATATATCATCTGTCTTATCCTCCAGCGGGTTCTGTGTCCTGACCTCTGGGGTGTCTCTGGTGTCCCTTCATGTGCCCAGCCATCTCCTGGGCTCTAGTAAACAGACGCATGTCCAGTTGCATTGAACTTTAGTGGTAGTGTGCTCACTCATCTTTCTGTTGTAACTTTCCCGACAGTAAACTTATAACAACTTCTTATAGACATACACACACACAGAGAGAGACACAGAGGGAGAAACTAACAACAGTTAACAATAAGAATCTGAATCTAAGGAACTGTGACTGTTTTAAAAGCAGAGAATATATTTTAACTCATGAAGTAGAGCTGATCTGGAAATAATCTGGCTTCGATATGCCTCTAGTGTAACCCTCCAAATATAAGAACTCACTATCTCTAATTTCTTTTGTTGCAATTTTCCAATAAAATCTGGCAATGGCCCAAGTTCTCAGAGGACTAATAGGGATAAGAATGTCCCTGATTTTCCTTCAAAATGAGAAATCATTTCAACGTGAGGAGTCCAGCCACAACTGGCACAACCCCCAATGGTCTCTGGATTTCAGGAGAGGAACCTGGGCCTCTCTCTGGCCATCCCAGCAGGCTCCCAGACTTATAATTATTCAGTCAGCAGCCCAGAATTGTGGCCTACTTAGTTTTCTCTAAAAGCACTTAAGGACAGTTTAATGAAAGGAAAGAGTAGCAGAGAAAGGGGAAAAATGCTTTTTTTAGGAACTGAACAAAATATCATGTTTTCTTCTCTCTCTCTCTTTTTTTCCCTTTTTGCAATAATTCTCCTCAGAGAAAATTATAGTCTTTAGGGCCAGCAATGTGCTCTGTATGTTTTGCTTATTACAGTGGTTAAAACGAGAACCATGGGTGATGGAGTATCATTATAGCATTCCTGATATCCCTGATATATTTGTGCAAACATAGTTGTGGGCAATGCATGGACAACGATGAGCCCGTGTTGTCTGGAGGTTTCTCCTCGTCTTTGTTTATTTGCACAGCCTCTTGCTTTACTCTGGAATCCTCCGTTTGTATTCCTTTTTATAGTTTCTGCCTCTTTAAACTACATTTTTCTTTAGTGTATCTTCTTTTCCACCTCCCTCAAGCAGGCTTGAAATGTTTTCATGCCAAACAATTTGCAAGGGAAATGTTTCAAGTTAGAAATGGAGTAAAATGGCGGCTGTAATCACAACGGTGAATTTCTAGTCGTTACCACTTTACTCCCTTTGGTTTGTGTCCGTGTCTTTCTCTATTTTCTGTTCCTGTCAGTAGGAGCCCAGGGAGAGACTCCCTTCTCCTACACAGGGGGCCAGAGAGCCAAAAAATAAAAAATAAAATCACAATACCATTGAATAGCAATGCTGGATAGCACTGAGCCAAATGCTTTGAGACATAAAGGAGCAGCACCCTCCATTCCATTCCATGCTCTAAAATTGCTTGAAATGTACTGAAAATAAAGACATGAATTATTAATAAGGGCAGGCAGGTTAGGGGCCATAGAAGTTCAGAGAAAAGGGGTCTCTGAGGGCTAGAGAATTCTAGGAAAGCCCCATGGAGGACTGGGGCCCTGCAGGATGAATGGGGCCTTGGGAAAGCAGAAAGGAGGGAGAAACACTTTTTCAGGAAGAAGGAGCAGGGAGACCGTGATGACTGCTCAGCCAGGTCGCCAGGGTTCTCAACGACGTGCTCAACACCGGGAGGCTCACTGGACTCTCCATGAGAGAGCTTCCTAAATAGGCACGACTCCTACTCTACAGAGATTCATGTGCCCACTTTGCTGGCCTCTGGTGCTAACGATGCGTATTTTATGAGTTTGAGCCCTCTTCTTAAAATTTATTTCTGCTTGAATTCTCATTAGATTCTGTTTGCAGATAACAAAAATTCTAGGATTCTAACAAAAGTTACAGATTCTCTCCCCAGAAAAATTAACATAAATACAAAGTTATGCTTATAATTTTAGGAACCCTCCTGATGTCCCCTCACGAAGCCCAGGTTTAAACGCCTTAACTAAACTGTCCTTGAAGACAGAGACTGATTTTTATTCATCTTAGTAGCCCAATACCCAAAACACAGTACTTGGTCACTAAAGATTGAGTGAATGATACAAGAATGAATTCTGTCTCTCTCACTTTTCAGCCCCCGGGGACTTCCCTCAATCTGCCTGCCTTAGGCCACAGGCTAACATTACCTACGGATCCCAGGTGCCCATGTGGAAGACTCTCATGGGACCTGCTCATATCTGTGGTTTCTGCTCCTATCCTTGTGAATTCTGATAATTTATGTTGCCTTGACATCTATTTCTGCCATTTCACTTTCTCATAAGAGAAACAGGTCTCGGTCACCTTGACACAATTTCCAGTTCAACACAGCACCCAAATGGCTCAAGAACTCAGAGGCATCTCTCCCACCTGGCAGATGGAGCTCCCTACCTTCCCATCCTTCCTTTAAAGACAGCATTCGGGCATTTGCCCTCTAACTTGAATGACCCACACCCTACTCCTTTATCTGTGCTGTTAGTTGCAGAGCTCTCTTCTCTCTCCCTGCCTAACTCTTCACTTCTGCCTTGCATGCCCCAGGGATGGAGCACTGCCCTCCAGACTCATTGCACCCTCCCTGTCCAGATCTGTAAGTAAAAGTGTTTGAGCCTGTTTCCCATTGTGGTGGGGGACTGAAGTTGCGCTTTCCACCTGGAGAACCAGGGACCGCCCCAGGCTAGAATTCCCCCCGCCCACCCTGGAATGCCTTGTGGAGGGGAACAAAAGAAGGGGATCCTAGCACCAGAGTGATGGTCAGGCAGGCGTGAACTGGACACAGCTCAGACAAGAGCCATGAGGGCATCTGCCAGTACAAACAAAGTTCCCATGTGAGGGACCCTTTGATCTGGGGCAGGACAAATAGGCGTTGGGCTCTCCACTAAGTAAAAGAAACATCCCATCAAAGGCACACTGTAAATACTATGTCTAGCTCTACCTCATTTCCTATTACGGCAGGGCGGCTAGCCACCCTGTCACTCTGGTACTGGAATTCCAAATTAGCTGGGGGCTCTCAAAACACCTAAAACTTGTCCTTTTTGTGAATCCAGGTTCTCATTGCTATTTGACCATCTTGCATCTCATCTCCCAAGAGTTGAGCTGTCTGGCATCTATGATGGTAGCCAACCAGCTAAAGAAACCTATGTCAACATGTGGAAAGAAGAGAAACAGATAAGGCTTTCATTCCTCTCATTTCTTTTCTAGGTAAACCATATGCATCTTCATGGGTGCTCTCTGAAAGCACTGCCTCGATCTTATTTTCTAACCACAAAGTGTCTCCCGTGAGGAGTATTGATGCCTACTGGAATGAGATGCGTGTCCTGGGGAGGCGGGAGATGAAGATGCTCTGTGCCAGGAGGCGGCTTGTAGCACCTCTTTGGTCATACTCCATGTTTTAAAAAGTTATCTGAAATGTGAAAAAAGCACATTTCCCTTTCAGAGTTATTCTAGAGCATTGTCTAACAAGCCTTCCGAGGAGTTGTTTGATTCTGTCCTGGAGAGATATATTTTTAACTTATTTAGTGTTGATCAAGAGCCCAGATTCTGTAAAGTTAGATGCTAATCTGTAGAAGGCTGATAGGTTGTATGACAATTTTATCTGATAGCAATGCAATCAATTTCTGTCTGTTAGAAAAGGTAACCCCAAAGGTTACTGTTTTATTGTCTTGTAGTACATTAACTAGTTTTAAAGTTAAAGTTTTTAATCTTATTTCAGTAATTTTTCATTCATCGACTATCTACACTGCCATCTTTTGTATTCTCTTTCAAAATAGTTTTAGCATCCTGCAGAATCCCTGATTAATAAGTTCAACAAATGTTTGACTCGTGTTCACTCTTTACTTGTAAAGGAATTTTTATTTTAATTTCTTGAAAACTATCAACTACATTTCAGCTATGGGTAGAGGCCAGTGTCAGAGGTCTTTTAACACCCAGGGTGCTGTAGACAAGCATATCTCAGACTCTAATGTGTACCTGAGTCACCTGGAATCTAGTTATAATGCAGATTCTGATTTGCTAGTTGTGGGGTGGGGCACTTCTCATAAGCCTCCAGGTAAAGCCAGCTCTGCCGTCAATGGAAAACACTTTAGTGAGTCTGTAGGATGCAAACTGTCTTCACAAACCCCCCAGGAATCTGTGTCTCTTCCCTATCCCCCACCTCCCTACAGTCACAGCAGAATCCAACAATCCTGACTACTAAAGAACTGGGCTGGTAGAGAGTTTCTGGGCACTTTGGGGTGGTTTAAGTGTGTGTAGAGGGGTGTGGGTAGGAAGGTGGGGCAACGTAAAGGAAATGAAGTGATTCATGCTCAACTGCGATTGCCTGAGCATTAAATTCAGTCAGCGGGAAACCCAATCTCCCCACTGCAAAGGGAAACGTCCAACTTGGAGTGCTGCTCTCCAAACAACACAGCCTCCACCCTCTCCTGATGGGACCCACCCAGGCTGTTCACCAAGGACCCCTCCAGAGCTCTCAAGTGCATGGGTAGTTCTCAGACTTCGTGTTTTCTATGGCTGTTGAGCTGTTTGCACCTCCTTTGGGAAGAGCAGAAGTAGGTCCCCTTTGTTTTTAGTGGGCACATTTCAACACTTTGGTGGCTGACTCTGCTCTGCTGTGTGCTTTCTTACGTCATGGTGCACTAGTATTTTAAATCCTTTACATTTCTTGGAAACAGAGATCTCAGAGACTCCAAGAAACACACAATTTGTTTAGTTCACTGCTACACAGGAGCCTCTACCAAAATGGAGAGGCATGCATTCCCACGGAGGACTGAGAGCTCTGGTCCTGGCTCTCAACAGCCAGTTCATGGAGTGGGCTGCAGTGAGAAGAAAGAGAGAGAGAGAAGACGAAAGAAAGAAAGAAAGAGAGAGAGGAAAGAAAGAAAGAAAGAAAGAAAGAAAGAAAGAAAGAAAGAAAGAAAGAAAGAAAGAAAGAGAAAGAAAGAAAGAAAGAAAGAAAGAAAGAAAGAAAGAAAGAAAGAAAGAAAGAAAGAGAAAGAAAGAAGGAGGGAGAGAGGGAGGGAGGGAGGAAGGAAGAAAGGAAGGAAGGAAGGAAGGAAGGAAAAAAGAAAGAAAAAGAAAGAAAGAAGAAAAAGAAAGAAAGGAGGGAGGAAGAGAGGGAGGGAGGAAAGGGAAACAGAGAAAGAAAGAGAGAAAGAAATAAAGAGAGAAAGAAAGAGAAAGAAAGAAAGGAAAGAGGTAAAAAGAGGGAGGGAAACAGAAAGAAACAGAAAAAGAAGAGAAGGGAAGGGAAAGGAGAAAGGAAGTAAGAGAGAGAAGGAAGGAAGGAGGGCCAGAGAGAGGGAGAGAATTGTTGATAGATCATGAGAATATGTTCTGCCTTTTGGGACGTGGTGTTAAATGTCTTCACTGAAATTATATTGGCTGTACACAACAAGTGTTTGCTTTGTTTTCATTTTTGTTTTTATGTCCTATCCTCGTTCAGTAAAATAAAAAGTTGGCAAACACATGTTCATCCTCCAATGTTAGGGAAAATGTTTCTAATCTGGAAAGCCACACACCCAAGAACCACTGACCCTGGGCTCTCAGGCTACAGATGACAACCCTGAGTAACTTAGTCCTCTCTTCCAGCTATCTGGAAAGCCAGCACTTTATTCTGCAGTATAGAAGCAGGTAACTTTCTACCAATCACATCCCTGGTCCTCTTCTCCCGCTCCTCTTCTCCTCCCATCACCATTCTGCCTAGAGGGAAGAAACCTTGATGAAACAGATAACAAAGCCTCTTCTGCAGTCTTTTAATGCAAAGTCTGAAGACTGGGAAGGAGCTGGAGTTTGAAGGCCTGGGATTGAGCCTTGGTCTTGCCACTTGGAAACTGCATGCACTTTTATAAGTGGTGTAATCTTTTTGAAGCTGAAAATCTTTCAGAGTTGCCAAGATAATAAAATCAGAAACATATATAAAAAGCTCTGTAAAACATAATGTAAAAGAGCTGTGAAAATATAGTCTATTGTTACAAACCCCCTCCATCCCTCCACATGTCTAAATATACACATGAAACGCTGTTGAGTGGAGAGCTAAGATTTCTGGTTCACTTGTACCCACTGTTGGTGTGGGGACGGTCAAATGATCTTAGAGACAAGAAATCTGATTTTCAATTATTTATTAGATTTCATTCATCTGGGGTCTGTTGGATCATCAAGAGCCATCCAGGTAACTGGAATGTGGTCAGAAAAAAAAAAAAAATCTGTTAACTCGGTAAGTTAACAGTTTATCGAATGTTCTGACATAATCTCATTTAAAGACAAAAGAAAAGTGAGTGTTAATGTTCCCAATCACACGTGATACACAAAGGTTCTAAAGATAAGTTACAGCCCAAAGTCACACCATCAGTAAGTGGCCAGGACAGGATGTGATCCCAGTTCAGGCTGATTCAGAGGCCTTGCTGTTTACCCTACACTATCCTCAGGCTATCTGAGAGCCAACACTGAGCCCTTACTCACTTGTCATGGGGAAAATTCTTGGATAGGGTACTCAAGCCTCAAATTGCCCCCAATTCTACCATTTATCAGAAGTGTAAATCTAGACATGTCCTTCCTGATAGGTCCTGTACAATTCATAGAAGAAATATAAAATTTCTAATCATTTCCATGAAAGCAGTTAAAAGCAAACACGCACAATAAAAAAAAAAAAAAAAAACAGAATAAAAAATTCAAGGCCTGGTGCGGTGGCTCACCCCTGTAACCCCTGCCCTTTGGGAGCCCAAGGTGGGAGCCCAAGGTCAGGGATTCGAGACCAGCCTGGCTAATATGGTGAAACCCCATCTGTATGAAAAACACAAAAATTAGCTGGGCATGGTGGCAGGCACCTGTAATTCTAGCTACTCGGGAGGCTGAGACAGGAGAATCACTTGAACCCAGGAAGCAGAGGTTGCAGTGAGCCACTGCACTCCAGCCTGGGCAACAAGTGAAGTTATGGTTCAAAAAAAAAAGAAATTCAAAAAGCAAACACAAATAAGTTATAATCAGTAGGCTTCTCTACTGAACTCATCATTATCCAGAACTTACTCTTTTTTGCTTTAAATTAAATGTCAATGATCATTTAATCATTTACCAGTCCTACTTTTCTTGGTAAGGCTGGTAAATGAAATTTCTTGTGCCTAAAGGGTTAAATAAAATATTTTTATACTATTTACACTGAACATTATCTAACTTCTTAGACTAATATTGGATATTATCTCATCAGTGTATTTTAGATGTAACATATGCATCTGTTACCGATGCTAAACATCCATCTGGGGGAGTGGAAATATAATATAATAAAGAGAATGTATACAGGAGGAAAATTGAACTCCAAAATGCTTTAAATTACAACATGATGCCTTCCACTTTATTTAATCAAGTCCTTTCTTATAACTCAGTTAAAATAAGAGAGAAGAGAAAAGAGAGAGGGAAAGTAATACTAAAATTTATTCCTAATTTTAACTCTGAAGTATACAATAATCATAGTGATTTGATGAAATAGTTTGAAGTTTCCAAAGCAAAAAAAAACAATAGTTTTGTGTTTCTTCTTCAAGGCTTCTCTTCAAGAAGACAAATTCAGAAACTTTACCTTAATCATTTTAATATTCTGACCTAGGAAAATTAAGATGTTGGTAATGTGAACATGTATGCTGTAGAAATAGATGTGGACCACAGGTGGTGGGTGTGAATGACAAGGTTCAGTACCAGAAGGTTCCCTGGAGCTCTCAAAAACTTAAAGAACACATTAGATTAACTTAATATTAGTATTTCAGTCACATCTAGTGAGGTGACTCATGCTTGGACTCAAAAAGCCACATGTCTGCTCTATATGTTAGTCTATGATTGACTTAAAGATGGGAGAAAGAAACAAAATCTGTGCACTTAAAAATTCCTTGACCTTGTTCATCTCACAAGCCATCTCTCTTTTCTCCTTTAAAACCCTCCTGCTCCAAAGTCACCAAAAGATTGTGAGAGCCAGCAATGACTGCCTCAGATGGCAGCAATGGAAGCCACACACCCTCTCCATGATGACGTTCCCATCCTCAATACAGGGAACTTTCAACTCAAGGGAGATCTACTGGAACAGGAGCCAGCCAACTACCCCTGTTTTTCTAAATAATGTTATATTGGAATATAGCTACACTACTTATTTACGTATTCTCTAGGGCTGCTTTTGCAATACAAAGGTAGAGGTGAGTGATTGCACTTGAGACCATGTGGCCACAAAGCATGAAATATTTGCTGTCTGATCCTTTACAGAAAAGGATCCTTTGCTTGCTCCTGAACTAGCAAGACCTCCAGCTTTGGAGCACTAAGATTGGCATTTTATAAACTCCAAAGCTCTGGTTCTCAATCCTGCTGTCACCTTTGCACATCTGAGGGAAAAAAAGCATATTTTCATCAGTAATTCTGTCTTACCCCTTAGTAGAAAGGCTCCCAGCACGCACATACATGAGCAAAGAGTTTCTTACGAACCTAGTGAAATGTAAGCTTCAGGGTCACTCACATGCACAAGGCCTTGGGAAGGGCCCATGTGAGGTGTTCATACAGTTATCTGTTTTTGAATCATTTGAAAAAATAAGATCCGGAGACTGTTGTCTCTTTCCATTCCAGTTTTTCCCCAATGAGTCTTTTCCATGTGTTGGGTAGTACTAGGATGCCCTTGGGAATTTCGAGGAGCCAACTGAACAGAAGTTGAGATGGGGAATTGGGGATATTTGTAGCTTGGGTGTAGTGGGATGTGGAGAAATAGACAGAGAGAAAGACATTTCACAGTCTCTTCTTTGTATGTTAAGTTACTGCTAGTACCTCTCAAGATAGGAATGACGTGTGGGAATATTTCCACTGACCACCATGCTGACTCTTTGGTGCTACAATGCAGAAGTGCAGGCTTAGTGGTCTTAGCGCTATGTGAACATGTTCTGGGATACCCATCGCTGAAAAATGCGTGGTAGTGGAGGAGAAACAGGTTTTGAAATGTGTAAATCCAGAAGCTAGTCTGTGGAAAATTCTTCCAAGCCCTCACATTCATGTATGAAGGAAACTTGATAGGTTTTCCCAAATCTGACAACAGTCTTAAAATGTTGAATGACACTATTAATGCAAGTTGTGATGCTGAAACTTTTCTACCAATGATTGTAAAAGTCTCAATCAATGATGCTAAGGTAAAGATCAAATTATCTTTCTATAGAAAACATTACAACATTGTTATTGTATGAAGATATGATCAGAGTATTCAGCCAACAAATATAACTAGTACCATAGAGTGTGTCGAACTGTTTATTAGTTAATAAAAATAGTATGTTGTTGTCTGGATTTTGTGGTCAGCTTTTTAAAACTCCTGATTTCTTGTGATTTTATTTTCACTCTAAAAAAAGTATCATAATTATATATCTTTTTTCATAAATAGGGCCCTCCAAATCACATAAGGTTTAGACACACACAACCTGTACTACTTACATACTTGCACACGCTGGTTTCTTTCCTAGTTTTTTTTTTTTTTTTTTATGCTGGCCATCATACCCACTATACGGAGTCTGTGGCCCAGTAACGGAGGGATTCACAGTTGAAAAACAGCCTTAAAGATCTGTACAATGAATTAGTAATGCAAGTGAATCCATTACTAAATGGAGCCTGTCTCACTCCAAGCTACCTTGCTAGCTGGTAGATGGAAAGAACACACATCTCAGAACTAGGGTGACCTGGGTCTGAATTTAAGCATAACATCTAAGTTTCCTGAGCCTGGGTTTCTGCAGCTCTAAAACAGGGAAAATTGAACCAACTTCATAGGGTTGTTGTGAGGGTGAAATGTGAGGACCTGGGACCTGTGTTCAAGGCAGAGTCCAGAACCTTCATACAGCAGATCTCCAACACCGGCCATTCCCTTCTTCACCATGCACGTCTCCCGGGAGCCACCAGCGGCTCAGGCACAGAGAACACAGCTGGCAAAGAGACATTCAGAGGAAAGCCTCTGTAATTAATGTCATATTCATTCAATTTCAAGTCTAGACAATATTTTTCTAAAACAATTGCTTCTGAGGGCCAATAATGAAAACAGAACAATGTCAGTCATCAGAACTCAGAAAGGGAAGGATAAATATTGCCTGACAGGTCCATTTTAACTTTGATCTGAAATTCTGCATTCTTCTGGGAGACTTGTAGTAAATGATTTCCACACTTCTCCATGGCTATTGGTCCTTGCTTTCCACCACCCTGTACTTTAGAAACAAAAGACAGGAGTGCCAGGAGAAGACAGCCTTAAAACTCTTCTTCAAAGGATTCAGTAACTGGGGTAGCAGATGTCAATTGCCCTCCAGATATCACTGTCCTAGATATAGAGTGAGCTGAGTACTCTGAAAGCTATGGGCAGCCCCAAATCTTGGACCCAGAATATATTCCCAGTCAGCATTCCAGGGGTCTGAATTTTCCATCCTTATGCTATTTGAGGTTGGTCCTAAGGGTGGCCACCTGTTACCCTGGGGTAGCTGAGAAGAAAGTGAAAGGGAATTGTAATTTTTCCTGGTATTGGGTCTGTGGAAGGGGGTCTCTACTCTTTCTCATCCCACCTCTACTCTCATCCCATCCTCATTCTTCCTCATTAGTTAAAGACAGAGATTAGGGAAAGCACTGGCCACAGCCACCCAAGTATCATGACTTAGGCAGGGTAACATTTTGATGGAACTCTATGCAAATGGCACCCCTGGAAAGGGGCACAGTTGTAGTCCAGGTGCTGTGGCGTCTGACAAGTCTATGTCGTGCTGTTCCGGGGTGATGCTCCATCTCTGCCGCAGAATATGTAAAATGTTAAATCTCCTGTCCAGAGAAGCTTCTTCCTGTCTCCCTCCATAAAGAGACTGTGACTGGAAACAGGGCAAAACACAGAGAGGCTGACAAGAGGAAAAACAGAAAAAGAAAACCAGAGGAAGACAGAAAGAGGAAGCAGCAGCTTTTGTTACAGTCCCAGGGAATAAACCAACAGCTCTTTAGTAAACAGAATTCAGCAAAGAAGCCTGCAGATGTTCCCATGAACACAGGGCACAGCACGGGGACAGACCACCCAGTGCTCAGACTCCATCAGATCCTGGCGTTTTGTCACCCAAAGGAGCTTCCCTGGTCAACACGGTCCCTGTGAGTCATTTGTATCTGCCCCACTACCCCAGATTCCCACAGTGGAATGAGGAAAGTTCTCCCGGGATCCAACAGGAAAATCTGCATTCTCCCCTCCTTCCTAGTTCAGTAGCTAGTGATACTTAGGAGACAGCATGAAAGCGCAGCTAAACCCAAAGCAGCATGCCATCTCCTGGTATGCTGACTCACCAGGCACCCAGCAACCCATTTGAAAGTCCCCTTCCATCCCCCAAACATAAGTCTTCCTCCTGCAATTTCCCCAACCTGGTCAAAAATCCCTTTCTCTGTTGAGAGTATTCTCAGCTAGGTACAAAGGGAAATCTGATGTGACTAAATCTTACTCAAGTGTGAGTGACTGATGATCTTTTTCAAGTCTCCCCAGAGAATTACATTGTAAAACGCAACAAGATAAAAACAAGGAAAGCAAGAACCATGATGAATCTCCATTGGGTAGGGTTCCAGGTGGGGTGACAAAGGGAAGGAAAACCTCCAGGAAGGGTAGAAGAGTTTGGAAAGCTGAGCTGGTCTCCCAGAGCTCCTTAAATCCCATCATGAGGGCACCTGCTTACTCTATCTATTCATGTTGCTTCTGCTTCCAGGAAGTCACACCTCCCCATATAGAAGAAACCCAACTCAACTGTTTTCTGTCATAATATCTAATAAGAGTCAGGTGCTATAACGCAGGAGTTCTCAAAGTGTGAGCCACAGGCCAGCAACGTCAGCAACACCCCAAAATTTGTTAGAGGTGCAAGTTTCCAGGCCCCTCCCTAGACCTACTGAATCAGAAACTCTGGGGATGGGACCCAGAAATCTGTTTCAACAAGCTCTCCAGGGTATGTTGATGGATAGTAAAGATTGAGAACTGCCTATATAGGGCATGATGAACTGGGAGCCTTCCTCTTCCACTAGCTTGAGCAACTCAGTTCACTTCTGTGAACCTCAGTTTCCCCAAATATAAAATATGACTGAATTTAATCAGTGTTCTATGGAAAATGGGTTTCATCAGATGCTTCGTGAAAAAATTATTTTATTATCAAGTAATCCTGGGAAATCCCTTCTTAGACATCCATAATACATGTTAGCCTATTAAAGACTCCCCAAATCCAACCATAAATAAAGAAACTTGTTTAACTGTGTTTAGCCCTGTGCTTGCCAGACACTTTCGAGTATGAATTCTCTTTCTTAATCACATCCATTAACATCTGGAACAGAAGGGTTTAGGTGATTGCCAGGGTCTCTCCCTCTCCCAGCTGTAGCATCTGGCAGGTCTGTGTCATGCTGTTCCAGGGTGACACTCCATGTCTGCTGCATTGTATGTAAAATCAGCTCTTAGGAGCATCTCAGCTCACATAGAGCATCCTGTGCCCTATACCAGAGTTTATCCACATGGTGGTTTATGCACATTCACTGATTTTGTTAGTGTTAACATAAAATCTTACCCTTCCCTGCCACCTAGAGAAAAACCACAAGATAGAGGAGAGCATTAAACAGCTCCAGGGTAAGAGGTGAGAGGAGTGAGGAATAGAATGAGAGGTGAGGAAGTCATCCTGGGGGTGGGGGTGGGTTATCAGGACTGAATAGCTGGGCCCAGCCCAGGGCAGAATTAAACCTATGATAGCCTTCACCTATCTGCAGAACTGTTGATATCACTTCACAGTTTCTTGTTTCTTAATCCCTGCCTTTCTTAGAGGGCAGACAGAATGAGTCACAGGCATGGAACACCCTGATCTCTGAAAGCAGATGATGCCAATAATCATAAAAATTATTAATAATCATAATAGTCTGCAATTTACAGAGTATTTCAGCATATATTCTTTCTTAATCTTTGCAACAACAAGGCTGTGAAGTAGAAATTACTTTTATCCTTATTTTGCAAATAAGAAAACAGAGGCTCATTTGGGATTTTTTTTTCAATCCCACTGAACTGGGATTCTACCCCTGGCTTCTCCAGTCACCAGTTGCACAGCCACAGACGAGAAATTCAGCCTTTGTGCCATAGCTTCTAATAGCCTGTAACCGACAGTAACTGGATTGAATACCAAGGTTCTTCTACCACAAAGGCACATATCTACTCTTGTAAATCAATTTCCATCTGAAAGCACTCCTTGGTTTGTGCAATGTTGAATTAACTTCATGCCTGCCCATTGCATCCCTGACAACAGACAGTACACCCACTCTGTAGTAATAGGAATATGGTTTCTAGACTTGATTAAACCAGATTGAACCCAATTCCTCACACTAGTTGTGTGATTTGGGGTTTTGTGAGATTAATTGTGTAAAGTGTTTAGCACAGTGCATAGTAAGTGCTCCCTAAGTGTCAGCTACACATCCATCATTGGAAGAAGACAAATCTTAGCTGAGTTCGGGTGCCAGGAAAGATAGCAAGCACTAAAGTGATGAAAAATCACTGACTACGCCAAGACCAGGAGACAGGTAATTCAAAGAACGTTGAATATGAGACTAAAGACTTTGGTTGAAATCTTCACTTTGCTGCTTAATTCCAGGTGGCCTTACACAAACAACTAAAATGTTTGCTTTTCTCTTCTGCTTCTTGGGGGTTGTAATGCCTGACTTGCCTTCTGTACAAGACTATTTGAAGGTTAGACAGGCCAGGCATGACCACTTGTAACAGACACTGTTGATTGCCTACATAAAAGCCATTCACTCCAATTTCTTGATAAACAAGCCTCAATTTTATTCAGGTATCTATCTCTTCCACGTGGTCGTGAACTCTAGGAGGTGTGTTCTGGTTGGTGTAAGCTCATAATGGTGGCTCCATTTCCCTCTGCTAGTGGCTGGTAGAAAGAAGGGCCTGTAATGCAATTCTGACCACTGAGATGTGAGGGGAAGTCTTTGAGGGGTTGGACAAAACATCTCCTTGCTTTTATGAGGAGGCATAAAAAGAAGTGGTATCTTCTTCCCCTGCCACAGCCATATCTAGATGGCCATACTTGTCCTGTTGCTGCAGACATTTTGCTACCATGAGGGGACATGCTTGAGCATAATGCCACCTCTCTGAGGATGGCAGAGCAGAGAGATGGAAAGAACTTGGGTCTTTGATAATATCATTGAGCCACTTAATTAACCATCCCCAAATGTGCTGTATCTCTGGAACTGCCACATGAAATAGTAAATGTATTCTTTGCTAAAGGCAGTGAAGTCAGGATATTGTGTTGCTTGCCACTGAGAGCATCCTAATACATACACTACTGTGTGGTCTGCTGCTGTAAAGTGCCGACACATAATACATATGTGACACACATATAGTTATATATAAACTATTATTTGTATTGAATGCTCCAAACTCACTCCTTAAGTGGGAGGATATTAACAAATTACCAAGAAAAGTCAGAGTGAGTTGTAGCACTCGGGTAACAAGACATAGATCAGTGATGGGGATAGAATCAAGGTATAACATGAAGAAGCCTAACTGAGCTTCACAGTTTATTTTCATTTAATGATATTTAGAACTATACCTCCCTCATTTTTTGTGTGTTTAACAAATGATAAATGTACCAAAGAAATTAAATATATATAATAGATATGTGATATATGTATATATGTTATATATGTTAATATACATATATGAATGTTATATATGTTATATATGCGTGTCATATATGTGTTATATCTACATATATGTGTGTATACATATACAACATAATATGTGTTATATATGCTATATATAGCATATATATGTGTTGTATATGTGTGTTATATATGTGTGTACATGCATATATATATATATACACACACACACACACACACACATAAGGAACATATAAGGAGAAAATTCTGCCACTCTACCAAATCACGTGTATTCTCCTTTGCCCTCAGGACTTCCAAAGCTCATTCACATCTATTGTGCATCAGAACATGGGCAAACCAACTGCATGAAATAATTTGGAAGTCACAAGTCCACTGTGTCTATTTTTTTTTAAGTGAAATGGAGAGATGCTGGCTGAACGAAGTGTTCCATTTTCTAAATAGAAGGCTTTATTTGGCCAGACCAGATATGACCTAATGATGAAGATTCAATTGCATCTGAAAGGAAGATAAATTAAAATATAAGTTGTAAAAGTGCATATTCTTACTAAACTGAACATGGGACAGGATTTTTTCTTCTAATAGCTCTCCACTCTTACTGTTCTCTCTGGTTTGACAGAAAGTGGTAAATGTCTTGGAAATTATTTAAAATGTTGTGGGATTGTGTTTGTTCTAAATTTTGGATTGGGAAGGCAGACAACTGTTCCTGGTAGGGAATCAGGATAATGTCACAGGAACATCTTGACTGGACTTGTGACTCCCAGTAATGGGAGAGCACATGCTTGCTCCTGACACATAGTAAGTGCCCAACAAGTAAGTTTTAAAGAACTGAAGCCCAATATTCTGTTTATCCCAGGCAAAATGCCCTGAGCATCACTGAAAGTGGCAATTTCATATTATATGGAGAAATTTGAGAGGTAAATTGTAATGAATTTGTAGAATAATGTTGTATTTGTTGGCAAAACCTATGCTTTTTCAAAAATATATGACAATGATAATTGACGTCCATGATGAGCTCCTGGATTCACATCTTCTAAGTACCTTAACTGGAAGCATTATTATAAAAAGCATGGGACTGGGAGTCCACTGAACTGGGATTCTACCTCTGGCTTCTCCACTCACTAGTTTCATGGCCACAGGCAAGAAATTCAACCTTTATGCCATGCCATAGCCTGTTTATTGGCCAAGTGAATGATGACGATAGTGCCTACCTTATAATGTTGTTGCGAGGAGTGATGGGCATAATGCATGGAAAATACTTGTCAAGTTCCCTGGTATATTAGTTCTTGTTAAAATCACCTAAAATGTCATAAGTAAATAAATAAAGTGGGCCACAGCTTTTGAATCTAGTCTATGATACTATTTAACCTAGTTCTGTATGACCAGTTCATGGATGATATATACACATGGGAACTCAACCAAACAGATTCTTTGATAACAAGAGTTCCTGTCTATTATTGTGCTCATCTTATTGTATCATCATTATCAGTCTGCAGATTTCTCTATAGCTAGAAAGTGAAGATCACAGTGGTATGAACGCTATGCATCATTTTTCTCTTCAATACACATCTCAGCATTTGGCACATTGTAAGCACTTAATAAACATTGTACTTGTAAAATGAGTCAGTGAGTGAGTGAGTGAATTTTGCCTTGGGCCAGACCTGTTTTTCTGTAAAATATTAAATGATTGACAGGGAATCCATTGGCAGTTACTAAGATAAATCAAGATGAAGTCACTACAGAGAACCCTCTCTGGAGGCTAAAAACTATAGGCTCCCATTGCTGCATCTGCTGCCAGATGAAAACCACACTGTGTGGCAATTTACATTGTGTTCTTCTAACATCGAGAGATTCAAGACAGCCTGGCTCCTGCCATCTTACGAACAATTCTGCCCCAACACACTGGCTACTGTTCTCTCTATTGAATTGCAACTTTTTCTTTTGGATATCGATAAACAGCTGCAGAGTCAAATTAGTACTGTTTACCGTCAAATTATGATGGAAACTGATCCTTTCTTTTCTTTGTTTATAACGCCTGTACTGCTTGTCCCAAACCTCCAGAGTAACTAAATGCGAGTCGACGGCTTCTGACGGTGGATGCTATCCCAGATCAAACAGAAGGCAGATTTTGTTTGTCTTCTAAAATAAACTATCTTTTCAGGTTCATGGGCTCAGAATAACAACTATCACATTTCGCCAGCTGTTTTTTATTCCTTTGCTAATTTTACAGCTTGGTCTTTCAGAAGGAGGGCTCTGTCTTTGTTCCATTCCTATGGTGCTGGTTCAGTGCCAGGGGAACAGAATATGCATAGAAGTTTGGGAAGCCAAGAGAAAGAGGAGAGTATGTTTGTGATTTGGATGCATGGATAACAGTGTTCTGAAGGCTCATCGTGAAATAAAGTGTTTATTGTCAAAACCGAAATACTGTAGCAATCTCTAAATAATAGAGTTTTTAAAATCCTGGTTCTATTACCTAACATTTGTTTTCCTTCCAAGCTCTTCACCATTGCATATTCAATAAGCAGACCTTCGATGTATTCCTCTAAGTTCTTTTTTTAAAATATTGAACAAGACAAAGATAAGTAGCCTGTCACTTAGAAATAATCTGCAGATTGACATGATTTCACTAATCATTACTTTGGGGACATGAATATGCAACTTGTTTTAAAACCAGTCAAACGCATTCCCCTTCTGCTTGTACTTTTCTATCTTGTTCATCAGCCTGCTGTGAAGAAGAATCTTGCAAATTGCCTTATTGGAATCCAGGCACTCTACTTCGGTTACATTTTCTGGATGAGTCAAACTACTCTCACAACAAAGAGTGTAATATTGTGCTGTCACAAACAGTTTTCAGGGAACCCGTGCTGGCTCTTGGTGATTACTGGAAATTTATTTCATGCTTGCAAACCAATTTTTCAACAGTTTGATCTAGAATCTCACCAAAGGGCCCCATCACATTGTTTGCTCTGCAGTTAGCATCTATCTTTTTAACCTTTTCAAAAATAGGATCAATAATTTGCAAAATTCATCTAATACTCATCCTGAAAAAGTGAATTTACATACACCAGATAATTTAATCTTCATGATGATTTTATAAGGCAAGTACCATAGCTCCACCTTATAAAAGAAACCAGCACTCAGAGGAGTTAAGCCCTACAGCAGGAGTTGGAAACCCGTTTGCCATCCCTAGTCTCAACTCTCCTGCCATTGCCCCATCCTGGCTTCTAAGTCATCTCTGATGTGACCTCACCCTTGCATTTCAAATTTCCACTCTTCTTCCATTTGAAGCTCCAGCCAAATTAGACTACTACTGAGCTTAAACATGTCTGGTACTATCCTGCTTCCATGCCCATGCCCTGCCCTTTACCACATAGCTAGGTTTCAGCTAAATTATTCAGCTAGTATTAATGTGTAGATATCACTCTGGTAGCTGTTAATTGCAAGTTTAGCTTGAATTAAGGGATTTGGGGGGACCATGTAACTTAATTACTGCTAGTTTTGAAATGTCTTTGTAAGAGTAGGGTCGCCATGATGCAGCCATATGGAAGACTAGGATATGGGTCACACTTATCTGTGTTCCTATGGAAACTATTTGAATATTTGTTTTATGTGGATTTTTATTCACTCTTCAGACACGCTACTCAAGAGTGCCCCTCAGCTGCTGAACAAGCGTTTGTGGCTTGTACAATGGCAGAATGAGCCAAAAGCTTAGTGTTGTGAACTGTTTTTAAAATAAAGTATCTTGAAATAAAAAAAAATCACAACTTACACACATCTTTCCCACACGAACACACATATATACACAAGCAGAGCCATTACTATGGCTGCCCAGTTGTTTGACCATGAATAGAAAGAGCCCCTTGCTGGGAGGGCCTTGGGCATTTTGGTCTTTAAAGCCAATGAGCTCAATCTGAGGAAAGTACTTGGAGGGCCCCAGGGGCTGGGGCAGAATATCTAGGAATACCAGGCTCAGCAGACACAGAGCTTCAAATACCCTTCACTGCCTTCCTTCTCTTATTGGTGCTACACCTGGGAGCACAGACTCTTCCACATTCCTGAGTGTAGTGGAGAAAATGTCAAATCTGCACAGCCCTTGGCAGGGTGGGAGCAGCTAGAACGCTCGCTGTTAACATGTGTACTTATAGTTTCCTCAAACCGTGAGAAGCTGGAGCTTCTTGTCCAATCCACCATTCATTCCATCATTTCTTCAATAAGAAAATATTAACCACCTACCATTGAAAAACAGGAAGGAGAGTAAAAAGATGGATAAGAAATGGTTCCTAAGCTCTAGATGATAACTTGATGTGAAAGATAACCTCAAACATCACAAATCAAGGCAGTAGTACATAAACATACAAAAACAAAACAAAACAAAACACTTTCAAAGTTCAGAAGAAGGGAAGTTCTTTGTATGGTTTTGTTGTTGTTGTTTTGTTTGTTTGTTTGTTTGTTTTGAGATGGAGTCTCGCTCTGTCGCCTAGGCTGGAGTGCAGTGGTGTGATCTCGGCTCACTGCAAGCTCCGCCTCCCGGGTTCACACCATTATCCTGCCTCAGCCTCCCAAGTAGCTGGGGCTACAGGTGCCTGCCACCACGCCTGGCTAATTTTTTGTATTTTTTAGTAGAGACAGGGTTTCACCATGTTAGCCAGGATGGTCTCAATCTCCTGACCTCGTGATCCGCCCACCTAGGCCTCCCAGAGGGCTGGGATTACAGGCATAAGCCACTGCGCCTGGCCCTTTCTAATGGTTTTAGAGGCAAGCTAGAAATGGAAGAATGGGAGGGATTTTAGAAATAAAGATGGTTGCAGGGACAGATGCATGAAGGTGGAGGTTGCAAGAGGTGTTCAGGCAATGGCAAGTGGATCTTGGCTACAGCACAGGCTCCATCCATACCACGGGGACTAGTAAAGGGAAGACTGAAGACAATTGCAAACACCAGGCAGATGAATTTGCATTCTTCTGGAAAGGTGATGGAGAGCCATTGAAGACTTGTGAGCAGGGGGGTGACATGATCAACACTATGTTTAGGAAAGCTAATCTGGTAATCACGTGAAATGGAATGATGTGGAAAGAGCTACATGTGTAGCTCATACGTCACATGCTTTGACTTCATTCTGTTTGCAAATCCTTCTGAAACATCCTCTGAATCTTCTCACCTCCCCTTGTTTACTTACATTCACCACAAAACATAAGAAAGCCAGAAGTGGGATCTCAACATCTTTTTTTTTTCTTTTTTTTCTTCTTTCTTTCTCTTTAAAGAACAATATATCTGTGCTTGTTCTAGTTATTTAAAAATGGCTATGGTTGAATCAGACAAGCTGTTAAAAGGTGGAAGGAACTTCAAGCTGAGGGCTTGGATCTGGTATAGCACAAAGTTCATTTTCATTACATCATCACCACCTCTAGCCACTATTGAGGACTCACTCTCCACTAGATATTAACTGTAAACTCATTTAATCTTCATAATACTATAAGCTAGAGGGAGGTGGCTGACTTTTCCACTTGATCAACACAAAATTTTGCTTCTAGATTCTTTTTGGTGTATGCATAGTCCAGGCCCAGAATAGAATTTCCAAACTGCATCCTGGAAACCTGCTCAGGGCTGAAGCTGGGTGTAATCTGGTGTTCTGGTTTGGCTTTATCTTTGGACGTGATGAGTATTGAGATCTGGATTTCTTTGTTTCATTCTTTAAATATTTCTCAAGCATCTGCTATGTGCCCAGCATTTTGGCGAACAAGACAGACATGTTTCTTGCTCTCATGGATGGTTTTTCTTGGAATTCCAGAAAGGAGAAACATTTACCCCCCAACCCATGATAACAAGAAAACCTGGGTATAAGACTTGATTCAAATGCTAATTATTCTGAAACCTTAGCCAAGGTTTTAAGCCTCCCAGAGCCTCAGTTTCCTTGTGGTTAGAAAGACAGAGGTCACCTGGAAGATGCCGGCTCTCTATCAGAGACTATGATTTTCAGAGTTTCAAAAAGTGAAGTCATGCTGTAGTCAAATGCCTTTCCCATCCCCCTGCCTCAGCCTTTCTGCTTTCCAGGGCTGGAAGGCTCAGGCTTCAGAGGAGCGTACTTATCACACTGCAAGCCCTTCCCCACTGGTGCTAATTGAGGTCATTCTTATGTGGGCACGTCCATGTCCCCAGAGGGCCGGATAGGTCCAGCCTGGCTGTTTGCTCAGTGTCACTCTGAATCAAAGACTGCTCCATTTAAACTTGACATTGTTTCTCTGTTTACTTTACCTAATAAGTGAATCATTTACTCCATAAAAAGCACATTTTGGAGATGGGGTGGGATTCGGGAAAGGGAGATGCTGGTCCTTCTTCCTAATCTGGTCTATGAACTGAATTACTCAGTGAGAGGTGATGCCATTCCCTGAGACACATGCCAGAGACGTGGAAATAAATAAAGCTGCTATTCTCCTCTCATTGGAAGAGGTCATGCTGATGGAGTTATGCAGGATTCTTTGGAGAAGGGAACCCAGGAACTTGATATCAATCTCATTATATAAAGACACCACAGAGTCTCTTTGAATGTAGGACTCTGTTGACCCACAGTGTGCCTTTAAATTGGAAACAGGATTGAGTAAGGCAGTTGCAAATCACAAAACATTTAAGCCATTTTCACCCTCCTCTACTTGCTCCAATATGAGCATGCAACTTACTTTGTTCTATGACATTTGGCAGCTGCCAACCTCAAAGCCATTTTCATTTTTATTTTTCATCTCTGGTTTTAGCCATGCACCAGAAGGTTGTCTTTTCCCTTTTTCTGCAATGAAAAATTTTCATTAAAAAACAAGAAGTTGATAGGAAGATAACTTCTTACACTAGAAAGCAGAGGGGAAAGTATGACGTATGCAAAGAAGTTACTTAACACCTTGGGCCAGTCATTATGTTCTCTAAGCCTCGGTCTCTCCATTTAGAGAATGGGAATGAAAGCTGAGAAGACTTGAACAAGATATCATGGATAAAACCATAACGCGGCCGGGCGCGGTGGCTCACGCTTGTAATCCCAGCACTTTGGGAGGCCGAGGCGGGCGGATCACGAGGTCAGGAGATCGAGACCACGATGAAACCCTGTCTCTACTAAAAATACAAAAAATTAGCCAGGCGTGGTGGCGGGTGCCTGTAGTCCCAGCTACTCGGAGAGGCTGAGGCAGGAGAATGGCGTGAACCCGGGAGGCGGAGCTTGCAGTGAGCCAAGATTGCACCACTGCACTCCAGCCTGGGCGACAGAGCGAGACTCCGTCTCAAAAAATAAATAAATAAATAAATAAATAAATAAATAAATAAATAAATAAATCAATCAATCCATAACGCTCTTCCCTTCACAGATTTATTCATTCATTCAATCAGTGAGTGCCTACTCTGTTCATCACAGGAATAACTTTTAATTCCCTCAAAAATAGGAGAATGCATACCTAGCTACCAAACCTATTAAAATATACTTGAAAATTGGTTCCAGTAACTCAGTGTTTAATAATCATATCATTTGAGTAGCCCTTTTCTCTTTATCTGTCTCCCTCACCCTCCACCCACTAGTACAAACTTCAGTGTGGAGAAAAATATCTTCTCTCAATGGCCCCACCTCAACCCCCTTCTCTACAAATCTTTTACTGAGTTCAGGGAATCTGATGGAGAAAAGAGTCTTGAGAAAAAACACACATGAAAAAGAATAGATGGCCTTTGATTGATTTAGTTCCCAGTTAAAAACCCAAAGGACATCAGTTTATTCAATCCCACAAATGTCTAGCAAGGATCTATTAGACATTCTGCTGTGCAATGTGGTAGCTCAGGAAGAGCTGGGTGCTAGTCCTCTTTCTACCACTAATTGGCTCCCTGACACTGGCCAACTCCACTGCCTCTCTAGGCCTCGTTCTCTATAAAGGGGGCCTGGAATGAGTGGCCCCCTTCCAGAACTAACATTTTATGATGCTAATAAGCGCAGGGGAAAGAAACTGAAAACCAGCTCCTGCAAAAATAGAATTACTTTGCCATTTCTGTTCTTTATTTGATCACAATTACTGAAATTATGTAGAACATATTTCCATGTTGAGTCTAATTACAGAATTTTCTAATTTTATTTTTTGTTGTTCCCATTTGAATCCAGCTTGTTTTTGTTCATTTTCTTGGGTGGAAACTTTTTAGCACTGAGCGCATTTTTATGAGTGTCTTTAAAAGGGAGATTTAGATGTAGTTCCTCTGCCTTGGTATGGAGTTCTCTGAAATTTACAGGAGAAAAAAAATATCTAGTCACTTTGAATTTAGGTCAAACCAAATTTTAATATCCAAAGAATTTAATCAGAAGGCTGGAGTCTACATTACTGCTTTAAGATACCAGATTTGGCATGTGTTCTATTTTGTTAGGAAGGACCTTACCCATCTCAAGGCTAATGCAGTACATATTAGTATTCAAGATCTCAGGAAATCTCATTTTGCTTTAAATTTAACTCTGTATATTCTAGCATTTGTTAAGTAGAGAACTCCCTGCTTCATATGTAGTCTCCTAGATCGCATCAGATTTATTTCCCTAGTTTAGGGTGATTCAGGAGTTACCAAATGGTTCAACACATTCCAAAGCAAATGTGATAACATCTCATGAATTCAGATCTCATTCATTTAGAATTTATGTATCTTGAGGGTGCATAGGCAAATCTAAGCAAATAGTAGTGTAAATGACTTTTAAGGAATGTTTAATGTTCTTAAGAAGACATTGTTTTAAGTGCATTAACAATATCTTTAGCATTAAAGAAGGTGCTAAATACAAATGATTCTAATCTCCGAAGTTGATAACGTAGCCCCTCTTTGCACAATACATATTTTGCCATTATTTGTGACACTATTTATAATTAAAATTATTTTTGAAACATTTTACAATTCTAGCTTTTTCCCTTTGGAGTGTATCGGTTCCTCAATTTAATAGAAATTTGTAATATTGCTGCTATATAGTATACCACATTGAAAAACGGAACGTTTGATCACATTTGATCATAGTGCAAAATTTGTTTTATATGACTCACCGAGGGTGATGATGAAAGCACTTGTGACAAGAATATTTGAGGTGAGTCTGGGTAAACACAGAAGGAAAACGCGTCATGAAAAGATGGATCCAGTTATCTTATTACCAGACAAGTAAGGCCCAGAAAGGCAAACCGATTTGTCTACAGCTCTGCAGTTCAGCATGAAGTGAAGCAAGAATGAGAAAGCGTGGCCTTTGACTCTTACTTCAGCCTTTTCCACTACCCTGGTCTCTACTTCACAGAAGGGGCTGACTTCCACAAAGTAGAGACCAGGGTAATGGAAGAGGGTCCCCCCAGGCCCATCTTGCACTTCTATAAATGATCTTACACTGACCCAGTGTCTTAACTTCACACACCCCCTGAATCTCTAGTTTAAGGTACACTGAGAGCCCGCCTACAAAATTGCTCAGCTTCCCCCAAAATCAGGTACTCGGCTGACCCTAAGATTTGTTTTTGTTCCAAAGCATCTGACTCCGTGGTAGTCTCATCTAGACCCAATTACTGTAGGGGGGCGGGGATATATATATCCTGCCACATTACTTAGCCTGACCCTTCTGCCCGTTTCCACCTCCTGCTCACTGGTAAACCAAGGGAAAGTGGGTATTTTAGGGAAAATGCACTGGGAGGTCACCAAAGCAACCTGGATTATCTTCAAGTTGAGCTCAAGAGCCACAGGCCGCAGTAACTTGATTCTTGAAATATTCACCACTGATCCTGGAAGCTGTTTTCTTTCTGGTTTGTGATTTTCAATCAGATTCCAAACAACCAAAGGGGGTTGGAGTCGGGGGGAAGAAGAACAAGCAAAAAGAGAAAAATCCCTAACCTTCCAAAACCAGACATTTATCACTGTCATTCACACAATGACCTCAAGGGAGGTCACTGCTACTTTACAGCTGGCGACAGTGCTGTGGTGAGCACCAAAAGGCATTTTTGGCCTAACAAACCAATTAGCTGATGATCATATCCACTTCCTTGTTCCTTCCTAAATTTCTTAAACATGTGTTTCTTGGAATCCACCACTTTTGCCACATAAGCCCAAGTGACAAATCATCACCCTCGAAGAGCCAATGCCCCACAACAAACCACCAGCATCTGTTGCAACTGCCAGAGGACAGGAGCCAGCGATAAGCCAAAGTACCAAATTTGGTAAAAAGAAAAAAAAAACAAACAAAAAAAAGCTGTTTGTGCTGGCGAAGTAGTATATTCCAAAGTGCAATGATGGCACTGGCTTATTTGCAAAATGTTTTGAGATCTATTACAGTTAGGAAGCTTGGTGAGAGAGAGGACTGTCATCAGGGACAGGCTGGCTGGCTCCCAGAGAACCAGTAGCTTGACGAAGTCACCGCAGTCCACATGCTGGTCCTCAGCTTGGCAGGTCCAGCAATTAGACTTAGTCTGCACTTATCCAGAGAGGAAAGGTCAGTTTCTTGTGGACTGGTATTTGATAGCCAAACATATAGTGGGTTGATGTATAAACCAGAGACTAGTCTATTAAGTAACAGTGGAGCTGACATCTTCAGGAGCCAGTGTGTCCCCTCTCCCCTCCCATACCTATTTGAAACGCTCTTCCTCAAACACCTGGGGAACCATCCTAAGAATCTGAAGGTGGCTAGCCAGACAGCTTTGACTCAACAAAGGCAGAAAGATGGCCCTAAAAGACCCTTCACCCCAGCCAAAATGTCTCTTTTGTGAAGAGGCCTAGATAACCCCTGCATATTTCTGTCTTTCTACAATTGCAAGCTGCCTGCCTCCCTTGTGTTCTTAGTCTTTCGTAAAGACCCTGGAGCCAGTAAGTGGTAGAGCCTGTATTTGAAGCCATCTCTGTCTCTCTGAAAAAACTGTGTACTCAGCCACTTCAAAGATGTCCTCGGTATTTTCAGATAGTCTGAATCTCCTCCGTTGCTTTGATTATTTGTTTTCTAACAGAGAAATTGAAGGGTGGGACTATTGTTAGCCATGGCAGAGAGAGGAGGGAAGAGATAGGACGGAATAAGTTCTGTACACATTTAGAGACACAGCTCTGTTACTAAACAAGAATCTTGTTCAACACCTTTGTCTCCCTCAATTCTAGAAAGACAGGCCCAGAAACTTCACCTGGTTACCTAAGTCTACATGGCCATGGTTTACAAGGATGAGAGAAAAGTGTCTCTAATCCCTTTGAGTTGATGATATTTGAAACCTCTCTGCACGTAACAAGATGCTGATGGATTAACTGCAATGCTGGAAAGGACAGAGAATCTCAAGACCAGTTTTTTTTTTTCTGTTAAAAATAACAAAAATAACAACAACAATGAAAAAAGTCTACCTTTTAATAGTTAATCTTTCTAAAATGCTTTAATTGATTCTCTACCTCAGTAATTAAGGTCTAACAAGCATGACTGAGCCTTTCTTAGATTATTGAATATATGAATGATGACTATAGAATATTATAGATATAGCTAGAGTTGCTATAAGATTGTTCCAGGCCGGGCGCTGTGGCTCACGCCTGTTATCCCAGCACTTGGGGAGGCTGAGGCGGGTGGATCATGAGGTCAGGAGATCAAGACCATCCTGGCTAACACAGTGAAACCCCGTCTCTACTAAAAATACAAAAAATTAGCCAGGCGTGGTGGCAGGCACCTGTAGTCCCAGTCGGGAGGCTGAGGCAGGAGAATGGCATGAACCCGGGAGGCGGAGCTTGCAGTGAGCCAAGATCGCGCCACTGCACTCCAGCCAGGGCTACAGAGGGAGACTCCATCTCAAAAAAAAAAAAAAAGATTGTTCCAAACTCTGGGTTTTTTTCCCCTTGTCCCCTTTCCCTAATGCAAACCTGTTTTCTTGTGACTTTTCCTCAAAGTTAAGGTGAGTTAAATTCTAGCTATGTGACAATTACGAGTAGTTAAGCTCTGTTTAATTAGAATTTTGCAAGCACAAGGTCATAGAAAATAATAATTTATAGCTTGGGGGACTGTGGTGATCATATAATTCAACAACCTCATTTCATAAATGAAAAAATGAACACCAAGACAGAAGTGATTTGCTTAAGGCCACTCAATCAATTAGTAACAGAGTAAATATGTAAATCACATCTAACTACAGGTTGAATTTTATTTTTACCCAGTGGGAAGGAAATTAACAAATGACCTGGAAAGTTGTCCCATTGGTGTGGAGGAAGGACATGGGCACGTCCTCATGGTCCTCTATGTCTGTATGAAGAGCTCAAATGCTAAGAGGTTTCAAATATCACCAACTCAAAAGAGATTAGAGACACCTTTACCCACAAAAACCATGGCTTTGAGGCCTTAGGCAACAAGGTGAAGTTTTGGGGCCCCTCTTTCTAGAATTGAGGGAAACAAAGACGTTAAACAAGATCCTTGTTTAGTAACAGAGTCTTGTCTATTCTGAGCACAGCTCGAGACCCTCTGTGGAGAGAATGGGGAGTAATGGAGGAAAAGATTCAACCTCACTGGTGGTCAGAGCTCCAGGAGTGAGGCTGGGAACAGAGCAATGACTGAGGCAGAGGGAAACTGGTCTCAGGATCTTATCTGTGGCTGGGCTGTAAAGCAAGGTTTGAAGCATCACAGCTAAAAGAACTAGTGAAGATTAAGAAGATCTGAGGAGAAAAAGCCCAAAAGGATGTCCAGAGATGATGGGTTGCAGGAAGAGGAAGGCTTCTGAGGGCTGCCTGAGGATGAGCTCGTGGTGGTGGATGCCAGGATGACTGTCCTGCAGAGTCTGACAGGTGGAGGGGGAAGCCCTAGCTTGAGTTACCTCCTCTCATTCTTCCCACCCCTTCTTCCCCCACCCCGACCCCATCAGACTCAGCAGGACCTCCCTCCTTCAGGAAATACTTTTAATTAGGCATGGGAAGAATTTTCCACAGCACAGCTTCTGGCTCCACACATTTATTCTGTCTTCCTTCCCTTCCATTACTCTCGTACTCCCCATGCCAGGTGCCCCAGGACATGGTGAAAATGATAGATGACCTTTGTCCTGCACCTTCGTACCACAATAGGGGACAAGTCCACCTAGTGGCTAGTAGGAGTATCCCTGCCGTTGCTGCCCCAGGACAGCAATCCCATTACAGGGTATATACCCAAAGGATTATAAATCATTCTACTATAAGGACACATGCACACGTATGTTTATTGCAGCACTATTAACAATAGCAAAAACTTGGAACCAACCCAAATGCCCATCAAAGAAAATGTAGCACATATACACCATGGAATACTATGTAGCTATAAAAAAAGATGAGTTCATGTCATTTGCAGGGACATGGATGAAACTGGAAACCATCATTCTCAGCAAACTAACACAAGAACGGCAAACCAAGCACTGCATGTTCTCACTCATAAGTGGGAGTTGAACTATGAGAACACATGGACATAGGGAGGGGAATATCACACACTGGGGCCTGTCAGGAGGTCGGGGGCTAGGGGAGAGATAGCATTAGGAGAAATACCTAATGTAGATTACGGGTGGATGGGTGCAGCAAACCACCATGCCATGTGTATACCTATGGAACAAACCTGCACGTTCTGCACATGTATCCCAGAACTTAAAATATAATAAAAAAAATTTTTAAAACCCATACATAAAAATGATGACAAACAACCCTAACATACTCCAAGAAACCTGAACTCATGTATGCCCAACTCTATTGCCCTTTAGCCAGATCCCCAAAATGCCCAAGGCTGCTTTAAGGTCACCTAACTGGAAGGAAGGTGTGATGGAGGAAAGGTTGGGAGAAAAAGTGATCTTAACTGGTTGAGTTAAAATGGCTTACTTTTCCAAATTTTACAAAGACATACGAGCACTAAGCCCCCTCCTATACAAGGGGTGAGGGCAGGGGGAGTGAGAGGGAGATTCGAAAGCTTCAGTCTCATCAGCTTCACAGTAAATCCAGGCCTTAAATCTGGAAATGGCAGACCCGTTGATAAAGCTGAATACGTGCTTCCCCACTCCTCAGCAGGCTGGGTCACCTGACATCTGCACCATGGAGCAGATCTTCTTAAGTTTGTAGCCAGGGGATGGCAGTGGGGGTGGTCCCAGATAATCCTTAAAATGAATCCATATGTGGCTGGATTTGTCTGATGAAGTGGAGGAGGGTGAGGAACCAAGACCAGCAAATGTCTATATCCAGGGGTTGATTAGCATCACTGCGGAGGAGAGGAAAGAGTCTCATGGTGGTGTGGGAAGCTGGGAGAGGAGGGAGGAAAGTGTGGTGTTGCATACACATGTTCACACACACACACCCACACATGTATACACATGCATATACACACACCAACCAGTTCCAAACTCAGGTCTGGGCACTGTGGAGACGGGCTACAATGTGAAGCCGGAGCAGAGGATTTCTAAAGGACCTAGTAAGTCATGGGCACTCATGTGTTCACCCAGTCGAGCCCCAGTGGGCTAAGTGTGTGACAAAGTGGGGTAGTGGCCCCTCCATGTCTGAAGAGAACACAGCACGGCTCTGGCAGGGTGAAGGCTGGCAGCAGTCAGAGGACATGGCCCTGAACATAAACCACGGTATTTCTGCAGGAGGTGCTGGAGCAGGGGCAGAGAGAGGCAGCCCAGGAGGTCGTGCAGGCAGAAGACATCATCGGCGGGGCAGGGGTGGGGGAGCCAGAGTGAGAGAGGACACCACACAGTGACCTCGACTGGCACAGGTGACACATCTTTCCAGGACTCCCAAAATGGCTGGTGGGGCTCTATGGAGGACCGAGGCCACGTGTGAATAGTTGGGAAAACTTAGCGAAGACCCTATTGTTGCCATTGAGGCCAGAGAGATTCAAGGTCCAATTCATGGACATCAGCGTCTCAGCCTGCTTACAAAGTAAGAACCCCATCTGAGCCATGTTATTGATCTGAGTTTGAAGGCTAAAGGATACGATGACCCTCTCCAGGCCCAACATTTAGGGTTGAAAGGGTTAGATTAGAATGAGATTCTACTTATTCATTTATTCCTTCACTCATTAAATATTTACTGAGCTTCCACTGTGTGCCAGGCACTGTTGTGGGTGAAACAGAGAGTTCCAGCTGTTAGACTGCTGAGGGAATCAGCAATCGCCGGGTAAGGAATTGGATTGCTCCATCGCACTTGCAGCTGGTGCACAAGCTGTGGCAGGAGGCAGCACCACTTAATGGTAAAGATTCTACACTCTGGAGCCAAACTGACGTAGATTTAAACTCATAGCCCCCGCTTACCAGCTGTGAGAACTTAGGGAATCCACTTAGTCTTGCTGAGCCTGTGGTGTTGTGGTCCTTACCTGTAAAGTGGGAATAATAACAAGACGTACTTCTTAGCTAAGCATGAGGATTAGAAAGTAGAATCCACATAAGTGTTTAGCACCATTCCTGGTGCACACAAGGGCTTGGTAAGTGGGAGTTATTCATATCCTATTCACATTATCATTCTCTCATGCTCCCCATTTGAAAGTTACACTGCAGTGCAGAGCTGTGAGCCAGACCAGCGCACATATGATTAAAGGAAAGAAGACATAGTCTTCAGCAAGCATCAGCAGGAGACAGTGCTGTGGCCTCAGTGGCACCAGAGCCTGTTGACAGCAGGTGTGGGGATGTGGCATCCGGCTCCTGCACTGTAGAGAAGGAAATTGACAAATGCCACGAAGGAGCTAGAGAGCTGCACACATGAGCATGCAGATAATACCTTCCGGAGACTCTTGGGAAAACTGCGGGGGAGGGGCATTTGGAGGGTGGCTTGGGGTTCCTGTGGTCACAGGTGAGGCCAGAACCGAGAGCTGAGCTTTGTTGGCTTGTGTTTCTCCCTCCAGGTTGGAGGGTGGGAAACTGTGGGCTATCACAGAACTACCCTCCTCTTATTAGTCCTGGGTAAGGAGGTGGCACTGACCTCGTCCTGAAGGATGAACAGGAGTTTGTCAGGTAGGACATCAAACTGTTTAGGGAGCCACCACAGTCCTGCAAGGGAAGGAGGAGGGAAGGGAATGGGAATGAAGTTGGAAAGTTAAATTGGAGCCAAACTGGGAAAAGCCTCCTATGCCAAACTCTACTCAATTTTGCAGGTTTGGGGCCGGGGCCGGGGGGGCACTGGAATTTTATAAGCCAGAAATGGAAAGCAGATAGAGCAGTCAGGTATGCATCTTACTAACGGTTCCCTATGGCAGCGTGGAAAGTGGATTGTGTACGTGTTAGGGGTGGGATTTAGGGTGTGAGCAGCAATCAGAAAAAAGTCAAAGTTATCAACACTTTTGTGTGCTGAGTGCTGCCAGCTGGCACACGAGGATGTGGTTTTTTCCTCTCTCTGCAGGTTTGCTAACCTCCTTTCTTTCTCCTCCTGCAGGGAGCTCCTGGTTCCTCTGATTCCTCCTCCTAAGAACACATAGACCAGACTGGTGTCTAGGTTTTCTAGAAGTCCAGAACGAGGCCACCCCTGAAATAGCTATGTCTCAGAGAATAAAAAATCATTCAAACTAAATAGAAGACAAGAACCATTCATTACCTGGAACCGTTCTAATATGCTAGATACCAGAGTCAGCTAGGTGTGAGCACCTGGGCCTAAGCCATGTATATAGGGGTAGAATGAGTAAGACACACTGATCTGAGAACCTGAGAAATGTTCCTCTACGACCAACTTGATTCTCTTTATCAAAATGATTTTTCAATTGGGAGATAAACAAGAAGAAACTACAACCTGGGCTCTTTGACTCTTGCTTTTTATATGACCAAAACTGTCAGAATGACATGGGGGAGTGAGCTGGGGGATGAATGCTTTTTGTTGGATGCACAGACCACAGCGGTAGGACGCTGCCGGGGCCCCTGCCACAGAAAAGGTGGGGTTTATTTCAGACCAGGGGCCTCAGTTGTCCCATCACTGTAGAACTATTTAATTTAAAGGAAAGTGGCTGAGAGGGCAGAAAGAACATCCGGGAAACACCACCGCAAGGCTCTCAGGCCCAGCTGGGATTCTCCATCTGGGGTCCTTGGGGTGGAGTCGAGGATGGCCACCGTGAAATGGTAACACATTCCTGCGGCTGATACCATGCAATTTTCTTTAAATGTATGCTTAAAGGTTTTACTAGCTTTGTGGATTGGGGTAGAGAAGAGGAGAGAAGAGGCAGGGAGATAGAAAAAAAAAGAAAAAAAACAAAGATAGAAATAATAAAGATTGAAACTGATGGTAGTAAACTAAGTAGAGCAGGTATAAAGAGCTTTCATCTTGCTTCTTCTGTGCTGGTCCATCTCCTCTTCTCTAAGGAAAGGGAATTAACATTGCTGAGAACCTACAATGTGCCAATGTGCTGGGTGCTCTCCACATACCCCCTTGCTCAGTTGACATTACCACCTCCAAGGCACGTATTATCATTGTACCCAATTTGCAGAAGATAGAAGAAAGAAAACCAGTTCTCAAACGTCTTTCTGTTTATTGCCAACCCAACACTTTCAGCTACATCACATTATCTTGAAGGTGTCTTGATTCTTTTGGCTGCAAAACAAGTCCCTAGATATAACAATAAAGGATACTTTTAAAATTCATGAAATGCCTCTTTCATTCTTCCCTTGTCCCTGCACCTCGTTCCTGTACTCTGTTCTCTGTTCTCATCTCATTGACACGTGGACTTGTCGAATTAGTCAGTCCAGATGGGAATATTCATTTATTTATAAGGACATGAAATGGCATTGTTGGTTTGGGGTAGGGAGAGGGAAGGATGCAAGGGCAGGTTTTCTGGCCCCATCAAAAACTCGCCATCATGATTTAAATCATGAGGTTATATATTCATTCACTGAAGGAATAGTTATGAATTTTAAAATTTTTGAAATAAATCCTGAAGTTCAACATGGTAGTTTAGGCCTACTTTTACCTCTCCTTCCTCCCCAGTCCTCCTCAGAGAGCAACTGGCGGCCATGGCATTGGCCTGTGTGAAAAAAAGAGCATCCATTTGGTCTTGGCTTTGGGAACACTCTTCCCCTCACTGTTCCCTGTTCAATGATATGGATTTGGTCATACTACTTGGTTTTGCAGCATACAAAATTTTCATAACCAGAATACTTCACATTCATGTATTGCTTTTCTGTTTTCCAAATTAACCTACAGACATAACTTGGGAGACCTAGAATATAAATTGTATACACCAGAAGTAAAGGCAGAAGGAAATGTTACAGCTCAGAAAAGGGAGGTGGGAAGGTGGTGAGGGCCAGGGAGTGCGGGTATGCTGTTTTCGGATATTCCAGCGCCTGCCTGTGTCAGGACGGTTCCAGGCCCAGTGAGGCATGGAGCAACCAAACAGGTGTTCTCAGCCCTAGCAGCACCTCTATTCCCATCACAAGCCAATAGATTCCTCCTAACAGTTAACAAATGCCAAAGTGAAGATTTAAGTAGGTTGTTTAATACCTATAAAAGTAGCCACAAGAATGAATGAGGATAATAGCAGTGTGTACAAAAATCCATGGAAGACATGAGACAGTGTAAAGGTGCTAAAAATCCGTGTCATAGTAGGGGACAGTGGATACAGTTTAAATAGGACAATTTCAAGAAATAGATTATAAAGGAATTATCTAAGGTTGTGGTGGGAATTACCAGAAGTAAAAAGACATGGCCAAGGAGTGTACATCCAGGGCATGAGCTCAGAGCTGGGGCAGAGAGACGTACTCTCCAATAGCCCTTGCCACTTTTTGTTCATGTGTATGCATTACTGTTATAAATAAATTAAGTTCAATGATTAAAAAGCAACTTCACCTACCCCAGGAGGAATGTGAGGTGGATATTATCATTCCCATTCTCATTTTATATGTGAAGAAATAGTAGGCTGGGCGAGGTGGCTCACGCCTGTAATCCCAGCACTTTGGGAGGCCAAGGTGGGCGGATCACCTGAGGTTGGGAATTCAAGACCAAACTGACCAACATGCAGAAACCCCGTCTCTACTAAAAATACAAAATTAGCTGGCTGTGGTGGCACATGCCTGCAATGCCAGTTACTCAGGAGGCTGAGGCAGGAGAATCACTCGAACCCAGGAGACGGAGGTTGCGATGAGCCGAGATCATGCCATTGCACTCCAGCCTGGGCAACAAGAGCGAAACTCCATCTCAAAAGAAAAAAAAAAAAGAAAGAAATAGTAGCCCAGCCCTGTTGTGTGATTAGAAACCAAGTCTCCTGATCATTGGCTTCGAATTCCGCCTGCACAACCCAAAACCTTCTGCTTTTGGATGCAGACTGACTATGGTTGGAATGCTCAAGTGACTGCTGTGAACTTTGAGCAGCTCACTGTTCATCTTTGAAAATAGGGAGAATACAACTACTACCCCTCCCTGGGTTACGCTAATCACCTAGCACAGGGCCTGGTACAAAACAGGCCCTTAAAAATGTCAGTTTCAGCCAGGCGTAGTGCCTCATGTCTGTAATTCCAGCATGTTGAGAAGCCAAGGTGGCTTGAGCCCAGGAGCTCGAGACCAGCCTGGACAACCTGGAGAAATGCCGTCTCTACTAAAAATAGAAAAATTAGCTGGGCATAGTGGCACAGGCCTGTAGTCCCAGCTACTTGGGAGGCTGAAGTGGGTGGATGGTTTGAGTCTGGGTGATCAAGGCTGCAGTCAACAGAGATCTTGCTACTGCACTCCAGACTGGGAAACGGAGTGAGACCCTGTCTCAAAAAAACAAAACAAAAAACAAACAAAAAAAAAACCTGTCAGTTTCCTCTCTTTATGTTTAGTTTTAAACCCATCCAAAATTTGGAACATTAATATCACTTGTTGATCAGGTTGTCTTTCTTATTTCATGTGATGTATCACGAATTCTGACTAAATTGAAAGCAATTCATTCCTGGCCATATCAAAGGATTTGTCACAACTTAGCAAGGTAGAAAATGTCAAGTTTAAAACATGTGGCAGGAAGATGTGATTTCATGGACACACGCAATCAATGGTCCAAGTAGGTGAGTGTTTGTGGTTGTGGGGTGAGGGGTACTGGGAAGGGTTTTACTTTCAGTCCCCTGAATACCTCTTTCCCACTCACCACACTGAGAGGTCACCCTTAGAGTCACTCCTTTGCACCTGGAAGAATTGTGGTTCCCTGTGAAAAAGTCTAAGTGTCCCCAGGCATAGAAAAAGCAGCTGTCCAGCTTAGAGAACAGTATCCTGGGACTAGACCACTGGAGAACGGCCTGGGAACAGATAGGGGAGGAGAAAGAGGGAGGAAAACAGAGAAGCACTGAAGGAGAAGGCACCAGGGACAATTCCCCCAGCTACATGGGTTTGTTCTGCTTGTTATAAAGACACTACATCATTGGCACACAGTATATGCTAGGTTGGCACTCTACTAATGCTTCACAGGCATTTGCACATTTAATCATCACAACAATCCCATCAGGTTGTCACTATCATTCTTCCCATTTTACAGATTAAGAAACTGAGACACAGAGAGGCTAAGTGTCATATCCAAGTCACACGGCTGCATGATAGAGCCTGGAAATGAGCCCAAGAAGCTTGACTCCAATGTCAAACTCTGCACCACCACATTAGAAACACACTCCCCATGCAGAAACACACACACACATATGCACGCATGCACACGCACGCAAACACACACACGCACGCACGCACATACACCCTGGGAGGACTCTCAGGGAACTCCTGCTTTCACAGACTGCTAGGTGCCAAGTTCTGCTTTTTAGAGCCAGTGAGATAAGGAGAATATGCTCTGTTTCATGTAAGAAAGCTTATTGTTACTAGCATAGTAGATTTATCCTCTGTCAATCCAGAAGAAAGAACTAGACCTGAAGGGTGGAGCTTGTAGGGAGAAGACAGTAGCTCAACATAAACAGTACAAAAAGAAGGGCTGCTGTGATAGGTAATGAGCCACTAGTCAGTGGACGTGTTTTTGGTTTGGCAGCTGCAGTCTAGGAACAAGCAGATGGTCTACATCCTGGGGACGAGATTGGAAGAGATGAGAACCAAAGCCCCTCCCAGCCCTGGCAGTCAATCTGAACACACTTCTCCAGACCCGCTGTTGCAAAGCAGTGTGCTGAATCAACAGGAGATGCATGTTAAATAAAACCCGACCCAGCCTCTCAAGAGTTTACAATGCGATTCTCAGGTTTTCCAATATCATCTTCATAGAGTTCCTGGAGGAATTTAATAAAGTACAGTGAAGATTCATTCCTTTCATCTCCTAAGGGTAAGTCCGTTCTGACCTGCCCAATAACCCATTCTCTTCTCTGTCTGCTTCCGGAGAGCACTATGAGGAGTCAGTCTTATTTAAAAAAAAAAAAAAAGTAAGAAAGAAAAAAATAAAGACACATGTATGATATGTTCTACATCTTTGCCTCTGAAGAGGAAATGCTCTGTGTTACTGTAAATAATAATTTGCAGGTCAGTGAAGGTTGTTAAATGCCCTGATGCCTTTTCTCACTTCCCTCCAGACTCTCGTAATTACTATTGCTCTGAACCTAGCGGGCAAGATGCACATTTCTCTGTCCAGGAAATGACAGCAGCAGTGTGGTACCCTCTTCTCACTTCGGGGAAAGACTGTGTATCTGCATATTAAGCCCGTCCAGAGCCCATGTCAGAGCCGGGTATGTGCCTGCCTGGAAATAGCTGCATGGAAATGCAACAAGTGGTTGCCCAAAAGACCTGAGGCTGCAGGTCATAGCCCCTGGGTCCTAAAGCTGGCTCTACCACATGCTGTGTGACCTCAGACAAGTCACAAAATCTTCTGGGACTCTGTTTCTTCATCCGTAAAGCCAAGAACACAGCACTTACCATGACTCATAAATACTAATATATAATGAGAACTCATTCTTTTATTCAATATCTCATTCAAACACATATGAATCATCACTAAGGACCAGGCACTGTTGTAGTCCCCAGGGGTGCAGTAGTAAACAAAACAGCGAAAGTCTCCCTGTCCCTGGAGTTCCACTGGGAGAAGCAGATAAAGAAACGAATAAACAAAACATACGGGATTTCTAAGGGCTTTGGCAAAAAGCAAAGCCTGGAAGGGGAAGGAGGAGTGCTGAGGAAAAAAAGGGGGCATCTCTAAGAGGGTGCCATTGAGATATAGGCTCAAAGGAGGTAAGAAGGTGAGCTGAGAGATCACTGGGGAAAGAGTAATCCAGGTAGTGGAGTAGCCAGTGCAAAGGCCCTGAGGCCAGACTGGCTGAGGAAGAGCGACTGGGAGGGATGCAGACTGGATTCAGAAGGACGTGGAACTGAATAGCGTAGGCCTTGCAACGCTTTGGGCTTCTCTGAGACAGGAGCCACTGGAGAGTGTTGAGCAGAGGAGTGACATAACCTGCCTGGGGTTTTAAAAGAATCTCTCCAGCTTCTGTGTTTAAAAAAAAGAGAATCAAATAACGTATTTCCCAAGGTGTTTTGAAAAACACAAAAGTACAACATGAAAATGAAGCACAGTAAAAACTCAGTCCGCCAAGCCCCTCAGGAAAAAGTTGTTCTGGAGACCAGGTGTGGTAGATTAAATACAGCCACAAGTTCATCGTCACTTTCCCCACTGAGAACTCAGATTTATTTCCCCTCCCTTCATCTAGTTTGTCCTGCAGCTGCTTATCAAATATGGCCAGAGTATTGCTGTGCCAAATCCAGGCCCAGCCTTTTAGGAGACTTGCAATTTCCTCTCTTTTCCGCTTGGAATTCTCACTCTTGGGACTGCTCTTCTCAGAACCCAGCTGCTATCCATGGAGAGGCCATGTGCAGGTACTCTGGGTGCAGCCCTAGGAGGGCTCCCAGACAACAGCCAACATCAACCACCAGCCATGTGAGGAAACGCTCTCAAGATGTTCCAGTTCAGTTAAGCCCCCAGATGACTTTAGCCTCATCCAACATTCTGTGGGGCAGAAGAATCTCCCAGCTGAGCCCATTTAACCCATAGCATCATGAGACAGTAAAATATTTGTTGTTATAAGCCACAATATTTTGGAGTGCTTTGTTATGCAGCAATAGATAACCCAAACTTCAGGGTTTTCTAGAGTTCAGAGTCTACCCAGTAAGGTATCAAAACTTGAAAAGGAAAAATATTAACTATAATAAATGGAAAACTTTCTAAAACAGAATATACATCTTCCTTCCTTCCTAAACAGAGTTTACCCACATTGATTAATCTTTTCTTGGTGATTCAAATGTATCCATGTGAACATCATCATATGTTTGTCTTGTTTTAAATGATGCAAAGATTCCCTAAGGGTCTATTGAAATGATTGGAGCTTTTTTCCTTATACTTACTGGCCCTGCACCTGTTTTCTTCCTTAGGTATTTTTAAAATGATTCCTCCACCTTCATTTTTCTGTTTGTGCCTGTTTATGTCAGCTTCTCCTCAGGCCTTTTCTAATTTGTCATATACATTTTGAGTGGAAGAAACTTCTTTTTTTTTTTTTTTTTTTTTGAGAGACGGAGTCTTGCTCTGTCGCCCAGGCTGGAGTGCAGTGGCGCTACCTCGGCTCACTGCAAGCTCCGCCTCCCGGGTTCATGCCATTCTCCTGCCTCAGCCTCCCAAGTAGCTGGGACTACAGGCACCCGCCACCATGCCCGGCTAATTTTTTGTATTTTTAGTAGAGACGGGGTTTCACCATGTTCGCCAGGACGGTCTCGATCTCCTGACCTCGTGATCCGCCCACCTCGGCCTCCCAAAGTGCTGGGATTACAGGCGTGAGCCACTGCGCCCAGCCGAGTGGAAGAAACTTCTTAGAGTAATCTGAAAAGTATGAATAAACAGGCTTAGAGAAAGGGCCTGATTCTACAAAAGGGCATGACTTTATGTTTGTGGATTTTGTGACAGCAGTTTTGCTTATAATCTAGTTCTTCCCAATATTCTGTATGAATAGGGCTGCTGGATAACTGAGTTTAGGATGGGGGGGAAGTTTTTGTTATTCCTGTAAATGTATTTAGATGCTAGCTCATAGAATCACAGAGCTGGAAGAAACCTTCCAGAGATGTTTACATTCCACTCCCTCAATTTACAGATGAGACCCACAATATTTGTTTGACTTGTACAAAGTGAAAGAGTTAATAGCAGCAGAAGCAGGACTAGAGCCCAGGCCTCTACCTCACAGGGCACTGTTCATCTACCAGGTCCTTCTGAGCACAATTTGTCCTGTGATCTGTCAATCCCGAGTGAGGCGAGGAAGCCCAAGAAGTACATTCCTACGAGAGCTCATGAAGCATAGGAGAAAGCTCTGCTCATCTGTGCCACTTACCAGCCACATGATATTGGGCAAGCTACTCAGGCTCTCTCAGCCTAATTTGTTCAGGATAGTGAGTTCCAATATCCAGGATTGTTATGAAAAATAAATAACACAGGCCAAGTATGAAGCATGGTGTGTGGCACTCAATTATTATTCATTTGATGATTGTCATTTTTCTGTTGTGCCTTCTATTAGTCTTAGCCCCTTAGAGCAGACAAAGTGTGAGGCTCCTCGGATTAAAGACTATACCAGCCTCTCCTTCTCCCCATAACCTTAACTACTTGATAGGAATAGTCCAGTCTCTAGACCCTTCCTTCTGTGGGTAGCATTGCCAAGGTTGTCTGGTGAAGGGTTCCACTAAGATATGCATAACTTGCGGAGGTAGATGAGGAACTGTTGGGAAAGCCTAGCCCAAACAGAATCCAGGTTAGCTGATTCGCGTGTTGTTGTTGTTGTTGTTGTTTGAGACAGAGTCTCGCTCTGTCACCCAGGCTGGAGTGCAGTGGCGTGATCTTGGCTCACTGCAACCTCCGCCTCCCGGGTTCAAGCCATTCTCCTGCCTCAGCCTCCTGAGAAGCTGGGACTACAGGCATTTGCCACCATGCCCAGCTAATTTTTTGTATTTTTAGTGGAGACAGGGTTTCACCATGTTGGCCAGGCTCGCCTCGAACTCCTGACCTCAAGTGATCCACCCGCCTCAGCCTCCCAAAGTTCTGGGATTACAGGCATGACCACAATGCCTGGCCTGATTCGTGTTTTGGGGTCCTACTGCTGGATTAGGTCTTGTCCCGGGATGGAGAAGAATGGTGGATCGCCAAACAGCGAATGTTTGAAGAAGGGACATAACCCTTGAAGCCAGCAATGAGATGCAAATGCCTCCCTTCCTGCACTCCTCCTCCCACCGTCAGTGCTCTGAAGACTGTGAGGCCCCCAATACTTGTTTTGGAGAGGTTTTAGTCAGTGCTCAGAGGAAAGGGGTGCGGGAGAAGAAGTCCATTAAATCAATAACAGATCTTTCTTTCCATCAGCTGGTTTGAAGTATTGAGCCAATGTCAACCAATCTAGAATTTCTAAGTTGTAAATTTAAAAATTGAATAGTAAGATTTTTATCTGAGCTGCTTCGTGAAAGCCACTATTCAGAGTCCAGTTTATCACACTCCTCACATAGTCTGAGCTAAGGTCTGGGGTCACGCCAGTCTAGGGAATTCAGTGAGAAAGTTTTCATTTCTACCTGGCTCAGGCTGTGGGGCTTGGATATGGCACTTCTACTGGATCTGTGTGATTTTCCTCCAACTTGTTTCCCTCAACAGATTTCCTGGACTGTGAACTGATCAAGCAGAAATATTTAGAGCAATGAAGGACACTGCAGGGCCCTGAACAACCTCACTGTCCAGGATTAAAGAGTCAGTCAACATCACATATTCAGCACTATACTAGGCACTGTGGAAAATAACAATGATGTCAGCAACAACAATAATAGTAATGACAATGAATGTTTATTGAGCACCTACTATATGCCAGGCACTCAACTATATACTTTTCCTAGATTATTTCTGAGTCTTCCAAAAATTGGATAAAGTGGTTGTCATTCCCTCTGTTTTATACACAAATAAATGAAGACTTAAAGAAGTTAGATAAGTTGCTCAAAGTTCTACAAGTAGTGAGAATAAGGAACTATATATGATAATTTCCTTGTCCTTGAAGAGTTTTAGGAAGCACCATCTCTCATTTGTTATCTAAGAATACTCTCTTGCTTCTAGTCTCACATCAACATTCATTCAGTCAATAAGTTTTTATATAGCGCTTAGTATGTGTATCTGCAAATACCACCTTTGCAGATACGCCATTTGTATCTGCAAATACAACAGAGAGAAAATACACAGAACAATTATTCACTCAACCCTGGGGAATGTAATGAAAGGTCAGAGACAGAAATCAGTGTGGGCTGGAGAAGTAGGGAAAGGTTTTATGGAGGAGTGGGACTTGGGTTGGGTCTTGAAGGATAAAAGAATTATTCAAAGAGCATTCCTGGCCAGGGGAACAGGATAGGCAATAGCACTGGGGCATGAATAAGCATGACAGGGGGAAGTACGTTGGGAGGACACAGAAATGTCATAAGTGGAAGAATGAAACTATTCAGATGCCCTATGGGGATTGGACAAGAGGATGGCATTCATCTAGGAATTTATTTGGGCTATTGCAAATGATAATCCAGCGCTTCAAGTTTCTTATTACCTGAAAATATGGAGTACATAAAAATGATGAATGAAAACAAACAATATTATTTTGCAGTAACATTTAAATTACTAACTCTTCTATAAGAGAAGCAGTCTACCAAGTTAAGGAGTGGTTAGGAAGATTAGGAAAGTGTTTCTGTCCCTCACTGAGAATTAAACTTTTTTGTTTGTTTGAGATGCAGTCTTGCTCTGTCTCCCAGGCTGGAGTGCAGTGGCGCGATCTCGGCTCACTGCAAGCTCCGCCTCCCGGGTTCACGCCATTCTCCTGCCTCAGCCTCCCGAGTAGCTGGGACTACAGGCACCTGCCACCATGCCCGTCTATTTTTTTTTTTATTTTTAGTAGAGACGGGGTTTCACCGTGTTAGCCAGGATGGTCTCGATCTCCTGACCTCGTGATCTGCCCGCCTCAGCCTCCCAAATTGCTGGTATTACAGGCGTGAGCCACCATGCCAGGCCGAGAATTAAACTTTGTCCTCCAAAGATTTGTGTGTGTGTGTGTGTATTTGTTCTAACAATACCCCAGAAAACTAGAAAAATAAGAAAGTGTAACTCCTCCTCACCCTGATGTAAAAGGCTCAATGGGGACCGCATTTATCGTGCCCATACCCCTCGTGAATTAGTCTAAAGGTCTTGGAAGGTCAAAGACTACCATGGCTGCTATCCTACTTTCCTCCAGTAACCTCCCAAGAGGGCAGATGATTCCACATTGAATAAATCCAATTTAGGGGAAAACTCCTGTCAGGAAAAGGATGGATCCCTATGGTAAGACAAGTTTCTATAGGTAGAGTGGCATTTCCCAGCAATGTAGACATTTACACAACAGAAGTAAAAAGAAGAAAGTACTCTTGAAAAGAGGCAGTGACTTGAGGACAAAGACAGAGGAGCAAGATTGCAAACTGGGAATACCTTCAAGGGAACCCTTCTAGGATGATTTAACTTCTTAGGTGTCCTTGCTCTAGGAAAATTAGATACAGGTTAAAATTGTTTTCTTTTGTGGCAGAGACTCTTAGCTGTCCACCTTGTGCTTCCTTTCCATTATACAAATTTCCCTCTGAGAAATGACTGCTCAACCAGGTGTCTCATTTCCAAGCCCCCTTGCATCTAAGTGGGGCCATGTGGAGTCTCATGTGGAGTCTTCTAGAGCCCCGACTGCCATGGGCATGAAAAGGTCTTTTTCCTTCAAATCCTCCCTTGCTTCTTCACAGGAAATCTATTCATAATAACATTTCAATCAGCAGGATAATAATAATAATTATACTAAAATTATTAACTTACAGTTTGCTCACATGCATGATCTCATATGATACCACAAACCCTGTAATGTGGCCATGGTATCACCTACTTTTGTCCCCATTTTAGAAAGGAGGAAACTGAGATTCGTGTCTTATCAAAATCTGGTGTTAGAGCCGTAAGAAGCTAACGCGCCTCTGGATAGATGCTCCCTAAAAGAGAGTTGGTGGGTCTTTCCTAGGGAAATTGCTGTGCTCTGCTCTATGTCACTGCCACTGTCACGGGTACCCAGCTTCATCACCTTCTGTCCAGTTGCTCCTGTTAGACGTTGCTACCATTTTCACACCCAAATAAGCAAAAGACCAAGAAGGAGTCCTTGTTTCCAGTGGTTTAATGTAGAATCTCAAAGTGATCATTGAAAATGTAGAAAACAGTTCAAACTAAAGTCAAAATGTTGCGGTAGTGAGCTAAATCTCTTAACATAGGAATCTTTGCGCATGTTAGTTGTCCAGCTCTAAAAATGGCACAGAGTTCCATTGCCTCTAACATTACATTTATTCAATCAGTTGATAGATGGATTTAGAGCAGTGTCTCTTGATCTTTCATTATTAGACTCCTCTAAAAAGTCTTTTTAGATATTTCCCCCAATATCCCCATGAAAATTTAATGGCATAGATATACTATGCATTTATTTATGTACTATGGCGCTTTGAAGGGTCACAAACCATTGCCTTAAGTTTTTTTCACATCCTCACCCCCTGAATTAATTTGCACCCCATAGGGGCATTGTCACCTCCTCTCCCACATTGACATTGCACGGTGTAGAGCATTTGCTTTGAGTGAGGGATATAAAGTGAGGAAATTGACCAGACCATTGCCCTCAAAAGCATACACTCCAGCATGAAGTGGGCTTTGTCTTGCATCATCAACAACCCTAGGAAAGGAGAGAAGCCAGAGGACCTGGGCTAATTTCTGTGTAAACCACCAAAGGTGATTTTAAAACCCTTCTCAATCCAGGAGTTTAGTAGCATTAGATTGGGTTTCAGTTCTAAGCCATCATCAGTGGGGGCTCTACATACAGAAAAATTGGCAAAGACCTGAGGTCTATGTGGAAATATGGTTGGGAGGCATTCACCACACATTTATGGCATGAAGAATAATTTTTGCTATTAAAAAACTGTTTATAATGAAACACAAGACAGAATGGAACAAATTCCTCCAAAAAATGAAAAATGTTTTTTTTTTCAATCACTTCTATTGAAAAACCATTCAGCCAGATTTAAATAGCCAATCCTACTCAAGATAATGTTTCAGTTTCTTTAACAAGGGAAAGAATTTGAAGCCGAAAAGCCAACTGCTACTTCATTACTTTAATGAAAATCCCCTCGAATGCTATGATCTACGCAATCCTAGGCTCATAGGTTGAGTCACAAAGAGGTAGCAAATTCTAAGAAAGGGACTGAGTGGGGAGTAATTCCATTCCACGTTAGCACCTTAAAGCATTACTACTTCAGTGCTTCTGGTGGGCGTGAGGGAGAAAATTAAACATGAGCCACACTCCTTCATTCAGCAAGTATTTATTAAGTGCTACTATGTGCCAGGCACCATGTGAGGTGTTTAACAACAACAAAAAGAAGCCCATTAGGGAAAGATTTAGGACTTCTCTAGCATCCAGAGCAAGCTTAGCTTAGTACTTTACACTTGGGAGGTTCCAAATATATTATTAGAAAATTCTTACATGAAAGCAAGAGACTCAGGTCCTAGATGTACCTCTGAGTTTAGCTGTGTGGCCCTTTGTCAGTTACCTAATGTCTCTTGGACGTGATCTATTCATCTGAAAATTAGGGGACTATTCTAGATAGAGGTTCTCAACTATGGCTCTCACCCAGGGTACTTCAAGGAAATACTGATGCTTGGGGCCCTCCCATCTACGACCTACAGACTCAGACTCTCTGGAGGTGGGGCTGGAAGACAGGTATTTTTTAAAAGCTCTCCCAGCTATACCTCCTTTGATAAAACTAAAGATAAAACCCTAGATAGAAGCACATCTGAAAACAAGATGGCAGCTCCGACTTCCTGACCATTTGGGCAATTCTCAAAGTAAGAGAAACAGGGCAAGATTTGCCTCCAGTACTTCCTGTTTTAGCATATTTATGCTTTTCTTCCTCCTTTCCCCCGTTACCATCTGTTTCCTGATTCCCTTTCTCTCCTGACCCATTCGCTATGGCTTAGCACTTAGTATGCTTTTCTTCCTCTTTTGGCAACACGTATGGTAGCATTCATTTGCAGCTAAAAAAGAATTCATCTCCAGAGTTCCTCCTCTCAGGAAAGGAGACATATAACAGTAAAATGAAAGGCTCAATAACACTGAGAACATCATCACAAGCTTCAGGCAAAATAGGTTGGGACACTTCAGGAGCCATACTGAAATCAAACCATGTAGAATACTACCTTCTCTGGCTATGTGTAAGCATCATATGCACTTGACCCCTAGTGGAAAATTAGACAAAAATTCTCCAAGATTTAACCTAAAATGCTAAAAAAAAAAAATTGTGGAATGGATTAAGACGTCTTCTGGTCAAAAACTGCCACCCAGTGTTCAGATACCCAGGCCCATCAGATAATTTTACTTGATATTTTCCAATTTGTGGATATGCCTCTTTTAAAAAATGGAAATTCCATTAAATTAAAATATCTGCTAAATTATTTCCATACATTGAAAACCCCATGTGCCTCTATAAAGTCCAGTTGTTTTAATTACCTGAAGACACGGACACAGATTTCTAACTTATATCCACAAGAACTTATATTCTTGAACATAGAAGGTATTCAACTAATGTTCCCTTCCTTTTCTTATGAAAGAAGTATATTTTACATTGCTAAAGTAAACACAGGACGTTTTTCTTCAGTGACTTTCTTTCAGCCCCCCAAACCAAAAATGCTTCAAGGGAAGACGAGGATTCCTACTCAACTTTTGATTTCTATCACTAAGCAGACTCTTTGTCACTGCAGTGAACAGATGAATTAATGAATGAATGACTCCCTCAGGGAACACTTCATAATTTTTTTATTGTATAAACCATCCTTCCTTCTTATTCCCAAACATGTACTTTTTCCCACCACAAGAAGACTTGTACTACTTCAAGATTAAGTAACCCTATGGTCATACCCAAATGTCAACCACACTATCTGCACTGTGCCCAAATGCCATCCTCCCTGCCCTTCTCAGGCACCCATGAAGCTGTACACACCCATGGTGATGGTGTGGCAGCCTATGATATCATTATAAAGAGCTTTCTACTCTGGGCATCCTATCTGGCCACATGAAAGTTCCCTGTAGTCTCAGTTGAGAGAAGATTAGTAATTCACTTAGATCTCATTCACAAAGCTGTTTTTGACTTTTATTCTGAAATAATTTTATGTTCGCAGGAAGTTGTAGAAATGTACAGAGAGGTCCCACACATTCTTCACCAAATTTCCTCCAGTTCACCAAACTAGTGTGCAGTTGGCAGAATAACTTTTGCTCATGTATATTTATGTGAAGGAATGGGAAACAGGATGAACAACCAGCCGTTTGCCCAGAACTGAGGAGGCTCCCAGAAAGAATATGGGACTTTCAGTATTAAAATGAGACGGCTCCAGGCAAGCTGGAAAGAGATGGTCATACAAACACCACGGAAACATCCATATAAACTTGCTTAGCAAGCCATATTTGCTAGGGATAGAGCTCCATTGCTCTTTTTGGGCCTCCTCTAAAACTTGCTCCCAATGGTCTCACTGTACTTCTACCTATTTAATTTCTCCTTCTGTTTGCAGGCCCTGTCCCCTCAATACCTGGATCTATCTTCCCCACAGAGCCCTGTTTTAGAATTATGCTCTCACGCTTTCCTGAGCCCCTCTTTGGCTACCAAAATTTGCATTTGTCCCAGTGAAGTGAAAATAGCCCTGGACCGGGCAGAAATGACAAAGGTTCCCATCTCTCTCCTACCACCAATTGACTGAGTGACTTTGTGCAAACCGTCTTCTAGCTCTGGACTTTTTACTCAGAAAATAAGGATACTGGTCTAAAACAAGCTTTCTCACCCTCGGCACTACTGACATTTGTGACCCAATAATTATTTGTTGTGGAAGCTGTCATGTGTGTTGTTTGTACAATGTGTTAGCAGCATCCTTGATTTCTGCCCACTAGATGCCAGGATCATCCCTAAGTTGTGACAAACAAACATGTCCCCAGACATTACCGAATATCACCTGTGGGGTAAAATACCCCTGGTTGAGGACTGGTCTACATTATTTTTAGTCCCTTCCAGTTCTAAAAACATTTGATTAAATCAATTCCAAGTAAATTATGCATGATTAATAGTTTCCCCTCAGCTTCCCAAGAATATTTGCATTTTCCAAATAGTACCTATTTGGAAAAAAGTCTAGAAGAATCTTCGGCAAAATATTAAAAGCAGCCCTTTCTATGGTGGGGTCACAGAGGTTTAAATGTTCTTTCATTCCTCCTCCTCCTCCTTTTCATTTTTTGGTTTAATATCTACATAATTAATCCATTACTTGAGTTCTTTTTTTTAATGGATGTTTAAAATCCAAATGAAATCAGTTTGTGCTATTCAAACCCAGCACTAAGAAACATGAGCTTAAACAGAAGAGATTACAGTGAAAACAGGGCCTTACAAAGTCACATCATTTTGAGCTATTTAAACCTTTTCACATAGTTGTATTTATTATATATTATGAAATTCTTATGATGTATTTACACAAATCAGATTGTTTCAGCAAACAGCGAGTTTTGAAAAATACCTTTCCTACTAAAAGCAACCCAGTTCAGGGCACCTCAGCTGGAATTAACCAAACCTCATCACCTTTCACCTCCCAGAAACAATCAACCAAAGGAGGAATCAGCCTCTGACACTCAGCCTGTCTGGCTGAGACAGAGACTTATGGGATGAATTCTTGGAAAAAACTAAAAGCACTTTCAAAAGCTTGCGAATTATTCGTTCCATACACATGCTAAATATTTAATTGAACCATATGAAATTGTCAATAGTTGACTGTTTCTAACCTACAAAAATTTAGATTTCATATGGTTTCCCCTAGTAATATTCAGTAATGGTCAAATAGGTTAAGAAACCCAACCATCCATTGCAGTTATCCTGCCAGGTGCTTTGACATAGGAAGTTGGTGGAAAGGTAGAGAGAAGGGTATGGATCCAAGTCTTGCAGGCCTAATGGTCTGACTAGACCCATGATGTCACCAAGAGGAAAAAGCTAAAACAAAATAGTGGCTCTGCCCTGTGCAATGTGCAAGCTCTTGAGGGAAGGGACCGGGTGCTATTATTCAGGTCTGTGTGTCTTACTCTGTGCTTCTCACACTGCTTTACACACAGCAAGGACCCGAGTGTTACTGTTTAATGGTTACGGGAGTAGAAACATCTAAAGCATATTGCATAATAAAATGATTTATTCTGACCTTCATTCATAGATTCCTTCTTCAAAAGTGTGTCTATTACCTAGAATTTGCAAAGAAGAATGCTACACAATGTGGTTGGTTCAATAATTTTGTCCCAGCTCTCACTCAATTTCTAGACTATGCAAATTGGACCTGAAGAAGTGGTTTCAACACTAGAATCCAAGCAAGACATGGTTCCACTTGAATGGCTTTATCATTGAAATAAGTGAACTGGGGAAACGCCTTTGAAGTTATGTTCATGACCCCAGTTCCTCTGACAAACTACAATGCACTGTTAAAGTGAAGAAAAAAGCCTCATTGGAAGGGAAAAATATGTTCACTTCATTAATGATTAAATCTTATGCTTAGCAACTTCTTTATGTACTCTCAAAAACCATGAATTTGGTCCTATTCTCAAAGCTGCACATTAGCAGTAAATACTCCACAAATACTTCAATCTACTGAAGTCAAAATTGAAGCCATGAGGGAGGCAAATTATAAATTTTTTGGATTATTTTTGGGGTGCATTTTCCCTTTTGTAGCATTTATGACTTATGAACAAAATTGACTTGAATCAGGCCTTCCCACTGGTAGAAAGCCAATTAGAGTCATTCCAAATGACCAGAGCTATTAGCTTTGACTTGAGCTCAATAGAATAAATAAGTCATTTTTCAAGGCTGTGTTAGGCCATTCTGGCTGCTATATAACAAAGCCATAAACTGGGTAGCTCACAAACATCAGAAATTGATTTTTCATGGTCCTGTAGGCTGGGAAGTTCAAGATCAAGGTACTAGCACATTTGGGGTCTGAGGTCCCACTATCTGGTTCATCAATGGCACCTTCTCCATGTGTTCTCACATGGTGGAAGGGGCAAGCAAGCTCTCTGGGGTCTCTTTTATAAGGGCACTTATCCCATTCATGAGGGCTCCACCATCATGACCTAGTCACCTTCCAAAGGCCCCATATCCTATTACCACCACCCTGAGGATTAGAATTTCAACATGGGAATTTGGGGGAGATACAAACATTCAGACCACAGCAAAGGGGAAGCTGGTCTTCCATTTTCTATAAGAATTTCACCAAAATGCTCAAAGTCTGAAAATCTCACATGTTTTGATCATTTTCTTGTTTTGCCCTGACATTTGCATTGTTAATCACTTCTTCAAACATGGTTGGCTGGCTTTAAGTGACTGCCAGAATTTGAGCAGGACCATTTATAAAAGGCACAACCACACACCAGCATGTGGTCCTGCTTCTTGGAACCTGCTGACTCTCATAGTTATCATGATGGAAAAACCTCTAGCTGGAGCTCGGTTCCATCCTCTCTTCCTAACAGAGCATGGCCTACCTAGCTTACTTTTTAAAATTCCTCTTTAGGTATCCAAGATCTCCAGAGAAAAAGAAGAGTACTGGCGGCAGTAGGAGGGTCAGGACAGAGCAAAGGTCAACAGAGCTCACAGCCCACCTTTCTGCCTCCTATGTCACCTAGGGCCAGTCATGTGCCTCCTGACCTCATCTACCAATCACAGAAACTATATTAGATAACCTGAAGTTGTTTTAAATTTTAATTTTCTGTAATTCAATAGCCAGTTATGAAAAAAGCATGCCTCTTTTTGTTTCTGCTATCCCTTCTTCCCTTCTCTCTCTCCCTCTCTCTTCTCTATACCTCTCTGTCTCCCCCTTTCTCTCTCCCCACCTCTTCCCCTCCATCACTCTCTCTCCTCCTCTTTTTCTCTCCTCCTCTCTCTTTCCCCCTCCCTTCTATCTTTCTCCCTCTCTCTTTCTCCTTCTCTCCTCTCTCTCTCTCTCCCCACCTCTTCCCCTCCGTCACTCTCTCTCCTCCTCTTTTTCTCTCCCCCTCTCTCTTTCCCCCTCCCTTCTCTCTTTCTCCCTCTCTCTTTCTCCTTCTCTCCTCTGTCTCTCTCTCTCTCCCTCTCTCTCTCCCCTTCTCTCTCTCTTCCTGTCTTCTCTCTCTCTCTCTCCTGGCAAATGCTTCCCAGCAGCCAAATAGAAGTCATTACCAGAAGCACCGCAGCTAAACAGAGGGAAATGTTTAGGTAAGCATTATAATGGGCATGGAAATAAAGAGACCACAATTCAAAGCATAAGTCATCATAGATGAGAATGCACATGTTTGGGGCTAGTTTTATGAGAAATGAACGGGATGATGCTGCGCTGGCGAATCCCTGGACTTGTGTTTTCTTAATGCCAGGAGTGATTTATTTTCTGGTAAACAGTTTTGCTCAAGTAGGGCATCCAATTACTACAAACCTTGTTTGGTATAAAAACTAACTGCATAGAAAAATATTGCCTTAGCAAGGTTTAACTGGTTGTTAATCCAAACATGTGGCAGAGCCCGAATTCCAGGGCTCAAAATATCCTCCCGATTCTCAGCAGCATCCGAACGTCCAGAGATCATAATCATCACTCTCAATGAGGCGTGACTCAGAGGTAGCGTATGGAAAGAGGACATTTCCAGAAAAACCATGGTATGGAAACCAAGCCTGCTGGGAGAGGCAAGGCCTCCCTTCGGTAAAAGTTCTGCTCTGCTCCTTTGAAGTGTGAGGTTGGGCTGCTTGGGGAGAATGTTAAGAAAGATGAAAAAAAACTTTTAAAATCCTCCTTTCCACACAAATCTCTTCACATACAGCTCTGTTCCCTGGGATGTTTCATCACCTTAAGAAATATATTTAAAACAGACATAGTAAGAGTATCCTTTTGCAAGTAAAGCAAAGCACTAGACTTTTATTTTTCACACACACAAAAAATTTAATTGCCTCCTTCAAATTTTCAGGGTTTACCTCTAGCATCCATAAGACCTAATTATCATACTTGAGATGTTTTGCTTTCAGGCAAAAAAAAAAAAAGTTTGAAAGAACTTAAGAGAGAAAAAGAAAGGAAAATGAAAGAAAGAAGGGGAGAGAGAGAGGAATAAATCTGCTCATCAAGAAAATTTAGTTTTGTGTCAAAAATATGTCTCAAAATGAGAAAGGGAGGAGACAAATTTAATATCCAAATCTTCCTGTTTCCCACCTCTTTTTCCATGAGGTTTCCTGCTGTGCTAATAGTTTTCAGTTGTCTCTAGGAGGTATCTGGTGACCATGTATTCTGAGTACTGCAAATGCATACTTTGCCTGCATGTCCTGGAGGATTTGTTTAAAATACTTTTCCTATTTCAAGGTGGCAGTTGGCAGTCAGAAAGATCCTAAACGACTTTGGAGCCATTTGAGTCGAAAGGAACGTGAAGTGTCAGCTTACCCCAGCACACAGACGCAGCAGCCCTGCCACAGGGCAGCAGGCTTCTGGCTCTGCACACTGGATTCCCTGCCACAGGCAATACACTCAACTCAAAGAATCATGGCGCACCAGGAGACTTGGCCTATGGAATTATTGGCTCTGCCATCCCTCTGCTGGCTAGCAGGCAGATAACCAAACCATCCCACCACATTGATTCATGCAGATCACATTAATTTAAGAATTCCAAAGATGGGGATTTCATAATCCTCCTTGGTTGTTCATTCCAGTCTCGCAACCCTATCAAACAAGACCGTCTTCATCTCTCACCCTAATCTCCCCTGATGCAATTCTAGCCTCTCAGTTTTTTTCTGTCTTCACTAGAAATGAAAAACAGATGAACACCATCTTCTGCATAATAACCTGCCATAAACTGGGAGACCATTATTAAATCAACCGATCAACCGAGTCCTTGTCTTCTCCAGGTTAAACGACGCCAATGCCTTCAGATTTCCCTCATAGTTGCTGGTTTCTAACTCATTATTTTCATGACTTTGTGTCACTCAAATCGTAGAGGCATGAACTCAAAATTTTATGAGGATTTGACTAATACTAACTAAGTGCGTGTGTGTGTGAGTTTGTGTATGTTCGTGTAGGAGGGAGGTTTAGCTTACAGTTCCAACGAGTTAATTTTTTTTAACTTTTTTCTTTGTGAAGGATATCAAAAAGAGTTTATATAACATACGAGCACAGTTTAAAAAAAAAAAAACAAAATAAAATGAGGGCACATGCACCCACCACAAGTTATTTTTTCTATTAAAACTGACCTTGTGTTTGATTTTGCTTTATTTGAGAGGAGGTGGAGGGGGATTACGTTTTAAATCACATTTACATTTGGATTTCACTGATTAGATTTTTAACCAATGATACTTTTTAAACTCTTACACACATGTTTGTTATAGCCTCCTTCAAATCTGACAAAATTTAGCCGAGGCATCAAAATTGTATAAGACGGCCCATTCTAAGAAATCCCAAACTACATCAAAAAGTCTTTAAAAGGGGGAATCTTTCCAAGGAGGCAAGTTTATTAAGAGTCTAGTTCTCTGTTATTAAAATATTCATGTCTGAGCTAAAACAATGTTTTCATCAGGAAATGTCAGGAAACAGGCCATTTAATCATGTTTCTCTCAGATGATATTTGATGGTATCATTCCCATCATTCAAACAAACTGCCAAGAAGCAGATGTGCCTGGGATCCAAGCGAGTTAGAGATTCAAACCTCCCTAGAGTTATTGTCATGAATTTTCTACTTCATATCAGTCCAAAAGATACCACTTCATGAAAACATCTGAAATTACTAGCACTAACCAATGACTTTCATTTTGTATGTTTTAGGGAAAAATACGTTAATGAGGTGCCGTTATATCATTGATCCATAGCTTACCATTTATAGTCCATCTGAATCTCTGCTTGAGTCAAAAGCCAAAGAGCTTCCTGGAGATAAAGCCATAAATTTCAGTTCAAAGATTTGCAAGTGCTTGTTCTCAAGAGCCTGATATTCGTACGTCTGTCATCACAGAGGGCCTATCCCATGTCTAATTGCAGAAAAGGCCTCAGTTTACCTTTGTGGCTCTACTTCCAGGCTCTTGGTTGTCAACTTTTCATGTTGGAGAAAAGAATCAGAAGTAAAAGCTATGCTGCAACCTTCCCTGTGTCTTTTTTTTTTTTTTTTCTCTAGCAGAATGAGGTTATTTCTTGCTTGTTTTTGTTTTGTTTTGATTGTTTTTCCATTTAACCTCCTCTGTTTGCTGATTCACTCTTGTGGCTGAGACTGCACCTAATTTGCTTTGTGTTTATAGGTGCTTCTCTCGGGACTTGATCAAGGCTTGTGAATTGGTCACAGCTTATTTTTGTTTCTTTCAAGATTCCAGACCCAAACATTGAAACCGTTTTTGAATACAGACCTCAGCTGGCTTCATCACACATTCCCAGGAAGCTGTGCCCTGTTTGCTTCCTGCATCCAGTCCCTTTATCCAATACCCACCCTTTCCCTTGGCTTCTGGGAAAATATTTTAGAAACCATCTCCATGCTTCCTGAGAATATATAAAGACTATTTGTTTCCATTTTTTTCCTAGCTAATGTCCACATTTTATTCTTATTCCCATTGCTAACACTGAGAAACACTCAGGATTTTCTTTTTTCCCTCCTTGGAAGCAACTTCCCTGTGGACATTTCCTGCAAGAGTCTCGCTCCACCTGTCAGAACCAATGCCAGATTACTTCCCATCTTTATAATGCTCCAAGATTAGAAACAAGGCTGGACCCACCAGCAGACTCAGTACAAGACCCAAGGTAGGGCTGTGTTGCGCTACCTAATCTGGAAAAGAAAACCTTGTCTATTAGGACCATCTGCCTGACACCATCCTGCAGTTTCAGGCTGGTCTTTTAAGAGGGAAAGGGGTGAAAAAGAGAAAAAGTAATATAAAAAACTGATCTCAGCACTACCCATGGAGTCATTAATGTGGTTTCTAGCAAACTGCTCATAAAATTCATAGCAGCAGCTAATTGCTACCATGTTCTTCCTCATATACTCCCATATTAAATTTGAAAGAAAGAAAGAAAAGCCCTTTCAAAGCCATATTAATCCATGCACAGCAGTGGAATGCATGATCTAAAGTGAGTCTTTCGTATCACCACAGCTATGTGGGCTAGCTGTCAAATGGTGGATTTCATGTCACTCACAATACAATGAACAATGCCTTTGCCTGCCACTGGCACTGCCTGGGCCCAGCTCCCTTTACCCCGGCAGCAGTAACCAGCACAGAGTGCCGTGTGAGTGCACACATTTGAATGTCAGTGTATCAGCCTCCAAGCCGTCTCCAGGGAATTCAAGCACAATCTTGGCATCTATCTTTCTGTTTCTGCCTCCATCCCATATACACATTTGCTCGCAAGTCCGCAGCGGAAGAGTTGTGGCCAGCGGCCAAACTCCAGCTGCTGCCTTACCCCCCATGAAGGTATTTCACTACATAAAGCCATGCAATGTGCTAAGACCGACCTTGCCTCAAGAAAGCTCTTGTAAGGACTTACAGAACCACAAACTCAACAAGTCTATCATACTTTTTGAAACTCTTTCTAGTAGAAGGCTTCTTTTGGAATTAATTATTCCAAGCATTCATCTGGACTGGGCTGCTCCTCAGCTGGTCTGAGCTTATGTGGATGCATTGGTTGCTTATGCTCAGCTTCTGTTTTGATTGGACACGCCACTGATAGCATGCTGACTGGGGGTGGCACCCATTCCATTTGATCTTGGCATCCCTCTGATTGTCCAAACCGATTGTTGCATATTGTTAAAATGTATTAAATGAAATAAGTCTAGTCAAGAAACCAATATGTTCAAACAACATATCAGAATAGCTGGGTAACAACTAATCAAAGACATACCAGGGTCTGCAATGAGCATTTAATTTCAGAAGGTTCTGCTGCAGTATGAAAATCTGACTCTCTCCCAGGTATAGCAGGGATGTCATTGCAGAATCAGTACAGATTACTGTTTCTTTTCTCCATCCACTCTGAGGGTTAAGCAGGTAAGCTACAAAGAACTGACGTATGTCTTTCTAATGGATAAAGATAGCATATAGCATCTTACTGGAGGTACTATAACTCTTTCTTCTGCCTCAGCCTCATGCCCTACAGAGCTGAACACTCTTCATTAACACTTCAGACCCACTGTAGCCCTGAGCCAGCCCAAGCCGGGCAGTAAATTAGAAATCCTCTCCCAATCAATAGGCATGTTTGGAGTTAGTTTGGATCATCATACAAGCTGATGGCTCATAGGAATTAGGTGATCATTATGTGTCCACCAAGTCACTAACCTTAGCCTCCTCCTCGCAGTCGTTGCTACTCCACATCCCATCATTTCCATGGGGGTGAATGCCCTGCTCTGAACCACAGCCCACTGATGCAGGTCTAAACCCTAAGTATTACTGATACCCTCACCTCTAGAAATAGTTCAAGGCTTCTCTTCTCTAAGTGGCTTCTTCAATACCCCCACTCTCTGTCTGCCTCCAAGAGGAAAAGTTCTGAAATCATAGAATCTCAGAACAGAGTTCAATCTCAGTCCTAGGCAGTGAAGCTTTGGATGGGAGGAGATTAAATGGGCATGAACCTGGCCAATTTCTCTTTCTCTTTGGTTCTTTTTGTGTGCATCCTCATATCAGAGTGATATGTCAAAGTGTCCTGACTTTAATCTAGGTCTTGGATTAGAGGAGAAATATGGGGTCCTTACAGTTCATACATGACCCAGCCCACTGCCATAGGGAAGACTTTGGGTAACTATGGCCAGAACCTGAGTTAGAAATAAAGCATCTTCCCCTTGCCCCTCTCCCTTAGGAACCTGTAGCAATGATAAGCAGCTGGTTGAGTAATAGAAATTCACGATTTTGAAAAACACAACATTCTATCCAGGGCTATTAACATAGCCTAGGTTCAGGAGCCTATTCACCATATGCCTCCCTACTGGCTTGGGTTTTGCTGCTAACAGACAAAAGTGCCTAGACACAGAGGCACCCACCCTCCAGACAAAGAATATGCCTCTGCCCAGATCCTTTTGTTGCGGAGTTTCAGCCACCATGTTGGTATCTTAGGATGTTTTCATCAACACACATTCAATCTCAGTTCGGCCACGTCACTATGACATTTAATCAGCCCTCCTCCTTGGAGGCCAGTCCTAGAGTTGGCTTTCTACATCCTGACATTCCCCTCTTTTCTACTGCCCTATCTTGGAGTCTTCAGATTGCCTTGCAGCCATGATAATAGAAGTGCTGGGTATATGGACAAAAGTGGAATTGGCTTGAAGTAATTTGTGAGACCTTTCTATCCATTTGAAACCAAAGAATCACAGAGGAGACAGATAGTATAATGTCCCAAGTCTGTTGGAAATGTATACATTTTGACCAAGACAAATACAAATCTCAAGACATTCCCTTCCTTACCTCAAGGCAATAGTCTTCTGCTTTCAGTCTCCTCCCCAAATGATATTAGAACCACCCACATCAGAAGGTGAGAGAAAGAGGCACAGGGAGGGGTGTATTAGCAGAAGGCATGGGATAAACTTGGCAATATTTGGGTCTTCTTGTGAGTGCTTGATGTCTTGTTAAGCATCTCCATAAGGCCTAGCTGGCTTGATGTTTGGGTTCCATTCCTACCTGCAGGTAAATCCTAACCACATTGATCCTACTTTTGACTAAGAGAATGACACAAAATATCCTAAGACATTATGGGGATAACCCTACTAAAAGATAACGAAAGCAAAACAGCTGATGTGTTGCTGGATGCAGAAAGGCAGGGGACTAAAATGCAGCCAAATCCTGGAGCAGCTTTGCTTCTACCCCCAGGATGTTTAGTGGGGAGTCCTGAGTATTCCTTCATTCAACAGAAGTCAAGTAACGTCTCTACCTGCTTTAATAAAAATAATCACTCAGTTGAATAAACCCATATTTTTGCTCAGGAAGCTCTCAGGGGAATATTTAAGAGATATGTACAAAAGATGAACATTAAATCAAACATGAAAATACAAGTTTGGCTTAACAGGAAGGAGAGTGTCAAGGAGGGCAATATCCTCTCTGACAGGGTGGCCCACCATTCCAGTTTACCTGGGACTAAGGGGACTCTTGGGGTATGGAACTTTCAATGCTATAATTGGGAGAGTCCAAAAAAAAAAAAAAGGACCGTTCGTCACCCTGATCCTGGTCCACACTGAGTGAGGCTAGTGACAATGTAAGAGTTAAAGGAGGGTGTTTTGTGGTAGGATGGGACCAACTACACAATGTGAGAGGGGTCTAAGGCTATTGTCAATGCTGCACATTTGGAGGATGACATCATGAAAGCAGAGCTCTCCAACTCCGGCTTTGCTTCTGTCCTGTCTGGAAAGAACAGTGATCTTCAGGCCAACAAGAGCAATATAAAAATTGGTGACGGATCTCCCAAAGCTCAACAGGGACGTGTAGCCAGGATGAGCTGGTCCAGCTGCCCAAAATGAAATCAAGAGTCTTGGCCCAGAAACTTAACCTGAGAGAAGTATCAATAGAACTACCAAACCTTTGTAGACAATCTTCACAAAAGAGTCCCTAAACTTGAGTGTGCTCAATGTCTTCCTGGGAAGTTTGTTGGGAATGCAGATTCCAGGGCCCCTCCTTCAGATAGGCTTATTTGATGGGTCCAAAAGAGGGGGTCTGAATTTTTAATAAACGCACCAGGCGATTCTCTTAAAGGTAGACTTTTAATGGACCACTCTTTGAGAAACATTTGAAGAATATTGGTGAAAAACCAATTGGTAAACACCTATTTGTTGGTGGACAAACAAAAAAGACTAGAAATTTAAGAGAGAGAGAGGAAAAAAAATATATATATATATGTATGTATGTGTGTGCGCCATTGTAATTTTCAAATAAGAAATTTCTAAGGTGGATTTCTCAAAATACAGCCTACTGAGCTACTTGCCAGTTCCTATCAGATGCAAGGCATGGCCTCTCACATGCTAGGACAATACGAATATTAGTGGCAAAGCCTGGTCTGCTGATGCCCAGTCTCTCTAAGAGATTTTTCCTCTGAACACACCTAAGCACTATTCTGAGCTATCTGTTTATTTGTTTGAAGTCGATGCCTTTACCCAAAAGAATGAACTTGAAGATAAAAATCAAAGATGCCTTGGCAAACTGAAGCATAATATAGATACACATATCACTTGGGTGTATATTTGGTCATCAGTGGGTTAGATAGCTGCAAGTATGCAAATCAGAGCCCTGGAAGCCACACTGTTAAAAATGCCTGGGCTGGCACCTCCCCACCACTCAGGCAGCCCACATTCTAATAATGGCATTTCCTTCCTATCTGGTTGCTAATTCTCTGAGTTGCAAACAAAGAAGAAAAGAGAAAAAGAAGTGACCTGCCAACTAGCTCCATAGAAAAATTCCTCCCAGATTTAAGATTTTTATCTCTTGTTAACTTTGGTTTCTGAAATAATAACTAACATGTGCATAGTGCTTTATTCTTTAACAAGGTTCTTTCATGTATATTATTATCTCATTTTATCCTCCCATCAGTCCCATAAAGTAGATAAGACAAATGGTTTAATGACACTGGGGCCGTACAGGCTGAGCTGGAGGCAGAGCTCAGATGATCAGAACTGGGACTCGAACTCGGTGTCCTGATCACAAATCCAAAACCAGTCCTTTGAGCCAAACAATCATCTCTTTAAATCCTTTGTGGAAAAGAAGACAGTGCAAAGTACTTAATAAGCTAATTAGTCCGTTAAATAAATGGCTCAGATAGTTGTGGCTGCTCTTCCGATCACCGTTATATTTGTGTTTGCTTTTCCTCAAGATTAACTTTATTATGTCTCTGAGTTGGCGGATGCCAACACATATCCGCAGGGAATTACATTTCTGCACTGGAAGGAAGCTCCCTCTTGGATGTCTTGCAAGATCCATCAAGGAACCTGATGGAAATTGAGCCTGTCATTAATGAGACAGGGCAATTTGGCCTAAAGAAAACAAACTCCTAAAATGACTGTGTCAGCAACCTCCTTGCACTCCCCGCTGAAATAGAGCAAGAACCAGTTTCCAGAGGGCAGGGGCCATGTAGTCAAACACTCTGCCATTGTGCCTAGCGCAGTGTCACAGGCAGAGTGGGTGTCCAGAAACATTTGTGGCATGGATGATTCAGGATGACCACACGCTGTGTGAGACAGAAGCTGAAGAGCAATAAATCAGGGTCTGAGGGTTCTCATCCAAGCTCCAGTCTGACATAAAGCAATTTTCTCTTCTTTCTCATGGGTAAAGCACTCTAGATGAGGACAAACTAACCATCTTATTACTGGAAAATCTATACAAAATCCACCAGTGGAGGTTAGGCACTTAAACCAAAGTGGCTTAACGAGAAAGGGGGAAGTAGCCCAAATTCAAAACTCAGAACACTAACCAGGAGAAACATCAGTTTCATTCACTTGCCTTTGTAAAATGATCCTCCTCGCTAACCTGAGGTTGACTGTATGCTTAAGGGTTAAATGTATTACCAGCTGGCAAGTGACCTTCTTGAGAGAGAAAGGGGAAGCAAGAGAGGCCAATGCCTCAGAAATAACTAGTTTAATAAAAATAATCTCCCCCTCACATTTCTGACACCACCGGGCAGTCACACCATCCTGCCTCAGGTCACCAGACGCAGCTCCGTGAAGTCAGAGGAAATTATAGAAATCCATCATGGCTGAGTTTTCTGACCTGGTTATTACTTGCTGCTTTTTATCTTCCAAACAGTCCCTAAATTTAATTGCCTTGTTGTAATGGATTAACCTCTGAGGTCCACAGTAGCATTTATATTGTGTTCAAAGGGAAGGTTGATGGTTCTGAGCCAGTGTGGGGAGTGTGCTTTTATCAGACCAAAGCTGTCCTCGCTCAGTTCTGAGTAACTCCAGTAAACACTTGTCCGTGAAGGTCACATGAATGTCTAGACAAAGAGAAACACAAAGAGACTCTCATTTAATCTGAAGGAATCAATGCACCCTCTCCAAGCTAATTTCAATACGGAGGAGAAGCAAGCAAAGGCCACAGGGACTGTGACTCTACAAATAAGTACTAAAAGCACCAGTTTTAGAGGAGGGACACATGTGGGTCTTAGTCTTTCCTGTGTCATATATCTCTCTACTTCTTCTAGATCATTCTCATCAGAAAACAGCCCCTCCTGTCTCCCATCTACTAAAAGGACCTCGATCCATATTCCCATTTCTTTGCTATTCCTTAAAATAAGTTCTTTAAAAATATTAGCTATGCAGGCAATCTGTCACTTCCCTTCCACTCTACCTACACTTCTCTTGTCAGAGTCATCCACAACCTTTCATGATGAAGCCAGATTCCATAGACACATTTTTTAATCCATTTCCATCACCTTTGTAGTAGCATTTGACACAAGACTGATCCCTTCTTCTTGAAACATGATTTCCTCCTAGATTCAGTGTGAAACCCATCCTCTCCTTGTTTTACTTTTCCTTTCTGGCCACTCCTTTCCCAGTTCCATTTCTCTTACTCACCTATCAATCATGTCAGTGTTCGCTCCTGGGCCCTCTTCTTGTTTCTCTCTATCCTCCTTCTCTAGACATTCTCATCTGTTCCTATGGCTCTCAATGCCATCTATATACTGATGACTCTAAAACATGCATCTCTAGTTTCTAACTTTGTGTTTGAACTTGAGACTAGCATATTCAGTTACTTGTCCGGCATCACTGATATATCCCAGAGAGATCACAAACATATGCTCAAATCTATTTCTTCAAGTATTCGTTATCCCAGTACATGGCATCACCATCCACCCGGATGCTCAAGCCAGACCCAACTGAGAGTCACTCTTGAGCCTACCCTTCTCTTACCGCCAATCTACTGCCAGTATTGTTGATTCTATCTCCAAAGTACATTTCAAACAAATCTACTTCTCTGCATCTCTTTTGACATCATCTAGTTCAAGCTGACAACTTCCCCTCTCAAACCTGCAGCCAGTGAACCCCAGTGCAGGCTCACACACTCTCTGTCAACTCCACCTTACTTGCCTGTTTTCTGTTCCTCAAGTACACCAAGTTCATTCCCACCCCAGGACATTTGCACTTGCAATTCTCTCTGCTCTGTCTTCTGATCTTCTCATGCCTGGTTCCTTCCTGTCACTCTGATAGTAGCTTAAGTATCACCTGTTTTGAGATCTTCCTTGCCTACTCAATCTAAAAAATTATGAGAGACTTAAGTTCAAATTCTAGCTCCCTACTTTCTAACAGTAAGGAAAAAATGAAGAGTGAGAATAGGAAGCAGGAGAGTGAACAACATGTAACACTAACTGATATGGTTTGGCTCTGTGTCCCCACCCAAATCTCATCTCGTAGCTCCCATAATTCCCACATGTTGTGGAAGAGACTCGGTGGGAGATGACTGAATCATGGGGAGCGGGGAGGTCTTTTCCATACTGTTCTCATCATAGTGAATTGGTCTCAAGAGATTTTTAAAACAGGAGTGTCTCTACGGAAGCTCTCTCTTTGCCTGCTGCCATCCATGTAAGACGTGACTAACTCCTCCTTGCCTTCCACCATGATTGTGAAGCCTCCCCAGCCATATGGAACTGTAAGTCCAGTTAAACCTCTTTCTTTTGTAAATTGCCTAGTCTCGGGTATGTCTTTATCAGCAGTGTGAAAACAGACTAATACACGAACCGTGGTCTTGGGTTCAAGATCTGGCTCCGACACTACTTGCCTTATGAGTCTTCCCACTATATTGTAGCAGGTAGAAAGACTCTAGGTAAGATGGATGGGCAATGAGCAAGAGGGAGTTTATGGTGGGATGGCTGTTAGACTTTCTGGCCAATATGTGAAGGAGGCTTCTGCCAAACAGAAATGACCACAGACAGCAATTATTGGCTGAAAGCGAGCTTTAATAAAATGGATGCAGCTTGTATATCCCCAAAACAAGCAATAAACTTCACTCAGTAGGAATATGAAGGATTTTAACTTATAATCCTTTCCTTTGAGCCCTAAAAATACACATGACAATTAAGAATACATAGATCAAATAATAATCATGACTTGCATTCGCTGATGCTCTTATGCTAGCTGGACACCCTACTCTCAATATCCTGTTCAGTCCTTCCACAACCCTGTGAGGTAGGTTTTCTGTTCTATTCCCACTTTATAGAAGAGAAAACTGAATATTACACTAAAGCTCCCACAGGTAGAAAGCTGAGATTTGAACCCAGGTGTGTATCCTCCCTGGGGCTATAATATTTCCTGTAAAAAAGATGTCTTGGGCAAGATCTGATTGGGTTCTAACTCAGGAAGTTAAGCAAAGTTCATTATTTTGGGAGAAGTCCTCTTAGAGGAGCTGGAAATCATGTTCAGTCTTAGTGTATGTGTTGGAATAGGAAAGACAAAATCAAGAGAAGAGGGCATGGAGCAGATATGCCTGTACTGAGTGCACAACCTATGGACGTGAATAGTAGGGGACACATTTGGAGAGAATGGGAGGCTGCAGTGGCCACAACACAGAGTGCATATCCTGCCTTCCCTCCTTCCTTCATTCAATCATTCATTCCACAGATGTTCATACAATACCTCCTGTGTAGCACAGTCCTGGCAGCTTGGGGAATATGAGGGACAACCAAGGAGACATAGTCCCTGCCCACACATGGCTAGAGCCAAGTGGAAGAAACAGATATTAACAAATAAGCACAGATAAATGCCTTGTTTCTTTGATATAAGACATTATCAATTGTAAGAAACACAACTTCATAGTTTGTAAGATGCAGCCCAGTTTGGAAGCTTTAAACTATTGGGGAAGAGATGTAGATACAGCATATAATTGCATAATTGTGAGAAGTTCTATGAAGAAAAAGTAGAAAGCACTATAGGAGAGGCTAGTGGGGTGTGGGAAGGATTAATTTAGGCTGCAGGAATCATAGAATCCCTCTTGAAGGAAGTGAAGGATGCTGGAAGAGTAAGGCGGGTGAAGAAAGGGGCTATCATATGTGCAATCCCTCAGGCAGGACTCATACTATAGATGCAAGGACATGAGGGGCCAGTGTGGCTCCAGGAAAGCCAGTGTGTGTGTGTGAGTGGGGGCAATGTCACCAGAGTGTAGCTGTGGCCAACAGCTTCAACATGTGGGCTCTTGCAGGTTACAATAAAGACTCTGGGTTTTATTCTAAGTCCATGGAGAACCATCAGGGGTTTTTAAGCAGGAGAGTAACATGGTCCAATTCTTGTTTTTAAAGGTCACTCTGGCTACAATATGAAGAGCAGATTGTGGGAGCAATAGCAAGGAGATTAGTTAAGAGACACCAGCAGTAGTCCAGGAAGAAAGGATGGACCCTTCCTCAGGGTGTGGAGAGAAGCTGATGGATTTGAGACACATTTTGGAGGTATAATTGAGAATACTTGGTGATATTTGTATACTGAAGAGGGTGTAAGAATTAAGGATAAACTGTCAGGTTTCTGACATGAGAACTTGAGTGAATGGGGATAACCTTTCCTGAGACGAAAAAGAACAAACTTTGGAGGAGAAGCCTACGATTTCTTTTTTGGATGTAAGTTTGGGATGTTTCAGAGAATCCTAAATAGTCAATTTGGCACTTAGATGTGAGTCAATTCGGCACTTAGATGTGAGTGTGGAGTGCAGAAGAGAGGTCTGGGTATTTCCATGTCTGCAGTTGGTGTCTTTAGATTGGAAGTTTTCAGCATAAATGATGTTTAAACTCATAAGATTAGAACAGCTTGTCTAAGGAAAGAATATATTGTGAGAAAAAGACCAGGGTGAAAGCTTAAGGTGCCCCAGCATTTAGAGGTGGTGTGAAAGATGTAAGTCCAACAAAAAGGATGAGCAGAAATGGCCAGAGAGAGCAGGGGAGCCAGGCACCCAAAGTGAAGGCCAAGAGAAGAGAGTTTTAAGAAGCAGGGAGTGATCAATTATGTCAAACACTGCAGAGATGGTCAGGAAAGACGTACCCTTTGGATTTTACACTGGAGAGAACATGTATCACTTTAGCAATAGCAGGTTTTGGCTTGCGGTGAGGAGAATACAGAGTGAGATGGGCTAATGAGGAAGCGGAGGCAGACTGTGTAGGCAGTGCTTTCAGGAAGCTTGGCTAATGACGGTATATGGGAGAGGGTGGAAACTAGTGAGGGCAATGAGGTCAAGGGAGGATTTAGTTTGCTTTTGTTTGGAGAGCCATTTGCCCAAGTGGAAAGCTAACACAATGATCCACACAACGGTGGTGGGTTGAAGATATGGGAAAGAAATGACAATATTAGAAGAGTAATATTCCTGAGCCCCCAGGGAATGTTGCATCTAGAGCACAATGCAAGCCATACATGTAATCTTAAATATCTTTGTAAATATGTTAGCAAAAGTAAAAACAAAGAAGTGAAATTAATTTCAATAACATATTATGCCCCACGCAAAATATTCAAAATATTACCCTTTCAGCATGTAATCAATGTAAGAAATTATGAATGAGATATTTTACATTCATTTTTATCCTATTTTACACTTATAGCACATTTCCCCTCAGACTGGATACATTTCAAGCACTGAATAGCCACATGTGGCCGTTGGCTACCATATTGGACAGCCCAGGTCTAGAGCACAGGTAGAGGCATTGACCTCTGATGGAGTAAACAACATTTTCTCCCTTGAAAGATAGAAATGAAAAGCTGCAGAAAGGTTTGAAGATTTGGTGGTAGGTGAATGAAGGATATTGGGAGGAATTTTCAAGACCATTTAGTACAACTACCAGGACGTTACTTAATCTTTCCATCAACATACTTCTGCCCCTTTGAAATTCCCTTTTACTTCCATAATACATTGAGAAGTCACTGGGCTTCTTGAGTGATAGAAGGTAGGCATATTTTATGTTGGAAAGCCTCCCATAGTATATTTTAAGAATCCCCTTTTAAGCACCATAAGGGCTATTTTTATACATTGTCTTCTCATACCTTTGGAGAGACAAAGCATCTTTCAGTGGCAAAGCAAGTGTAAGTTCTCGGTCCTAAGCCCAGTCTTGCCATTCACACTTCACTGTGCTGGGCAGTTCCCTTCATAGGGATGGATGGTCTGAGCAACAAGCATAAGAAAGATAAAGAGACCCTGCTAGGTATCTAAACGGCCACATGCATCATCAATAGTGATCAGAACAACAATGACAATGATACTCACAGGCCCGGCCACATCCTCCTGGTGCTGGCAGTTGATGCCCCCTCAAATCTATGTTTCACTCATCTAAGGATCAGCAAAACCCCAAGTGTGAGTCTGCCTAGGCCTTTTCCTCCTCTCCCTTCAAACCCACATGTATCTTGAGGTAAATCTAATCCACATGTTTCTGATTCATTTACACTTAACTCATCAAAATGTTGTTTTCTAACAGCTATTTGATGGCCAAAAACTCTTTCTTAAAGCTCCTTTCTTACAAATAGGATGTTGTGGTTTGCCAAGAGAAAAAAAATAAAGTTGGGCCCCCAAAGGTTTGAGTCTGACTCAAAACTAAGAAATCATGAAGTTTGGACCAAATTTGGCCAGAAGCTTTCTTATTATTCCTCATAACCTTTCTTCCCTAGGTGATTTTTCAACTCTCAGTTCAGTGATAGACAAAGTGACAATGCTTACGCCAGGCAGGGTGCTGGTCCAGGATTGCATTTGACGCTGGTTGAACAAGAAAATAGGATGCATTCGCAAGGGACATTTTTCAGTCAATTCACTTTTCCTCCCATGAAATTCCCTTTACCTCCGTGGTTTACAGTGGGCCTCTTGTCCACTAAATGGCAGCTCCTTTACTCACCCCAGGGCGCTTTCTGCACACACAAACTGCTCCCCTCGGGTGGGGGCTATTCATGGTACTTGGAACCATGCTTCTTTCTTCATTTCCTCTTCTCAATGAAAGCTCTGTGTCAAAGGTTTCAGGAAAACAAAAATCCCAGAGCATGAAGAATTTCATGGCCCTGCAAAGAAACAGAAAATACATTAGGTCAGATGTTAGGCTGATAAACTCACCAACTCCCTTTAACTTAAGACTTTAATTAAAATGACCCCTGTAAGGGGGATTAAAAATAAACACTCATTTATGGTTTCTCTCTGAAATCCTGTAAAATCGACATGAAAACACTACTTCTGGTTTATTGTAGCTTCCTAAGACACCCTGGCCGGACGGATTTTATTCCTGCCATTTGGAACTAAGACAAATCTTCAGCAGCCCTCACAGGCATAGATACTCTGATCTTCCTCCATGTTTGTTTCTCTTTGGGCAGCTTCCAGACACGGGCCATTGGACGCATGTTACACTAGCAAGATGAGTTTATGAGGTCTCTCTGCTGTAGGAGCAAACTGTGTAGTCTGGCAGTAGTAACTAGGACACAATAAATGTCCAAAAAGTATGTGTTGAATTAATCTGTATCAACAAAACTCAGTGGGTCTACGGATCTAGAGGAATAGAGAAGAACCATATTCATGGTTTGCAAAGCAAGGGAAGAAATGAAAAGTGTGGTGGAATGAGGAGAAACGCAGAGAGAAGGTACCTAGTAAAGTCATTTTGCAAACAACTCCAACCATTGCCTCTCTTCCCAGCAAGCAATGAATGACAATTTCTAGAAAGCTTTACCAAGGTGACACTGGATAAGACAGGATAAGCCAGATTTTGTGACATATACCAATCTAGAGCTATTTTGTTATATCTTCGTGGAGCAAAGGCAGAAGCCCACACCTTGGTGTATCTGAAATTCCCGCTGGGAAGACAATAGGGTAATGGAAGAAATAAGGCACAGTCTTTGGACTGGGAAGGAAGATTTTCCTGTTTCTCTCAGGCCAGTAGTTCACTGGGCCCAGACTGTAAGACACGGATATCCTGGATTGATTCCAGTAGTGAGGATGAGCCATCCCTGGGAAAGTGGCAGGAGCCAGCAGCAACAGCAATGTAGAGAGATGGCCAGTTTCTGGGCAGCCAGGACGTAGGGCAGCAGCTGTGATGCCCTGCAAACTCAAGCAGTGAGGCCCAGTACCAGTACCAGTACCAAACATCTGGTGTACCAGTGCCAGTAGGAAGGTCAAGAGCAATCAACCCTGCCTGTGAACTTGAGGTGAGCAGCGCCTCACCCTGAGTCTGGAGTCAAGTCATCACCAGCCAATACCCACATGAGACAGCAGAGAGGCAGTATCAGATTATTCCATGCTCAGCCAGAAGCAAGATCAGAAGATGGAACCTGAGGGTTTGTTCCAATCACAGCCTTCTGCAAACCTCTCAGAGCATCTGAGTGACATTTTGGAGATGGTTCTGTCCAGAAAGTCTGCAGGCATGAACTCATGTTCTCACAATCTTGGACTTTAAGAAAGCATAACTTGGTTCTTTAGAAAGCCTTGGAACATACGTAGGTGACATGAATAATGCCATCCTTAGGAGCCCCAGCCAACTATTTAGTTCCCTTATCTAAGACTGGCACTTTAGGATTCCCCCACATTTGACACCACCTTTCTGTCATCTTCTGCCATCACGTAGAATCTTTTCCTGATGTAAAAGGATCAGAAATGAAGGTTAATATGTATTTTTTTTTAATGTAAAAAGAAGGCAGCCGGGTGCGATGGCTCATGCCTGTAATACCAGCACTTGGGGAGGCCAAGACAGGTGGATCACGAGGTCAGGAGATCGAGACCATCCTGGCTAACACGGTGAAACCCCGTCTTTACTAAAAACACAAAAAAATTAGCCGGGCGTAGTGGCGGGCGCCTGTAGTACCAGCTACTCAGGAGGCTGAGGCAGGAGAATGGCGTGAACGCGAGAGACAGAGCTTGCAGTGAGCCAAGTTCGCGCCACTGCACTTCAGCCTGGATAACACAGCGAGACTCCATCTCAAAAAAAAAAAGACAAAGCTTGTGTACCTTGAGTTATACTCCTCGATATCCACAGATTTTCCAACCTGGTGAGGTATCGACACTTCCTTGAATTAACTCCTATTCTACGTTCAAGAGGATTACAGCTATCGCACTTGGGGTCTCCCTTTGGGATGCTCCTCACATGTACCTGGTAGGCCCCTGGCACCCGGCCCCCTATTTTCTGTCTGCTCTTCATGAAGAGTGGTTGAGCTCCCCAAACTCTTCCTGTACTCTTTGGGCTAGGGAATCTTCCCACATCTCATTCAACAACATGTTAAAAATATCGCTTGCTGCTCACCAACTAATGGAGATGACAGAAAAAAAAATCTATCATTTGTCATTTCTGCTCCCACCATGTCTCCTGAAAGGAGTGAATTCTGGAAACCAGAAGATCTTTTTAATAAGCTGAGCCCTGCGTTATGGTTCTCAAAATAATGGGCTTGCACATGTTGATGGCAATGTGATGAAAGACGTTTCCCAAAAGCCTTTCACCAGGACTCACAATGTGAAATACATTTTGCACTATAGTCCCCCACCAACACACACCATTTTAATTTCATTTTTTAAAATTTATTTCATTTTTAAGAAATGACAGTGTCACCCACTAAATTGATTTCACAGCTCACTATTGGTTTATGATCCAGTTTGGAAAATACAGAAGTAGATTTGGGCAGGGGTCTGAGTGTGTGTGTGTGTGCAAGTGTGTGTGTGTGTGTGCGTGTGTGTGTGTGACAGATTGTGTGTGTGTGTATGTGAGAGAGACAGAGAGAGAGAGAGATGGGAGAAAGAGACACAGAAGTGGGTCGGGAAGGGTCAGGAGAAAGGAAGGAAAGGTCTATAGCCTAAGGGTAACTTTGGAGTAGATGGTACATGTTTTTAATGAGGATTTTTATTAGTCTCCCCTCTTGATTTCCAGTAAAACCTACATTCCTCAGTGATGCTCCATGGAGTGGATTAGCCTGGGGGACAGGGTGTATAACAAAGAGTTATGCCTGATTCAAGGTTGGCAGGGAATGAAACCAGAGGCTGCCCAGGAGAGCAGAAGTGTGTGGATTGTGTATGTCAAACGGCCAACTCTCCAAATTTCATAGAATTCCATGCACTGAGAAGTCAGCAGAATTTAGAGAATGGCAGGTGAGGGTGATAGAAAGAGGGAAGGCTGGGGAGCCATGAGGACTGGATCTTAATCTAGGGTGGCCTCTAAGAAGTCACTTTGCCACGTGGGCCTCATCATCACCTAGAAGAATGGAAGAATTTTAAGATTTGTAAGATCCTGTCTGCCTTGAACTTTCAATGATTGCTACATTGTGTTCTTTATCCTTAAGAGCTCACTTCGGCAGCACATACACCTTATCCTTTAGTTATTTACAGTCGTTGAGATATCCTTCTTATGGACCAAATAAAATGTCATTGTTTATCTCCTTTGATTTTTTTATTATACTTTAAGTTCTAGGGTACATGTGCACAATGTATATCCTTTGAATTTTATGCCAAATTAAGGCTCTGTCTTTGAGACATCTCCTCTGACACTTCCATACATGATGTGCTTGCCCCCTTGCCACAGATACACATACCCTCATGTACATGTATGTGAACACACAAACACAGACTGTAGATGTACTGGGTATTTGGCTGGGGGGACTGTGGGTGCACTGGTCATCTAGTTGTGGGGACTATGGATGAACTGGTCATCTAGTAGGGGAGACTGTGGATGCACTGGTGGTATGGTTGGGGAGACTGGGGATGCACTGGTCATCTGGTTGAGGGGACTGTGGATGTACTGGTCATCTGGCTTGGGGGACTGTGGATGTACTGGTCATCTGGCTTGGGGGACTGTGGATGCACTGGTCATCTGGCTACTGGTCATCTGGCTTGGGGGACTGTGGATGCACTGGTCATCTGGCTTGGGGGACTGTGGATGCACTGGTCATCTGGCTTGGGGGACTGTGGATGCACTGGTCATCTGGCTTGGGGGACGGTGGATGCACTGGTCATCTGGCTTGGGAGACTGTGGATGCACTGGTCATCTGGCTGAGGGGACTGTGGATGCACTGGTCATCTGGCTGGGGAGACTGTGGATGCACTGGTCATCTGGCTGGGGGGCTTTGGATGCACCAGCCATGTAGTTGATGGGACTGTGGATGAAGTGGTCATCTGGTTGGGGAACCGTGGATGCGCTGGTCATCTGGTTTGTGGTACTGTGGATTCACTGGTCATCTGGTTGGGGAGACTGTGAATGCACTGGTCATCTGGTTGAGGGGAGTGTGGATGCACTGGTCACCTGGCTTGTGGTACTGTGGATTCACTGGTCATCTGGTTGGGGAGAATGTGAATGCACTGGTCATCTGGTTGAGGGGAGTGTGGATGCACTGGTCATCTGGTTTGTCCCTCCATGTCCCTCTCCACCTGATCTCTGCCCTGAGGCTGATGTGAGTGTATACCCCACCAGTAGTCTCCTGGATCTTCTACTGCCCACTTGGTTAGTGAAGAGCCCTGATGGGGTTAGGAGAAAAAAAGAAGGATGAATTCTGGGTATTTATTCTAGCTAGGTATCCTGGAAATTTGTTCCCCCACTTCCCTCCCTGTGAGTCTGCCCTGAGCTGCTCTGTCCCTCACTCTTCTTCTCAGAACTCTCTTCCTTCTGGTTCTGGCAATGTCTTCTCCTTGCCCCTCTCTCCCCTGTCAGTCTGGCAGTGGCAATGACTCTGTTGCTTCCAGCCCTTGTTCCTGCCCCCTCCCTTGTGGCTCCTCTGCATGTCCCCTGCACCTGTATAACAAATAACCTCTCACAGAATTTGGACAATTCTAATTGGAGCGCATCATCTGTCCCTGTTGACACCTTATACAGTGTAAGAGTCACAAAAGGTCTCTACACTTCATCCTTGGAAGCTGGTGACAAAAAGAAGTTAATGAGATTTTGGTTGCTTTAGAAGCCAATAGTTACAAATTTAAAAAAAATACATGTTTTCTTAATCCAGTCTATCGTTGTTGGACATTTGGGTTGGTACATATACACCATGGAATACTATGCAGCCATAAAAAATGATGAGTTCATGTCCTTTGTAGGGACATGGATGAAACTGGAAAACATCATTCTCAGTAAACTATTGCAAGGACAAAAAACCAAACACCACATGTTCTCACTCATAGGTGGGAATTGAACAATGAGAACTCATGGACACAGGAAGGGGAACATCACACACCGGGGACTGTTGTGGGGTGGGAGGAGGGGGGAGGGACAGCATTAGGAGATATACCTAATGTAAATGACGAGTTAATGGGTGCAGCAAAACAACATGGCACATGGATACATATGTAACAAACCTGCACATTGTGCACATGTACCCTAAAACCTAAAGTATAATAAAAAATACGTGTTTTATAAAAAGGTAAAATTTTTGTTTTTTAATAATATTAATAAATATGGATTGGGAAAATTAAATAAAGCTAAAATTGGTGATAAAGGTATTAGAGAAAATATCAGTTCTTGAAACGGCACAAAAGCTTGAATCACAAATTTATCAATAAACTCATGAATTTCGATAAATGCTTGTATCCCTTACGGTCATATGAGTCACATAGGGCACTATGTTGAGCCTCTTCTCTGTTAAAAATATACTGTGTAAATATTATATATACATACATACATTACATATGCGTGCACATAAAAGCCCACCCACAATGAGGAAATACAGTGATTTATGCTATGTATCCGTTTACATGATATACCATTTTATTTGGCTAAGAGTATTAAAGAAGAAACAAATATTGAGCATCTCATTGATTACGGGCATATGTAATTCAAATCATATGTTGGGATAGTGATGATTCCATAGTTTATTTCTCAAAAGTTGTGTGACTATCTAGAACATCATAGGAGAAAAAAGGATCTTAAGCTAAGTTCGTAAAAAGATACAGAAAACTCTGAATCCTGAATATGCAGTCGGATTATGAAAAGCATATGGCCAGGGCCCTCTGTTCATCTCTCCATTTCTTAAAAGAATTGTTCACAGCACTTAGCTCAGAGTTGTACACCTAACAGATAACTGAAGTATGGACCTGACTGTTGATCAAGTTACATTAAGCCAAGTTAAGACCTTACTATAATTCTTTCATGTACACACACACACACACACACACACACACACACACATCTGCAGTCAGATTAATGCTTCATTTATCTGACATTATTTTTGTACATTTCCCAAGTAAATAAAGCTCATTCATTTAAAGTTACATTTCTTTAATTGGGATCACAAAACTTTCTAAAAGAAAATACACACTACTCTACCTTCTTAAACAGAAAATTCTCAACATGGTACAGACTGTAAACAGTGACTCATGATGGTTCCAATTATGAGCATCAGTCATTTTACTTGGCCCTCACATTCTGTTGAGAATCTTTTCGCGATTGTCAGGCTATTTATTATCTTTAAGCTGCTTTCTAAACAGCGGAGGCAGTGAGGCCTCTCTCCTTCCTAACAGCCCCTTACATCTGCTGACAACTTTTGTCCCCAGAAAAAGCCTGACATTTGGTCTCTGAAGAAAATATGTTTTCTGCCTGGGAAGGATCCAGGTGTAGGATTGAGCCTGAGGATTGAAACAAATCTTTTGGTAACTGTAGCCATCACCCTGATTAGAGTCTTAGGGAACCAAAAAGGCAGCTCCACCCAGGAGTAAAATACACTGAAGGGCAATACTCCCAGACTACAGCCCTCCTTCTTTTGTCCCTCTAGGGTTCTCCCGGCTGCTCCATGCCCTTTTACCCATGGAGAGGCCCGTGCCCTGCCCACTTAATCAGAGCCCACAGCCTGCTCCCCTATTTATGGGAGAGGTTTGTTGGGTGAACAGCCTTGTCGTACAAAAAAAACAAGGAAACCTTATGACCAAAGATCATCTCATGTTGAAGAAAAGCTGATTCCATAAAAGGATTGGATGAATAAAGACGTCAGTGGTAATTCAGAGAATAGAAATGGTATTTTTTAAAAGTATAATTAGTATTCACAGAGAGTTTTAAGAAGATAATGCATTCAGAAACCTAGAACAGGCTATACAAAAAAAGAGAATCATTCAAAGAACAAGAAAGAATAGTTGGAAACTTTAAAAACAGCAATTTTCAAAATAAAACAGCCGTATCAACAATAAAACAAAAGTGCCTAAAGATGAGGGTGATGGTCTGGAATCTACAATGAAGCAAACCGCTCATAATGTAGAGCAATAAGACAATGAAATGGAAAATGTAATAAGAAAGTTAGGAGACAAACAGGAGAAATCTACCCGATCCAGTATATGTCCAATAAAAGTTTTAGAAGATGAGAACAGAGACAAGGGAGGGGAGAAAACAATCAAAGAAAGGAGGAATAAACTTTCCCTAGCTTGGGGAGCAATAAGAATCTGCAGATTGGAAGGGGTTCATAAGATCTCAACAAAATGCCGTAAAAGGTTCCACCCTGGGGATAGGAAATATTACAGTATTTTAAAAAATAAAAAGAAAACTTTAAAAGTTTCTAAGAGAAAAAGTTTTTATAAGGGAACTTGAATCAGACTAACATCAGACTACTTGTTGCTAACAGTAGATGCTAGAAATCAGTTAAGTAATGCAAATATACACATTTGGAGAGAAGCAAGGGACCCAGAAAATGCACCTGTGTATCATGCAAGGAAGCTGGAGGAAGACACTGCTAGTTATTTGCCCAATATAACTATTACCTTCTTTTCCTAACAGAAACCCGGTTTCTTGGGGCAGGGCAGTGGGTAACCAATGTACCCAGCTAGAATTATTTACATCACCAGACTCTCTTGAAGCTAAGAGTGGCCAGATAACCCAGTTGTGGCCAGTAAGTGTAAGCGGAAGTTGAGTTTGAATTGAAAGTTTCCAGATGCCTTTTTCAAAAAAACAAACTTACCATCCTGTTTCATGCCTTTGCCCTTTTCCCACCTCTGTTTTAGAATGTGGACTTGATGTCTAGAGGCACACGCTGTCTTGCGAATAAAAGCACCGAAGCCTATTGTAAGGAAGCTAATAGAAAAGGATGGAGAGAGCCTGGGTCCCTGATGAAAAGCAAAATCATAAAAATATTAAAAGAAAGGTGGGGAGATTTTAAAAATAATTTTAGAGGAAAAAAACTATTATAAGTATGACACAAAATTCAGAAGCCATAAAAAGATTTAAGGAAAATTTTAAATTTCTATATCAGAGAAAATAGCCGCACAAAAAGTCAAATAATTACTGATGAAATGGAAAAAACATAATTGTAACTCATATCATAAAAAGATAATTTCCTCAACATATAGTGAAATTCCTAAGAACTGCTACAGAAAAAAAAAAAAAAAAAAAAAGGACTTAATTAGAAAAACAGGCTCAGTGGCTCACGCCTGTAATCCCAGCACTCACTTGAGCCCAGGAGTTTGAAACCAGCCTAGGTAACATAGTGACACCCTGTCTCTACAAAAAAATACAAAAAAAAAAGACAAATATGCAAAAGAGAAGAGCATAAGAATCATTCTTTGCCTAGCCCTAGATCCTGAAGATTTGCTTCTGTGTTTTATAAAAGTTTTATAATTTTATGTCTTATATTTAAGGCCACTAGCCATTTTGAGTTAGTTTTTGTGTGAGATATGAGACTTAGATCAAGGTTCTTTTTTATGGGGGAGCTGTTGTGGGTGCCCAATTGCTCCAGCACCATTTATTGAAGAGGCTATCCTTCCTCCAGGAAATTGCTTTTGCACTTTCATCAAAAATCTGTTAGGCATATTTGTGTGAATCTATTTCTGGGTTCTCTTATTATATTCTGCTGATGTATGTGTTTATCATGCCATCAATACCACACAGTCTGGATTACTGTAACTATAAAATAAATCTTTAAATCAGGTAGTTGATTCTTCAACACTTATTCTTTTTTATTTTTTTAAGACAGAGTCTCATTCTCTCGCCCAGGCTGGAGTGCAGTGGCGCAATCTTGGCTCACTTCAACCTCCACCTCCAGGGTTCACGTGATTCTCCTGCCTCAGCCTCCTGAGTAGTTAAGATTACAGGCACCCGCCACCACGCCCAGCTAATTTTTAATGTTTTTAAGTAGAGATGGGGTTTCACTGTATGTTGGCCAGCTGGTCTCAAACTCCTGGCCTCGTGATCCACCCGCCTCAGCCTCCCAAAGTGCTGGGATTACAGGCGTGACCACCGTGCCCGGCCCTTCACCACTTATTCTCATTTTTCAAAATTGTCTTAGTATTCTAGTGGGGTTTTTTGCCTTTCCATATATATTTTAGAATAATTTTGTTTATATTTACAATGAATATCTTACTTGGATGTGGTAAGGGATTGAGCTAAACCTGTATATCAATTTGGGGAGGACTGACATCTTTACTCTGCTATTGTACTATTCATGAACACAGTATGTTTCTCCATTCATTTAGATTGTCTTTAATTTCTTTCATTACCATTTTATACTTTTCAACATACAAGTCCTGAACATGTTTTGTTAGGTTTCCATGTAAGCATTTTATCTAGTTTGAGCACTTATAAATAGTATTGCATTTTGCTGTCCACGTGCTGTTTGCAAGTATATAGAAATACAACCGAGTTTTATATGCTTATCTTACATTTTGTAATCTTGCTGAAATCATTTATTAGTTCTAGGAGGTTTTGCTTATGGATTCCTTAGGATTTTCTACGTAAACAATCATATCATCTACAAATAGGAACAGTTTTATTACTTCTTTTCTAATCTGCAAGCCCTTAATTTTGTTTTTCTGCCTTATTACACTGGCTAGATCCGTCGGCATCATATTGAATAAGAGAGGTAAGAGTAGCCATCCTTGCCTGATTCCCAATTGTAGGAGGAAAGTATTCAGTCTACTACCTTTAAGTATAATGGCAGAGGTAGGTTTTTGCAGATCATCTTTATTAAGTTAGGGAAGTTGCCTTTATCCCTATTTTTCTAAGAGTTTTTCATGAATGGGTGCTGAATTATGTCAAATGTTTTTTCTGGATAATTGATATGATCCTATGATATTTTTTCCTTTAACCTGTTTATATAATTAATTACACTGATTAATTTTCAAATATTGAAACAGCATTGCATCCCTAGAAGGTACAAAAATCAAGGATTATTCATGTAAACTGGTTGTGGTATCTTTGCACCATCCTTTCTCTGACCTCACCACACTTCCTCATGGGCTGGAGAGGTTGCCAACGCCAGCTGTGGTGGACACTAATTCAGGCAAGGACTGCTAGGCCATGGAGCTGGCATGTGTCATGGGGCAGCCAGTGTTCCAAGCAAGGAAGTGCCATGGATGCATCAGGCTCAGGGGAGAAGTGAGATGTGCCCTCCATGCCAAGCTTGCTGCCTGCAGTGCCCAGTGAGGCACCAGCCTTCAGTTGGCCAACAATTCCTACTACAGAACCATGTGGTTGGTTAATTCTGACTAACTATGCTTACAACCATGCAAAGCAGGAAGGAAGAATGTATGCAGCTATTATTGGAATGTAGTACTCATGCATGGAAACTCTCATGTTTGCTTACTTTGCCTTGCTACACTCTGAGAACTCATTCTGCATTTTTATTTGTGTGGAATAAATTCTCTTCAACAAATCCCAGACTTTGCCACATTTATCCAGTGCTAAGTCATAAAAATACCCATAGACCTTGAATATTGCTAACAGGTTAGGATAATGTGTCTGTGGGAGATGAAACTTGGAGGTAGCTCCTTCTAGCCCAAATTCTACATAACACTTAAGCAGCCTGGAAAAAACAGGCAATATCTGGTGCGCAAAAGATCCTTCTCTGAATCTAGGACCTCTAGAGAAGCCAGAAAACAGAGGCAAATCTCCATTCAGAAGCAGAGGCCATCTGTAAATCTAATTCTCTCACATTAGTCAGCAAGAAAGGAATTCATACATGTCTAAGAAAGTGGAAAAACACTGTTCAGCATTTTAAACTGAAAGAGCTCTGTTTTCTATGTTTTTCCTCTAATTAGTGTTTCTTAGACTTTTTCCATTATGTCTCACTCTAAAGAGCCTTTTTAGACACATATTTCCTAAGTGTCTCCCTGTCTTCCCCATGAAATTTGAGTATCATAGATATACTGTAGATATTGTTGGGTAAAGTTGAGTTTGAAGAGCCACAAACCAGTGTGACATCTAATTCCCTCCCCAGTCAATCTTAGCCCCTTCGGAGCAATATTGCCCCTGTTGAGAATGCATGTCCTAAACGAATAAGTGCCAAATTGTTCACTAGAGCAGAAGAAAGGAATAGTCTAAAACCACCTCTAAGGTTGCACCAATATCCTGTCCTCAGAATTACAATGACAATAATTCTCCTTTATCTGAGTGCAACTATTAGTATGCATTAGTCCAGACTCAAGTAAAAAGGGATTTATTTCTATTAAAGAAATGTCAGGAAAGCTGGTGTCAGGGAGTCTTAAAAGGCCTGTTAAGTCATAATCAGGCAGCTACCTTCCCATCTTCAGTCTCTTCTGGGAACATGAGATACCTTCTAAGTAAGTTCTAGGTGAAGGCTCTCACCTGTTCCTGCCCAGGGCTGTGCACCTCCTGCACAGGTACAAATGCCTGAGTATCTCAATCACACAATCTTCCAATGTTCCTTTGCTGTTAGATAAGAGTTATATGGAGCCATTTGTTGCAATATTTGATGGCTGGACTCCGATGCCATAGTTTAGTGGACCAGCTTAATTTAAAACATTGTAAAAATCTTGGAATTATGTTTTGGGCTCAGAGTCTAACAGACTTTTGGTAACTGAACCATGCCACATGTATCGGGGGTGGCAACTGTTGTATATTAAAGTTGTACATCTGATTTTACTCAGATGTGCTTCTGTGACACATTTCCACTGGAAGCGGGGAGCAGTCACCATGGTGTCAGGTGGCAGGGAAACTGAAGCTTTGTTGTGGCAGCTCAGTGTACTGGGAGCTAGGATTTTCAGGAAAGACAGTTGCTGAGTTTGAGGAAGCCTCTAACATTCTCTCCACAAACTGATTTAATGAGGAATCTTGATTCATTAGATAATAAACATAAAATGGATTCTTTTATCTAGTGTCTGTTACCAACCGGGCTCCGTTGAACTACCCTTTTCCCTTGGTGGGGGCACTCTTAGCAACACCCAAGAGGACAACATGCCTTTCCTGTTTCATTTCAGTTCTCTAAGAGTCAGTGCTGTCAATATTAAATCTCCAATTCCATATTCAAGGGGTAGTGCTTCTCCTTCCACCTTCTCAGCCTCAGGGAAGACTGTGCATGGAGCTTGACTGGATTGGCCAGGGGTGTACAGTGAAACACAGTCTCTCTCACGTGCTTCCTTCCTCCTGTTCTCTCCTCTTGTGTTGGAATGGAGAGCAGAGGAAGAGAAGGTGTGTATCTAGTATGTGAATGTCACAGTGAGCTTTCAGACATCACCTTGGTTGGTAGTAACTGCTGACTTCATTCATTATCTATGAAATCAACCTCATCAAGTGGTAGCTCCAACAGCCATGCTGACAAAAAACTCTTCTAGGCATAGGTGGTCTCCTGGAGACTAGGCCACATCTTTCACTTGTTCTCCAGCCAATGGGTTCATCCACTTGCTCTGATGCCCCGAACTCCTTTGGTCTTTGGCAAGACTGTTGAACCAAGTCCCAATCCTTACCTTCCTAACCCCAAATCTGGGGCCCATGACGTGTACAGGATCTGTTTTCCATCCTCTCAGGAACCAGGATCCCTAGAGGGACAGTCTTTGTTGCTGCCTGGTAGCACACCATGCCATCTCTTTCTGCTGCTTTGGTAGCCCAGATATGGGCTCTCAAGCCTGGTGACTGGATGCCACCATCAGGAAATAAAAAGCACAACTCCTTCTGCAGTTGGATTTACTTTCAAGAGTCTGCATAAAAGTGTATGAGTGGTGCTCCATCCTTTGACTTCAAAGAGAGCAGAAGCCCTCTGGGAAGGGGAAGGGAGAATGGTGTGGGGGCCACATAACACTCCCTTATATAGGCAGTTTTATTCCACTCCTGGTTGCCCTTTGATAGCTATGGGAAGAAGGGATGGGGAATAATAGAAGCCACTCTTCTCAGCAGCCCAGTGGTGATGTCTGACCCATTAATGACAAGCAAACAGGACCTCCTTCTCCCTGTTGTCTCCCTTCCAAAGCCTTTGACTCCTTTGCCCCCATCATAATGACTTGCAAATGTGCCTTTAGGTTGTTGTCATAATAGATCTGGCCACCGCTCCACCTGACCTCAACTCCATTGTTCAAATCCGCTTGGCTTGACCTTAGTGACTCAGTCCAAATTGTCAAGAGAGGGACTCCAACTGGCTCTGCTTTGGACAGAGGTTCATGAGGGAATCAACCCGACATGGACATAAAAGCAGATCACCAGGGAAGAACATGTCTTCCTAGGTCTGTTTATTCATCAAAGATTATGGCTGGGGTGACTGTATCATAATATCAATGAAACTTATGCATTTTAGAGAGTGAAAGGGACACTCTTCCCCAAGGCCAACAGGCATAATCTGGGACTTTCCTGAATAAACCAGAATGGATGTATGCCCTACACAAAGGAACTTCCAAAGAAGGAAGCATAGCTAGATAAGTACACAAGGTACACTGGTGCCACAGCAAATCACATTCAGCCTGCAGCAGAGGGTGAGACCATTGTTTAATCATCATTACTGTGTTGTAAATAGGTTCATATTTGATGATTTTCTATAAAAATATGATTCATATAGCTAGAGAAATAGAAAAGATATATAAAGATTAAAAGTATCACCGTCTCCCCATCTCTCTTCACATTTTAAAACTATACTTTTTATTTCTTTAAATTGTCATACTGTAGTATAATATGTAAACACATAGCGTATCTCATTGTTGAGCCTTGTATTTATGAGTGTTCAAGTTGCTTTATCTTTTTTCTTTATATGACTATATTATTTTAATTACAATATTGGCTGAGTTATGGTGATTTCTCTGGAAGGAAATCCACACCCCCACCTTGTTCTGTGGGAGAAGCTCTAATGCCAGGCATTTCCCCTCTCAGGGTGGCAGCCACCTGAATCTCAGACATAAAGCCTCAGAGTATTTAACTTGGCTTGCAAGAGTCTCCTTGCAAACTCATACTTAATGAAGACAGGAAAATTATTACAGAGGTGTTCTTGATGGCATTCAGAGTAAGGGCACATCTGCCATTGGTCAGTGACAACAGGGCACACCCCTCTATGTGTCTCTGCCAACCTCAGGCTCTCGGAATTTCCCTGAGGTCCTGTTGGTCAAAAACCCAATAAACAGTCCAGGTTGTTTATTGGAGAGGGGCTCTGCCTCTCACCCACCATTCACCATTGCCCTGGGTGGCCTGGCCACCCTTGCTTTCAGGTTGGGAAAATAGCAAATTCAGGTTTATGCGATGCACTAAGTTGTCACCTGTAAGAAAACAGAGAGAGAGAGAAAGCCTCAAGAAATCAGTTCATCTGGGCATGGAAAGATGAATGCATTTAGGTTACAAGGACCATAAATGGATTATAGGTTTTGTTTTGTTTTTAAGATTTCAGAATGTTTTCATGATGGTTTAAGCCCATACAAATATCATTTTTTAGACCACAGGTTGGCAAAGTATGCCCTGTGGGCCACATCTGGCCAGCAGCCTGTTTTTGTAAATAAAGATTTATTGGAACACAGCCACACTTGCTTGTGTACATACTGTCTGTAGCTGCTTTTGTGCCACAAGGCAGAGTTGAGTAGTTGCAACAGAGAACATATGTTGGTCCACCAAGCCTAAAATATCTGCCATCCAGCCTTTTACAAAAAAATTTGCCAACTCCCGTTTTAGACCAACATTGACACAATCTCATTTTCCTCACTAATTTAACATGAGGAAGTTTATATATTAATGCAAAAATAGAACACATGGCCCTTCCTCAAAATGTACCCCCTCTCATATCTTATAAGCGTGTTACTGCTTTTCTATACAAGAAGCATGTTTTAGAGTAGCGGTAAAGAACAGAGAGTTTGAGTCCTGACTCCATGCTCTCCAGCCGTGTGACTTTGGGCCCGTTCTTCAGTCTCTCATGCCTCAGTTTTTCTCATCTGTATACGGGGATTGTGATGAAGATTAAATGAATTGATACACGTAAAGAGTCGAGAACAGTCCCTTCCCATAGTGTGGCCTCAATGAGCATTGGCTTCTAATTGTTTGCTTTGTGCTACAATTGACTTCCAGTGAAACACACATGTATCAGAAAAGGGGCAAGAAGGAGAACATGGAAAAAGAGAATAGAAATCCATTTTGCACTTTAGCAAGATCTAAGATCTACCTAGCCCAGTCAGCCTTTGCTTCCTTCTCGGAGCTGTTTCCCCAGCTTGCTACACTGATTTTTATTTATTTTTCCTAAAAACCATAAAATTTCTGAACTGGATGCATTAGAACATGGCCTGTGGAATGCCTCCTGGAACATCCGAACTAACAGCTGGAGAGAATGACAATTCTTAGTTGCATTGGAAGCTGTTGAATTCACGATTCCCCCAGATCCAGTTATTTCTATTCACTCTCAGGCTTCAGTGAGTTCATTGTTCCTTGGATGGAATCACCAGCTTGGGCTCAGCACCCAGCCCTTTTCAAAGTGCTTAATAAATTAGTGGCTCTCCACATGTACTTACCCATGTGGCACGAAGTGAGACACACAAGGTTAAAAAAAAAAGGCTGATCTGAGTTTGAAAACAGGAAGACTAATCAGGCCTTTGCTCAAAGCAGGTCAGGATAATTTGCCCCAAGCACCCAGCACTGCGTTGTCCCTTGACAGGGCTGCTGAATCAATTAGCCTAATTAAATGAGGTGGAAAATTACTCAGGCAAATAAGTTGCCATGAAAGGTAAGTCTTAATTTGGCCTAAGGGAAAGCAAACAGCTCTCCGGTGTCTTGCCAAAGTCTATGAATGGGGAATAATTGGCAATTTATGTGTATGTGTTTTTAAGGCCGTGGGACAAATATGTTTTTGTTGACAAGCAGCTGAAGCTTTCCCTGGTATAAAGACAGGGTTTCTAATTAAGGGATAGTATAATTATGTGTGTTGGCAGAAATGTCACATATGTACCATGGCTGCAAACATCAGGGGCCTGCGACCCAGCTCATCACAGGGGGTTCAGGCCAAGATGGACCTCTGGGGCAGCACCTCACATCAGGCCAGTCAGTCATTGCTTCCTCCTTGGTAATGTTTCCCCAGCTCGCTACACTGATGAGGACTCCATCACAAGCCACTGGGAAAGATAGCCTATGAAGTTTGAACATGTGTGAAAATGCACCTTCATCTCATAGAATCCACTGCAGGCCTCAAGAATGATGTTGGAGAAGTCTACATTTTTTAGTGTAGGAAGGTAATTGAAATTACGTGATATGAAAAAATATATCTATATAACGGTCTATGTCAGCATGGAGAGTGGAAAGTACGCATCTCCCTCTTCTGCGACTCAGAATCCAATCTCTGGGGCCAGCCTGCCCCAGCTCCATCCTGCAGGGGGAAATGTGAGATCCTTCATTACTGAGGTTCTAGGTTCCTGGGATATCTCAGAAAGGCACATCTCCAAACACAGAAAAGTTCCCTCCCAGTCATGTGGACCGCCTCATGCAGGGTAACTTTGATAAGTTTTTTCACACACACACACAAAAGTCTGCTTTGTATGTATTTCTCAGAAATCTCTTTCTCAAAAGGAATGCAGTCTCGAAAGAAAGTAGGCTGTGGGGAGAAAGAAAATCCCTACAGTTCTGGGTAACTAAAAAATTAAATTATTAAAACAATCACAGCATGTGAACTTCTCCCAAAACCCTATTCCAAGCTTCCCAGTCAGACCTAGAGCAGTACTGTTCAGAGCCCAAGGGGGCAGTGCAGACAAGCAAGGCCAACATGGCCTTCTCGGCCAACTTGGCTTCCTTGGGGTTTTCCTGGCCCCTCCTGTACAGTGCAGCCCTTAAGCCCCTACTGTTTGCTCACTTGTCTGTGAGCCCAGCTTAGCTCCATGCAGAGCTTCTGGAATCCTGGCCTGCGTCTTGCACTCTCCTTCTATCTAGCTGGGGAAGTGAATGATTAGTTAATGACCTAGCATGAGGCAGAACCCAGAGTTCTAAAAGATCCTTGAGAAGAGTGTCCTTGAGGTGATGGGGGAGAGGCTCAACAAGAACCATCTTTTAAATGATTGAGGACCATGGTTGTGTGCCCTGAAGGCACCAGAAAAATTAGTGCCAGCCCTTCTGTATCATGACAGGGCTCTGTGTTTGAGATGGCAAGTTTATGAGGCAGCATAGCATGGGGTTAAGAGTAGGAGTGCCTTTCGCTCTTTCAGTAGCCAGAGGGAAGGAGGGAGGATAGGAGAAAGAAGGAGGAAGGAAGCAGGCAAGGAGTGCTAATAGTAATTCCATCATCACCGTGTGCTGTGCTCTTCACAGACAGTATCTCATTTAAACCTCCCCCAAACCTATGGGATTTATCATTCAAAACACGGCATTTTAAAGTATGCCCTCTTGATTAAATAAAGCTCAAAAGTCATATAATTAAATGTTCCATTTGATCTGTAGCCCTCAGGCCATCCCTGAACTTTACCTCAACTCTGACACCCCCACCCCATCTTGAGCTTTATTCCATCCCAAACCCTCTCCATCCCTAATATGAGGCTTAGAGATGGGGTAGGAGTCAGGAATGTGTTAAGGTGTTTTCCTCAGAAGTTATTGGGGAAATTTTAGAACTGATATTTTTTAAATGGATTTTAATTTTTATTTTATTTATTTATTATTTTATTTATTTAATAGATTTTATTTATTTAATAAATAGATTTTATTTATTTATTAGATCTCCTTAAAAACAAAAGTAATCAATGATTCTTCTAACAAATTAAATAATAAAATGGTAAATGAAGAATAAGTTAATAATTCCTCTCACAAGTTCTGCTTCATGTGATAATTAATGCTAATAGCCCAGTTATTCCTCTCTGCTCTTTCAAATACATATGAGCATCACAGACCTAAATCTATATATCAAAGCTGACATTTTAATGGTTTTCTTTGAGTATCATAAAATTTACTGTGAATGCCAAAAATCTCTACCAAAATGCCAAGTCAAATTGTCACATTACCACTATTTTTCCCATTTTAAAGATGAAGGAACTGAGCTCTAGAGAAATTAAATAACTGGGTCACATTCACACAGCTAGAGCCATGCTGGCTGGCTGGCTTGTGTGCCTGTCTTTCCACCACACAGCACTGCCTCACGTTTCATATGGGACTTGGGGTTGAGCTGCACAGCCTAGAGGTCATCTGCTTACTCATCTTCCTATGCCACTCCCAGGCCAGGGCTTGACCTTTGAGTGTCCGGGATCATGAATCTGCCGGGACAAGTTCCTTCATACCTCATGCCTTAATTTTCCTGTTAATAGCCCAGTAGCTTACTGTGTGGGATTGGTCTGAAGAACAGACGGAAAAAAAAATAGTTCTCATGAAACAAAAATATGAAGTCAGAACAAATGCTTCAAGAAAAAGCTTTCTTTTCTGACAGGTGCCATTTTTCTCAAATCCACATAGATTTAAAATGGGCCAGATGTTGCCTTTTTCAGCATTACACAAGGATCAGGTAAATGGATCCATGGGACCAGTTCCTACTCTCCATTTCCTTTTAAGGTACTTAAATAATATGGGCACGGTCAGTTGTTTAGGGAAAGAGACAAGCTCTTGAGATTGAGGTAATGAGAAGATCCATTGAGAAGAGTCCTAGAGAAGGGCCTGCACTGGACTTTGAAGGTACCCTCGGGCTGCACAATCTTCTCTGAGGCTTGTCAGACTCTGAGATTCCTGACAAAGGTCTATTTTTTTCCATTACTCTTCATCGGTGAGGTTTTCATTTGAAACCTGAATGCACAAACCAAGAGTTCCTTCCATCTAAACTCAAGAAGAGAGCCACATGAGCCAGAGTTGACTCTCTGCATTCAACTTTTTAGAAATGGTAGGGCGGGGGAGTGGCAAGGATTTTGTTTTAGTCTGTTAAGGGACAACAAGCTTCCAAGGTTCCATTTGAGGAACACACAGGAGGCTGAAAAGAACCAGTAGGCAGCTCCTTGTCCTATCCCTGAGGTTACCCATGGATCAAATGATTCTGCTGTGTTCTCTGCCCCCTTCAAGTCTGACAAGCATTGACTGTCCCTTATTTCTTAGGGTCTGTTAAGATTTTTTTTTCAATTTGAAACACATAGCTTAATTTGAAAACAAATGAGTTTTCTTAGAAGAAATAATACTTGTCACCTATTAAAGAGGCTTATTGCATTCCACGCTGAGAAACAAGTTGCCAGAACCAGGGGTTTAGATGGAGACGGGTGGCAATGAGCTGGCTGATGTCTCCTCTCCGGACTTAGCATTTCCAGATCCACTGTGGCCTGACTGTGACATAGCCCTGTGGGCCTTGGCCACCTTGGACCCAGACACACATCTGCCAAGGTGAAGTAACAAATGCTTGTCCAGTCTGGTGATCAGCAGGACAGAGACAGGCACCCAAAAAATTATTTTTGGCTGGGTATGGTGGCTCACGCTTGTAATCCCAGCAATTTGGGAGGCCCAGGCAGGCGGATCACTTGAGCTCAGGGGTTGGAGGCCAGACTGGGCAACATAATGAAACCCTGTCTCTACAAAAATTAGCTGAGTGTGGTGGCCTGTGCCTGTAGTCCCAGCTACTCAGGAAATTGAGGTGGGATGGTTCTCTTGAGCCCAGGAGGTCAAGGCTGCAGTGACCGTGATTGCACTACTGCTCTCCAGCCTGGGCCATATAGTGAGATCCGGTCTCAAAAACAAAGAAACAATTTTTAAGCCAGAAACCTACCCATTCTTAAGTAAAGACAACAAGGATTCAATAACCCTATCTAGACCTTCACCACACAGCAGAGTACGTCGAGCCCCTCCAAAATTGTGCTGCCCAAAGGGGACAGAACCTGCCCAGCAGCCCCTCCACAAGGCTGAGGGGGATGTCCTCCTGTCATTCCAGGAACCCAAAGCAGGCCCCAGGAAATGAGGGCTTTTTCAAAATAGCATCCTGGGCTCCCTTTTTACCTCTCCGTCTCTGCAAAACCTACAAGGCTCTGTGGAGTTGGGTTGGAGCCAAGATAGGATTAACTGGAATTGTAGAAGTTTTCAGAATAAGCAGTTTCCTACTATTAGCAACTTCGCACCCATAGCTAAGGCTCAATCCCCCTTCCCCTTTCTTAGCCAAAAAGGATATATATAATAATTCTGCTTTGTGAGATAAAGTGTGTGGTGTGTGCATGTGTGTGTCTGTAGGTACGCCTGTGCACAGTGGTCCTTGTGAATGCATACACACCTACACACAAGGACTGCACAGCCATATCCCTACCTTCACCACACTGCAGAGATGGACATGTTCCACTCCCCAAATATATATATATATATATATATACACATTTATATATATACACACATATACATATATATACACATATATATAGTAGATACTTACATAAGTGTTTTCAGTACGTGTGTGTTTGTGTGTGTATAAACATAGATAGATATTTATCCCTTCTCCTCTTCCTCATTCTCCTCCAAAGTCTTCATCAAATCTAAAAACTGTTCTTTTCCATTTCTACCCAATCCAGACTTTCTGTTATGTCTGCTTCAAGTGTCACAAAACAGAGGTTAAATTCTGAGCCTCACTGATTCTACCTAGAGCCACTGTTGGGCGCTTTCCTTACTGGCCTTGACCTGTCTGGGATATCGCCTACCAGCAGTCTCCAGAAACATGCCATCAGCCAGGATGCATGGCCCTGCATCTCAAGTGTTTTTTCTGGGTTATGCTATAAATTTTGGCTGAGACATCAACACATGTCAACATGTTACTTTCAGTGACATGTTTTTCTTTTCTCTGTTAGCTTTGGTTCAGGGCTGTAAATCCATTTGGGGAAGCAAAGTGTCCAAGCCTAAGCAAAAGTCATCTAATACGCTTCATGGATTGTGGGATTTCTCCATGCCTGACCCCTCCTTCCATCACTCCCCTCCCTCCTTATTTTCCTTAGAAATTGAAGTGAAAAGGATATTCAGTTGGATATCCTTTAGTGATTAAAGTGATCAAAGTGAATTCAACTGGCAGGGCATAAATGAACACAAACCAATGAGCTCCCAGTGACCTCTGTCTTTGGTTGGATCTTAATGAGATCCCTCCCCGGTACACACATTTGCTGCCTCTAGGGAATTGTAGCCAACTCTCCTTTTGTTCCATCTGAGCTCTGAATTTTCTTTTTTGTCTTTTCATTGACAACAGAGGTCTCTGTCCAGATTTTAACCCCGCTTTGTCTAGTCTCTTCTTTCCTTTTTCATTATTCAAAATATCTTTGATGTGCTTGAAATAGGGCTCTGGGCTACCTGAAACATTCCTTCCAGGCATTCTGAGAGCTCCAAAGACTCTCCTCTTGCCCCAGGGGGGCTGCTTCTCCACTCTCTTCCTTTTGCCCTTGACAGAGTGAGTTCCCTTGGCTGTGCTTTCATTAACTGTAATGGAGAAGGAGGCGCCACAAGCAACTCAGCTCAAAGCTGTGGCTTATGAAGAGTGATCTAAAAGGTGTGCTATACATTCCTCAGGCTGGCTGAAGGTGGCTAGCAGAAAGTCAGTTTATAGGGAACGAAAGAAACATGGCTTTACTGCCTCTCTATTAAAATAAAAAAAAAAAAAAAAAACTCCTCAGGTTTTGAACAAATAATATTAATGTACAGCTTGAACACACATCTTAACCATCAATCTTAAATCTAAATCAGTTTTGGCTGTTCCAAAAACCCATTTGCAAAGGATAAAGACTTACCACGATTAGGGTATCCTAAAGAATTAGTCATGGACTCTGAAGAAATTGATTGCAGGAGACAGCTTACGGCTGTGAAAAGAGCAATAAGCCAGAAATCAGCCAACCAGGATTCTAAACCCAGAACTGTGAGCATGTTATTTAATTACTTTAGGTTTCAGTTTCCTCATCTGCAAAAGGGGAGGGGTGAACTTAAACCTCTAAATTTCCATGGGTTTCAAAAATGTTTTGAACAAGTAAGTAATATTAAAATAAGCCAGTATTCTCCCAGGGCAAATACTTTGCAGGAAAAGTATATATTTATTTGGATATACAAGTTCTAGTGTTTGTTTTAAAAAAATTTTCATTGCTTCATAGTCATACCTTGTATATTCCAGCTTCTGTTAGAAGTCTTTTATGACTCTATCATTCATAAATTTGTCCAAACTCCTTTTTAATCCATTTACATTTCCTGTCTGTACAGCCTCTCAGGGTAATGAGTTCCATAACTTTATTACGTGCTAGGAGAAGTATTATTTCCTTATTTTCCCTAAACTTACCTCAAGCTTCTAAACTGCCTGCTTGCCCTGTATTTCAGAATCTGATGAACAAGTTCACCCATAGTCTTTGCTTTATAAAATGAGATTAAAATCATTTTAGGCTGCTACAAAAAGCAGCGGCCCACCCCACACCTTCCCCTAATTATTACAGTTACTTATACAATAAATGTGGGTATTGATGGCATAAGGAAGTCCTGGCTCCAAATGACTGAGAGTCAGGAGAGCCTCGAGGCCTAAAGTATAACTTTAGAGTCAGACGGGCCGAGGCTCAGATTCCAGCTCTGCTGCTCGGTGGGCAGTCTCTCTGAGCCTCATTTCCTCATCTGAAAAATGGAAAACAGTATTCACCTCAGACTTTGTTGTAAGAGTTAACTAATACAATTTTTGTAATGTGACTAACACAGTGCTAGGTCCATTGTAAATATCTCCCCAAATCGAGTGGGTTTTTGTGATCATTAATGAATGTCAGGACACTAGAAAGCCCTCTAGGTTCTAGAATCATTGCTCATATTGTGAACAGGGCCCAAACAACTGGTTGACAAAGAACAATCTGAGCTTCCATGCAAGAGATGTTGGAAAAGTAGGATTGGAGAGTGAAGTTTTGGACAATAGAAAGTTAGTAGAGTTTAAGAAGAGATCCTTGGCAGCAGATCCACAGAAAACCTACCCTCAGCTTGAACTAAAGTGGCATGAGACATGGAAAATAAATATTTACAAGGTGCTAGAAGAGATTTTAAACCAAAAGAAGGAAGGGGAAGCCAATATGCTCTTTCCAGAGCAATGGCCTATGGGTCTTGAGAGTAGAAATTCCATTTCTAATGCTTACCAATCAGCAGTGCAATCTTAAGCAAATCAATGCCTATATCTAAGTCCAGGTTTCCTTGCACATAAAATGGAATTAGTCTGGTTCACTGACTTACAAACCATGCTCCTTGGAACCGGTATTAGGGAGGAGAGGAAAGAGTTGGGGAATGAGGATAGGATGTGAGTCTTCATCCCTAATTCCATCAAGTAGCCATATTTGTAAAGTCCTAGAATTGACGCATAAAGGAAGATGGCATGGAGTCAAAATTACTCTTAAAAAACCCTAAATCACCCAAATGTTTACTGTGGGAAGTACAAAAGAACCAAAACCAAGTGAGGAAGAGCAGCTCCCATCTCACACTTACTCTGGGGTATGCCGTCATTGAGCCAAGTTTCTCTCTCTCTCTCTCTCTCATACACACACACACACACACACACACACACACACACGTATGTATGATGAAATCTGTTCGAATTTATAACCTAATGCTACTGCAATGAGATTCCATTTAAGATTTAAAATTTGGTTTGTAAAAAGGCTTCTCCGGCTATAAAGAAAAATAATCAATACTGCTAAACTAGACACTGGGGTGCTTTCCACTCCAACAGGCTGGGATTCCAACAAGAAGAATGTAAGCTTGAAATTCAGGATTCTTATTAGAGGGGTTTGGAAAGAATCCATTCACATAAGAAGAAATTGGGACAATTTGTACACCTAATCAGACAACCAACAGGTGCAGGAAATGGAAAGAAAATAAGCCAAAACATGTAAGCATTTCTGGAAGCCTAACAACAATAATAAAAAGAAACACTTGGCATCTAGCAGATTCATAACCAACTGGCATCCCCACAATCAACTAGTTACAAGAAAGGAATTCAGGACACTCTATAGGGTATTCCCTGAAGACATCATCCCAAAGTGTAGCTAGGGCCAAAAAGGCCAATAAAATTCTATGCACATCATCAGCATGATTGCTTTTTTGAAAATATAGACAATTTATGTGATTCCTGAATAAAGGCATTGTGCAACACAACCGGAGTAATTTGCATTGTTCTCATTCCCACGCCCCCTGACCTCGACCCCCAAAAGACGTAATGAGCTGAGCAAGGCAACCCAGAAAACAAAGAGAGAAAACAGAGCAGAAGAAACAAGGACAATGGATTGAGGGAGGGAGAAATGGAGGCAGACTGAAGCATATTAAAAAAAGGAAACTGAAATAATTAAAGTGATGGAAGTTTCTTTAGTTGGGAACATTTAGAAGGGATATTACTAATATCTATGAAATTACAAAGGAGAAAGCAAGGTGGTCATGGGTTTTCCCATGGCTCCCTTCCTTCCTCACACTCATAGGAGTTTAGAAAAAGTAGTTTTGGGGCTAGACTAACAAAAAGCATGCTCTATTTATTCAATAAAGCAATATATATTTAAAGGATACATCACAGGTATTGTGTGATACATCACAGGATACATCACATTTATCCATGGGAAATATATGGAAGTTGTTATTCTGTCAAAAGAATCCAGCAGATGTTATAAATATATTCAAGAAAGGTTAGAAAAATACAGATAAATATGAGAGCTTTATTTAAAGAAAATGCATCTCTTCATATATCTTTGCCCAAAGAATAGTCAGTTTCTTAGGCAGGGGAAGTCGTCTTCTTCAACCAAAAATAAGAATCTGGACAACATTGCTTAAGGGTCTTTGCATTTCCATATTAGTCTGCTAGTATCTGGGGGTAAGGATTAGGTCTTGTATTCCTTCATACCCATCTAATTATCCTGCTAACACAATGCCTTGTATCTATTCAGCGGTAATTAATGTTTGCTGAAACAAATCTAATTGCATAGATTCATTGGAAGAGCTGGTAAATATAGTCTCTCTACAAGCCCTCTTGGTGCTTTCAGTGTTCCCTTTGGATACATAAGATCAATCTCTAATAATCATTACATTTTTGTCATCTGGAGAACGTTCTTTCTTTTTTAAAAAACCTCTTTGAAAAATCCAACCTATTTAGCTTCCCAAGAGTTCCATCTAATAAGCCTTTTAGAAAAGCATGCAATTTGAATAACAACAGAATAAATTCAACCTTTGCCTATTTGTGATACTAGGAAACAGGGCCAATCAATTTCAAAACAAATCTCAGGGTTAGTGCATCCAAATAAAACAGCGGTCAACCAACAATTTTCTTCAGAGCATGACTGTTGGTGCTGAGCCTGAGGAAGAAAAGGGTTATCCATGAGCTATCGGGATTTGTCATCATTTCCTTTGAGGAGCAACCAACCGAGACACAGGAGATAGAAAGTCTCAGCCTAGTTCTATCATCAATGAACTGTGTGACCTCAGGTGAACGATTTAGCCTGTCTGGGCCTCAGTTTCCTCATGTGTAAAATGCAAAGGTTACTGACTAAGGTCATAATACACAAAATCGCAGAATTCTATTTACTTAAATCTACTGATCAAGGAAAATACTGTTTTCAGAATGAAGTTTTGATTTCTAATTTTGAGAAGGTAGATTTTCTATCTTACTCTAACTTAATGTAACAGCTCCACAAGATGTTTGGAAGGCTGGAGAAGAGTGTGTGTGTGTGTGTGTGTGTGTGTGTGTCTGTGTGTGTGTGTGTGTGTGTGTGTGTGTGTGTAATATGGGGTGGGAAAGGTGAAGAGGGTTGGATAAGGCAAGAGTTTAATAATAAGCACCCCTTAGGCTCCCCTCATTCTGGAAGAAAACAGTTTTCTCACATCATACCACATTTCCATGTTCATATTTATCAATGAGACAGCTCTCCAAGATGAAATATTTCTTCTGAGAATTTTCTCAAGGCCCACCTTTTACTCCACCATCAGATGAAAAATTCCTAGAGAATGGAGACCTTAGGCCACCATCCTGAAATGTTTCAAGAAGGAAAAAAGCAGAGTCCTATGTGAAAAGAATGGAGCTAAGAGAGTTTCAAAAGAAAGGACTGTGGAGAAACATTGCAAGTCTTGCGAGAGAAGTAAGAGTGATGTGGCTCATTCTAGACAGCTACAATCCCAAAAGAAAACATAAGGCTTCCCCCAGAAGATCCTTCAATCCTTCTAAAATTCCACATCCTCACCAGGCACACAAAACTAAAATTAGTGCATCATACACCATGCCGTGACACACCAATAGGGCCTGCTCCTGGAAAGGCTCATGGACCCAGAGGGTCAGCGCCTGGCACAGGGTAAATGCTATAGAAATGTTTGTAAATAAATGAAATAAAAATTAAAACCCTTATTGTTCAAACCCCATGTGAAATATAAGCCTGCCACACACATTTTCAAATATTTTCAGCATTGTTACCTATAAGATGTTCTCCATTCATATAAATAATAGGCCTGAGCTGTGACTGTGTTGCAATAAGACCAGATGGGGAAAGGTCTCGTTCACTTGCAGCCAACTTCATATGTATTGAAGATATGCTTTGCCCTATGGCAAAAGAAGACAGAGTAAAGTAGCATGTGTGGCCTCTGCCCAAAAGAAGATCGCAATCCAGTTGGTGAGGTAAATTATACAGGTGCCCAAAGTTGATGATCTACCCAAGAGATGCCATTAGACAATACAGAAGGAATGTATTTAATACAATAGACAAGAAGACAGAGAATGAACTGGGCATGTTAGGAAGGGCTTCACGAGAAAGGCTTTGAATGGTAGGCACGAATGGCACTGTGGAGAGGAAAAGAGAGACTTCCAGAAAGTTGGAAGACTGAATATAGGCACCCATATCAGAGGAGATTGAGCAATTCGGGCAGGCTAGCATGGAGAATCACTACTTGGCAACTTACTCTATGATGTTGCAATAACTGGGTAAATCAATTGGGTAGGCTAAGCAGCTTGGACTTCATCCTGTGAATAATAGGGAACCCTTCGGATAAACACAGCAAGATAGGCTGTTGGTCATGCAAAATTTCCTAAGCCTAAGATATTGATCATTTCTATCAGTGGTAGTCTTTGCACTGAGTAACCATGGAAACACTATACTACCCAAGGGTGCCCTCTCACATGTGGTCTTCTTCCTAAGTTAAGGGCACCCTGGCAACCTTGAACAACATCTTAGAATTAGAAGAAATATAAGAAGTTATAAAACCCTATTCCTCAAACAGTGCAGAATTTTTTTTCTACAAGATCCTCAAGAGTGGCATATTCCTTGGGCTGGCACAGTACACTGCATACAAGAGGAACTCAGTAAAGCTTTGTGAGTAAGCAAAGTAATCCAGCCATTTCTTAAACAATTCTGATAATTTAGATCTCCCTTACAGGCTTGGGCAGTATTTAATCATTAGAAAGTTCTTTCTTTATTTGAACTTAGGTCTACCTTTCTATTTCTACTACCCATTGGTTCTAGTTCTGTCATCCAAAGAAACATAGAACAAACCTACTTATTCTTCCACGTGACCACTTTTTGAATATTTGGAGATACTCATTGGGTCTTCTTAGTCTTTTCCTCTCAAAAACATCTCCAGTTCCTTTCTAGAGCAAAGGAACCAACATGCTGTTTTCAATAGTGCTGTATTCCTGTCTCTCTTTAATTTACTAAGTAAGATGGGTTGCATGAAGGGTTGGATTATAGATTTTGGGAGGAGAGGGATCCCACCAGAGGCTAGATACATGAATCCCTGAACCTTTGTATCTGTGCTATGATTCTCAGTGGCATGTTTTCCGCCCCCACTTGCAGCCAAGTCTCCCGATAAGCCTGATCTTTTCTCCCCACAAGTCCCCACGCCCTCATGCTGTAGGGTCTCTGGCGGTGTGTCATCCTCCCCCACTTCCATTTTCAACAGATGGCATTTTCGCAGCTAAGAGCTTTGCCAGTGTCCCCTGGCAGCTTTTGCTGCTAGCCTCTCTGTCTACTACTCTAAATCGCAGCCATTACCATTTAAGTCCACTTCCTCCAGGTTGGTCCCCAGCGCCTCAAGCAAGCAAGGGCAGCTGGTTGCTCATCCTCTACACCGTAATCCTTCAAATCCCTGAAAACCTTCATTAAATCACAGTTCCACCAACGTCACCACACCCTTAAGCTTCAGGGAATGCTCTGCCACAAACCTTCACCTTCTAAAGCAGATGATCATAGTCAGCATTTTTAAAAAACAAAATAGAAAACACCAGAGTGCATGATAATAAATGTAAATATTGTTTCTAGAATTTTTGTATATACATTAATACTTTAGTTATATATATCCTATATATATCCTATATCCATATACATATATATTCTTCATGCACTGTGATGAAATGTCAGTGTCTTTGTTATTGTGGGTTAAGGTCAAAAGTGTTTGATGAACACAGGTTTTCCCCAGCCCAAAGCTGTGGCTGTCCCTAGTTAATGTCTGAGCCTACAGGGCTATCTGATAAAAAGAACACGAGGTCAAGGCCATTAGACTCTGGGTTCTCAAGGTAGATATCACATCTGTCTTATTCGTGAAGGCATCCCTGCATCTAGTTCAGTATCTGCACAAAATAGATATTTGCTAAATGAATGAACACCAGTCACTAACTAGGTGACCTGTGGGACTCAGTCCCCTACTTACAAAATGAGTTTTCAGCACTTTATGATGAACTCTGAGTCCCCTGAAACCCAGTCCTGAGAATCCGAGACCATCTCTGTGTCCTGGAAAACACTTTTGCAATGGCAAAGATTGGCTCTGGTAACTTCTCTTTTCCCCCAAACTCACACTGTACAAATAACCACCTATGGGTAGGAAGTGTGAGGATAAGCTGGTGTTGAAAATGAGCTAAGAAAAAAAATTAAGCAAATCCTGCCCAGTGTATGTCAGGTTGTGGTTTGTACTAGATTAATGAAAGCCCCACATGGCATAATTGTGTTTACAGTGAGCTTATAGGAGTTTTCCCTCAAGGTAGGGAAAGGGGATCAGGTTAAACAAATTATTTAGCTTTTCCTGACCTGACCTGGCAACAGTGATGGGGAGCAGTAGCTGAGGAATGGCCTTCTCAACGTCAGCCTTAACTATGCTCACCTCCAGCTCCTTTGAAACCAGACACTGGTCTTCCCTCTGGGAGGGGAAGACAATTCTGAGGCCTGAAACTCCAAATTGCTTCCTGTGGGCAAATTGTGTGGCCAATTGTGTGGAAGTGATTTCCAGCTACAAGACAATAGTATTATAGGAATTAAAGGTCTTGCTTTTTGGATAGCAAACTTGTAGCAAATAGCAAATCTGATTGTCTAGAACTAGAATCTATCTCTTTCTTTATTATCATTACCACCTCTTCTTCCTGAAACAGAAACACTTTATGGAGTTATATACAGCCCACTTCCAAAGGAGGGCACTATCCTGCACTTCTATTAAAAATAAAACACAAATTCTATCTGGATGCTGAATTTACACGACAAAAATCCAGTTTGAATTAACATTGACTGAATGGATTCAATGAACTACATGTTGCACTGACATGTTTGACTTTGGTCTAAAAGCAAATTAATTTTAACTACAGTTTGGGGAGTGTGGATATAATTTTGCTTTGTTTTTATGGTTGACTTTTTTTTCCAGTCAATCTATAGACACTGCCAGTTCTCTTTAGTCTCTGAAGATATTTTTAGGTATGAGACTGTACTAACAGGATGTATGTAATTTATTGGCAGAACTTTTCTGTCAACCTGTCAGTCACTTTTTATTCCAAATTACATGGGCCCAAACCAGGTCTGGGATGCATTCACATTAAATGATCGTGGATCATTTATTTCAGAAATGATAGGTTGAAGAAAATGTGCTTTGCATATGAGAAATAAAATCCCACAGCGCATCCAGTTTCCTGCTTCCTTGAGAGCTTCATTTTTCCATTTGGCCCTTATTTAACTTTTCTTCCGTCTTACTTAAAGGTCTTCAGAGGATCCAAATTCAGACCAGGAAAACCACCCACTCCCTGGCCCTGGGTTGTGTAAGACCACATTCCCAGAGGGCAGGAAGGAAATCACAGTCACAATCGATGTTTTGTAGAACTCTTGGGAGTTCAGCAAGGGAGTGAGATGAGGTGTTATGACCCACATTTTGCAGGCCAGGAGATCTAGACTGGATCGGGTGATGTGGACAACGTCACACAGCAAGGAAATAGGGAAGCCAGAACACAAACACTACTCGCCCGTCACCAAATCAGGTGTTCTCATGACACTACACTCTTTTCCCGGAAACAGTTTCCACGGTTTGTGAGTCTTTTCCTAGCTTATTTCACCAAGCACAGTACCTGTCCCAATCCAGCAAATTCTTATCATCAGGGTTCACTCAGAGAAGCATAACCTCTGGATGGCATGTGTTCTGGGATGGGCCTTCTGCAGTCATGGAAGTAAGCTACATGGATTATGTCAGTCATCTGCTCGCTGTCAGGGTGGGCAGGCAGAAGGGGAAGGTGGGGAAGTAGGGAAGGCCAAAGACAAACAGGAACCCTGTGCACCTCTCACTACCTCCAATCCGCTAATGCAAGGGGCGCGTGGGTGGAGCTGCACTAGCACCTGGTCCAGGAACTGGAGAAGCTGAAGCAGGAGGTCTGTGGGAGCTGGAGCTACCCCGGGCCTGGAGGCTGCCCTGACGATGAGCAGACCAGCCCTAACACACTGGCAGCAATTATACAGGGTCTACTCTATGACCATTTTCATGTACTGTTTAGATTTTATGTATTTAAGCTTTTTGTAGATGTATAAATTACATATCCTGAATCTTACATGTAACTGTGATTGACTCTGACAAATGCACATGTCCGTGTAACACACACCCTTATCAAGATATAGCATGCTTTCATTACCCCAGAAATTTCCCTCCCAGTCAACACCCCTCCCCAACACTACCAGAAGCTACCACTGCTCTCATTTCTTTCCCAATAGATTAGCTTTATTACTAGACTAGTAGTACTAAAGATAATCTATTAGCTTTAGTACTAGTACTAGTTTAGTTTAATACTAGTACTAAAGTTAATCTATTAATCTAAAGCTAATCTACTGGGAAAGAAATCTGACTAGTACTACTAATAGATTAATACTAAAACTTTATGTAAATGGAATCATACTGTATTTACTCTTTTGCAATCTGGACTCTTTACTTAACATAATGTTTGTAAGGTTGTCCATGTTGCCAGTATTAGTAAATCATTCCTTTTTATTGCTTAGTACTATTTCATTATGCTAAATCTATCCATTCACCTGCTTATGGACATTTGGGTTGTTTTTATTTGGGGGCTATTATAAATACAGCTACTATAAACATTCTTGTACAAGACATTTGGAGGGGGAATATGTGATTTCTGTAGGGTACTTAAAAATAGAATTACTGAGTCATAGGGTAGAGACATGTTTAACCTTATTACAAGCTGCCAAACTACTATTTTTCAAAGTAATAAGTTACAGGCTACATTGTGTCCCTCTAAGATTTATGCGTTAAAGTCCTAACCCCTAATATCTCAGAATATGACTGTATTTGGAGATAAGGTCTTTAAAAGAATAATTAAGTTAAAATGAGGTGGTTAGAGTGGGCCCAATCCATTATGAATGTGTCCTTTTGCAAAGAGGAGATCAGGACAGAGATACACATGGAGGGGAGGCCATGTGAAGACACAAGGAGAAGACAGCCATCCACCAGCTAAGGAGAGAAGCCTCAGAAGAACCAACCCTGCTGACACCTTGATCTCGGACTTCCAGCCTCTAGGATTGTGAGAAAGTATATTTCTATTGTTTAAGCCACCTAGTCTATGGTACCTTGTTATGGCAGAGTAATACATGGTAGTGCCATTTTTATACCTCCTAACAGCCATGTATGTGACTTCTGGATGCTCCACATCCTTGCCAAGACTTAGTGTTGACAGCATTTTTATCTTTGGCCATTCTAGTGGGTGAATAGTGCATATAATTGTGATTTTCATTTGCATTTCCCTGATAACTAGTGATGTTCAGCACTATTTTGTGTGCTACTAGCCCAGGGGTCCCCCTGCATCCTCACTGGCCTCTTTACAAACCATTTTCCACAAAACATCTGATCCCTTTTACCATCTAAAATCTTTAAGTGACTTCCTATTTTTATGAAGCTAAAACAGAGCTCTTCTGATGGTTTGAAATGAGGCCCTACGTGGCTCTCCACTCCATGCACACTAGACTTCTTCCATCCTTTGTTCTCTCCTCATTTCTCCTGCCGTCGGAACTTTTGTACACTATTCCTTGTGCCTGGAAAATGATGGTTTCTCTTCCTTATTCAGACAATGATGGCTTCTCTTGCTTACTGAGCCTGTAGCTCACTTCTTCAGGGAACCCTCTGTTCACCTTTCTAATTAGATCCTTTTCCTCTCTTAGTGGTAGTATCTGTCCTTTACAGCCAGCAAAAAATTGCGGGAAAGAAAAAAACCAAGGTGTTCCCCATCTTTGAAGTTTCTTCTCCCCAATTTTTGACTGACACAGTCATATTCACATTTTACTGAAGTCATATATGTGAAGTCATAATGTGAAGTCATATTCACATTTTTCTTTCTCACTGAAGCAGTCATGTTTACATTCTATGGAAGGGAAGCTTATTAGAAGACAAATCCCAGAGCCTAGGGCACAGTGGATTAGTGGACTCTCCCTCCAGATATTGGCTGAAATTTGGGGCCTGGAAAGACAAACTGGCTTGACATTGGAGAGGGCATGATGTGGCAGCATAGGGCTAAGTTTACAGTTTTCCTTTCTTGATTTATTTTAACATGAATCCATACTTATAACAATGCTGATTTCACACTTATAACAAAGTGTTGAATAGGAACTTGGGAAGGAGGCAGGGAGGTCTAATTTAAGGCTGATGTCCCATAGTAAGACTGGTCCCAGTCTTTAACTTTTACAAGACACTTGCTGAGGATTTGTAATAAATAAACATGGGGGGAGGAACAAAACCTCAAATTCAGTACTATGACTATGTCTTTAGAGTTTGTGAACAAAGATATTGGAAGCAATGACATCAGCACTCAAACCATGGAATTCAACTTGCAATGTTGTCATCTTGGGGGAATCTATTCTGTTTCTTAAATCTCCATTCGTCCTGTGGCCCTAGGGAATAATTACTTGCCATCAAGGTGGAAGTCAATTCCCACTGTCTCCTGCCACAATCCAGTTTGTGAAGAATACAACATCTATGTGGAATTTAATAATCTCCATTGACATTTTTGTGAAAAAAACAAAAGCAAGTGAATCTAACCCAGAAACACTGCCCATTATAATGTATCTTATACAGGAATATCTTATAATCTTTATTCTGTTTAACTGGTAGGATTTTTTAGCATTTCATTATGCAGTGTTTATATTACTTACACCCATTTTAATAAATTTAGCATAGAGGGTATGGATAATATCTTCTTTGGAGGACTTTAAGTACTCTTCTTAGTGGTAGATATTCTCTATGTATTGTATACTTCGGATTTTGAAGCACTGAGCTTGCAACATTGTAATGAAATAAAAGCAGTTTTAGAAAATTAATATGAGAAACTGTAAACAATTTAATGAGAGGGGATGCTGTTTTGTTAAATGCCTAGGATGTAAAACTGAAACCCTTAAGTTTGGCTTGAAAATTCCTAGCAGCCTAGGCCAAAAGGAGATCATGATGTCTTCTAATGAAATAAATTATTTCCCTTGTGCTAAAATGTGCTTGTAATATTACACACAGCCCAATACATAAAACCCCAAAATACAATTATGTCTTCAGTTTGAGTTGCAGAGAAAACACAAAAATTGTCTTCAACATAATCCTAAAATAAAATCTGAGGGTACATTATCCATCAAGATATATATCTCTTCAGGAACCTTGAGCACCAGCTTTGCTCTGATAGTGTAGGCTTGTGATAACTAAGATCCTATGATGATGCTGGGCAAAAGCCAGTTCTTCTGATGTTAGTTGCCAAGGCAATGGCAAAGGCACCAAAAGCGAAAATAAGATTTCTCCAGGAAAACATGAAACCCCCAAGTGTCATAAGTAACTGTAGAAGAGGCTCTCTATCTTGGCATAAACCTGAGCTACTTGAGGGTGACTTGTATCCTTATATGGTTAGGGATCTGGGCTTCCTTCTGCCACCAAGATGCAACTTTGCAAGTCTCAGAGTACTTGTGCCGGGAGGGAGAGGTAAGAGATTAGTGCAATCATCCAACCCAGGTAGTGGTCATAGGTGGTCATTTGACAAAATCATTGAACTAAGTGAAAGCTTTATAACTATAAATCATAATTTTCAACACACGAAAAACAAGTTCCTGCAATGAAGATTGTATCACAAAATTAAACTCAATGTTTCTAAACAAATTTGTTCCCCTCTTTTTCCTTATTTGTAACACACTCCCCCAGCAACTGTCAACCAGAAAACTTCTGAATAATCACTAAGTATGTATTGTCATTGAGGTGTCATTTGTTTAATCTGACTATCTCTGTATTTTAATTGGTATGTATAGGCCATTTATATTTGATGTAATTATTAATATGGTTGGATTTAGGTCTACTATTTTATTATTTTATGTTTGTCTTTTTTTATTCTCCTCACTTTTCTGCCTTGTTTTGGATTATTTGCCTATTTATCTTTTCACTTTTTGGTTATATCTCATTGTACTTTCTTAGTGGCTATTCCACAAACTACACACCTAACCTTTCACAGACTAAATATAGTTAACATTTTACTTTGAGTAAGATGTAGAAGACTTCAAGTAAAATGTAGTTGCTTTAGCACTATATATATCTCTTTAAATATCCCCTTTTTATCATAGTTGACATATGTATTACTTTTGTATACATTTTCCACCAACATAATTTTTGCTTTCAATAGCCATACATATTTCAGGAAACATAAGAGAAAAATAATCTTATATTACAGCCAGATATATACCATTTATCTTGCTCTTCCTTCATTCCCAAAGTATAAAGTTTTTCCCTGATACTCTCTTCCTAAAAAACTTCCTTTAGCATATCTTTTACAACAAGTCTGCTGGCAAAATTACCTACTCTTTATTTCATCTTTATTCTTGAGAGGCTTTTAAAAAATACAGTTTGACAGTTCTGTTCTTTCAACACTTTGAGGATATTCTTCCACCATCTTTTGGCCTCTTTTGTTTCTGATGAGAATTTCACTCTCATTCAAATTTGTGTTGGCCTACATGTGGTGTTTTTCTCTGGATGCCTGAAATTTTTTTCTTTATCTCTGGTTTTCAGAAGTTTGATTTTGATATATTTGGGCTTGGTTTCCCTTGGGTTTCTATTGTTGGGGTTCACAGAGATTCTTGAATCCATATATTTGTATTTGCACTACATTTTGGAAGTGTTCAGACATTATTTCTTCAAATTTTTCATACCAACCTATTTATCTTATCCTTCTGAGACTCCACTGATATAAATGTTGTTTTGATATTGTCCCATAGGTCCCTGACAATCTATTCCCCATAGATTTTTTTCTCTTTTCTCTATTCTTCAGGTTGGATAATTTCTGTTAATCTATATTCAAGTTCACAAACTTCTCTGTTATCTTCATTCTGCTATGGAGCCCATCCAATGAAATTTCTATTTCAGATATTATATATTATACTTCTAAAAATTAAACTCCATTTAATTTTTTTAGTTCATATTATTCAGTTGAGAATTTCTCTCTTTCCATTCACTTCAAAAGTGTTTGCCTTTATACTAAGGAGCATGACTCTACAAGTTGCTCTAAAGTTCTTTGTCTGATAATTCCAACATCTAAATCACCTTGGGTTTGGCAACAGTAGATTGTCTTTTCCTTTGGGAAGTGGTGCCATTTTAACATTTTTTTTTTTTGTATGCCAAGTAATATTGGATTGTATCTTGGAAATTTGAATAGTGTGCTGTGATCCTCTAGTTTCTGTTAAAATCTTTGAAAATTTTTCATCTATTTGTTTTATTATACAATCAACCACCGTAGGTCAGTCTGCAGTCTTACCTTGCTTTTTGTGGATGCTGGTTTTAATGGCAGTTCATTTTCATGGCCTTTGCACTGCTGTTTGTGTTTGTACCATTCAGGGGTTAGTCTGGTAGGTGCCTGGGCAGTTTATATCATAGCTCAGTTCTCAAATACCTTACTATACTTCTTAGGTTCTTACCCACACATGCATAGTTCAGGGACAAGCCTGATGCTTATGTTAGATTATCCATGACATTTGGAGATCTTATCTTCTAGCTTTCTTCTCTTATTCATTTCCTCCAAACCTTCATCTTCTAAAGCCTCCTTTAGACAGTTTTTATAGCCAGAAATATGTGTTCTTCTCAGAGCTTTAGCCTCCTATGCTGTCATGCAGTTTTGCATGACCGGGGTTGCCTCAGAGAAGAGAAAAAAGAGAGAGAGAGAAAGAGAGAGAAAGAAAGAAAGAAAGAAAGGAAGAAAGACGAAAGGAAGAAAAAAAGAAAGAGAAAGAAAGAAAAGAAAAAGGAAAGAAGGAAGGAAAGAGGAAGAAAGAAAAAAGAAAGAAAGAAAGGAAGAAAGAAAGAAAGAGAAGAGGGGACGGGAGGGGAGGGGAAGGGAGGGGAAGGGAAGGGAAGGGAAGGGAAGGGAGGGGAGGGGATAGGAAGGGAAGGGGAAGGGGAAGGGGAAGGGGAAGGGGAAAGGGAAGGGGCTTTTTGTATTTTGTCCAGAGTTTTTAGTTGTCTTCAATGGGAAAGATGTGCTCTAGTAGGCCTAGATCTTGGCCAGTAGCAGAAGTCCTCTGCGAAGTTTATAAAAATATGAAAGACATGGAGCTCTTCAGATTTTCTAGTCCTTCCTGTGTCCTTTGGATAATTTGTATCTTTCATGTGTTCATTTAATCCTAGCTATCAAATTTGTTGGTATAGAGTTGTTCACAATATTTCTTTATTATTTTGTAATGTCTTACAGTATGTCCCGATAAATTCTCTTTCATTCCTTATTATCTGATTTGTTTTTTTTTTTTCTCTCTTTACCCTGATCAATTTAAATCTAAGAGTTAAACAACTTTGGTGATCTTTTCAAGCAACTAGTATGGAGTTTTGTTGATATTCTACTTAGTTGTTCATTATTTCATTAATTTCTGCTCTTAATTTTACTATTTCTTTTATTTCACTTATTTAATATGTTCTTTTTCTAACTTCTTAAGGTCGAAAGTTTAAATTATTGATTTTACACCTTTCTTTTTTCTTAGATATGCATTTAAAGCTATAAATTCCCTCTAAGCACCACTTTAGCTGCATCTCACAAAATCTGTTATTGTGTTTTGTTTATAAGTCAGTTCAAAATACTTTCTCACTTCCCCTGTAATTTCTTCTTTCATCCATGTATTACTTGTGTTGAGTAATTTTCAAATATTTTGGAATTTTCCAGTCCTCTTTTTAAAATTTATTTCTAATTCAATTCCACGGTAGTAAGAATACATACTCTATATGATTTCAGTCTTTTAATATTTACTGAAACGTATTTTGCAGCCCAGAATAGGATCTAGCTTAATTAAAGTTTCAGATCTTGAGAAGAATTTATGCTCTGCAGTTATTTGGTAAATGTAATCCATAAGTATTAATTAGATCAATTAATCTAATTGATATCAAAACTACCAATTATTGATAGTTTTAAGGAGCCTTTGATGTCTTAACTGATTTTCTACTTGTTCTATCAATTACCGAAAGAAAGTGTCAAAAATCTCTGATTATTATTATAAATCTCTCTTTTACTTCCTTGATTCTGTAAGTTACTTGCTTTATGTATTTTGTGGTCTGGTTATTAGGTGCATGTATATTTAGAATTATCATATATTTATTATGAATTGACCCTGCTATAATTTTGAAATGTCTCTCTTTGTCTCTGGAAATACTCCTTATTCTGAAGTCTATCTTGTCAGATACTAATAGCCATGCCAACTATTTTATAGTTAATATTTGCCTTCTATATCTTTTTACATGTTTTTACTTTTAACCTATATGTATTTACATTGAAAGTGGGTTACTTACAGACAGCACAGTTTTGGATCTTTCTTCTTAATTCAGTCTTAAGAATCCTATCTTTTATTTGTTTATTTATTTTTCATTTTATTATTATCATACTTTAACTTTTAGGGTACATGTGCACAACGTGCAGATTTGTTACATATGTATACATGTGCCATGTTGGTGTGCTGCACCCATTAACTCGTCATTTAGCATTAGATAGATCCCCTAATGCCATCCCTCCCCCTTCCCCCCACCCCACAACAGTCCCCGGAGTGTGATGTTCCCCTTCCTGTGTCCATGTGTTCTCATTGTTCAATTCCCATCTATGAGTGAGAACATGTGGTGCTTGGTTTTTTGTCCTTGTGATAGTTTGCTGAGAATGATGGTTTCCAGCTTCATCCATGTCCCTAGAAAGGACATGAACTCATCATTTTTTATGGCTGCATAGTATTCCATGGTGTCTATGTGCCGTATTTTCTTAATCCAGTCTATCATTGTTGGACATTTGGGTTGGTTCCAAGTCTTTGCTATTGTGAATAGTGCCGCAGTAAATATATGTGTGCATGTGTCTTTATAGCAGCATGATTTATAATCCTTTGGGTATATACCCAGTAATGGCATTGCTGGGTCAAATGGTATTTCTAATTCTAGATCCCTGAGGAATCGCCACACTGTCTTCCACAATGGTTGAACTAGTTTACTGTCCCACCAACAGTGTAAAAGTGTTCCTATTCCTCCACATCCTCTCCAGCACCTGTTGTTTCCTGACTTTTTAATGATGGCCATTCTAACTGGTGTGAGATGGTATCTCATTGTGGTTTTGATTTGCATTTCTCTGATGGCCAGTGATGATGAGCATTTTTTCATGTGTTTTTTGGCTTCATAAATGTCTTCTTTTGAGAAGTGTCTGTTCATATCCTTTGCCCAATTTTTGATGGGTTGTTTGTTTTTTTTCTTGTAAATTTGTTTGAGTTCATTGTAGATTATGGATATTAGCCCTTTGTCAGATAAGTAGGTTGCAAAAATTTTCTCCCATTCTGTAGGTTGCCTGTTCACTCTGATGGTAGTTTCTTTTGCTGTGCAGAAGCTCTTTAGTTTAATTAGATCCCATTTGTCAATTTTGGCTTTTGTTGCCATTGCTTTTGGTGTTTTAGACATGAAGTCCTTGCCCACGCCTATGTCCTGAATGGTATTGACTAGGTTTTCTTCTAGGGTTTTTATGGTTTTAGGTCTAACATGTAAGTCTTTAATCCATCTTGAATTAATTTTTGTATAAGGTGTAAGGAAGGGATCCAGTTTCAGCTTTCTACTTATGGCTAGCCAGTTTTCCCAGCACCATTTATTAAATAGGGAATCCTTTCCTCATTTCTTGTTTTTCTCAGGTTTGTCAAAAATCAGATAGTTGTAGATATGTGGCATTATTTCTGAGGGATCTGTTCTGTTCCATTGGTCTATATCTCTGTTTTGGTGGCAGAACCATGCTGTTTTGGTTACTGTAGCCTTGTAGCATAGTTTGAAGTCAGGTAGCGTGATGCCTCCAGCTTTGTTCTTTTGGCTTAGGATTGACTTGGCGATGCGGGCTCTTTTTTGGTTCCATATGAACTTGAAAGTAGTTTTTTCCAATTCTGTGAAGAAAGTCATTGGTAGTTTGATGGGGATGGCATTGAATCTATAAATTACCTTGGGCAATATGGCCATTTTTACAATATTGATTCTTCCTACTCACGAGCATAGAATATTCTTCCATTTGTTTGTATCCTCTTTTATTCCATTGAGAAGTGGTTTGTAGTTCTCCTTGAAGAGGTCCTTCACATCCCTTGTAAGTTGGATTCCTAGGTATTTTATTCTCTTTGAAGCAATTGTGAATGGGAGTTCACTCATGATTTGGCTCTCTGTTTATCTGTTATTGGTGTATAAGAATGCTTGTGATTTTTGCACATTGATTTTGTATCCTGAGACTTTGCTGAAGTTGCTTCTCAGCTTAAGGAGATTTTGGGCTGAGACGATAGGGTTTTCTAGATATACAATCATGTCATCTGCAAACAGGGACAATTTGACCTCCTCTTTTCCTAATTGAATGCCCTTTATTTCCTTCTCCTGCCTGATTGCCCTGGCCAGAACTTCCAACACTATGTTGAATAGGAGTGGTGAGAGAGGGCATCCCTGTCTTGTGCCAGTCTTCAAAGGGAATGCTTCCAGTTTTTGCCCATTCAGTATTATATTGGCTGTGGGTTTGTCATAGATAGCTCTTATTATTTTGAGATACGTCCCATCAATACCTAATTTATTGAGAGTTTATAGCATGAAGGGTTGTTGAATTTTGTCAAAAGCCTTTTCTGCATCTGTTGAGATAATCATGTGGTTTTTATCCTTGGTTCTGTTAATATGCTGGATTACGTTTATTGATTTTCATATGTTGAACCAGCCGTGCATCCCAGGGATGAAGCCCACTTGATCATGGTGGATAAGCTTTTTGATGTGTTGCTGGATTCAGTTTGCCAGTATTTTATTGAGGATTTTTGCAACAATGTTCATCAGGGATATTGGTCTAAAATTCTCTTTTTTTTTGCTGTGTCTCTGCCAGGCTTTGGTATCAGGATGGTGCTGGCTGCATAAAATGTGTTAGGGAGGATTCCCTCTTTTTTTCCATTGATTGCAATAGTTTCAGAAGGAATGGTACCAGTTCCTCCTTCTACCTCTGGTAGAATTTGCCTGTGAATCCATCTGGTCCTGGACTTTTTTTGGTTGGTAAGCTATTAATTATTGCCTCAATTTCAGAGCCTGTTATTGGTCTATTCAGAGATTCAACTTCTTCCTGGTTTAGTCTTGGGAGGGTGTATGTGTCGAGGAATTCATGCATTTCTTCTAGATTTTCTAGTTTATTTGCATAGAGGTGTTTATAGTATTCTCTGATGGTAGTTTGTATTGCTGTGGGATCAGTGGTGATATCCCCTTTGTCATTTTTATTGCGTCTATTTGATTCTTCTCTCTTTTCTTCTTTATTAGTCTTGCTAGCAGTCTATCAATTTTGTTGATCTTTTCAAAAAACCAGATCCTGGATTCATTGATTTTTTTGAAGGATTTTTTGTGTCTCTACTTCCTTCAGTTCTGCTCTGATTTTAGTTATTTCTTGCCTTCTGCTAGCTTTTGAATGTGTTTGCTCTTGCTTCTCTAGTTCTTTTAATAGTGATGTTAAGGTGTCAATTTTAGATCTTTCCTGCTTTCTCTTGTGGGCATTTTGTGCTATAAATTTCCCTCTACACACTGCTTTGAACGTGTCTCAGAGATTCTGGTACATTGTGTCTTTGTTCTCGCTGGTTTCAAAGACTATCTTTATTTCTGCCTTCATTTTGTTATTTACCCAGTAGACATTCAGGAGCAGGTTGTTCAATTTCCATGTAGTTGAGCAGTTTTGAGTGAGTTTCTTAATCCTGAGTTCTAGTTTGATTGCACTGTGGTCTGAGAGACAGTTTGTTATAATTTCTGTTCTTTTATATTTGCTGAGGAGTGCTTTACTTCCAACTATGTGGTCAATTTTGGAATAGGTGTGGTGTGGTGCTGAAAAGAATGTATATTCTGTTGATTTGGGGTGGAGAGTTCTGTAGATTTCTATTAGGTCCACTTGATGCAGAGCTGAGTTCAATTCCTGGATATCCTTAACTTTCTGTCTCGTTGATCTGTCTAGTGTTGACAGTGGGGTGTTAAAGTCTCCCATTATTATTGTGTGGGAATCTAAGTCTCTTTGTAGATCACTAAAGACTTGCTTTATGAATCTGGGTGCTCCTGTATTGGGTGCATATATATTTAGAATAGTTAGTTCTTCTTGTTGAATTGATCCCTTTACCATTATGTAATGGCCTTCTTTGTCTCTTTTGATCTTTGTGGGTTTAAAGCCTGTTTTATCCAGGACTAGGATTGAAACCCCTGCCTTTTTTGGTTTTCCATTTGCTTGGTAGATCTTCCTCCATCCCTTTATTTTGAGCCTATATGTGTCTCTGCCCGTGAGATGGGTTTCCTGAATACAGCACACTGATGGGTCTTGACTCTTTATCCAATTTGCCAGTCTGTGTCTTTTAATTGGAGCATTTAGCCCATTTACATTTAAGGTTACTATTCCTATGTGTGAATTTGATCCTGTCATTATGAAGTTAGCTGGTTATTTTGCTCATTAGTTCATGCAGTTTCCTCGTAGCCTTGATGGTCTTTACAATTTGACATGTTTTTGCAGTGGCTGGTACTGGTTGCTGCTTTCCATGTTTAGTGCTTCCTTCAGGACCTCTTTTAGGGCAGGCCTAGTGGTGACAAAATCTCTCAGCATTTGCTTCTCTGTAAAGTATTTTATTTCTCCTTCACTTATGAAGCTTAGTTTGGCTGGATATGAAATTCTGGGTTGAAAATTCTTTTCTTTAAGAATGTTGAATATTGGCCCCCACTCTCTTCTGGCTTGTAGAGTTTCTGCTGAGAGATCCGCTGTTAGTCTGATGGGCTTCCCTTTGTGGGTAACCCGACCTTTCCCTCTGGCTGCCCTTAACATTTTTTCCTTCATTTCAACTTTGGTGAATCTGACAATTATGTGTCTTGGAGTTGCTCTTCTCGAGGAGTGTCTTTGTGGCATTCTCTGTACTTCCTGAATTTCAATGTTTGAATTTGAATGCCTTGCTAGATTGGGGAAGTTCTCCTGGATAATATCCTGCAGAGTGTTTTCCAACTTGGTTCCATTCTGCCCGTCACTTTCAGGTACACCAATCAGACGTAGATTTGGTCTTTTCACATAGTCTCATATTTCTTGGAGGCTTTGTTCATTTCTTTTTATTCTTTTTTCTCTAAACTTCTCTTCTCACTTCATTTCATTCATTTCGTCTTCCACCACTGATACCCGTTCTTCCAGTTGACCGCATCGGCTGCTGAGGCTTGTGCGTTCGTCACGTAGTTCTCGTGCCATGGTTTTCTTCATCAGGTCCTTTAAGGGCTTCTCTGCATTGGTTATTCTAGTTAGCCATTCGTCTAATTTTTTTTCAAGGTGTTTAAGTTCTTTGCCATTGGTTTGAACTTCCTCCGTTAGCTCAGAGTAGTTTGATCTTCTGAAGCCTTCTTCTCTCAACTTGTCAAAGTCATTCTCTGTCCAGCTTTGTTCTGTTGCTGTTGAGGAGCTGTGTTCCTTTGGAGGAGAAGAGGTGCTTTGATTTTTAGAGTTTCCAGTTTTTCTGCTCTGTTTTTTCCCCATCTTTGTGGTTTTATCTACCTTTGGTCTTTGACAATGGTGACGTACAGATGGGTTTTTGATGTGGATGTCCTTTCTGTTTGTTAGTTTTCCTTCTAACTAAGACCCTTCTAAGTCAGGACCCTCAGCTGAAGGTCTGTTGGAGTTTGCTGGAGGTCCACTCCAGACCCTGTTTGCCTGGGTATCAGCAGTGGTGGCTACAGGACAGCGGATATTGGTGAACCGCAAATGCTGCTGCCTGATCGTTCCTCTGGAAGTTTTGTCTCAGAGGAGTACCCGGCCATGTGAGGTGTCAGTCCGCCCCTAGTGGGGGGTGCCTCCCAGTTAGGCTACTCGGGGGTCAGGGACCCACTTGAGGAGGCAGTCTGCCCATTCTCAGATCTCCAGCTGCATGCTGGGAGAACCACTACTCTCTTCAAAGCTGTCAGACAGGGACATTTAAGTCTGCAGAGGTTATTGCTGCCTTTTCTTTGTTTGTGCCCTGCCCCCAGAGGTGGAGCCTACAGAGGCAGATAGGCCTCCTTGAGCTGTGGTGGGCTCCACCCAGTTGGAGCTTCCTGGTCACTTTGTTTACCTACTCAAGCCTCAGCAATGGCGGGTGCCCCTCCCCCAGCCTCACTGCCGCCTTGCAGTTTGATCTCAGACTGCTGTGCTAGCAATGAGCAAGGCTCCATGAGCGTAGGACTCTCTGAGCCAGGTGCGGGATATAATCTCCTGGTGTGCCGTTTGTTAAGCCCATTGGAAAAGCACAGTATTATTAGGGTGGGAGTGACCCAATTTTCCAGGTTCCGTCTGTCACCCCTTTCTTTGACTAGGAAAGGGAATTCCCTGAGCCTTTGTGCTTCCCAGGTGAGGCGATGCCTCACCCTGTTTCGGCTCATGCACGGTGCACTGCACCCACTGTCCTGCACCCACTGTCTGGCACCCCCTAGTGAGATGAACCCAGTACCTCAGTTGGAAATGCAGAAATCCCCCTTCTCCTGCGTCGCTCATGCTGGGAGCTGTAGACTGGAGCTGTTCCTATTCGGCCATCTTGGCTCCACCAAGAATCCTACCTTTTAAATGAAGTGGTTAGTCCATTTACATTTAGTATAATCATTGGTGTGGTTAGATTTAAGTCTACCATCATTTCTATTCATTTATTTGTCCTATCTGCTGTTTTCCTGTCTTTTTTGGATTTGAGTTCATTTTGCCTTATCAGTTGGCTTTTTATCTATTCCATCTTGTGGGGTTTTTCATTTGTTTGTTTGTTTTTAGTTAAGATTTACAATATGTAACTTTAACATATTACATTCTGCCAAAAAGCAAGATTTCATTGTTTCATGTATAATGTAGGAGATTTACCCACCTTTTGTGCTTTGAATACATTTTAATTCTGCATTTGTTATAAACCCCAAAACATATTGTTGCTATTTTTGCTTTAAGCAGTCTATTAATCTTTAGGGAAAACTAGGAAAAAAGAAAAAAAAAGTCTTTTACATTTACAATATATTTAGCATTTCCAGATCTCTTTATTACTTCTTGTAGCTCTGAGATTCTACCTAGAATCATTTTCCTTCTGACTGAAGGTCTTTAACTTTTTTTTCTAGTGCTGGTTTGGGTGGTGACAAATTCTCTGAGCTTTTGTTTATGTAAAAATGTCTTTTATTGTACCTTAATATTTGAAAGGTATTTGTGCATTTTTTGGGGGATACAGAATTCTTCATTGATTTTTTTCTTTTAGTATTTTAAAGATGCTTTCTTTTGTCTTCTGGGTTGTATTGTTTCTAATGAGAATTTAGCAGTCAGTTTTATGACTGTTCTCCTGTTTGTAGAATGCCTTTTTTCTTTTATGAATTTCTCTTTATCTTTAGTTTTAAGCATTTTGATTATTATATGGCTAGGTTTGTCTTCATTCTGCTTAGGATTCATTAAGTTTTTATCCCATTCTTTCTATCTTTTCTTTCTAGGATTCCAATTACACACATTAGACAACTTAATATTGTCCCACAGATCACTGATGCTCTGCTTTTTTTTTCTTGTTTCTTCTTTCTGTATGCTTCATTTCTGATAATTTATTTCCCTGTTGTCAGGCTTATTGATCTTCTGTTCTGCAGTGCCCAATCTATTGTTACACCTGTATATTGAATTTTTTCATACCTGACATTGTATTTTTTAATTCTAGAATTTCCGTTTGATTCTTCTTTTATGTATAATTATCCTTTCTCTATTGAGATTTCCCTTTTTTTAATATATTTCATATATTTTTAGAAATCTTTGACTATATTTAAAATAGGATTTTTTAATCCTTGTGTGCCAATTTCAACACTTCTGTCATCTGGGTTTATTTATATTGATTAATTTTTCTCCTAGTTATAAATCACATTTTCCCATATTTCTCCATATTTATCAGTTTTTTTAATTGCATAGTGGACAGTGTGGCTACTACATTGTTTAAAGGCTTTTGTTGCACAAAATCCTTTAGAAAGAATATACCATATTTCATTGATTCTAAGAAACTAACTTTTCCATTTTAAGTTTTCTGAAATCAAGATGCATCCAATAATTACTGGCATGTCATAATTTAATTTTTCTTACTTACTTTTACATAAAATAATGGTAGATTTTTAAATTGGTGGCACTTAGATTTGATGAAATATGGTACTAATGTTCATTCCATCAACAACACAGGAAAGTTATTCTGAAAAAATTCATCAACATCAATAATTTTTTCCCAATATAATAGATGAAAAACATATACTTTTATTCCTATTTGCATTCCTTGATTACCATGGGGTCATTTTATAGATTAAAAAACCTGGGGATGAGGAAAGCAATTAATAACCTGATATAAGTCCTTCCTCATCCCCTCTACCCTACATACTTTGGGCTACATTTTACTAATCTGAGAAATACAAGAATCTCAGGACAGCTGCTCTTTGCTATTTTTCTCCAGGCAAAACAAAAGTAATAGTTACATACTGTGAGGGTAGATTCTCAAACCAAGATGCATTAGAACATGTACACAAGTTGTTAAAATATTGACAATGTTTTCTATGCAGGTTGATAGCTAGCCACTGCCTGAAGATGCCCAAGTGTTCCAAGACATCTACAACTATCCCAACCATTCCCATGGTTCTCTAAGACCATCCAGTTAACCAGCAACTAAAGGGTTAGTGCCTAGTTCAGTAGACATAGGATCCTTCAGAAACCTGCTCCAATTCTGTGACCAGTATCTTTTTGTTTGGTTGGTGTGTGTGCCATACTAGTCACTGAATCTTTTGAATATCACCCCTGTTGAGTATCAAAGATTAATTGATTAAACTGATCCCAGCTTATCTATTCAGGAACAATTCAGAGGAAGAGGAAAGAGAACAACTCAAAAGTGGCAGGAGAAAATGTATGAAAGAGAAGTCTGTGTGGTTACCACATTGGCATGCCTGGGATAGCCAAGAAGTATCTTGAGGCTTCAGGACCTCTGAGAAAAACATGGAAATTCAATCAATCAGACATCTGCTGAATGCCTGCCAGTGTCCTGTAGAGTATTCATGGGGAGCAACAAGGGCACACATTTCCTTCATAGAGGAATTTAAGATCTAGTGGGAACAGAAGGCCACGATTGTACAAAAGGGTCCCAAAGGCAACACTTCCCCCATTTCATATTACTGGCAATGGTTAGCCCTTAAGAGAAGCTGGGTGCATAATGGGATGAGAAAGGCATTGATCTTCTGTAAATCCTCAGAGCCACCACATGCACTACCAGCTACTCTTTGACCTTGAAATATATCCACTGAGAGAAGCCAAGAAGTGGGTAACAAGTTCAAAAGTGGGACAAAAAACAAGTAGCATAGAATCCTAAATCTTGTCCTTAAAATCTTTCATTTCACTCTTTGAGATTTTATTTGCCTAAAAGGTAAATTCTGTTTATCCTGTTGGTCATTTGGTTAGCATTATTTATTGTCTACTTCAGGAAGGGCACAGTTTGGTTCCTGAAAAGTCATACAGACAATAGGGCAAGGGCAAAATGAGATTCAGAACAACTGAATATCTGATGTCTTTACAATAGGAAAGCATCATGAGCTTCGTGAGCATTTCTTCAAGGGAATTACATAGCGTCAAAGTAAGAAGAGATTCACATCTGAGTTAACAAAGGAGAATCCCAAGACCTGAAGCATTGTCCCATTTCTGGCCCTTTAAATATACCTGGACTCCTACAAGACAACATATCAGGCACATAAGAACCGGTTTGCATAGACTGAGCTGGTCCAGCCTCAACTGTTCCAATTCCAGATCTTTGCCTAGGACCCGTGCTTGATGTTTTTGACCTGCTGCTGCTTCTTGACCCGCTGCTGCTTCCCTGGCTCTGTACTCAAACTCTTCACACAATGCCTTTGATTAATTACTGTGATTGATTTAGGAGAAGACAGAGTCTGGCCTCTTGGATTTCCCAGCCAGACCAATATCACTCACTGAGTGCAACACCCTCCTTCCACCACAGCTCATGCACTGAGAAGAGACTTGCTAAAGACTTAGACAGAGAAAGCTGATGGTAAAACTGCACCCAGAATCAGGGCAAATCATTCTGCAAATACCGAGTTCTTCCCTTCCTCAAGACTGAAGCAACTTAGCAAAAAAAAAAAAAAAAATCCACAAGTTAACAACTTTCCTACTATTTGTAGGAGAAGGAAAGATCTCTCTAGTTCAGTAATGTTTTGAAATACCAGGAGTTTTCAAGGTGCAAATCACTACATTTATATTTACTTACAGTGTAGAACCTACAAAAGAAAGATAAACAGCTAATACAACTCTAAGTAAACAGCAACAACAGAAAAATTAAGCTCAAATTCTATCCACTCCTATCTCCACCATTGTCACCACCACCATTCAATTAAACACTAAAGCTTTTTAAAAATCATACCTGCTCTCCAGGATATTACAATTTTACTTAAAATGATAAGTGTAAAAACTAGAGATAACCTAATTCTCATAAATTATTTTCAAGAATCACTTAATTCTTTAGCCTTTTAAGCTCTTGTTAAAAGCATTAAAATTCTAATTCTTTTCAAACGAATTTGGAGCATCTAAGATCAACACACCATATTATTTTGGTCAATTTAGTCCACCAGCAAAAAAAGCAAAGTAGTCAAACCACTGATTTAGAATTGTGTGGGTGCCGCCAAAAAAGTAAAGCAAACCGATTATATAAGGTTGTGTAGATTCTGCCAAAAAAAGTCATCACCAAAATCGCCCATTTTTCATGATTGTACAAACACAGGCTTATTGAGAAAGTCCATCAACAATGATTAAAAAAAAAAAAAAAAAAGAAGAACTTCTGTCTCTCTCCTGCTTTGTACTGGAGGGTCGGTTACTAAGAATCTCAGATGAGTAGAGAAAGAACTATTAAAAAATTGAATTCCTGTCTACACAATGCCAAAACATCTAGTAAGTCTGGTTAAAAAAAAATGTCAACCCAGATGTTTGGCACTGCATAGACAAAACATCCACATGACTGGCTGAACTTGTGAATAAACTGCTGAAATGCACCAGATGTTCTAGATTCTTAGGGCTTCAAGGCCTAGCAGTCCTTGGGGACATCAAGAGAAAGCAAATGTCCCCACTGGACCTTCACCACCTGCATGCCTTCCCTGGAAACTGCAGCGGGTGTAAGCAGGGTTTAAATTAAAAACGTCAACAACCACCTTAGAAAAACCAAGTGAAAAGTACAGGAAGGACATAAAGTGATATCTATCTGAAATACACGTTTTGGGAAGTCACTGAGTCACACTGATCTTGAGGCGTTGTGGTTGCACTTTTAAAGATTTTTTTGCCCGTCAAGACTTTCTCTTTCAGCCCAAGCTCTGGCCTACCCTTTTCCAACCCAGGGTGCTGTGGATTTTTTTCTAGGCAGCCATAGAAGCTGAAATGTAGAGCCTTCTCTTTCCCCATCATTTTGCCTCTTCATTGCTCCTCTCTTCATACCTCATTTTATGGCTTTCCTTTCCTACCATGTGCAAAGTAAGAAAGGGAGCATAACAATCATGCCAAGGATTCTTCTGGTACAGCTGAGAAATGGGCACCCCTGGCAGAAAAGGCTCAGTGCTGGCAATGGCAGGGCCAAGCAGGAAGGAACGGCAGGCACAGGGTACAGAGATCCAGGCACAAGGAACAGAGACACTGCAGGATGCTGCCCCACCCAGAGGACACCAGAGGGGCTGGCGGCCAACAGGGCTCAGAGCAGCACTTAGGAGGATGTTAATTGACAGGGTGGGACGGAACCACAGAACCGGGAGTCTCCTCCAGCCAATTTGTCTAAAATGGCGCTTGCAGGAAACTGAGGGCAACAGAAAAGAAAAAAATCTCAAAAAACACCATGTGATTACTAAGTTCCCAACTGTATTTAAAAAACAGCTTTGGCTTCCGGCAGAAAGTTCTGCTATGCATTTAATCTGTTATATAATTTTTGTTTTCAGAAAGGGGTTTGTTTTGTTTCTTTTTTAAAATGTCATTAAAAGATCTCCTTTGTGTCAGTATTTTCTGGGCCTTCCCTGGGACAATTTATGCTGTTTTGTAAAAAAGGAAAGAAAAGAAAAGAAAGAGAGAGAAAGAAACGAAACGAAAAGAAAAGAAGAGAGAAAGGAAGGAAGGGAGGGATGAGAGGAGAGAAAGAAGGAAAATAAAAGGCAAAGACAGACTTATTAAAACAATCTTTCTACTGCCACTGGAGGGGGACTTGACTCATTAGGATACAATTAATAGGACATGGGAAGTGATGTGGGAAAGAAAATAGAAAAAGAAATAATTCCTCGTTTTCCTCATGAAGTTGGTCCCAGTGTTTGCTGGGAGGAAGCAAATCAGAATACTAACTGGAAAGTTAAAAGAATATCAGCTACACTCCCACCTCAACCCCAAGACAGAGGGAACACACCCCAGTTTCACTAATACTAAAAGATGGGAGAGACAGGCAGGAAAATTTAAATACAAAAATATAGAGTATTATTTTCCTCTTTTTGGATTAAAAAAAAAATCCCTTCTCCTATTTCTAACCACCCCCCACCCCTGTCTTCCTTTCCCCTCCCCTTACCCTCTCTTCTCTCATGGATTGGCTTTATTTAAAAAACTATATTTCTGCCCAGGCATTCAAAAATGCTGAGTGCCTCAAGCAAAGTAGTAGAATAAGCATGTTTCTTACTGTTTCTTGGCAACTCTGAGGCCCAAGACCTGCTTCCAATTAGAGATCATGTGGCTTCAGTTTAGTATTATCATGAAAATGAAATTACCACTTTAGAAAAGTCAAGTTATTTTGGAAGTGAAAACTGCAGGTCAGAGCCCACCAAAATTCCAAAAAATTTGCTCAAGAAACATCTTGTTGAAGGGTCAAAAAGGCCTGGCTGATAAACATCCTGGGGTTGTGACTTGCACCATTCCTCCAGTGGGCCTCCCTGGGCCCTATTGCGAAGGTCAAGCTCATTGTCTTGCAAGAAAAGGCATCCTTCTGATGGTAAGTCCAAGCTCACCCTGCTTGCAGAGAGACAGGGCCAGCTTCTCAGCTCCTCTTGCCATGCTTGGGCTGCTGATCTTGACGACTCTCCTGGCTGGTACATACCTACCTTAGCTAGCTTTTTCTCTCTACTAAGGTTTGTATCTCCCCTCCCCAACAAGATTGTAAATTCCTGAGAGCAAGGCCCATGTCTTTCCTTTTTTGTAGTTACATAAATTCTTAGAATAGGAAGGAATCTCGTCCAATCACTTAATTTGAAAGATAAGGCCTATTAACTAGTTTCTGGCAGAAACATCGTGAGGACTAAGGCCTCTGGCTACATCAGGACCCTCCCTGAACCCACAGATTACCTTACCACCAGGATGAGCTTGAGATGCTTTATTGACTAGACATGAAAAACCTTGTATACCAACACAGTGGTTAAGACCCTAGAGATTCAGAAGCACAAGGTTCAATCCCTGGGGCCTCCACTAACTACCTCTGTGACTTGAGACAAATTGCTTTATTTGAGCCTTCATTTATTCATCTGTAAAACTGGGAAAATATAAATATCTACCTTGTTGGTTTACTGAGGATTAAACAAGAGAACGTATGGAAAGTACTTAGTCCATGTGCATACAGTTGGTAAGCACCAAATAAATGGTTATTGTTTTGTTATCATTATTATTGCTATTATTATTATTATTTGGAATGTGTTTGATAGAACCCAAACACAGGGGCATATGTGTGTGTCTGTGTGTGTGTGTTTTATAGAAAGCTCCACAGCATGTCCTATGAAAACATGGTTTTGTTTAGAGGAAATGGCCTGTGTCAGCTTTCTGGAACCATCTCTGTGTCAGCTTTCTGGAACAATCTCTGTTATTATGAAATTCCAGGAACTGGAATAAAATAGCAAGGGAGTGGGGGAGAGAGCCAATGGGTTCTTCACAATGCAACTTGAACCAACCAGCTAGCAGGTCAATAATTTGTTGAACACACATTGTGTATCAGGCACTGTCAGATGCTTTAGGAAATTCAGGAAATGTTAAACACAGGCTCTTCAAATGTGCACACTCTAGTTACAGATACAGGGTGAATGGAAAGAGAACTAAAATTCCAGCTATGTGTAATGTGTCTCATGGGATCTATTGGCAAGTGCTAGAGAAGTTCAGAAGAAGCAGAGATGGCTTCCAGGTGGTGTGGGCAAGGAAGATGTCATAGATAGGGTGAAACTTAGGTGGATCTTGAAGGACTGGGAAGACTCAACCAGGTAAAGATGAGAAAGCAGTGTTCCTCGTACTAAGGGAAAAGTCTGTGCAAAGGTCCAGATGTGGAAATTTCAAGGTGCATTTAAAAGCAGTGAGACCAGACTGGCTAAAGCTAACAGTACATCTATAGGCTTAGGGAACATAAGAGTAGAAGAGTTTCTTGGAAATACACTGTGAAGTGCTTTGAATGCTTTGCTTATTACAGGACCTCAGTATGGTTGTGCATAGAATGGTGCACCTTAGCATTTTGCAGTGTACAACCTAAACAACTGTACTTAACAGTTTGGCTAACCTTTGGAATTCATCCTTCAGGTAGCCATGAGGCACTGAAGGTTTTTGAGTAAGATGTCAGGATTTGATTTTTATATAGGATGTTGGGGACCATGCACTCAACTTGGAAGAGTTTTGGAAATGAGCAAGTCAAAAATAATTCACCACCAATTTGGGGGTGGGAAAGGGGAGAAACAGTGGTGCTTTAATCCCTGGCTTTTGGCATTCACAGTCTGATTACCTTTGGAGTCTACGGAATTGTGATCCAAATTAACAGTTTCTGAGCTGACTGGAGGCAAAAAAAAAGAAAAGAAAAGAAAAAAGAAAACAACAACAACAACAAAAAACCTTTAGAGTAAAACATATCATAGATGGAGGCTGGGCGCGGTGGCTCACGCCTGTAATCCCAGCACTTTGGGAGGCCGAGGCGGGCGGATCACTAGGTCAGGAGATCGAGACCATCCTGGCTAACACGGTGAAACCCCGTCTCCACTAAAAAAATACAAAAAAATAAAAAATTAGCTGGGCGCGGTGGCGGGTGCCTGTAGTCCCAGCTACTCGGGAGGCTGAGGCAGGAAAATGGCGTGAACCCGGGAGGCGGAGCTTGCAGTGAGCCGAGATAGCACCACTGCACCCCGGCCTGGGCAAAAGAGCGAGATTCTGTCTCAAAAAAACAACAACAACAACAAAAAAACATATCATAGATGACTAATCTTTATTATTGTGGGCTGTTCTAAAATTCTCCTTATCTAATGGCACAATTTCTAACGGGGCTTGGGGGAGGAGTGGCAGGCTGTGGGGCTTCAAAGAGGGCAGAAGGAACCGTGGTACTATCTAAATAAAACTCTTCAGAGAGGCAGGAAATGAAGGAGCAGGTGGTTGAGAGGAGGATCGGGTCACAGTTACTCCATTTTCTTTTTTGCTGTCTTTGAGAACAATTGTTCTGTGGCCTACATCAAAAATAGAGACAAATCCATAATTGTGCCAAGAAAAACTCCCCTGGATATAACATAACACTGAGTCTAACATGAGGTGGTGGGGGGAAAGGAGGGAGTGTATCACACAATGGTGTGTGGTCCTCCTCACACACGCTGGCAATTGATGGGTGACTTTTGGTTTCACAGGTTCCTGCCAGTGCAATTGAACCCTGAGCCTTTACTCAACATCCAGGGTGACCTGAGGCTCCAAGCCACACCTAGCTCCAGGGTCCACACATGTCATGGCTCCCACCAAACCCCAGGGAAGACTGAAACACAAAGGAGACCAGAGAGTTTCTGCAAGCCGGAAAGGTGTGAAACAGATGCTGGGGTGGAGAGTGCCAGAGGATGGGGATAGACATGTGCCAGTTTCTGCCACCAACTTGTGGATTCAAGTTTGAGCTCTCATTTGCAAATGTCTGTGTAAAAGACTCCATTTCCCATGACCTCAATGGAACATGACTTGGCTGGCTGGACAAAGCATCCTGAGGAGAAAAGCAGCTTGCCCAGGGACGTCACAGGAAACTTACAGGAGCTCTAAATGAGCCCCACTGCTCAAAGGCAGGAGGACCGTGTGGAGGGAAGGGATCCCCCAGCCACACCAAGAAAAGCCTCTTCAGACCCTGAGAAAGAAGAGATAGGAAGGGAGAGCGCAAGGTGGAGCATGGCTCTTCCACACCCTCGAGGGCAACAGGACCAGGGTCCCCACCTCACCACTCCCCCATCTACCACACTCAGACACGCCTGGGAAGTGCAAGCTGTTCCCTCAGAGAGACAGGCCCAGGCAAAGCCCCGCTGACCCTGCAGCTTTCCCTTCCCAGAGCCTGCCCAGCCCAGGGCAGACCCCTAACCACCCAGCCGCAACGTGTGCCTCGGGACAGAAACAATGACCCGGGATTGTTGACAGGCAGGCCAGCGTCAGCGACCCAGAGCGAGGTTCTGGACGGCTGGCATTCTCCTCTACTACCTGGGACAGCAGTGGGGATTTAACAGCATTTAACTGTTTTCTTTCATTTCTTTTAAGTGCTGCTTGGCTCATTTCAACCAGGGGCTCCTGAAGGATTGCAGAGCACTGCAGAGGCACTCCGTGTGCTGAAACAGCTGAACCACAAGAGGAGTTCCCTGAGACTCTTGCCGCTGGTCAGCACTGCTCAAGTGACACACAACGCATTCCTAACTCCCTCTTTCCTTGCCTTTTTCTCATAACACAGGTGTGTGTGTGCGCGTATGCCTATCTGTGTGTGTAGATACAAATGTAGATATATAATATATAAAACCTTACAACACAACACAGTATAACATAGTAAGAGATAATATCATACAGTATAATATCCTTATATACCACCATTGAGATCAAGACCCTCGATCTTAACCAACTTTTGGACAACAGTCCGTTTTACCAACCCCAGTTCTCTGGAAGTCAGTTCAGAGCAAGATTGCCCTGAGATCTGTGCCCCTACCATCATTCTCTGAGGAAATACCAGTTGTACTTCCCGTCAGTGCTCCAAATGTTCTTTGTGGGTAGATTTTTTTTCTCACTTCACAAAAACAGAAGCTTCCAGGTTACATGTACAGCCAATCATCAATAGGCTCCCCAGCTTGGGCAAACAGTTCATCCCAGATCACGTCTTCTGCTCAGCAAAAGAGGGCTCACACTTGCAGATGGCGGAAGAGTCTCCTCTAAGTGCCACAGGCCCTTCTGCCTCCCTTTTTAACCCCTGTTTGCCTCCTTATCTTCTCCTGCTGCTAGTGTTATAAGAATGAGCTGTTCTCAATGAGAACACATGGACACAGGAAGGAGAACATCACACACTGGGACCTGTCAGGGGGTCAGGGGCAAGGGGAGGGAGAGTATTAGGACCAATACCTAATGCATGCGGGGCTTAAAACCAAGATGACGGGTTGATAGGTGCAGCAAACCACCATGACACATGTATACTTAAAGTAAAATATAAAATAAAATAAGAATGAGCTATTCTCCCACAGTCTCACCTCCACCCATGTCTAGGTGTTGATCCCTAACTCTCTTTGTATAATAAAGAAGTAAAATTCTGCCAAAAGTGCTCAAATATCTCTGGGCATTCAAACCATCCATTCAGGCCACAAAATCTGAATTTGTGAATCACCCAAGCCATCATCATCACCCTTAAGTCACCCCCATCTCCTATTGCGACTACAACTCCTGATGGGCTCAATGCTACATGTGCCTGTGTCAAATTTCTTCAAGAGATCTCCCGTTTATTCATTCATTTGCAAATGTTTGTTGAACAGGCACTAAGAGCCAGGCGCTGGGCCAGGCGTGGTGGCTCACATCTGTAATCCCAGCACTTTGGGAGGCAGAAGCTGGCGGATCAATTGAGGTTAGGATTTCGAGACCAACCTGGCCAAAGTTGTGAAACCCCATCTCTGCTAAAAACACAAAAATTAGCCAGGGATAGTGGCAAGTGCCTGTAATCCCAGCTACTCAGGAGGCTGAGGCAGAATTGCTTGAACCTGGGAGGTGGAGGTTGCAGTGAGCTGAACTCCTGCCTGGGCAACAAGAGCAAAACTGTCAAGAAAAAAAAAAAAAAAGAGCCAGGCGCTGTTTGTCCTAGGCCCTGGGAATCAGGCCAGTGAGTAAAACTGGTAAAGACCCTGCCCTCCCGAATCTTACATTCTGATGGGGGAGAAAGATAATAAACAAATGCTACGTAATAGAGGCTGATGAGTACAAAAGATAAAAATAGAACCAGTGAAGAGGACAGAGAAGGACCCAGTGGGTAGCACTTCAGATGTTGAGGGGCTGGTCAGAAAAGCCTCTCTGAAGGGGAGACCCTGGTGGGGGGTTGCAGTGCAATGTGAGAGCATGGCATGAGGGTATTGTTCACCTATGAAAACACAACTCTCAATTCTCCTTGGCAGTGGAAGGCAGTCACACAAATTAAACTCCCTTTATTATTGCAGCAGGGAATATCAATCACATGCTTTTACACCTGTCAGTGCATTTGCTTCTCACAACTCCATGGGGTATGATTCACATTTTAAAATGCTGCAACAGAAGCCTCAAGAGGGGAAAGGACTACACAAGGCCATTCAGAGAAAACCCAGTGGCAGAGCTAGATTGGAACCCAGATCTTCTCACGACCAGCCAAGCGCTTCCTAGGAGAATAGATCATTTTAAACAGTCTTAACCTCGGGTATATTTTGCTTAAGACTTCCATCAGAGGTATGTGCCTCAGAACTGACAAAAGTCTGCTCAGGTATATATCACTGTCTGTGTGGCCCTCATTCCCTTCCAGCGTGACCTAAAACTGCTGCATGGTTACAAATGGGCTAATGAGTTACTGAATTACCACAAGTATCCTACTCTTTGGTAAATAGGAGCTGGCTGTAGTCAATAAAAAACCCAACAGAAAGGAGATAAAGAGCAGCCTATGCACACTATTTGTACTACATTTGCTAAAACTACCAGTCCTATGTAACTTTGGACACATCTTTTTCCATCTTTGACCTTAGTTTCCTCTTTTGTAAATGGAAAATTTTAAATTAAGTGATCGCTAAGTTTCTCTCCGCTTCTGGCATCCTACAATTCTATGCAAACATAAAGATTTGAGTAAGAACCCTAAACAAGCCCTTTGGTGATGTGTCACATTGTACCTGGCTAGAGAGACTTTCCTGGCTAGAGATACTACCGTCCGTGATTCATTTTCCCAACAGAGATGCTCTTCCCAGGCTAAAACACTTTGTAAGATTTTCTGAGGTAAAGGATGAAGTATGTTGATTTCTTCTAAATCAGTGTTCATTGTTGATTGGAAAACTGAGGCAGGGTAAAGCCTTTGGGGATGAGGATGAGAATAAAAGGGAGGAGCAGGAAGTGAGCAGAAAACAAGAAAAGGAGAAGAAAGAAAGATAAGGTAAAGAAAAGGGGCCGGGCGCGGTGGCTCACGCTTGTAATCCCAGCACTTTGGGAGGCCGAGGTGGGCGGATCACGAGGTCAGGAGATCGAGACCACGGTGAAACCCCGTCTCTACTAAAAATACAAAAAATTAGCCGGGCGTGGTGGCGGGCGCCTGTAGTCCCAGCTACTCGGAGAGGCTGAGGCAGGAGAATGGCGTGAACTCGGGAGGCGGAGCTTGCAGTGAGCCGAGATTGCGCCACTGCACTCCAGCCTGGGCGACAGAGCAAGACTCCGTCTCAAAAAAAAAAAAAAAAAAAAAAAAAAGAAAAGGAGATAGAAGTGGTGGTGGTGGGTGATAGAGGGGTAGGAGCAGGGACAGGAGATGTCCTAGAAAAGTGTTTCCCAAGCTTTGTAATTTGCTTCTTGTATAAGGCACATAGGCTTCATTAATAAGAAAGTGTGTGTGTGTGTGTGTGTATTCTGAAGTGTGTATTAATCATACTGGTGATGAGCAGATGAAATCAATGATTCCCCCAACTTCCTCTGAAATCTACTGGAGAGACCACGTATATGATATTTCCTCAAACTGGCACCAACATATTCATCCTTCGTGCAGTGGTTTCCTATTAAGGTTTCCAGGACAGTTTCCTATTATGATCACTCCTCACTCTGGGATGCACCCCCAAATTCTCTTTTCTTATCCAACCCCATCACTGGTTTTCCCTGCTCTCCTGGAGGAGCAAGTTTTGTGTCATCCCCTTAGCTAGCTTCAGCCAGGGAAAGCTTTCACGTCTCAGCTTTCACATTCTTTCTGTAAGTGTTCTCTATGAAGGAAAAAAAACACTGTTTTTCCTCTGCTTTCACACTACAACATCAACACAGAAGGCTTCTGTGACCAAATGTGTCCAAGTTTTTCCCCACAAATTAAGCAAACAATCAATCCTGCAGCAGACACCAGCTGGGCTTCCTCGAATTCAATTCAATCCTGACACCATCTACCTGGAAGTAGCATCAGATCCCACCCACAAGTTGAGGGTTCAGCCACAGAAGACTGCCTCCCCCCACTTCAGACACCAATCTCAATTAATAAGTTGTCACCTATACTTCTATCTGATCAGTTATAAATTGGGGATCCCATGACCCCCTTTTGGGATTTGATTAATTTGCTAGAGCGGCTCACAGAACTCAGAGAAACAGTTAATTACATTTACCAGTGTATCATAAAGGATATTACAAAGAATACAATGAAGAGTTGCATAGGGCAAGGAGTGGGGGAAGGGACATGGAGCTTCCATACCCACCCTGGGTGCACTGCCCTCCAGGAACCCCCATGTGTTCAGCTATCCAGAAGCACCTGGAACTCAGTCTTTTTGGGTTTCTATGGAAGCTTCATTACAAAGGCGTGATTGATTGATTACAGCATTGGCCATTGATGATCAATTCAACTTTCGTCCCTTTTCTCCTTCCCAGAGGCTGGTGGGTGGGGCGGAAAGTCCCAACTCTCTAATCCTGCCTTGGTCTTTCCTGTGACTATTACCCATCCTGAAGGATAAGGACCTAAGGACCCCCAGCCACCAGTTATCTCATTAGCATACAGAAGGACACATCACTTGGGAGAGTCCATGGATTTTAGGAGTTATATCCCAGGAAACAGGAGGAAGACCAAATACATATTTCACAATATCACATTTGTTATTCCACTTTCTTCCTTCTGTTCCTTTTCCCGCTGAAGTCTTTTTATTCATTTTTCTAGGTGTACCTTTACCTATGACAGTGAAACAATGGGTCCAGAGAACAGAGATACCAGAGAAGGGAATGATTACATTTATATAAGGTAGAAAACACTGAGGAAGAATTACTAGAGGAGATGTTGTAGGGAAGGACAGGACTTCCCCAAACTCTCTGCACCCCAGTTTGGAGTCCTTCTTTGTCATATGCTCTCATGACACCTGCCTGCTTCATGGCCTGTACCATACTTGTAAATGCAACCCTGGAGATGAGTTGTTGAGTATCTGTGGATCTCACTAGGACATATGAGACCTAGCCGTGTTGCTCACCATCACATTCCCCAGAGCCAGCATAGTGCCTGTCACAGAGCTGCACCTAGAGCATACCAATACTACAGAAATAATCTTCAGGTTGGCTGTGTGTACCTCTATGGGGAACCAAAGACTTTCCAGAGGGATACACAAATGTGAATAAATTGGGAATCATTCTCCAGATCCTTGACTCCAGAAATGCTCTTGAACTTGCTCCCTCACCAGCCTGCCATTCTGCCTCTGCACTTCCCTTTCACGGACAACATTTTCCCTACTTGACAAAATATGGCGTATTTCTTGCCCACTCAGATCTTGCTTTGGAACATTACTTTGGTGAGTATAAATCTCTAGGATACCAACCAAGGGGACAATTCAATAATGCATGGTTCCTGAAAGGAACCCCTTGACAATGAAACAATGAGGTCTTTAGTAAGAATTATTGAAAGGCCAGAACATTATTTCTTCCAAAAAAAAAAAAACAATTAATGGGATAGCTCTGTGTCTTTAACTGTGTGTCTATCTACCTGCCTGTGAGTTAGAAATGGATGGTTGCCATAGGGATGCACCAATTTGAGTTGAAAATTTAAGTCAGGTTTTTTTTCTGGCAAAAAAGTAAAAAATAAGGCTGATCATCTGACTGTGTGAACTGCCTTTGCCAAAGTGATTTTATATGACTGGACATTTTCAAAAACTGAATGAGTTCTAAGGTTATGACAAAAATATTTAAAGCACATACACAGTATGTCAGAAATTACAACATTTGCAACTAGTAAACTTGTAATGAAACATTTTTAGATGTTGTGATAGATTGTATTTTTGTTTCTATTTGCTGCCATCCTCATACTAAGACTATACTTGGGTCAGGTTTGGTCATATGACCTTCTTTTGCCCATTGAATATGAGCCATAGCTGCACGGAAGCTTTAAGAATGATCACATGGTTCTGGCAGAGATACTTTATCTCTTAAAAATGCATGTCCCAAACAGCAGGTGCTTCTTCCATGTGGGTCCTGGAAAAAAGAATTCATGTGGAGCAAAGCCACAGCCAAAATATCAAGTAAGCAAGAAATAAGACTTTGTTGTTATAAATCTAAGATTATATTTTATATATTATATGCTTAATTTTATATATTATATGGTTAATTTATATATTATATGCTGTTATACAACAGCATAACCTAATTAAAACTGACTAATATATCTGAGAAGCTAAATACCTCTTTAAGTTTTATTTGAAGAGTATGAGGGCAAATATGTTACAGACCAACATTTTAGATCAATGAGCATTTCCCATTAAATAAGCCAACTTTCATCCACCCTGGAGATGAGTTGTTGAGTATCTGTGGATCTCACTAGGACATATGAGACCTAGCTGTGTTGCTCACTGTCACATTCCCCAGAGCCAGCATAGTGCCTGTCACAGAGATGGCACTCAATAAATATTGCCCCAGTGAGTGTATGGATCTATGGGTCCACTCTCTGCTGGAGTTTAACCCACTATAGGTGACAAGAGTTGAAGCTTGAAACTGATGCTTCTACCACTCACCTTATGCTGGGCTTTGTACCCAGAGCACGAGATGAAGCTGTGTCACAGCAGCTTTCTACTCACCTGCCTGGGACAGAGGGGCCTCTAGACACAAGGACACACCATGAACTGGCAGTGCATAGAATGCTTTTACAGTCATCCCTCAACACGAGGTGAGGAAAGTCACAGGACAACTAAATCATACCCACTTCTAACAATTCCATTTCTTATTACTCTCAGAAAAGCAATGTAAAAAAAGAGTAAGGTCTGGCTTGGCATCTTTGCACACCATAACTGCATAATGCTTTTATTGGCAAGATGTCACAACAAACTTATGCATTTGGTTTTTTAAAATCATCATTGATAGATAAGAAACCAAGAGATTTTGATATGTGTAGGGTCACATGGCAAATTAACAGTGGAACTAAGGTTCAAGCTAAAACCACAGGAGAGTGAACATATTTATTGAATAGGCTTTGTTCAACTGTGAGCTCTTGGGTTACATCTGGTGACTTCATTCCAATTGTATGTAGACTGAGAGAAACCCCAGCCTGGCAGAGGACGTATTAATTAGAATGTAAGAGGATTTAGGACGTTCTAGGGTTGATGCCAAATTCGGTGTGAGGACAGGCAGTGAGTTAAGAGGAAATGAATGGCTGAGAGGGGCAGCCTTTTTGAGTGAGAGAACAGGGGAAAGGAGAGAGTTGGTAGAACTCAGCCTGAGATGCAGGGACTGCCAAAGAGGTCCCGGAGCAGGGAGAAGTGGGTCAATGTTTGGTGCTTTTAGAAACTCAGAAGAAAAGTGATTTAAAAATGGGGCTACTATGGGCACCTGTAGTCCCAGCTACTCGGGAGGCCGAGGCAGGAGAATGGCCTGAACCCGGGAGGCAGAGCTTGCAGTGAGCTGAGATCGTGCCACTGCACTCCAGCCTGGGTGACAGGGCGAGACTCCCTCTCAAAAAAAAAAAAAAAAAAAAAAATTGGGGCCACTAGACTGGATTTAATCCTGACCTTAGGGCTTTCTTTCTGGGCAACCTCAGAAAAGTGACTAAATCTAGTTAACTAGTACCTACCTCGTGAGGTTATTACAAACATTAAACAGAGTAATTCAAATAAAGCAGAGATGGAACACTACAGATGCTCCTTGACTAACAATGGAGTTACCTCCCAATAAACCTACTGTAAACATCGTAAGTTGAAAATTCGTCTAATACACCTGACCTACCAAATGTCACAGCTAAGCCAACCCTACCTGAAACATGCTCAGCACATTTACATTAGCTTACAGTTGGGTAAAATCACTTAACGTAAGCCTGTTTTATATTTAGGAGTTGAATAACTCAGGTAAGACTATACCATAGAGTACAGTATTGGCTGTTAACCCTCATGGTCGTGTGGCTGACTGCGAGCTGCAACTTGCTGCTGCTGCCAGGCATCACAAAAGAGCCTCATATGGCATATTGCTAGGCCAGGAAGAGCAAGATTAAAAATTCAAAGTCTGGTTTCTAGTAAGTGTGTATTGCTTTTGCACTATTATAAAGTAGAAAAGAAATCATAAGTTGAACCATTGTAAAACGGGGATCCATCTGAACAGCCTGTGGATCAAATTGAGTCCACTCCTTGCTTTTCATAAATAAGGTTTTATTGGAACACAGCCGTGCCCATTTGTTTACGTATTTATCTATGGCTATTTTTACACTCAGTGGCAGAGTTGAGTAGCTGCAACAGAGAGCTCATGGCCTGCCAAACTGAACATATTTACTATCTGACCCTTTCCAGAAAAGTTTGTGAGCCTTACTCTAAAGCAATTAATACACATTCAGTAAAATACATTAGCATGTAGCCTGGAACAAAGTAAGTGCTCAATAAACATTAGTTCTTATTATCTAATCCCACGCTGTCAGATGTAGGAGCAGGTTAGGTAAGTGATTTGCCCAGGAATGCTAAGCTAGGTAATAGAAAAGAAACAGGGCTTAAGAAAGAGGATTAGGTGCCAAGCCTGGTCTATCAGAAGACCTAATCCAAGCAGAATGTGTGCAAAGGACACAGGAAGTTCAATTCAAGGAAATCTGCATGTCAAATCCAGTGCCTTGTGAATTGAACTGGATATAGAAGCAAATTTTATTGTAATCAAGAATAAAAAGGCTATGGACAGAAACTTGCGTAAGATGTGTTTCCTTGATAAGAAAATCCAGGAAGACAGGCCTGGAGAGAAAAGTTTTCAGAAAGGATGGCTGTGGCAAGTTACCCTAGAGTGATAAAAACCAGCTAGCAAATGTTCATCTAAATTAAATTTGGGAACTGTCCAGTCATTGTAGTTCATGATTTACATACCAGGAAACTAGATTTAAAACATTCTATTTAATTTGTGTTTTGTAACCCTGAAAATACAATCCAGAATATAAATAATGAAAATAAGCATAGACAGGTCAATGATACCTTTGTACAATCAAATTATCATTTAGGTGTGTCTGAGGTGGAGGCAGTTATTGTATATAAGAAGTTATATCAGGAGTTCTTGAGTAAGCATGCAATTTTAACATGAAACAGCCAAACTGGAGACAAAAATAATCTTGCTACTAGTTGTTTTTGTTTTGTTTTGCTTTTGCTCACCCAGTGGCGTCTAACATAGGGATGGCAAATACTATTCATGTAAATACTTGTTATATGTACTTCCACTTCTCTACCCAGAGTAGACATTACTAACCGTTCTTGGCGCATTTTCTCACTGATCCCAGACTGCTTCAGAAGTCTCTGGAGTGTCATGCTGTATGAATCTACTATGTAGCATTCAAGATGAAATAAAATTATCATTCCCAGATCCATGGTACATGGTAGATGCTTATGAAATTTTTATTGAATGGTGATGAATAGATAAATGGATTAATGAATGAATGAACAGGTAGGTGATTCAACTGTAGACCTCTCTAAATGCAGCAAACTGTTTTGTTTGTTCATTCCATTGATCACAAGAGAAACCAAGTAAGGTGGAGTTGGAGCAGGGTTGGGTCATTACTGGAGACGAACAATTCCAGCTCATGCTTGGAGCCTCGAAGTCATGGTGACAACTACATCTCTAACACCTGAATACAGGAGAAAATGGCTCTGGAACCCACTTGTTGCAATTGTCCAGAAACAAGAGTTACTACAGTGAAGGCTCATTCATTTGTTTATTCGATAAATCTTCATTTCATCAGTCAGCCTCCCAGCAGGATGTGGATAATGGAGGAAACAGATAACCTCAGATGGAGTCACTTTATGAGTTTAATGAAGAGACTACTACCAAGGATAGTGCAGTACCCTGGGGCTGGAAACGGAGGGAGCCATCACCCTCCCTGAGCCCAAGAGGAGCTGCTGTTTCAGTAGAGGGACTCAACCAACCTGTATGCAGGTTTACTCCTGGTTCCTCCATGGGCTGCACGAAAGGGAAGTCAGGGGCAAGGGAGCCCACTGATACAGTTCATAAAAGTCAGCTTCCTGGCCTAACACAGGGAGGCAGTGTAGCAAGTGGATCTGGAAGGACAAAGTAGATCAACACAAAGCTGAACAGTAGCATTGAGCAATACCTTGTCCTAGACACTGAGGGCTCAACAGTGAACAAAACAAACAAGGTCCTTATTCATAGGAAGCTTAGAGTCTAATGGAGGAAGAGAAATGTTGAACTAATTGATATGTTAAAATAAGATGATTTCAAGATACTTTAGAAAACACAAAGCTAGTGGTACGTAACAATATTGTTTCTATTACATTTTCCTAAACTAAAAAATGAACCATCACCAACAGATAATGCAGATGCCAGGAGACAGCGCTTGGCCTAATTGGCTGTTTATTCTTAAAAAGGAAACCAGGCACTATTTTCCTATCTTGTCTTTTGATCACATGCTTGCTTCCAAAGTCATTCTGCCTTTGATAGTTTGAGAAAACAAATTTTTGGTTTTGGAATGGGTGCCTTGTTTAATCCTGGTTTCTGCAATCTTGGTAAATCAGGGAGAAAGATATGTCCAATGGGCAACACAAGAATGTTTTATTTGCGTAAGAAAAAGAAAATAATTTTTTTTTCTGAGTTGCAGGAATAGATTCTTGACCATGTTTTGGTGTTTAACATCCGTTCACCTCAAGAAACTTTTTTATTTCCAATCTGTTCTTGATTCTATTCAAAGAGAACTATGACATTTCTCTCCACTAATAATATTTTAAAGCTTATTACCCTATAGGCTCTTTCTTAAAGGTTATGAAAGGAAGCTGCTTTGGCCAGAAGTTTTGGAGGTTTTCTTTGGGGGGGTACCTGAAGGTTGGCAAGTGGGTGGGGGTGGAATAGAGGAAGAGTGTTTATCACCAGGACACCAAGTTCTGATCCCCAAATCAACAAGCCATGCCCTAAGTTAGGAAAACGGAGAAGGGCTGGCTGGACTTCAGAAAGACATGCAAACAAATTTACCATACGATGGGTTCACGATATTAAATTAAGTATTCAGCAATCACAAATCTTATAACGCATTCCAGAACAATCGAGTGTGTGAGAGAGAATGAGACCTCAAACCAGCTGAGCCAGTATTTAAAGCCTTTTTAATTTAACAGAACCCGTTTTTTATGGTATCCAGGATATGTTTCTGGCTTTTCAAGCTGTCACATGATCTCTTGTCCAGATGTGAGGGTGTATATCTGGGACTGGACCAGCCAAAAACCGCAGCACTTTCCTTCAGCTTGTAGCTTGTTACTGTAACTCAACCGTACTCCTCTCAGCTACAGAAGCCCCACATTAATATGTGGTACAACAACAATAACACAGGAGGGGATAAAGTTAACCAAAACATTCACATGAATCTGGAAAAGAGCAGAGGCGCGGGGCGGGGCGGGGGTGGAGAGGGAAGGAGAGCCAAGTCAGATAGGTTTATTTGTCAGCTCCACACAACACTGAAAATGAAACCTCCAAGTGTGTGGTGGTCTGAAAACTTCCCTTTTTCTCACCTACTGTGAACAGCTTTTACCCAAGGACAAGACTTCCTGGAGCTTTCTTCAGGAAATTAGCAAATGCCTCTGTTTGGAACGTCAGGTTGCAGGAACCCACAGCAAGGCCAGAAAGTGCCTCAAGAACCACAGAGTGTAGAGCTCCTCCTTCAAAGAAATTTCTGGAAGCCCAGGCCTTCACCACAGAGCGGGCAGAAACAGGAGGGAGAGGGCAACCACCTGCCTGCCTGCCTGACTTTGCACCTTTGCCAATGACCTCTGAGGGACCAGCTCATCAAGCTGCTCAGATGGCTTCTGGCAATCAATTACATTCGTCACGAGGTTTCTTTGTGTATAAAGTGGGGACAGTAATAGAACCTGCCTGGAGGGGATGTTTTTAGAAGTAGAGGAAAGCACTTAGCATCTTGCCTGCCTCAGTGAGTGCTTTCATTCATTCTTGAATCCACAAATATTGACCGAGCACCTACTATGCACCCCTGTTCTAGAGGCCTGGGCTGCCTCTCTGAACAAAACAGACGAAGATCCTGACCACAAGGAACTTACATAAGAACAGGGGGAAAAATCATATAATAAACAAGAAAACAAATTCATACCTACAAAGGCAACATGAGCTACAGCAAAAAGGGAAGAAAAAGCCTGCTCGGGAGACCAGGGCATCCGGAGAGCAGGTGCCATGTAATAAAGCGATAAGGAAGGTGGCTTTTATATTAATTAAACAAAGCAAATGTTATTTATAATAATCTTGTCTGAATTCACAAAGGACATCTTTCACCCCACTGGGCTCTTCCACCCTATGTCTAGCCCTAACAAGTGGCTTCGTTAGAACAGATGTGCACAGCCAGATAGTGCTGGGGGGCCTCAGAGGCCTCCGCCATTGAAGATCCTGCTCCCCTTTCTGCCCAGCCCACCTTGGAGGCTCACCAGGCCTAGAACTGCACCTCTGACTGGTCACATAGTTGGAACAAGTGGCCTCTCTTGAGCACACATTATGCAACTGGCTATGGCCGGCTCACCTTTAAAGCAGAGAGGGTAAGGCAAGGAGAGCTCCATGTCCCCTTTCATGCTATTCCGATTCTCCTCTAAAGGGGCACGAAAGGAGAGAGCCAGCAATGTATTAAGGGGAAGCCTCGTATTCTTCTTCGCCTTTACTCCCATCCTTGCAGTGCCACAGAATGGACGCCAGAAGAGAATTCTATCCCGGGCCCTCCCATGACACACTCTACTTTCAGGACACTTTTCCTTCTTCCTTTGAGTGTCAATCCTTCCAAATCCTCTGTGCACTGCTCGGTTTGACTTCAGCTCCAGTGGTGAAAGGGAAGATTTATTTCCAAAACGTTCTGTGGAGAGTGTTTCACAGAAGGTGTATTGTTTCTAGCAAGATCTTCCCAGGGCTGAGGAAGAGGCAAGAAATCTCCCCCAGAAATAATGCCACATTTCTTGGAAATCATTGACTCTGCAAAAGAAATAAAGAAAAAACCTATAATCATTTCAGTTAAGTTGTATGCAGGTATCTATATTTTATGTTTAAATACATCTGGGTATGTGATACAATGCACATATACACATGTGAAATCATATAATCTCAGGGTCAGAAGGTGCTTACACTAGAATTTCCTCTCTTGCTATAATGCACTGTGAATTATGCCTGCATTAAGTGTAACATGGGTTACAGCCAAGGAGAAATATCTACCCAGCTGCAGTGCAGCCAGCCTACTGAAATTCTGCAGATGGCACCTGACAAAGCCAGGATCTTAATTCACAGCCTAAATTATGACAATTAAATTAATTTCAAAATACTTTTACTTAGTTTAAGGTGAGTTTAAAGGCAAAGAGGTTAATAAAAGACTTACTGAGTTTTAGCAGTGGTTCATATCTCTGGCTACACACTAGAATCACCTGGACTGTGGTATTTTTAATTCGTACCTATAGAGAGTCTTATTCACAAAGTAGTCCAGCATGCATTATGCTAGGTTAATTTTTGCAGCAGTAAAATATTCTGCTTATAATAATGAAAATTTGTGGCAAGAAGCCTCAAGTATAATTAATATAATTTCCCCTCAATAATGTTTAAAATGAAATCACTCTCCTCTACACTCCATACGCATACTGTGATTTTTTTTTTTTTTGAGTTGGGGCCTAGGCTGGTGTGCATTGGTGCTGCAATCATGGCTCACTGCAGCCTCAAACTTCTAGGCCCAAGTTTCAGCCTCCCAAGTAGCTGGGACTACAGGCACACCACCACACCCAGTTAATTTTTCTACTTTTTGTGGAGATAGAGTCTCACTATGTTGGCCAGGCTGGTCTCTTACTCCTGGCCTCAACTCATCCTCCCACCTCAGCCTCCCAAAATGCTGGGGTTACAGGCATGAGCCACTATACTTGGCATGCTCTGATATTTTTTATTGGCCTTTGCAGAGGGCCTTTTGATTCATCTTACTGCAAGAAGGTAAAGTAGTTGAAAGAATCATAGTCTAGTAATCAAGAAACATGGTCTTCTGCTCTGACGCCAATAGCTGTATGCATCTATGTTTACCTTTCTGGCCTCAGCTTGCTCGTCCATAAAATGGGCAGATTGTCCAAGGTGACCTTAAAAACCCTTCTTTTAGAAAGAGAGCATTGAGGTTGTAGAAGGAGTATGGATTTTGGAGTCAGAGAGATAAGAGTTCTATTTCCAACTCAGTCACTTCCTAAGCAGGCGACCTTGGGCTTGTCTTTGAGTTTCAGAACAGCCATTGGTAGGCATTTATTGGGAAAATGAATTGAGATGTGGAAGCACTTTTGCAAAATAGATGCAATCACATATTCTTTTTTATTCCATTTGATTCCCTTTCTCTCCTCAGACCCCCTCCTCTCACCCCTTGAATTAACAGAGGATTCAAGTAAAGTATGAGTTTCTTCCTTTTTTTTTATTGAGACGGAATGTCACTCTGTTGCCCAGGCTGGGTGCAGTGCCACGATCTCAGCTCACTGCAAGCTCCACCTTCCGGGTTCATGCCATTCTCCTGACTCAGCCTCCTGAGTAGCTGGGACTACAGGCGCCTGCCACCACACCCGGCTAATTTTTTGTATTTTTTAGTAGAGACAGGGTTTCATCATGTTAGCCAGGATGGTCTCTATCTCCTGACCTCGTGATCCACCCACCTCGGCCTCCCCAAGTGCTGGGATTACAGGCATGAGCCACTGGGCCTAGCCAAGTAGGAGTTTCTTAACCAAAGAAACCCATCCAAATGACAAAAGGAAATTTCTACCTTGCACCCCTTTCTGTCTAAGTAGAATTATTCTTAGATTCTACCCATGTGACCCAAGAGAAACAGAATTGTCCATGCAATTGGCAGGCTTTCTACATTCAATTCACTTTCCAGAGTTGGTGATTCCCTTTGGTGCCTCGCAGGCAGACATTTTAGGCTATGGGAGGGACATTTTGGAGGCAAGCCTTCCGTGGAAACCTCCGAATCCCATTCTGTAGTCATCCACTGGCTTTTCCAGTGTTAGATGAATCCTACTTGTCTCAGCCACTTCCTTTAACCTCATCAAGGGCAGGCCCTCAGAGTGGCCATCTTTGGGTAAATCTATTGCTTCAGTCTTTTCATGGGAAGGAAGAGTCTCTTGTGAGAGAGGAGAAATGAAGCTAACATATTCTTGTCATCCCCGAAAGGCCTTCCAATAGCTTGGGTGTGCTGGGAATTTGTCCAGCCCTCCGTGTGGAGGGCTTTCTACCTTGAATGAAATAATCCACTTGAATAGCCCAGTAAGTCAAATCCAGTGGGAGATAAGCCAAGAATCATTCCTTGCCGCTTTTAGCCAACTTATAAGTTTGGTGTCTGGATTATTTTGTGAACCTGGCCATTGGAAAAACATCTAAATCTGACTTGTTCCCTGAATGAATATGACTTGGGGTGTGGGGGTGGAAGGGAGAAGAGAAAAATGAACTGGAGCTGTGTGAAATTTGACAGTTTCAGTTCACAGGGGTTTGAGTTAACTTCTTTCAGTTTCAGCTCATGCAGGCTTCCCTCCTTTGGAAAGAAGATTTGACTTTCAGGTTGAAAGAAGCTAAACGGAGCCAAAACCACATTATTTGACGTACTTTCAGGTTGAGTCGAGGAGAAGAAAGAAGTGGAAAGGTTGCCCCAGCCTCATTCCAATTTCTCCTACAAAAACTCGCACCTAGTTTACCTCCAGGGTTCTCTGTTTCCTCGTTGACATTCCCCCCAGCTAGATTCAAGTTGAATTGTGAACCCAAACCCTTACATATTTAGCTTATCCTGGTGGCCCACTCCCTGAGTTCCAGAAGAGCAAAGCCAGTCTGAGGAGGGACAGGGCCTACCTTGAAAGAGCCGTATACCCCCAATTGTCCCTATTGCCCCTGTTGACCTTTCTAAAATCCTCCTTGGGGCCAGGGACAGTGATCAGTAAAGAATCTGGAGTTGAACCCCACTCCTGCAACTACCTGTGGGGTCTTACGTGGGTTAATCACCAGGATCTTGACACAAACCTTAATGTTTTTTTAAATTCTAAAATTTGTCTTATTATAATACGAAAAATCACACTTTTCCCCCTTTGTGTTGAAGTCGACATATTTAGTAGAGACTCATTCGTCTGTTAGTAGCCCAGTCCCCAGAAAAGTGCTAAGGGGTTTTGGAGGAGTTAATTTCTAACATTAAGAAATGTTTAGAAGAATGGGACGCTGCTAGGCCCTTGAGGGGGGTGAGGATCCACAATTTGACCACAGACAGAAGACACCCTACTACAAATGTACAAAGCTCCCCTGAAAAACAAAAGTCCCCTCACCAGCCGCAGGGACTGCAGCAGTCCCTCCCAGTCCTACCCTTGTCTGACTGAGGCTATCATTCAGCCCAGATCACATCCGTCCACTCTGAGGTCTTGGCATAAGGAAATGGGTCACAGAGGGACCAACACCCCTACTCCGTGTTACCTGGCATTTCCAAATAGAAGGATCAAGGGAAAGGAGAGGGAGAAATATATAATCTTCCACGTAGGAAGAATAACTGCTTCTAAGGTTGTTTCAATTTCCAAAAATTAATTTGCATATACACTGAGACAATTCCTGCTGCAGGTGGAACTACTTTAGGTAGTGATCACTTATTGGATGGAAAAAGAGACAGCAGATAGAATCCAGAGTAAGAAGAGGACCTCTGATGAATACAGATGGGCCCCAATCAGTAAGACTGTGGTTTACCAGATGTTTTGAGTAACCAGCATGTCCATATTACATAGTTAGAAGAGACTTAGTGAATCCTATCAGGATGGTTTTCGGGGTTTTTTTGTTTGCTTTTTCTCTAGAAGAAAAGCAGCTAAACTCTCAAAGTCTGACCTGAACTCAGTATTGAATCAAGCTGACCTTTGATGACTTAGGTCACAAGAGCTGATTCCACAAGCCACACATGGTAGGCAGCTCTCATATCTCAGACGACTGCAGACAGCCCAGAGGCTGAGCAGCCAAGGCACACATCCACACTGTGCTGGTGGGAAGACTCTACCCTGCTACAAGGGCCTGCTAGACCACGGCTGCAGGAAACAAGGATTTTGGGAGAAGGAGGTAGTTCTAATAAAAAAAACCCTGAGGCACAAATCCAAAACGCTTCTTTGCCTGGATCAAAAGACTCCTTGTTATCAAAGCAAAGGTTGTAGGGCTGCCTTTCTCCAAATTCCATAAATCCCTTGCAGCAGTAATTACTAATTATCCCCCAATAGCTAGCTATGCTCTCTCTCTTCCACACGACTAAGATCCATGATTTTTTGTGTAGTGCCTGGATGCCAGATTAAAGACCATATTTCTCAACCTTGTTTGCAGTTAAGTGTGACCATGAAACTCAGCCCTTGCCTTTGTGATTGAAGTGGTGTGTATAACTTGCTGGAAGTGGTTTAAAAAGCCAGGTTGTGCCCTTTCCTCCTGCCTTTTTCCTGCCCATTGGCTGGAATATAGATATAACGGTTAGCCCTCCAGCAGCCATCTGGGACCATGAGATAACCTAGAGAAATCACACATAATGGAGGGCTAAGATTAAAGATGCCTCTACCTCCGACACCACAAAGAGCCGTTGGAACCCTGGACTCACCACCTCCAAGCTTCTTGAACATAAGGTGTAAATAAACTTCTATCTTGTTTAAGCTGCTACTCACAGCTAAGCCTAATTGTAATTGATAAATTCACTCAATAGGTTACATATTTTCTCCCTTTATTTCTTCTTCCAACAATTTCAATTATTCAGTTAACACAAATTAAAATGCTAGCTAGCATTTATAGAGTGCTTCTTGTGGCCAAGCCACCGGTCTAAGTGCTTTATATGAATTAATTTGTCACAACAACATATGAAGTAGGTACTTTTTTCTGTCTGACAATATTTATTTTTATAAAATATTTTTTATATATTTTACATATTTTTATAAAATATTTTTTATATATTTTATATATTTTTATAAAATATTTTTGTAAAAATGTATGCAATAGCAAAATATAGGAAACCTATATTGGTAGGGAAATAATTAATTGTGTGCATATGTGTGTATTAAAAGAATTATGTGGTTCTATATATATTGATATAGAAAATTATCCCAGGTGTGTAGTTAAGAAAAAAACAAGGTATCAAAATGTATTTTTTACAAATCAGAAAACCGAGGCATAAGACTGCTTAAAGAACTTCCTCGAGGTTACTTGTAAAAGCTTCTTGTAAATGGTTTGGTATCTGAATCCAGTTTATCTGATTTCAATTGTGAAAAATAATAGAGAGGGAGGGTTGACCTGGGTTTTCACCCACACAATGAGGTTCACAGGGACAAAGGAATCTATCCACTGAGCAGAAAATTGGATCAGATGACTTTTGAGATGCATTCTAGTTTTCAAAATTCCATAATTCCAGGAAAGGGCAACATTGTAAGATCCCTAGGTAACCAATAAACATTCACTTATATGCCTTACACGTCTCTTCTGGGGGGAAAAATAGTGAACTGTTTTAGATATATTTTCAATTTAGATATACTATGTCAATGCTTTTGTTCCAAGAGGATTCTAGAGTCATCATAAAACTCAGTCAGAACTTGCATTTCTCCAAGTTTCTGGTTAATCAAGCCTTTTCTCCATCCACTCAGGATTCATTCAGTCAAGAGCAACTAAATTCTTTCATATTCAAGTCACTACATGGTCAGGGATATTTAAAGATAAAACAAAACAAAATAAAAGACATGACATTGTCCATGCTCTGCAAAAGCCTATGAACTGCCGAAAGGGTCCTGTAGAAGAGTCTTAGGCTTGAATTCAGAAGACCTTGGTTCGCCTGGACCTTAGGAAAGTCATTGTTTCTCTTTGAGTATGTTTCTTCATATTTGAGTTGGGATTGATAAGACTTAGCTCAAAAAGTTAGAAGAAAGATTAAGTAGCAAGAGTAAAACACGTTGTAAATCAAAAAGTGTTATAAACACGTAATTCTTCACTGCTCTTCCTAATCTATGCACCACCTTCTCATACACTTTCTCTGTCATTAATCCCTCATTACAATGCTGCGGGATACGTAACATGGATAATATTATCCCCATACGACAATTGCCTCAGAAAGAAACCAAGATGCAGAAACACGAAGAACCTTGGCCAAGTTCACAACTGTTACATAGCAGAGTCAGCTTTTAGAGAAGACGCCAAAGCTGAAATCCTGGCTGTGCCATCTCCACAGAGTGAAGCAACAGAGAGGGAACCTGGTGATTAAGAACATGGTCTCTGCACTATTCACAATAGTGAATCAACCTAAAAGCCCATCAATGACAGATTGGATAAAGAAATGTGGTGCATATACACTATGGAACACTGTGCAGCCATAAGAAAGAATAAGATCATGTCTTTTGCAGGAACATGGATGGAGCTGGAGGCTATTATTCTTAGGAAACTAACCCAGAGACAGAAAACCAAATACCACATGTTCTCACTTATAAATGGGAGCTAAATTATGAGAACTTATGAACACAAAGAAGGAAACAACAGACACTGAGGTCTACTTGTGGGTGAAGGGTGGGAGGAGAGAGAGGAGCAGAAAAGATAACTATTGGGTACTAGGCTTAATACCTGGGTGATGAAATAATCTGTACAACAAACCCCTGTAACATGAGTTTACCTATATAACAAACCCTCACATGTACCCTTGAACCTAAAATAACAGTTTAAAAATAAATAAAATAAAATTTAAAAAAAGAACACGGGTTCTAGAGCCAGACTACCTGACTCTGCATCCCAGATCCACCACTGCAACCCCTAGGACTCTAGGAAAGTGATTTACCCTCTCTGTGCCTTAGCTTCCTCATCTGTAAAATGGGGATGTGGTAAGACCACAGGGTAATGAAGGTTAAGTGAGTCTCTGCAATGTTTTGCTCATGTATTGGAAGTTTTATTTTCAAATCTCTCCATTACAAATGGCACCTTTCCTAAAGGACCGTCCTGTGCCGGGTTCAGAGGAGCTTTGAAGTTTGTTGTCCCCTTTTGCTTATCCTTCCTTCGGTTCATGGATGTCTGGTGTCCACACCTTTAGCCATGGTCCAAAACCTCAGGAGGGAAAAGGACATTACAAGAAGCACATTGCTTCCTCAGCTGGGAAGCCAGAACCGCTGGCTGTGAGCTCACCCTCTGAGGGGAATTTCCACCTCTGAACAAGACGGAGTAGACTCCACTGAGCACCAGAAGCAAAGTAGGAAAGAGAGACCAACCCCTCACTGTCCAAGCTCGACTCTTACCATGTAAACACTCCCTGGCTGTACGCAGACACCCATGGCCACACTGGTGTATACATTTACATTAGAGCGAAGCGGATGAATTGGCTCAATTCACTAACACTCTTGTTTTATTTGGAGCCATGAGCACTGGGCTGCCAAGTGAAATGGCTGTCTTAGAAAGCGCTTGTGTATTTTAAAGAAACATTGCATGCATTTTAACCAGAGATTTCCTCTGTGTGTTTATTTCCAATAGTGTGAGTGCCAAAGGGTGGTCAGTTTGCTGCATCTCATCTGTGGTTGTTGGGGTGAGATGAGGGGCCCGCCTGAGGACACTGAAAGATGGGAGACAGGAGTAAATTGGAAGTCAGTGGGGTTCATCTATTCCTCATTGTTCAGTGGGGGGCAGGATGTTGGAAATTCTTCCAAAGTCAGGGTGCTTGTGGATGGTGTATTTTATGCAAGCCATCATTGTAATGCTTCCTGTTTGAATACTGCTTTGCAGATTAGAATTCCTTCATACACACTCTGCCAGTCACTAGGCAGCAGGAAGTCTGCTGGTCTTGTCTCTTTACATCCTGGGGTGTGTGTAGGGTGATCCTATGCTCGGATAGGGCGCACAGCCTGACAATGACAGGAGCCACGCCTTTATAAAACTGCTGCCATGTCCCTAGCATGTAATCTTTGATGGGTGACTCAACCTCCCTCATATTCCTATTTAAGGGCTTGCAAGGATTAAATGAATTAATGTGTATAAAGAACTTAGGACAGTACCTGACCCATGACAGTCACCTGACCCAATTGAGAATGCAATAAACATTAATGAAAATAACAATGATGAAGTTAACGATGATGATAACAATGGTGACAATGATGATGTGAGGATGGCGAGGATGGTGAGGACACTTCGCTCTCCTTCTTTGTGGTAAAATAACAATAACAGACTCCAGTCACTTAAGGCCCGGAAGCCACCTGATGGGCACTTTATAACATTGTGTCTAATCTTTACAACTCCTATCTTATAGTTGGAAAAACTGAGGTTCAGAAAGGTTGATGAACTGGCCTGGGGTCACAGCACTAGTCAAAGGCAGAGGATTTGGATCTGTCCATCTCCAATCCATGCCTTTTCTTCATGTCACACTGTGCACATCTCCATGTCACCTTCCAGTAATTGGAGTCACCTGAATACTTCCTTTTAAAAGTTCACTTCTGGACCATTTATCCTTCGCCTCTGCATTTTTGTTTCACATTTATCTTTACTTTTATGTCGCCTACCAGCTTATATTCCCAGGCTTCCTTTTGATTATATCCCTCATTTGCAAAGTGTCTTGTGAAATTCCAGAGTGTGTTCTGAGGTTCCAGGCTACTTCAACACCAGCTTGGAAATCCTGGGTTACTTGGACAATGTATTGATTGGAAGTGACAATGGCATAGGATCCATTTCAGCAGCCTGTAGAAATTGAGTCACTGGCATGTGCCAGGCAGAGTCCCATGTGCAGGGACAATGGCTCCATTCTCACAGGCCTACATTCTGGAGCATGATACATGCAAATCCCAACACATAGAAGAGAAATAATGATATCATCTCTACTTCACCAAAGCTGCATTCTTTATGGGGAAAACCATACATTTTAAAGTGTTCATGGTTTCGGCCCAGTCTTGAATTCAAAATAGCAGAATCCAGCCCCTGCTGGAAGAGACAAGAGTAGGGAGGCCCAGGTTCAAGTCTTGGCTCTTCTTATCTGTGACCTTAAGCAAGAATTTTCCCCTCTGATCTTCACATTATTCCTCTTCCATAAAGATAATACCTAATGTCTCCATAACAATGCCTTGCTTTTACCTAATACTTTTAGCCATCAAATATGTTTCACATCAGTATTTCATTTAATCAGGCCAAACCTGGCCACCCAGGTCATGTGAAGCATCGACTCCCTGGATCTCTCTAGAGTGCAGTAGCCAACAACCCACACACCCACCATTGAGTGGCCCCACCCCGTTGTGCAGATCAGGGCAGAGAATTCTAAGAGAAGAACCCTGACACCACCAGATACGCTGGCTGAGGATGTCTTTAAGTGTACGCACCTTAGAGTGCTGAGTTCAATTCCCACCTCTTCACTTGCTAGCTGTGTGACCTTGGGAAAGTTGCTTGACTTGTCTGTATCTTGGTTTCCTTATTACTAAAGAGGAGTAATCATATTTGGGGTAGTTTTAAAGATTCAGTCAAATAATGTATGTAAAGAATTTAGGACACCAAGGAATTAAAGATTGGTATCTTGAAAATAACTAATTCTTATCAAGTAGAGTGAGGAGGAAGAAGAAAGGGGGCTCAGGAGAAATAGGAAGTGTTCAATACACGTTGAACATTGACCCTGTGAAAAGACATGGCAATGTATCCTTGCTTCAACTACCCACTAACAGATGGACACCTTCTAAACGTCTTGGTAGTGGATACAAATTGACTAATTTTACAGGTGGATAAACAAGTAATCACTCAGAAATACTAAGGTACTGACATCACACAGATAGCTAGTGAGTTTCTTGAAGATGGGAGCTACATGGATCTTATTCACTGCTGTATCTCCACCTCTTCCCTGGAAGGTGGCTGTTGCTGGATATGTTTGTTGTTGCTTTGCCTGCTTCACCAGGCAGCATGTTCCTCTCAGAGGAACAGTGAATAGGAGGTGATGCATGCCCAACAAGTGCCATGCCCAAGGAAGAAAGTGTCACCACCATGCAGTTGTCCAAAAAGCGTTCCTCTCATGCAAATGGCCTCCTCCCCGACCCAGCAGCAGGAATGATGCCTAATGCGCACCTCCAGGCTTCTACCTCCATCTCACTTTTTACTACCATCTCAACTCCCATCCAATAAGTCCCCTATGGTGGCACTTCCTTAAACCTGGAATTCCTCCTTCTCCCTTAAATCTCAGGGATTAAGACTCTGGTGGCTCCTGACTGACGCCACTTCTTGGCCTAAACTTGCTCCACTCTGGGGCATTGCTCTCCCCTCCTCACATGCCTCCCCTTTACTCATCTCACCCTCCAAGGCCCACCCTTCCTGAGGTGAGGGAGTCCTAAAGGATGGACCTCTAAGGTGGATGTTGCAGGACCCAAGCCAAGGCCACACAGTTACCAGGGCCCTTAGGCACAGCCACAGTGGACAACAACAGAAGACAGTGAGGACTCAGGGCACAAACAGGACAGAGTTAGAGTTCACAGGAAAAACAGAAGAGATTGGAAGTTTCATGGTGAAGGGACCATATGAGCTCAGTCAAAATAGCCAGGAGGATTTTGACAGGTCCAACTGGGTATAGAAGGAGATGCCCCTCTGGGAAGGCCTGAACCAACCATTACATCTGAAAAAGGACTGGGGTACATGGGACTAGCCTGATGGTGAGACAGAGACACAGATGCACCGTAATGGGGAGTGACAGCTCCCTAAGGCACTTGGAATCTTAAAAAACATGGGTTTCAAAGCCAAACAGCCATGGGTTTTACTCCTCCCTCTGCTCTTTTAAGCTACAGCACCTACAGCGGGTCACTTAACCTGCCAAGCCTCAGTTTCCTTATCTCTAAAATGGGACTATCATTATCTCAACAGGATTGATAAGGAGATTAAATGGTAAAATGTGCATAAATCCCTAAGTCCTGACTCTGGCCTATATTCTGAGGGCATAAATGATTCTCCACTGCCTTTGGGATCAGGTGCTAACCCCTTACCCTATGACAGTAAACCTTTACACAAACACCATTAGAGTAATTTAATTTTATACTCAGAAATTTATTTTTTAAAATGATTTTCAGAATACACACTACAACATATAAAGCTCAACAAAATCTTGCTGGTAGAAATATACACAAAAATGTACAGTCCTGTTCATAGCAGGGGTCAGAATTTGGCCGGCATAAAATTGTCATGCTCCTCAGTAGAGGATAAGAGTGTATAAAGGAAAACCCTGGACTCAGGAGTTGCCTCAGGGTCCCTCTGCAAGATTCAAAGTCTCACTGGAGCAAGGCCAAGAGGAGTGGGAGACAGAATCATACACCTCTGAGCCTGAAAGGGATTGAAGAATGAGTATTGTCATAAGGATTTGTCTTCCACACACATTTTGCCTAAGTCTGGCCCTGGTCCCAGGCCACACCACAACAGGAAGAGCCATTTAAAAGGGGTAGCAGGTTTTAGAGACTGAATTGCTTCTGTCAGCCTGGTCATAAAAGGGGCTAAGAAAATGCTGGAGTTCAAATGACCATCCATATTCTAGAACATTCCAGAATCTTCCCAGGAGTTCTCAAGCCACTAGCCAAGCTGAAACATGGCACCAAATATTTAATGGGAAAAAAACTGTTGCCACCTTTTGCTTTCAGAATATCTGCCACAAATTTCAGGACCTGTCTTCCACCTGCCCTCTATCTCCCCTTCCACTGGAGCCAAGTGTGCACAGGATTCTGGCAGCTTCCTCTTCCCTCACACCAAGTTCTAGCCTTCTCAAGAACCAAGCACCTGCCACCACTGCTTCCACTGGCTGGAAGGGGCACCCTGCTCTTGGTTGGGATGTGATAACTATAGTGATTGAGAAGCAGCCAGGCCTTGGCCTTCTTTCCTCTGCCCAGAACATCCATCTCCTGTGACATCTGCCCACCTGATTGACCACAGGCCTCTTTCTGCAAGGGCAGGCTAAGGCCAGAGCCAAGACAGCTTCAGGAAGAAGCTGGACGGCTTGGGGATCACCACCTGGGCTGCCAGTGCACTTCGGTCCTGCTGATGCCTGGACCCTGGTCGGGCATCCGAGATGCAGGCACTGGAGCTCAGCTGGCAGCCCCGGCCTCTGATGAAATTAAGCCCCAGTGAAATCTGAGCTCCTTGCTTCTTGGGCTGTGTTGACTCTGGGTGCACCTGTCCTATTCACATCTGTGCCTTCAAAGAAGCATGTAGGATCAGGGAAGAGATGCCTCAGGCTAGTTTGGGGAGGTGCCCAGGAAACTGTGCCAGGTGCATACAAGACACCATGCTCACAAGGCCAAGTGTGGGAATACTGGGTGGCCCAGGTAGGTCATAGCCTTGAGCCATGGACACGCCCTCCTCCTATCTCTAACCTGAGCCAGCCGTCTTAATAATGCCTATGTGTAGACAGCAAGTAAGAATATGGACAGTTCAGGGAAACTTGTCCCTGAAACCACAGAAAGAATCTAACCCAGCTTTAAAGAGGTAGAAACGGACGTCATCTCCTCTCATTAACTTCATTGTGATGGATTTCAGATACATTCTCTGTCCACTCAAGGAGTAGCCAAGATGGTAAATGATTCCTGAGGGCAGATAAATGGTTTCAGCAAGAGCACTGATCCCGGACCCGAAGACAACACAGGGATTTCCCTGAGTACAAGCCTCTCCTCCCAGAGCTCCCGCTTCGGCCTCCCCCTTTGGCCCTGTGGCACCCAAGATGGCAGCCCTGCAGCAGCTTCTATGCCAAGACTGATTTGGCAGAAAAGCCCCTGCCTCTGGACTGGCCCAGGCCCAGACTTATATTAATACCTATTACATCATCACATTGACTGGCTGGGGGAAAGTGAATGCTCTTAGGATTGGTTGGCTAAGGTTCTGAGTCTTGCATGGTCTAGGTGAGGAAAGAGCTTTCTTTTTCAAATCCTGTTGAATTATGGTTTTATACAGTTTCAGCTACAACTCCTTTTTTTTTTTTTTTTTTTTTGAAACAGAGTCTTGCTCTGTCACCCTGGCTGGAGTGCAGTGGTGTGATCTGGGCTCACTGCAACCTCCGCCTCCTGGGTTCAAGCAATTCTCCTGCCTCGGCCTCCTGAATAACTGGGATTACAGGCGCGTGCTGCCATGCCTGGCTAATTTTTTTGTATTTTTAGTAGAGACAGAGTTTCATCATGTTGGCCAGACTGGTCTCCAACTCCTGACCTCAGGCAATCTGCCTGCCTCCGCCTCCCAAAGTGCTGGGATTACAGGCATGAGCCACCACGCCTGGCCTGCAACTCTTTTCCTAATATTTATAATGCAACAGGACTAAGATCCATGTTGACTATAACCAGGAACAGCATAGAAGGCAGTGTAGTGACCCCCACCTCCATGGTGCCTACTTAAAGGACTCTAATGGCCCCTTAAAAAACTCTCTCCTGAAGACTTGTCACAATCCAAGGAATTACCATCTTTGGAGTTTCATTCCTTTGGGTAAGATAGTGTCCTCTGTCAAAATATTAAAATTTCTGGGAGGGATAGCACATTGAGTATCAGTCTCCAGCATCCAAGAATTCATTTATCACACTTTCATCACCCTCACCCAGATCATCGCTGGCTGCCCAGCACTGCTCTCCCCTCCTTCCCATTCATCTTGTCCTCTTCTGACAGCAATTGCTTTTTAAAACAGCCCACACCAGTCCCTGTCGCTTCCCTTTCTAAAATGCTTTGCTAAGTCCCCTTCATTTACAAATACAACTCCAACTCCTTAGGGTCCTTAGAATTGAGGGCCTCTTGTGGTTTGGCCCCTGCAGGGAAATCATAGCCCTTCAGTTGGCACACCCCAACCCTAGCACCTTATGCTGCACACCGGGCTCCCCAGCATTTTTCTCAATATCCAGGCCCTTTCACTCCTGTCTTCTCCCATGCGCTTCCATTGACCTTCCTCCACTTCTCCTCCTGAAGAACTCCGCCCCAGCCTTCGAGATCCGCCCAATATTTTATCTGGATTGTGCTGGATTTCCACATCCCACCTCACTCTAGGCACTCTCTCCTGCCAGTCTCTTCATCCCAAAGTTCTGGAGACCGCATTTGTGACGTGGTCCCATGTTATAGGAATATAATGGGTATTACACTCCTTTATGTGTGTGTGTGAGTGTATAAAATGGGTATAACAATATTCCTTTCCCCCTTTCAACTTGGAGCTCTTCTCGGGCAAGAACTACATCTTATTCATTGTCCCGGCACCTGCTACGTAGCCAGCCTTCCACAAACATGTGTTTTCTGCCACCCCAACCGTCAGCTGGGAGATTTTTATATGAGAAAAGGGAGCAATGTGGGGTGGGGGCAAGGAGTGGAGTAGGATAGAAGCAGTCAGTACATTATACATTGGCCTAAAGACCCAGGCAGCTACAGGAAGCCTGGATGAAGGAGAGGAATCCTAAAAGGCTGGGACCCAGGACAAACATCACCAACCTAGTCATGTTCTCCAGGGCCAACCAAAGCTTAACAAACAGTGCTAGTAGCTACTTAGAGCTTTTTCTTCTTCTTCTTTTTTTTTTTTTTTTTGAGGCGGAGTCTTGCCCTGTTGCCCAAGCTGGAGTACAATGGTGTGATCTCGGCTCACTGCAACCTCCGCCTCCCAGGTTCAAACGATTCTCCTGCCTCTGCCTCCCAAGTAGCTGGGATTACAGGCACCCGCCACCACGCCCAGATAATTTTTGTATTTTTAGTAACAATGGGTTTTGACCCTGTGGGTCAGGCTGGTCTCAAACTCCTGACCTCGTGATCCACCCGCCTCAGCCTCCCAAAGTGCTGGGATTGCAGGCATGAGCCACCGTGCCCAGCCTACTTATAGCTTTTTAAAACCTCTCTGCTAAATTTAACATTATTTCTTTGATTCCCAAGTTATTTAGTAGTATGTTCACATTTCCAAATGTGTGTGTGTGTTATCCTTTTGTCGTTAGTTGCTAACTTAATTGCATTGTAGTCAGAAAACATCGTCTATGTGTTCCTGATCTCTTTATTGGCTAAAATGTGGCCAGTTTTTATAAACATTTACACTGGGGAGAATATGCAAGCCCCAAGTGTAGGGAGCAGGACTCCCTATAGGTTCGCCACATGGATCTTGTTCATTGAATTATTCAAAGGCTCTTCAGCTGTACTAACCTGTGATCTGATGGATCTAAAATAGATATGTTCAACATCTCCCACAGTGATGGTGGGATTCACAGTCACTCCTTTTAGTTCATTCGACCTTTGCAAACTTATCTGTTCTCACTGGCCTCAAACAGGTGTCAGCTCCAAGGAGGAGAGGGTTTGCAAACCGCAAAGCTTCATGTACAGGGTATCACTGGTGGAAACTTTTTGCAGCACCTATTATCATCTTGAGAAGAATAAAAGCCTTTTCAATAGCTGCATAGGTCTTCCTCTCTCACCTTCATCATCATCACTCCCCATCATGGAACACACACTGTACACAGGCTCTTCTCACTTGATTCCCGGTTTTCTTTGGAGGTGCCATTAGTCACAGAGAGAAGAGCCTTGCTCAGATTCCCCATTAATAGAACTGCAAAACCTGGAGCAGAGCCCAGGTTGGCCTGCCTCCAAAACCTATGCTTTTATGATGTTTTGTTTCATTGCTTAAGTTGTTTTTCTAATAAGGAAATATTTCATATACATATGTAATAATATACATAACACTATATAGAAGGTATAAAGAATAACAAAACAAAACCCATGCCCCCACCACAAAGCCTAACACATAGCCACTATAATTGCTTCTAAATCCTCTGTGCCCTCTCCGTTCTCATTCCCTTCACCTCTTCTCCAGAGTAAACACTTTCCTGAATTTTATGGGGTTTTTATCACCTTGCTTTTTCTCAATAATCTTACTATCTATGTACATATACATATATGTACGATAATGTATTTTTAAGTTTTATATGATTCTGAATCTCATAGAAGTGGGTTCACATTATACATACTCTTCTGCAACTTGGGAGTTTCATCTGTGTTGATGGGCTGGAATTCATTCCTTTTCACTGCTGTATAGTATTCTACTATATGAATGTACCACTATTTATTTAGTTTTTTTTTTTTTTTTACCATTGATGGACATTTAGTTTGTTCCCACTTTTTGCTACAATGATGATGCTATAAGCATTCTGATCCCTTGATGTAGACATGCAAGAGTTGCTCAAGGGTATAAATACCAGGAGTGTCTCTTAGTCAGCTTGGGCTGCCATAACTGAATACAGACTGGGTGGCTTAAACAACACAAATTTATTTTCTAACAGTCCTGGGGGCTAGAAGTCTAAAATCAAGGTGTGGGCATAGCTGGTTCCTGGTGAGGGCCCTCGTCCTAGCTGATAGGCAGCCTCCTCCTTGTCTACCTATCCTCATATGATGGAGAGAGAAACAGCAATCTCCCTGGTGTCTCTTTTTTTTTTTTTTTTTTTGAGATGGAGTCTTGCTCTGTCGCCTAGGCTGCAGTGCAGTGGCGAGATCTAGGCTCGCTGCAACCTCTGCCTCCTGGGTTCAAGTGATTCTCATGCCTCAGTCTCCTGAGTAGCTGGGATTACAGGCATGTGCCACCACACTGAGCTAATTTTTTGTATTTTTAGTAGAGATAGGGTTTTACCATGTTGGCCAGGATGGTCTTGATCTCCTGACCTCATGATCTGCCCACCTCAGCTTCCCAAAGTGCTGGGATTACAGGCATCAGCCACCATGCCTGGCCTTTGGTGTCTCTTTTTATAAGGGCACAAATCCCATAATGAAGGCCCCACCCTCATGACCTAATGTAAACCTAATTATCTCCCAAAAGTCCCATGTCCAAATACCATCAATGGTGGAGAGGTGACAGGGGGCTTCAACATATGAATATTGTGGGAGACACTATTTGGCCCACAGCAGAGTGGAGCTGCTGGGTCATGGTGCATGCATCTCTTCAGCTTTACTAGATATTGCCAAACTGTTTTCTAAGGAAGTCAATTCAAAAGCCACGCTCCAGACCTACTTCTTCCTAACTCAGCCACTCACCTCCTTCAGTATGCCTGCCAGGAGCATCCTTGAGCCAGATTCAACATTTTATCTCTCTAAGAGCTTAGGAATTTTGCATGTGTCATGATCTGTTTCTCTCCCCTGCTCCCTCTCTAACTGGTTTTCTCTTCCCTCACCTTGAATGTCTCTCCTCCTGTCTTCCCAGCAATAATACCAGCTAAAACACACCCACACTCCACCTGTACTCCCTTCTGGAGAGAAGCCACACCCTTAGGAACGTGGAGTGCTTCCAGGGCAGAGCATAAAGGAGCATTTGTCTCTCAAAGACACCAAAAGAAATGGTGTCTAAACCTTCTTATAGTTAGCCACCAGGGATGAGCCAGGCAGTTATTAAATCAGTGGGCGCTGAGACTCATAGAGGTGGAGGAAGTCCGGGAATCATCATCTAGTCCAGCCTCCATCCCAGGGGGAAACAAAGGCCCAGAGGAAAGTGCTTTGCCCAGCGTCACCAGGCCAGTGAGGTGAAGCCGTCCTGGAACCCTAGATCTGTGTTGCTAAGCAGAAGTTGCCATCCAGGCAGCTTGCAGAAAGAGGGGTAACAAAATTATGCTATTTCTGGGCTTTGCATGCAAACAGCTAGTGTACACCATAGTCTAAAATTGTTTTAAAAAAAAAGATTTGCCTGTTCAGGGAATTTCTTATTGAGGGCTAATTTTAGGCTCAGCCAAATCAAGGAATGATCAATATTTTATCACAAAGGTTTGTTTATAGCAAGTGACAGTTAATGTCTTGTTACCCACTTTTCCTTCATGCATACAGTGTTCATTGAGCAGCTGCTATGTGCCATATTCTAAGCATTGATAACATATCAGAGATAAAAATCAGGTGAAAATTCCTGTCTTTCTAAAACTTACTTTCTTGATTTTTTTTTTTGTTTTTTTTTTGACAAGTTCTTACTCTGTCACCCAGGCTGGAGTGCAGTGGCGCGATCTCGGCTCACTGTAATCTCCACCTCCCTGGTTTAAAGGACTCTTGTGCCTCAGCTTCCAGAGTAACTGGGATTAAAGGCATACGCCACCACACCCAGCTAATTTTTGTATTTTTAGTGGAGAGAGGGTTTCACCATGTTGGCCAGGCTGGTCTCAATCTCCTGACCTCAAAGTGATCCACCTGCTTCAGCCTCCCAAAGTGCTGGGATTATAGGCATGAGCCGCCACACCCAGCCTCTAGAGCTTACTTTCTAATGGGTGATGACAGACAATAAACAAGCCAACAAACATAGAAATACGTGTGTGTGTGCCTGTTTGTGTCTCAGGTGCCAGGAAGCACTATGAAGAGGAGGAAGCAGGGTAGGAGAGGGTGGAAATGCCAGCCAGCAGAGGGTGCTGTCATAGCTAAGGGCACTGCGGAAGGCCCCCGGCCTGCCCTATTAGAGCTTTGAACAGAGGGAGAGGAAGGATGCCACGCGGGAAACACACTCCAGGTTGAGGAAACTGCAAGAATAGAGGCCTGAAGCAAGAGCCCTCTTGGTGTGTGCAGGGAAAGAGCATGGAGACTCGTTTGCCCCAAGCAGGGTAAACAAGAGGGGGCCTAGAAAGAGGCGAAGTCAGAGAGGTAATGGGGACTGGATCACGTAGGGCCTTGCAGGCTATGATCAAACCTTTGGAGCTAACTTAAGTGGGATGAGAAATTCTATCAGTTTCCTAATGCTGCTGTAACAAAGCTATAAACACACACGCTTAGTGGCTGAAAACAACACAAATTTAATATCTTACAGTTCTGGAGGGGAGACGTCTAACAAGGGTCTTTCTGTGTTAAAATCAGGGTGTCGGCAGGGCTGTGTCCCTTGCTGGAGACTCTAGAGAATCCCTTTCCCTGCCTTTTCCAGCTCCCAGAGGCTGACTGCATGCTTTGGATCTTGGTTCCCTTTCTCCATTTTCATGGCCAGCAATGAAGGGTCAAGACCTCCTCACTTCACAACTCTTTAATTATTCTTCCACCCCCACAACTCAACTTCTCTGACCTCAGCCTGAAAGGGGTCTCTGCTCCCAGGGACTCATGTCCCCAAGGCTCGTGTCACCCTAGGTTGTGTTGGACCCACCCAAGATACTTTTTCCACCTCAAGATCTATACCCTTCATCACATCTGCAAAAGTCCCTTTTGCCGTGTGAGATAACACACTCGCAGGCTCTGCGCATGAGGCTGTGGACATCTTTGCGAGCCTTTAATCTGCTGACCAGCATCTACACTGCAGGGTTTTGGGTAGACAGAGGAGTGATGTTACATGACCTGCTTTCCAAACAGCTGCAGGGCTGGGAATGGGCCACGGGAGGCAAAGGTGGAGGCAGAGACAACAGTGAAGCGGCTACAGCAGTTACTCAGATGAGAGGGGAGGGTGGCGTGGATAAGAGCAGTGGGACTGTGAGGAGCAGTCTTATGATGGGTGGATTTTAAAGGGAGAATCATTAGGATTTCCTGACAGACTGGACATGGAGGGTGGCAGGAGGAGAAGAGTTGGGGTAATTCCATGGATTTTGTTCAGTGCATGGGAGAATGGAGTTGCTGTTCATGGGGAAGGCTCCCCACAGAGGTGGGAAGACATGACATCATATAATGATTCCACTATCCAATGTTCAGCTATGCATCCACTCTGGCCTCCCAGCCTTCAGGATCTTATATTTTAATCAGGGAAAAAAGACACACAAGATAACAGAATTGATTATCTACTGAAACATCAGAACTTATTCCTGCAAATGAACACTATCTCCAAAGATCTCATCTTGGGAATCCATATACATTTATTCCAAGGCTGCCGCCAAAAGATTTTTGACATCTCTTTCTAGGAACCCAGTTGATTTACAGACCATACAAGAAAATCGGCCTTGTCATTTCTCCCTCCAAATGTAAGTTTATAAAAGCATTGACTTTATTCACTGGACCTCAGCTTCCAAAAATTGAAGCTATTTTCCCCAGGATGACCATCTGCTACCACAGAGGATATTCACATGTCCAGCTGTGCTGGTATCATTAGAAGTCAGCTACAATTTCCAGGCAGGACAAATTTCCTTCCACACACCAGCACCCCTTCACTGGAAGTGAGAACTACCGCCCTCCTGGAGCTCCAGTTTTTATGCTGTTAACACTGGGCAGGAGGTGAAGGGGGCGCAGATCTTCTTAACAGCCCAGCGCTCACTTGGATGTAGATTCTGGCATACTATGGTTTTTAAATTGTGTTATTCTGCGATAGTGGATCATCCACATATCTTTAAAGAGACATTTGAGCTCATCGCAATACCAGGTATATTTATGTTCTCTTAAGCTACTAGTTTGTTCTGATGTTATGGTCCCAGTAAATATGTAACTAATTGTATTTCTTGCTTTATTCTAGAGGCTAGAAAATCCTCCAGACTAAGTTTGCTCAGTTGTAAAATGTGGGTGATAACAGTATCTTCTTCATATGATAGTTTTGAAGAGGAAGTCACATATTTCACAGAAAGCACTTCACATAATGCCCAAGAAACTCTTGAGGTATCCTGGCCATGATTGTTATTCTCCATCCTCATGTGTGATCACAGTTACTAGATCCACAGCCCACCTTTTTTTTCCTTAGAAGAACCTACTTTTTGGCTCCAACTGATTTTGTTGCTTTCTTCTCATTCTTGCCCGGTTTTCCTAAAGTTCCCTTTGAGTAACTTGACTGCCCCGTTGGGTGGGTGAGCAAGGTCTTCTTTTCCTCCATTTCTGTCTCTCCTCTAACTCCCAGGACCATCCCAGAGGCAAGCAATGGTCCTGACCAAACCAGCCTCCTCTGCTTCCTTCATGACTGACAGAAAGCTGGACTTCACCTGCATGGAACAACACAGGAAATTGATAGGCTCAAGGTGGGACATGGTCTTTGCGCTATCTGGGTACTAAGGAGGAGAGGCAAAGTCTATTTATGTAAAAATCCCCTTTCTGTGAAACCAACCCCCAAGTTTTCTACTAACCTGAAAAAGAAACACATGCTAATGCCAGGGGACTTTTCTTCTCCCACAGAGAATTTTAGGAACAAAAACAGAGGGCTCCTCGAGTCTATGGCTCATGCTTAAAATCTGATTCACCAGTGGCTCAATTGTTTGGAATTGTAGTCCAATGGAGGAGATAGTTTTGACCAGAAGGCCCTTTAGAAGCACTCCCCCACCCACTGAATTACAGTCACTCATTTTCTCTGGTTGAATACAGGTTACAGTGGGCCCCGGGGCAGCTTGAGGCTCCTCTCCACCCCTTCTTTCCCTTTCTTCCCCACTCTCCCCAACCCCACTCCACTCTCAAAGAGGAATCATATACCACAGGTGATCAGATCATCACCCAAATTAGATGACAAAATAGATTTAAAAGTGCCTCACCTCACTCTATGCCTGGCACATCATGGGCACTTTATGAATGTCAGTTTAATTGTGTTTCCCATCTCCCACATTTGTCCACCAAAACTATAAAATTCAGACCCCAACAGACCATATGCCAACACTCCAGTGATGAAGCTCCCTATCCTATGGAGCCTTCCCAGCCCATTTATTTCATCTCGGTACAGCTGCTGATGGACCAGCCATGCCTGTCTTTCTTCCTGAGGCTCCGGACTTTGTAGAAACTTCCAACCACTTGATTTGACAAATGACTTTCTGAGTGGAGGGAGGTTTTACATTTAATACATATCATAAGGGACATCAGAGCTATGCTCAGGAGATCAAATACTTTCTTCGGCTAAGAATGTAAGCATTATCCCTATTAATATCTTTCCAACAAAAGCCCTGTGCTCCCCACCCCCATTCCTCTATGATCTCAGTTTATTAATGTCACAGGCCCCTCCCCTGTCAAGCTGTCCTCACCACAGACTCTCATTCCAGCCTGATGTCTACTCTCTGTAGAACACACCTCCTTGGCAAGCATTTAATGCAAGAAAAAAAAATCCTCCATCATCATAAATTGTAAAATCAAACAACTGAACACCATCCCCTGGGAAATAAATTCTGAAGAGTTAAGAAGGGAAAAGAGAGGGGAAAAGAGAGGGCTATGATTATTGTAATCCTATTCCAGATGCCCAGGTACTCTCCCCAAACAAAACCCAAATTAAACATGAGCCTTATTCAAAGGGATAATGACAACACAAGTGCAGAAGACAACGTTTGGCAAATAGTAGATGCTCAATTAATGTTTATTTAAAAATAAGTAAGTGCGTACGTACAAAGCAACGCTGTGCACCATGCTCAGCCAAGCCCCAGCCTGACCAAACAAAGTGAGTTATTGAAACCAGAGTCCCCACACTGAGAGCATGCTCTGCTGTTCAAAAGCACCTTCGTGCTCATTAGTTGGTGTGACTAATGCAGCATACTGAAGCTTGCACCTGGCCTCGAAGGGCTGTATCTCTCGGAGGTCCCTCAAAGAATGGAATAATACAGATACCCACAAACACTGAGAAAATCCTGTTCTCACAAGATTTTTGAACCATCTAAAGACTTTAAGACCTCTATCCTCACTACAAAAATTGCTGAGATTAGGAGCACACCGATTCCTTATCAAAACTGGAGTGAATAAAGACCTCTTTTTTACGACCACCACCAACAAAAAGTGTCAGAAGGGTACTGACATTATAAGGTGGATACTTCGGATGTAGAGGTCAAAAGGACAAAAATGTACCAGCCAGAAAATTTCTTTTACTTAGCCAATCAAACCCTGTAGTCAATGACAAAGTCACGTATCTCTCTGGGCCTCAATTTATACATCTGTAAAGTAGGAACAAGGAGGTTGGCTCCACCTACCTACAAAGGTTCTTGAGAAAATAAAATTAGATAGTGTGAAAAAGATCTTTGGAAAATCAAAATCTATACACGTAAACCGGCCACAATAAGGACAGAAGCTGTGAAAACCAAGGAGAGATCATTCTTGGTTTTGAGTTAAAGGAGGTGTCCTTCCCCAAGACGGTACCAGGTAATAGGAGCAACAGCGATGAGGTCATCACAGGTCATGTCCTGTCATCAGAGGCAGCGTATCACAGGGTCAGGGCATATTGCTTAGGGCCAGAGCCTCCACCATCCTGGGCGTGAATACCAGAGCTGCCATCTGCAAGCTAAATAATCTCATGCTGGTCTTTTGGCCTCCCAGGTCCTTTGCTCCCTTGCCTGTAAGGTGAACTAATATCTTCTCCCTCCTAGAAAACTACTGTACAAATCCAATGAGGTAACTGAGGCCAGAGCATGAAGAAGTGCTGCACAGATGTCAGCTCCGCCTGAAAGCGCATCCTTCAAAGAGAATATTCCACTCTCACAGACCCTCTGAGGGGGAGAAGGCGCTTCCTTGCAGCTTCCTGTGTGAAGTTTTCTCAGGTTCTGCTTCATTGCTCTGGGTTTCCGCCCACCACCCTCTCTGTGGCACCTCCACAGCCTTGGAGGGTCGCATGCTGGGAGGCAAATGGCCCTTTGCCTCGGAGGGTCGCATGCTGGGAGGCAAATGGCCCTTTGCCTCATGCCCTGTTCTCCACTGTTGGAGGTGGTGCCCAGAGGGATGGAAGAACAGCCTGGTGTAGTGGCTGGCAGCTGGTGGCTGCCTGATCCGGATGCCATCTCTAGCCCAGATGGCTCTAACATTTTCCAGTAGCCCCCAAGCAATGCCCTAAGCAAAAGGGTGAATCAGGTGAGATTCTCCTACATGGTTTTCCCACCTACATTTCAGTATCCTCCCCTCAGCAAGGCCCAGATTCCCCCAAAAGTGCTGTACTAGCTTGTTCACTCCTGTCCACATCCTCCCATCAAATCCTCCTTGGACTCACAACTCTAAGACCCAGAAGGAAGGTAGAGATCATCTCATCTGGATCCTAACCTGGGTCCCTGAGCCCCCTAAATATCCTAGCAGGCCATAACGGGAGTCCTAGAGGTATTCTTCATATTTTTAAAACCATTCATAAGCATATGCCTGTGCTACACATGAGACCAGGCAGGCTAATTATGCCTCAGGTGCTTTGCTTTTGGGTGGAATTATATCCACTCACTGTGTTCACTAGTTAGCTGGTGTTAACGGTTCTGATTACAAGTTTGTCATTTTAAATGTCAACAATTACTCTTTTAATAAATGTTGCTTGTGTCATAGACAGGCTTTTTTGTCTAAAAAGGATCAATAGAGGAAAAGTAATAAAAGGGCTCCTTTGAGGCAAAGAGGTGAAGAACCAAATCACACCTCCCCATTTTACAGATGAAGACATGGAGTTCCAAGTGTTTCCCAAATTCGTGTGGCTACTCTGGGGCAGAAGCAAGAGTCTAGCCTTGGTGTTTTTCCTCCTATTCCAGCACTGCTTGTACAAGCTGTTCTGCCACATCCCAGGTTCTGTCCTCTCCTCGCAGCCCTGCCAATTATTAAGCAGCACTTAATAAGAAAACTACTGTCTTCGTTGGCCAAGTGACGTACATATGTCAACAAGTCTTTCCTAGAACTGGCCTGTCCATCAAGTAGCCACTAGACACATGTAACAACTATTTAAATTTAAATTAATTACAATTAAATACGATAGAAAATTCAGTTCCTCAGTCACCCTAGCCACATTTCAAGGACTCAGAAGTCACATGTGGCTGGTGGCTACATATTAGACAGTGCAGACATGGCTCATTTCCGTCGTTGTGGAAATTTCTACTGGGCAGACTGCTGTAGATGCACTGACTCTAACAGGCCCCAGCCCTGTGACTGGGGGAGACATGAAAGTGCTTCTCATGGTATCAGGCTCTCTGCCTCGACTTACAGTCCATGGGTCACCAATGACCTGGGGCCAGACCATTTCTGACCCCATTCCCTGGGGTCGGTTGGAACTGCAATAAGTCCACCCAGGTCAGAGAAGGAGACCTGGCAAGAGAAACAATCAGAAGGACCACCTTCTCCTTAGGCAAGCCCTGTGGTTTCCATGACCAGAAACCACGTTCAAGGTTCAGTCACTCTGAATATATATGTCACTCTGTCACAGGAGAAAGAGCACTAAAGGGGAGTCGGGAGAGGTGGGGTTCCAGCACAAGTGTTGCCTCTTATCAGCTGTGTGCCTCCAGCAAGGCCCCCTTCTCTGGCCCTCAATCCCCCACTAGGTAAACAACCCAGTCTTCTGGAGTCCTAAAATTCCGCACTGACCCCATCATCATTTCATTCCTCTCTCTCTGGTATGTGTCTTATCTTTTTTGGATGTGTGTGCATTTACAGAATGTTTCATCTTAATCAAGGAAATAATAGAGAGGGCAGGAGAAATTGCCTTGGCGACTCCAAAGTGTGTGTTAACATAGAGAAAGAGCTCTTAAAACCTTCTAGGGCAGCAGAGGCTGTCAGGGTGCTGTTTTCCATGCAAGAATCCAGTAGAGGGGGATATTGCATAGAGGCGAATTCCTAACAGGCTTTGCCTTCAGCTTGTCATTGTTAACACCCAAGCTCAGAGGGGAGGAAATGTCTTTTTCGTCCTTGCGGGACCTCACATCTACTCTCTGTGTACCAGGACTCAATAAGTCTCTAAAAGCCTCTGGATGGACACAGGAAAGCCCCTGGTGTTCTTTCTGTGCATTTAACCCTAACGAATTTTCCCTTCCCATTTCCAAATTACAAAATCAAAGCTATTTTCTCAGGTGCCATATTTAGCGGCTGTTAGAAGTTGGAATCTGGCAAGATCAACAATTTTTGAACAGCTCGAAATTCGCTAAAGTCCCAGATGGGTTTTCCCCTTCTCTGCCCTCCCGCTCCCTTCTCAGAGCCAGCTTTCAGAGTCCACCTCGGGCACCTGAGACCCGAGCAGTGTGCCTCTTTCAGTAAAGCTTGGTTTTAAGGAAATAAAAACACATTTCCCTTTCACATGCCTCATTGCCTTATTTTCCCTCTCATTTTGACAAAATGGGACTCTGCAGTCCTCCTCCTCAGATGAAGGCTGATTAGCAGCCACGGTCACTAATCTCTCACCATCTTTTTCTAAAAATGAGACTCACCCAGCCTCAGAACAACAACTAAGAGCAAAAGGTTCGTCAGAATTTCCAGCTCCTGTGATTTCTCCCTTTGGTTCTTCAGAGATAACGGTGAGAGTAAAAGATGTAGAGATGAGAGTAAGACATGCAGAGAAGCCCTGGCTGTGAGCGCCCATAGTGGGGGTGGGGCAGCAGCCCTTGCAACTTCACAGTGAGATTCCACCGAAGGGCTCTTTCCCTTGTAAATGTCCCACTTACGGCTTAAAGTTCAAGAAGGTAGGCCTGGATCCAGCCTCACCAGCCTCAACCTATGCCAGGCTTTCTGCAGCGCTGGGAGGAAAGGGTGGAGAATGCTGAAGACAGAGATCTCCGGCAGTCACACCTTTCGTGGAAAACAGAGACACCTGTCTTGATAGGTGAAGCGGTGGATGGTGGCTCAGCTGCTGTCTCAAAGCAATCAAAGAAAATGTCTGTGATAGGTGGAGGGAGATTTTGTTCCCCAGGGTTAGTTCTCCAAGCTGAATAGACAAAGGTGCAAGAAACAGGGAAATTCTCAAGCAAAATAAGGTGTATTTGCCGGAAAGTCTATCTGAGTGAGAATTCTCAAAATATTTTCTAAAACTCCGAACTGTTTGGAGAATGTAGCCACAGTATATACAGAAATAAATGCCCTGTTTTCATTAGGAGAGACTGTGTGTATAAAGGGACACATCCAGGCTTTGGGGCCAGACATTGGTTCAAATCCCAACCCTGTCACCTTCTACTCAGATAACCTCAGACAAGTCACCTAGAACCACCGAACCTCCATTTTCTCATCTCTAAAATGTAATGGCACCTACTTTTACAGACTTATTGCAAGGAATAAATAAGATAATCTATGTAAAAGCACTCAGGGGCCAGGCGCGGTGGCTCACCCATGTAATCCCAGCACTTTGGGAGGCCAAGGTTGGCGGATCACCTGAGGTCAGGAGTTCAAGACCAGCCTGGCTAACATGATGAAACCCTGTCTTTACTAAAAATACAAAAATTAGCCAGGCATGATGGTGGGTGCCTGTAATCCCAGCTACTTAGGAGCCTGAGGCGGAAAAATCACTTGAACCTGGGAGGCGGAGGCTGCAGTGAGCCAAGATCGCGCCACTGTACTCCAGCCTGGGTGACAGAACGAGACTCCATCTCAAAAAAAAAAAAAGCAAGCACTCAGCACCATGCCTGGCATATAGTCAGCACTTGCCAGATGTTAACTGCTATCATTACATTGCTAATAAAATAATACCACAGCATTCTTCTGAGTGTAGAGATACAGACATACAAGAAAACCCTCCCTTTCTACAAGAAATTTCTTCAGGATTAAAATTCTGATGGCTGTATGACTTAAGACTAACTCACAAGAAAATGTCATGGGGGACTGTGATACATACTTCCTAAAATTTGTTTCCTGTTCGACCCAACAGCCCTTGTGTTTTTGGAGTTCTAAAACTGAAGCCACGTGGTCAGTATAAGTGGCAGAGTATTAATCAACTGAAAATAAATATTTCTGAGATCCAAGGGCAATAAAACCCTGTGGAAGCACCCACCCCCAACCCATTACTCAAATTCAGACACAAAGAGACTGCGTCTGTCCTCATCCTCACCATGATGACCCTGCATTTCCTGCAATGGAATATTTACAGCATCATAGGGGAGCTTGGGGTACAAGTGGGGCATGGTGCCGATAGCCCTGTGTTCGGTGGGACACTGCCCTGGTGGTGGCAACTGGTGCATGCTTCAGTTCTCCTCCTTGATCCTCAGCCACGCTCAAGTCGGTGTTTGCTGCGCAACTCAGCGTCGCTGCTGCCCCTGCTCATGAGAATTACATTGTCATGTAATAAGTACCTTCCTTGAGTCCATGAAAATAAAACATAAAAGTCTTAAAAAGAAAGGAAGAAAGATAATCATTTCCATGTTTGAGGACCTGAAGACTGGTTAGAAATTAACTATGGCACCTGCCCCAAGTGGTCACGATGTTGTCCAATAATAAGTTGTCACCAGGCTGGGCACGGTGGCTCATGCCTATAATCCTGAGACTTTGTGAGGCCAAGGTGGGTGGATTGCCTGAGCTCAGGAGTTGAGACTAGCCTGGGCTACACAGCAAAACCCCGTCTCTACTAAAATACAAAAAATTAGCTGGGTGTGGCAGCGTGTGCCTGTAGTCCCAGCTACTCGGAAGGCCAAGGCAGGAGAACTGCTAGAACCCAGGAGGCAGAGGTTGCAGTGAGCCAAGATCGTGCCCCTGCACTCCAGCTTGGGAGACACAATGAGACTCCGTCTCTAAAAATAAAAATAAAAATAAAAAAGTTGTCACCAATCATTGAAAAGTGGGCTAGTTTTTTCGTTCATTTCTAATCAAGCAGATGCCACAGTGTTACTTGATAGTAATATCTGACCTTTGATACTAATATCTGACCTCTCACTTCAAACATCGGGAAATATTTCTTCACGTGGTTCCTCTGACACTGTTAGCCAATGGCCTCTTGCTGGGCACTCATAAGGTATAGAGTCTAACATTATTAGCCTAATAATAACAACTTTTTTTTCCTGTTTTTTTATTATTATACTTTAGGTTTTAGGGTACATGTGCACAATGTGCAGGTTTGTTACATATGTATCCATGTGCCATGTTGTTTTGCTGCACCCATTAACTCGTCATTTAGCATTAGGTATATCTCCTAATGCTGTCCCTCCCCCCTCCCCCCACCCCACAACAGTCCCCGGAGTGTGATGTTCCCCTTCCTCTGTCCATGAGTTCTCATTGTTCAATTCCGACCTATGAGTGAGAACATGCAGTGTTTGGTTTTTTGTCCTTGCGATAGTTTACTGAGAATGATGTTTTCCAGTTTCATCCATGTCCCTACAAAGAACATGAACTCATCATTTTTTATGGCTGCATAGTATTCCATGGTGTATATGTGCCACATTTTCTTAATCCAGTCTATCATTGTTGGACATTTGGGTTGGTTCCAACTCTTTGCTATTGTGAATAGTGCCACAATAAACATACGTGTGCATGTGTCTTTATAGCAGCATGATTTATAGTCCTTTGGGTATATACCCAGTAATGGGATGGCTGGGTCAAATGGCATTTTTAGTTCTAGATCCCTGAGGAATCGCCAGAGCCAAAAAAGAGCCCGCATCGCCAAGTCAATCCTAAGCCAAAAGAACAAAGCTGTAGGCATCATGCTACCTGACTTCAAACTATACTACAAGGCTACAGTGACCAAAATAGCATGGTACTGGTACCACAACAGAGACATAGATCAATGGAACAGAACAGAGCCCTCAGAAATAATGCCGCATATCTACAACTATCTAATCTTTGACAAACCTAAGAAAAACAAGAAATGGGGAAAGGATTCCCTATTTAATAAATGGTGCTGGGAAAACTGGCTAGCCATATGTAGAAAGCTGAAACTGGATCCCTTCCTTACACCTTATACAAAAATTAATTCAAGATGGATTAAAGACTTAAATGTTAGACCTAAAACCATTAAAATCCTACAAGAAAACCTAGGCAATACCATTCAAGACACAGGCGTGGGCAAGGACTTCATGTCTAAAACACCAAAAGCAATGGCAACAAAAGCCAAAATTGACAAATGGGATCTAATTAAACTAAAGAGCTTCTGCACAGCAAAAGAAACTACCATCAGAGTGAACAGGCAACCTACAGAATGGGAGAAAATTTTTGCAACCTACTCATCTGACAAAGGGCTAATATCCAGAATCTACAATGGACTCAAACAAATTTACAAGAAAAAAACAAACAACCCCATCAAAAAGTGGGCGAAGGACATGAACAGACACTTCTCAAAAGAAGACATTTATGCAGCCATAAAACACATGCAAAAATGCTCATCATCACTGGCCAGCAGAGAAATGCAAATCAAAACCAGTGAGATACCATCTCACACCAGTTAGAATGGCCATCATTAAAAAGTCAGGAAATAACAGGTGCTGGAGAAGATGTGGAGAAATAGGAACACTTTTACACTGTTGGTGGGACTATAAACTAGTTCAACCATTGTGGAAATAATAACAACTTTTAAAAACCTAGAGAATAATAAAATGAATAAAGTGCCTCAGATACTGCACTTAACTCCATTCCCTAAGTCAACAACTACAACAATGCTGGTTTGAGTTGATTGATCCAGTTCATGGACGAACCTGAAGCCGTCTCAGCCCCACATGTAGGTAAGATCTGAGAGGCGCCAAGAAACTTACCCTTGGTGGTGGCATTCCAGTAAATTATTCATATTTTGAGTGAAGGGACTGGGAGTTTGGAGCTTTGTTTGTTTTACCTTTTCGTAAAGCAGTGGAAACCCTCTTTCAAACAAAATCTCTGAGGGCCCCTATGTAGACGATACTAGCTCATTCTTAAGTAGTATTTACTGTGTGCCAGATGTTTTAACTCATTTAGTCCAACAGTTCTACAAGGTAGGTACAGTGTGCTGTTACTGTTCATACTTTACAGATGGTAAAACTAAGGCACAGAGAAGTTGAACAATCTGCCCAACGTCACACAGCTGTAGGTGCTAGAGCTGAGTTTCCATCCTGCCTGGTCTGGCTCCAGAGCCCACCCTCTCATGGATCACACTGTGTGACCCCAGTACAGAATGTTTTAAAGTAGGCATATAAAATCAGAACAGCTCTGGCTGGAGCTCTGATAGAGGGCAGAGGCTTCCAAGCTCTCTATAGTGACCCTCAGGCACATCCAAGGAAGATGAGGACTTCAGGAAGCCACTGGATTAAGACTTTATCTACCTAAGATCACCGTAAGATCGCATCTACTTCTTGAGGAGTAACAAATTGGTGCATTAGTAGGAATCTATTTCCAATTACCAGGGTCTTTAGAGAATGAAACTTAGGTTAAGTGGTGACTGCAAGACCCTGGGTACAGGGCAGGGACACAGAGGGCACACAGGCAGAGAGAGTGCTGGACTCGAGTCTGGATGGTAGGAGGGGAGGGGGCTGAGACAGGCAGTGCCTCCAGGACAACCAAGTCTCTACTTGACAGGTGAGCTGGAGGTCAGGCTAACAGCAGTGCTTGTGATGAGTATTTGAAAGGGCCTCCGGGCAGGCCACTGTCTGGGTACTAAACACTAAACAGCAGGTTGGTCCCTGGCAGAGGCATAGCGTGACTAGAGCCGTGAGGGTGGGTGAGGAGAACAGTCTGACGTGAGAGTGTCAGGGCTCCCCCCATGAGGTGACACTCAGAGTTTCGGTTTTTATCTTGATAAAAATTTTGCAGTTTTCACAATTGCAGAACAAATAGAACCATGACTCATATTTCACAATTTGCCTGGCAAATTCACCATGCGATCATGTTTCTGACAAGTGCATGTTTTCCAGGGGTGAGGGGACATCAGGATAGAACATTTGGCCCGAGGGGCATGTTATAATGGGGGACAGTGAGACACACATTGCCCCCACCTCATGTCTTCGGTTCAATACCGGAAGCCAGTGATTCATGTTGTACACAAGTCTCAGTGGACCTGGGAGTACATCACAAATTCTGAGGTATCCACGTATATATTTTACTGTCTGATTTTTAATCATCTCTGAGCCATGTTTTCATCCTCTGGAACTTCATGGGATAAATTACTTGAGGTTCATCATTTAAAAAATTTTTTTGAAATTTGAATGGCATAAGTTTGAGTAGCAACTTTCAAGATAATGTAATTTAAGAGATGATGATACACGTGACGAAATCTGACACTTTAAAGGAACAATTAAAACACCCAGTGAAACTGAAAAACCAGAGTTTTGCCCTCTGGTTTCTAACTGAGGAATTGAGTCAGAAGTTCTGTAGCCTCCTGTGGAAGAAATAGACACGAGGGCCAACTCTGTGTCACCCGTAGATAACACCTAGTACCACGTCAGCAGCATGAGATAATGAATTATTATTTGTCAAATGAATAATAAGTACATAGATGCAAACAAATAAGCATACAGTCCACACCAGCTGAAATACAGGGCCCAATCTTATTCTTAGGGACCATTTCCCTATTCAACATTCTAATAATATTTGTTCCTTTTTTTTTTTTTTTTTTGAGACAGAGTTTTGCTCTTGTCACCCAGGCTGGAGTGCAATGGCACGATCTCGGCTCACTGCAACCTCCGCCTCCCAGGTTCAAGCAATTCTCCTGTCTCAGCCTCCTGAGTAGCTGAGATTACAGGCTTGCACCACCATGCCCAGCTAATTTTTTTGTATTACTAGTAGAGATGGGTTTCACCATGTTGGTCAGGCTAGTCTTAAACTCCTGACCTCAGGTGATCCATCCGCCTCAGCCTCCCAAAATGCTGGGATTATAGGCGTGGGCCACTGCTCCCGGCCATTTGTTCCTTTTTAAATAAGCATTGATTAATCTTGGAAACGAGGTTTATATAGACAGCAGAAACTTATCTTCCAATGGTTGTATCTCACATTCATTGTGCACCTTTTACTCAGATCCCTTGAAATGGTCCATATTTTTGATTCTCAGAGCACTAGTGGGCTGTTAAGCCCCAAGGTAACAGTGATGTTTTCCCATATCTCATACCATCACCTTTTGCACTCTCCCTTGGGTGCTCTTGTGGAATAGAAACCTGATTTCAACAAGAGACTTGGTTCTTATCAGAGAAAGATTCAATTGAAAAATAGTCTGAAACTAGGATTTGTTGAGTTTATTGAGTTGGGACAGCTTTAAATCATCATGTCATGTAATCCTCCCAAACCACCCAGCATGGCAAGTGTAATTTTGTTCATTTTAGGAGATGAAGAATTGAGAGACATCCAAGCCACAAAACAGGGAGGGACAGAATTGAGATCCCAGGCCAGGTTGAGTCCAATGCCCATGGTCTTTATATCAAGGGCTAACAGCCTTAGTGAAGATGGGGGTGTCTGCCTGCCCCCTCTGCAATGTCAGTACCGTGAAGTCTCACTGAACCTCAATTTTCATCATGTAGAAATTTGACCCCTTCAATGCTGCAAGGGCCTCCCAACAGGTCCCAAACCCAAGCTTATTCCCATCCAGGCTGCCCCCCACCTTCAGCCAGAGTGATTGCAAGTTTGGTCAGGTCACTCCCTTGTTGAAAACCCTTTAACACTGCCCATTACACTCAGAATAAAGGCCCAAATCCCCACATGCCAAAAGATCCTGCCTGACCAGCCCTGTCCACCCCTTTGGACTCCCCTGCTTCTGCCCAAGCCCTCTGCTCCCCAGACATGGGAATTCACTTTCTCCTTCCTGTCACAGGGCCTTTGCATATGTTGTTCCATCTCCCAGAGGGTTCTTTCCCACCACAACACCTTCCCCCTTTCTCTTGTCTTAGCTTAAACGTCCCTTCCTCAGAGAGGCCCTTCACGATGACCTTCTGCAGTGCATTCCAGAGCACCCAGCACCCATCTTTCATTTCACTCATCACTGTTAGATCAGGATAATGGTTTACATAATTGTTTGTTTCATGTCTGTTTCACACACTACCCAGAGGAGGAGGTATGAATTAAATAATACCTGTGAGGGCAGGAACTCTGTCAGTCCCACTTATGTCTATGTTTATTACCAGTGTCTGCTTCAGCACGGGACATGTAGGAGATGCTCAATAGATGCTTATTCCATCCATGAGGCAATTCATCACCAAATCAGGACAATGCTCATCTAGTTTTAGGACCAAGGTCTTGTGATCTCCAAGCATGTTTACCATCTGATATCCCTGAGTTTTATCAGAACCAATGTGTGGAAGCTGGCGGAGCTGAAGTGTAACATGCATTACGGGAAACCATTTACCACTCTGGGATCCCCTCTCCCCACTATGTTTTAATAAGCTTAATAATAGCGACAACTAACATCTATTAAGTGCTATGTTCTCACCAGTATCTTAAGAGACTTTCATACAACCTAAGTCTACATGACATGATCTGTTTAACTTAAGCCAGATCCTGTCCAAGCTCTGTTCACCTCCAGAGGCTCCATCTCACTTACAGTAAAAGCCCAAGTTCCAGGCATGGCCTGTAAGGCTCAAAGGATTTGCTCCTCTCTGACCTCATCCTCAGCACACTCTCCCCATCTCACTGGGCTCCAGCCACACCAGCAGCCTCCTTGAAGCTCCTAGACTACACCTGACAGCTCCTTCACAGGGCCTGTGCACCTTCTGTACCCTGGGCACGAAATGCTCCTGCCCCAGATAGATGCAGTTCTAGCTCTATCACATGCTTTAAATGTCATCTTCTCCACGGGCCTTCTCTGACAGCCATCCTGTACTCCCTCAGCTCCTTTCTTGCTACGTTTTTCTTTTTCTCCATCGCATACCACCATCTAATATGCCATTGCTATTACCTGTCTGCTCATTCATTGTCTGGCTGCCCTCGCTGCAATGTCAGTGCCACAAAGGCAAGGATTGTTGCCTATTTAGTTCACTGCTGTGTCCCTACTGCCTGGTGCATACAAGGAACTCAACAAATGGACGTTCCATGAATGATTGCAAAAAAAAAAAAAGATATCAGGGGAAATTCAGCCAGATATCGGGCAAAATTCACCCCCAATATTTCACATAGGTTCTTTTCTATTTTCCCTAAGTGTCAGCCAGTCTGAGAAATAAAGGGACACAGTACAAAAGAGAGAAATTTTAAAGCTGGGTGTCCGGGGGAGACATCACATGTCAGCAGGTTCCCTGAGCCATAAAACCAGCAAGTTTTTATTAGTGATTTTCTTTTTTTTTTTTTTTTTTTTTTTTTTGAGACAGAGTCTCGCTCTGTCGCCCAGGCTGGAGTGCAGTGGCGCAAATCTCGGCTCACTGCAAGCTCCGCCTCCTGGGTTCACGCCATTCTCCTGCCTCAGCCTCTCCGAGTAGCTGGGACTACAGGCGCCCGCCACTACGCCCGGCTAATTTTTTGTATTTTTAGTAGAGATGGGGTTTCACCGTGGTCTCAATCTCCTGACCTCGTGATCCACCCACCTCGGCCTCCCAAAGTGCTGGGATTACAAGCGTGAGCCACCGCGCCCGGCCTTATTAGTGATTTTCAAAAGGGGAGGGAGTGTACGAATAGGGTATGGGTCACAGAGATCACATGCTTCACAAGGTAATAAGATATCACAAGGCAAATGGAGGCAGGGCGAGATCACAGGACCACAGGACTGGGGCAAAATTAAAATTGCTAATGAAGTTTCGGGCACGCATTGTCATTGATAACATCTTATCAGGAGACAGGGTTTGAGAGCAGACAACCAGTCTGACCAAAATTTATTAGGCAGGAATTTCCTCGTCCTAATAAGCCTGGGAGCACTACGGGAGACTGGGGCTTATTTCATCCCTACAGCTTCGACCATAAAAGACAGCCGCCCCCCGAAGCAGCCATTTCAGAGGCCTACCCTCAGGGACTCATTCTCTTTCTCAGGGATGTTCCTCACTGAGAAAAAGAATTCAGCGATATTTCTCCCATTTGCTTTTGAAAGAAGAGAAATATGGCTCTGTTCTGCCCAGCTCACCAGCAGCCAGAGTTTAACGTTATCTCTCTTGTTCCCTGAACATTGCCGTTATCCTGTTCTTTTTTCAACGTCCCCAGATTTTATATTGTTTAAACACACATGCTCTACAAACAATTTGTGCAGTTAACACAATCATCACAGGGTCCTGAGGCGACATACATCCTCCTCAGCTTACGAAGATGATGGGATTAAGAGATTAAAGTAAAGACAGGCATAGGAAATCACAAGGGTATTGACTGGGGAAGTGATAAGTGTCCATGAAATCTTCACAATTTATGTTCAGAGATTGCAGTAAAGACAGGCATAAGAAATTATAAAAGTATTAATTTGGGGAACTAATAAATGTCCATGAAATCTTCACAATCCATGTTCTTCTGCCATGGCTTCAGCCTGTCCCTCCATTCGGGGTCCCTGACTTCCCACAACAGATGTTCTCATTTCATCCTTACATTAATCCTGAGAGATACACACATCACCCAAACACCTTCCTTGCCACCTTTTCTGCCAAGTCTACTACTGCTCCTGTACTTTGCTCACTGGTCGGGTGGCAGAAAAGAGAATCAGGAAACTCCGACCTCGAGACATTCTGGGTTCACACCCTCACCCCTACTAAGCCTGTCTGAAACAGGTGCCCTGTTTCAATTTCCCACTTCTCTAGTCTAGCCAGAAGTGAGTTTCCTTATGCATCAGTCATTCACTTGTACATTGTTTTCCCGACATTTGCCGGAGACGGAGGCCCCAGGTGAGTGAGGTAGGCCCCACCCTTGGGGAGCTCAGAACTGAAAAGCTGCCTCCATCTCTCAATGGCCTCTTCAGATTCTTTCTGCTGCACCATTTTCCTGCTCATTTATTTTTCTAATTTCAAACATAGATTTTGTTACCTTTCAAAATATGAGGCATTTAAGAAAAGCAGTATTTTAAAATAGTGCTCATGGCTAGAACTGAGAGAGATTCTTTCACACCTCCCTGTCCCTACCTCCAGGGACGAAAGGGGTGCAGCTTGTTCTCACATAGAAAAATTCAGCATTTTTCCAAAGCAGGCAAGGGTTGTGTTTCTGCACGTAGGACAGGTTCTGAGCCCTGGGATAGTGGTGAACTTCATCATTTTCATTTCAGATGCCATTTCTCTGGATTCTTTCCCCAGCCTTGACTGCTCAGCGTTGCTATTAATTCTTCCAAGCATTTTGCCCAATAAACACCCAAAACATGCTTTTCGCCCTTGCACCCACTTCCTGTCCTGCATCTACCTCTCCATCCCTTCCACTAGCTTCACATCTCGGTTGTTTTCAAAGTTGTCCCTTGTATTCTGGGCAACCCGTTTCTTGTTTCATCAAACCATTCTGTTCTCAAGTATCTTCCTCTCTTTAAATCCCTCTTCAACCATCAGCAAAATCTGCTGCTGCTGCCTCACAAGGAGGGCCCCTCCACCTCGACACCCTGCCCTGAGAGTCTGAAGGGGAAGGAGTGATAGTAGAACTGAAATTAAATGTCAGTTTCAGCTAACCTGAGTAAGGCACACTTTCACCAGAGGGGATCACAAAAGCAAGGGATGAGGACTGCTTGTCCTCTACATTTATAGACCAGACTGTCAGGGTCAGCACCTGCTTCTGAATGGACAGGGTATGGACTTGCTTACCCACTCAGATTAAAGGAAGTATCAGGGCACCATACACTCATTAGTTCATTAATGCAGTCCTTCACGCATGCAGCAAATAGTGATTGCAAGGTTTATTTCTTTGACTGCTGGAGATTTTTAAGGAAGAGTTTCTCAAAAGCAGGATGCATTGAGACCCAGAGGCTGAGGTTCAAGGTTAAAGGGTCCAGGCCGGGAAAGAATGACATTTAACTATCTAGTTTCCTTTTTTTGTGTTTGTTTTTTGCTTGTTTTTTGACAGGGTCTCACTCTGTCTCCCAGGCTGGAGTGCAGTGGCGCCATCTCAGCTCACTGCAAGCTCTGCTTCCCAGGTTCAAGTGATTCTCCAGCCTCAATCTCCAGAGTAGCTGAGAGTACAGGTGCATGCCACCAAGCCGGGCTAATTTTTGTATTTTTACTAAAGACAGGGTTTCACCACAGCCAGGCTGGTCTCAAATGCCTGGCCTCAAGTGATCCACCCACCTCGGCCTCCCAAAGAGCTGGGATTACAGGCATGAGCCACCGCGCCCAGCCTAGCTTCCTTTTAATATTGGCCTAGCAGTCAGTCAAATCCAGATGAGTCTGGTATAAAAATGAGAAGATGGCCAGGGCTGCTGGTGACCTGGTCAGGTCATGGATGTAACTTCAAATTAAGAAAGTCACCCACGTTTTAAAATTGCCCTACCCACCTCTCCAATCATCCTCAGGCTGGCCTGGTACAGTACACCAGCTCCAGCATCCAATTCATAATTGCTCCCAGATGATAACAGAGGCAAGGGAAGAGAAGCCAGGAGCAGGCTATCATGATATAGCTCATTTTCTAACTTCATATTATTAAGACATCCCTTCTCTTTAGAATGTAAAAAACCTGGAGAATCCCAGGCCTAACCTCCAAAGATTCCTAAGGTGGAGCCCAGGAATCTGTGAGGTTAGCAAGACCCCATCCATACCAAGGGATTCTGATATTGGTGGTTCAATGACCTACCTTGACCAAAACCCTCTCCCAGAACCCCATGTCTGGCTCCACTCATGGGCCCCAAACAGGACACATGTAGTCAGGGTTGGGCAACCCGGAGATAAGCTCTGTGCTCCTGGGGTGAAAAGGCCATGGTTTTGTGGTCGTTCTTTTGGAATGCATTGCAGAAGGAGGACTAAGCATTTGTTCTTCATGCACGCAAGCTGATGACTCAATTCTGACAGCAGTCTTCTTGTAAGACGGCCTCCGCCGGGCTCCATAAGCAAAAGATTTAGTCAAGTGTGTTAATTCAGGTAGGGCTATAATTAACTGACTATGGCTTCATCTCACCCTCAGAGTGTCCTTTTTAGATTGTATTATTGTTCCCGAATATTAATTCTCCTCTCTCCACTCCACCAGAGCTTCTGCCAACACAGCTTTCAAGCAATATAAGCAAGAGATAAATGTTTATTCTTTTAAACCATTGAGTTATTGAGGCTGTTTGTCATTGTAGCAAAAACTGGCCAACATGACCCTGTTTTGACAGGTACAGGAGTAAAGGACATTCTTTCACCAAACATACTTATTTTAAAGACCTACTGTGTGTCAGGGATTATTCAAGAATAAATGTTCAAACCTTACAAACACAGAATTTGACCACAACTTCCAACTCAGCTTTAGCCCCTTCTTCAATGGAAACAAATCGTGTTACTGCTCTACTTAGAACACTTCAAGCATTCTCCAGCTAACTCAAATTAAAGCTTAAGTCCTCTATAATGGCCTGCAGGGCCCTACACACAGTCTGGGTCTCATCTCCCCCATGACCTCATTTTCTACTACTTCCTATGTCCACTTTTCCAGCTGCCCTGGCCTACTTGCTGTTCCTTGAATACACTGAGCATGCTCCTACCTTAGGGCCGTTGCACCTGCTGTTCTTTCTTCTTTGGCCGCTGTTCCCCACAATATGACTGGGCTCACTTCCTCACCTGCTTTAATGTCACCTATCAAATGTCACCTTCTCATTGAAGCATTCCTTGACCACCCAATTTGAATTGTAACTCTCCCCATGCCCTCCCTATACCTCTCCCCACCACATCTCTCTCCACTGCACGCATCACCATCAAAATGGTGTGTATCAGCAGTTCTCAGAGTATGCTATACAAGCCCTGAAGGTTTCTGAGACACATCAAAACAATTTTCATAATAACATGAAGCCATTACTTGTCCTTTTTCCCTTGCAGTGTATGTCCTTTCTCTCTTGCACTTGCAGCATGTCTTTTAATACTCCGAAAAATATACATAAAGGTCTTTTGCCACCTACCAAACTATGATAGTTGTCTCAAGGAAAAGTACTTGTATTATTGTTTGAGTTGCAAGCTGAACTGCCTGTTTTTTTTTTTTTTATGGATTTTTCTTTTGATCTTCACAGAAACCGTTTTTAGAGATTAATTGTTTTTATTCCCATTTTATGGTTGAAGAAACTAGAGCTTAGAGAGTTTAAGCAAAATGCTTGGCTAATAAGCGCCAGAGCTAGGATGAAAATACAGGTTTATTCATTAGGTTACATCATTAAGTTACCTTTAAAATTCTGGCTGGGTGTAGTGGCTCACGTCTATAATCCCAACTCTTTGGGAAGCCTAGGTGGGTGGATCACCCGAGGTCAGAAGTTCGAGACCAGCCTGGCCAACATGGCGAAACCCTATCTCTACTAAAAAATACAAAAAAAAAAAAAAAAAAAAAATTAGCTGGGTGTGGTGATGGGCACCTGTAATCCCAGCTACTCAAAGGCTGAGGTACAGAGAATTGCTTGAACCCAGGAGGCAGAGCTTGCAGTGAGCAGAGATGGTGCCACTGCACTGCAGCCTGGGCGATAGAGCGAGACTCTGTCTCAAAAATAAATAAATAAGTAAATAAGCAAATAAGTAAATAAATAAATAAATAAAATTCTTTCCATGTATAACACGCCATGACTATACCACATTGTAGAAGGTCTACGGTGATCACAGACCTCTTGTGGTTAATGGTGTTTGAACTTCAGAGTTACATAAATATAAGAAATAGAAACAAACATATTGGGCACCTTATATGCCTCATTTCTAGACAATGTCTCTTTTAATACCAGCCTCGCTTTATTCCTTCTGGAGTTCCAGTTAGATGTTTGCTGGATATTTCCATTTTATCCTCCATGTATTTTAATCTCTCTTTTTTTGCTGGATTCTGCTTAATACCCTCAGGTTTATCTTCATTTTGCTAATTCTTTCTTCAGTTTTGTCTAATTATCTGTTCAGTGCATCCACTGACATGCTTTTAATGCATTAACCATACTTTTTATAAGTTCTATATTTTTAAGTCTGCCTATTCCTTTTCATCTTATTATATTTTCATCATTATTCATCTTGTTTCTTACATTTTTTTATTAATTAACTTATTTTTTCCATAAGTTATTGGGGTACAGGTGGCGTTTGGTTACGAGTAAGTTCTTTAGTGGAGATTTGTGAGATTTTGGTGCCCACATCACCCGAGCAGTATACACTGAACCATAGCTGTAGTCTTTTCTTTTATTTTTGTTGAGACGGAGTCTCGCTCTGTCGCCAGGCTGGAGTGCAGTGGCGCGATCTCGGCTCACTGCAAGCTCCGCCTCCCCGGTTCACGCCATTCTCCTGCCTCAGCCTCCTGAGTAGCTGGGACTACAGGCGCCCGCCACCACGCCTGGCTAATTTTTTTGTATTTTTAGTAGAGACAGGGTTTCACCGTGTTAGCCAGGACGGTCTCGATCTCCTGACCTCGTGATCCGCCTGCCTCGGCCTCCCAAAGTGCTGGGATTACAGGCGTGAGCCTGCGCGCCCGGCCCATAGTTGTGGTCTTTTATCCCTCACCCCCTTCCCACTCTTTCTCCCAAGTCCCCAAAGTCCATTGTATCATTCTTATGCCTTTGAACTAGCTGTTTTCTGTATTCATCACATTTTTACTTGCAAGAATGACTACTGACAGACAAGGTATGGTTACTCAGACTTGAGTATTTGACAGACATTTTCTGAAAAATAACAAATGCATTTGTTGCCAAGGATAAAATATAGGCTTTCTTGCAAAAATTTAAAATTTTGTGAATTTTATATCTGTCACTATTCAATACTTAAAGACTTTTCTAATGAAATTGGTGATGATATTAATAAATGTGATTTGGGGGATTGGATAATAAAATGTAGCAATTTACATAATTGGGTGAACTTATATTTTTCAAAAGATCCATTCACAACGCATTGGTAAGACACTCATTCAAAGTGCAACACAGACCAGTGGATTTAAATAAAGCAGAATGTTGTTACAGTTTCAGATTCAACGTTGCAAATGACCTTTAAGAAACAACTACTTGTTGAGTTCTGGTGTAGTAGCAAAGAAAAGGACTCACAATTAAATGAAAAGGCTCCTGACATACTCCTCTCTTGTGCAACTATATGTCTGTGTGAGGCCAGATTTTCTTCATATACTTCAGCCAAAACAGTACATCAGCACAGATTGAATGCAGATGCAGATATGAGAATCCAGCTGTCTTCTACTTGTAAATTAAAGAAATCTGCAAAAAAGACTTTTTTAAATATCACTCTTTTCTAAATTTTTGTTTGTTTGGGAAAAAACTATAATTTTTTACTAAATATATGTCATTTGTGCTAAAATATAATGGGTATCTTATTATTACTTTTAAGCATTCATATAGATGCATTTTTAATTTCTCAATTCTAATTTCTAGTGTTGTAAATATCAATAGCGATAACTTTTATACATGAAAGTTCTTTGAGGTCCTCAATAATTTTTAAGAATATAAAGGGGTTCTGGGACCCAAAATTTTAAGAACTGCTGCTGCATATAACTCGCTTATTGCTGTAACTAATTTTCATCTTCCTCCACTACAATGCATGCCATCGTAAGGCAGGAGTTGTTTCCTGTCTTGCTCATCACTGAGTCCCCAGAGTTTAGAATAGTGCCGGGCAATTGTAGGTGCTCAGTAAAGATTTGTTGAGTGAATGAATGAATGCCACTCAACAGCAACCTCCACTTCCTGAGGCCTGTGTGCTGACTCTCCTATGAACCTCCCCAGGGCACAGAGTGTGAGGTTGAGCTAAGACCCCCACATCCATTTATCTGTTGTAAGATATTTTCCAACTTCCTGCCCATTCCAAATCAAACCGATCTCACCCATTCTGAACTCCCCATGCACTGGCCTTCTAACACTGAGTGCACACTATGTCCTCAATCATTCATCCTGGCCCTTAAGGCCACCACTTTGCCTTGTTTATATGCAGTTCCTTTTCTTCCCCTCAGACTGTAAGATCCTGGAGTGCTGTGTTTCACGGTTTGCCTATTTTCAGCTGTAATCACAGTGCCTAGCACTGAACAGGTATTCAATAAATGTTTCTTATATAAGTGAATAATATACAAAATGAACACTCTTTCACCTGAATATGCACATATATACACACATTGAGAATACTTATTTGTTTCCAGCAGCCAATGAAAACCTTTCTCCAATGACAGCATAGTTCCCATACTTTTATTTCCCTATAGCTAAGCCTTTCCCTTGCTCCCAAAAGTTCTCTAGCCAACCCTGCCCTCAGGCACACCAGTGCAACAGTGCAGGTGACTCGCTGTCAATGCCTCTTTGTAGGACATCCCTCAATGATCAGTGCCCCAGTATCCAGGCTTCTGCCTCATAGCCACAGGTCCAGTAACCAGGCTTAGGCATTGTTCCCTTGCAAGAGTCCTGGCCTCCATGACAGTAGCATTTCTTGAGCATCCACAATGTGTCATGAGCTTGGTCATAAATATGTATAATCCCCAGGCATCTCAGCAACCTGATAGGGAAGAACCACAGAGAACATGAGATAAGGACAAAGCCTAATCAATTTGTTATATCTACACGCCCACAGTGCATGCTCAGTCAATATTTAGTGAATAAATGGCTGAATGAATGAATCCTACAATATGGGTGTTCACATCCCATTGTACATATGAGCAAACAGCCTCATAGAGGTTATGCAGCTCATCCATCATGTTGCCAACCCCTGCATATATTTAGGGCCACCAACGGTCTACACCCAGTGGCTTGCCCCCACAAGCCTCTGTCCACTCAGGCAAACTGGTTTTCAAGTCACAGACATTCTTGGTCTTGGTGGATCCCACTGTTCATTCAGCAAAAATCTCTCAGTGTCAGCCACCTGGGACAAGTCACCTCAGCCCTTCCAACTCCCGTCATCCTTAGCAGACCAGGCAGGTGTATTTTCAAAGTACCAGTTAAACCTCTTGATTTCAGCTGGTTGGTCCAGACTAGCAACCCAGAGAGCAGGACGCCCCGTCCAAAGAAGGCCATTCTGCTCTCAACAAGCCTGCAGCTAATAGCACTTCTTTTAGTCCTCCTCAGTTTCTGTTGCTGGAGGAAGAAAGATAAAGGAGGCTGGGAAATTCAGGCCAACCTACATGCTCATATTGCACCCAGGCTCCCAGTCTGTGGCTGCAGCTTTCCCTGGAAGGTAATAGACATGTGACTTGGGCAAGGCTACACTAGCCAATGCTTTGCTTCCTAAGTGCTCCTAAGAGCTGCAGTTACCGGGGGAAAATGAAGCTGGGAAGGATCACGGAATGCCAAGGTTTGCCACCTTCCCCAATACCCAGGCCCCCCATGGCCTGGCCACAAGCATCCTTTGCCCAGTTACTCCCTGACAGCACAGGAGCAAATGGCCTCTTGTGCAATCTAACAGTGCAGCCAGCTGAGGAGAGCCAGGGCCCCAGACAGAATGTGAAGGCCTGGACAGGAGCATTCTTAAGCCCTGTGAAGCACTAGCCTGGTCAAGGGACAGCACTTACTTGGCCACAGGAGTAAAAACAAGGGAGAGGTGGGCCCTTCCTCTGAAGCCTCTGCACACAGGAGGCTGCGGGGCCTTCAAAAAAAGAAGAGGAAGGAAGGAAGGGAGGAAGGAAGGAAGGAAGGAAGGAAGGAAGGAAGGAAGGAAGGAAGGAGAAAGAAAGAAAGAAAGAAGAAAGAAAAGAAAGAAAAGAAGAAAGAAAAAAGAAAGAAAGAGAGAAAGATAAGAAAGAGAAAGAAAGAAAGAAAGAGAAAGAAAGAAAGAAGAAAGAAAGAAAGAAAGAGAAAGAAAGAAAGAAAGATTGAAAGAGAAGGAGATGGAAAGAGAAAGGAAAGGAGAAAGAAATAAATCTTGTATTGCTTTGGGTTGTTTTCTATTTTAAAAAGTGATATATTTCAATAGTAGAAAATTCAAATAATACATAGAAGCATTAAGAAACTGGGTGCAGTGGCTCATGCCTGTAATCCCAGCACTTTGCTGGGGTCAAGGCAAGAGGATTACTTGAGGCTGAGAGTTCAATACCAGCCTGGTCAACATAGCAAGACCTCATCTCTACTAAAAGTAAAAGAAAAAAAAAATGCCCAGGTGTGGTGGCACACCTGTAGTCCTGGCTACTGGTGGGGATGAGGTGGGAGGATCCCTTGAGCTCAGGAGGTCGAGGCCGCAGTAAGCTGTGATCACGCCACTCAGAGTGACAGAGTGAGACTCCATCTCTAAAATAAAAAGAAGAAGCACTAAGAAGAAAATTTAAGTTACTTGTTAGCTACTTGTCATCTAGAAATGACTACTGTGGACATTTTGTACAAATCCTCCTGTCTTTCTTCTGCATGTGTCTTTATTATAACATATTGATGTCATAATGTTCCTGTTGTAAACAGACTTTCCACCAAACACTGCATGATAAGCATTTTCTCCACCATAATAAATAATATTTTGTGATTTTTAAAGCATACAGAATATTCCACCATCATCTGGAATTCATTTAAGCATTAATTTTTTTAACTATCCCCTATTATTGAACTTCCAAGTTGTTTTCCTTTTTTCTTTTCTAAGCAACATGCTGATTATCTTGAACATAAACTGTGCCCTTCTTCAATTACTTAATTAGAAGGGTTACTAGAAATGGAATTATTGGGTCAAAGTGTGCCTACATTTAAAAAAAATTTAAGAAGCCTTATTAAGGTATAATTAACATACAATAAATTGCACATATTTAAAGTGCACAATTTCATAACTTCTGACACATGTATATACCCATGAAACTATTGCCACAATCAAGGTGATGAACACATCCGTCACTCCCATATGTTTCTTTGTGGCCCTTTCTAATCCCTCTCTCTCTCCCCTTCCTTTCCCCATAGCAATGACTGCTCTGCTTTCTATCACTACAGACTAGGTAGAATTTTCCAGGGTTTTTTATAAATGGAGTTACCCAATACATACTCTTTTCCTCTGGTTTCTTTTCTTCAGCGTAATTATTTGGCGATTCATTCATATTATTGTATCACTAGTTTATTCCTCTTTAGTGCGGAGTCTTACTCCACTGTACAGTCAGGAAAGTGCACCCATTTTTAACACTTTTGATGCCTACTACAAAACGAACTGTGGGGGCTTCGTGAGGCTCTTTATCACAAAAGCATGGACGTTTGGAGCTGACTGCCCCCTCCGCTGAAAAGCTAGGATTGAAATTCCATTTGTTCCAAGTGTACCATTCTGTCCCCAGAACTGCATGGCCTCTGACCCTCCCTAGTTCCAACATCCATTACCAGGAAAAAGGAAAAACTCCAAGAACAAAGAAAAGACCCAAGAGAAGAGGGGCCGGCGAGGGCAGCAGCAGTGTACCTCGTGCCTCAATGCTCCAATCCCAGAAGGGACCTACTTCCTAGATGCTGCTCTGCTCCCAAAGAAGCCGGCCCTGAAGCAGTGGCCTGAGCCATCACACCGTGGACAGTCATGGGGGTGATGAGCAGGGCACAGGGACAAGACAGGTTCTCAGACCACACAGACAAGTGCGTGTGAGGTCTATTTGCGCTCCCTGTAACCTGTAACCCTGCATGAACGTTGTATTGATACAAATAGAACTATAAAACAGGGAGGAAAAAAAGACTGCATTTGCTTCCCTGCTAGACCATGAAACCACTGAGAGTCGGATCTGTGGCTGACTCATCTTGCTTCATGGCTTCTTGCTCTGGTGAGTTTTCAATCCGCTTTTCTCGAAGGCTATTGACTACATTTTCTTTGAAATAGCTCAGCTCCTGCCCAGCACCACCGAGGCAGAAATCAGGTGACCACAAGGAAGACAGCAGGGGCTGGGGCCTGCCCTACCCCCACACCAGTCCCATAAACTTCTCTGCTTCCTTCAACATGCAGCTGCATGTCTTTTCTTTAGAACCACATCCAAACTCCCCAGGTGGAGTCAGTCATGCCCTCAAGCTGCCTGTTTTCCATTGCACTGGGATTACTTGCTTAACCATTCAGCAAGCTTACTGGGGGCCCACTGCGTGCTGAGTACTGGGCCCTTCCGCTCGTGGAGTCCAGAGTCCAGTGAAGCACCAAGGCTCAGTGGAGATGACTCCCATGCCAGGGGTCAGGAGCAAAGATGGCGCTGTACAGAGGACACCATGGGCCCACTGAGGAAAGACGCCTCTCATGGAATGGACAGGGAATCAAGAAAAACCTCCTGGAGGGATTAGGCCCTAAAACAAACCCTAAAGAACAAAAAGGGGTTATCTAGATGCAGAAGTTAGGAAAGAGGCAGGGTCCAGACTGCATGGATCAGAGAGCAAAGGCAGAGAGGCAGTGAGGTCAGGGGAGAGATGCACAGAGGGAAGAATCAAATCCCTCACCCACCAGGAGAACGGAAGGCTGGCCAGTCCAAAAAGGCTGAAGAATCTGGCTGGTGGTAGAGTAGCAACTACTTAGGAGCAAGGCAAGAGAGGTAGGTAGGAACCAGGGCACCAAGAACTTTATACTCCATGTTAAATGGGCAAAAGGGAGCCACTTGAAAATCTGAATGAGCAACTTAGTTAGAAGTGTATGTGAGGCAGATTGTGTGCTACAGTATGGGAGAGGGATTTAGGAGGGTGACACCGGATCAGACACATTAGTTATGGGGGAAGTAAAATAATCAACAGAAGAGGCATTAAAGAACTAAACTAGGGGAGTGTTGGCTGGGATGCAGAGTAGAGTATGATGGATGTTAAGAAGGTAAAATTTGTAATACTTGATGTTCGATTCCAATGTGGGGACTAAGGGTGAAAAATAAGTCGATAGTGACTCTTGAGTTTCCCAAGTGGCACACATGTGGATAGCACCTTCCCATCAATTAGGACAGACATGGCTTATTCACCACTCCATCCCAGAGACCAGTACAGTTTCTAAGATATAGCCAGTGCTTCATAAACGTTTCTGAATGAATGAATTAGTCTAAGAACAGTCCTGCCTTACCTACTCCAAGGGGGCACCTGCACAGAGCACAGAGTGAAAGATGTCCTGGATTTGGGTAGCTGCAGACCCTGCAGAGAAACCCTCAATGTAAAGATGGTCTCCTGTCCCAATAACATGAGCTTCACAGAGGAGGATGCCAGCAGAGGACCCAGCTATATCAAGGAATGGAGGATAGCAAATAACACAAACAGACATGACTTGGATCCTTGCTCCATTCAGACCACTGACAGCTCAAGGCTGTGGAAGAAGAAACATAGGAGCTTGACCCAGAGAGAGAAAAGATTTGGAGATTTTAGTCGGCAACAGACACTGAAGGTGGGCAAGGTCAACACTTACTAAGTTACAAAGACCTTTAAACAAGGAGATTCTCACCATCTTCTTAGTAGGAAGTGGTTGTTGGAGGTAAATGAAATGGAAGCCATTTCCTGCAGAAGGGATCTTGCAGAACTGTGGATCCCCTTCCCTGAAAAAAAGGTAAGATAAAAAACTATGATAGATTTAAAGAAGTTTTAAATTGATTGTGGCTAACAAAGTTTCCAGAGCATAAAGAGGACCCTCAGGATTTTGTAGCAAGTTCCCAGTATAGGATGGGATAACTGAGGGCTTCCACACTCCAGCCTGTCCCTTTTGGTTTTTGTCAAGAATTACCTCATGGGTTTTATGAAGCCCACTCAGAGCCCTCCTCGCTGAATATCCTTGAACATGTTTTTAAACTTCTCATTCCTCAGGTTCCTCATTGCATAGAAGGTGTGGTAATACCAACCTTGGAGGACTGTTATGGGATTGAATGAGATAATAGACACAGTCTAAAAAATGGCAAATTTTATTATCAGAGGCATCACTGTTATTATCTTACAACAAGTCAACCTTTCTGAGTTTCACCACAAAAACACATGATCAGGTTTCCTGAGAATTAAATTAGATAATGGAGAGGGATACGTTTTGTGCACTGTAAAGAATTCTGTAAAAAATAAAATGATTATTGTTGTGTGGGTATGAGGAGGGAAAAACAGTCCCCTCATTCTCCTGGAGAGACTGAGGGTTCTCACCCAGAGCATGTGCATTTTTGTCTTTAATTCAAAGCCTATGACTCAGGTTGGAGATCTGCTCACTGGACTGCTGGAAAGCTAGGCTTAGGACTCCCCTGCAGGACCACCCAGGAGTCTGAGCAGCCACAGGACGCCAGCATCTTGTTGACTTAAGAATATGAACCATTGGAATGTATTACACCTGTCTGTCCTGGCTACCTAGTCTTTTAGTCCTTCAAGGTGTTTAATTTAATCTGCAGAACTCTATACAGTGGGACCCTCATTCCCTCTGAGGTTATTGCTTGCTTTTATAACATTAAGCTAGGAAGTTATAAAATTGCAGAGTGTGGGAAAAATACCAAGTTCCTAACCTTGGTTTGACCACCTACCAACTGTGTGGTCTTGAGCAAATCATTTCATTCCTCTAAGCCTCGATTTCCTCTCCTATAAAATGGGGCTTATAATCCCAGCTTATCTCTCATAATTGTTATGAGAATCAATAAAACATTTTGTGCAGTATAAACAATTGTATAAAATAAATATACAAAAGTATTCTTACTACTTCTGCTATATCAGTTAGGCTAGGCTACATTATTCTTCAATAAATACAAGTCATTTTTTTATTCATGTAAAGTCAGGTGTAAATGGAGTGGCTCCTCAGGGCCATTCTCCTCCATGCAGTGATTCAGGGATCCAGGCTTCACCCATCTGGAGATGCCAACATCTGAACATCTGGTTTCCAGAGTCATTGTAGCAGAGGAAGAGAGGGGTGATGGTTTGCCAAGAATTTTATTAAATGTCATGCCTGAGAGTGGTTGGACATCATTCCCACCTATATTCTGTTGGAAGCACCCAATCATACAGCCCCAACATCATTACAAGCAAAAGTGAAAAATATAGGGCAGTCAATGGAACAATTGGTGAATACCAGTGTCTTTACTACACCTGCACTAATGACAAATAATTTACATGTTTAGGAAAATGCATGACAAAGAACAAAGAGCTTAAAATCAAACAAGCCTGGGCTCAAATCCAAACTTTGTTGCTTGCTACCTGTATGACTTTGAGCAGTTTGGAACCTCTTTCCTTATATTTCAAATGGGGGTATTATGGAACCTACCTTACAGTTTTGCTGTAAGGATTACATGAGATAATAAGTATAAAATGCTTTTTATCTGACATATAATAATTGCTTAATAAATGGTAACTGTTTATTTTTTTCTATTCTCTGAGCTTTGAAACTGCTGATTCACTTCTGTGAATATTCTGTGGCAACCTGAGAGAAAAAATTTAAGTGTCTGTCACACTCACCAGCTCCCACCTGAGAAACACTTCATTGCTAGTAAAACCTAGTAAACTGAGCTTCAAAAAAGAAGCAGTCATCTGAGAGGTTATTCATCGTCAAATAAGCCTCTCGTACTCTGCTCTGGGCATCAAGGACCAGGGTTCCCGCTGTACCATAGAAGACCTGTGTGCAAATTAGAAAAAAAAGCCCTTCCTCTTGACATAGAATAATCCCATTGGCCCTACTGCTTGATAAGTGTGGATTTCACTCACTCCTTAGCCTGGTACCCTTGGGCAGTGACCAACCTGCACAACTGTACCCACTGATCTGCCTGGGATATATAAACAAAAACATCTAGTCATGCTCCTGAGGAGGTCACCAGAAAGCTCTGGGGAGACAGACTTATAACCAATTGACTTCACTCCACTTTAGAGCAGAAAGGACAGAGCAGACAATTTTGTGGGCAGAAAAGGCAACAAGTTACCCTTTATTCCTTTTCTCCCTTCCTATAAACAAGACTGTCCTGGACTGTGGTGACTTTCTGTCTTGGTTAGTCCATTCAGAGTTAAAAACACTCAGTGTCTTTGGTCTCACTGAGTAAAGGCTGGTCACAGTCTAAGGTACAGAATTTCAATCATTATAGTTAGGTCTAATTGAGACCACATCCAATCCTTCCTCAGGAATCCTGAATAACCCATTTTCAAGTCCCCCCCACCAATCTCTTTGACTAACAGTTTGTTTTACTTTGGACAACTCAGTTAAACTTTCCTTGCCTCAGTTTCCCCCAATACAGAATGGACATGGGGTATTAATCAAATGTGTATTGAGGGGAATCTATTAAGAATATTGTAAACTTTCAAAAACATAAACCAACATAAATTCATGGAAGTCATTGTTCTTTTATGTATATGATTAATGTACTTGTATAATAATTTACAATGATATTTTCTGTGAAATATCTTTATTTGTTCTAAGCAGCTTCTTCAGATAAGGATAAAATAGGCACTAGAGTGTGGTATTAAGAATTACAGTGGGCCAGGCGTGGTGGCTCACACCTGTAATCCCAGCACTTTGGGAGGCCAAGGCAGGTGGATCACCTGAGGTTGGGAGTTCGAGACCAGCCTCACCAACATGGAGGAACTTCATCTCTACTAAAAAAACAAAATTAACCGGGTGTGGTGGCAAATGCCTGTCTGTAATCCCAGATACCCGGGAGGCTGAGACAGGAGAATCCCTTGAAACCAGGAGACGGAGGTTGCAGTGAGCTGAGATCGCACCATTGCAATCCAGCCTGGGCATCACAGTGAGACTCTGTCTCAAATAAGAAAAAGAAAAAAATGAATTGCAATGAACTACAAATAAAAGAAGTAAAAAAAAAAAAAAAACAGTGACATAATTAGTTAAGAAGTCTTATTTTTTTCACATGTAGCTAGAAGTGAAAAAGGAGGCAGCCCATGGCTGGTACTGTAGTCATACCATCAGAGACCCAGGCTCTTTCTGCTTTCCTCTCAATCATTCTCAGCTTGTGCTGGCTCCTTGGGGCCATAATATTTTCCAGCATCAGATTTTTATTCCAGGAAGGAAGAAGGAGAAGGGCAAAAGGACTCCCCATCCTCCTTCAAGGAACTACTCAATATTTCACTTGCTTCTCATTGGCCAAAGGAAGGTCACATGACAACTCCTTTCTACAAAGGAAGCCAGAGAATGTAGGTTTTTAGCTGGGCATGCCGTTCTGGCAGTAAGAAAAAGCAGGAGAGTGGATATTGGGTAGACACCTAACAATGTTCAGATGTATTTGTGACAAGTTGATTGAAATAAGGGGGAAAGGAGTGATTTTAAAAAAAAAAAAAGGAAAGCACATGAGGCAGTTCCCTAAATCAGTCATCTACTTCCACAATAATGCTCCCTCGCAGTAACAAAACCTCAGGGACACGCAACAGTAAACATCTAGGGTCAGCTGGAGGTCAGCTAAGTGGCTCTGCTAATTTTGGCTGGGCTTACTCATATGTGTGAGAGTCGGCTGGCAGTTGGCTGATCTAGACCGGCCTTGACTGGAGCAACAGAGATGGCTCAGCTCTGCTGCTCAGTTTCTCTTCCTCCAGCCCGCCAGCTTGAGCGTGTTGTCATGGCAATGGCAGATGCACAAGACAGCAAAAGGAAATACATAGTCTCTGGAGTTCTATATGTGGAACTGATACTTCCACTTTACCTTGTTGGCCAAAACAGGTCCATGATTAGGCTCAGAAACAGCATTGGACAGCAATACAGATGTGTATGGTGAAGGACATAGATACAGGAGGGATGAAGAATTAGGGTCATTTCAACACTCTGCCATATCCCCTCTCTATAGGTTCTTAGACCTAGTAGCTAAAAGAGGCATTAAGTGGTTAAAAAGGATTATCTAGAAAGCAGAGTGTATCACATTCACATTCACTTAAAGATCTGCTGTTAAAAGAGTCGTGTCCCAGCAGCATGATTGCATGTTTTAAAATTATAAAAATAATATCCTAGATATTTAGAACACCAACACCACATTTTTGGGAATAACACCCTAAAGGAAGAATTTTCTTTAGATTATTAAAACTTTACAATATTGTTTCCAATTTTTTATCTTTATAAAATACACATAACTTAAAATTTAACCTCTTAATGATTTTTCAGAGTATATAGTTCCAGTGGTTTTAATACATTCATTCATAATGTTGTATAAATATCACCATCATCCATCTTCAGAACTTTTTCCATCTTGTAAAATTGGAATTATTTACCCATTAAATAATAACTCTCAATTGCCCCCATCCCCTGGCAACCACCATCTCTATTATTCTGAATGCTCTAGTAATTAGCAGATTTAGATTAGATCTAGTAATTTTATACTCAAATAATTACCTCATATAAGTGGAATCATACAGTATTTGTCTTTTTGTGGCTGTCTTATTTAACTTAGCATAATGTCCTCAAGGTTCACCCATGTTGTATCCTGTGTAAGAATTTCCTTCGTTTTTAAGGCTGAATAATTTTCCATTGAATGTATATACCATTTTATTTATTCATTCTTCTGTAGAGGAACACTTGGGTTGCATCTGCATTTTAGCTATCATGAACAATGCTGCTATGAACATAAGTGTACAAATATCTCTTTGAGATTTTTCTTTCAATTCTTTTTGGTATAGACCTACTAGGTTGGTGCAAAAGTAATCATGGATTTTGCTATTCCTTTTAATGGCAACAATCACAATTACTTTTGCACCAACCTATAGATGCAAAATTGCTGAATCCTATGGTAATAATTCTATTCGTAATTTTTTGAGGAATCATCATACTGTTTTCCACATTAGCTGTACCATTTTGCATTCCCACCAACAGGGCACAAGAGTTCCAATTCCTGTGTATCCTCATTAATACTTGCTTTTTGCTATGGTGTTTTGATAGTAGCCATCCTATTTGGTGTGAGTGTTACCTCATTATGGTTTTGATTTGCATTTCCCTAATGTTTGGTGATGTTAAGCCTCTTTTCATGTGTTTATTGGTTATTTGTATATTTTCTTAGGAGAAATGCCTTTTTTTCGTTTTTGTTTTTTTTGAGACTGAGTCTCACTCTGTCGCCCAGGCTGGAGTGCAGTCGCACGATCTCAGCTCACTACAAGCTCCACCTCCTAGGTTCATGCCATCCTCCTGCCTCAGCCTCCTGTGTAGCTGGGACTACAGGTGTCCACCACCACGCCCAGCTAATTTTGTTTTTGTATTTTTGATAGAGACGGGGTTTCACCATGTTAGCCAGGATTGTCTCGATCTCCTGACCTCATGATCCGCCCACCTCAGCCTCCCAAAGTGCTGGGATTACAGGTGTGAGCCACCGCACCTAGCCCAGAAATGCCCATTTTTAAATTAGGCTCTTTGTTTTTGAATTTTAGTTCTTTATATATGCTTGATATTAATCCCTTATCAGATACACGATTTATACATATCTGCTCTTATTCTGAGGGTTACCTTTTTACTCTGTTGATGATCACATTATTTCTTACAGATAATTTTGGGGGTGGATTGTCTTCCCAGAAAATGGAGAGAAATAATGCCTCAATTTTTTAAAGGTAGAAGACACAGGATGAATAAAGTTTCAGGTCTAAGAGGAAAAATATAAATTCTTAAGCTATAGAAATGGCCCTTCACCTGATTTTGTACCTCACAGTAATGCAAAACTGAACCTGTTTCAAAGCCACCTTTTTTCTGTACAGTGCTGCTATTGTGTGGTGGGTGGTACAGATTTAGCCAACCCTACAAAATCCACTTCCCTAGACACATCCTGCAAGGTTTCTGTGACCACTAGTGGTAAAGCACCACAATGGTGCTCATTAGTCAAACATCACTGCCGGTAGTCTCATTCCTCCTGGAGGCACACACTGAAAGAGAGAACTTTTCCTCTGGGGTCCTGTGCTTGTGTGTTCATGATCTTATAAGTCACAGCAAAGAGAGAGAAAAACACAGGAGAAAATGAAAATGTCCACAGGAAACAGCCAACTGTACAGAGACAGTGCTTTGGGAAACCCTAAATGGGACTTTATTTCTCTACAGGGGGAAAGAACAAGAATGCAGTCAGCTCAGGTTTATACCAGGATAAAGTGAAATGGGTGGAAAGATGTGTGAGTTCTACCTTAGGTAAGTTGGTACCCCTCAGTTTCCCCAAAGAGCAGGTGGAACTGGGTGAGCCTGCGGTTCCTTCCAGTCTTTGTAGTCTGTGTTTGTGGAAAACCAGGAGGCCACCAGCACAGAATATTTGTGTGGGGCCATGTGTGTGTCCTCCCCAAAGGGAGAAGATAGCAGGCAAGCTCAGCTTCGGGGTGACCGGGAAATAGTGAGAGCCCTCAGCCCAGGAGAGCAGGCCCCTAACAACGAGCCCTTATAAGGGGCAGGTACATGTACACAGTGTGTTCCTGAAATGAGCTGTCAAAAAGAGGGGAAAGAGTACCCTGAGGGTGTGTTTTGGACAGGAGACTGGTAGTGAAGGGGGATTCAGAAAACAAACTTTGCTTTGGAACTCCAGAGGAATAAGGACAGGGAATGCCCTCCAAGTATACATGGACAACATTCACAGCAGATACCTCAGCTCCCAGATCCAAAGAGGGTAACCACGTCCAACAGGGATGACCAGGTAGCATTTCTGAACCTGATGTGCAGTTCTAAGAGAAAAATCCTTTTTTCTTTTTTTTGAGATGAAGTCTCACTCTATCGCTCAGGCTGGAGTGCAGTGGCATGATCTCGGCTCACTGAAACCTCTGCCACCTGGGTTCAAGCAATTCTCCTGCTTCAACCTCCCGAGTAGCTGGGATTACAGGTGTCTGCCACCACACCAGGCTAATTTTTGTATTTTTAGTAGAGATGGGGTTTCCCCATCCTGACCTGGCTGGTCTTGAACTCCTGACCTCATGATCCACCTGCCTCAGCCTCCCAAAGTGCTGGGATTATAGGTGAGAATCCATTATTATATTTAGTATTTCAATGCAGGGACTCAGAGCCCTTAAACTGATTGGACCTAAAAAAACCATTCATGGACCACACATGACCTGACCACTCTTGTTCCCTTCCTGTCTCTGTGACACAGACAACAAATGCCATCACTTCTCGGCCACAGGTGGAAACCCTGGCCAAGGATACATGACCAAGGATACACGACAGAGCTACAGATCAGTCCTGAACAGAAATGCAACAGAACAGCCTCTTGTTTCCTCAGCCACACTTCTAGACCGAATTTCCTGCCCTGAAATGCTGTCCACAGCCAGGCCAAGGAGCGGAAAAGAGAAGCCTTTTAAAATTAGCATACTAGCTTATGGGGCGGTGGGAGGAGGCGGATGAAAAGAAGGATCTTGGAAGAGCTCCAGCTATTTTATTCCTGCTTTTTCATTCCAGTTTGGAGATCTGGGACACATTGATTCACAACTTTATAGTTCTTATTCAGCATTGATTTATGGGCTGACCAATCTGGGCCTAATCAGTCAGAGAAGGATTGGGGTTTTTTTGTCCAATAATGTTATATTTATGAGTCCATGAAGTGCACCGTGGCTGCAGCCCTGCCTGGAGTCAATAGAACAGAACTTCTAAGATCTCAGAGAAGGGGGTTCCCAGACCATTTTCTGCCCCCATATCATGCTTAAAGCTCCACTGTACATTAGAGGCCCCTGGTGTCATCTCACATTTAAACTCCAAACGGCTTGCCCGTAAATCTTTAACTACTGTGAACAGCTATGACAGTCTCGAATGTCCGTGGTTCTGTGCATCTGTCACTCTTATTTTCTTCTTTCCCTCTCTGACTGTGGAAGTAACTAACCCGCAGCTAGATGCTCACTGGATATTTCACAGCTGCGGAGACCAGGGCAGCGTTTGTTCACTCAGAGAAGCCCAGCCAGGGCTGTGCGGAGTTCAGCGGGTTATCATGTGCTTCCGGCTTGATTTGTGGTTATTCTGGTTCAGTGACTATAAAGAAATGAGCAGCCTGGCTAGACAGGAACTAGTTGAGAAGCCTGCCGTGGAGGGGAGGAAACAGAAATACTCAGACTGCAAGCATCTTTATGTTTTTCTTTGAGGGGAAAGACATTTTCCTTGTCACACTCTTGGCAGCTGTCTGTTCTCAGCCTCCAACTCTGGTTAGCCCCAGCCGAGTCATTTATCTGCAGGACTCCTCAGGCAGCAGTGTCCCTAACTCCCTGCCCTACCGTGGGTACCAGCGGTAAATGTCCATCACCAGCCTCGACTCCCTAATTCACCTGACAAAGGATTCCACTGCTTGATTTATCCTGAGGAAAGAAAAATTCAGCAACAGCAAGAAACTTAGAAAAGCCATAGGCATCTGACAGATGAAGGAAGAAAACTGCCAATTCTGCATTTCAGAGTCTGAGCCTATGAAGCTGACCAGATCTACCTAGAAAGAGAGAGTCTTGAATGCCCTAGGAAGACTGCGAACCATTACTGGGTGAACGATCAGACAGGTCATCAAGTCAAGGATTGGCAAACTTTTTCTGGAAAGGGTCACGTGGTAAGTATTTCCAGCTTTGAGGGTCACATACAGTCACTGTCACATCTTATTTTTTCACTACAACTTAAAAATGTAGGCCGGGCACGGTGGCTCAGGCCTGTAATCCCAGCACTTTGGGAGGCTGAGGCGGGCAGATCACGAGGTCAGGAGATCGAGACCATACTGGCTAACACAGTGAAATCCCGTCTCCACTAAAAATACAAAAAAAAAAAAATTAGCTGGGCTTGGTGGCGGGCACCTGTAATCCCAGCTACTTGGGAGGCTGAGGCAGGAGAATGGCGTGGACCTGGGAGGCAGAGCTTGCAGTGAGCCAAGATTGCACCACTGTACTCCAGCCTGGGTGACAGAACGAGACTCCATCTCAAAAAAAAAAAAAAAAAGTAAAAGTCATTTTCAGTTCACAAGCTGTACAAGAGCAAGTCACTGGTCGTAGTTTGCTGACCGCCCCTCACCCCCACCCATGGTTTAGACAAACTAAAATTGTTTTTTATTTTAAATTTTGTATCCACTCGCGCTGTGCATACATTCATGTGCATGAGCGTGTGGCCTGACAGCTCCAGGCAGTCCCAACGTGCCACACCTCACCTTCCTAGGGTAGAAGTAACACTGGGAAACTCACTCCAGAGAGCCAAGACGCACTATAGCAGAAAGAACACAGGCTTCAGGAGACATGAGGTTTCCTCCCAGCTCAGTGCTGCATCTGTTCTGTGCCCTGAGCCAGTCGCTTGCCCTTTGTGACCTTCCGAGATCCATTTGCAGGGTGAAGGGGGTCAGGCCAGATGATGTCCAAGCTCCCTCCCAAATGTGATATTTCCTGTAGGCATCCCAAACCCATTTAGGACCAAATGAGGATGTAAGAGAAAGGAATGGATACAAATGTCTTCTATTCGTTCACTCTAGCTCAAAGCACAGCCAATTTTGAGGTGACCACCCCCCACATCAGAGAACCCCCTTTGGGAGCAGAGCGGCTGGCACAAGCTCTGCTCAGGGAGACCTGGGAGGAATGCTTGTCAGCCTGGGGGTGCCAGCCACCCCTGCCATGCTCACCATGGAAACAAGCCATGCGGCCCGCACACCAGGCCAAGAATCTGGGCAGCTCGAAGGAGCCATGCCATTGTGGGCAGACACCGAGGCTCCCAGAAAACAAGCAAAGGCGAGGCCTGGAAGCTGCAGCGGAGACAGGTCATCATGACCTTCCCTCCCGGGCCACTGCCAGACTGGCCAGCGGACAGGTCTTCGTCTCCATCCAGGCAGCCCAGGCATCCCTCAGGAAGTAAGAGACGGAGCTCACCGCTGCCAGCATGGGCCCAGGGACTGCTCCCTCCATCAGCATGTATTGGGTACCAGCTACACGCCTAGATGGCGTTGGGCATTATAGGGACAGGGTGGACAGGATACAGTGCCTGCTCTGGAAGGAATGGCTGGGTTGGAGAATTAGCACCCTCCAGTGACCACATGGGCAGCAGAAACAGTACCTTGTGCGTTCTGAAAGAAGAAGCTAGAGCTGAGGGCCTTGAAAGATGTTCCTGGTGTCTCTCAGCAGGGGCTTTGCACATGTACTTTATGGAAATGGTTTGAGCCCACGGAGCATCCTGCCAGCCGCATCCATGAATGCAAAGGTTAGAGTCAGCGTGCTTGAGCAAAGGAGGAGTAGGGACCTTGCTTTGTAGGAGGCTTAGTAATAATTCGGTAGCAAATGCCCTTGGACCTTGGGATACTAATACGGTCACCATAGAGACCTATAGAAATCCTTGCATTTTCTAGTTCTCATGCAGAGTTGGTTGCTGAAGTCAGATGATCTAAGGGGACAAGAGAGGAGGGTGATAACATACAGTAACAGCCAAGTCACCTTGTACATGGAACGTGATTAATAACATTGACTTTAAAGGGCCTAGGAGCCATTGGTGCTTCAGAGCCGTCAAGTTGGACAGCCCACGGGCTTCTCTCCTCCTCTTTCCTTCACCTTGTCCTGTCCTTCAGCACCTCCTTTCTCCCTCCCCACAGGACACTGATGCTGTGGCTGACGGGGGATGAGGGTATTGGTAAGGCTCCTTGTTTTCCAGCTTTCTGCTCTAGTTTCCTGGCATTTTCTCATTTTTCAGAGACCTAGTGCTTCCAGAGAGCAACTTTGCCGCCCCCCGGTGGGAGACCCACTAGCCAAAGGCAGCTGAACAGTTCCACGGCTTTGACCTACTACCAAGAGGAAGTCTAACAGGAGAGGCAGCCCCAGGTGGTGGTATAGCCAGAGCCCTGGAGACAAACAGATCCTGTCTCTGTTCGGTACCAGCTATGTGACCATGGGCAAGTCACTTGACCTTTTTGTGCCTCAGTTTCCTGATCAGTGAAATGGGAGTGATAGGCCCTACCTCCTAACCCCTTGCACACAGGGTTACTGCAAGGAATAAATGAGATCCTATATGTAGAGCACATAGCACAGGGCAGGGACCTGATAGGAACCCAACAAACACTTGTGCAGATGTCCTTTTGGTAAAGGAAGACGGCCAAGGGCCAGTCCCTGGGAGGTATGTGGCTATGGTTTGAATGTCTGTGTCTCCAAAATCCATATATTGGAAGCTAAGACTCCAAGTGATAGTATTAAGAGGTGGGGCCTTCAGGGAAGTGATTAAGCCATGAGGGCTCTGCCCTTATGAAGGGCTAGAGGGAATTGGCAAGATGTTTTTCCTTGTGCCCTTTCACCTTCTGCCATGTGAGGATGCAACAAGGGGTGTCATCTTGGAAGCAGAGACTAAGTCCTTACTAGACACTGAATGTGCAGGTTCCTCGATCTTCCCAGCCCCCAGAACTGTAAGGAAATAAATTTCTGTTGTTTATAAATTGCCCAGTCTCGGGTATTTTGTTATAGCAGCACAAAAATACTAAGACTTATCTGCCTTATGGGCAGGCTGGCTTCCTGTCTCCCAGAATGGCAATGCACACTGGTTAGCCTGCCCTTGCCCGGGGCCTAGCAGTCCACCAAGAAGGTTTAGAAACCCCATCTGTCTGTGCTCTGCAGCAGGGCCACTTCTCTGGGCCAGTCTCCCACAGCATGTTCTCGTGGCATAGACTGAGAGCCAAGGGGCGGCGGTCACCACAGGGTTCTTCCTGTGGCTAGCTCCAGAGAGCCAAGCCCACCTCTGCAGGCGTGAGCACTGCCCATGTCACTCTCACTCTGTGGTGCCCCATCTTCAGGGCCTCCGTGGCTGCGATGCCCCTCCTCTGACTGACAGTTGCTCTCTTTAGCTATCCCACTGCTTTCACCCACGGTACTACTTGCGCTGATCATTTGCCTACTTGCTGTCAGCTGCGTTCCCAGCCTTCTTTGCTCTGCTCTAGCATAGCGGGGTGAGCCTCCACATGCTGCATTTCCCAGACGCCCTCCAACAGGCTTTCAGTGAGGTTCTGTGAAGAGGAGGCACTGCCAAAAGCCTGGATAGTTCCTCCCTGCTGGCCTCTGGTGGGGTCTCAGGCAGTTGTGACAGTGCTATTGACACCCAAGTGTGGCAGTGGCAGTGGCTGCAGTGTCAGGGGCTTTGGCCTAGCAGTGCTGCTCTTGGCTTCCTGCTGAAGCAGCTCGGTTCTACAGCCGTGGCTTGGAATCACACCGATTCTGGTTTCCAAGGAGACGTTTCCCCTTGGCTCCTCCAGCCCACAGCTGGTGGCACTTTCCTGCAGCTGCTAGTCTTCGGATAACCTTACCTGACTGCCACTGCTCCTCCAGTCCTTCCATCACCTGGTTTCTGATTCCTCAATTAGATCCCCTCAGTGTGAAAAACCAGGAGGGCTTCTGTTTCCTGACCGGACTCATACACCACTTGAGTGACCATGATTCATCTCTTCAGCATGGTTTTGCACATCTCTGTTCTGGCCTGCTGTGTGCTGATTTTAAAGTTTAATCTTCAGAAGATAGCTTTGTTTTTATTTCCCTTTTTCAAAGTTTTTAAACGGAGCCACCCCGAGACCCCAATGTTCCTCCTACCATTCATTCACTTCCCCTTTTTGAACTTTGGTGAAGCCATAACAGCACTAAAAAAAGAAGTTAGGAGTGTATGACCTCAGACCCAGCATCACACCTCTAGGAATTTACTTACACAACATAATTACAGAAGAGTAAAAACATGTATGCTCAGATAGATTCATTACAGCATTGCATGTAATGGTGAAAAATCGGAAGCATAAATAAAAAACTGGTTAAGCAAATTTTGCTTCATATATAACATTGCTGTTTAAATGAAAGATTTCTATCACCTATTATCAAGATTAAAAAAAAAACAGGTTACAGAACAGCAGGCCTACTATGATCATAGTTAAGTAAAATTGCACACACATAGGTATTTGTATTTAGGCACAAATGCTTCAAAGAGTAGTTGCCAAAATATTAACGGTGGTTATCTCTCAAGTGTGGAGGAAACTTTGGGTGAGTTTTATATTCATAAGCTACCTAGATGGGTTCAATCACTACATCTGTATTTAGGATTTATAGGCCAGCTCCTCTTTGTTCTTGAAAGATTTCAGTCTTTTGTTGTTGTTTTTAATCTAATGCAAAAAAGTCAGTTAAAATCAGAATGAAATACTGTTCAAATCAACAAATGAATAAAAACTTGATGCTCCCAGTTGCTGCAGTTGATGCTGGTTTTGCTGTTTCTTCAGCTAAAGGGCAGATCACAGGGCAGGACAGTCACTTGGGGCCATCAATTCTCCTCCTGAAGAAAAGAAGGGGAAAGCTCAGCTCAGAACTGAGTCTATGACCCTCACTCTACCAGAGTTGCCTTCTAATGATACAGGACTCAAGAGAGAGGATGTAACGAAACTCGATAACCATAAAAGGATATTTGGACAGCACTTTCTGGAATACCAAGCCCATCACATCCATTTCTGATTTTGATCGACTGCGGTACAGAGATGTTATCTCCATTTGATTCAGATTAGGAGACTGAGGCTCAGGGGGATTAAAGAACACTCCCAAAGTCAAACCACAGGAAGCCTGGCCTCCCTGCGAATACTAATTTCACCACGCCCTGCTGCCTGTCTCCACCACCTTCAAACTGCTTACACACTGGAACTGTTGATAATCCCTCCCTGTGTGAGACACCAGGCTGGGATCCCCTGGAGGGCAGGGACCTTATCCTATTCATCTTGTGTCCCCCGAGGCACCAGCATTGTAGCACTCAGTAAATGTTTGTTGAATTAGATTGAACTTCACTGGAACATTTTTAGAAGTAGGAGGCCAGAGCTAACACACTCTGCCAAAAATAAATAAATAAATAAAAATAAAAAACCAAAGCTTTGGTTAGAGTCGAGGAATCTAGGCACTGTGGGGTACAAAGACAAGCAGAAGTTCCTGGGGAACAGTGGCAACTCAAATAAGCAGGAATTCCAGAGCAGAAAACCCCTCATTACTTTCTTGCTACTCACAGTATGTCTTGGATCAGTAGCATCTGCATCTCCCCGGAGCTGTCTAGAAATGCTGAGTCTCAGGCCCCACTCCAGAGCTTCTGAATCAGAATCTGCATTTTCACTAGCTCTCCACGTAGTTCCTGCTTATCAAAGTCTGTGAGGCACTAGAGGTGCACAAACTCTACCAGCCGCAGAACGCCAGCTGTGAGCCCTACAAGTGCTCCCAGACAGGGTTTTATTTTGTGCAATGTGGTCTCAGACCCTTCGTTTGTTTGTTTCGTTTTTTTTTTTTTTTTTTTTTGTTTTGTTTTTTTTTGAGACAGAGTTTTGCTCTTGTTGCCCAGGCTGGAGTGCAATGGCACAATCTCGGCTCACTGTGACCTCCGACTCCTGGGTTCAAGCCAGTCTCCTGCTGCAGCCTCCTGAGTAGCTGGGATTAGAGGCATGTGCCACCATGCCCAGCTAATTTTGTATTTTTAGTAGAGACAGAGTTTCACCATGTTGGTCAGGCTGGCCTCGAACTCCTGACCTCAAGTGATCCACCTGCCTCAGCCTCCCAAAGTGCTGGGATTACAGGCGTGAGCCACCGTGCACGAATCTTTTCATTTGTTTCTGAAGAAAGAGCAGCATAGCATGTTTGCTTCTAGCAAAGAAGCACACTTTATTAAAATTCTAATAGGAAGAGAAGAGCCCTGCCTCACCACGGGAAGCCAGATTCTGGAGATTGCGGGTCATCCCAAATTTTTGAAATTCTACATAGGTTAGTGGATCTCAACCAGGGCACAGTGGCGATGTCTGGAAACATTTTTTGGTTGTCTCAACTGGGGAAGCTGGTCATTCTGGCAGTGAGTAGAGGCTGGGGATGCTGTTTCCTCCATATTTATTGCCCAGTCACTCTGGAACTTGGTTTCCACTCCGTCCAAATGAGAGGAGTGGGTCCATCAAATTTATGGAGATCTGGGAGTTATGGAAAGAATCAGAAGAACCATTAAAAGCTTATTCTTGTCAGGTGCAGTGGCTCATGCTTGTAGTCCCAGCTACTCAAGAGGCTGTGGTGGGAGGATCACTTGAGCCTGGGAGGTAGAGGCTGCAGTGACCTGAGATCGCGCCTCTGCACTCCAGCCTGGGTGACAGAGTAAGACTGTCTCTTAACAAAAAAATAAAGTATATTAAATTTTAAAAGAAGCTTATACTTCACAAGTATGAGAAAAGTTCAACAACTCAAGGACTATAGGAGGGCTGGGCCAAGCAACTAAGCACAGAGAGAAAGGGGCCGTGCAAAGGAAGAAATGTGGTAGGGAGAGCCCAACGCCCAGAAAGTGAATATAAAATTTTTTTTATTACACAAAATACTTTCTTACTCATAAGAAAGACTTAAATACCCCCCTTTTCCCCAAATACACCAGATTTTGTTTCATTTCTCTATTTTCCAAACTTCTTGAAATGTGTTTATGAGAAAAAAAAATATTTTTCCAAAAACGATTTTAAAAACAAACAAACTTGTGAACGTCACCAGAGATGGATGCCCCACCAACGCTGAAGCTGGCCTCGCTGCTGCTTTGGTGACATGCTTTGAGCTCCTCTCCCTCCACACCACGCGGAAGTCGCAGGAATGGGATGTGAAAGAGTGTTTCTCCAAGCATCCTTCGCAGGGTGCCACCGCCGTCTCCAGGCACTTTTTCTGCTAGGAGCTCAAGACAAGAGAAGGGCATGTGAAGGGCCAGGAAGCCGGGGCAGGGGCCGCCGTGAGAGAGCCGAGGAAGAGGGTGCGAGGCGCAAACGGGTCTGTTTCACGTTGAAACGCTAGGGCCGTGCGTTCCGCTAGGCAGCTGCGCAGAGCAACCGCTCCTCCGCCGGGCGCTCTTCGCTGCTGGGGAAGGACAGGCAGGGATGCCTGGTGCAAGCGATCCCTTGGCCCCGGGGCAGCCCAGCCTCGCCGAGCTCCATTAGTTGGCATCCGGAGCATCTGGCAGCGGCTCAGGCTGGGGCCCCAGGGACGAAGCCAGTTTGGTGAGGGCCCGCGCTATGATGTCCAGGTGGCCGTTCATGGTCCGCAGCTCCACCAGGATGTCCCCGACGTGGGCCTCCAAGCTCGCCGCAGCGGCGGGCCGGGCTCGGGGCGGCGGGGATGTACCCGCGTCCACGGTGCCCTCCTCTCTGCCAGCGGTGCTGGGGCGCGGGGCGCGGCTCCTTTCCGGGCCCTCGGCCGGTGCCAGGACTGGCGGCGGCCGCTCCTTGTCATCCCCGCGTGTGCTGGAAGAGGTGGTCGAAGGGCAACCGGGGAGCCAGTCGACCAGACGCGGGGCGGCCTCCGGAGAGGAGGCGACGACCGAGTAGCGGCCTGTGCGCCGGGAGGCGCCGGGGCCTGGGGGCGCCGAGGCTGCGGGGAGCGGAGGCAACAGCGGGGGCAGCACTGGCGGACCTGGGGAAAAGGCCTGGGGCTCACAGGAAGAGGAGGAGGGAGATGGCAGGGCGGCAGTGGAGGGGCCTGGCTCCTCCGAGGAGAGGAACAAGGTGGTCGAAGACTGGGAGTCCAAGGTACTGGGCTCTGAATCTGTCAAGGAAGCAACGAGAAAGAGTCACTCAGGCATGCATGCTCATCAGCATTTATTGTGCGCCAACTCTATGCCCAGCTCCATGCTAGGTACTTAAATGAATGAGAAGGTGGAAATGTATTTCCTACCCCTCAGAGCTTGCAATTCAGTAAGGAAAAGTGGGTTATATGAGCAGTTAATGACGGGAGAACAAAGTGAAGAGGGTGTGGTACAGAGCCTAGGTACTCAGGGGCAGAGAAGATCAGACAGTCCAAGAAGGCATCCTGACCTAGCTCTCCACTGGGTCTCGAAAGGTGGCACGGGTGTGAAGACAGAGAGGGAGGTCCAGGCAGGGGACCATGCTGCAGCTTATTTGGAGGCAATCTTGCCAAGGACAGCCCGTGAAGACTATGACAAGAAGGGCCTTCCCCAAGATTGCCAAAAACAGAACTGTGTTAAACAGATGACCCTCCACTGCCCCAGCAGAGCGAGGCTCTCAGGGTGGAGGAGAAAGTTCAGGGCCGGGAGCCAGGAGAACTTGGTGCTGATTCTTGCTCTGGCAGAAAATGCCATGGGACCTTGGGCAAGCCCCATCCCTCCTTGGAGACTTGGTTACATCCTCCCATTTATATAAGAAAGTTGGGCCCAATAGCCTCTGGGACCCTTCAGGACAGATCATTCTGCCTTCAAAAGTCTGCAGCTTGAAGCATTGATCTAAGTTCACAGTGGACTCACTTAAAAATCTGGAAGCACTTTACAGACCGACTTTTGTTAGTTCTCCCCTAATCCCTTGAGCTTCCAGGTAGAAAGCAGGTGGCAGCTCTTTGTGACTGGATATGGTAACAAGGTTTACCAACCTCAGATCAAAGGAGCCACATGAATGCGAGCTACCTTAACTGAGCTATCTCAGCCACCCTGGTGGCCGCCTTTGGGGAGATGGTCCATGCTCACCCTGGAAACAGTTCTGAGTTTTTCTGGAGCCAGGTTTGGAGGCTTCTGTCCCGGTTCCAGCTAGAACCATCTGTGCTTGGCTTTCTGCATTGTCTGTTTGGGTGCCCACCCTGTGGTGCCCCGCCCTTTGGGGATTCCAAGCTTTTCAAAGGCAGAACTTGCTGGAGTACCTCAGCTCATTATCTTGGGGAGGGTGACCTGATGAAAGAGTCAGTGAGTAAACATATCCCCTGCTGCCTGTGAACATGTGTGCTCCCACCCTCGTCATGGGTGAGCTGTTCCTTCATCTGGTGTCTGGCTCAGTCTCAGAGAAGCCCTAGTCATCTGGGGAGAGGTTGGTCCCTCATCCCTCCCGACTCCAGTGTCCAATAATGTTCTCACAGAGCTCACAGGCCCCAGATGTTCAGATGTCCAGTTTGTGTGGGAACTGTGTCTGAGGGGATCCGAGAGGCAATTATCCCTCAGGTGACAGCATTTGAGGAGAGGCCAGCAATGTGCCTAAGAGCTTTTCTGATGGAAAAAGTTCATGGGGCCAGGCATGGTGGTGCTCGCCTGTAATCCCAGCACTTTGGGAAGCCAAGACAGATAGATTGCTTGAGTCCAGGAGTTTGAGCCCAGCCTGGGCAACATGGTGAAACCCCATCTCTACAAAAAATCATGGTGGCATGTGCCCGTAGTCCCAGCTACTCAGGAAGTGAGGTGCGAGCATTACTTGAGCCTGGGAGGTTGAGGCTGCAGTGAGCCGTGATCACATGACTACACTCCAGCCTGGGCAATAGGGTAAGACCCTGTCTCAAAAAAAAAAAAAAAAAAAAGCTTATGGGTACTTTCTGCTGTTGACTTTCACAGAACTGCCTCTCCCCCACCAAAACTACATTTCCCCAGGTGTCTGTGATTATTTTCTTTTATAAACCAAGAATCATGGCTATTTCTAAGAACCCAACCACTATGAATTGAAAATGATAAAAAAGAAACTCCACAAACTGTTTTCTCTAGTTTTACTTGAGAAATGTTAATGAGCTTCACATATCCAATTCTCGTAGCAGACAATAAAACCTCTATATTAAACCAAATAGAAGTCTAATGTGTAAAATGAAATAGAGGCAAGCGCACAGAATATTCTAGGGTAGAAGAAACCTAGAGACCTAATGCCATCATAAAGGTAGTGATAGCAATGATGCTGAGATTTCTCTGGGCTACCAGAGGTATAAGAAAGGTGACCTTTGCTGGTCGCGGTGGCTCATGCCTGTAATCCCAGCACTTTGGGAGGCCAAGGCAGGCAGATTATGAGGTCAGGAGTTCGAGACCAGCCTGGCCAACATGGTGAAACCCTGTCTCTACTAAAAATACAAAAATTAGCTGGGCATGGTGGCATGCACCTGTGATGCCAGCTATTCGGAGGCTGAGGCAGGAGAATCGCTTGAACCCGGCAGGCAGAGGTTGCAGTGAGCTGAGATCGTGCCACTGCACTCCAGCCTGGGTAACACGGTGAGATTCCATCTGAAAAGGAAAGAAAAGAAAAGAAAGGAAAGGAAAGGAGAGGAAAGGAGGAAAGGAAAGAAAGGAGAGGAAAGGAGAAAAGAAAAGAAAAGAAAAGAAAAGAAAAGAAAAGAAAAGAAAGAAAAGAAAAGAAAAGAAAAGAAAAGAAAAGAAAAGAAAAGAAAAAAGAAAAGAAAAGAAAAGAAAAGAAAAGAAAAGAAAAGAAAAGAAAAAAAGAAAAGAAAAGAAGACCTCTACAGCCATTCACTTAATAGGCCCCAGCAAAACCTTGAACCAAAGAGCACTGGCTCAGTGAGGGTAAAGTCGTCTCAAAGAAAAATGCTTCACTGTTGTTTCAGCTAAAACTTTAAAACATGTACAAAAGTTGTCACGACTTAACCCAACCACACTGGTAAACAGAACTGAAAATCAGAATCACCTTTTTCACAAGCCACATCACCTCCCAGAACTTTCTCCTGGCTGTCAGGAAAGTTGGTTGCAGCCCTAGCTCAGCTCAAATCGGCTGAATGATTTATAGGTCTCTTCCATCCAAGCAACTGCTCATTTTATCCCAAATTTGGTGCATGAGCTTTTTGAATCAATGACATTTTTATGCATCTTTGGGATTGCTACAAAATACTATCACAGTCTTGCTGTACAAACACAGGTCTATGTGGAGGTTGGGGGCTTTCAGGTGCACAGAGTTGAGTTCTTCAGCCTCCTTAACTCCCTTTCTCAGCCCTCCACGTGGTCTCTGGCCCTTAGCCTGCTTTGCTAGCCTTCTGAGCATGATGACTACATGACATTTTGCGTACTTTTTTGTTAGCTAGAATTTAAGCCCAGTGAAAACAGGGACATTGCTTATTTCATTCTCTGCTGTATCACCAGGGCCTCAACAGTGCCTGGCATATAGTAGATGCTTAATAAATACTTGTCGACTGAACACCATGTAATCATCATAGTCTAGAAACATGACTCTAAATGCAATAAACAGATCCAGCTGCATGTTGTTTGGTCATTCAGCACTCCAGTTATTTATCGAGCCTATGCAATATTGGATACATATTTATACTTTTCAAAAATGTGTTTCTGGTTTATCTGATATTCAAATTTAACTGTGCATCCTGTATTTTATCTGGTACCCTCATAGGAGGTTGACATTTTCGTTCTGCCTATTTTATAGATGAAGAAACTAAAGCAAAGGTGGGTTAAATGTTTTCACACAATTTCAGAGTTAGAACGAATCTTTGCTGCCATTTTGGATTAATTGCTTAAGACGAGGAAGTACAGGCCAGTGAAAGAAAGTGACTTACTGTTTAGTGACACAGCTGAGAACAGAAGTGAGAACAGAGAGAACAGCGTCTCCTCTCTCCTAGCTATCCCTTCAGGATCCTGATCATTCAGTCACGGAACAAATATGTACTAAGAGCCTACTGTGTGCCAGGTGCTAAACTATATTCTAAGACACAGCCAAACCAGGCAGAGTCCCTACCTGAAGGAGCAGATCGGGCCGTGGGCTCTCTGTCCTCCCACAGAGTCAGTGGGAGAGGACACGGGGTGCAGATCTCACCAAATCAGTCTGCCTCTCTGTGCGTATCAAAACCCAGATGGCAGATCAGATTAGGGTGGAAATCCAAAAGAGCTGCACAGCAGACATCCACCAGCTATAGTTAGCACTGATTTGCTTATAAAGCTTCCACCCTCATTCACAAGAAGGTGGACTAGAGGCTGGTGGTGAGCCGTTGTCACCCAGCAGTTGAGTGCAAACTTTCCACCATAGCACTTCTTTCTCTCTGCTTTGCCACCCCCATCCCCCTCATACATATGGTTGGTTTTTGAGGGGAGAAATGCTACTTCTTGAGGTGAAGGAAGTGGAATTTAACTAAATATCGGTTATTCTGGTTCCTTCCAAGTCTAGAAATATCTTTGCAAAGGTCACTTGAAAAAAAAAATGTAACTAACAAGCATTTGAGAAGTGGTCAGTCTCTCTAGAAATTTTTTTAAACCTGCAAATTAAAATAATAATGAATTACTATTTCTCACTTATAAAATTGTCAAAGTATTCTTTTGCTAATGCTCCTTGTGAACAAGATTGCCAAGAGAGAAGCATTCTAATATACTGGTTCTAGTTGAGTAGATCAGTACAGCCTCTCTAGAAAGCAACTTAGAAACATGTACGACACTGTTTAGTTAGACAGGGAAATTGCCAAATCACATTATTCAGATGAGTGCCACTGCTTACAGGAAAATGTGTATAATAAAGATTGGGAGAAAATACATGGTGATGTTAGGCATGTACTGGGATTGTAATTTTCTGAATTTTCAAAGATTTCTGCAGTGACTATGCATGGATATGCCTTCCCTCATCACTGACCTTCTGAGCCCAAAGTGACTGCTTCCTACCCAGCCTGGTATCAAGGTCTTCTGACCACTTTCTCTTCAATCTTGTTGCTGAGTTGAGCTGAATAACTTGGCTGGTAACTATGCACCTTGAAAGTCCAGTTGTTTGGGCATTTTTTGGGGGGATGGGGTGGGGTTCAGTTAACTTTTTTTACATCCATTTGGTATTCTCCACCACTGACACCCCCCAGCCTGGGGCTTAGGCTTCCTCTGTGGAAGAGTTGAAGTGTGCACCTGGCTATGGGAACATGTGGCTCATTTGCAAATAAGACCTTCAGACCCTCTCCTTAAAAGCTATTCCTTTCACTGTCTTCCCCTTCTCCATAAATGGCCTTCCGTGTATTCAGCCAAGCACCCAGGACTAATCCTTGACCCTTCTCTTTCCCTCAACTCCCACATCCAATCTGCCAGCAATTGTTGTCAGCTCTACCTTCAAAATATACCCAACATCTGACCATTTCTGTCTCTAGGCAGTGGCCCAGCTGTTGATGGCTGAGCTGAGATCAGAAAACAGGTCTGAGTTCCAGGTCAACACTTTCTCTGCCACACCTAAAGCCTACTAGATTTGGATGGACTATTTAGAATGCATCTCCCAACCCCTCTCAGCCACTCCCTATGACTTGCCCCAGGAAAATCCTTTGCCTAATTCTTGGTCCCCCTTTAATACATTTTAGGTAACATCTAAATTTATTCATTGATTCATTCAAGAAATACTTATTGAGCACCTACTGTGTGCCAGGCAGGATGCTCCATAGTGCACAAACCAAGCCTAAACTCTGTCCTCATCATGGGAGGCAGACAATAATCATACAAAACAAATGTGTGATTGCAACAGTGATAGAATCTACATGTTATAAGCTAAACATACAAGAGGAAGATAAAAAAAATCCCTTCTAAATAGGAGGGTCTGACCTCTGGGAAGGTTCTTCAAGGGAACTCTGCTTGAGTGGAGTTCTGAAGGATTAGTAATTAAGTAGGAGGGAGGAGAGAACACTGAAGCATGAGCAAGGGCCTATGGCAGGAGAGAGTATTGCAAATGTGTGGAACATCTGGAGAGAGCCACTGTGTCAGGAGTGGAGAGAGCCAAGGGAAGTAGGCATGAGGTATAATGATGCTCAGGAGAGGAGTACTATATGATTTACACTGCCGGTTATCACTCAATATCTATTCTCCCCTTCTTCCTCCATTTTTGGTGGGCTATGGCAACTTGGAAAAAAATATTACATTTTCCAGCCTCTCTTTCAGCTACCTGTAGCCATGTGACTAAATTCTGCACAGAAGGATGCAAGTAGAAGTGCTGTGTGCAATTCCTCCTTCCTGTGAGCTGAGATTTGGTTGCAATGGCTGGAACTCAAGCAGCCCTCTTGGACTGTGAAGTGAAAACTGCATACTAAGGATGACAGAGCAGATAACTCAAGTAGTCTGAGTCCCCCATCACTTTAAGGAGTTGCTGTGCCAATCCTCGCTGGTTGAACTGCAGACTCTTCACATAGAAAAGAAAACCTTATCTATCCAAACCCCTATTAACTTGGGTTTTCTGTCACTCGTAGCCAAACCAAATCTTGATATACATGACCTTGTCAGACTTGTTAGAGGTTTTGCCTTTATCCCAAGAGTAATGTGAAGCTTTGAAAAAGTATTAAGCTTAAATGTGCATATGCGTGTATGTGTCATGATCAGTTTTATATTTTGAAAAATTTACCTGTCTGCTGACAAGGGTAGACAGAATAGAAACAGTAGAAACAGGAGGTTGCGGCCGGGCGCGGTGGCTCACGCTTGTAATCCCAGCACTTTGGGAGGCCGAGGCGGGCGGATCATGAGGTCAGGAGATCGAGACCACGGTGAAACCCCGTCTCTACTAAAAATACAAAAAATTAGCCGGGCATGGTGGCAGGCGCCTGTAGTCCCAGCTACTCGGAGAGGCTGAGGCAGGAGAATGGCGTGAACCTGGGAGGTGGAGCTTGCAGTGAGCCGAGATCGCGCCACTGCACTCCAGCCTGGGTGACAGAGCGAGACTCCGTCTCAAAAAAAAAAAAAAAAAGAAAAAGAAAAAGAAACGGGAGGTTGCAGTTGCAGGTGAGAAATTATAAAATGACAGTGGCTTTTGCTAGGGTTATGGCTCTGGAGATGTAGAGAAGTAGATTCTAGAGATAGCTGGGATGTGGAAACAACAGGACTTACTATTGTTAGGGATATGACGGGGTGTGGGGAAAAGAAGGCCTCAGAGAAATGGGTCCCCTACCTGGCTGCCGCTTCAGTGCAAGGTTCCAGAAATGCTGGCTGCAGAAGGGGAACTTTCCCTTTCTTATTCTTTGGAATCTGGGTGGCCCCTTCCCAGCCCACACCCAGCCCTCGAAAATAGCTCAGCTCTGACACACCTCACCAGAGGCAGCCCTCAGAAACATTTTCCCAGGAACCTGGAGGGAGGAGAAAGTCTATAGCCTTGGGGGACTGGAGGAGAAGAGGAATGGAAAGAGGAACAGACCTGTCTGCAGGAGAAGCAACATCTCCCTGCACTGCAACCAGGCCATTGCCTTTGATGGTTCAGACTTGGCTAAGTTGCTGCCTGCTCTCTTCAGAACCACCGGCATACAAAAGGGAGGGCTGAGTGTCTGATGAACTCAGCCCAATAATATTCACTTCTTTTATTTTCCAGGAACGTCATGAGACCCACAGGGCAATCTTCTGGTTTTAAGACCTGGTGAGTCAAGTCTACGAATACCTCTGACTCAATCTGATCCCAAGTTCTCACCAGGCATCTCCTAGGAACGTGGCTCAGCAGGAGAGCTGGAACTGACCAGCCCTCTGCAGGGAACAGGAGGGTTGGTTTCTCTGCTTTGGGGTTTGGGGAGGGAGGGGGTGAGAAGGGCTGGCTGCAGTGGAAATGATGGGATTCTTGACTTGACGCTGACCATGCTCACAGTAAGGGCTGACATTTATTGAGTACTCTCTAACTCCAAGCCATGTGTTATCTCTTCTAATCTTCACAGAAAACTAGAAGTGGTTTCTGTCATCAATCCCATCTTACCATTGAGGAAATTGAGGCTCAGCTATGTTAGGAACCCTGGTCACTGGCACAGAGCTGTGATATGAACCAAGGCAGCTGATGCCAAGGCTATTCCATGTGAGGGAGGGCATGTGCTTTCTAGGGTTTTTGCAGGCATAGGAGGAGGACTGAGGAGAGCTAGCATTTGAGGAGGGTCTGCTGCCCTCTAGGCCAGTTATATGCCACCTTGACTGCACATTAAAATCACCTGGGGAGTTTTATAAACACTATCGGTGCCCCCAACCAATTAAATCAGTATCTCTAGGAGTCATACCCAGGCATCCTAGATTTAAAAGCTCTCCAGGTGATTCTAATATGCAATAAGGGCTGCTCAATAAAAGCAAGTTTCATATTTTTTATTTTTTTTCATTTAATGACCCTATATCCATTTGTAAATGGGGAAGCTGAGGCTCACAGAATTTGGATGGCTTGCACAAACCCCATGGCTGATAAGACCCATGTCTTGATCTGTATCTGGCTGATTCCAGCACCCATGTTTGTTCAGTTCATTCCATCCTGTCTCATATTTGGGCATCCTCTATTTTGAAAGCATGCAATATTTTTAATATAAATTTCTTTTGCAATTTTCATTTTGTTTGTTCAAGTCCAAATGCTGTTTAGGTCAGCTGCCTGAGAGTAGCAATGCAGTCTATAGCCACTGAGTGGGATGGGTTGGCCCAGGGGCGGCTGAAACCATGGCCTTGGCTTCATCTAGGCTCACTTCTGCTGCAGCCAATGGACCAGGACCTCCGAAGAGATGTCCAGGAGCTCTGGCTGAGAGGTGCCCACTGACTCTCCCAGGCAGAATACTGGCCATCTTCTGTGGCTTCGACCCCTGAGGGGCCACCATCTGAGAACGAGAAGGCCCAGCCCTGGGGAAATCCCTAGTCTCTGTTTCCAGCAGTGCTAGTGATTTCCCAAGGAGTGACATTAGAAAAGTCATCACACATTTATTTCTGTATATATCATTCAGAGCCTAATTTTCTGGTGGCTGAGGGTTGAGCTCATCAGAAACAGACTTCATCATCAACTGAGTTAATAAAGCCAAGTCAAGACAAGGGAGAAGGGCAGCTATCCAGATGGATTCAAGCAGCCAAGAGGTGCTTCTGCTCAAAGACTACCTTTAAAGGAGGGAAGAGAAAGAAGTGAGAGCAGATACCTGTACACCCATGTTCATAATAGTATTATTCACAAGAGTCAAAAGGTGGAAGCAACCCAAGTGTCCATCCATGAATGAAAGAATAAACAAAATGTGGCACAAACATACAATGGAATATTGTTCAGCTTTAAAAAGGAAGGAAATTTTGATATATGCTACAACATGGATAAACTTGGAGACCTCTGCCAAGTGAAATAAGCCAGTCACAAAGGCCAGTACACAAAACATTGTATGATTTCTTTTGTATGAAGTTCCTGGAGTGGTCAAATTCATAGAGGCAGGAAGTAAAATGAGGGGGAGTTAGTGCTTAAAGGATACAGAGCTTCTGTTGGAAAGGATGAAGTTCTGGTGATGGTTGCACAACTGTGTGAATGTACTTAATGCCACAGAACTATATACTTAAAAATGGTTAAAATAGTAAATTTCATGTTGTGTATACTTTACCATAATAAAAATGTGGAGGAGAAGTTTGACACCTTAATTCACAATTTTGTCCAAGCACTTGAACAATCTATATATGGCATTACCATAAATGTTTATAAAATGGGAATGGGAAGAGCTGATATGATAGACTGCTATTGAGAACATGATAGATCAGGTATGGGTCAAGCACCCCAGGAGGCTCCTGAGGATGAGGATTACTTACCCAGTACTGGTCTCTAACTAAACATTAATGCCTCCTCAAAGATGTCTGGTTTTTTAGTCATCAGGGTGTCAAATTCTACTAAAATGGCTTTGTTGAGACTGTGTGGATGCAGGTTGGGAGAAAGTAAAGTCTAGAGCCTGACACTTTCAGAACCACTCTTAACACTCATCTGCATTATAAGCAAAGTGTTGCAACCTCCAAGCATTTCACAGCCAAGCTGCTGGCTCAGGTCACTCATTCCCACTGGCAACACTGGCAAGTGTTTGGGTCAAGAGCCCCATGCTCCTCACCCAGACTTCCAGACACCTCATCCCTTTATTGCTCACCCTGCTCCAACTATTCCTTGAAGGCACCAAGCACATTCCCACCTAATGCCTTTACACTAGCTGTTCCTGCTGCCTGAAATGCTTCTCCCTCAGATATCTGCAGGCTGTCTCCCTCATCTCCTTCAGCCTTCACTCAAAGTCATCTTCTCAAGTATGCTTTTCTGGCCACCCTAGTTAAAAGTGCCACCCCCCACTCTACCACATCATCTTCCTGTCCCCCTTGATCTGACCACAGATGCTATCACTGTTCCACTCATATCCCCAGGGAATATGCCAGTGAAGGAAATTGCATGTGCAAATACATGAGGCTTGGAAGACTGTGGCCTCAAAGGCCATCTGAAATGGCTGGAGTGGAGCATGCATGGGGCTGGGGGACTTCATGGAATGGCTTAAAGGGTAACGAGGACGGAAGGTTGAGGTAGTTTGTCTACCAAGCTAAGAAATTCGAACTTTAGCAGGCAATGGGGAGCCACCAAAGGGTTTTAAGTAGGAAAGTAATAGATTTGATTTGCCTTTTAAAAAGATTACTTTGGCAGCCAGTGGAGTGGAGGCTGAAATGGATGGGGTGAGGCTGGAGGCAAGAAGACCAAATGTGAAAGTAACATCGTGAACATTGATGAGTTCAAATGATGTTACAGCAGAAGTGAATATAAGAGTGACATCCAGCCAGCCAGTATTAGAAGCAATTTTTTTCTAGGAATAGATTGAATTTCAGCAAAAAGAAACTTTCCTGCAACCCTTTATGACAATCCTGTGAACGCTGGCTCCTGCCCTCATTCAAGTTGGCCACCCTTGGTCTTTCATGCATCACCATTCAATAAAAGCAAGCCTGGGTTTTATGGCATTGTTTGGAGAGCCCCGAGCCAAAGTTTTCTACTCACTTAGGCAAGGCTGTTCTGCCAATTCTTAAATTGGCTGTTTTTTACATATAGGGTGTGAAAGATATCTCTATGCATCTCTGGGAACACACCCATTTGGAAGGAGACATGTGTGACTATATATAATATCTTTATGTGCTTTTTGAAGGGATGTTTATACAACTTGCATATTCTTTGGCATGAATATTTTTGTAGAATGGAGAAAGGGAAAGACAGCATGAAAAAGCTATTCCTATGCCATAACTGACTTTGGCTCATGAAACGAAATGCAAAATAGATTATGTTCCTTAGCAATGCCTCCTGGGTTGAACGTCTCCCAAGTCAACCCACTTAATCCTTCCTCCTGGAGAGTCTCTCACCTTTGAACCTTGTTTTCTAAAACTACCATTAAAAAAAAAATAACAATGCTGTAGCCCAGTCCAGGCCTTACTGAAACCCAGGCTCCCTGCCCCCAGAGGAAGAGCTCACCAAAAGAGTCATCTCGCTTATAAAACTCGGGTTGCTTGAAGAACTTGATGGAAAGAGCGGGGTAGTAAAAGACGGCATTTTGGCTTTAACAAGGATAGGAAGCCCAGAGTGGGGCCAGCTGTATAGTCTGAACGAACCCAAGAATATTAGAAGCCGGGGTCACATGGAGCTGGGACACCACCAGGAATGTAGGGAGCAGAGACAGCCTGGCGAGGAGCGGAGGGAACGACTGCAGCCCCCTGCTGCCAGCTCCCACGTGAGTCAACCAGGAGGGCGGGGGGATGGCCAGGATAGGCAGGCAGGAGGACTGATCCTGCAGGGTGAATGGGCAAGCTGTGCCCAGCTGCATGGAGCCGCATGAACTGGCTGAGTCCCCTAGCACCTTCCATTTGCTTGGGGAATAAAGTAACACTGCCCAGCGCTGAACACACTTGGTAAACATCTGGTTAGAGGATAATCCTGTTTATCTCGGCGTTCCATGGTGCCCTGGGAGCAGACGCTGGCTCTTAACAACTGATGCCTCTGCTGTCTGTTGCCACCTCTTACCACCACGCCCTTGCACTTAGAAGCAAATAATCCCAAGAGATGGCAGGGCCATATTCAGTTCCCTAATTGTCCCATCCAGGCACTTTTAATGCCCAGTCCTTTCTCCTAAGAATTCCTCTGAGACCAGAGCTCCTAGCCTTGCCACTGTGTCTCTCCCTCAGGACATCTTTTCTAATTTGGGTCTGAGCTTTTCCATTCCTTCATTTCATGCCATTCCTCCTAATGATAACCCTTTGTGCCAGGCTCAATTATATACAAAGCTTAAATGAGCAACCCCAACTCTAAATTTGGCCCTGTCCATTGAAGGGGGTGGGGGTGGTGCCTTGGTCATTTGGCTTTGCTCAAAAGAAAGATGTTACTCCCCATGGGGAAACAACGCCAAGGAGGGGGGAAAAACTTTTGCAGAAATAAAAATCTAGGATGAAGAAACATACAAGCAAGCGCTGGCTGCCCCTGGTCACTGGGGCTTGAAGCTGCTTCTATATCTTCAGCCAGGCCTGTTAGGACCCTTTGTCCCACCACAGGCGTGCAGAAGCTACAGACATGCTTTGATTTTTCCTTTAAAAATGTCCTCCGATCTGACCCTACCTATGCTGTCCCTGCAGGGTTAGCAGAGGGTGAGATGAGAGCATTTGCCAGGAATTTCCTGACTTCTGTGAGTTTTTCTCAAGATCTGGTCATGAGTCAACATGATATACTGGGACACATAGTGGAGCTTGCAGTGGCCTCCCCTCCCTTCTGGAACTTTAGGAAAACCATGTCTCTGCTGAGTAACCCTGGGCAAAAATCCAGAAGGCCCCCTCCCTCTCCCTGACTCTCCCTCTGTACGGTCCCCAAGTTAGAGGAGATAAGGGAAATATATTTACAACAAACTTGATCAGAATATTAATATTCTCCAGAACTACACAAAGATCCCTGTTTATGCAGCTCACCTCCTTTCAAAATTAAGCTCTCTTGTGTGGTTCCATTGCTCTTTATATTTTGGGCATTTAGAAAATGGGAGGAGAGGGTGATGAGGAGAGGAATAGAGAAGAAAGGAGAAGCATTGCCCAGATTCACAATGACAAGATCTGAGACCCTAACACACCCTCTGAGAGGCCCAGGTGAACTGGGCTGCCAGGTAAGTAGAACTATCTATGCAATTTTATTGATGTTAACAACCCATCTGAAATACTCAAATGAAGTAGATTCATTACAATTTCATGTGCGAGTTCTGACTACCAGAACTGGCTATCCTGGCCAGTGGAGTCCAGCCATGATCAGTTTCTGCTAGTGATAGTTTAGAATTACCCCTAAGAGTTTGGGGGAGAAGCTCAATGAAAATCAATGACATCCTTTGATAGATCCTTGAATTAAAACAAATGGAGTGCTACCATGAGACTGTTAAATATCTGTGAAGCCTGGCCTCAACCCGGGTTAATGGGAGCAGATTCTGAGAAGCACTTTGCAAACTGTTAGATTGCAGCAAGGAATTGTTGGTATCACCATCGTTGAGGTTCACTAGCTTCAGCTCTTTGGGCCAGAGAAGATGAAAGTCTTTTATGAATATAGCATAGACTCACACCTGTAATCCCAGCACTTTGGGAGGCCAAGGTGGGCTGATTACCTGAGGTCAGGAGTTCAAGACCAGCCTGACCAATATGGTGAAACCCCTACTCTACTAAAAATACAAAAAAATTAGCTGGGCATGGTGGCGGACAGATGTAATCCCAGCTACTTGGGAGGCTGAGGCAGGAGAATTGCTTGAACACAGGAGGCAGAAGTTGCAGTGAGCCGAGATCATGGCATTGCACTGCAGCCTGGGCAACAGAGCAACACTCTGTCTCAAAGAAAGGAAGGAAGGTAGGAAGGAAGGAAGGAAGGAAGGAAGGAAGGAAGGAAGGAAGGAAGGAAGGAAGGAAGGAGAGAAAGAAAGAAAGAAAGAGGAAGAGAGGGAGGGAAGGAGGGAGGGAAAGAAAGAAGAAAGAAAGGAAGAAAGAAAGGAAGTAAGGAAGGAAGAGAAAGAGGAAAGAAAGAAAGAAAGAAGAAAGAAAGAAAAAGAAAGAAAGAAGAAAAGAGAGAGAGAAAGAAAGAAGAAAGGAAGAAAGAAAGAAGAAAGAAGAAAAAGAAAGAAAGAAAGAAAAGAAGAAAAAGAAAGAAAGAAAGAAAGAAAGAAAGAAAGAAAGAAAGAAAGAAAGAAAGAAAGAAGAAAGAAGAGACTTTCTAATATCCTCGAGAGTTTGTTTAGAGGTGAATATCTTTATTCCTGTTTTTCAAATGCAGAAATTGAGGGGCAAAGACATCAAGTGAGTTGCAGGCATTGAGGAAAATAGGACACAGCACCTCCCACCCCTTAGGGCCTTTATCTCCTTCTAGCCCAAGACCCTCAGGAAGGGTCAAGGCATCCTTAGTTGTGGAAAGCATAACTTGGGAAGGAAAATCTCAACTTGAAGGAAAAGCTTGCTGAGGAGAGAGGCCCTGTTTCTCCTCTCAGCCTTTCCTGTGTGCTGATATCAACTGTCCAAGTAACAGATGGAGGTGGTGGGGCAGGTGGGCTGCTCTGCTGTCCCCGGCTGTGCTGGGGTCAAACTATCCACTCTCCCCATCATAGCTGCCAGCCCGGCACGTTGTACCACCTGCCAGACCTGGTTCCTGAGGCCACAACAGAGTTCTCATACTTTCTACCATTCTGAGGGAAATGTGAGATCAGTATTTTCCAGGGCTCTTTCAACCGAGGTGAAGAAGGCAACTGTCCTCTTCTCCACAGGCCTTTCTCCCCTTTCCTCACTTCCCCTGTCCTCTCACACGCAAGCACACAGGCCCATGGTCTCACCACCCCGGAAAAAGACAGCTCCCAGTTTCCTTCTCATTATGGGGAAAAAAAAAATTCTGAATGGCTGTTTTTTCACATACATATAACAGCAAAAGGAGAACAATATGACACAAAGAAGAATAAAATTTTAGTGAACTGTAACTTTTATATTTTTATTTAAAAATGTTTATTATACATTATATTTTATTATATATGTTTATTATTTCTTTATTTGTGCATTTGCTTATTTATTTGTTGTAAGCCACCAGAGCCTTTCTTTCTCCCAGCTGACCGTTTTCTACCATCTGCTGTCTGCCTGTTGAGGCGCCGGCCGCTGGGAGACGCTTCCTAGAAGCAGAGCTTCCCCTGAAGCAGAAGTTCCCTGGATGTTCACAGTTGGAGCCCAGGCTTTCTGTGAGACCCGGACCCAGGCCACTTTCATTGGTGGGCTCTGAAAACATTTTCTTTCAAACGCTCTGGGCTGTAGCTCACTTACACATAAAATGAGCAAAACAACACTCTTTCCCACAGCTATGCCATGAGGTTTAATTGTTGCAAATTTGTGAAGTGTTTTAAGATCCTTAGATTAAAGAAGTTATATGAGAAAAAAATATTATTATAGAATGGAATTCTGCTTAGTTGTCATATGTTTCCTGTAACTCTTCCCCTGTGTCTTATATAACTTGGAACAAGTAGTATGAGCTATGAGGCCTTCAGAAAGCCTTTAAGTAATTTCTTGGCTTGCTTTCTTTACCTCTTAAAAAAAATTCTTCTTCTACTTCTCCTTTTTTTTTCTTTCTAATACAGCCAAAACTTGTTCCCCTCTAATCTGTATGATGAGAAAGGAAGTTGCTTGGTTAGGGTGGGCCCTTGTCCACCTGAGTACTTCCTCGTCTCTCCTCCCTTCCTCTCCCTTGCCTTTGCTCGCCACCTACACCTCTTCTTTTTATCCTCATATACACGTTCATAAATTGAAATAAATTTGACTTTGAGCCCTGGCTCTAAAATTTGCTCTGCCTCTTGGACCAATTGCCAAAACAGGTTACTGAGTGAGGCTCCCTAAAGCCGAGCCTGATGCGGGTCGAGGCCTGGAGATGGTGACAGAACAGAGCCTGGCTGACCAAGGAGCACAGGAGGCCCTGGGTGGCTCTTCCCCACTAGGACTTCCCAACATCAGCGTCACACCTGAATTGCGGGAAAACACCCAGGCAGCTGCTAAGGTGGCCATGAGGCAGCAGCCAAGAATGCTCTTAGTCCTGGCTGCAGCTGTGTCCCTAAACATGCCTGCATGTGTCACATCCTCCCCTGGGCACACGGCAACACATCACAGATCAGGGATACACACTGGCCCTCACAAGTGGCACTCTTGGGCCCCATGCCCGTCCTGAGGCCATGGAGATTGTGAGCATAAGATAGGCCCCAGGTGATGAATTCTTTGTAACCCAGTATCTCAGCCTCAAGATGCATTTAAACATTTTTTTTTTCCTTTCTTGCTTTCAGCCTTGAGGCAGACTTTTGAAACTCTTTGCTTCTTCCTTTCCCACCGTGCACGCTTGTCTAATTATGAGCTTGCTTAGAAATTCCAGGGACCAACTTTGAAACAAACCAGGCAGAGAGACCCAGCTGCAGGATCCTCCCACTCAGGAAGAGTTAGGAACGGTGAGCCCCCCACTGCCTGACCGAAGTCAGTCTGATGCGATTCAGACCTCCCCACAATCCATTACCGAGATGGCCACAGAGCAGACACGCGGACCTGCACCTTTTTTCACTACTCCTGCCTATTCCCACACGCTTTCCTTCCTAAAACCCTTCCCTTGGCCTAAAAAGTTGGAATGATCTTCCAAAGGCATGAGTTTGGCCATACCCCAACCACCAGCATTTTCATAAAGTTGCTTTCCTTTCTCCACATCTCTCTTCTTCTGTTTTCTACCTCTGAGCGGTGAGCAGTCAGACTTCAGCCAGTTACAAAACGGGGCCCAGAGTCGCATTCCCTCTGCCCTCTGCCCTCAGCTAATGGACCATGAACAGATTAGAGGAACCCCCTTCCACTGACCCTACACCTCTCTGGCATCACTGCAAGGGACAGAGTGTCCCCAGAGGAGGAGGGAGCACTGACGCTTGGCTGTCTAGGCCCGCACAGGGACCAAACAGCTACTGCCATCCCCACACCACCCTCACCCGAGAATTCTCAGTCAGGGCCCCACTTCTCTGCTCCCCACAGACCGGAAGAACCCAGTGAGGGAGGGCTAAAGCGAACCTGAGCCTGGCGACAGGACAGAACCAGGCAGCCTTCCTCCTGCACCTGGGCTCTTTTTTTTTTTTGTAATCTTTCATTTTTGTGTGCACATAGTAGGTATATATATTTATGGGTTACATAAAATACTTCGATAGGAGAATGTGATGCATAATAACCCTATCATGGAAAATGGGGTATCCCTCCCCTCAAGCATTTATCCTTTGTGCTACATGTAATCCAATTATGTACTTTCAGTTATTTTTAAAAGTACAATTAAATTATGATTGACTATAGTCTCCCTGCTGTACTATCAAATACTAGGTCTCATTCATTCTTTCAATTTTTTCTTTTGCTACGCATTAACCATCCTCACTTTCCCCCCACCCCGTCTCCCCCTAAAATTTATGGAAGGCTTCACAAATTTGCATGTCATTCTTGCATAAGGGCCATGGTAATCTTCTCTGTATCCTTCCAATTTTAGTATATGTGCTACCGAAGCAAGCACCCTGGGCCCTCTTTGTCTCTCGTTCCTTCCTTACTCCTCCTCACCTGCTTCTCCTCAACCCCAACATTCACTCTTTTTCCCTCTTCTCCTACTGGTCTCCACTCCCACCCTCAGCCTGCCCTAGCTCCTTACCCCCAGCAACCTACTCTCTTCTTTTTTAAATTTAATTCTATTTTTAATTGATACATAATAATTATGTATATTCATGGGATACATGATGATGTTTTGATACGTATAATGTATATTGACCAGATCAGGGTAATGAATATATCCATCTTCCCAAACATTTACCATTTCTGTGTGTTGGGAATATTCAATATCCTCCTCTTAGCTGTTTGAAACTATATGACAGTTAACTAAGGTGGTACAGAACACTAGAACTTATTTCTCTTAACTAGCTGTAATTTTGGATTCTTTAACAAATCTCTCCCCATACCTTCCTCTCAAGGTTGGTTGGTTATCTGGGGGTATGGGGAGCTGTGTGTTGCCTCTTCAACAAGAGGAGAGTAGGGACTGTGTCTCATACAGTGATACAGTCCCCTCCCTAAATGTTTTACTCACCCCTGCAGAAACAAAAACCAAACCAGAGAAGTATTTCACTTTTAAAAGGGGGTTTCCTAGAGGCTGTTTCCTAGGGTCTATGTAAATTCGGTCCTATGATAGACATGCTAGAACCTTCTGAGCTGAACACAGTTAAAATGGTTTCCTTCCCTTAGGAATTCTGAGGACCTTAACATGATAAAGAGCATGATAAACATCCAAGAGAGAGAGGCAGAATGTAGAGTTTTCCAAATTTATTTGAAACTCCCCTTTTCTAAGAAATATTTTGAGAGGCAAGGCAAACATCCCTTTGAGCAATGCTGCAGGAGATGCCAGCTCCTCCAAGGCTGGCTCCACTCTGGCATTATGGACAGTGCCCAGCATACGATCCTGGATAGGCCACCCCTTCACAGAGACCAGCACCTCTGCCCTCCTTCAAGACAGAAAAGCAGAATTGGCCTCATCTTCCAGAACCTTCAACTGTCACTTTGACAAGTGGAGGACTTGCTTTACTCTGAGACTTAATTCTGGGGTGTTTCAGCCGTGGACTAACAAAGAGATACCCAAAGCTACTCCTCTCACAATAAGGCCCCTCAGTTGTTCACCCCCAGCAGCACCTGCATTAGCACAACAAAAGTATTTCAAAGTCTAAAAACTACAGACTCAGCACCTTGGCCTGTGGCTACTTAATTACAGCCCTTCCCCTCCTGCTGCCTGCTTTCTTGGACCTGCTCTCACTTCTTCCAAGCCCCTCAGTAATTGACTCTCACCTCCTGGCTCCCTGGGGGTTCAGCTTGGTGGTCCATGTGACAGGGCCCTTATCAAGAAGTCTCCAAACTGCCCTGTGGCCTGGGCACGTGCCCATGGACCAATTTTGTTTCCTTCAAATCAGGGAAAGGAGAGGGGAGTCTTCTTGCTTCCTGAGAGTGTTGGCGATGCCTGAGAGCATGAGGGGGGGAGAAGGGAGACCGTCCCAGCCAGCCAAGGACAGGGTGGGGTATTCCTACAGGGCACCATCAGCATGGAAGCTTTGAGAAACAGGGCACACCCTGTGCAAAGGACGTTTAAGCCTACAGCCATTGCCCTGCTGGGGCCAGAGTGTATACTCCCATCATTTCCTCCCATTTCCCATTGGCATTGTCCCTACAAAGAGGGGTAGGAATTATGTGAGATTTGGGCAGGTGATATCCCCTGGACAACCATCAGGGCTGCTAAGAATCACAACCAGCACTGCAGGCCCACCCACGTTTCTTCCTCTGCAAAGGCCTGAGTACCCGGGGTTGGGGGAGCAGATGGGAAAGCACAGCTTGGGGGACAGCGACACTCTGAAGGTGCAAGTCATGCTGCAACTGGGAGCCTCAGTGTGTTCATCTGCAGCATGAGCACAAGGGCTCCCCATCCCACCCACAGCGTGTCTGCCGGGGGCCTCTGGGCACTCTGGGGGCAGGAGTGTGAGAGAGCTGAGTACTAGTCCCTCCACCATTTCCTAAAACTTCCCATTCCCGTACTAGTCCCTCCACCATTTCCTAAAACTTCCCATTCCTGCCACTCAGCCTCTCTTCCCTATGAAGATCAAACCCGCACTCTCCCTGTCTGCCAACATATGCGGGTACAGGAGACCCAAGGGTCCCATCTCATTCGATTCCAGCTGCAGAGGTCATGGTGAGAGCCCCCTGAGCTGCCTCACCTTGGACGACGAACAGTGTGAATCACAGCAAAGACAGCCTAAGCCCCTATCTTGCCACAAACCCCACCCTGACTACTCCTGAGAGTCTCCTCACCACTCACCTCTGCAAAGAGCTTCTCGAGAAGCTTTGGAAGACTGTAGCAGAGCAAGTGTTACTTTTAACCTGTCAAGATTTTAACCCAGATGACCATACCTCTACCTTCCTTACAGGTCTTCTAGAATAAGACAGCAGAACAAGGGTAGGAGGACTGGTGGGAGAAGGAGAGGAAGGAAGAGGGAACAGAATGGGGACACTCCTGCCTCTTCACCCCTCTCCGAGTCGATGGTCATGGCCAATGCTGCTGCTTATAGGTACTCTGAAGCTGGTCCCCAGCATAAATCAAATTGAAGCCAAAGGTCAGGAGACGCCTTTGCCAGACAGGAGAGCCCTCCAGAGGACCCAGTACTACCAAAATGCTCAGGATACACACTTCCGGTTACTACGTTGCTGCCCTTTGTCTTCCTGGCTGTTGCTCACGTCTTCACCAGCCTAATCTCGGGCTTCAGGAATCCTAGACAGAGTCCCAGCCCTTCAGATGCCGCTCTGTCTGGAGGAACCTGACTGTGATCTCTACTGCCCAGCCTGATGCTGCCTGCTTCCTTTCCCTGAAGCCACAGCTCAGTGCTTGAGGCAGCACAAGGAAGAAGACTCTGGGAGAACCCCAGTCTGTGATGTGGGAAAGAAAGGACACAGCATCCAAGGACAACAGAGAATGGAAGATACAGAGAAGGGGAGGGAAAGGAGGACAAGGGAAGGAAGAGAGGAAAGGAGGGGAGAGGAAGGGAGAGGAGAGGAGGGGAGGGGAGAGGAGGGGAGGGGAGAGGAGAGGAAGGGAGGGGGGAAGGGAAAGAAGGGAAAAGGAGAGGAGGGGAGAGGGGGAGAGGAAGGGAGAGGAGAGGAGGGGAGGGAAGGGGAGGGGAGGGAAGGAGAGGGAAGGGGAGGGAAGGGGAGAGAGGAGTGGAAGACAAGGGAGGAAAGAGAGGAGAGGAGGGGAGGGAGGAGGGGAGAATGGAGGGGAGGGGAGGAGAGGGAAGAGAAAGGGGGAGGGGAGGAGAGGGGAAAGAGGAGGGGAGAGAGAAGGGGAAGGGAGGGGAGAGGAGGGGAGAGAGAAGAGGAGGGGAGGGGAGAGAAGAGGGAAGAGAGGAGGGGAGGGGAGAGAAGAGGGAAGAGAGGAGGGGAGGGAAGAGAAGAGAGGAGAGAGAAAGGGAAGGGAGAGAGGAGGGGAAGGGAGGGAAGGGGGGAGAGGAAGGAAGAGAGGAGGGGAGGGGAGAGAGGAGGGGAAGGGAGGGAGAAGGGGAGAGAGATGGGGAGGGGACGGGAAGAGAGGGGAGAGAGGAGGGGAGAGAGAAGGGGAAAGGAAGGGAGAGAAGAGGAGGGGAGACAGAAGGGGAGGAGAGGGCAGAGGAGAGAGGAGGAGATAGAGAGGAGAAGGGGAGGAGAGGGGAGGGGAGAGAGAGGAGAAGGGGAGGAGAGGGGAGGGGAGAGAGGAAGGGAAGGGAGGGGAGAGAGGAGGGGAGACAGGAGAGAGAAAAGGGGAGGCGAGAGGAGAGAGGAGGAGAGAGGAGCTGAGGGGAAAAAAGAAAAGAAAGGGAAGAACATGAGGCCAGAAAATCTTTAAAAATGAACTTTCTCTTCCCCGAGGGATGTGAATGGGAGAGGAATGCCACAAAAAAGAGCCCCTACAAGTCAATATAAATATGGTTATTTTAGGACTCGGTGGAGAATGGCTGCTGGTGGTCTCCCCCTTCTTCCTGGTGGGTCGGCGTTCATCCCAGGGAAGAAAACTGGGTCATCACAAGTCTGGCCCTGCGGCCCGACCAGGCGGCCAGCGTGGAAGCGCAGTGGGCGGCCACGCGGGCGGCGGCCCGGGCCGCACCTTGAGGCGGTCAATCTGTATGTGTGAGCAGCACTTTGATATCTGGCCACGAAAGGACAAGTTCTCAAAGCCCCCATTCATGGACCCTACACACAAGAGCAGCACACAGAAAAAAAATTGTTTCCCCATCGGTCTAGAAAGGTGGGTTCCTGTTTATTAATCGAAGACCACATAAAGAATGCATGGTTACAAATGTTCCTTCTGAGGAGCACAGAAGCTGGTTAAAAAAAAAAAATCCATCCGGCGATTACTTGGGACAAAAAGCTGCTGCTGCGGCCCCCATGTTAGTTTTAGAAGGAAAATTCTACAAAAGTACGGGGGGCCTATTTTCACCAGGCCTCACTGAGGGCTTTCCACGGGGCCTGCGCAAACTCGCCCCCTGTTAGAAGCTCTCAGACGGTGGGGTCACCGGTGCCGGCCGCAGCTCTCCCTCCCCACCACCCCTTCTTCCTGCACTGAGAAACACCCAAGGGGATTTTTTTTAAAAAGGTCATTGGCAATTAGCTCCCTGTGGAAATCAGAGAACATTCGAAAAGAGTTCCCTTGGAAGAAGTTCAGAGAAACTCATTCTCAAGGCAAGGCTCACCCAGACCGTGAGGGTCCCACCCTCCATCTGACCACAAGCTCCGTTTCCCACCTACAGCAGGGACCGAGGAGAGGGAATTAAGGAGCAAACAGGAGATAAGATGGAGGCTTGGGTTCTCTTTTGAAGCTTAATTAAAGCAAACCGATCAGCCTTCTACTGCCCATGCCGCAGACTACACAAACGGCGAACATAATCACTAACAGGGGCCCCTGTCCTCCGCAGCAGGCGGGTGGCAAGGAAGCCAGTTCAGGCTTCCAACGCAGGAGAGAAAGCCCAACTGTGATCATTCAGTACAGATCGCACCTGGAGGCCAAAAAAACTGCTGATCTCTCCAGATAAGCGGGGAAAACGGACCGGCAGAGGAAATGGATTCCGGGCCATCTTCATTTAATTTATTTCTGTGGCGGATCCTAACTTATTTCTAGGTGAGGGGATCAAACAGGCCTGTCACCAAGTCACAGTCATCTCAAATATGCACAGACTGTACCCCATCCAGCTCCCGGACCACCAGCACGTTTTATGATTTCTTTACACTACAAATATTTGGCCGTGCTGAAATCACCCAATAAAGTCAATCCGGGGCTTCATCTGCAGTTCTGAGGCGCTCTCCAAGTGCTTGCTGGAGACTGGCCCAAAATAACCACTGCTCATCTTATTCAATATCGCAGGAAAATGTGTCCTCCTTCCCGTATCTGCCTCCCACCACCTGGGAGCACAGGGACGGTCCCGTTTGCTGTGTGTTTGTTGCTTTTGCTGTTAAAGCGACTGCTGTTGTTTTCCATACACAGTCGCAGACGCGGTCAGGATGAATGGGTGACAGCCAGGTCCTATGAGCAGACTACAGGGCCAGTCCTGACCCTCTGCTACAAAGTGAGTCCGGGCCAGCCACTAAGGCGGAGGCCGTGCCTGTCATTTTGTGCAGCCACAAAGGTAGCCTCAGGGCCTGAGTCAGAAGACCAAGACTCGGAGTCCTTCCATCCTGGGCCCTTCTGCCTCCTGCCCTCCACCTTCCTCCTGGGAGAATGAGGCCAGGGCAAATTTAGGGGTGGATGCCATAGGAACAGGGAGAAAAAGAGGCGTGTCTGAGACAGGAGGAAGCCACGGTTCAGGGGTATCATCCTGAAGACGTTGTCATTCAGGGTAAGCAAAGGGTGGGAAGAAAAGTAAGCGGCAGCCACCATCATAACTCCACAAGGACGTCAGGCAGGCAGGCGCCATCGTCAGTGGGGCCACTGTGTGTTTCTGACCACAGAATAAGAGCTCACCCCGCATTAAGACGTACACATTTCTGCATCCTCTTTCTCTTTGAACTTAGGAGTTCTTGGAGAATATAATCTGGGTTGCCCCCGAAGCCATCCTGGCTTTACTTAGAGAAGTTGGTATGATTTTCCCATCTTCATAGAAGAGAAAACAGAGGTATGGAGAAAATAAAGTGAATCAGAGGAAGTCAGGCAGGATTCCTGAGGAGTTTCCCAGCCTCTGCACAGCAGGGGTAGGGCTCAAACACCTATCGGGAGGCCTGGAGGCATCTTCAGTTGATTTGATGGGCATCTGTCCCCAGAAGCCTCTATGTCATTGGGTACAGGACCTGCCCTGTGGAACCTGATGAGCAATTTTCTCCTCACTCCCACGGGCTTCCAATGCCTGACAACACCATGAAGGATGAAGTCCTGGGCAGCAGCCAAAGCTCCATGCATTCCACCCTGACCCTTCCCAGCCAGGACTGTGGACGCAGCAGTCTCCATCACCCTCACCACCACTAACCACTTCTCCAGCAATGACAGCTAGCCCTGGGCCCCAGGGAGGGAAAACGAAAATCAGCCCCGCTGTTCATCAGAAACATCCCTGAAAGACTTGACAGGGCCTGAGGCAAGGCCAACAAAAATCAGTGTTTCTCCCAAAGCCACACCATGCTGCAAAGTTGACTAACAATTCTCCTTCTTTTTAGAGATTGCCTTGCCCATGACTTCTCCAGCTTTGTCTCTTTCCTCCTGCCTCAGAAGTTGCTGAGATACCCAACCTGCCCCCACTTCATGTTGGCATGCAATTCAGAGCAGGTCCACATCTCCCCTAGTCCCTCCTTACCATCATTCAGCATGAGTTCAAAGCTTATAAAATGCCCTTCCCCATTCCATCCTCCTGAGATGGGTATGTTCTCCCTTGCTGCAGGAAGTTAACAAGCCTAACTTTATTTGACAATAAGTACCTTCTTGGTAGTTATCCGTTGGAAAGCAAAAATATGAGCAATCCTTCTGATCACAGGGGCCTCTGCAAGCTTAGTTTCCACAAGGATGGTGCTGATGCTCTGAGATATCCACCTGGTAACCAACAACTGGTTTTCCAAAAAGACGTCACAACCCCAGCCGTGGCGTCAGTGATCCATGTCTTGCATCCTCTTTTATTTCTCCTGGAGGCCACATTTCCAGTATGCAGCCAGGCTTCATGGGGAGAGAGGAGGAGAGACACCCTGAGCTCTGAAATGCAGGGAGTTGTCTTTGTGTTATTTTGCTATTTTTATTTTTGCATTGAAAGTAGCTTTATTGTTTTCTGATTTTAAAATAATAAATACTGTAAAAAATTCAAACTCCAGAAAGTATTTTTTTAAATGAAAGCTAACCTAAAGCCCACTAACCTGCTAATCATCACGAACATTTTGATAACCATCTTTTCATCTATCTCCTTATATATGGGAACATAGATACATTTTCTGTATAAATGGGATATCACACATATTGTCTTTTAATACAGTGCACACATTTTTCTCTTCCATGATCTTTTTTCCTCATATCCCGCCTTCCCCTCTTCAGTGCTCCTGCTCCAGGTAACCAGTGTTACCTGAGGTGCTTCCTTCCACACTTAGCTCCTTTCTACTCTCTCTGCATGCAGCAGAGCCCAGTGAAAGCCCTGCTCCCATTGAAGGCGTTGATTTTAGACAATGGACCCTGGTAGAGACAAGGATGGAGATCCACACATGTAATTAAGGAGTCAGAAGACCTCTAACCCGTAGACACTGATGTGCTGCTATAATTATAAAGATTGTTGGTTGGTTGCTGGGCCATAACTGAGTTGCACTCAAAATATACTTGTGGGACAAACAGAGTCTCCTCCTCCTCCTTCTCCTCCTCCTCCTTCTGCTCCTTCTCCCCAAACTAAGTTGGATAATAAGGTGACAGGGGTCTGTGTGGATTTTAACACACCCCATTGCCCCATTGTCTGTGTGTGGCGGTGATTTGGACAGGATGGTACCAAACCAGGTTGTTTTCAGCCTTCCTGATGGCCTCTCCTCAACACTACTGAACAGAACTCTTCTCTGCTCCCACAGAGCGACTGTTTCCTTCCTGACTTTCTCTCATCAAATTATTTAGATCTTGATCTTCCTGACCTTCCCCTGAGTAGGTTTGCCGCACTCTGCATTGAACTTTTCATGCCTGTCCATGCATGCCAGTTGTTCACCATCTTGAATGACATCTTCAAGACACCAAATATGATAAATGCCCGCTTTGTAATATGCTGCACTCTAGAGCATGCAATGAAAATGGATGTTAGGTTAATCAAATCTATCTTTTGAAAATTCCAAAGTACACTAAAAATTAATTAGATGGTAATTTTTTGTTTCTACAACAATTCCTAGCATAAGAAAGAAATAGCCTATTAATATTTGGGGCTACAAAAATACATGATTTGTACTCAACATTTCAGGAACATATTTATTGTATTAAAGTGACAGGGGGCACATCTGGGCCCCTGTTTGCATGTGTATTTCTGCATCCAGGAGCCTGTGCCTCTGGTCTCTGGCCTTTTAAAATCTGTACCAGGTTGCCTGCCACATACCTCTCCCCTGCCTGTCACTCACCACAAGCAGCCCCTCACAGGCCAGGGCTCTGCTGTGCAAACAGGTGCCTCAGAGTTCACCCAAAAGAGTTTTTAAAAAAAACAAAAGACAAAAACTTTCCACTCAGAGCAGGCAAGCTTTGCTTTTTTTAAAGTAAGTGTTACTTAACAGAAGGCCTCATAAAACTCATAAAACACTGGAACATCTGGTAAATGGTGTCAGCTTTACACATTCTCCAGCACAGGGTACATGACTCTTGTTTCCACTGGCGTAACTCAGGGATGCAGAGCCCCGCGCTGGTGCGTCTCTGGGCTCCCTGCCCATCCTGATTTTCATAGGATGGTCTCGAGCCAGCAGGTCTGTCTCTACTTTCAACCAGCCCAGCAACAGACAACCAACAACCTCAGAGCCCAGATACAAGAGGCAGCAAGGGAGGTGAGGAGAGTGAAACAACCTGAGGACCCAAGGACATGACCCTGCTGTGACGGGCACACACTGCATGCTGGGAGCTGCGGGGAGCAGACTAGGATGTCGCATATGATTGGCAGCCTGCCTCTTTTGGGTGCCTTCAAAATAACGTGAGAATCTGTGGTTTAAATGTTCATTCATTTATCCTAGATATTAAACACACTGCTTTTTGCCCAGGTGGGGTGCCAGGGGTTGGGGAGGGTTACTCAAAAACATTTAAAATCAACATTTCCAAAGTCCTCTGGAAATGAGGTCATCGTTCCATCAGCAGACACGATTTTCTATACCTGTTTTTATATCCTGGCAAGTAGGGACCCCAAAGGCTCCACTGTGAGACTCTGACTTCACCGTGAGAAGAAAGCTTCTTTCTTCCCAGCTGGTCTCCTTCCTACCATGTGACTTTGAATCCCAGGGATAGCCACAGGAAAACATCAGAGAGACACTATCAACATTTCCAGACTCTAAGCAAATACCTCAGCGAGCAAACCCTCATGTCCCCTTAGGAATCTACTGCATTTAGGGCTCAGGATCATCCCACTCTCCCAAACACAGCAGAAACCTGGAGATGCAAGCACCCAAGAGTGAGATGAGGACCTTTAGCTGGAGGGGGACTGACCACGTGTTTCTGGGCAAGTCCCCCAACTGAACTCCAATGCTTTTATCTGAAAAATTGCTCTGTCTCTCTCCCAGGATTGTTGTAAGAATCAGCTGAGTTAATACACACAATTGTGGCTTATGAGGCATTCCACAAATATTACTTATCATTATACACATATAATCGCTGACTAGTTTGTCTTTTCTGTAGTCTGCATTAAAAAAAAAAAAACTCAGTTCTGGCTAATAAAATGTAGCAGAAAGTCTGCTGAAAGGTTTCTGGGAAAGAAATGTTGCTGATGATGAAATACAATTATGTTAGAGAAAAGAGTTCTCTAGTATACCTCCTTCCCTGGTGCTTCCAGTCTTTGAAAGTGGAGCTGCTGCAGCTATTCTGTAACCATGAGGCAACAAGCCTATGGGTGGAAATTCATTATGTTGAGGATGGCAAGGAAGAGGCAAGAAATGACCTGGAGGCTTGGGATCGCTGAACCAATGCCAGCAAATGTCTGCTTTTGGACTTCTTGTTATGTGAAAAAAACAAACCCTACTTAGGCAAGCCACTGTTGATTGGGTTTTCTGTTATTTGCAGCTGAACGCATTGTAAAGGACTTAATCCTTCCTTTATCTGTTCTCACAGGACCTTGTATTTTCCTCTAAAGAACTTATCACAGTCATAATTATTTAAGTATTAGTGTGATTATCTGCTTAATGTCTCTATCCTCAACTAGATTTTAAGTTCTGTGAGGGTAGAAACCACATCTGTCTGGTTCACCATTGAATCCCTAGCTCTTATCTCAGTGTCCAGCACATAGTAGATGCTCAGTAAATACTGGCTGAATGAATGAATGACTGAATAAATGAATAGCACTTATTCTAAATAGACATTGGTCAGTTCACTTCCCGTTCTCAGGAGGACTAGTGTGGCAATCTCTCAAATTAGTATGGAAGTTTTGGCAGCATGGAGGGACCTCCCTCTACCATTTTCTCTCAACACTGACTTTAATCAGCTTTTCCATGCCAGTCAAGCCACTTTCCCTTATGGAGAATAATGCCCAACACAGACCCCTTAGAAGGACCTCAGTAAATCCCGGCTGAACAGATTTTGCAGCTCCCAAGAGTCGTTTTCCATAAGATAAGTGCATCCTGCTTTCTAAAGACAATTTGAGTCTCTCCCTCTAAACATTAAGCCCTGACCGCAGCTTCAACAGCAGGAAGATACCTCAGGAACCAATATCCCCCATAGCGTTACCTGATTTTGCTTCAGGAAGAAGGAAGAAAAGTTTCTTAGTGAAAACCCTTCTTTCCTCTACTGCTGCTCCCTGGGCTGTGTGTTACCACTTGTAGTCTCAGCTGGAACTAGCAACCCAAAAGCAGTCCCAGAAAAGAGAAGGAAAAAGAATTAAATCGCACCACCCACGAGGGATCAGGAGTTTACAAAACACTTTCCCCGTGGTTGGCTGCAAACGCAGTGCGGAGGGTGGTCTCTTCGCCTCCATTGCCTGTCCGTTGTCCTCCCTGTGCCAGAGGGGTATATATTACCTTTTTCCTTCTGCTAAATGCCAACACACAAACTCCTGGAAATGATCCATCAGCAATTCGGAGAAAGGATCTCCCACGTAAAGCAGGAGGATCCTGAGTTTCAACTTCCTGTCTCCATTCACACAGTACCTTCCAAAAGGAGGCAGACTGGCTCCCTGGAAGCCATAAAGCATAACGGTCAAGAACCAAGATTCCAGACCTGGGAACTCTGCCACTTCCTCGTTATATAATCCTGGGCATTTTATCCAATCTCTATAAAAACTCATTCTCTGTTTTAGTAAAATGGGGAAATAAATGAGATAATCCATGTGAAATGTAAGCTTGCCACATAGCAAGCCTCCAAAAACTTCACGTATTTTTATCCAGGTTCAACTCAAATCACACTTACCTATGAAACCATACTCTGGGAGGTTGTTAAATGTCCTCCAAGGCATTTTCTCCTGATTGGCCGGTTCCCACCAGCCTTCTGCGTCCTGCCTATGTCTTCTCTGAGTCCATCCACCTTTGCTAGGCTCATTCCCTCTAAAAGAGCTGCTCCAACTTGAGAGATGCCTCCCAAAAGATTGTGGAGCTCATCGTGGGGATATCTCAATTACTGCCTTAGTTACCCGAATCTTGCTGTCCTGTTCTTTGCCAGCCAAGTTACCTCCCCTCGGTCTGTTTTCATCATCTAAAAATCAAGAATAACCATTTCTACTTTGCAGGATTGTTATAAGGTTTAAAAATTAAGTATTTGTAAAATGCCAGGCACATACCAGGCACTCAAATCAGGCTTAATGTTCCTATTCATATTATTATTATTCAAGATCCAAGTTAGCATATGCCTAAGTTAAACAGAAAAAGAAGAGAGAAAAAGCAAAAGCAAAAACATTTTTTTCTTTTCTTCAAGCTGAGATGCAAGTTGGCAATCAGCTGGGGTCTGGAAAGGGAGCTGGCCAGCCACCCAGCATGCTGCTGCTTCCCAGGAAGATCCTGCTTTAAAGCTGAAGCCCCACTGGGCAGGGTCCAGCGACGCTTGGCACATGACTGGCACCACCACACAAATACAGAAGACTGTCTGGTTGCAAATGCATTTACAGATTTGGATTAAAAATAAAGTCCCCGGATGGACCCACCAAGCTTATATTTTAGAAGGATTTCTTTCTCTCTCTCTCTGGAAATGTTCTGGACTCCTGAAAATAGAGGTTTATTATGGAAATGCTGACAGACCCTTAAATAGAGCACTGTATTTGCAACACTGTAATTATGCCTCCATTGAAAAGCTCCAAAGAAAACATGATTTCCTTGTGCAAATAAATCATGCATGGCTTTAAAGGCCCAGATTTGGGTCATTTGAACTATAAGGAACCATCGTCTTCCATACGTAAATGAATTATAAATAACAATGGCTTTAAAAAAGGCCCACTACTATGGCATTTGTAAAACTGGACCCACATCTCACTATTGTCTTATTGCATGAGTAGGCACCAGATTAGCCTTATTACAGCATTGATTTGATTGGCCTAGAAATTGTCCTTGAATAAATAAGACATTCATAACTTCTTCCATTTATGTCCCGCACAGAACTTTCTCCCACGCTCTCTTTCTTTCTGTCTTCCACTCTAACATATTTGCTCTGTGTGCCATTCCTCAGCAAGACGATCTGAGGTTAGACCCTGCAAATAACCACTTCAACGTGATGCAGTAGCTCAGATGTGTCCAGGGGCTACAGATCTGTTTGCACCCACCATGGAAGGTGCCACATGCACTCCTCTATGCTCTTGACACATCTCATGGAGGGTGTGGGGCCACAATACTTTAGAACTGTATCTTGACAGGCACTGCATGTTTGACATACAGCATGTGTCTGCAGCCTTGGCAAAATGTGCTCCAGATTTCATAGCCACTGCCCCGAGCATTGGATAAGGGGCCATTATGTGAATCTGCAGCAGCTCCAAGCAGTAATCAGAGAAGCAGACCACGGTCCTGGAGGACAGGCTTTATTCTCCCATCCAGATTGTGGTTTGCTTATTTTCAAACAGTTATTGATACTTCCAAATTGCAGTCACTAAATGACAGGTTTCATTTAGATGATCATCAAAAACGAAACTAGCAGAGTTGAAGCTATAATTCTTTTTTTCTTAATAGCAAAAGAAAATCTGCATTATAACTATATAGAGCTACATGTGGTTATAAATATTTGATTATACCTACAAAAAATAAGTGTTATATGACATTTGTTTTTTTCAACAACAAAACTGTAGCTGGATTTTTTTCATACATATAATTTTCATATTTGGGGATAAGTAAACTCCTAAGAGGCCTTTTGAATTACAAATGAGAGATTAAATTAGGTTCCTTCTGATTTTCTTATCAAGTCTACTTTATTACATTCTAATTAGTTGAAATTGGGTAACAGAGAGTTGCCTGAATCTGCATGTAACACATATAAACCCAGACGCCCTGTGGCCCAGGCTTGGTGAAGTGCTATGTTAAAAGCAATTCAACAGAAAAGATAGGTAAATATAATTGAAAGCTATCTAAATCCTTTCTTTTTCTTTTTAGAAAACACCAAATCAGGGGAGGACATATGTTTCATATAATAAAATAGTTTTAAAACTCTTGTTATGGGCTGAATTGTGTCCCCCTAAAATCCATTTGTTGAAGCCCTAATCCCTAATGTGACTGTATTTAGAAATAGGACCTTTAAAGAGGTAATCAAGGTTAAATGAGGTCATTAGGGTCATTAGAGAGGTGGTCCTAATCCAATATGACTGTAGTCCTTGTAAGAAGTGACATCAGGTTAGCATGCATGAAGAGTAAAGGCCATGTTGGGAGACAGCCATCTGCAAGCCAAGGAGAGAGGCCTCAGGAGAAAGCAATCCTCCTGACATCTTGATCTTGGACTTCCAGCCTCCAGAAGTGTGAGAACGTAAGTTTCTGCTGTTTAAGCTACCTGCTTTGCAGCATTTTGTTATGACAATCCCAGCAGACTAATCCACCCCTCTTTAGATATTTTTCATGGTTATTCTCTTGCACCTATCAGTGGCTCCCCCTAAAAATCTATTTATTCCTTCCCTCTCTATGGCTCTCACACTCTCCTGAAAGCCCACTTCATGCCTGCTTTCATTTTTCTCTCCCTACTCCCCTCTTTGGCTCAGCTCTTTATTATGTGTGTCGACTGGGCCTCTCTAGTAATTTGAGATATTTTTCTTCCTCTTTTCTTCTTTTCATCTTACCTTAACCAATATAAGAGACACTGAAAAATTAAAGGCCTTCCTCCAAAGGGAAGGTGGGGAGAGAGACTATAAGTATGTATTACAACCTGTTGTCCTTATTACACACTTCAAAATTATAATACAGAAGCAACCGGGACAAGAAAGAAACGGATGAAGGTTCAGAAAGACAGAGATACAAAGCCAGGTGCAGTGGCTCACACCTGTAATCCCAGCACTTGGGAGGCTGAGGCGGGGAGGGGGTCACTTGAGGCCAGGAGCTTGAGACCAGCCTGACCAACATGGTGAAACCCCATTTCTACCAAAAAATAGAAAAATTAGCCAAGTGTGGTGGTGCATGCCTGTAATCAGCTACTTGGGAGGCTGAGGCAGGAGAATCACTGAACTCAGGAGGTGGAGATTGCAGTGAGCCAAGATGGTGCCACTGCACTCCTGGGCAACAGAATAAGACTCCATCTCAAAAAAAAGGACAGAGATACAAACAGCAGCACTGCTGACATGATGCCAGAAGTGGAGTAGGAAAGGCCAATTCTCTAGTTATTTAAAAAAAAAAAAAAGGAATCTAAATGTTTGACTACAGTCATGCATTGCTTAAGAGGATAAGTTCTGAGAAATGTGTCCTTAGGCAATTTTGTCATTGTGTGAACATCGCAGAATATACTTACACAATCTACATGGGCAAGCCTACTATACACCTAAGCTATATGGTATAACCTATGTTCCCAGGCTACAGACCTGTGCAGCATGTTACCGTACTGAATACTGTAGGCAATTACAACACAATGGTAAGCACTTGTGCATCTAAACAAATCTAAGCATAGAAAAGGCACAGTAAAAATATAGTATAATAGAGAAAAAAATAGTACACTTGTATGGAGCAGCTCTATTATAATCTTAGGGAACCACCATTGTATATGTGGTCCACTGCTGATGGTAATTCATAACAATGCATGTCTGTAGCATGTTTGCCACCATGAAAAGTTGGCTAAAAGCTTTGACATCCTGTCCACCTGGTCAGAAATGAATGTGAAGGTAAACAAGAAATGGTGTGTTCATTTCTCAGCAGGCTCTCCTCTAGGGGAAAGCAGACAGCTAAGTAAACCTCATTTGGCCTAAAAGAAGAGAAAGGAGGGAGAAAGAGGGAAACCGGAAATCCTCCACAGAACAAGTACAATTTTATAAGCATCAGTAGAAGGTCTGATTTTTGTTTTGGAATGGGCTTGTTTATAGTTGACAAGCAAAATATTTAGAAATGTAATGGGAAGAAAAGGTCACCAACAACTCCAACAAATTCTACTATTAGTCAGCAAAATGCCACCAGTCTGGATTCAGGCATCTGTGTACAATTATAACAGCATTCACAATGCACTGTTCACCTTCAAAGCCCTTTCCCCAGCATTAATGAATGAATTCTCACAACAGCCTTGTCAGGGAGGTGTGATTATATCTGTGTGGGAGAGAGAGGCTGGGGTGGCCCAAAGAGATTCTCCTTTCCCTAAGCCTAAGAGAGATACATCCTGGAGATGCAAATTCTTGGCACTCTCTGGTCAGCTAGGGCCCTCCCAGGTCTCCAAGGACTGTAGATCTCCTGGTTTCCCCTGAGTGCAGGAGCCATCCAGAGAGGAGGCCACCAGCTTTACTGCTGCAAATCACTAAGAAGTGAAAGACACACCTCCTTCTCTCAGGGGTGATGAAAGCTCATTTCTGTATCCAAACAGGCATCTCTCCTCCAACCATTAGTTTTCCGAGCTCTCTTGCAACATATTCTGGCTTTGTCCTGGGCTGACTTAGCTTAACTGTAACTAAAATTCTCAGAATTCTCTTCCTTGTATAGTTCTAAGTTAGGGTTGGCTACAAGAGACTTTAGAGTGGGATCTGGGAGGTGAAAGTGAAGTAGCCTCCATTATGCTGGGAAGGAGGTATGGGGCTCCAAGCATCTTTTTAGCTTAAATTGCTGCTACTGGTCCACTGCCCATCTGTTGGAAGACAGCAGAGCTTGGCCTGTGGCTCTTTCAGATCCTACAAGATTTCTTCCTTCAGCTCCTCTGGGTCCTGAACCAGGCATGTGCTCAGTTCTATGAAGGACACCTGCTTCTGCAAACCAACTGCTTTGTCAAGGTGGTGAGTGCTATGGTCTGAATGTTGGTGTCTCCTGACAAATTCATAGGTTGAAATTTAATCTTTGATGTGATAGTGGAAAGAGGAGAGGCCTATGGGGGAGTGCTTATGTCCTCACAAATATAATTAGTGACCTTATTTAAAAGATTAAAGGGAGCACATGAGAACACAACTAGAAGGCACTATCCTTGAAGCAGAACACAAGCCCTCACCAGACACCAAACCTATGGTGCCTTGATCTGGAGTGTCCCAGCCTCCAGAACTGAAAGAAATACATTTCTATTGTTTATAAATTACCCAACATAAGACGTTTTGTTAGAGCAGCTTAAATGGACTAAGGCAATGAGTGACATACGTGGGTTCCAGTTTGTCTTCAAGGCTTCGTGCTGGTGCATTCCAGTTTATCCTTGGCCATTCCCACTTCATTTCCAACCTTTTCTTTCCAATTGATGATCCTACGGACCTGCAATGGCCGCAGGCCCATCACCAGATGAGGCAACAGCCTTCCATAGACTTCCTCACCAGCTTCCACAACTGTGTAAAACATAATCCCTATAGAAAAGCCCTCATTCACCTTGTCCCTCATAGTGGTTCAGCTTCCTTGATCAAACTCTAACTGACACAGGGCATTTGATTACTTATGTGATCACAGGATCTCCAAACAGAATGGGTCCCCAACCAGGAGTCTACCCCCTGGAAGCCTACAGGGCATGTAAAATGGCATCCGTGGTTTCAGTGAGCCCCTCAGTTTCCCCCATTTCTCTCCTGTAGATCTGCTTGGTCTCATTTCCTGTGAACTAGGACTTAGCAGACCTGTGAATCTGAATTCTAACCCAACAGCACATGTCCAGTCCTCTCTTATCCCTCCTGCTCACCTCCATCCCACTGGTGAGGGCAAATGAAGAAGCAAAGACTGGACGAACAAAGTGCACCCAGCCTGTCCCCTTACGGGTCAAGTGTTTATTTAATGAGGAGCTGCCTAAAAGGTGTTCCATTCATGTAAGTTTCAGTCTCAAGTGTGAGGCTAGTTTGGGGATTTAGTGACTTCAGTAAGAAATCTGAACATTTTCCAAGAAAGGCCAAATATGGAAGAAAGAGGAGAATAGTTCAGTATAACCTACCCAAGGAGCCACCGTTTATCCAAGCAGAGTGCACCCATGTTGCCTCAAGTTCACACCACACAGGAGAGTCAGCAGGAGTGTTGGGGATGGATGGATGGATGGATGGATGCTGTGCTGGACATCTGCAAACAAGCCCTAAGATCCAGACTCTGCCATTTCCCAGCTCTTCTCTATATTCAAAGAAGGATGACCTCTATAAACTACCAAGGTTCCCCACTGCTTCCTGCTTGGTTTGGACAATGAGAAACATGGGCAGGATATTTGAGAATGGGCAGAAAATAGAAGCCAGGTTTTCACACCTCTCCCCTAATAGGGGCTGAGACTTCTTTATCCAGGACACTACCAGTTGGATTCCCCCCAGAACCAGCTTTCAGCAGGTAGCTCAGGCTCTTGGCTCAGGTAATGCCTTTGTTCCTCCAACCCTAGGGAAAATAGGAGTTTTCAGCAATTGCTAATCCTGAGGTTGCCTTGCCTTACCCTGGTTGCTCTTTCAACTCTTCTAAAAACCTTTGTAACTAATTTCCCATGTTAAGTTTCCTCTATTAAATTATTCTGCATGGGTTTTGTTTTTTCTGGAGAGACACTGGCTGATACATATGCTTTCAACTCTAGGGATTAGAATTTGCCAAAACTGATGCCCTTCCAAGATTTTTAAGTTCCCTAGGCTAGCATCATTTTTTTCCATTGCTTGTAGACAACAATACACAAAGTGTTGCCGAAGAGGAAAATTGAACAGTAACTCTGCACCAAGTCTTTGTGTGGAGGGCGGGGGTAGAAGACAAGGAAAATTGACTCAGGTTTTCCCCCTAACTCAATAAAAGTAGGTATATACTAGAGGGGTTTCTCATGTCATAGTAATGGGTTTCTGCTTATCCTTTCCACACTGTCTTACCCAAACTTCGCTTCTTTCATATATTCACCAGCATATATTGAGCATCTGCTAGGCCCTAGGGATATGAAATGGACAAAATACTACTGACCTCAAGGAACTTCTAGTCTAGTGGACAAGTGTGATCATGTGCATGTCCTTTCTAGGATCAGCCCTTGCCATTAGAACGTGTAGTACTGACGTAGAATTATCCAGTCCAATCAAAACAGCCAGATAAGTTCCTCACAGACCAGAACCTTTCCAGAAACTTCAGTAGAGGTATTCACAAACAAAAGCGCATCCCTTCAAAGTCATCCTCACAGCAATCCTTATCACTAGGGTCCTTCATATAAGAAGGCAGCAACATGCACTCCCACAAAGGAGACCATATTCTCCCTCTTCAAGTTCAGATCCCAGTCTCTTCCAGATTTGGACATTCTGATCATTGATATCATTGCCATGAGTGCTCTGACCACATATTAGTCCAATCTACTAAATCTTCAAGGGTTGTCTTGGCCTACATGTTCGGAAGATCTCTTTATCTTCCCTTTTCCTACTCCAAGCAAGACACTGACCCTGCTACTCTTCAAGATTTCTTCAGATCATGCTTCCACCTCTTCCTTCTTAATCAGTTTTGTATCTTTCCTCAGCACTTGGTAGGTTCTGGCAAGTAGAAGGCATTCAGTGTTTGTTGAATGAGTGAATGTATAGATGCAAGGATGATGAATTTGGAATGAGAAGCAATCAATGATGTGTTAACTAAGGGTTGTCTACAAAGCACTGGTTTGGAAATCTTGCTTTAAGTGCAGTACCGTGCTCATCCGTGATCATCATTGGAGTCATATGCCAAAAATAAGACTTTCAAGGAATAATACTGAAGCCTCATCCCCAGGCACAGACCAGCACCCGTGTGTACAGAGGAAGGCTGGCTGTTATACCTGGACCTGCAAGAGTAGTTTTGTCCCAAGATTCAGCCAGTATTAGAAAATCAAGATTTCTAAGGAAATGTTTGAGCCATCCATTTCCCAGAGTCCCCCCACGAAGTTGGCTCGGTATGGATCCAATATTTTAAAATCCTCCACTGGCATTTCCAGTTGCAGAAAATGTGGATCATCACAAACTGCAGCAGACAGCTTCTTCATTTTCCTTTGCAGGAGTGGCCTGCAAACTCAACACCCACAGGCAAAGCCCTTTGCAGTGTCAGTTAGAGACCACAGGAGAGTGTCTGTTAGTGGCTGTAAGACTTTCCCTCTTCCCAGACTTCAAACCTTAGAATCTGGCTCATTAAAGATAGACAGTAGGCTCCCCTGAGCCCCAGACCTTTCCCCAGCCTACTAGAAATAACCAAGAAGCCAGAGGTGACTCAGCTCCTACTTAGACCCAGACTGACTTTTCTACCAGCCAGTGCTGTTGTTTCAAGGTCCAGTCTTGACGGGAGCCACCCACACCCCAACCTGTGAGTAGCTCTTCCCTAGGAAAAAAAAACAAAACAAAACATAAACCAATAGAAACCCTGAAGATTAGGTAGCAGATTTGCAATGACTTGGGCGCCATGTAGAATTAACACAGAATGCCTCATGCCATAAGATGAAATCACAGCACCCAAAGATGAGCCAAAGGATGGCCTCCACATCTCGCTGCATTACTGAGGCGAGTGGCAAAGGCCTGCCCACTCTCTGCCTTCTGGGCAGGAAGTCTTACATGGCTCTTGCATTCCATCCAAAAGACAAAAGACGGGGTGGATTTCTCTGAACCCTCGCCAGGTCACACTGAGGTGGGTGTTGGGTCTTTTGAAACTGTCAGAATGAGTATGCTTCTGATTATGGGGTTCCCAAGACTCTGAGCCAGCTTTTTTTTTGTAAGCACATACATTTTCTTTCTGGACCACAGCCACGTTGCTCTGACTATGTTAATCCCCACAAGTAGTCACAGTGCTTCCCAGGGCATCCAGGGAGTTGCTTGTTTTAGGGAAATCCTGTTAGTTTGAACTCTGTTCAAGAATGTGCCCAGTGTGCTTCAGCCCAGGAGCAAAGTGGATTTGGCCTGGAGAGTTAAAAGCACTTGGGTCCTTGGGGGTAGGGGACAGAAATGATCTGTGAGCCTGTAAGCCTGGAGGAAGAGTATGCAGATCCAAGGGTCAGTTAACTCAGCCCTGCAATGTTCTGACCTACAAACTTGAAGATTAACTGGCTACTGGAAGATTCTCTGCATGCCCCGATTAGTGAAGGGTCAGTATACGTTGATGTGATGAGGGCAATTGCGAAGCAGGATTGTTCTTGTCACTCCACCTCTTGTTTTAGGGCCTTCCTCTTCCAGTAGGTTCTCTGGGCTCTTGTCTGTCTAAAAGACCCACGACTTCTCAACACAGTGCCTTTGCTGGTAAGGAAATATGCTGCTATTTCCAGCGTTTACCTCTAATTTTCCCTACTCATCAAAGCTTGCCTGTCCTGTGTGTCTACACTGATAATAGGAGATGATAATTACTCCCTGTTAATGTGTTTTCCAGGATAATCCTTAAAAATAACTGGATCAGGCCACTTTCTATATGCTGGGAATTTAAAAGAGCCTCCTACATCCCCAAAACTCTCCACCTCTGACTCAAGGCCACTTCGAGGTTTACCATCAAGAGTGACTCATTTGGCCCAAAGTTTTTGTTGTATGTCACAAAGCAAATCGAAGAGGTAGTATAATCTAGAGGACAGAACATGAGACTGAGAATCAGGGGCCTCAGTCCTTGTACTGGTTCTATCATAGCTAGCTGTGTGATCTCAGGCAGTCACTTCACCTCTCTGGTCCTTAATGTGCCAGGCGTCCCCAAAGGTCAGAGCAATGGCAATTTACTGAATCAATCAAGTTACACAGCCCCAAAGACTGCCTGTAGAGAGTACTTCTAAATAGTCGATGATCAGATATGTTCCTGCCATAGACTAGCCTGTTCGCGAGTTGAGACCCTATGATCACTCATATGTGTGCACTCATCAGATTCCCTCCTGAGATTGGGTTTTATTTTGTCGGCAGAAGAAGAGAGAAAAAAAGAAAAAGGGAGGGAGGGACAGAGAGAGAAAATGAGCCAGAACATAAAAGGTGCCAGGCAGAAAAGGAAAAGAAAGCAGAAAGGGAAGGCAAAGGCAGTGGCGCTGAGGAGAAAATGGGACTCCTTGTGAAACATGCTTCCCTTTCTCACAACCCAGCTAAGATATACACAGCGCCCATGGCCCAGTAGCTAATCAAGCTAACGGAGAATGTTTCGAATTTAAATCCAGACTCTACCTATCATTCTAGGAAAGTTATCTAGCCTTTCTAGGCCTTGATTTCCTACTCTATAAAAGGAGGTTAATATTAGAACCTACCTTCAGTGGGTTACTTGGAGGACTAAAAGGAATAAAGCATGTTAAGCTCTCTCCTAATAACGCAGAACTTTTCCCCACTAAAGACTCACTCTATGTAGGCTATTTTTATTATTAGGGAGGAACACAGATTACCTGAACTCCAGGAGGTGTCTACAGGAGGAAGTATTCTTCAAACAGGAAGACAAGGATGGTGCAGGTTGCAAGGCTTCTGAAGTCACACCATGTAAAATGGGAAAATTAGCTCTGCTGAATGAGCTACACTAAGGAAATGCCTAAGGCCTCCTTATAAACCCAAATAATCCATAGACACCAAGCTATTAGTGCTCAGAGTGCATCCCTGGCCAAACGCCTGATCAAACATCATATTTTGTTGGTGCAAAAGTAATTGCAGTTTTTGCCATTAAAAGTAACGTCAAAAACCGCAATTACTTTTGCACCAACCTAATAGCATGGGACTGAACCTACATGTGTGATATGTTCCCTATGACGCATTTTAAAATTTGATGGTTCATCGCCAATGGTAATTTTTAGTTAAGAATGGATAGGCGGGGCATGGTGGCTCACGCCGGTAATCCCAGCACTTTGGGAGGCTGAGGTGGGTGCATCACTTGAGGTCAGGAGTTCGAGACCAGCCTGGCCAACATGGTGAAACCCCATCTCTACTAAAAATACAAAAATTAGCCAGGTGAAGTGTTGGGCACCTTCAATCCCAGCTACTGGGGAGGCTGAGGCAGGAGAATCGCTTGCACCTGGGAGGTGGAGGTTGCAGTGAGCCAGATGGCGCCACTGCACTCTAGCCTGAGCAACAGAGCAAGATTCCATCTCAAAAAAAGAAAGAAAGAAAGAAAAAAAAAAGAACAGATAGATCAAAGATCAAAGTTAAAATATCATCTAGAATAAGGTCAGCTGAAGCCTGAGGATACAGCTATGCTCAGAGGGAATTAATGAGGATGGAGGATGGGCTGAGTGGGTGGGTTTTCTTCTTAAGCCATAACTTGAGATTCTTATCACAATGATAATGATGGGGGCTCTCAGCTAGGGCAACTTACTAAACTACTAGGGCTTAAAGAAGTTTGTGTGAAAGAAAAATGATCTAACAAAACATGTTTTTTGAATTATTCCATAGAGTTCTTTTCTGAAGAACTAATTTTTAAAAATCCGAAGTCCTTACAATGGCTTCAATGTTCTATATGATCTAACCCCTTCTGCGACCTCATCTCCCGACACTCTTCCCCTGCTCCTCCTCAATCACTGCCAAGCTCACTCTCTCTTTAACTTGCCTTATCCTGTTTCCAGAAAGTTCTCCCCAGATATCCACATGGCTTGCCCTTTCACTTCATTTAGGTCTCTGTCCAAATGTCACCTCATCTGAGAACCCTTCCTAACCATACTATTCACAAGAAAACCCTAACAATCTTTTCCTCTTACCCTGTTTTATTTTCTTCATAGCACATAGTACCATCTGAAACTCTAATAATAGCACTTACATGCTAATAATGGCACTTTAGTACCACCTTACATCCTGATGCACTTAGTACCACATAGCACTTAGTACCACCTTACATGCTAATAATAGCACTTACTACCACCTTACGTGTTGATGCACTTAGTACCACATAGCATTTAGTACTGAGTGCTCATTGGGGACATTTTAAATTTTCTTATGTTCATCTTAGTATCCATATACTAAGTGCCTGGTACATGGTAGACACCCAAAAACTATTTCTTGAATTAATGAATGAATGAAATTGTTGAGTGGATGGATGAATGAATGAGTGGGGATGCAGTTAAGTGGCACAACCATTAAGATAATGTTGGCTCCAGAATGTGACTCTCTTGGAGAAAGCAGTGTGGTGGTAATCCTACATGTTTTGTTTTATGAAAGAAAGCATAAAATAGAAGATTTGCCCATGACTTTAATCCATTTTGTATTCTTATTTGGTTCTAAAAACATAAATCCCCCTTTCAATTCATTGCTTTGTGTAGAAGAGCCCTGGATCCAGTTGAGGAGAGCTGGATTCAATCCTGATTCAGTCATTTCCAGGTACATGATCTTGGATGAGACATATGACTGGCCTGAATCTGAATTTCCTCATTGGTAAAATGAAGCTAAAATAACTTCTTTCTCAAAGGCTGTTAAGAATTAAATGAGATGCTATATACAAAGGCCCTTGGAATTGTGAAATATGATGTAAATGGGGATGGTAGATGGTAACGCCTTCTTACAAAATATAGAAAGTGTTCTTTTGAAAAGTAGATACTTGATGAATTAGAAGGAAGTAGAGACTGCAGTCAGGACTATCTCTAGAGCATTATTTTTTGAAACTGTGGGACTTTACCTCTTAGTGGGTCATAAAATCTATTTGATTTAAAACCAATTATTTTTGGCCAAGTGTAGTGGCTCATGCCTGTAATCCCAGCACTTTGGGAGGCCGAGGCAGGCGGATCACGAGTTCAGGAGACCAAGACCATCCTGGCCAACATGGTGAAACCCCGTCTCTACTAAAATACAAAAAAAAAATTAGCTAGGCATGGTGGCATGCGCCTGTAGTCCCAGCTACTCGGGAGGCTAAGGCAGGGGAATTGCTTGAACCCAGGAGGTGGAGGTTGCAGTGAGCTGAGGTCATGCCACTGCACTCCAGCCTGGGCAACAGAGCGAGACTCCGTCTGAAATTTAAAAAAACACTATTTTTTGCAGTAAGTAAGAAAAGAATAGAAAACATCAAGATATTTCATAAAATCTTTAATTTTGTGATGTGTTTCTAATGTCATAATTTAGTAATTAAGTAAATTTGTCATTGTGGGTCATGGTTAAAAGGTTTGAAAACTACTAGTTTAAAAGAATCTATTATTATAGTGCTAATTTGGGTCACCAAAGCCTGAACTAGATTGGAAGTATGAGTGAGTAGAAAATCCTCACACCATTTTTCCACTGCTCTCACTCCACAATGATCAATACCGAAGACTTCTGTGACCGAATGCATGAGGATTTTTCTTCACATACCAAGCAAGCCATCAATTTTGCAGTGGACAGTGGCTGGGTGTCCTCTAATTTAATTCAGTTCTGACACTATCTACCTGGAGATAGCATCGGATCCCATAGGTTGAGGACTCAGTCCCCTACGACTGTCCACCTTTCAGATGCCAGTTGCAAATTCAGGCCTCTGGAACTTCTGATCGACTGACTTCAAGTTGGAGTTCCCATGACTCCCAATTTAGGTTTGATTAATTTGCTAGAGTGGCTCACAGAACTCCGTGAAACACTTACGTTTACTGGTTTATTATAAAGGATATTACAAAGGATACAGATGAAGAAATGTGTAGTGCAAGGTATGACGGACATGGAGCTTCCATGCCCTCCCTGGGCACACCACCCTTCAGGGACCTCCACATGTTTCAATATCCCAGAAGCTCCCCAAACCTTGTCCTTATGGGTTTTTATAAAGGCTTCATTGTACAGGCATGATTGATCAAACCATTGGCCATTGGTGATCAACTTCACCTTCAACCCCTCTCCCTGGATGTGTGGGGGTGGGGCTGGTCACCAGAAAGACCAAGGATCCCAACCCTCTAATCACGCCTTGGTCTTTCTGGTGACCAGCCCCCATCCTGAAGCTACCTAGGGGTTGCCAGCTATTGGTCAATCATTAACATACAAAAATTTATCACTTTAGAGATTCTAAGGATTTTAGGAGTTTTATGCCAGGAAACAGTAGAAGACTAAATATATATTTCACAATATCACAATGAAAGAAAGAAGAACAATAATAATTATTATTATTAGCTCATATTATTATTATTATATAATCATCATAATAAGTCTATGTGGTAAGTTGTCTCTTACACTAATTTTTAAGAGGGTTAAAACAGGTCCAAGGTCACACAGCAAATAAGTAGCAGAGCCTGGTTCCAACCCAATTTTTATTTTCTGTTTCTCTCTCTACTCCAGATCCTACAGTCCTATCACTAGACTATCTGCTTCACCTCTGAGAGAATTGAAGAAGGTGGGAAGCCAAGGAAAGAAAAGGTCAATATTGACATCAAGGCTTCAGTGCTGAGTAACTGAAAGAATCCCTGTACAAATGTCCAAAGTGGGCACATCAGCAGAGTGAGTTGGTTTGAGCAGGGGAATGGGAAAAACCTGAATTTAAAATGATGGACTGACACCCAACTATCTAATTTTCAGGTCAAAAGAGAACTTCAAGCCCTTGGCAGACATCACTGGCATTTCAGAAGACCCAAAACCCCTCTGGGTTTGTGTATCTTGGGATCAGAACCAGCACTTGTGTAAAGGAGCACTTCCTACACCCCAGAGTGGCTGTGAGTGCTTGTGAACGGCGGCGCCCACCTCATCATGGCCCCAACATCCTAGTAACACATTTGGTTTGTGAAGGCCATCAGCCCTTCCCTGTTTGCACACCTTCTTGCCTCCTCCAAATAGTAGTCCTCCACTCAGAGGTCAAAGAACATGTTAAAAGTCATTTCCTGTTTTGCAGCTGCAGTCTCTGAAGGCGTCTCAAATCTCCAACCCTGTCCCTTGCCAGGTTGAAAAGAATTCACTGAACCCATCACTTGCCTTTATGATCAGATCTTCTACATAGCTCATCTAAATTTCTCTCGTGACAATGTGAGCCTCAGTGCTTTCAGAAGATGTGGGCACCAGATGGGCTTTGGCCTTCTGAGTAAATGCTGACCAAGGGCAACCACAGGCTAACCATCTGAACTGAAAGTTAATCTTATGACAACAGTGAACATTAAGGCTTATATGTCAATGAGGAGTTAACAACATGGCACAAACACATTACAAATTATTACACCGAGACTGGTGTGAAGAGACTTAAGCTGTGGGTTCTGGAGTCAGAAAAATAAACAACAACAACAAAATATGTAAATGGCTGAGCTGTCAACCTAGGCTGCTCTGTAACATTCATGATTAGTCTGTATGGTAGGTGGATTCGTGGTCCCCGCAAAGATATCCGTGCCCTAGTTCCAAAAACCTGTGGATGTTACCTTAAATGGTAAAAAAAATAACTGCAAATCTTAAGGATTCTTGAGATGGGGAGATTATCCTGCATTACCTGGGTGGGCCCTGCGTGTAATCACACGTCCCTAAGTATAATCACACATGTCCTGTAAGAGAGAAGCAGAAGAGATTTGACACACACAGAAGAGAAGAAGGTGATGTGATCGCAGAGGCAGAGACTGGAGTGATGTGGTCAAAGCCAAAGAATGACAGCAGCCATCCGGAGCTGGAAGAGACAAGGAACAGATTCTCCCCGGGAGCCTCCAGAGAGCATGTGGTTCTGCTGACACCTGAATTTCAGCACAGGGATGCTGATGTCAGACTTCTGGCCTCCAAAACTATGAGGAATACATTTCTACTGTTCAAGCCACTGTTTGTGTAATTTGTTATGGCAGCCATAGGAAACTAATACAGTCTGGAACACAGAGATGTGAAAATGCCAAGCACAGTAATGGTATTAGCAGATACAAATAAACAAACAGCGCTGGTAATCAAGCCCAATGCTTTTCTCTGTAGGCATTTACCCCAGAAGGCATCTGAGATGAAGAAATGTTTGATTCTTCCCTGCATGCCTTTCTTCATCTCTTTCCTCCTTCATATACCTTCTATTTTCTCATCCCCCCTTAAAAAAAAAGCTAGTCTGTAAGGCATAGAAAAAGGAGCACCAGCTTTGGAGCCTCACCTCAAATTCCACTACTGCCTATTCACTGAGAAAACTTAGGCTAGTCCTGTGACCTCTCTCAGTTTTCCCATCTGCAAATGGGGGCAATGCCACCTACTTTTTAGGGTTTTTGTGAAAAGCAAAGGAGACAAACCATGTAAATCTTGATACAGTCAGTTTATATCATGTACTCATTTACCTTGCAAATTGAACTTTCCATATTTGTTGGGGGTATTGGAGAGAAAATTAGAGAAAAATAGCATTAGCAAAATAAATAAGCAGTGCTGGTAATTAAGCCCAGTGTTTGTCTTTATAGACAGTTACCCCAGAGGACATATAAGATGAAGAATATAATCTACTGTTTCATCTGTGACTTCAGGCCTCAGGTGCTTCTGCTGAGTGCAAGTCCAACATTCAAAGATATGTTTCTCATACAGCGTGGTTTCTAATCACAAGACAAATTTTTCATCTGATACTTAACATGGTGCCTTCTATGGTATTTTTGCCAATAATTTAAGCATGCATGGTGTGCACCGTATAGCTGACTGCAGAACGTGGACCCAGGCACGATGCGGCTGCACTGTAGCATCTGGTCTTTATCCTTTTGCACAGGTATGCCCTGAGCTTACCCAAATCCTTCATTCCCCGACTGAGCTAACTCTTACCAAGCTCCCACAAGCACCAAAGGCTACTGGCCTACTGGTCTTTCAGCAGCCATGGAGTTCTGGAACAATTATCCTGCTTGTATCTTATCTTCATTCCATAAATTTAATGCAAGTTGCAAAGGTGCCACCAAGGGGCCTAATGATCCCCAACAGTTTGGGAAATGTAGAAAGCACTAAAAATTCATGAGATCCATCAAATACCAAGTTATCTCAATAACTTTGTTGCCCTCAGCAATTTCCTCAAAAAAAAAAAAAGACCTGCATATTTAGAGAACAGTGGTCTTCCTACAGTGTTCTCCCACCACTTCAAAAGTGATTTTTAAAATTGTGGCAGAACTTACTGCTAAACATCCACATCCACATCCAACAGCTTTTTGGGAGGTTATAAAACAAATAGGCAGCTCTTTTGGAGTCATAACATAGCAAAAACCTAGTCATACCACTGAAAAGAGGAAACCTGAAATTTGCCCTACCCGTCTTAAAATGGGAATCTCTCAGGGAAAAGAAAAAGGGGAGGGGGAAGCTTTCTGGCTTCTTTAAATAACTTCCTGTATTTAATTTCACTGAAAACCAAGCTTCTGGCCCTACCATGCCTTCAGCCTTCTCATTACCTCCAGCAATTTACATTGCATCTTTTTTGAACTCTGAGTTCCCGGACAGAGTTGAATGTGGTGTGGCAAATTAGTGAATCATAAAAATTAGAGCTGGAAAAGGCTTCTGGGGTCATAGGGTTATCCTCTGCCAATTCTAGATGGTTCTCTGTGGTTTATTCCTGAGTGCTTTGTTCAAACTGGTTTTAAGTCAACAATACATCTCACAGGGAGGGGAGAAAGCGAATAACAACAAAAAAGTCTTTTGCCCTTCCGTTTCCCTAGCCGGCCCAATCCAGGAGAGGGAAGCCTAGGGCCACTGACTGGAGAAAGAGGGATGAATCATGGGATATGAGGGCTGGAAGGGACTTCAGAAGGTATCTAGTCCAACATTAAATTTTACAAAGAAGGGAGGGAGGTTCAGGGAGTTTAATGCTCAGTCCCACAAGGATTACATGAGACCTATGTCAATGAAAGCAGGGCCTGGCACATCAAAGGAACTTGAGAAATATTGGTTCCATTTGCCTCATCAGATCATCTTCTGCCTTTGTATTGGATATCTTGTGAATTCCTTGAGGGTGGGGACTCTATTTTAGTTATGTCTCCCACAGCACCTAGATCTGGGCCTTGCATAGAAAGAATGGCTCAGGAGATGCTAGTCATGTTGAATTATGTTTCAGCAAAAAAGTTCTCTCTTCCTTATACAGATCTCACTAGCTTATATCCATGTTTGTGCTTGCCCCCATCTCCCAGATCTTGGAATAATGGATGTACATTACAGGAAGTGGGGTTTAGGGTCAACGTGAGCAGGACCTTCTATGGACTACATCTGAAAGGAATTGGGCTGCCATGGCATGTATCAGGCAGAGCTGAACACTTGGGCAGAGACAAAAAGGAGGGGACTTGGGCATCCAAATTAGGTTTAGGGTATTGACCTCTGAGGTCCCATTCCACCTTCAAGTTTTTAGACTCTGTGATATAAAAGAGCTTTATTCCAAATGCACATAAGGTTTCAACTAGTTGAATCCCTTAAAAGTCAAAGCCCTCTCAAGACAGATCCCTGCAGTCTCTCACCCTTATAAATCAAAGACATCAAAATATGACTCTAACTGTGAGGGAGGGGAAAGAAGGGTCCCCAAAGTTTTCTCCCAAATGCACCTCTTGATCTAGCTTAGAGACTTCAAAAGTTATCCTCTTAATACACTTTTTAAAACCTCATTTAACATAGTCAAAAGTGGAATTAGTTCTGTGAGTTAGTTTGGCAGAGAGATGAAATCACATCAAATCCATATTCATTATAGACATCCCAAATGTCAGCTATGAGGATGGATGGGAGCTCTCGTGTAGGAGGAAGAGTAGCTCAAGAGAAACACTCCAGGGTTTACAGAGATCTGCCTTTTGCCTTCCTGTTTCACCTCCTTTTAATTGATTCATCCCCAAACACTGGAAGACTCATCCATTCCAGTCAAAACTGTTTCATTCTTAATACCTCTCTTCCTACTTTTAGCACTAGCTAGTTATGTCTAAATGGGCCCTTGAAGACATTTGAAAATTCTTTTATGTTGTTTTAAATTTTAACTTTTTTAAAACTGGGAGTGTCATTGTAGAAAAATTAGAAAATGCAGGTAAGCAAAAGAAAACCCTCACCTCCTAGAGAGAATTCTATGAATATCTAACATGTAAGTTTTCAAGCCTTCTTTCTCCTCCTACCCTCTAGAATGATGGGAAAGAGGGTAGTTAGAGAATAACTGTATAACCTAGACCAGTGGTCCCTAACCTTTTTGGCACCGGGGACCAGTTTCATGGACAACAATTTTTCCACAGACAGAGCTAAGTGGGGAGCATGAGATTCTCATAAAGAGTGCACAACCTACATCCACGTGGGCAGTTCACAATAGGGTTGGGGATCCTATGAGAATCTAATGCTGACAGTAATCCAACAGGAGGCGGAGCTCAGGCAGGGATGCTCACTCACCTCCTGCTGTGCAGCCTGGTTCCTAACAGGCCATGACTAATACTAGTCCGTGGCCCAGGAGTTGGGGATTCATGACCTAGACCACACTGAGAGTCAGCTGTACCTGCTAGCTCTTGACTTCACTCTTGAACTCTGAACGTGGAATAGTCCAGAGTAGAGGTGAATGGAAAAAAAAAAATCTACAGGAACAATGCAGGCTGTTTCACACAAAAGCATCCTCTTGTGAGTGGGGAAAGGGAAAAGGGACAGGGTTGGGATTTATTCAGACTTTCAATCACTGTAATCATAACAACCATTTATTCAACATTTATAATGTGTCAGGTCTCCCTCATCTCAATGAGTTCACACCTCCTGGAGCTTTCCCAGGGGTGTGCTGGTGAAGGGTTAGCATCTGGCAAATCTTGGAGGAAAGCCCTGGCTTGTAGCATTTACCATTTCCTGTGGTGTAAACACCCCTACCAATTGCAAGCTATGACACCAAGTCGGGAAGAGATGCTCAAGAGTATGAAATCATATAGTATTTCCACCATTCAGATGGAATAGTCATCAATAACCTCAAAAGCATAGATAATAGTGAAACGCAGTAACAGAATTTGGATATGGTGAGTTTTGTATATTTTGTATGTTTTCAATATAATTTGTTCAGTGGAAAGTTTGCAAAACTTAATTTTTATTAATGGTTGTATTTAACAACTGGCTTGCAAAATTCCTGAAAAGTGTAAGCTTTTGTGGAGCCAGCATCACCCAACTCCATTGCACCACTGAGCCCTCCTCATCACCTCTTCTTCATCTTGCTGTGTAAATACAACCTGACTCGTGAGCTTTTGTTTTACCCGAACTTAGGTTTTGTTTTTTTGTTTTTGTTTTCCTTTTTGTAGAGAACCGGGTCTCACTATATTCCCCAGGCAGGTCTCGAACTCCTGGGCTCAAGCTATCCTCTGCCTCCCTAAGAGCTGGGATTACAGGCCTGAGCCACCATGCCCAGCAGATTTTGTTTTAATCTTTTCCATCTTCAAGATGTTTTGCTTCTCCTTCCCCTCCTCTGATTTTGGCTTTCTGCAACAGGAGAGGTTATGGTGGAGAAGAGAAGCTGATGTCCAGAGGGAAGGACTTTCCCATTCAATAAAGATTTTAAGAAAGGGGAAGCATTAAAGCAAGAAATGTGATGCGTGATTAAAAGTGGTGCTCTCCAATATGGCAGCCACAAGCCACATGTTGTTGCTGAGCACTTCAAGTGTGGGTGGTTTCAACTGAGATATGCTATAACTATAAACCACACACCAGATTTTTGAAGGCTTAGTTCAAACATATATAAAATATCTAATGAATAATTTTATATCAACTAATTATGAAGATGATAATATTTTATATATGCTGAGTTTAAAAATATATTATAAAATTAATTTCATCTGCTTATTTTTACTTTTTAAAATACATTGACCGGGTGAGGTGGCTCACATCTGTAATCCCAGCACTTTGGGAGTCCAAGGCAGAAGGATCATTTGAGCCCAGGAGTTCAGCCTGGGCAACATACGGAGACCCTGTCTCTACAAAAAATAAAAAATTAGCCAGGCATGGTGGTGCACGCCTGTGGTCCCAGTTACTTGGGAGGCTGAGGTGGGAGGATCACTTGAGCCCAGGAGGTCGAGGCTGCAGTGAACCATAATCATGCCACTGCACTCCAGCCTGAGCAACAGAGTGAAACTCTGTCTCAAAAGAACAAGTAAATAAAAAATGAAATACATCTAGTAGAAAATTTTAAATTATATGTATGGCTTACATTTGCTTTCTACTGAAGAGCACTGCTACGGAGAGTTAACAGAGATCAAGGCACTTTTGCTAGAGACGGCATTTTGGATTATTTAATCCCAGGTTTCTCAAGCTGGAGGCGTGGTTTCTGAAACTTGCTGGCTTGGTGGGAAGGTTTATTCCCATAGAGTCTTTCAGGAACTCAGGCTGACCCTGATTTATTTAGTGCTGACGATTGGGTGCACTGTGAACAAGAACCAGCATGTGCTGGCGCAGCACTAACAGAACACTGCTGTTCGTTCACGCCATCTGACTTCCTCACTGCATTACTGTCCCTAAAACCAGCAGCACTAAACTGCATCTAATGAGAAACTCCTGAAAACAGCTGGAGTCAAGTTATATCCCCGAGCTGTTATTAAACACGTGCCATGTGCTGGCCCTGAGCTGGGGCTATGACAGAGTAGGGTTCAAGCTTATAAAAGAAATAGCCCCACGAATACATGGCCAATTGATTTCTGAAATAGGTGTAAAAGCTTTTTAGAGGAGAAAGGATATTCTTCCCCACAAATGTTGCTGGAGCAATTAGATACTCGCATGCCAAAAAAATGGAATTCCATCCATTCTTCAAACCATATACAAAAATTAACTCAAAATGGCTCATAGACCTAAAACTTTAAAACTTTTGAAGAAAAAAATGGGAAAAATACTTGTGATTTTGTGGTTAGGCAAAGATTTCTTAGATATGATACCAAAAGCACAACCATACAAGAAGCAAAATTATAAATTGGGCTTTATCAAAATGAAGAAATTTTGCTCTTCAAAAGATACCATTAAGAAAATGGATAAAACAAGCTACAGACTAGAAGGAAATATCTGTAAGTCACATATCTGATTTGAACAAAAGACTCGTGTCTAGAATATACAAAGAACTCTCAGAACTAAATGATAACAAAGCAAAGAACCCAATATGAAATTGGGCAAATGATTTGAAAAGACACCTCACCAAAGAAGATACACAGATGAAAACATGCCCGTCCTTATTAGGAAAATGTACATTAAGGACACAACACAACTTAAAATCACAATCAGATACCACTAACTATTAGATACTTATTAGCATGTCTAAAATTAAAAAGACTGACCATAACAAGTGTTGACAAGGATATGGAGCAACTGAAGCTCTCATACAATGCTGGGTGGGAAGGTACAATAGTACAATCACTTTGAAAAGTAGTTTGACACTGTCTTAAAAAGTTAAATACAAAAAAATACACAACTACCACATAATTCATTCCACTTGTAGGTATTTACCTAAGAAAGATGCAAGTGTATGTCCACAGAAAGACTTGTACATGAATGCTCATTGCAGCTTCGTTTGTAATAGCCCAAAACTGAAAACGACCAAAATGTTCGTCAATGGGTGAATGAATAAACAGGTGTCTAATACCTGTCCAGTGGAATAATACTCAGCAGTAAAGAGGAATGAACTATGTAGATGTAACAACATAGTTGAATCTCTCAATAATTACACTGAGTGAAAGAAGCCAGACCAAAAAATAATACTTATTGTATGATTCCATTTATATAAAATCCTGGAAAAGGCAAACTAATCTATAGTGACAGAAAGCAGATCAGTGATTGTTTAGGGATGAAGGGGGAATCAGGGGGGACCAGGAGGGAGAAATTATAAGAGGCCACAAGGAACCCTTTTGGGGTGATAGATACGTTCAGTAGCTTGATTGTGGTGATGGTTTCAAGGGTATATATACATGTCAAAACTTATTAAATTGTACACATTACAAATTTGTAGTTTATTGTAAATTATACTTCAAAAAAAGTACAAAGCATGACCCCTCTCCTTGGGGAGCTTTCAATCAAGATTCACCATGGCTTTCCCTGTATTTATGGAGATTGTGGGAGGGAGTCTCATGCCTCCCTCTCCCCCACCTCCCACATTAAGCTCTGCTGCTGCAGCGAAGACTCTGCTAAGAATCCTAACAAGTAAACAAGAGTGATTCCATTTAGAATCTGGTCCCATCTGGCCCAAGCCAGGGCCAGACCCCAATAACCTTCCCATCTCTCATGCCCCATTCCCATATGGACTCCGTCTTGCTTCCTTGCCCGAGTGCCCAGTAAGGAACTCTGTTCTCAGCTACTCAGGTTGAAAAATTCATGCTTGAAAAATACTTGTGCTATTTCTTTCAACAAGACCTGCATTTTTTATAGACTGGCAGAATAAAAAAACTCAAAAGGCTTCATGTCTAGAAAGGACATTTCAGGCTCTGTTGAAGCTGGGAGGACCTTACCACCGCATGGACAATCTCCTGCAATCACTTACCTTCTGCATGTTCATGGCACATGTTCAAAGTTGGAGACCTTTACCCTCTGGTTATTGGCCTGCTGTTAGAGGGAAGCCGAGCTAATCTCTCACCTCCCTTCCAATTCAACACTCAGAAAGGGCAGGTAGTAGAAGAGCCCTGGAGTCATTGCTGCCTGTTGGAAGCTCAGTCATGCTGGTCTCCACTGAAATTGCACCTGCAATGGTGAGTTCCAGGCTGAGACATGGGGGATAAACTCAGTGTCCTATGAAAACACATTTCAATGAGACTATGCCTGCCAACGGGTGGCTCGAGGTCTCCCTGCCGCAGAGTCCTTCTTCCCTCCAGGTAATAATACCTGGGCCAGGTAAGCTTTAGGTGAGGGTTAGAGGACAACCTGGACCTTGTCTCAGAGCCACCTGCTTTCTAAGATGGCACAGATGGGCCCTGCAAGAGGGCCTCTTTAAAGTCCCCCCTCACCCAGTGCTGGCTGAGCCCCAGGTCAGAATCCAGTCAGATAAACAAAGCAACAGTACTGTTTCTAAACAGGTTTTAATTCTTCTGTGATTCTTTGGAAAACTTAACATAGGATCAAGAAATCTCAGTTGGAGGAACAGTAGAAATATTCTAGCCTGACTGCCTCACTGACACATAAATCTCTACTCCATCGTACCTGAGAAGTGGCTGTCTATTCCTTGCCTGAATGCTTCCTCTGACAGAGTTTTATTTTAAAACAAGCTCTAATTGTTAGAAACTTCTTCCTTATATGTGCAGCTGTGAAAAAGAATGAGGAAGTTCTCTCTGTACTGATGTGGAAAAATCTCCAAGATATACTATCAAGTTAAAAAAAAAAAAAAAGGCCAGGTGCTGAACAATATGTCTAATATACTAGCTTTGGAACTTAAAAAATAAGAAAAATAAGAATTGATGCTCACATTTGCATATATAATATATGTATTTTAAAACTCTGATAAAATACAGATGAAATATAAAAATAACGGTTGAATACTGGAGAAAGGGGAGAACTAAGCAGAGAAAAATGAGAACTAAGACATTTGTGAAATTGACTGCATGCCAGCAACTGTTCTAAGTACTTTATGTGGATGTACTCATTTAATTCTCACAATAACCCTATTAGATAAGTACCATTATTATCCCCATTTTTCAGATGAAGAAGCTAAGGTTCAGAGAAGTTAAGTAACTTGCCAAAGGCCACACAGCTAGGAAGTAGCAGGACTGGGACAAACTGAGGCAGAACAGCTTTCAGAGACCACACTCTTAAGGACCATCACAAACTGTCCCTACTAGAGTACAAGGGTGGGAGGGAGGCTTTGTCCTGTATTTGTCTTTATGCTTTTTGTTAGGTTAGTTGGTTGGTTGGTTAGTTGGTTTATTATTTATGTATTGATTTATTTGGTTGGTTAGTTGGTGGGTTGGTTTGGTTGGTTGGTTGGGTTTTGAACCACGTGAATGTATGATATATTTAATAAGAATTTCTCTGGCTGCTGTCAGGAGACAAGGTTAAAAGTTGGGGGACCAGTTTGAACAACAACAACAAAAAACTGCTTTCCTGCTTTTTTGTCATAGGTTGGTTCTCTGGGCAGCGATCAGGTCCTGCTAAATGAACCCTTTCCAGGAAGGAAAAGAACATTTTCAAGTCTGTCTGCTGATCCCTGGATGCCCCAGGCTTTCATACTTGTCACCATGCTGGTTAGTCTTCCCCAGATACACCCTGGGACCTCATTGCCCTCTTAAGGTGGGGCCCCAAACCCAGCCCAGTTCTTCAGCACTAGTCTAGCCAATGTGACTATTACCTCCTTGTTTTGAGAACTGCATTTCTACTAATGCAGCCTGTTTGCACTTGGAGTTTCCAGAGTCCTCATTTCTGTGTTGCCATTAACTGTAACGTCCAACACTCACCCACATGTGCTCCTGCCTATTCAGCTCCTCCCCATTCCTGACTGGTACAGTTGTTTCTGAGCCCATGACTGGGACATTAAATCTCTCCCCATTAAACTTTATCTTGTTAGCCCATTTGATCTATTGTTCCAGCCTGGCTCAGTTGGATCCTGACACCATTTTCCAAAATAGTCAAGATCCTTCCCAGCCTCATATAAGACAAGTACAATTATTCCCATTTGGCTGTTAAGGACACTTAGCCCCAGAGAGGGGACGTGCCTAACATCTCACAAATTGTGCCAGGGAAGGAACGAACCAAGGGCTCTTGACCTCCACTCAGTGCCCATTCCAGGAAGTCCTGGTGTTGTACTAGGTCCACAGCCCAGGCCTGCCGGAAGAATTCCATCCTGCAGGCACTATGGCTCAGGACTGCCTCCCAGGGTTCAGGACTGCCTCCCAGGGTCCAGCACTGGCACCTTCAATAGGAGCTGGACAAAGGGAGTGCACTAAGGCAGACTCATGCTCAAGCTTCACAGGCAAGAAGGAAGGCCGTCATGTGCATGGCACATGTTCAAAGTTGGCTGGTGATTATAGCAGCTTAAAACATCATGTTCTAGATGAGTTGCTGGGGGTTTTCTGAAGGGTGTGCCGAAATCAGAGATGCCGTGGGGATGACATCTTCCTTATCTGTGAAGTGATGTGATGTGGAGTTACTCAACGAGCAATCCCCAGAGACCACAAACCAAGAAACTGATCCAGGAATTCCACTCTCGTCCGCCCGCCAGATGTGCAGGTTGAAGTGTGTTTCCACGTTCCACATGTCTTCTCTCCCAGAGACGAGATCAGACAGCTATTTCAAAGATGGGTAAAAAAAAAAAGCGAGGGTGTTGCCTACCTAATCCACAGGCTGGTCACATGTCTGATTTGGCAAAATGGGTGAACAAAGTGAAAACAGGGCAATTTCCCGGGATCCATTAATTTGTGGTCATGAAGACACCAGAAAACATGGCGGGGGAGACAGAGAACCACGACTGGGCTGATCCGCGTGCTCCGGCACCACCATCTATGGGAAAAGCCAAGAAAGCAAAGCACAAGGAGCAACAGGCGCCTCCTGGAGAACTGAAAATGCCTTTGAGATGAGGTGATGCTGCGTTGAAGAGAAGTGAGCCAATCAGATTCGTTGAAAACCAGCCCTCAGTAAAGGTCATGGCAGGACACGCCTCAACATCTCAAATTAAGTCTCAGATGCCATCAGGAACTCCGGCTTGACTAGATAGGAGTGGAATTTAAAATGAAAGCTTTCTAACCCGGAAACCAAAACGTGGTCTCTAATTCTGACCCTGCCTTATTGTAGTGGCTTTTGAACATCCTATGACCAATGTGTGCCTCAGTAACCCTGTTTTCAAGGTGACTTGTTGGGAGGATAAGAGGCAGAACAAAACAGATGATGAAATCCACCCTGCCAGCCTCACTGGTGTCCTATAAATTCAGAGACGATAACATCAGGACATTCTTCTGAATTACTTAAAGAATGACAGAGAATAAATAGGATTCTTTATGACTGCTATATGATGAAATTCATAAAATTGCCTGTGGGGGTGTTTTCTGAAATCCTGAAACACAATTTCATTCTCAACTATGTAACAGTTTTCACCCTGTCAAAATTCTTAACAGAGAGTCCCCAGGACTCTGTCATGGGAAATTAAACCCCTGGAGAAGTAGAAAAGCTACTAGAATATGTCCTTCTGACCCCAAACCAGGCGTAGGTTAAGTGCAGGAAGATGTTTCGAGTATGTTCAGTTGTGAACTGGGTGCAGCTGGCACCCCTTAACGGATAAAACTGGTTCCAAGAGTGAGTCATACTGATTATACCCTTGGGACATCATTCATAAATATCATCTGTCCCCAAAGACTTCCAAAACACAGGAGTCATGGCAAAACACACACACATATATACATGTAAGCAAGACTTCTAACAATCGGGCCATTGTTCGCAGCAGAAAAACCAGGCACACCCTTTATCTAAGATAAAAAAGAAAATGCAAAAAGCAATCAAATGAAACCTATCTTGCTTAACCTGTAAAACAACAGTTGGATTAAAACATGTCTATGATCCATTTTCAGCAAGCCACTTTCCTGGGAGCATTTCAGTGAGCAGGAAGCTTTTTGGGGACAGCCCTCCCCCAAGCAATGAAGTGCTCCTTGCCACCTGTACTCATGTCCCTTTTGTGGCTACCTTCTCAACCAGTCCCATCCTCACTGAAGGGGCACAGCACCTGGTTAATTAAACCTTCTTCTTTCCTGTAAAAATATGTTATCAGAAAGTAGTTTTTGTTTTGTTTTGTTTTATTTTATTAGGGAGTACAACTTAAGAAACAAAAGTTAATTTCAGCATTTCAGGCACTTACAGTCTCCTGGAGAGGGGGTGAGATGAGGTGAAAGGGTTATGTATAATCTTCTCCCTAATTCCACAAGGGAAAACCTGGATTCAGCACCTCATGGGATTCCCTCCCACCTCCCCCTTCATCCCTGCACAGAGCAGAAAGTCTCTAAAGGGCCAGCCGTACACATGGCCATTTGGTTTGACTGTGGCATCTTACCCTAAACAAAACTCTCCCAAGTATGCCTTTCTACATAGTGTGAGGCCAGGTGCAGAATATGTTCATCCTTGCTAAGCCTGCAGCAGTGGGGTAGAAGTTGAGAGGTTTCAGACTCTGTCCCCAACCTGTTGTCCTTGCCTTCTTGTGCACACCTCAGAGGTACACAGAAAACTCCATCCCACGGCCCTTCCCCACTGCTCTTCCCTCTACTACATTTCAGGAGCTAGGAACTAACAGGAGCTCTGCCTGCCTCACATGAAAACTTCAGTGAGGCCATCACTCCCACACCCACACCCTGCAATAGCACCAATCCTAAAAGAAATCCCCCCCACACACAACCGCCTGCTCTTTAGAGGGCATTAGACATAACACTTCCCACTGAACACACATCTAATTTGCTCACCCAGAGATAGTCAACTCCAAGTAGAAACTACTGTAGCGTTGATTCTGCATGTTCAAAACACTCACACAAAGAGAGAGGGAGACAAAGACAGAGAGAGACAGAGAGACAGAAGGAGGGAGACAGAGAGTCGGAGAAAGACAGAGAGGTAGAAGAAGAGAGGGACAGAGAAAGTGAGAGAGGAAAGGAAGTTTTCATAGACCACTAGGGCTAGAAGAGACCTCCTTTTAATTTTTTCAATAGTTACAGGTCAACTGGGGTTTTGTATTTTTTCTGAGTCAATTTTGGTAATATGCTTTAATAGGAAATTGTCCACTTAAATTTTCAACTTAATGGTATAAGGTTATTTAAGTTATCCCGATAATTTTAAACTCCTATGTTTATAGTTACGTCCTTTTTTTCATGGTTTGTTAATGCTTAATTTTTCTGCAGATATCCAGTAGTCTTTAAAGAACAAGCTTTTGGCTTTCAACAATCCTCAGTTGAATCTTTGTTTCTGTTTCATTAATCCCTCCTCATACTATTATTTCTCCCCTCTTTCTACTTTCTTTATCTTTGCTCTTCTATTTCTCCCAACTTCCTAAGTTGGGGATTTAGCTCATTGATATAAATATTTCTTTTCTTTTCTAATTGTAATGCCCACTCTCAGACAGACAATTACACAGTCACAGCAAACCTCCCTTGAATCAGCTTTACTTAGAAGAATACAAACAAGGAACACAGCATGCCTGCAGGCCAGGATCAGACACTGCTCTTCATAGCAGTCCTCACAGTAGTTCAAGGACTGGTGTCTTGTTTTTAAAATGAGGAAATTGAGACCTAGAGAAAGAAACAGTTTGACAAAAATCAACAGCAAGCTGGACCTAGACCCTAGGTCCTCTGTCTCTTTTCCATATTGTACTAATTGGAAAACTAAGATAACTGTTTAAGTAGTAGCCGTACCTCCCATAGTGTCATAGTATCTTTGACTCTCTACTTCAGTTTCTTCATCTGTCAACTAGAAATACCATCCTTCTCGGCCAGGCGCGGTGGCTCATGCCTGTAATCCCAGCACTTTGGGAGGCCTAGGGGGTGGATCACCTGAGTCGGGAGTTCGAGACCAGCCTGACCAACATGGAGAAACCCTGTCTCTACTAAAAAAAAAATATAAAATTAGTCGATCGTGGTGGCACATGCCTGTAATACCAGCTACTCGGGAGGCTGAGGCAGGAGAATTGCTTGAACCCAGGAGGCGGAAGTTGCAGTGAACCAAGATTGTGCCACTGCACTCCAGCCTGGGCAACAAGAGTGAAACTTTGTCTCAAAAAAAAAAAAAAAAAAAAAAGGAAAGAAAGAAAATAAAAAGAAATATGATCCTTCTCTTGTCCCTCCCAGATCACAATCTTTGGAAAAAAAGAGCCGCCCATATTTAAGAGTTTTTGTTTGGTTGTTTGGTTGCGTTGTTGGGGGTGTGTGGGGGTAGATGTGTGTTGAATCGGCTGGTGAGGGGGGTGGAGGTTATTGTGGGTAAGTATCATTAAAAACTGACCCTGCTCATGATGGAGTCTGGTTGAAGTCAAGATGCCTTGGTTTGCATGATCCATGATCTTAGCGTTTATCATTTAAAATTAGCACCAAAGTGAGTTCCCCACAGATAAGTAACTTTTAGTTCTTCAAATTACATCAGTGGGTACAGCAGGTCCCCATAGAATTCAACAGAGGAGAGAAGTTTTGGTCAGGGCTTTGATACCTCATTGTCTGGAAGGGCCAGAGGGAATGGACTCACATTTATTTGGGGCCAACTCTATGCCAAAGACTTTGATAGACATCTTCCCTACCATATTTCTTTTTGGAAGAGTGTTAATTACAAATTTAATTTCTTGTTATAGATCTGTTCAGATTTTCTATTTCTTCTCTAAAGAAGTTGGTTTTGGCCCTGGCATGGTGGCTCATGCCTGTAATCCCAGCACTTTGGGAGGCTTAGGGGGTGGATCACCTGAGGTCAGGACTTTAAGACCAGGCCTGGCCAACATGGTGAAACCCCATCTCTACTAAAAATACAAAATTAGCTGGGTGTGGTGGTGCATGCCAATAATCCTAGCTACTTGGGAGGCTGAGGTGGGAGAATCATTTGAACCCAGGAAGTGGAGGTTGCAGTGAGCCAAGTGCAGCTGGAGTGCAACTGCACTCCAGCCTGGACAACAAGAGCGAAACTGCATCTCAAAAAAAAAAAAAAAAAGTTGGTTTTGGTATCATTTCTCTCTAAGATTTTATCCATTTCAACTAAATTGGTCTAATTTGTTTGCATAAAGTTGTTCATAGTATCTCCTTAATCCTTTTACTTTCTGCAAGGTCATTACTAAATTTGGTAATTTGTATCTTATCTCTCTTCATTCTTTGGCCAGTCTAGCTACTGTTTTGTCAGTGTGGTTGATCTTTCCAAAGAATCAACTTTTGGTTTCCTTAAATTTCTCTGTTGTTTTTCTGTTTTCTGCTTCATTCATTTGCACTCTAATCTGTATTATTTCCTTCCCTCTGCTTTGGGCTTAGTTTTCGCTTCTTTTCTCTAGTATCTTGAGATATGAACTAAGATTATTAACCTGAGATCTTTCTTCTTCTCAAATATAGATGCATAAATTTATAAATTTCCCTTTTATGAAATGGACCCTTTTAAGAAAGGACGTTTGAAAGTCAATTCCTCTATAAAGCCAAGAATGTTGGCAAAAATGCCAAAATGAATTTTTTTCAGAACTCTAGATTAACTAAAGGCTTGCAATAATCCAAGGAACACTTAAGGATCAACTTTTCCATTTCTGCAAGAAAGGCAGTTGGAATTTTGATAGAGATAGCATTGAATCTACAGATAAATTTGGGGAGTATAGCCATGATATGGTTTGGCTGTGTCCCCATCCAAATCTCATCTTGAACTGTAGCTCCAGTAATCCCCATGTTCATGGGAGGGACCCAGTGGGAGATAATTGAATCATGGGGGTGGGTTTTTCCTATGCTGTTCTCTTGATAGTGAATAAGTGTCACAAGATCTGATCTGCCTGTTATAAAGTGCAGTTCTCCTGCCACACGCTCTCTTGCCTGCCACCGTGTAAGACATGCCTTTGCTCCTCCTTTGCCTTCCGCCATGATTGTGAAACCTCCCCAGCTATGTGGAACTGAGTCCGTTAAGCCTCTTTTTCTTTATAAATTACCCAGTTTGGGGTATGTCTATATTAGCAGCATGAGAACAGACTAATACACCACGTTAGCAACATTAAGTTTTCTAATCCATGAATATGAAATGCCTTTCCATTTTTTTATGTCTTCTTTAATTTCCTTCATCCATGTTTTGTAGTTTTTACTATATAAGCTTTATACTCCCTTGCTTAAATTTATTCTTAAGTACTTTCTTTTTTTGATTCTATTATAAATAGAATTATTTTCTTAATTTTATTTTGGATTATTCATGACTAGTGTATAGAATTACAACTGATTTTTGTACATTGATATTGTATCCTGCAACTTTACTGGACTAGTTCCATTGCTCTAAAAGTTCTTTTCTGTGGAATTCCTAGGATTTTCTGTATACAAAATCACTTCATCTGCACCTGGAGATAGTTTTATTTCTTCGTTTCCAATCTGGTTGTTACCTTTTTATTTCTTGTTCTCATCTAATTTCCCTGGTTAAAACTTCCAGCACAATACTGAATAGCAGTGATGAGAACATCCTTCTCTTATTTCTTACTTTAGGAAGTTTTTCACCATTAAGTCTGTGGGATTTTCATAGATATCCTTTATGGCTGGTGGGTATGTAAAATGGTGCAGTCACTTTGGAAAACTTTTTGACGGTTCCTCAAAAGGTTAAGCATAGAGCTCCCACATGACCTAGCAATTTCACTAGTAGGTTTATGTGCCCAAATAATTGAAAACATATATCCACATAAAAACCTGTACATGAATGTGCATAGCAGCATTATTCATAATGGTCAAAAAGCAGAAACATCCAAAATGTTAATCAACTAAAGAATGGATTAAAAAAAGTGGTATATCTATACAATGCATTATTAAGCCATGAAAAGGATTGATATACTTATAGATGCTACAACATGGATGAACTTTGAAAACATTATGCTGAGTGAAAGGAGGCAGACACAAAAGGCCACATAATGAATGATTCAATTTATATGAAATGCCCAAAATAAGCAATGCATAGCAATAAAAATTAGATTCGTGTTTGCAAAGGAATGGGGGAAGGAGGCAATAGGCAGTGACTGGTAATAGGTATAGGGTTTCTTTTGAAATAATGAAAATGTTCTGAAATGACTGATGATAGTTGCAAAACTTGGTGAATATAGTAAAAGCTGCTGAATTGTACACTTTAAAAGGATGAATTATATGGTATGTGAAGTATATATCAATAAAACTGTCATTTAAAATTTTTTCTAAGCACTTTAGAGGCATCATATATATTTTGATGATGTGCTTTTGTTTTCATTCAGTTCAAAATATTTTATTATTTCCTTTGTCACGTGTTGTTCAATTTCCAAACACTTGGAGGTCTCCCACATTTACTTCTTTTGTTAATTTCTAATGTAATGCCATTGTATTCAGAGAAATACCTTGTATTATTTAAATGCTTTTAAATTTATTGACACTTTGCTTTACGACCTAGGATATAGTCTGTTCTGGAGAAGTTTCCATATATGCTTGAAGAGAATGTGTATTTTGCTGTTATTGGGTGGACTTCTATACATCTATAGAAATAGATGTCGGTTAGGTCAAGTTGGTTAATAGTGTGTTCAAGTCTTCCTAAATCCTTACTGATTTTCTGTCTAGTTATTCTATCAGTTATTGAGAGTGGGATGTCAAATGCTCCAACTATTGTCAAATTATCTGTTTCTCCTTTCAATTCTTTCCATTTTTGCTTCATATATTTTGGGACTGTTTTCTTAAGTGTACATAAGTTTGTAACTTTTTTATCTCCCTGGTGAATTGATCTAATTACCATTACAAAATGTCCTTCATTGTTTCTAATAATACTTTTTGTCTAAAAGTATATTTCATCTGACATTAATAGATCCAATTCTAGCTCTCTAATGGTTTCTATTTATACAGTGTATCTTTCTCCATTTTTAAAAATCGATTTGTATCTTTGAATCTAAATTGTGTCTCTTAAAAGTAGCACATAGTTAGATCTTGTTTTTTTCCAGGCTGATAATCACTGGCTTTTGATTGAAGTGTCTAAACCATTTGCCTTGAATGCAACTACTGATACGCTTGGATTTGCATCTTCCATGTTCTATTTGTTTTCTATAAATCCCATGGCTTTTTAAATTCATCTGTTCTTTCTTTACTACATTCTTTTGTGTCAGATAGGTATTTTCTATATGACATTTTGATTCCTTTATTGGCTTTTAAAACTATTTTTAAAAATATTTTCATATGGTTACTCTAGGGATTACAATATGTATCTGAATTTATCAAAATCCACTTTGGATTAATACTAACTGAATTCCAGTACAGTATTGAAAACTTGTTCCCATATAGCTCCATTTTATCTCCTTTCCTTTGTGCTATTACTATATACAATAAATCTTTATATGTTATAAGCCCAACAATACAGTTTTATAAATATTGTTTACACAATGATCTTTTAAATCTGATATGAGAAGAAAAGAGAAAAATATATAATACAGTTCTTATATTTACCTACATAGTTACCTTTTCCTGTGTCCTTTGTTACTTCCCGTGGATTCAAGTTATTCTCTGGTGTCATTTCCTTTCAGCCTAAAGGATTTTCTTTAATATTTCCTATAAGGCAGGTCTGTTAGCAGTGAACTCTCTCAATATTTGTTTTCCTGGGTAAGTGTTTAATTCACCTTCATTTTTTAAGGACAATTTTGTGGAATATAATAACCTCAGTTTACTTTTTTCTTTCAGGATTTGAATATGTTATCTATTGCCTTCTAACTTCCAATGTTTGTGGTAGAAATTCAACTTTAATCACATTGTTATTCTTGTGTACTTAATGTGTTGCTTTTCTCTTGCTGCTTTCAAGTTTTTCTCTGTCTTTTAATAGTTTGACTATGATGTGTTTAGGTATAATGCTTTTTTTTTCTCATACTACTTGTTTATTGAGCTTTGATATTTAAATTAATTTTTAAATTAAATTTTGGAACTATACAACTATTATTTCCTTAAATATTTTTTCTGCCTCTTCTCTCTTGCTTCTCTTTCTGGAACACATGTTACACATATGGCATATGCTTGATAAAGTCCCACAAATCTCTGAAACTCTGTTCACATTTTGTCATGCTATTTTCTTTCCCTTCTTCAGTTTAGATTATTCCTGTTCATTTATCTTCATGTTTGCCAGTTCTTTCTATTGCTATTTCAAATCTGCTGTTGAGGGATTCTAGTGAACTTTTTATCTCACTTATTGTTCCTTTCAACTCCAGAATTTCATTCTTTTATACATTTCTCTCCTCATTTATATTCTCTATTTGATGTGTCATCACCATACTTTCCTTTAATTCTTTAAATATGGGTTTTTTTTAGTTATTTGAGCATGCTTATTATATCTTCTTTGAGGTCCTTCTCTGCTAAGTCCAAAATCTGGATTTTCTCAAAGACAGCTTTTTTTTCTATGTATGGATCATACTTTTCTGGTTTTTTTTAAATATGTCTTATAATTTTTTTGTTGAAAACTGAACATTTCAGTTAATGTGTTGTAGCCAGTCTTGATTCTGATTCCTCCTCCTCAAAAGCTGTTGTTGCTGCTTTGGTTGGTTGGTTGGTGACATTCTTGGATTAATTCTGTAGAGTCTGTCTGCCCACAGTATGTAGCCACTGATGTATCTGCTCAAGTTTTAAAAATTTTTCTTTTTTTAATCTTAACTTCCTACACCGAATGTTTAGCCAGAGATTTGTGGATAATTAGGGCCCTCTCTGGTCACTACTGAGTGTGTGCACAGCCTTGAATCTGTGTGCAGCCTTCCACAATTCCAGAAATGTTACCAGTGGCCACAGTGGCTATCCCACTCCTTGGATCTTCCTGTTCTTTTTGGGCAAGTTGCCTTTTCTGTTGCTTGCCTGAACCAGAATTACAAACTCAGGATGGCTGCTGCGTTGGCCTGTCTTATTCATTCGCCGCCAAGATGGTTACCGTTTTAACAGGGTTTTCCTGCACTTCACTCCAAAGCAAGTCAACCCCCTCCAGCAGCAAACCTGCTGGGTTTTATGGCTTATCCTGCCCTGTTAGGAACTGCTGTGCTGATGGAGCTTGAGTGAGAGTTGGGGAGGTGGGAGCAGTCCCAGTCTACCGTGGCACAGACTCCTTTTGTTCTTAATTAAGGTTCAGTAGTTTGTAATGAATAAATACTTCTCAATTTGTTGTGTATCTTTAGTTAATTTTTCATACCCCAAAATGGTTGTTTTTTACAATTTTGTCCAGTTTCATTGTTGTATTTGGGGAGTGTTAGACAGGCTTCTCATTCTACCGTTCCAGAAGTTCCACAAGTCTCCATTCTATATTTCATTTAATCTTCATAAATACTATGAGGTAATTTTATTATTACCAATATATGATGAGGAAACAAACTTCAGAGTGATTAAGTAATTTGCTGGAAGTCATGACTCATATTTCTCAAAGGTAGTACAGTGTTTTCTGGATTCTACACCAGGATCTGAATTGTTCCTGATTCTTTGAAGACACCTCCCCTTACAGAGATGCCATCTTGAAGAATTTTGTATATCTTGACAAGGTTAGGAGTCAACACTATAGTCTTGATAGGTCCGGTAACTCTGTTTTGGTATTGATGATGCAGATAAAAGTTGTTCTTATGATGTACAACCCATGTTCCAGATGTCAAGCAATGTGCTACTGTATTTCAAATGTAATCCTCATAGCAATGCTAGAAGGGAGTGAGACCTAGTCATGCCCACTATGAAAATGTGGAAGCTGAGACGCAGGAAAATCTCATGTTTTAAGTGCTAGAGATAGGATTCAAACACAGACTTCAGATTCTAAGGCATAGTGTTGGACATAGTTCAATAGTCTCCCTCAACTGGAATGTTGTCCTGCTAAAAATAAAGTGGGAAACACGGAAAGAGCCCTGAGAAAATTAATAAAAATAATGAAAGATTTAGAACTATAAATCAATGGAGAAAACTAACATGAGGGACAATTTGGTCTAGAGAGGAGCTAAAAATAGCAACCTTTAACTACATGAAGTGATACTAACATTTGCTGATAAGCACTAAATTTTTATTTCATTGAAGGAAAAAAAGCAAAGCAAAGCAATAGAAGTATATTTTTATTTCATCAGGAAAATCTTGCTTCTTTCAAGGATTCAGGAGATGCTTTAAAGTTTGTTACTCAAAAGATTATGTAATCTTCAACAACTAATTGTTTTTCAATTCTCCTCATAGTATGGCTTAGGTAAAAGCAGGGGGTGACTTGCAAGACTCTTTCCACCCTATCTGCCCTTCCCAAATTAGAAGAGCAGACTCCCCATCCAACCCCCCAGTGCCTAAGCTCCATATTCTGCTCGTCTCTGTGTCTCCATACCTCTCTCTGGTTCATGTAGCCAATTAAAGCAAGACTCTTGCAAGATACACCCCCTTCAGGCAGGCCAAATCTGTTTATCAGATATAAACAACTACTATGTGAGTTCTAATACAGAAGTGTGTAAAAAGCCTCACTTGCTCAATCATTTCTTCCTGACTACCATTAAAATCCCCATTTAATACTTTGGGTTAAGGTATAGTCTCCAGAATTTGACTGGTAAAACACATGCATCATGGTGGCCACATCTATTTCAGTAGATGCACACATCAACTTGGCTAGGCATCCCTTTGGAAGAAGGAGTGTCTCTAAGATAACATCAATTTACATCCGGGGAAATTTGATTTATGGACAAGAAAGGTAGAAAGGTTGAGATTTTGCCTGAGTGGATAAATGGGTCCATGGGTACTGAGACAGGAAAAGCGAATGAGAGGAGGGCAAGCTCACATTCAGAAAAGTGGCATGACACATTTTTTCTTCACAATTGTCCTTCAGTCTAGTCTTGACTCAGATCATCCAAAATTTATTCCTTGGGGCCAAAAGTCAGAAATGGGGACCTAAATCCTGTGCAAACTTGACTACATCTCTGCCAGCCAGCTGGAACCATAGCATATGTTTTTACATTCACTTTTATATGAACTTCATTTTGCTAGCGATTTCATTAAAACCCACTTCCAGAGCTGATATGTGCAACTTGAAATCCTCCAGATGAATAAGTTCTGTAGATGGTGACAACACTCCCGCCACACTCCATGGATCAAATTGCTCTTTATCCACTTGACTTGGCCAGAATGTAAAGGCAAACGCTGAGCAAATGCTATGAAATCAATAGCTACAGAGTGTTGGTTTTGGGTTTTTTCCCCTATGTAGACTCCAAAGGAGACTGACACTCAGATTAGACAAATCACTGTTCGTCATCCTAAAGACTGCTGCATGAGGTATCCAGAGTATTAATCAAAGGCTGAGACTGAGTAAAATGTGAATTAAATTTCTTAATGGAGAGACATGAACTCTCTATCCTTAGATCTCTGGCTGTGGACGTCTGTAAGGCAATGAAAAATTCTGCTACCCAGTTTATAATATTCTGAGAGATATATCACCAAAGTGACACAACTTACCATGGTTACAGTTTGTTTAGAGAACTCAGTTTCCGATGCGGTCAAAGGGAACACGGGGCGGCTGGCAGAGAATTTAGGGTAGCCCATGAAAACCAGAGTCCTGTACGTTTGGAGCCACTTGAACATCCTTTCCACCACCGGGGGCTTGCCTGAGTCTCAACCAAACACCAGCACCTTAACTTTTTTTATTTAGTCCATCGAATTGCAATGAAGTGAAATCATTTGCTTTCTATGCCAAGGTGAGCCTAAAAGAAATTAGACTAAAAGCAAATAAGATTTCATGCTAAAATTGAAAATAAGCCTGTATCATGGCCACATGTGAAGATCAAACTCACATCACCTAAAGTCACTGCTGTGACACTGGTCAAGTTAGGGATGAATGGCAAAAAAAAAAAAAAAAAAAATGAGAAGTTAGTAAAAGCGTTTGTAAACAGAGCTTTTTCCTCCTGCTCTCTGCAAAGATCTTTTTGGGTGCCATGGCACTGCAGGGTCAAGCCAGTACAATCGTCTACCCCAGAAGGAATGAACCCAGCAGCAGCTGGAGATGATTCCACTTCATCTAAGACTGTCTCTGGTTCTTTGAGGATGGATGGGGCTATGAACCCACATAGAAACATTATAGGATACAGTATTCATATGTGGGCAACTTTTTCCTAAGGGGTTAAAAGCCTTTTATGGGCATTATCTGACTTATCCCTACAAACTTTGGGTAGATGGTAAGATGGGAGGGGAAGCCAGCAGTATAGATGGGAACACAAATCAGAAATCCGTAAAGCCTATGTTAGGAGATACAATGACTTCCCTAGGATAAAGCAAGCTGGTGGAAAGGAATTTGAGGCATTCAGCTTTTCCAAGGAGTTGGAGGCTACAGGATTGCATGCCTCCTCCAACATACATGCACACATGCAAACACACAAGTTTGAACCTCTCTGTGACTCAGTTTTCTTCATTTCTAAAGTTGGGATTACAGTGTATACCTCATAGGATTTGATGAGGATCCAAGGAGATGATCTAAGTAAAAAATAATAATGATGATCCTTAATAAAAAGGCAGTTCCCTGTTAATCCCTTTCCTTTCTCCTCCTCCTCACTGCCACATCCATCCAGAAAATGGGCCAGCCACAGAAGGAGGCAGAACACATGAGTTTGGCAGCAGAAGGAGTAGTGCTTCTAACAACCTCTCAAACAAACTGAGTATACTGTATATTCTAGAGTGTACATGGTCTAGGTTAAAGCAATATGCTAAAATGTATTTTGCATTTTGTCAGGCCGTTAAGAGTGCACTGAATCACTGGCTGAAACTTCAGCCTCTTCTGCCATGCCCATCTGCTTCTCTGTGCTCTACTGGCGTTCTTAAGTAATTGGGAGGAGGCGAATTTCCCCCCAGTTGAGAGACCCCATGAGATTATCAGCAATTGTGCAGTAAATCTTAAAGATCTATCCCCCCTCGAATGCAGTATGCTATGGCACACCAGGTTACAAGATGCATAATTAGAGCTCATTCGGCTGACAGATTAATGGGGTTGTAGCAAAGGCCAGATAGCAGTAAATTAGGCAGCTAAACACTGCAATCTCTGGCATAACATCAGCACTAAATAGCACATCTTTTGTAGCATGTTGGGCACTTCTCACAGATTCTTAGAAGTGTATCTGTTTTATGAGGTGTTTTCCTTTTAAGGAACCTCAGCATAAATACTTTTGTGGGCAACTTGGCCTATTGGTATTCAGCACTTTCATTGCCCCAACTATTTCAGAGTCACCTACTTAATATCTGTATAATATACTGTCACAGTCTATTATTGGAAGAACAGCTAAATATAACAACAATGACTTCTTAGTAGCAGTCATACTCTTGCTAACTAGCTTTTAAAAAAGACCAACAAGTTCATGATTATTGTACATATGTTTTTATGACCTTGGTAAAAGTTGGTAAAAAAGGAAAGTAAATTTCAGAGTGTTCAGATGGATGAAACAAATGATCCTGAGTGATTTGGGTATTTTCGTTCTAGATAGGACAGCTCACCAAGATAACACAATGTCGGACAAATTCACGCCCATAGTGCTGACAGTGGGATCTTCTCTCCTAGGGTCTCTTAATTCTTTTCCACCTCTTTTCAGATTTCTACAATTTTGAGAGCTTTTTTCCAATCCCACAGCACCTTTCTGCCTGTTAATGAGTTTCCTCCTTGCCTATGTCTCTAACCCTTCTCTAAACGAGAGGTCTTTGAATTATTTGTTTGTGTATATCCTAAAATAATTTTTTTAACTACATTTTTAAGAAGACACCTAAATTTCATCAACATATGTTTAGGTTGTTATGAAGGATGTACCACCTGACAGCCTGTGCACTCTGCTTATGCATTAGCTATATTTTCATCAACACTTTCTTGCAAAAGATTTAGGTGATTCTGTTTACGTCTGCCATATGACCTAAATGGTAAAGCAGTCCTCATTGTCAATCCAATTAGCCAAATCATACTCACTGTCTCATGGAGAAATTCTAACTTCATTTTCCAATTCAAATGAGTGTGTTAATATGTCTCCCCAGGGCAATTAATTCATTTCTGAAGTGTCACCCTGATAGACGGATGAGTGGGTAGATGGATAGTTATGACACTATATACATGCATGGAGGCTTGCCAGGAGTTTGCCATGGGACAGAATGGTGCTCTGCCCCCTTTCAATATGTCCCCCCAACATGCTTTTTGGCTTTTTTTTTTTTTGAGACAGAGTCTCACTCTGTCGCCCAGGCTGGAGTGCAGTGGCATGATCTCTGCTCACTGCAACCTCTGCCTCCCAGGTTCAAGCGATTCTCCTGCCTCAGCCTCCCAAGTAGCTGAGATTACAGGTGCCAGCCACTACACCCAGCTAGTTTTTTGTGTTTTTAGTAGAGAGGGGGTTTCACCATGTTGGCCAGGCTGGTCTTGAACTCCTGACCTCATGATTCACCTGCCTTGGCCTCCCAAAGTGCTGGGATTACAGGCGTGAGCCACCATGCCAGCCCATGTCCCCACTGTTTAGAGACCCAGAGGATATTTAGACCCTGAGGAAATGCTCTATAGTGGGAGGGGGATGGGTGAAAAGATGCCTTTTATTTTAAAAGTGTGAGAAGGGCAACTGTGAAGGGATGGTGGGAAAGAGTGACGAGAGGTGTGTTCTCAGGATGGTGAGTTTTAGGAAAGGGTGTGCATGAAAGTTGAGCATCTGAAAATCAATGGCATTAAAGCCACCAGCATCTGCATAACCCCTGAAAAATCTTCAGGCACTCCCTGGAAGGATGCACACCATAGAGTGAAGATGGCTGTTCTTGATCAAACACACAAGCTGGGGGCCATTCTGGGGCAAGCAGTGAGAAACACCTGCTGTACCAATACCTGCCTCTGCTCCTCTAGCCGCTGCAAGCAAGAGGCCTCACCAAGGGTGCCTCACTCATTTATTCACTCAACAAACATCCTCTTTGTGTGATGCTCAGTGCTATGTGTGCTCCCTTGGCCTTGCATTCTAGGGGTCATCTTGGATAATCACTGCCATCAAAATATGGAGACTCCTGTCAGCCCTCATTTGTGACAACTTCATATCACAGCAAAACTCGGGTGTGCACAGGCAGCAACTGGTGATTTGGTTAGAAAAACCTACGTAGGGTATTTCCAGATGCTTGAGACATCTAGATTCCAGATCCAAAATAAAAGAAAATAAAAAAGGTAGGAGGGGAGCCTGAGGGAAGAGGTCATATCCTAAACTCATCATTAAATTGCGGGGAAGTGTGAGTGATGAAAATGGTCAGGAAATATGATCCTTTGGTGAATTGGGATCTCACTAATATTTAATTGGGTCTCCTGTGAGACATTTAAATCTATGGGCAGCTATCAAGGGTGAGAATTCTATTCTAGTGGCCCCCAAATGATTTCACCTTCACTTTCATTTTAGTGGTGGAGGAAAGCCAGGACATTTGCTAAAATATTTGAACTGTGGGTATGTGTTTTAAGGCCTGTATGTGTGTGGTAGTCACCATTGAGGAAATTCAGAGCTTGATGATCTCTTTCAGCACATTGGTTACCAAAAACCAGGGCAGCCACACTGGAGGTCTGGTCACCCTTGTACAAGCCCTGGATTAGTCAGTTTCCTAAAACAGATTTTTTTTTCCAAGAAGGATGGCTACGAAATGACCATCTTCAATTTTTCTACAAGTATTTAAAAACCTCCTTAAGGCTGAAATCTAGGTGCTTTCAAACAAACAAAAATAGTTTGCAAAGCACTCCATAGCCTCTGCACTCCAAGCCCCTTCAAAATAAACGAAAAGGTAAAATGTTGTGTGCGTGTGTTGTTGTTGTTTTTCTAAATTCCACCACATCATCACAGGCTTGGGGACCAGAGACAGATGGGAAAATCACTGGACCAGGAGGAAGGAGACAAAAGTTTTAATCTCAGGTTTATAATGGGACCAAGAGAGTCCTGAAAAGGGTTGTGAACCTCAGCCACACACTTCCTTGCTGTATAATCTTAGATAAGTTACTTAACTGCCCTTTGCCTCAGTTTTCTCATCTGTTGAAGGATGAGCCTACCTCTCAGTGAATTGTGAAGAACTGAATGAGATTAGGCATCAGAAGTGCTAAGCCTCACACCCAGCACATAGGACAAGCCCAATCATATTTGCTATTACTGTTTGTGGCATGGGGCAAGTAAGTCTGCTCCGTTTCTCCAGACCCCTATTTCTTCCTCTTCTCTGTCCATGTAGAAAAAACAAAGACAATGTAGGTTTTACTAAAAAGCAACTGGATCAAAGTCCAATTTCCTCCTCCATTAAATTGTAAATATCTTGAAGGCTGGGACCAGAATCTTGCTTTCGTATTCCACCCCCAGCCCCCGACCCTGATCCCCTGCATTGCCTAACAGTGCCTTATACGTGGTAGGCATCAATAAATATGTATTGACTTGAATTACCTCTACATTTAACTTTGTGACAAGGGAGTAAACGAGTGAGACAGTTTTTGTGGGGGCGTTAGGTGAGTCTGGGAGCCTGAGTGAGAGTAGGTGTGTTTATTAGTGATTTAGTGAGGGGAAGGGGGATGACTGCACATGGATATAAACATTTCTGTAATTACTGAGACTGCTTTAACTGACCCAAGACTTCACAGGAACATAAATCTCTGCCTAGCAGACAGAAATGCTGTTATTTGAAAAAAAAAAAAAAAGAAAGAAACTTATTCAACCCTCAAATGAATCAAATTTTGAAACTGATCTTCCAAAGATAAGTTTGTGTGAGGAGAAAATGAGATGCATGTTTTCCATCTTTGCCCTTTTTTGTCTTTGTTTATCAAAAATATCACCTAGAAGAGAACTTTTTTGCACTTCAGAAAACAACTAAAATCAACCCCTGCTTTTCTGTGGGGGCTCCACTCATCCCCTCTGTGAATAACACTAAGTACAGATAAAGCCCTTTGAGACAAGCAAGGATATCCAAGACTCTACTTCAGAAACTTAAAATTAAAAACAAATCTGAACAGTGGATATTAATTGTTTTATATATATACATAAATTTTTTTTTTTTTTAGATAAAGGAAAGAAAAAATAAAAACACCAAGTGTTTTGCCTGGCTTGTGCATTTGTGATGACTTCACTTCAAGAAAATTCTAGGGGAGAAAACTCACCTCTCTTCTACCTCTAGGAAATTCCCTTTTCATGGGAATGAAAATCTCAACTTCCATGCTCTCAGATCTGGGGACCCATGGTGTGGGGAAGTGGGTCTGTCACCCCACCTTGAAGCTGCAAGCCCTAAGGCAGTCCAGTGCTTTTTTTCTAACCAGATCATATTTTTCGATCTGAACAATTTTATGGTGGGGGCTTAAGCAACTTCCTACATTCCTGTTGTTGCTTTTAATTTCTTCTACTTGGACTGAAACCCCTACAGGGAAGCTGTAAAGAAAATAGAATAAATAAAGGAGGAAGAAAATGTTTCTCTTCTCTTTCCTCCCTAAACCCCCCTCATAAACATCCCACCCCAGGTCACAAAATGTATGGCGAGCGTTAAGCCTTGGCAGTATTTTGACACGGTGCACAGTCCTTTTCTCCTCCCTTTTCCTTTGAGGTTCATCTTGCAGCCCAGGGCTCTGTTCCCCTGCCAACTTGGTGGGAGTGTTTAGTGACTGGAAGGCTGTGGCCTGCTCTCCCCAGAACTTCACACTTCATTTTTCCATATCCCTAGGAGCAGCAGCAAATATTTCACCAGCCTGGTTTGCCGGCTACTGCCATAAATCAGACGTAGGCCTCAAAAAAATATCCAGGCCTGTCAAGGCATTAAGCTTTTATTTTCTGACTCGATCCAGTGGTAAATGAGAGCTTGTATTTTCCTTTAAAACTGTAAAGGGATTTTTAAGGATTGTCGCTGGATGGCTGCCAGCTACGAAAGATACGATACAGAGTGTAACTGGTTAGGAGAGATTTGAAAAAGTCTTAAGTATGAAAAATGTCTTTTCTTAAAGGTTTTTCAATGAAATGGGAAACAGGGCTTAAATTTCATAAAGACTTTTAAAAAAAAAAAAGACCCAAACTATTCATGAGAAAAGCATTAGGAAATGGAAGAGTCGTGCTCTTTGAGAAATATGAGTTATACTTGTTCTGCGTGCTGTCTGCCACTGGCCCCCTTTCTTCCTCTCTCTTTCTCAGTGTACATAGATACTTGGGCCGGTTCATTAGTCAGTTCCTGCCATCATTACTGACGATATGACAGCAAGAACAAACAGACTGGACAGTTTTATGTGCTGTATATTAATTGCTTCATAATTTAGGCCTGCAAACAGGACAGTGAGGCAAGTCTACCTGGAAAACCCCCTGCTTAAAATTCTAAGCAAGCTTGCAAGGTGCAAATCATGCCTATGAGATCACTTCTGAATATTTCCCCTGGATGAGTAATCAAATCTTAAACTCCAAATGCTGAAAGCCAAAGCCTTCTTGCAGTTAGAAGAGAGATGGAGTTAAAATAGGTAGGTATTGCACCAAAACACCATGTCCAGGAAATCTGGAAAGAGGTGCAAGAAACCAGGCTAAGATCAGGTAGTAGGTGTAGAAAAACAGTCTACTTAGATTTTGTGATGTGTCATGTTTCATTAAGGTACACATTTAATTTCAGTAAAATATAATTAAGTGAGAGTAAATATAATCTTTCCTCTGCCCAGTCCAGGTTGTTGCATACACTTGCAGCCTGGGGTCACAAGGAGGTGTGGGAAGTGGGGGACGAAATAACTCAGGAAATAGTGAACCTCTATTTACAAATGTTTCAAGGTAGCATTTAAATCAGTATGAGACCAATCAAGACAGTAGCAGTGCCATTTAGGCAAGGTGATCTGATTCTGCACTCAGGAGAGCTGGGGATGAGGTAAGTCGGAGTGATGGGAACACAACACCAATGGGATGTGGGAAGCGGAGATCAAAAATGAGGAGAAAGGAATATCATTATAAGGAGGGTAGGGGGAGGAATAGACTGCCACAGTGGACTTTGCAAGGACGCCATAGACCATCCACCCTATTGGTGAAGTTATTTATGCAAACCTCTCACACTCCAACCTCAAGATGATTATTTGTGTTAAACCTTGGGTGTTCTCAAGGCGGGGCGTTGTTTTCCTGTGTGTTGCTCTTTCTTCTTGAAGGAGTTCAGAAGAACCTGAAACCAGACTTTCTGGCCTAACATAGTTTGAGCAATGGTTTGAATGTTGGTATAATCCCAGAATGGATCCTCTTCTGAAGTCCTTTCCAGCTGATCTCTTTCCACCACTCCCAATCTTTCAGTGGCACATGGAGCTGAGCTATGGGTGTCTGAAGCCTCTCCAGGAGCACACCTCACCTCCAGCTTCACACTCAGTGATCTATCACACCCTTCCAATAGCTCTTTAACTTGCCAAGCTTCCTCTTGCCTCCGGTCTTTTCCTTCGTCCTGCGACATTACCCCCCAAAGTCTGCAAACGGTGGTCCATGGACAAAATCTAGCCTGCCACCTGTTTTTGTATGGTCCACAAGCTAAGAATTGTGTTTTTTTAATATAAAATCGAAAGAAGAATACTTTGTGACATGAAAACATTATAGGAAATTTAAATTTCAGTGCCCATAAGTTTTATTGGAACCCAGCCATGCTCACTTGTTTACATATTGCCTCTGGCTGCTTTCACAGTATAACAGCACAGTAGAGTAGTTGTAACAGAGATCATAGGACCTACAAATATTAATTATCTGGCTATTTACAGAAAGTTTGCCAACACCCTGTTGTCCCTCCCCTGATCAACCACATCACATTGAGCCTGACTGACCTCTCTTCTTCCTTGACATCACCTTTCAGACTCACTCCCAGGCTAGCTGCTCCTGCCTTGCACACACTACACTTCATGCATAGTGAATATTTTGTACACTGAACTCATTTCAAAATGGTTTGCATTCAAACTACAAACTGACAACACTACTGGATGAAAACATAGTAAAAGTCATCAATCAATCATAAAAAATACCCTAATTGAAATCTGGAATCATAAATCTAGAAATGTTCATAGGGGTTATCCATAAGGAGTAGTATTATGGGTGAGTTTAACATACTTTTGATTATCAATATTTTATAAATTTTCATAATGTGTATTTTCTAGATTTTCTCTATAATGTACATGTTCTGAATTTTCTATAATGTACATTCATAATGTATAAATATTATATAAATATTATTTTTAATGGAACTTTTACAAAAATGTGTATTGAGCACCTTTTTCATGCAAGGCACTGAGCTAAGCACCATGGAAGGCACACACATTTTGCCTCTTTGGGTTGAGTATTCAAGAAAACAACTATTATTTGCCGAGGAAATGTGTTTAGGTATTATTAGATAATATATATATGTGTCTATTCGTATGAGCCCCTAGTTTATTCCTTCTTCCCAGGGTTATCCACTTACTTACTGTAAGTCCTTGAATATGTCTATATCATTTTTAAAAATGGAGTATACATGTTTTACTTTACATTGAAGGTATTCTGCTATAATATCATCCTTTTACTTTTACACTCTTTAAAATAGTTTGTTAATTTCCCAAAAACGTTTTGGGGGATCTTCTGTGAGGTCAATTCCCGGGTATGTTGTGGGTTTAGTTGTCATTGTGAGTGGTATTTCATGTTCTATCATCATTTCTCAATGGTAACTGCTGGTGGGTAATGAATCTTGAACCATGCAATCTTGCTGGGGAAGGGAAAATATAAATAAGACAATGAAGGAGCCTCTTATTGATCTGTGTTGCAAACTCTGGAGCTGGGTCTGCACCTGTGGTCTAAGAGGCTGGGGTAGGGTGTGGCAGGGTGAGAGTGGGGGTGGGGGGCATCTCCATCTGTCACTGATGGTGTGTTCCACGCTTTTCATAACTGAGACTTCTGCAGGCCTGCTACGTGTGCACCTGGCATGTCATGACACCACACCACTGCCCCACTGACTATCCAGCACACAGGTACTGCCCACGAAGTAAGCTATCATTTCCTTAAAAATCCCTAAACTTCCTCATATCTTTCTACAGAGTCTCACTGAGGCTCTAAGTCCATAAGCTCTCCTGTAAATATATTGGCAGGAAGCAGCCCTGGCTCTGTCCTCTCTCTCCTTAAGTGGCATTTGTGCCCTCCAAGCTATCCTGGTAGGTTTAAGATGGCCTCCAGGATCTGGCAGATGGTATTGGATGGAATTCATTATTCTAGGGCACACCTATTGGTTCAATAGCATCTGAAGAACTGTGGAATGAACTGAGCATCAAAGGTTTCAGGTCTTGGCTGGTCCCTCTTATCACCACCACCATCATCTCCGCTAAGTCATTCCATTGTTATCATAACTTCTTAGCTCCCCAGTGATTTACTAAGTATGCCATTTTGGCAGGTATAAAATGAGATCGACAATATATACTCTTTGTCCACATCCATGGAGTATTGGGAATAAGTTTTTGAGAGCCTTGTCAAAAGACTTTAGGTAGTCAAATCCCCCTTAGCTAATGTTTGTGCAGGAATAAGAAATGCTAACTCTTACTAGCTAGCTAGGTTCAACTTTTTCCCCACTGACTCGCCTTCTAAATGCAGTGAGTCATCCAGTACCTTCAGTAACTAGAGCAGTGGCTCTTGATCACCTGGGAGCTTAGAGCACATAACTACACCCGGACCCCACCCCAGAGAAACTGAATCAGAATTTCCCTATCTGCTGTGCCAAGAGTGTCATGTTCTGCTCTCTGAGACCAAGCAGAACACTTGGGTGGGGGGTGAAGGAGCGGGGTGGAGAACCTGTCCTCTAACCCCACCTTTCTCTAACCACATCTAAGTGAAAAACCACAAAACCAAGTAAACAGGCAACTGAGGGTTGATACAGTGATTGAAAGGGGGCGGGGGTGTGGGATGACGAGGATGGATGAGGACAAGAGACCACATCTCATTAACAGAGTCTTTCTCAAATTCAGACCTCACCCTCCATGGTGGAAGGGATCTTCGGGTGCCAGGGTCAAGGAGCTGACACTGCCCTGGGAAGGACTGTACCCTGCCAGTGTCCAGGCTGGAGGGGCTGAACTCAGCTAACTAGAGGCCTCACCACCCTTTCCTCCCTGCAGCATCCAGGCGGCCCTCCCGCCCCTCCCTGGTGGCCCCCCTCCAAGGCTTGCACATGCACTTCATTATCACCACTGTTGCCTGTGCTTCTTGGGTGTTCCGCCCATCTCTGGTCTCTGCCCCGAGTGAGGGGATTAACTTCCTGCAATGCCACAGCTGCAGCAGGCTGTTTCTGCAACGGGCAGCAAGGGGGCCATATGGCCCAGGAGGATGTGTATCCAACAACTAAGGGTGCTGAATAGTCATTCTGGGGGAACTTGAGGTGGGAGAGTTTGCTCTCTGGGGCATTTCTGAGAAAGGGGGAAATTGGCACTTGGAGGCCTTGTCTGACACCTTTACCACAGTTACCAAAAGACAGAAAGAACATTGCTTCCATCTCCATTATCCTCCTGAAGTGACTTCTCTTTCCCCATGCTGTTCCTCTTTGCTCCCTCCCCATAATAAGAAATGCCTTTTATTGAATGCTGGCCATGTACCAAGTGCATTCCACGTGCTCTCTTCTGTAATATTCTGTTTGTAAATGAAGAAACTGGGGCCGAGGGAAATGAGACTCAGCTTGTCAGTATAAGTCAGAGGTGGTGCTCAAAGGGCCTGACCATCATTAACCAAATCCATCAGAACTCAGAGCCACATGGGAAATTCTGATGGGAGCAGCATAAGCTAGAGTTGGGAGCACCCACAGGCTCCCAATAAGGGAGCTTTGGACCAGGCTTTGGATCAAATAGTTACTTAGCTCTTCAGCCTCCAACTTCATCTGTAAAAGAGGACAACAGCACCTACTTCATAGGGTTGTTTGAGGAAATAACACAGGAGGGACATTTAAGACCAAGTCACGTGTAGCATAGGAGCTTCATAAAGTAGCCATTTTATTATTAATCTCATTGTTAGTTTTAGAAATATAACTGCTAAACATTTACTCACTCATTCAGTAAATATTGATAGAGGGCCCTGTACCCATCACTAAGGTACATCTGTGAACCAAAACTCATGTGCTACTATCAGTTGATGGGTTCATTCTCGCCCCAGTTGGAAAGCCCACTGTGGAAAGCAGGTCACCATTGGAAGGTTGCCTGGAAATTGTGGGATTGTCAGAGGACAAGGACGAGTGTTTTGAGTTGAAGTGGCCACCTCTCTTCAAGCGTCCTTGAATACTGGAACCAAGGCTCAGGAAGATCTGTCCCATGAACAGGAGGGTTGTGGGGAGGAGAAGAGACCAATCTTTATTAAGCACCTTCAGGTAAGATTCCTGAAACTCATGATACAGAAAATACTTGTAGGAGGCACTTGAGATGCTCTCAGAGGCCATGAAGTCAAAGCATTCAATAGCACAGACTGACACGTAAGAGAAGATACAGTCCTGTGCTGAAGAACTACAGGTCTGGAGTCAAATTTCTTTGCTTCCCATTGTCTACACCCCTAACTAGCTGTGTGCTCTGAGCAAGTGGTTTATTCTCTCAGACTTGATGTCTTCAGCTAGAAAACAAATGGAAATGATAGGAGCACAGGTCTCAGAAGATCTGGAGGTGTCAATGGGAGGATATGTAAAAAGGGACTCAACAAATTTTACCCATTACTATGATCTGTCAGTCTTTCTTACTACTCCAAGAAGAAAGTCTGGGTGTGCTGGTGAGTCCAACACTTTCTAATCTTCCCTTTAACAGGAAAGGAGCAATCCTCAGGCCCACAGCCTTCTACAGGTAAGGTAACCTCGATAGGACTTCACGACAATGCTTTATTTTCATGGTGTGCGGGGGGAGAGAGGATGATTGTCTTCTAATTATGGCAAGTGATATTGTTTTTCTTCTGATAATGATAGAAAGCTTCCTTTTAAAATAAACATTTCAATAAAAACAAATCAACTTCAATACAAATGTTAAAGAAATAATAGAGCAAGTGGATACGGCAAACATCTTAACCGTGGCATCGAAATGACTGAAGTTTGGAAACAATGACAGAACAGCCCCCATGCCACTGCTTTTGGCCTCCAGTTAGAGAGGAGAGGCTCCAAAAGCCATGCTTTGAGCCTCATTCTAACTATCTCTAACATCACTGTCCTTTCCTAATAGGTCCCATCAACAGAAATATGCCTTTGCTTCCAAGCCACTCCAAAGAGACCACTGCACTTCAGCAATTTCCTCCTTCGTGTACCAGTGCTGTACATTTCACCCCCTGCACTCCAGGCTGAGGGATATGGCCCAGTCCCCTGACAGGATCAAGTTGTTTCTTGAGTCTTCTTAGAAACACAGCTATACCCTGTTTCTAGGTGTGGTCTACTTTTGCACATAGCTAACCCCACTCACAGGGTATCAATTCCAACTACTTCCTTCCTCAGGCAGCAAATTTTGGCACCTTTTCGTACCCACTCATGTTCCAACCACACACCCGAGATGAATGAGCATCTCATCAAGCTGGGGAGGCCAGAGCCACTGAAGGATTCTGTTTCTATTGTGGCTCTCATTACTGTTTCTTACACTAGAGTGCATGTCACACTGGGAATGCATTGCTGGATTAAAGAGTATTCTTTCACACAGCCATAATTATGGGTCCTAAAAGTCAGTGAACTAGGGAGTCCAGGGGATATGGATGAGAATAAAAGATGAGAATCATAGAATTTAGATGTACAAATTCCCTAAAACTACACAGTCCCACTCTTCTGCTTTACCCATGAGGGGAATGAAGCTGGGAGAGGTTAGTTGACCTGCCCAAGGTCACATGCATCCCAGTCAGAAAACTACCATGTTCCCCTTTGGGCTTCTGAACCCAATTTGACCCTGGACCTCACTAAAAATTCTCTCCATGTCTTCTTTCTTCAATGGATAATTTAAAATAGAAATAATAATAAATATAACACTTTGTAGTATATGTGTAGCACCTTTCTTCCAATAAATGGCGTTCTTTCAGCTTGCCCACCCATGCTGCAAAGAACGAAAGTGTTTCCACTATGGACTCTGGTGTTGGTTATTGACTGGAGCCCAACTTCTAGCCCACACACATACCACTATCAAAGATATAGCTCAGAGTACAGGCCCATGTCTGTTATTATTAGCTACTCAAGGGGTATTGTTTAAAAACAAAAGACCTTCCCCAACATAATACACATTAAGAATATGTTTAGAAAGCTTAAATCTTAACTCTTTTAAAAATTAACTATTTTTGTTTTAATTGGATAGTTATTTGATTCTCCATGGAAGAACAGGCTCTTTTGTGTTGTTAGTAATAGGTTGTACTAATACTGATAGTATTAGTAGAATAGTGGCAGCAGTAATAGTAACGAGCATCATTTATTAAATGTCTACATGGAAGGCATTTATATCCAGTCTTTTATTTAATCCTCACAAAAATCTTCATGATATGTGTTTTTTCACCTTACTGAGGAAATAAATGAAAGTTCAGAGACATAATTTGCCCAATACGCAAAAAAGTGAGGTCTTACCTTTTTGACAATAGAGTAGACATGATTTTAAGAAAATCCCTCACCATACTAGGTAAAATATTAAAAAAAATTTAAATGTATGACAGATCTAGCTAGAAAGTAATTCCTTGGGCCCCATGAATGATCAGAATGCCCAAATTCAGAGTCATCGTCAAGTGATGGAGTCAGAATTTCCTGCACATGAGAGACAAAATCTGAAGCCCAAGGTGAGTGAAATATCAGAATGGAGACCCACAAATAAGCTAATATCATGGAAAGGTAGCACTCCATTGAGGGAGCTAAAAACACAGCTATCCCACAGAACAAGATGGAGATACATGACTGGCTTGGTCTTGACTCTGAGGAGAAAAAAAAAAAACAAAAAAAAACAAAGAAAGAAAAAGAAAAAGTTCCTCCTCCCTATTTCTAATTACAGATGTGTAGATTTATGACTTTGGGCCTGAATATACACAACAAATGTGGCTAAAATAAAACTCTACAAAGTTAAATTGATTCCAAGTTGGTGATACCTTCAAGCACCTGGTGATACGCTCTGAAGAAAATACTTTTAAATGGAGCCTCAAAGAATTACTACGTATTATTAAGTTACAAAGAAAATGAGCTCTGTAGAAAAAAAAATCAGTAATAAAAAGTAAATAAACAACCCTGAGTGAAAGTCAGCAGAAACAATAAACTCTACAATCAGACCTTCAAAGACCACAGATACTGGAATTATTCAAATATAGAATATACAATTAGTATGTTTAACAGGTTTATAAATATGAGAGGAGATTGAAACTATGTCAAAGGTAAAAGAGACTATCATAATTAGCCACATTTGGAAAGTACCAAACAGAAATTTAGAAATTAAAAATGTAATAAATGAAATAATTTCAATAAATAGGGTAAACATTAAAATCAATGAGCTGTAATACTGAAGAGATTACACAGAATCTAGTAGTAAAAAAGCAATGAGAAATGTGAAAAATGGTGAGAAAATATAAAGAATAGTGTAAGAATGTTTTATAGGAAGCAATAAAGACAATGGGGAGAAGCAATATTAAAAGAGATAATAGCTAAGAATTCTCCAGAGTTAATGAAAGACACCAGTGCACAAACTGGGAAAACCTAGAGAATCCTGAAGAAATCCCTGCCTCGTATACCACAGTGAAGCTGCAGAACAACAAAGACAAAGAGACCTTAAACACAATCAGAGAGAACAGGTAGATTGTCTGGAAAAGAATGATAAGGTCATAGCTGAGTTCTCAAGACCAGCAGGGAAAATTGAATGAATTCAGATCAACCAACTAATGTCAAATAACTATCTAGAATTCTGAACAAAGAAAGCTATCTTTCCTTAAAAAAAAAAAAAAAAAAAAAAAAGAGGGGTGGTCAAAGAAACACAATTTCAAACTATCACAAATTGAGAGACTTTATTATCAGAATATTGTCATCGTAGAAACATCTAAAGGACATTCATTTTAGAAAGAAATCATCCCAGAAGGTAGATCTGCATTGCAAGTGAGTCAATGACAAAGATAAAAGTAAACCTGTGGATAAATCTAAACAAACACTTATATGTATCCAACAACAATGTCTAATTTATGAATCTTTAAAAATCAAGAGATAATTAAAATCTGGACAACTTCATGTAAAATTTAGAGATGAATAATTAGATTTCAAGAGTTCTTTGTTTCTTGTATTGTTCAGAAAAAGCTTAATTAGCTTTCAATTAAATTATGTTAAAGTTGCATATTAAAATTTTTAGGGTGGAATAGAGGGGAAAAATGGAATTCAGAGTTGAGTGAATAAAACCAATCAATCCAAAACAAGGAAGCACAGGAGAAAAAAGAAAAAAAATATAGAAAAAAAGGTAAATATTACTATAAAGTACAAAATAAGATGGTAGAAATGAATCTAAACAGTTTGGCTATTACAAATGATATAAATGGGCTAAACTCTCCACTTAAAAGACAATGACAATCAGACAAGCACCTGACCTGGAGGGAGTTGTTAGTCCAAGTTGAGAAGTGGGAAAAAGGTTCAAAAGGTAACCCAAGCAGCACCAAGTCACATAGTGCTTTCAAAGTTTAGCTGAGGCCTTTGACTTCAAAGCTGTGCTATTAAAGCATGGAGCAGGAGATTGTTGCTTTTCATTATAAGACTTCTTATTATTGTTTGAATGAACTTTCATTTAGCATATTGGTGAATTACAAGGACAAAATATTTAAAGTTAACAAAAAAGAAAAAATAGAGAACAATTCTTTGGTTTGAATATATATATTTTTATATATGCACACACACACACACATACTGTTATGCATTGTTTAACAATGTGGATATGTTCTAAGAATCATTCGGTGATTTCTTCATTGTGTGAACATCATAGAGTGTACTTACACAAGCCTAGATAGACTAGCCTACTACACATCTAAGCTATATGGCATAGCCTATTGCTCCAAGGCTACAGACATATATGGCATGTTATTGTATTAAATACTATAGGAAATTATAACATAAAGGTAAGTATTTGTGTATCTAAACATAGAAAAGATAATGTGTTGCACTATGATGTTATCATGGCTAGGATCTCACTAGGTAATAGAAAATCTCTAGCTCCATTGTAACCTTAGGGGACCACTGTTGTATATGCAGTTGTTCATTGACTAAAACATCATTTTGCAGTGCATGACTTTGTGTGTGTGTGTGTATATACATACATATGTATGTATACATATATATGAGATAGTTTTCTTTATATGTTTATATATTGTTTGAATTTGGGACAATAAGTAAGTTTACTTTTTTACAATTAACAACAACAAAAAAAATCAGGCTGTGGTGACTCACGCCTATAATCTCAACACTGGTGAGAGGATTGCTTGAGGCCAGGAGTTCAAAACCATCCTGGGCAACATAGCAAAACCTATTGGTGTGGTGGTGCATGCCCATAATCTCAGCTTCTTAGGAGGCTGAGGCGGGAGGATCACTTGAGCTGAAGAGTTTAAGTCTGCAGTGAGCTATAATCACACCAATGAACTGCAGCCTAAGACACAGAGTGAGACCCTGTCTTAAAAAAAAAAAATCTTAAAAATAGGCAATGGGATACTGTAGATTTTTTAGTCAGGAAGGGCTTAAGAATAAAATATTATGTGGGAAGTAGAGAACAAGATGGATTTAGAGATCAAGAGACAAAAACTGGAACCAGAGAAACAAATCAAAACAACTAAAATAATTGTCTGGGACAGTGTCATAAATGCAAGATAGAAGGAATGGATAAATCTAAAAGAAGCAACAGAACTTATTCACTATTCTTGTTCTTGCAGGTCAGTGATAGGAAGAGCAATTGAGTGAAACTGAAGGAAGAGGCAAAAATGACTTAATGATGATAACGATGCCTGCTCTACTCTGCTCCTGCAGAAGACTCACTTACTGGACATTCTGGAGCGTTCATACAGAGTAGTGAACCCCTCCCCGATATCTTCCCTTGTTAGGCATAACAGAGGATGAAGCACCATCATGGTCTTGAGAGCCTCCTAAAACACAAGTCAATTTGATTAGAATGAAAAAAAAAAATCCTCATTTGCATGTTCTCCAAGGACCCTCCTTAATTCCAGTCCACAACATTAGAGGCTCTGGACATTCAGACAAATTGTTGGAAGGGATGGAGAAGTACCCCAGCCATGCCATGGGTTCTCGAATAGGTCTGCCAAGTGCACCCTCTGTGCCCTAGACCAGGAACTTCCTGGAGTCACATCGTCCAGGGTTAGATACAAGATCTTAAGCCACCAAAAGGCAAGGAATCAGTTACCTGGAAATGGAGGCAACTTTATCATCATTTTCACAGCCTCTAGAATGGTATCCAAACTGGCCATTCCCTAGGCCTTCTAGAGCTCCACTTGTGTGGCCTACATAAGTCACTTAGCCTCTCTGAGATTTGGTTTCCTCATCTGTAAAATGGGAATGTCAGTAACAGACTTCTAAAGGTTTGTTGGGAGGCTTAAATGGGATGATAATATAGAAATTACCTGGCACAGTGATTGGCCAATCTAATAATTTAATACTTATTTTTAAAAATTAATTTTGTAAAAAGTGAAGATAAAGAAAACCCTTCTATTTCTGTAGAAATGCTAGTGGAAATGTAAAGGAAAGAAGAAAGAAAAAAATAAAGGAGAAGTAATCAATAGGACTGAAGAGAGGGGATGAAAGAAATGGAATCTTCATGAATTAGAATGTTAAAGCCTGGCCTATTATGGAAATTACTTTATCAGTGATCAAAATAAAGATGTCAGAAAGGAAAGACTTGTCTCTGCAGTGAAGCTGTAAGATCTTGAGGGCAAGAAACTTGCTCCCTTGTGCTCACAGCATTGAGCATAGGTCAAACATTTTAGTTCTAAAAACCAAATATTTGCTGCATAAACAATGAATAATGAATATGTGCTGCATAAATCATTGAAGGGTGGATGAACAAGTGGGAGAAAGGGAAAAGGAGAAAGAAAAAGAGATGGGAGAGAAAGGGAAGGAAAGAGAGAGAACAAGCCATAATGTGAGGCAGGTACTGTCTCCTGGAACTGGGAAAGCAGCTCCTCCATACGGAGGAGGCCGCCACTGGGGCGTCTTCCACCCATTTGGTCTCTTCTCAAGCAAGACGGGATTCTGAACCTTGAGGCCACCTGCATATTATCAACCAGAATCCTTTACCAGTCAGTAGCCAGCACTGTTCTTGAGCTTCTTCTGTGTTCTTCATAGCATTTCCCAAGGTCTGAGCTCTGAGAAACAACCAGAGAGCTAGAAGTGTGCCTAAAGAAATGCGGCCTTCACTGGCTCTGCTGGTTACAGGTACTCAGACACGACCAGCCCTGAAGCTTTTGTGCCTACGCTGCTCCAGACTTAGCTTCCGCAGGAAGCTCGTCCGCTCCCATGGCATTAGCCGACTTCCACTCGACTCTCTCACTGGTAAGGACAGTGGTAGTTAATAACCTTGTATACGGAGTCAGGAAATGGAAAGAGTTATTTATTTTCCCTGAAGACAGTTTGTTCTTTTGATAAACTACAGTTTTATATAATTTTATTAATGCCAATAGTAAATTGTGTTTTCTCATGACTAAGCTTCTTCCTCCCACCCTCCCAACCCCCTTTAGACTTTGGCTATAAATAGGAACCTCTTTGTTCTGTCTCCTCTGGGCAATAATTACAAACATAAACTGGGGAGAAGCCCTCATGTCTTTCCACATCTCTTGGTTATTTCTCCACAAGTAGGCAGTCACACAAACAGCCTGCTCTGTTTGTGTTTTCTCTGCAGTCTCAATTCTTCCACTGAATGTTTATGCATTCCAGCATCTCCAGAACTTCAGGACCAAGATAGATGGTATCTTAATATGCGTTTGAACATGTGCACTTAATGTGCTTGGTTAATTGGAGTAATTAGTAGTCTTTTCATTCCAAGGCCGTTGCTGAAATTAAAACGGGGCTGTTATTTCTTTTAATGGACTAACTGAAGAATTATTATTTTGCAAATGAATCAAGACTGAAGGATGCGAAGTTCTGTGCTCCAAAAGAGGAGGAAGGGACTGGAATTCTAAGGATCTGAACATCTTTGGGGAAAGTTCCCAGCCTCATTTACTCCCTCCAGATATCACAATACCCAGGGTGATATAATTTATTACCCAACCCAGGACACTTTTGAGAATGAAATGGGGCCTATTTACTGATTTCATAGGGATAACAGTCCTAAACAGAGTGTTCCAGCAAACCAGAGTATGAGCACTCTACCAACACTTCACGTGGGTATAGCTGTATACACAGGGGACTAGCCATTTGATACCATCTGTTTCTCACACACACACGAGGGAAGAATCATTCCCATTTAACAGACAATGTAACTGGGGCTGAATATAGCTCAGCGACTTGCCCCAGGCCCACCAGGAAGTGGATAAAGCCATGCTCAACCCAGCACTTCTTCAGAGCCTTATTCTTTGTCTGCCACACTGACCCACGCTGACTCCTTCTGGTCAGCCAGGAATGGCACAGGGGTGGGCTGGTAACATGTGAGCATGTGCAGCTGAACTGGAAGGTGTCCAGGAGCTGAAGTAGCAGAGGGCAGAGCTGCATTTCAAGAGGAGGCAGCAGGGCATCCCCGCCAGGAAGGCTCACAGGCAGCCAGGTGGGTTGCCAAAAGAGGCTGCTCCCTTGGTGTTCTGGACCAACTTCTGTCCCTTAGGTGTGGAAGTGTCTCAAATGAGCTCTAGGGGTCCTGTGTGGCCAAAGGAGCTTAATTGCAAAGGCACCAGCTGTTGTGACAGAATTTTTGAGAAGATAACTTTCAACAAGTTCCTGGACTGAGAGGGCTGGCCGTAAAGTGGGCGTGGTCTATGGGCTGTCATCGTTACCCTCTTCTGTGACGTATCCAAAGGGCATTGTTGATGCTCTCATTTCCACCAGTTGCTTCTCCCTACCTTCCACCAATCCTGCCCTCTCATCTTCCCTCCTTGGTGAAGGCATGTGTACTGTGCTCTGCTTAACTAATTTCCCTCGGATATTCGCATTTCTATCTTTACAATTTGGCATCCCAGTGAGGTTTCCCTTTGTATATTTTCCGGTTCCTGTATTCCCATTATTCAGGTATCATCACTCAATAACCATTCGACAGCAGTAATGCTTTTCACATGGAAAGAATTGGGTTTTTATTGATGGCAAATGTTGTGATGAACTTTCATGCCCGCTTGGAGCCGGAGCGGCTTTTTTCTAGGATGAACCACAATGAGAAGTGGTTCCAAGAAATGTCTTTGGAGCGTGGACTGAGATGTACTTTTAGGAACAGGTTCCGTGGCCAGAGTGGGGCGAGAGGGGCCTTCCCATTGTCAAAATCTCATCAATCAAAATGTATAATAGCAACATTATTAATAACCCTATAGTTGCATTGCACTTGGTACTCTTCCAAGCACTTCCCTAGAATCCTAAAATGAAGGCAGGGCAGATATTATATCCATGTTACAGGTTAAACAACATTGTAACAGGACCTAACTAACACCATGAGTGAGAAGTCATTTGATCAATGGGTAAGTGTCTCATGAGAAAGAGACTTTTAGCAGGCCTGAAAGCTGTCTTTGGGGGTCATAGATGCTCTCTGTAGGAGTCCTTCCAAGGCTAAACTCTTATCAAGATCCCTTTTGTCCAGTCCAAATATAAAAGCATGGCCACTATGTCCAGGCATGGTGCTCCACCTGCAATGAAATTAAGCATCCTGACACCTAATCCAGATACAGTGGGGAACCAGGAATTATTTCACAACATATGCCATTGGCACATGGTATGGCAAACAGAATGTGACTGCCATGTATCGACTTCCCAGGCTAGGCTGGAAACACTATGGACAAAATACACAGGGCATTCTGCACTGGATCTAACAAAAGAATGGCAAATGCTGTGTGATGGAGGTGGTGATGCTAATGAATCACATCTGCATTACCAAATAGGCTAGTTTGGGTCCTAGGCCATCCCTGTACTCCTCAGAAGCCAGTCTTGGCACTCGCCTTGGGGAAAAAGAGAATTAAGCAATTAGACAGGAACTTGCAAACCAGCTAGGGCTACCACCATCACCATTTTGTTAATATGGAAGATAAAGCTTCAAGACTGAAGAGACTTGCCCAAATAGCAGGATTAGCCAGGGCAGAGTGGCGCTAAGAATGCAGGCCCCTGGCAGAGAATGCCACCCAGCCTCCCACGTTGAGTCAGGAGGTTTTCTAACTCATCATGACGTCTCTTCTTCATCCTTAACCCGGAATTAGCCTTATTGGTGGTCTGCAGCTAGTACTTAGGGACTCAGCAGTCTGAGTTAAGATGAGGATGCCTTTCCTACATATTTGGCTTCTCCATGCTCCTCCCATCCTCACTACTATTGCATAGTGCAGCACGTATCCATGCCCTTCATTGTGAGGAAGCACCTGCCCTTAGGGCAAAGCTCCCTGAACAGCAGGTTGTGCAAGGAGCACTGGGAGATTGGTATGAACCCACAGGATGTTGTAACTCAATAGGGGAATGCGTGATCCACATGCACCTGGCGCACCCCAGCTGGCTCCCCATGGCCTGTGTCCTGATAGCTCAGTCTCAGGCTCATCCTAGTTCCAAACACACCAGATTACCCAGGAGTGTGCCTAGAGGAAAGGTGCTTTTTTTTTCTAAGCCACCTGCTTCCATTACCCATGGATGTCCTTCCCCAGGTCCATAGCCTCAGGACTTCTATCAGGAATTGGTTCAGAATGTAATACTCGGACTCTCTGGAGCTCAGATCTTTTGTCATTTCAAACCTAACCCTCCCTGGCTCGTGTTTCAAGGGATGTTTTTCCTGTCCTGTCTGGTTTTCCTGTCTGCTTTTTGCATTTTGGTTGGCTTATGAAACGTCCTGTTTCATTCTAAACCAACACGCTGCTCCTATATCAATTCAATTTCATTCAAAGAATATTGAATAGAGGCTACACTTAGACCATCATTAGCTTCTATCCATCCTAAGATTGTAGAAAATTCCATCCAATGGATCTACAGCTAACTGCCCATGCTGCATGCAGGCTTCTTAATTTATATTTTGCTTGGCAAACAAAATAACTCAGGGGACTTTCCTCTTCCTCCTTACTTCCCCTCAGAACTCAACCATCTCGTGCTCCTACTACCACGGTTGACAAGGAAGCTGAAGCCACCAGACAGAGCAGTGGTGACCTACAGGGCCATGCTTTCATGACCATATGGCCTCTCAGCCGCGGGACTTGCCACACTGTCCCATCCAATCCTCTGTCTTTTTAGTATCTGTCACTGCCGGGTCTTCTTCACACCAGCTTGTGAGAAAAAACTGCGTATATCACTTCTCAATCCTGGTTTTAGTGACATCATATTGATAGCTTGAACTTTGCCATATTTACATCATATGAACTTTGCCATATTTACATCACAGAAATCAATAAACACCATTAAAAAGACTTTTGTTTTCTTCCTTTTTTTTCTCAGAGAGCCAGTTATTAAACATTTACCAACATATGCAAGAACGGGTTTCAAGGCCGAGGTGGGCAGATCACAAGGTCAGGACTTCAAGACCAGCCTGGCCAATATGGTGAAACCCCATTTCTACTAAAAATACAAAAAAATTAGCCAGGCGTGGTGATGCATGCCTGTAATCCCAGCTACTCGGGAGGCTGAGGCAGGAGAATTGCTTGATCCCGGGAGGCGGAGGTTGCAGTGAGCCAAGATGGTGCCACTGCACTCCAGCCTGGCGATAGAGCAAGACTCCGTCTCAAACACAACACAACAAAACAAAACAAAAAAGAACGAGTTTCATAGTGAGAAACAGCGGAGAAGCCAGCTTACCTGGTGGGCCTTGAGTGGCCCCTACAAACTCCAATCTGTTCAAGACTCATTTGCCATGTTGTCCCCTCCAGCCAGGGCAATCCCCCCAGCCTGAGCTACTTCCCAGACCAGACCACAAGAAGCAAGGCCATGCTCACCGAGGATTCCACTTGTGGACTAGACTTCTGTCCTGCTCTGGCCTCAAAAGCAATAGCCAGGGCCCCATGAGGAAACTGCCATCAGAAGCACAGGTGTGCCTGGCGAGGACACAGGAGGACCACGGCTCCATGTCGATGAGAATGGCAGCTAAGTCTGAAGCTTTCTATGATCTAGATTCCTGGTTGCGGGAGGGAGCCTATAGGAATGGCGAGAAGAGTGAGAACTTTGCAGAGGCAGCAAGGTGAGTTTAAACTGGAAACTATGAAGTTCCTGGGTTCGGGGCTTTCACTTTTTCCCCTCAAAGTTCCAGGAGAGGACTGTTCTAACTCAAGAAAACCCAGGCCAGGTGGACTCCACTATTGTTCCGTGGGTTCCGCTGACAAAGACCCCAACTTCCCTCTCACTCAGCTTCCCATTTTAGGTGAAGGATCTCAAAGGAAGAGTGGCGGGGGGCAGGTCAGAAAGAAAGAAGGAAGAGGATGAGAAACAGAGGATGGAGGTCAACACAGCCAGAAGCAGAGGACGAAGGCATAGGAAGTAACACCTTTGCTCTGGTAACCAGAAGGAAGGAAGAGTTGGGTGGGGCTGGGGAGAGGACAAAGGCAAAGGCAAATGCCACTATGTCACACGTTTCCACCATGAAGGCTTTCTCAGCTCGAATCCACTCTGCACCCTGCAGCCAGATGAACACTGCATTCCCTGGGCCATTGACAAAAGCCTTCAGTGGCTTCCTAGGGCCCTGGTCATTGGCTTCATATCTAAAATCTCCCTTATCTGGCCCCAGTCTCCCTTTTCGAACCAGGTTCCTCTTCTCTGCCCTGGGCCTCTCCTAAAGGGGTCCTTTTCTCAGACATCCAAGCCTTTGCACTCACTGAGCTGGGTTTTCTTGAATTAGAACAGTCTTCTCCTGGAACTTTGAGGGGGAAAAGTGAAATACATGAATGAATGAATGAATGAATGAATGACTTACTCTTTATATATTAATTTGACTACAGAGGTCTATTCCAAATTAACAGACAAAAGAGACATGACAGCTAATGCAATATGGGATCCTTGATCAAATCAGAGAATTTTTGTTAAAGAGCTATGAAGAATATTCTTGAGCTAATTTGAAAATTTTAATATATTGCTATTTCGTATATTTAATATTATTTTATGTATTCGCATATTTTAATATTTAAATAATAGATAATATTAATAATAGATAATATTATTTTATTAAAGTTTCCTGGGTGTGATGTCATGTTTTGGAGATGTATCTATATAGATATATAGATAGATATAAATGAGTATTTGTGCCTAAAATGTCATGACATCTGCAACTTACTTTAAAGTGGTTGAGGGGGGAAAATAGAGAAAGAAGAGGGAGCTGCAGTGAGATGTTAATTGGTGAATAATCTAGGTAGAGTATTTATTGTAAAATACTTTCAACTTTTCTGAAAGCTTAAAAGTATTCTAAATAAAAATTTGGATTAAAGGTAATATAAAAGGCTGGGCTTGGTGACTCATGTCTGTAATCCTAGCGCTTTGGGAGGCCAGTGTGGGAGGATCACTTGAAGCTAGGAGTTTGAGATCAGCCTTGGCCACAAAGCAAGACCCTATCTCCACAAAAAATAATTTTAAATTATTTAAAATTAGCTGAGTGTTGTGGCCTATACCTATCGTCCTAGCTACCTGGGAGGCTGAGGAAAGAGGACTTGAACCCAGGAGTTGGAGGCTGCAGTGAGCTAGCATCCTGCCACTGTGCTCACTCCAGCCTGGGTAACAAAGTGAGACCATGTCTCTAAATTAATAATAATAATAAAACAAATAAAGCCTAAGAAAGCTTGTGCCCTCCATCCACTACCACCACGGCTTCCCCAGTCACCTCAGAAGAAAACCTGAAGTCCTTCACAGCCTGCTGCTGGTCCTTCACGTTTCGGCCCTGTCTCCTCCTGACTTCTCCTACCACTCCCCACTCTCGCACTACATTCCAGGCACATAAGCCTCCTGATTGGTTCTTGAGCCAAGTGTGGGCATTATACCCGGGGAAAGAGACAATAAATACATAATCAGATAAAGAACATAAGATTAGTTAGTGCAAGAAGAAAAACAGAGCATGTGCCTCCCCCCAGGGCCCTCACACTCATGGTTCCTGTGGCTTGGCCCTGTTTCTCCTACAGTTATAGCTCACTGTCTCACTTTCTTCAGGTTCCCATCAAGTGTGCCCACTTCAGAAAGCTCTTTCCTAACAGCCCTATCTAAAACAGCATCACCACCCACTCCTTGCCCTTTCTTTGCTTTTTGTTTACGCAAAACACTTATCAAAACTTGACGTGACGTTGTTTATTTCATTATGAATCTACTGTTTATCTGCCTTTGTTATTGTCTCTAGTGTCTACAACAGTGGATGGGACATATTTCACATGAAATACATGAATAAATGAATGAAGGAATGACTTCTTTGTATATTAATTTGACACATATCGTACCTGACTAGGTATTGTTGGTTACCTTTTCGTGTACTGGGTATTAATCCTCCATCACACCTAGCTATGGTAAATTACTTTCGATTTAGACCAGGCGTGTTGGCTCACTGTCTGTAATCCCAGCACTTTGGGAGGCTGAGGCGGGCAGATCACTTGAGGTCAGGAGTTCGAGACATGCCTGGCCAATGTGGCGAAACCCCATCTCTAATAAAAATACAAAAATTAGCTGGGCTTGGTGGCACAGGCCTGTAATCCCAGCTACTCAGAAGGCTGAGGCATGAGACTTGCTTGATCCCGGGAGGCAGAGGTTGCAGTGAGCCGAGGTCACACCACTGCACTCCAGCCCGGATGACAGAGTGACACTCCATCTCAAAAAAAAAAAAAAAAAATTACTTTTGATTTAACAATTTTGCCTGAGAATAGTTTCAGGCATCATATACACGAGTTCTCCCTTTGGAGAGTACACGCGAGAGAATCTGCATTGAAGCCCCAGCTCTACCATTTACTGTTTGTAGAACCTTAGCTAAGCTGCTTAACCTCTTGGAACCTTCGTTACTTCACTCATAATCTCATTACCTACTCTACTTTGCAAGGCTATTGCATTAGAATGAAGTTTGTAAACTACAAAGTACAGTTTAAAAAAAAGTCTGTTATTTTATCTCTGAGAAAGACTTGGAATAAATAAGTAACTCAAGTACCATTAAAAGTATTAATTAAACTAGCAGTAGAACTAGTTATGAAAATGCAATTCTTCCTCGACTTACTCTCTAAAGCAGCACTGTCCCATAATACATTGCATGTGGCTAAAGAGCGCTAGTGTGACCAGGGAATTGCATTTTAAATTTAATTTTGTTAGTTTTATTTAGAGCAGTGCTGCCACATATGGACAGAGGCTATCTCATTGGACAGCACAGCTCTAGGTCATCATTTCTTCAAATATGTTTTGCAGAAAACTCCTTGACCCTGACTATGAAGGGATTAGGTTTTGCGAGCATCAAGAAGTCTAGTGATGGAAATATTATAGTTTAATGAAAAAAGTGTGGAATGGAATGAACACAGGAAGAGGAGAATAGAGGGTGGTGTCCTTGTCCCGTGACAATGCTGATTTTGGAATGGCAAATGAAATCCGCCTCTTTGGAATTCTATCATCCCCTCTTACTGCTCTGTGGCCTTAAAAATAATATTTAAGATCTCTGAGCCTCAGTCTCTTAACTGTAAATTAGGAATCATAACGCCTACCTCATAGGATTACTGTGAGGGTTAAATAAAAGTGGCTAATGATATAAAGTAACTAACGCAGTGCCCAACACAAAGCAAGCTCTCATCCTCTAATTCTCCTCTCCCCACACACTTTTGCTACTCTGGGAACACAGGGAGGTCAGGAACAGCATGATGACTTGTTTCTTGCCCCAGACCACTTGTTCTGGGGCTGCCTAGCTGTGAGTGGGGCATCCCTCCAGCTGCATGCAGCCTCGAAGTGGCCAGGGCTGGCACACACCCAGTCTCCCTCCCTCCATCCAGGCCTCTTGAATGCCCTGACCTCACCCAGCACTTTGCTCTGAAGATCTCTGAGGGCTTCAAAGGCTCCTCTTTGGATTCAATACAAACGATGTTCCTTCTGGGTATGTACACAGGTGGGGGGAAGGCTAGTGGGTGGGGCCCAACCACCTCCTCCTAATGAAGCCACTGCTCCCTCTTCTCGGCTCTTAGGGAGAGTTCCTTGCACTGCCATTTCCTTTGCTGTTGGTAGAAAAAAATGCAAAGTCTAGTTCATGCCCACACAGGCTTCTGGGCGAAAGCTTCCCTTGGTGTCGCCCGGGCAGTCCCACTCCAGTTAAAAAGCAGATGGTGGTGAATCCACTTCTCAGATGTGGCAGATGAAAATCTTAAGCAAACTGCTTAAAACACTTAACCTCCCTCCCAAGATTACCCAAGATAGTCTCATTTTTAATTACTCTGTCTCTAAACCTTCAAAAATGCCCCAAAGATCCAATACATCAATTTCCAAGTCTCATCTCTTAGACTGTCTGTTTTCCCTGGAAGCAGCACCAATCCGGTCAGCCAGTGGATTCTCGGTGTTCCAAAACTTGATCACCATGTGTGACCATTTAACATAATGGCTGCAAATCTTTGACACTCCCACCTTGAGAGATGGGGTCCCCTCTCCTTGAATGTGAGCAGGCTTGTGACTGCTTCGATCCATGGAGTATGGTGAAAGTGACAGACACCACGTGACCTCTGAGGCTATGTCATAAAAGGTCACACAGCTCCAGCCAAGTTGGCTGGGACATTTGTTCTCAGAGCCCAAGTTACCATAGAAGAAATCTAACTACTCTGAGATGGCTATCCTGGAGAGGCCACGGAGAGTGTCTTAGCTAAGATTGTCCTTTGACCAGCCCAGTCAGGCACCCAGCATGTGAGTGAACAAGCCTCAGAAGATTCTAGCCCCCAGCCTTTCAGGTCACCCCCTGCCTTTTGAGGTGACCAGCTGAGACCACAGATATTTAGAGTGGAGATGAGCCATTCCTAGTGTGCCTGCTCCAATTCCTGATACAGAGTCTGTGAGTGTAATAAAATGTTGTTCTCTGACACCACTGAGTTTTGGGGTGATTTGTTGTGCAGTAAAACATAACAGGGCCCTGGTATAATGTCTCATGGAACCCAGGCCTCCTGACTCTCGTCTCATCTGGAAAACTAATTTCCATCGACTGAAATGCCCTGACTCCTTGTCAATGGACCACGAAGTTCCCAGTGCTACTTGTTGATAAGAGGGAGACCAATTTGGACTTGCGTAAAACTTGTCTGGCATAGAAGTGGCAGGCAAGGGTGGAGTGGGGCACAGCCTGGAAGGAGACATATTCTTTTTTAAAAAATAATTCTGGCTGGGTGCAGTGGCTCATGCCTGCAATCCCAGAACTTGCCAAGGTGGGATGATTGCTTGAGGCTAGGAGTTAGAGACCAGCCTGGGCAACACAGTGAGACCTCATCTCTGCAAAAATGTTTAGCCAGGTGTGATGGCAAGCACTTGTAGTCCTAGCTACTCAGGAGGCTGAGGTAGGAGGATTGCTTGAACCTAGGAGGTCAAGGCTGCAGTGAGCCATGATCCTGCCACTGCACTCCACCTTGAACAACAGAGCAAGACCCTGTCCCTTAAATAGCAAGAATTCTGAACTCTGATCTTTAAAATAATTTTTTTAACTAAAATAGAAAAGAATACAAAGAGAAGAGTAAGGGCTTACTAATGTGATTTAAGTGGATGGCGATGGCTTTATTCAAAGATTTTCGTGTTAAAATTTGTTGGTGTTTTAATTGGTTTTATTTGGTTGTCTGTTTTTTAACGTTTTGCTTTGTTTTTTTAAGCTAGGATTTTCTCTTTTGGTTACCCCGTGTTCTTTGGGGTCATATAAAGTACTCTACTCAAGAACAAAGGCCAGTGTGGCTATGATGAAAATGCATTGACAGAGGGGCTTCAATGTCTATGGAACAGAAACAAGAGCCCTGGGCCAAGAGGAGGAAACGTGGATTCACCAACATGTTGAAAATCATTCTAACATCTCCAGGCCTCAGTGTGGTCATTCACAAATGGAATTCAACAATTTCTAAGGCAACTTTTCTAACATTTTGGAGATAAAAAATTTAATATTTAGTAAGCACTTACCCTGTGGCAAGCACCATGCAAGACCCTTTAAATTTTTAATTCTTTAAAAAAAAATCCTGAGCAGCCCAACTGTGCATTTGTCATATCACCAATGTGTGTATGAGAAAACGGAGGCCCAGTGAGATAGAGAGTCCCATAGTCCAGAAGTAGAGGGGCAGAATTCTAGAATCAACATTGCCATCCCCAAGAAACGCTGGCTCCCCTCTGCCTCCGCAGCGTTTCCCACACCTTGTGCCCAGAGGCTTTTGCAGTCTGGTTCTTCAGTCTCTAATCCTTCATAGTTAGAAGGGAGGGTCCTAACTGCATTCCTTTGTACTGTCATCAGCTACTTAAAGTGGCAAGAAACAATAGCCTCTTTCTCTGGAGAGTCCCAGCTCTGCTTTCCTGGAAGGGTTGCTCTTTGGACCCTGCTGGATCTCTGAGTGATGGCCAGGGCAGCCCCCAGGTGCACTGGGAAGTTCAGAGGACTCCTGCCACCTAGCACTTCCCTGCAGATCTTGAAATGTAAAGTGATGTGAGTCCCTATTTCCCCCTTACCAAAGCTCCCTCAACTGCCAGTTATTTGACATATACTCAGTCTATTACAGGACTCAAGAAAGCATGTAATGACTCCTTTCACAAAACACTAGGGACTCATCTTTTCCTGCCAAACACTCACTTTCCTTATCACCATGATGCCTCCTATCCCTGTGTCTTGACGAAGAGGTGTCTGCCTGTGCAGGGATGCCTCATGCCCAAAATCTCTTCTCCTTGTACCCCTGTTACTGATTCTGGAACCCTGAAATAATCACCAGATGTTCACTAAGTCCCACTGCAATCAGCACTGAGAGGGATCATTGAGAACCACGATATCTAAGAGAAATCATTGCAAAGTGATTAAGATCATGGGCTTCCAAGTCAGTCACAACGGGTTTCAACTATTAATACATTTAATAGTTTAAAGACAACTCTAAATTTGTTGCCTCTCCACTTATTCCTCTCTCCTTGATTCTGGGCAGGTCCCGTAACTAGCTTTGATGAAGAGAACACAGTGGAAGTGACCCTGCCCACCCCTCTTCCAAGGTAGACCTTAAAAGACTGTAGCTTCCACTATTGTGCCTCCTAGAAGCCTGTAGCATGTAAGAATTCTAACTACCATGGGAACATCATGCCGTGAGGAAGCCCAAGCTAGCCATTTGGGAGAGAGAAAGGCCATGTACAGAAGCACCAAGAAACTAGACATGTTTATGAAGCCTACTTTAACTTTCCAGCCCAACTCCAGCTGAATGCATCCAAGTGAACGGCCCCAGCTGATCCCCTGTGGAGAAGAACCGCCCTGCTAACTCCTGACTGAATCCCCGATCCACAGAATTGTGAACAATAATATGACTGTTGCTCTAAATCACATAGTTGTGGCATAATTTGTTAATCGGCAATAGATAACTGAAACAGAGTATAAGGGGACCGGAGGACCAAACTCACAGTGCAGGCTACATATACTATCACTGAGCAATTGGGTCAGAATGGCAAGGAGATCTTCATGGAGGAGGTGGGAAATGGCTTGCAGGAAGGGATGGAGTTGGATGAGTGAAAGGACAAGGTATGCAGGGAAAATTCTATAAGAGCCAACCACTCCGTAGGCCTCTGGGGAAATGCCCTGAACACTGACAGGACTTCACAATTATTTCTATTACAGCCACCTAACTGCCTCAATACCGGGGAGTCTGCCTGGGTTTGGCCCGAGGTAGATTTCACCAAAGTCCTGCTTTATCTTCACAACTCCTATGAATTTTATACTGCATTTCATAATTTAGTCATCTACATTTTAATTTAAAAAATGGTTGAAATTACTTACCAATTACATTGCTTAACTTCTCCCCACCCATCCCAATCTCTTCAGTAAAACAGACGCCTCATGAAGAAGGGTCACCATGAGACCTGGACACTGTGTGCCCCAGAACATGTGACCTCAAGGGGGTCAGACACTTGGGTTTTTCCTTTAAGGATCTACGCACAGATCTTTGGTTGCCATAACTGGCCTCTGGGTTCCCCACTCCTGTCTCAGTCCCAACTTTAAGCTACCCTTAGATTCACAAGGAACCTGACTCAGGAGAGACCACCCGCTGACCCTGCCCAAAGGCAGCTTAAAAACAACCTAGTTCTTCAGTCTCTGGACCATGCTCCTGGCCTCCTCCCACAGAGCATTTGGAAAGCAATCCGAGGCAATGTTCAGTCTTCCCTGAACATACTCGAATCCCCCTCAAACCTCTTTTTTTCTTAAACAGGCAACTCACATATGCATCTATAACCTGTGTAGATACGTTGACACTTGGAAGCAAAATAGAGGAAAGCTTTCATTATCATTTGCCGTTTGAAAATGATTATATGGGGTGATGATGGGTATTGAAGGAGACAGCTTACAGTTAGCATCCCGGGGAGACCTCCCTCTCAAGACCTGGGTGAGACTACACTACCTCCCGGCTTCCAGAGTGGGGACTGCCTGGTGCCAAACCTGGATGCCTACCAACACAAATTAAAGGAATAAGACACCTCCTAGATGGGAAGGCAGGACACCCAAGAGTGAGAATGCTGAGAATTTTAAAGGGATCAGCACCTCTGCAGGAGACCAAAAATCTGCCCCAGAAAGAGCAGCTACCCCAACAGAAGGTTCCCTCACATTCAGAAAGTCTGATTCTGTGTTACCATGAGATTCCAGACTCTGTCTCTCCCGCATCCCACCCCAATCCCCGCCCAGGACCTCTGCTGCTCCCCATGAGAAATACTCCCTCTCTCCTCTCAGTCCCATCCAGAAATGCAGCCATGTCTTATTTAAAGTTGTGAATCCCTAACTGGACACTCTGTGGAAACCAAGCTAATCAGGTCAACTTATACACAAAAATGGATGTGGAGATGAGACTAGGAAGCAACTGCTTAATGGGCACAAGGTTTTCTTTTAGGGTGATAAAAATGTTTTGGAACTAGACAGAGGTGGTGGTTGAACAACATTGAGAGTGTACTAAATGCCACTGAATCATTCACTTAAAAATGATTAATTTTATGTTACGTGAATTTCAACTCAATTTTTTTTAAATCTCCCGATAAAGAGTCAATCCTTCCAGAAGCCTATAAAGCAACACACATTTAACTCTGGAGCTTCGTCTCCTCATTTGTTAATGGGAGGTTGTGGGAGAAGAAAGAGTTCTGACCCCTATGATTGTTCTAATTCCTATAGCAGGACAAGGACTCCAGATGACCCCAGGACAGGACAGAGAGAAAATAAGATCAGCAAGCTGCCAGTAGGCTAAAATTAACTGACCCTCCACGATCTGGATTTGGCAAGTGACTGAACTTCTCTTATGTTCCCCCTCTGTGCGCTCAAACATATCATATGAAACTCTTGAGAGCAGCCCATAAAAATGACTCTAAGACTCAGGCCAAATCTGGAGAGCTATATATTTGAATCCTATAACTTCATTTCTCTCTCAACCATGAGCTCGCAGTCTGCAATAAGTCCCAACATTAGGCGACGCAGGATTTTTCTTAATACATGATTATAATCTTCAAAAGCCCTTGCCGATTCAAAATAAAGAGAAAAGAAGATGCCGGGAGCAGGCACCCTACAAATTTTAAAAGAAAATGAAAGGGGCCCATCTGGTACTTCAACAAGCTGATTTGATACTTAGAAAATGATCCTTTTGGCCAAAGAATATTTTTACTTCGTGTGTCTATATAAATACACTTTTTTTTTTTTATAGAAAGTACATCACTAGTCTCTAAAACCAAACGTGGTTTTGATTGAACCAGACTTACATTTATATCTGAAGCTCGTTTGCTAACAATAGAACTGGCTTTCCCATTTGCCAAGATCAATGTTGACCTGTTTTCACCTAAATTTTATAGATGTCAGAAAAAGAAACTGTTCACTATTCAGTGGCATATCCTGGCCTTTCTCAGCCACACTTGCTTGCATTTTTGCAGCTCCTTTAAATTCCCCTTGTCACAAAAACTAACAATAAGGTCAAGTATTTCAGTAAGAAATATTGAATTATTATCCAAAGTTGTCAAGCAGCCAAGAAGCTATGAAAGCTAACCACGAACTGTAGAAGACAGCGGCTTAACCTCAGGCCTCCCAGACCTGCCTCCATTGCACAGGGAAGGATTTTTGGCAGTGGGGGGCACCAGAAGGGTTGAGGAGGAAGGGGGAAGGGTGGATGGATAGAATGAGAACTGGACGGCTCACAATCACGTCCAGGCTCTCATCCCTCAGGAGTGTCTTGTTGCACTCATTTGCTGCTGCAAAGAGCCAGCTTTGATTTTTCTTGGAGAGGGCTCCAGGCACCCTAACATCTCAGCTATGCCAACACCATGAAGCTGCCGAGCTTTCCTGATTTCCTGGCCATATCCCTGTCCATCAAGGCTAATTTCTGTGACAACATAAACTTCGCTGTGTAGCCAATAAACTCAAACCCGATGGAACTTGATGTGGCCAGGAAGGAGAATGACAAACGGGCAAGATGTCAGGGCTGGAAATATAACTCATTTCACCAGCCAGTGGTTTGGGAGGGTTATAGATGAATTAATGTGTGTGTGCATGCGTGTGTTTTATTTGTTCTAATAACTCTAATGAAGATTCCATGAATTAATAAAATAACTCTCACAGAGACAGAAATCAGTGCAAGCTCCCAAAATGGGCCTCTGATAGAATCAGAACTCTCTCTCATTTTCACCCTAACCCACAGTGGCTATGGGCTCAGATCCTCTCTTACTTCAAGGGATCTGGGCTGGATGCTTGGGTGCGAGAGAGAAGAATGGCTCTCAGCTGGGCAGGGAAGAGTAGCCCACAGGGAGGCAGCGGTTCCAGGATGGGAAGTGAGGATGCCAAAAAAGCATCCCTAGGAAGGTTCCTGCCTTTCCACAAGGCTATGGGGCTTTGAAGGTAAGGTTTTCATGGTTCCAGAAAACTTCCCTGGAAATGCAAATTCATCCCTCCAGGGTGAGAGTCAGGACAGGTTCATTTTATAAAAGGGGAGGTCCACGGGAAAGGGTTAGCTGATGTGGGCTTAGAGAGAGGGGAGTCCATGTGAAGTCCTCTAGGGGCATGGTGGGCCTCCAAAGGACAGCTCTGGAGGTGTGGGAAGAGAAGACACCAAGATCCTGCTTTAAAATGTTACATAGGATCAGTCACAAGCATAGCTCTTGTCAAGCTCTTTGAATGTGTGAGCATGCTGAGTGGTCTTACCCCAACCATTTATGCTTGACAACTTTTCCTATTGAAGGCTGAAGGGTCCTTTGTGCCAAAATTATCCCTCACTGCTCCATCAAGACTCTAGTTCACTTGGTAGTAGGTACAGGGTGAGCAATCCGATAAAATATATCCCTGTTCTGTACTGAAAATTTGACATTTTATGCTGTCCTCTCCACATTTTTATAAGTATGCCCACTTTTGTTAAACATTAAAATCTCACTTTTTTTCATGCTATCTGTTTTAACAACATAGGTGTTTCTCTAGATTTTTAATTATTAAATTCTACTATTGACTATGGTTTTCCCAAGTATGACTCCTATCCCACAGAAATTCTGATACTGCCCACCCTACCCCACCACTCCACCCCCTTGCTCATCCTATCTGTGGGCGTGTAGTCTGGCATGCTAAAGAATGCTGCAGAGCCTGGGGTCATTCTCTCTTTCTTTCTTTCTTCTTTCTTTCTTTCCCTTCCTTCCTTCCTTCCTTTTTCTTTCTTTCCTTTCTTCTTTCTTCTTTCTCTCTCTTTCTGAAAAGCTACACGTGGGAGCTCCATGCTGGCAGTATGTGTCCACTCCCAGGCGCTGCACTGCAGGAAGGATGTGAGCTGACACTAGCTCAGCTTCAGACCCTGAGTGGCAAGGAATTACTCAGGCTTCCAGATCCAGCCCAGATGTCATCTTCCTGCCTTTCCCAGGACTTGCTGCCTCTTTGGGGCCCCCTCTGCCCTTGGTTCATATGGCACCTGCTGCACTGTACAAGTTTATATTTCTTTCTTTTTTTCTTTTTTCTTTTTTTTTTTTTCGAGAAGGAGTCTCACTCTGTCGCCCAGGCTGGAGTGCAGTGGCGCAACTTGGCTTGCTGCAACCTGTGCCTTCCACATTCAAGTGATTCTCCTGCCTCAGCCTCCTGAGTAGCTGGGACTACAGGCGTGTACCACCACACCTGGCTAATTTTTGTATTTTTAGTAGAGACAGGATTTCACCGTGTTGGCCAGGCTGGCCTTGAACTCCTGATCTCAGGTGATCCGCCTGCCTCAGCTTCCCAAAGTGCTGGGATTACAGGCATGAGCCACCGCACCTGGCCGTGAAGTTTATATTTCTGTCTTTCTGAGCAGATGTTGAGCTTCATGAGGGTGGAGATGTATGTCAGTCATTTTCATTTCCATCATTTCTAGTAAGTGTTTAATCAATATTTTTGAATGAATACAAATGTAACCCCTCCCTTAATGTCAGACTAGAGATGGGGACTGAAGCAAAGCAATGACAATTATTTTCTCAAGCAAGGGATGGGGTGAAGCCACAAATTCCTCCTCCTCTTAGCTTTCCACCTTCCTCTGCCCTGTAAATGGCTTGGCACTTATGTCTGAGAATCACTTGGCACAATAATGGCTGTGTCTATCATTAAACAGGGGTCAGATGAACTATGTTATAAGTCCTATCACACCATACTTAATACCTGTGTGCTCTATCATCGCCCCATTAGAATGGTTTTCCCCTTCTACTTTTTAAATTGAAGGGTGCTATCATTTGGCTGTGTCTCCACCCAGATCTCATCTTGAATTCCCACGTGTTGTGGGAGGGATCTGGTGGAAGGTGATTGAATCATAGGGGCAAATCCTTCCCGTGCTGTTCTCATGATAGTGAATAAGTCTCACGAGATCTGATGGTTTTAAAAAGAGGAGTTCCCCTGCACAAGTTCTCTCTCTTTGCCTGCCACCATCCATGTAAGACATGATTTGCTCCTCCTTGCCTTCCACCATGATTGTGAGGCCTCCCCAGTCACGTGGAACTGTGAGTCCAGTTAGACCTCTTTCTTTTGTAGATTGCCCAGTCTTGGGTATGTCTTTGTCAGCAGTGTGAAAATGGACTAATACAAAGGGATATTGGTTATAGGTAACTTAGATAGCAAGCAGATAAAAGGTACAATTGAGATGACAAGCCCTTTTTCAAGAATAGCTGTTACGCTTTGATTTGTTTAGCTGGCTAGGACATCATGTTAATGAAGTCAAGACTATGGCCCCATCTCTAGAGGTGAAAGCTTGAAACAGCAAATAGAAAGACCTTTCCATAGCAAGGCCATTGCCACTACCCTTAGCATTGATGGCAAGGGTCTGGTTGAGAAAATCCCTCTTGTCCACTAAAGGGAAATCAACTTGAAGCATGTTGCCAACAGATATATCAGCTTTCTCCAGGAAGAAATGGCACTGATGCTCCTAGACTGGATTTCTCATCCACTAAGTCAGGCCTGGTATGCTAATTTCATCTATGTTTTAAATAAAGTAACATACAACAGGTCTTTAATTAATAAGGTTAGCTGGAGCATGGTATGGGATCAGCACATTGGAAATTAATTTATATAAGAAAGTTTTAATAAATCAGTTTGCCTAAATTTATAACAAATGAAAACAGGTTCATGAAAACTAGGAAATTAAAAAAGTAGTTAATGAAAATATAATGCAGAAGGTGCTACTATTATGAAGGAAGGAAATATCTCTTATGGTGAGTGAGTATAGAAACTGCTTGAAATAGATGTCCTGACACTTGACTTCCAATCCTCTGTCTATGGGGTGATCCTTCAAAAGTGATTTGACCTCTCTGGGATTCCATTTCCCCATCCTCTACAAAATGACCATTTTGCCAGTTCTGCAGTAAACAATGGACCCCATTCTCTTTCTTAATGTTAGACTGACTCTAGTCTTTTAAAACTCCCCATAATTTCTCCATTCTAAAGGCCATTCCAAATCTATAGGTAAGAGCTCCATGGTCCTTCAGCAGACCATCTGGCTGGCAGTATATTATTGTCCAGAGTTAAAGAGAAGGTCAAGAGAGATTAAGTGGCTTGTTCAAGGTCACGCATCTAGTTAGTAGGGGTTAAGGATCTGGAACCCAGAACTTTTTGCCACTTTCTGACGTCCCCCTTTCAATACACTGCTCAACCCCTTCATGGAGAGTTGGCTCCATGGCTGCTACAACAGGGTGGAGAAAATGGAAGAGCAGATTTTCCCTCTTTGTATGAAAATCACCCACTTTTAGAACACCAAACCACCCATATATGTGGTGCGAATGAAAGTCTTGTGTGACTAAATATAGATGCCAAGTACCTTACAAATATTTGAGTGTTTGCTTTAGGAAATGAGAAATGGAAAATGAAGCTGGCTATAAACAGAAATCAAAACTGTCTAAATTCTCTCTATAAACTAATTACTAACTTTTAATATCTGTTTTTTGCAATCTGAAGAATTCATGAATTTGCTTAAAATAAAGAATGGCATGACAAAAATCTTTTTTACTGAAATGGATTAAGTTGAACAGACATGCTTTCCAATAATGCTTCTTAATGACGGCAAGCCTTCCAACATATTCGTCTGCCTATAGTAGCTGTTCAATAAATATTTTCAAAGAGAAGAAAGAAAAGAAGGAAGAGAGTGTGAGAGGGAGAGAGATAATTTCTATTATCTGGACTTTCAGTAAAATATAATATTTTTTTCCATATAGATTTAAGAAAATAGTCTGCAAGATACTTGAAGATACTTGGAGAGAAGCCTACCTATTCATTCAAAGTGATTTAAATCATTTAGGGCAAGAAACAGTCGTGCTCCATCCCTGGGCTCCTCCAGGCTTCTGCACACCAACACAAAGCCTTGCCCAGATCAGGGGTTCCACTTCAGATGCGAGGGAACTGGGTAGTGCCCCTTTGTCAGATTGCAAGGAGGACCCCAGAGCCATTCATAGAATGGTAAGGGTTGAAGTTGACAGGAATTTCTTGGCTTGGGTCTCTTTCTAGTTAGATGAAGTCAATGCTGCCAAATTAAGTGCAATAATAAGTTTTTCAGTGACAATGTTCACACAAAATGCAACATACCTACGTGGAAATCCTTGGAAGAGACTATAGATTGAGGATTGGGATGGGGGTAAGGTCAACATTCTTGTTCTGAAGGTGTTGATGTATTCCATTCATGGTTTACGTGATATGATATCTCTGGGTTCCCTAGGGAAGCAGCCCATAGTAAGCCAATTGCCAAACTTAACCTTAATGAAATGGATTAATGGCTGTTGTAACAGCCTGAACCTTAATGTTCAGTAGAAAAATAGTTTATAAAATATATAGGAAAAAAACCTCTGTCAAAGAGCAACATTTTTAAAAATGTTAAAATAGTATTTTTTAAAAATCTTCCACTTCTGGCTTCAGCTCTATTGTGATTCCAACTAATTGAAAATTTTATTTATGCTTTTAAAAACAATCTTAATTATCATCAACAATAATAATACGTACCATCTAGTTTACATCTATTATGTGCCAGACACTTTGCTGGGCATTTTTAGATCTCATTAATTCATTTACTTCTCATAAACTCCATGATACAGATGATAAAGAGATTGTGCCCAAAGTTTGAGCTTAGGAACATAGTCTCTGGTATCAAGCAGATCTAGACTTGAGTCTTAATAGCTGGACAAGTCTGAACCTCAGTTTTCCTATCAGTAAAATGGGGATAAACACAGTACTAACTTCTTCATAGGTTGCTGGGAAGATTAAGATAAGGCACGTGAAACATTAAGAAAAGTGCCAGGTACATATGTGATCATGCTACTGCTACCAGATCTGACTTTTCCTCAAAAGGAAGTTAGAACAATGGGCTTCAGTGCCATCCTAAGTAGGGAAGTAGGAAAATCATCTTTGGCTCCCATTGCTTTCCCCGCAGGATGTTCATACTAGTGACATCAAGGCCAAGTGAACTTCAAGGACAGCTAGGGAGGAAAAAATAGAAAGGATAATGTGCCCTTTCTGCATTTCAGGGGAGGAAGCTGCAGTTGGAGAGAGAAAGTATGAGGGTTTAGGAGGACGATGTGAACAGGAAAGGTAATGAAAGGGGTCTTTGGGGAACTTATTTTTGGGGCGAGCCTCTCAACCTGCTCCTAACATCCCCTTCTTCTCTCGCTCACTTTGCTGCAGGCCTTGGAAGCAAAGCCCCTAGGAATGACTGGAAGACAACATTCTGCAGACCCCTTCCACAGGGCACCCCTGCTCTCCAGGAAGGGCCTTCAGGGCAGCATTTGGAGGTGGCATGAGCTAGCAGCGGCGTGCACCCTGGTCACTGTCTGATCTGGTCAGCCCAGCCGCACAGAACACCACACAGGCTCTGGCAGCTCCCTGAGAAAGAAGAAAGCAGCATCTTGCATGTGTGGCTTATTCTGGAAGGAATAGTATCTGAGGGATTTGATGGACTCTGACAGGGGGAAGAAGGTAGTGAAAAAGATGGAACAAAGATGCCATTTAAAAATACTGGCTCGTGTTCAGGATTTCGCTATTTTTTACAGCAAGGAGCAAGTAAAAAAAAAAAAATCCTCCTATTGATGAGTATTTTTCTACAGTCATTAAAAGTCACAGGGCTCAGGGCTTCCGACTTTCCCTCTTGGGAAACCTGTGAGCTCGTCTTCTGGACAGCTTAGAAAGGGGCTGGATGGCGAAGGCGAGAGGCTCAAAGGCCCCCAGCAAGCAGCTCCGCCGAGGAACGGGTGCAGGGGACACACTGTGTTTTCAGTTCAGATTCTGTGATCTTTCTGCCAAACAGGGGTTTACAAAGCAAAAACCTCCAGAGAATTCTCATACTTTCTGGCTTATTCTCCCGGTGTTCGTCTTAACAGGAATCAGCTGTTTGCCTTCTCACTTATACAGCATGTTGCTGAGGAGAATTTAGCATCTGGCCTGGCTATTATTAAAAACAAGAACATCCTGCTCTGTTGGGAGAACAGCACCACTGGCAATAAAAGGGCAGAGATCATTTGCATTCAGGATTCCAGAGATGTGTTTCGGTTCAATATCTGCGCTCCCTCGTTCCACCCCTGCTTTCATTTTTAAATTGCCTGATGCATCCATCATTTGCAGCGTGGTCTACTTTTTTTCTGAAACAGGCACACAGAGACAGAGCATATTTTTTCCTTTCACTGGGAGGCAGGAATGACTGGAGTTGTTCAAACACTGGTCCGTTCCTGCAGTTCCTATGATAAAGTTGAACTACCAGAGGAATTTTTTTTTTTTTTTACAACTGCGGAAATGAAAAAGTAAACAAGACTGGGACTGCATTGGTATTTAGGCTCCAGCTTTTTGTTGTTGTTTTTGTCTTTCCCTTTTTTTAAGCCATTGGGCTAGGAGCCTGAAGGGACCATATAATATGAAAAACCCTGAGAGGTTTTATTAGCCAATAAAAAAAAAAAACTGAGTTCCTATTAACCACTTAACTCCTTGCTGAAGTTCAAACTTGCTTTCTCCTTGGATCCTTCTCTCCCTCTCATGCCCAGGAGGAATGATGGTTGGTTCACCAATCTTTCCCTGCACAACCTGAGCTCACAGTTTGTGCTCCAGAAGGTGTGGTTGAGAATCGTATTCAATAATAATCTCTGTATTTCTCATCTGTGAAGCCATAAATAAGATTTCTGCAAGGAGTCAAATGTTCTACACCCCCAAATCTACACACACAAAGACTCTTTAAGCACTCTACTAAAAAAGAGTAAAGTCACGGTGATTTCTAGGATTTTAAATACTAAATGATGGTTAGGGAGAACAAAATCAGGCTAAAGCATTTCTGGGATAAATAATGATCCCACAAAAGGCTCCTCTCATTTGGGGGCAGAAGAATGAAGGGAAACTCACAGAGAAACAGAAAGTGAAATTGGTCCAACTATTTCACTGCTGGAGATAGATGGAGTTAGGATACATAGGTGACTTGGCTTAGGAAAGAAAGGATGTCAAAGGTGATTTAAATCCTAACACTGTTTTATTAATCGTGCCACAATTCTATATGTCATGTGGTTTTGTTATCTGCTTTTTACTGCTTTTAAACAAATTTGTACTTTTCTATCAATCCATCATCCAATTGTGTTTTGGGTGTTCTTGGTGTTCCCATCTCTCAAAAACGCCCTTAATTTCTGCCACTATATACTGTATCTCTAATTCCACAAAGTTCACTCTATCCTACTTCCATTTCCACATTCGGGTTAACTCTAGTACTTTTGGTCCTCCCAGAGAAATTTCCTAAGGCCACATGAGCCTGTGCATTTTTGTGTTCCGGTCCCATTTAATGTTACTGCTGCAATAGCTACTCCCTGAAGGGCTCATGTGGAAGAATTTTGCCTTTTTGTTAAAAGTATTTTGCTCTATGTCCTTGATTTCTTTATAAGAATAGCAGGTGGGGGAAATTCTTCCCTTTTTATTGGCTACGGAGTGGGACGGAATGACCTGGAAAGAATAGATAGCAATCAAGAAGTGAGCTATGTTTGCAATGCTAAAACAGGAAGCAAGTTTTGCAGAAAACCCCACTAAGTGGCCTGACATCAATGCAACAAGATAATAAGAAACGAATTAAAATACATTTTGGTAAATGTTAAATGTGTTTCCAGAAATTTGATCCCTCTGCTTCCCAAATGGCTGAGCATATCTGAATAGCAGGGCTGGATTGAGTCACAAGCTTTTGAATAAAAGCTTTACAAAAATTACTAAAAACTCCTTAAATGTTAGCTTCTCCCTGCTCCCTTAACTGACATATCAAAGAGCATCCAGGGTCCCTTGTCCCAATAACCTATTCGAAGACAAGTAATTGTTTCTTTCTCACTTGTGGGATAAAGGCAGTACTTTTTTTTTTTTTTTAAGAATTTGCAGAAATAAAAAACTGAGACCAAGAAACACTGTGTCTCCTGAGTACGTGTGCGGGGGTGGTGAGCCCCATCTTTCTCTGAGTGGGTGGCTGTTCAGTTACCCTTTCCAAACTTCACCCTCCTCCCTCCCTCCCTTCAGGCACGCACATACCTGTGTGTGCATACACATATATACACATACAAACATACACCACACCACACACACCACACATATACACACACATGCACATACATACACATACACACACACCACACACATACACACACCACACACATATACACACACATACACATGCACACACACACACCACATACACACCACACACAGATACACACACATACACATACATACACATACACACACACCACACACATACACACACCACACATGCACACATACACACATACACCACACATACGTATACACATACACACATGCCACACACACATATACATACACATGCACATACACGCCACACACATACACACATGCACCACACACATATACACACACATACATACATACACCCACACACACACACACCACACTCGCCCACACACACACATCCCTGGTGTATTACCCTTTGCATCTTCACTAGATCCTTTTCCTTGATAAGTTTTGATTCATAACTTTTTAAAATTTCATTTCCAAGGCCTCCTGATTGAATAGCTACCACGGAGAAGCCCCTAGGAAGACACAAAGAGGCTTCGCAGGGTCCACAGGAACGGTAGTGAGGAAGGAAAGACTCCCTTGCCTTTGCTCAAAACCCAGAGTTTAAATCAAGAGTATCAGCTCTCCACATACTGGTTCCTACCTGGCCTTTCTTAAGCACATTTTCCGGGCCAGAGGAGAGAGACAATGGAAGAGCCGAGATGGGTTGGGAGCAATTTGGAGTATACCTGGGGTGCATAGGCCTAGGGTGCAAGCCTGATCCCCAGTACCAATACCTGGACAGCTCAGGTGTTATGAACTCTTGTATGAAGATGTCCTTTCCAGCTCCACAGAAACTGACTAAGGAGTGAATGCATGAGAGTTTGCTGGAGATTTTCACAGGCGAGCTGGCCCACACTCACTACAACTGGAGCAGTCAGTTGAGTTGTCCTCCGCCTCCTCAGAAGAACTTAGAGATGGTGACACTGTTATCATAAGCATCATTTTTAGATACCTCCAAATTGTTGCTTCCTAGGATTGGTCTCTAAAATAATTTTCAAATAGTTAGGACAGAGAGGCCAACTGATAGCATTGTTTATTGCTAACCTGGTAATCTAGGTACAGGCAAGCCAGTACCTCCATTTCTGCAGTGGCTCTTGGCTAGGTCATTATTGTTTACCAACCATTTCCAGAGAGAACGAAAAATTAACTAATAAAGAGCTGTAGGACCTGCTCTCACTGACTGCCAGTGAGGGCTTCCCTGACATCCTCCCTTGCCTTTCATACTGTTTTCAAGTCCCATAAATATAAACATGTGGCTCTTCCACTGCGTCTATAGATAATAACTTCAGGGGCCTTCCTGTTTACATGGCAATACCCATTTCCCAGCCAAATAAACTCTGTGACAGAGACCTGAGGTGTTTATTGGGCCAGTCCCGGCTGGGATTGAGTTAACAGGAAACACCCACTCTTGCAGAAATGCCTGATGATTAAATATTTGGGGGATAGGGGACATCAGGGGTCAAAAACACTGCAGAAATTGCTTTCTTCTTCCGCCTGCCGTTTCAGTGAGAAACAGGCCATGATAAATATGGCCAACCAATCCAGGCTTAACAAAGCCCCACAGCTGGGCTGTTCACTGGCTGCACAGCCCATGTTGCAGAGAGGAGTGAAGAAGTGCAGACGAAAAAGCCAACAGCAGCCCTCACAATACATCCAAATCTTCGGGTGCCATCAGGTGAAGGGATGGAAAAGGTTGATGTGTAGCCTTCACTGGGAAGTCCCTCAGCCTCTGCCTGGCTACTCTGATTTAATAAGCAATGTGTTCTCGTATCAGTTCTGTCAATAAAGCCTCTAGCTCAGTGGTTCTCAATCGGTGGTGATCTTGCCACCCAGGGACCATTTGGCAACGTCTGGAGACATTTTTAATTGTCCTAACTAGGGAGGTGCTACTACATTTAGTGGATAGAGGCTAGGAATGCTGCTAAACATCCTACAATGCACAGGACAGCATCCCTGACACACACACACACACACACACACACACACACACGCAAAGAATTACCCAGTCTGAAATGTCAATAGTGCCAAGATCTAGCCCAATGCCTTTTCATAAACCAAGAAACTGAGACACAGAGGAGTAAAGGGATTTGCCCTAGACCATCCTGATGGAGAAAACTGGAGACAGAAAGAAAGCCACTGTGACCACCTCCCTTGTGAATGCCCTTTAAAGTCACATAGATGTTTAATTTTTTTTTAAATAAATAAATCTACATCCTCAGAGTTGCAGACAAGTTCCCTGGCTTAAGCTCACCCAAGTGCTTTCAGGACATTTCCTATTCTTGGAATTTAACTATTTCCAAGATTTCTTAGAAAATAGTGCCAAAGGGTTAAGAATGAGCAGATCTTCAAGGTCTCTAACTCTCCCTATGATGTGGGTCAGCTTGGCCACTGGCTGACCTTCTCTGCACCACAATTTCCTGGGTCCCTATTTTAGAATTGTGGTGAGCCCAAGCATTCAGAAAGCACAGGACACAGAGAAAGCAACCTTTCTACCCCAGGCCTTCAACCTTATCACAAGGGCGGGGCGGGGGGGGGGACTTACCAAAAATAAACAATGGCCAAGGGAAAAAAAAAAAATCTCCACACTACAGTTACGCTCGCTAGGAGAATTCTTCTGAGGCCACAGCCCTCCAGGCCAAGGTCCATTTTTACTCATCCTTGGGCTTTGGTTGACTTTATTTTTAAGAACCCAAAAGAGATGTGGAAAGGAAAACAGACTAGCCTATGTCTGGGCTGCCTGAGAGCTTCTGTTGATAGCCAGAGGTTCACTTGTGGGGCCCTGTTCATGTTCTCAGAGATTAGAATCATGAAGCCATCAAGACTGCATCTATACCCCTCATAGGTCCCCCAGTTGGAATAAATGGCCTTACTCAAGGATGAGGTGAGCACTCCTTCCTTCAGACACAAGCTAGTAAGGAAGTGAGTTCACTGCTAGATTCTTTGCCCACCCCTCTCTAGGAATAGGACAAAACAAGAAGACACCGTTTACCAAGATTTTTTTTCTTCTCCCCAGTAATAGAGCATCTCTTCTCTTAACCAGCCCTGGCAAGTCCTAAGACCAAACAGTGCCCAGGTGTAAGCAGGAGTAGACATCAGACTAGGGAGAAACCGTGAACAAGAAAAGACCCAAGGTACACACATAACAAAACCAAAAAAGCCATTTTATTGAAAATTAAATTCAAACTTCAAATTAATATTACAATCATGAGAAAAATGCCAAATAATTCAATTTACAGTTGCAACATACAATACAAATAGTCCCTTTGAAGGTAAGAGTAAACTCATCCACAATCATGACCTGTGGCACAAAGCGGAATTTTTACAATATGTGCATGGAAAGCAATTCTTGGGCAATAGCAATTGGAAAAAATAAAAATGAAAGCTTGTATTTACACAAAATGCTACAAATATTTTTGTTCCACAGAAACCTAAGAATGGTAAAGCATATCCAAAAGAAATGGAATTTTATTCAGAATACCTAAGAAATTACTGTAAGTTATGGTTTTGGCTGATATATTTCAAAGTACTGCATTAAAAAGCAAACAGTTATCTGTAAACATGAAGTAAACACACATCTAAAAAATTCTCACATAGAAAATATTTTTTAAATGCATTCGTTTTCTAAAGACAACAAATTCAAGGTTAGGAAGAAGTGTCTTTTATTATTGTTCTTTCAAATACCATAGGTATAATGATTACTTTTGCTAATGCTTCGTGTTTCCATGTATTAACCTGGATTCTGGGCCAGTCCCTTTCCTCGGAATGGAGGGAATCCTTAAAGCTGTACACACATCTCCTCCCTTGTGAATTTATCACAGATGGTCCCTAATGGTGTGGACTTATCTGCTCATTTTGAAAGGGCCCTGGCAAGGGAGAGGCAGTGAGACCATCTAAAGAGCAAACGATAGTTAATCTGCTGAGTTTCTCAGTTCTGGGCTGAATGTTATTCCACTAACCTAAAACCAAAGCTGTGGTACCTGTTCTGGAACTCTGATACGGGTTAAAATTTGTGAGACAACTGCAATGAATAAAAATGTGGCTGCATTGATCACACTGTCAATTCCAGCAATGTTTGTGCTACATAGAGAACCACGCTATTTTAATTCCCAGGAACTAGTACATGGTTCCACAGTAGTAGTAAGACTTTGCTTTGGTCTTGAAATCACAAATCAAACACATGACCCAGTGCAAATTAAGGGTTCAGTGAAAAAAAAAAGAAAGAAAGAAAAACAAAATTTTAATCCCTAGACCAAAAAAGGGCAGAATTTGTTCTAAGAAATGTGAATTACCCCCATTGGGGTGGTTGGAGTGAGGGTGGAGGGAAGAAGTGCTTGAATTTTTCCCAAGGAAAAAAAGCTTCTAAAGTGTTTCTGGGTTGCTGCCTGCAGCCACTATAGTAACATTTCAACACAAAAGCATCCCTAAAGTCACTCGGTATGTGTACTGTAAACTTAAAAAAGCCCTTTTAACATTAAAAAATAATGTACAAATATAGTACCTTTTTAATTAAATAGGATGCAGCTGGCACTGGCGGTAGCATTTTTATGTCAATTAATTAAAATTGAAATGTGTAACCAGACACTGGCTTTTTTAAGTGCTGCTGAAACAAACACACATATTTTACACTTACAAATAAATGGACAGTGGTGTGCTTCAAGCTACCACACACAAACAATAAATAGTATCAATTACTACTTCCATCTTACTTAAGTAATAGAAAAGTGGCTTATTTATCTAAGCATACTTGGTATACGGCCTTTAGAAGGCAAAGTGTTTTGTTTTCCCATCCATTTTTATTAGAAGGAGTCAGGATGAATTCCAAGGGAGACTCCCAGGCAGGAAGCACAGGTCCAGCTGCCCCACAGGCTGTCCTGCAATGCTGGGTGGCCTACAAAGGTGGGTTTGAGAAGGACCAGAGAACAAGGGGGCCATTAGGGGTTGAAGGCAAATCTCTGCTAAATTCTGCTTGGGTGGGTGGAGGATTCCAATGAAGGGACCCTGACTTTTCGGGGAGGAGAGCAGGGATTGGCCTGGTGGTGTCATTAGATGATCCTTGTTTGGATTAAGGATTTGCACTTGGAAATCTGCCATGTGACTGCCAGGAGTGGTCAAAGTGCATGCCACAGAAGGGCTCTGGCTCAAATTCGTACACAGTAGTAGACACCAAACTCCACACCCCCTTGCCCTCCTTGGCCCTCCATTGTAAGAAATACAAATGTCAAAGGCTGTCTGTAGGTCCCCACGGGCCATATGTCCTCTCAGCTCAGCTACCTGCTGGAAACTGGCTGCCTTTTCAGAGGACCTACTCCCAAAGGACAGTGATGTCATCCTGCTCCTCTAAATGCAAATTCTGTGGAAAGCTGCCAGGGGGGCCTTGGGTAAGGCAGATTGGGGTTCCCCTGTTGTGTTGTTTGGTAAGGCTGGTTGGTTAAGAATCCCTGGTGCAATTTTGCTCTCCTGTACTAGGTGTCTCATAATTGATCCTCTATCCACATGTGTGGCTTTTAGCTGACTATGTCTTCGCTATGAAGCCTGGCGATTTAGAGTTTTGCTTAACTATGAAACCACAGAACATTTTTCTGTAGTTCAATGATTTACTTGTGCTTGTCTTTTTAATATGACAAGAGTCATAATTACCCCAAAGAAATTAGAAAACCACATCATTCCAGCATTTCATGCTGATAAAGGGCTAAAGGTTGTTTTTTAAATCCCTAATTACTGCTTTAAAAGGCAAAGCTGTGTTAGAGGCATTCAAAGATCTGAAAGAACTAAACATAACATTTCCTTCATACATCACAAAAACAATCTATATCTAAAATATTTGGAGATGGAAGTATTTTTTAAAATCACATTGTGCCTGGATGAACTGAAATTGCTTAGCAATATTTCAGATATGGCTCTAGACCACTGAAGAAATTTGTTATTTAATAAAGAGCACTTTTAGAGACCGAAGTCAACATATCAATACACTAAGAAATGTTTCAAGGGTCCAAATGTCATTAAATAATTATAAATATATCTTTAAAGTTATATGACCATTCACGTTAGCAAGTTACCTCAGATTTTACACATATTCATAATTTAAAAAAAAAGAAAACAAATAACACATAGCCAAACGCAAACACTATCTATACCATTATGGCTATAATAATGTATTGCCATTTTCAGTTTTGCATAAAAGGAGAAGGCAGGTTTTAGGGATGGGATTTCTTTTTGGTTCAGTGGGAAAAGGGGAGAAGGAGTGTTAAAAAGTAAAATAAAATAATCTATCCTGATCAGTTATTTTTGAAGTCACTTTCTTAGAGCAGGAAAAAAAAAAAAAAAAAACGAACCCAACAGTTCAGATGAGGACCTGCAGCATGTCTGAAAGCAGAAATTGGAAGAGTTATTCTGAATGATGGTACTGTGATGGAAGCATCCATTCTACCTCATGTCCCTTTAGTGCACCTCAACTGGTTTTGTAAGCTGTCTGCGGAGGGCACTGGTCCATACGCAGCTGCCACCGTGAGGGTGTGAGGTTTCAAAGCACAGAGAGGAAGTGGCTTTGCTCTTCCCCCTCCTGAACCTGGAGTCCACCTCTCTGAATTGGCATATGAACAGGTTACTGATGATAACAGACCAAACAACAAAAACAAAAATACCTTTTCCCTTCTTTGTTCCTTTGTAAAAGTACATCTTAAATAGTAAACAATCTGAAGCTCGATTGCGATTGTCTCTCTTGAGCCTTCTGCTTCTCAATATCTACCCTCTTATGGCTGCAAGATCATGACTGAGTGAGTGAATGAAAAATCTTCTAAACAAAAGGCACTTTGTAGATAGCTAATTGGATATACATATATATGCACTCTCTCTATATATGTATATATATTGATACGTGTGGGATGTGGCCCCCAGATACCACTGGGCCACTGCTGAGGAATTTCAATATGGTCGCCAAACAGATTCATCCATTCTGCCACTAGAATTCAAAACAGTTGGGGAACTGCTGTGGCTTCCATCAGCGTCAACACCATCATTCTGGTTAGGCAAATTTGGATTTAATAGCGTGCTGCCATTCGAGGTGGTGGTGCATGGCGGAAGCATTCTGGAAGGAGACCGGTCTCCCCCCGGCACCATGGGAAACTGATAGGATCCTGACGAAGTGCCATAGTAGAGATATGGAGTGCTGCTGGTCTGGAAGGGTCCACTCTGGCTTTGGGAAGAGCCGGGGTAGGGTGGTGGCAGGTAGGTGTGGTAGTGAGTGGTGGCGGACATACCGAGGGACATGCCTGAGGTGACTGGCGGGGTGTAAGTAAAGGTGGCTGGATAGTGCATTCGTGGGTTGGAGAAGCGGCTCTCAGTGAGGGATGAAATGCTTGGGAACTGCCTGGGGTCTGAAAAAGGGCCCAGTTCTGAAGCACCTAAAAATTATAACAGAAGATGGAGGGAAAAATCTGTAAATATCAATTAAAATAATGATAGAATTGTTACAAGAAAAAAAAAAAACTTTAGCTTTCCCATAAAGGAACAGCAAGCCACGGACAGACCTTCAAATGCACCAGTCACTTTACAGTCTTTTTCCCCCACTTTGCAGTCTTAACAGCATTGATCCTTAAGTTCTTCACCCCCAGAGAATCCCAGAGGGCTTTAAAAACCCACATGTGTGCCAGGTCAATGTGTAAACCAACCCAACACTCTGATCACATAGGTTCACTCACCAGACTTTAAAACCAAATCCTCATGGATTTTTTTTCTCTTTTTGTTTCTCGTTGCACTTTAGATATTTGAAGTGAAATTTTTACTAAGTCAGACAAGTTTATTTTCCTCAACTCAATATAAAGAAATTCCAAAATAATGTCTTACTGTTATTGCTCTTGGTAGGCTCCTTCATCAATGAAGGAACATCAAAAAGATATCCTATCATGTTCCTATCATTTCCTTTAATGCCTTAAAACAATTTAAAATCTTGTCAGAGGTCTCATCTTAGCAACAGTGAAATCAAACCAGAAACTCATAACTTCTCTGGGGGTGGACAGGGAGGGTCATAAGCTACTAGATCAATCGGCTTTGAAAGTGGGAGTTAGGAGGCACAAGGGGGCTTGGTATCTTAGGAATCATTGATTTCAAGTCTTGATGAGAGACTTGTGACCTGATTTAGACCAGGTGCTAACAGTAGCTTTTGCGAGAGGCTCACTGCCTAGGGGAGATTAAGAGGAGGGCACTCCCCACCCGTCTCCCAGGCCCCAGCACCACATCCTACAGAACCAGCTTCAGGTCAACTTGAAGCAGTAACCTGAAGGCAAAGATGGTTTTCCCCTAAAACATGAAGTCCTTTCACTTCTAAACCTAACAGTAGGCCTCCTTAATAGATGTTTCCAGTGCCTAACTTATGAAACCACCATTATAAACCATTTCATGTGGAAATTAGTTTTCTGAAATGCTAGAATCTTGTAGTTACAATCTTTAAAGATTGGGTTTATTATTATTTTTCTAGAATTGACAGAATTGTGACAAGCCCTTTTCTAATACCAGTGCTCTTGTTAAGACATTGTCCCGTTCTAAAATATTTTGATTATTCAGATCTCATATATTTGTTTCTCCCACAGCTTTTAGCTATAAAGGAAAGCACTAAACAATTCTTGAGGACTTTAATGAATGGGTACTTCTTCACCTCATTTTTATTCAGACCTTGTTCTTGGATAGTAAAATGTTTATTAAGGGAATAATCTGAACACTTTTCTTTAAAGGTGCTGATTGAAGGTTGTTAATTTTTGTTAAAATGCACACTGCTTATAATCTTCACAAAATGCAAAGGTTAAGTGCCATGATGTGCATTTGTAATAAAAAGTGACTCTTCAAAAGCAACATATAGTTAACAAAACTCACAAATTGGACAGTAACAACCAGACAGCCCAGCCCAGCCCAGCCCTGCCCAGCCCAGCAATTGTTAAAAGTCTCACCTGCCTGGCTCTTCTTACTGAGAGTGGAAGGCCAGAGGCAGAAGTCAGAGGTGGCAGTGTCATCATCTGTAAAATGAGGGGGATGAGCTCTAAGTTCCCTTCCAGCTCTAATGTTCTATGACTATGAATTCCAAGAGAGAAGGAGAAGCAACAGCCTTAGGGGAGGGGTAGACAGAGAGGTTCCCATCCCTCACTAGTATTTCCCAGAGTCTGCAGGCCCATAAGCAGAGGGTAAAAGCTAGTGAGCAGCTTCTAAGGCCAGAAGCAAACACTTTCAAGATGAAGAACCAAAACTGACATAGCCCAGGCAGTCACTCTCTGCTTTTTATAAATTCTTCCATCCTCAACTAGCCTCTACCTATTCCTCCCAAAAGTGAAATTCTGACAAGCTTAAGTTTAAAAATGTGGAAGCAGTGATTATGACAGAATCAGAAATGGGAGCAGATGCTCCATAACATCTCCCCCGCCCAGTGCTTGTGCCCTGCCTCGTACAATACAGAGGCCAAATGGAGGCCACAGATGTTCCTCAGGCAGCCTCTGCATTGCAGGGCATCCAGGTGACCTTGAGCTGGCAGAACTAACAGTGATGGGCAGGGCACTTCCGTATGCATTAAGTTCAATATTTAGATCATATAAGAAAAAACAGAATAATGTGAACAGCATGTATCAGAAAGAAGTCGCACTTAAAATGCCAACGTGTGCCCCCTGAAGAAGTATGGAGTTCACACGGATAGATGTTAATGTAAAAACTGCTTCTCAGGTGTATTTGTACTTACAATACACTGTAGTAATAGTTACAATTCCGTATGGTTTCACTTATTTTGATGCAGAAGCCTCATTAAAACTCTTGGGGCCCTGGCAGTAAACTCCAATATGGTTTTGAATTTACCCCTCCCCGCTCCTTCCTCTCAATTTACATGATACATTTTGCTGATGTTTTTATTGCCCATCACATGCCAGGATCACTGTACCTTTTTGGTTTATAGATGCTAGCTAACACAAAACAACATTCGTTTTTCAATTAACAAGCTCTGGTTATGGTTTATAGAAAACAATGCAACAAATTTCCTCTAGGTTTACAGTACTTTAACCAATCACTTCTAGGCATTTGAGTGTTAATGTCTTGAGAATGAACTTTCTTGACAAAGAGCACTAATGTTGACTTGAAAGGGATTATAGGATGATTTTTCAACTTACAAACTACAGAATTTTCTGGAATTTGCTTAGTCATTTTATGTTACCAAGAAATGTTCCTGAAACATATTGCAACATGTTCTGTAAAAAGACATAGTAACAATGTGCTCTAGTACCATATGAGATCACTTATAAAATAATCATGATAGGGTGGTGGGAGAAATCCTGAACTTAAAAGAAAGACTATAAACTCCTTCCCAATCTTCAATTTTTTAAATAATAATGGTTACAGAAGCAAATAATATCATTAAATTTTCTTTCATTGAATAAGGTTGTATCTATGCTTCTAATGTCTGTTTTGTACATGAACTCAGGTTGTCTTTTAGAACCCCTTCTTGGGCTATTTTGACATTGTATCCTAAACTAGTCATCCTTGTGTCACCAACCACATTGTAGCCACAAACTTACCAATATAGAACTGGATGTTACATCAACTAAAGTGAGCAAAATATAAATTTGACGTATTAAGAGTCCATATTATGAAGGCCTAGAGTTCTAAAAGCAGTGCAACCCCCAATCTGATTTTATAAATATAAAACCAAAGCTCAGCCACTCCCCCAGTGATATGCCTGGTACCCTCAGAGCTCCCAAGAGCCAGTTTAAAACTCATGACTACAACTTACTGGATAGATAAAGCCAAAGGTGGTTTGGGGACCTTTTTAAAATAGCAAGGAACAGCTTGCACAAGTCCATTCTTTTTGCTGTTATCCATGTTATCTCCTCCATATACAAAGTACATTCGGCTATTAGGCTTTGCTGAACAGTGGAGAAGTTGAGAGTGCTATAGCCAACACTAGATCACTTAGTGTTAAGAATTTCAAAATGCTATGTGCCTACATCTTCCCAGGGGACTGCCAGGAATTACCAGAAGCCCAAGATAATCATCATGCGTTTTCCTGATGGGCTGGTTTTACTCAACTTGGGGAAAATAATACACTATACAATAAACATGAATATGATGTGGAGGAGAATGCAACATTTATGTGAAATTTTAGATAAATAAAAAATGACTTCAACAAAATTTTGCACTTGTAAAGCTTTAGGCTATGCTCTGAGATCCCCTAAGGTACTCAAATACTCCTTTATGCTGGTTGAGGAACTCTGATGGAAAAGTCTAAACTCTTAATTTACTGCTTAGGTAACGCAAATCTAACCCGTTTGACAAATAGGAAAGCTGGTATCTAGAGAAAGGAAGCCATTTACTCAATATCACAAAATCACAGCCACAGCTAGACAGACCTCTTTGACTTCTAACAAAGGATATGTGATCTTAGTTACCCTTAAGGAATTTGGTTAACATGATCACAGGTCTATCTACATACACACACACACCTGCTATCTTAGAAGTTGATTTGCCTAAATGAAAAATACTCAAAATATCTCAAAATACTTAAATTGACTCTTCTACTGCCTAAGTGTTGCCCCAGTGAGAGTTCCTATCTTTGGGATATTATTAATAACTCTTTTAGGCCTTGTTGATCTAATCTGCTAAATAATGGGCAATTAGTTTAGTTGCTCAGGGCAACATGTGAATGAGACCAAGGTCAAGGGTACGATCCCCTTAGGACCTGCTGGCTTCCTACAGATGCATTTCATTCCAAAACTGCTGTCTACACCCTTAGCCAAAGTCAAACAGCTTGCAAACAAATGTAGCTGTCATAAAAAGAGCTGCAAGAACTCTGCTCATTAAAATAGTAACAGCAGCGGCAGCAGCAATTTTTCACATCCTAATATACACAGGGAAGAATATATTAATAAAATTTCCATGGAGCGCAAATAAAAATAAAATCACTAATAAAAATAAAAACATCTTGCCCCTCCTCCCAAGGTCTATGAGGGAAAAGGAAATAGCCTCTCTTTACCCAACTAAGTTTCTTGGTCTTCTTGGGTCTTCAAGTGGAAAGTGTGTGAAACCAAGATAAGGGGGAATCAAACAGAATGTCTGATCTTCAATTTTCAGGGCCTGGAATCCTCCCTGTGGCATCTTTCACACACTGCTTTCCAGTGCTGCTTATCCTGAGTCACGTTTGGCTACCACTGAGAGTGAGCTGTGGAGGGTAGAGAAGTGTCTGATACTTCTTTGCCTCCCCTTCAGAACTTCCTAACAGTCACACCTGTGTTTGACATTTGTAGGCCTTGACCACGGCCTTTACTTTAACATACATTTTCTCATTGACTAGGCCCCCAATAAATATGGTTGGTTGATGGAAAATGGGTAAGGAGATCTCCAGAACAAAAAAGAAATTGGAATTTGAGCAAAATAACAGACTGGGTACTTGCCATTGGGGCTGTCAGCTGGGAAACCCCATGCCCCATGTCCTCTTGGCCTCTGTGCAGTACATTCACACATCCCAGCAGAGCAGGCAGGTCAGGGCAGAAAAAAGGAAGGGGGGCCTTGAATCCAGACTGAACATATGCTGGCATATTCAGAGTCCTCTGCCCACTTTATGTGAGGGGATAAAGGTACAGAATGAAAAGCCATTGTACTTCTCAGCAATGAGGTGTTAACTTCAAAGCTTCATTGGGGCCTTTTAAATGGTAGGAGTTATTGCTTCAACAAATCTCAAATAAATCCCAAGGACGTTTTATTAACCCCTCTCAGAGTTCTTTCTATTGGAACATGTAATACACAAGACCTATGTGGAGCTGCTCTCCCCTGGTAACCAAGAATCTTCTCCCCCTTTTAAACGTTTTGGCTGCCCCCTTCCCAACAGCTCTATTATTTAATTTCCTATTTTACTTCTGTTCCAATAGCATTTATTTTCTGTATCACTCTTTTGGACCCTTACTCACTCCCTTATTGAATTATTAGCTGTTTCTTAGTCTGTTTTCTCCAACTATAAAGTCAGCTTTGGATGGTAAAGAATATGTTTTCCTCTCATATCCCTCTTGGAACCTAGTACATTGTAAGAGGCTAAAATGAAAAAAAAAACCATGTGGGTGCATGGTTGGAGGGATAAATGAATACATAAATGGTCTAAGGATTGGGAACTCTGTACAATAACTCTGTACAGTTTTAACACAAAAGAAAAAAATATGAAAAGCATTGAGCAATGCTGACATCAAACCTAAAATGTAATTCAAATACACTCCATACCTATAAAACCTTGTAAAACTCTCTTTAAAGAGCATTCAAAGCTATTCCCAAGCATTATTGCATCACTTGACCTCACACTGCAGACAGGAGCCCCCAAAACAGCAGTTGACACTAGTAAACGGACACCTCTGCTTTGTTACCACTGTTATTTCCTCTTCACTCCCAGCACCTGTCCTGCCTCGAGCCAGTATCTGGGTGTAGATCCACACTAGGGAGCCCTGGGGAGACTAGATGAAGGGGAAAGAGGGCCAGGCCAGAAACCCATGGCCTGCTGTTAGGTAAGCATACTCGTCCTTCCTCATGATCCTGGGTTAATCGCTGCCACTAAGATCATAATCTTTATTTGGAGTGAGTAGTTTAAAGGAACAGAGAGTGAAACTACCATCTTGTTTGAATTTTTTTAGACTAGTATACAGAAGCAGAAGTCAGAGTCATCAGGAATCATAGATGAGTTCTATAGATGAGTTTTATAGACATGGAAACCTGCAGGCATGGTAGATCTGAGTGGCAACACGAGACTCCGACATGGTTCTCCGTCCCAGCTCCAGCATTCTATTCTACCTCTGCACCCTGACAGAGCATGCAGGGTGCAGAGGAAAACATAGAGGGTCTGCCTTGAGCTTCCTAAGATCTGCATTCTATGAAAACACACATGAAAAGGGAAATTCTTCCACTTACTGCCTTTTTAAGTCACACAGGCAGCAGGGCCTTAAAACAAGAGTGTATTACCCCTTACTCAAGCATAGGCCAACCACCTTTCAAAAAGCATATCTGAGCAATTCTGTAATGAAGGGGTGAAAAGGAAGGAGGCTATGGGCATATTCAGAGTCCTCTGCCCTATTTCAAAGTCATATCCCACTGCTCCTAAGCATGGCCCCTCTTCCTGGTGGAGTGATATATACTCAGGACACTCACGGGAGCTTTGCCCACGCTCTCCCCAGCACCCATGGCTTTCTCTCTTCTCTCTGCCAGACCAAAGTAAGCAAGCTCTGTCTTCAAAGCTCACCACTACACAAGGATTTCCTGGGCATACAAATTCTTACCCTAATATTTCATTTACCAAACTAACCTTGGACATTTGTGTAGATAAATCTACTGCTGCACACATTCCTAAGTATTATCATTGGTTTTAGATAAGAATTTTCATTTTCCAACTAAAGAGGAAGCAAATTAAGAGGAAGATCCTACCTAATAGCTGAGAAGACAGATGCTTCAAAAAATTTTGCTAAGCAGATGAATTACTACCAAAGTCTCAAGCAGGCAAACACGACAGAGGTAGAAATGCTATATAAACATTATCCAAAAGTCAAATGTAGCCTATATGCAAAATATTACTTTGCATTTTCCACACTGAGGTTCTAAGGGACCAATTTTCTAAATTTCCCGGAATTTCTCCCCTCACACTAAAAAATGACCAACTATCCATCACTAACTTAGTTTTATTTTTCATTTCATTAGATAATAATTACGAAAATATACCATATACAGAAGACATGGAATGGATCATGCTGATGGAGAAGAAACCAGCAAAATGAGATTGTAAAATCATTTTAAGATAATGAAAGGACCAGCAAACTCCATTCGATTGCAAAAGAGAGGGAAAGTGCCTCTACTATCCAGTCTAAATATTTGTTTTCTGTGTTGTAATGAATTGTACTTTTCCACTGCATGCTCACAAATTCTGAAAGAACTAGCTGATCCTAAGGCTAAGAAAGTATGTTATGCTGAAGGAAAAAGAGAGAGAGAAAGAGAGAGAAAAAAAAAAACCTGGCAATTTTCAGAAAATTCAGCCATTCCTTAAACCCACCCAAATTTTGAGGATATTGTTGGAAGAATATATTTCCTTTTATAAAGGGAAAGGAGGCAGGCAGTAGATGTGTGAGTGAGTGGAGGGAGGGTAAGGGAAGGAAAGAGCCAAAGATGGAGGGGGAGAGAAAAGGGAGGAAAAATGAGAGAGATCTTCCTGCTAGGCCTTGATTAAGAACTTTTTAAATCCTAGGAAGGGTGGATAGTCTTTGAAACCAGATCCGCTGCAGGAAGGAGGCCAGCACCCAGGACACCGTGTCTTTCAGAAGGGGCCACCCACGGTGCCGTGGCGGTCATGTGACTGCCCTGTCACATCCTGAAGCCATTTCCAGCCCATGCACACGTCTGTGCTCCCATTTAGAGAGGATGGGATATATTGGGAACACATATGGAAACACTTTCAGAGAATCAGTTTCCATGAAATTCATAATGAGCCAAGTGGCTTCAGATGTGGTTGCGTTCCTCCGATTAGCCAGCAAAAAAAAAGGAAAAAAGGAGGAAAAAAGGGACAAATCCACCCTTTCAGACCTTATTTCAGTTTCAGAAAAATTAAAAACCACTAATGACTTATGGCTACCAAAACATGGAGCCACAATTAGGAAAGAAGGAACTAGGAAAATGAGGGAGAGAGGTTTAAAAGTGATAGCCTTTCCCTCCTAAAAATAACAGCTTCAATATGGTAATCTTATCTTAAATCAGAGAGAGCCTTTCCTGCGATGGTATCTGCCTGGAGTGGCATAATTAATTTTCTGACATCCTGGCAGAAGGTTGTACACATGTGCAAACAAGGGGGTGGGAGGTGGCGGGGAGATGGTGAGCGAGGCAGAGGCTACAAGACCAACTCTTATTTGATAACATATGTGGTCAATTAAGATTATTTTTAAAATTGCAAACTAAATGATAAATTGTTCCTAAGTAAATCTTTCAAAAAAGCCAGAATTCAGACAGGACAGCCTGGTGTTTTCCTGTGGCCTGCGCTAGTGGTAACTTGGTCTATATTAAAAGCAGAAATTTATGAACTGGTTGAGATGTTATATATTAGACACCAAAGCCTAGCTGATAGGAAGGCATGAAATACAAGAAGTGGACAAATGGAGAAGGGTTTTTAAAGAGGGACATTTAACTGATATTAGTAAGTTAAAACATTATTTTTATATTAAAACAAAAACATACATATTCCAAAATAAAATTCACATACATTCTAAGATAAAACAAGAGACTTGAAAAGATTCTCTTTGGGGACTTGGGGTTGTTTTGGGTTATGCCAGCAGATCGGGGAGAGCAGGGATAGTGAAGGAGCCCTTGAGTTTCCTCTGCCCTTTGAGGCGCTCCCGTGGAAAAATCTGTGCAGCGTTTCTTTCAGGCTTGGTAGCAAGCCTGAAGCCCTGGTGCAGGAATGTTCTGACTTGAAGCTGCTTGATGATGGGCTGGGAACTAGAACTGCCTATTGCTTAACAGACTAGTTAGTTGCTTTTCTTTAACCATATGAATCCTATAAGTGATGGAATAGCCACAGCATTCCATGGTGTTAGCAAAAATTGACTAAGAGGAAAGAGTGGCTAACCAAACAGCTGGGATGCCACGGCTCAGATCTGCAGAAGTACTCGATCAAAGCACTCCCACTGCCACTTTGTCATTAAATCCTCTGTAAGGTAGCAATGCCACTGACTATACTTTATGAATGGCAAACTCAAGCTCAAAAAAAGTGATTTCATCGAAGTTACAGATCAGTACATGGTGGCCCAAGACCTGGCCCCAGACTTATGGGGGCTTTGCTGCCACTGTCTCCCCTAACGTGCAGTGATTCTGGGTCATTTTCATGTGAATCTAGCTGCCTGGCCATGGCTACCTGGAGGGCAATGATGAAAAGCGTTCTGACCAATTATCACTGACAGCCCTGGGATGGAGGTGGAATGGGAGGCAGATGCATGCACTTACTAGCCATGCTTGACCCAGCCCCAGAATTCTGATATTGTCTTTACCACTGGTGTTCTGAATGATATGAAGCAAATCATGTTTTATATTCCTTAGGTAAACTCATTGCATGAGACTCTTGTAAGCAGGAATTGGTAACAGTACACAGCAAACAGCAAACATTTCCATCCTAAAAGGGCATTCCTCTTTACCCGCACCATTTGAACTAGTAGAGCCAGAGAAGAAGGAAACCAAAAAGACTGGGTCTCCAAGCTAGAAAATACATAAATTGAGAATCAAAATCTTGAAATTCATGATTAACCCCACACACCCAGCTGCAGGTCCAGCCAAACTCTTCTGTAAAAAAACCATAACTGAGAAGAGAGATGCTGGTTGAGGTAGGAAAAGACTATGAAATGAATAATCACCACAAAGTCCAGTGTTTTCAGATAGAGTTTGAAGAGTTCTGGTCGGACTCTGCTTCTTAAAGTAGGACTCAAGCTGCTCCTTTAAATCTAAAACCAACCCAATCTAAGACTACACCTGTAACTGAGACTAGCACTGGTCCAGGAGAGATGCCAGGGAAAAGGAAGAGTCCACTGCAGGCAGCGGCTGTTTTCAAGGCCAAATCACACAAAACCTGACAAGCTGGGGGCACTATTTTTTTCAAATACAATTTCCCAAAATAGATCTCAAAAGGCTTGGTCCCCAGGTGTGGTCCAACAGCCCTGAGGCCATCCTGGGCCTTAAAGCACGTGGCTCGAATTGCCTGATGCCCCTAGACCTAGGACTTGAACCAGATTACCAAGTGCTGTTCAGTCTCTATAATTCAGCTCCAAAAGATACAGCTACCCCAGGCCTAATGCAATCCATATTAATCTAGGATCAAAGCCACAGGCTTCAGCCTCAAACTGTGTCCTGTGAGGACCTATGCTTATTTTTGCCCTTTCTCCCTCTACAGTCAGATGCAGCCACTTACCTGTGCCCCACCGGAGGCCTGGGCTGACCATGCCCTGGGAGGGGTTCCTGCCCCAGGAGGAAATACATAAGGGGCTTCCAGGTTGTGACAGAAGCTGGCTTTATATTCAAGGTTCACTTTCTGTGTTGCATCTTCTGCTTTGGTGGTTTATCTGGCTTCCTGAATCTTTATCTTGTTTGACTTTCTGGTTCCTTGGGATTTCCTTGTTCATGTCTGCCTACCTGTTCTGTGACTTCAGTCAGGCTTTTTCGCTCAGGTGTGTGTGTGTTTCTAGACTCTGTGTTAAGGGCACACAAACATTTGCAAGAGCAACGATCTTGTCCCAACTTACCTTTCCAGTCTCGTCTCTCGTTTTACTTCCATGAACTCTACAATCCAGTCATACCAGACCCTTTTCCATCTTCTGTGCTACCCACCTTCCTGCCTGGGTTTACATTGGCCCCTTCGCCCTTAGTATCCCACTAGTCCCCTACCCTATCTCAGCTCCCTAAAATTCTAAGCAGCCTTTAAAATTGACCTCACAGTCCCCCTCTGCTGTGAAGCTTCTTCATATATTCTTGCTTTAGCCCACAGTAACCTCCCCTTCCTCTCTGCAGGCAATTAGTTATTCATTTGTATCTTTCTTTTTTTTTTTGAGATGGAATCTCACTCTGTTGCCCAGGCTAGAGTGCAGTGGCACAATCTCGGCTCATTGCAAGCTCTGCCTCCCGGGTTCACGCTATTCTCCTGCTTCAGCCTCCCCAGTAGCTGGGACTACAGGCACCCGCCACCACGCCCAGCTAATTCTTTGTATTTTTAGTAGAGATGGGGTTTCACCGTGTTAGCCAGGATGGTCTCTATCTCCTGACCTTGTGATCTGCCCGCCTCGGCCTCCCAAAGTGCTGGGATTACAGGCGTGAGCCACCACCCCCGGCCCATTTGTATCTTTCTTATAAGTGTGCTGGGGAAGCAACAATCGCGCGATCACCTCTATAGCCTTTTTTTTTTAATTTAACTTTTAAGTTCAAGGGTACATGTGCAGGTTTGTTACACAGATAAACTTGTGACTCGGAGGTTTGTTGTACAGATTATTTCATCGTCCAGGTATTAAGCCTAGCACCCATTAGTTATTTATCCTGATCCTCTCCCTCCTCCCAGCCTCCACCGTCCAATAGACCCCAGTGTGCGCCATTCCCCTCTATGTGTCCGTGTGTTCTCATCATTCAGGCTCCCACGTATGAGAACATGCAGCGGTGTTTGGTTTTCTGTTCCTGCATTAGTTTGCTACGGATAATGGCCTCCAGCTCCATCCATCTTCCTGCAAAGGACATGATCTCGTTCTGTTTTATGGCTGTGTTCAACTAGCCTTTAAATTGCTTAAAAATGGGAATGCTGTCCTATTTATCTTTAATCACACCATGGCTCCTCTCACAGTTACATACAAAAAGTATTTAAATGTGTGTCTAAGGGAAAAATGATGGCAATAGCAGATTTGACCTAAATCCTTGTCTTTCACTGAAATTTGTGTGTGTCATCTGCCTTCTGCCTATACATCTTCAACCAACTGCCTTTCCTACTTACTCTACCTGTGTTTACCTGAAAGGGTTCAGGTTAGTTGCGGAGCCACAGTTCTGCCCTGACTACCAGTTAGTTCTGCGGTGCATCTCTTGCTCTCCTCTGTTCCCTGGTTTGCCCCCTTTATCCTATGAACAAAAACTGATTCTGATTTTTTTCAGTCCCAGCAAACCATCAGGTCCCACATCAAACTACCTGTCAAAAATCATCATGAAATGATAAGGTAACATCTCAGATTTTGCTTTTTAAGTTTTCACTGTTTTTACATACATTTGGTTTTACCTTCACAAAGAGGCTGAGAGGTAGGCAGGATAGGCACCGATTGATAAGGAAGCTTCATCAGAGAAAGAAGGCACCATCTTGAGGACACAGCTCATTAGTGCAGAGCTGAAGTGAACGCGTTGGGTTTCCAATTTGTGTCCTTTTTTCCCCCAATAGAGGTGCCTCATTAGCATCTACTACTTTTCATCCAAATAGAAGTCTCAACAGGAGGTCTGGGTGTGGTGGCTCAGGCCTGTAATCCCAGCACTTTGGGAGGCCCAGGTAGGCAGATCACTTGAGGCCAGGAGTTTGAGACCATCCTGACCAATACGATGAAACCCCATCTCTACTAAAAATACAAAAATTAGCCAGGTGTGGTGGCGGGCACCTGTAGTGCCAGCTACTCAGGAGGCTGAGGCATGAGAATCACTTGAATCCAGGAGGCGGAGCTTGCAGTGAGCCGAGATCAAGCCACTGCACTCCAGCCTGGATGACAGAGCGAGACTCTGTCTCAAAAAAAAAAAAAAAAGAAAAAGAAAAAAAAAAAATTCTCAACAGGGGAAAGGATGGTATTTCTTTAAAAACACGGCACATTTCAATTGATATTTTTAAAGCGATGACTGGTATGCCTTCTCGCATTGGATGTTTATATCCAGTGATATCAGGAACCAAACTACTACCTTTTATTTAACTGAAAAACTGACTTTGCAAAGAATTTCTTTCTCTTTGTTGTTAGGATTTAGCCTAAAACCATGTACAAGAGTCTTCCTGCTATCCTGAGACAATGCTCCTTATGTAACTTCCGAATCCAAATGTAGCGTTGTAGTAACTCGTTCCTCTGAAAGTCTCAGCGTTTTTCCACTCAAGCCCTGCACACAGAATTAACTCAAAACTTCTGCAAGAAAAACGTCCCTTTTAGAGTTTGATTTGGCATCAGTTTCAAAGAGCTGTTTGTATATTTTAGAATATGTAGAATTTTCCTTTGATTGAAAACTCTCTTTTAACAATGGACAAGAGATGATTTCTCTTCTGAGTGATTTAAACAAAAACAAACACATCTTAGTTACATAGAGCCTTGTTCTCAAAGTGGTCTTTCTGAAAGAAATCAAACTCTACAGATTGTTAAGCATTTGGCAAAAGCCTTCAAACAGCCAAAGCCAAATAGCGAAATTTTCCTTGTTGTAGGAGATAAACAAATATTAGAGCAAATTTTTTAAAAAATAGAACCTCCTTTCACTTTCTGCTCTGCTCGATAACATTCCCCTCTCAACACACACACACACCCCTTCAGAGGGGTTTCATCTTCAACGTTTATTCCTGGTGCTATAGTAATAAACTCGCCACAAATGGACATTTTCAACATCTGTTTGTGGCTGTTCCCAGACATCTTGTATTTCTTTGGGACATGAAGCCCTCTGTCTCCCAAGTGCAAACAGACACACCTAATTATGTATTAAGGTGTCTGAGAGGAGCTACTTGTTTTGATGACCGTAAAAAAAAAAAAAAAAAAAAAAGAAGAGCCTGGTCTTCTTAGCTCGCTGTGGGATGTGGGACAAACACACAGTAGTCCAGTAGTAGCTCCTCAAACAGTGGAAGTTCTCTGCCTGCCAAGCACAAAGTCCAAGTCCTATTTTTCTCAGCCTGAGAATCATGTCCACTGAGTCCACTCCAGATGTGGACCAAAACAGTCAGTGACTGCTCAGGAGAGACAGTGCTGCCACAGATGCAGGGCCACATCTATTTAATCTTTTTGTAAGGACTAATTTTCGGGTGAAAAGAGGAAAGGTGCACAGGAGGAAGAGGTCATGGGGGGTTCATTTTTTTTTCTTCTTCAGGTCACAATGGCCATGGATAGCAATTTTAATACAATGTCAGTAGCCTATGAGAAGTGTAGCAGGATAAAATAATTCTAGAGTGTTGGACTAGTAACTGGAGATGTGGGTTCTGGTCACAGTGCTGTCCCTGCCTCGCAGGGCGATCACAGTGGCGTCCCTTTCCCTCCCTGACCCGCACATTCCTTGTCAGTAAAAAGAGGGGCGGGGACGAAATCATCTCTGTGGGTTTCCCTGCTCTAAAATTCTGATCCTGCTACATATTGGACAAGTCTGAGAATTCCAAAAATACCTTCAAAAATTCTACTAGAAATAGTGTTCCTGTAAAGAATGGTCCCCATTCATTAAAAAGCAGCACTAGTTTTCGAAATGAGGTAATAAATCTATACATTCAATGTGCAAAAAAACCCAGGTTTTCTATGTACAAAATGTCAATTCAAAAATTTAGGATCTTTTCTAAAAATTAAAAAAAAGTAATTGTTAACAACAGTTCCCAATACAGGCCAAAAGAAAATGGGAACACTACTAACTTTTTAAGAAAGTCTTTCATCCTTAAATTTAGCAGTAAAGGAGGTTAAAACTAACACTTCAAGCTCCCATATTTGATGAGAGATATCATGTGAGCTATTTCTCTTTCTTTTCTGTTCTAGATTATTTAAGCAAATTGTTTGATCTGAATTATCTAAAGTTAAAATAAATGATTTTTTGTATCAACCTTTCCAGCTCTCGCAGGGTAGAATATATTGTGCATAATTTAAGTAGCTTTAAATTTCCTTGCCCCACATATAAAACCATATATTTTGAGTTTTGTTTTTTTTTTTTAGACGGAATCTCGCTCTGTTGCCAGACTGGAGTGCAGTGACGCCATCTCGGCTCACCACAGCCTCTGTCTCCTGGGTTCAAGCGATTCTCCTGCCTCAGCCTCCCGAGTAGCTGGGACTACAGGTGTGCACCACCACGCATGGCTAATTTTTGTATTTTTAGTAGAGACACAGTTTCACCATGTTGGCCAGGATGGTCTCGATCTCTTGACCTTGTGATCTGCCCACCTCAGCCTCCCAAAGTGCTGGGATTACAGGCGTGAGCCACTGTGCCTGGCCTATTTTGAGGTTTTAAGATTTCATTAATGTGTACATTTTTAATTTCTAGAATAAAATTTATGTTTACGAAATTGGTAGACTTTTCCACTGTTATTTCTGGTTAGGGATTTGGTCCATTTTACTTTATTTTGGGTTCTCTGATCTGCATCAAACCATGAATTTTGGCTACTTAGTAAGGATTAATGGTGTTATCCAGGTGTGGGCTGGAAAGACCAGTGATACAAACATTCCTCTTAGGATGATACCCAACAGGCCTTTGTAGCATAGTCCGATTCTGATATGGAGACTCCTAAAGCAACGCGGAGTAGGTAAAAGCATATTATGTGGAGCTAAAAGACCTGGAATTGAGTTTTCACTCTCTATCCCTTTCACTTGATGACCCTGAACAAATCTCTAAATGTCTCTGAGCCCTAAGTTCCTGCTGGCAAACTACTGAGTATAATAGTATTGATACTCCAATGCGTTGTGATGATTAAATGAAATAATGTCTATGAAAGTGCTTTCTATAGTTGTAAAGCACTATCTAAGTATTATTAATACTAAGTCTTGCTATGCATTTATTTTTACTCTCATCTTTGGACTTAGTTGCGAAAATTCTTCCCATCTTCCCCTGCACTTAATTTGTCTGAGGTTCTAACATGATGTTCTTTATCTGTGAGCTTTAAGTACTTTCTGCCATCAGAAAAGAGCTATTACAGAGGACCCGATCGTCCTGCTTCTTTTTAATTCCCTCACTCTGGAGTTCATGAAGGAGAGCAGCAGAAGAGTTCAAGGTGCCCTCCTAAGATGCCTCCTCCTTCCTGGGGAAGTCCTCAGTTTGTCTGTACATATTCTGTTTCACATGCCCGAGTTTCCACTTCTCTTGGATGACCAGCAGCATCCTCTGGAGACAGCAGCTTGATAAGCTGCCAGAGTACACTGTCATCTAACTGCATTGGGCCAGGGGCCTCTTCATATGCAATATGATACTGTGGGGGAATGCAACAAGCCTAACTCACAGATTGTACTTATACCAATCTCTTTGTTCTTCCCGTTTCCCTCAATGTTAACCTGTTTGTTACACTTGTTGGAACTTACTTGCCACATTTTTAGATAACTGAAGGGATTTACGTCCAATTCGCCTTCTATATAACCTAAAGTGGTACTGCTTATTTGATTTTAATAAACTTTTACAAAGATTGTTTTCAAACTTCTAACTAGACATTCTATAATTTGCAGTTTGAGATTTAACCTTTTTATTAAAATGGTGGTAGGAAGATCCCTGGGAGGGGTTCACTTTGGAGAAATAGTTTTTCTCTCTTAGGTACCAGAGAATGTGGTAAAGTGCAGGAGGAAGGCAACTTAGCCATCTGCAGAAGCTGTGGCTTTGCAAGTCCAAAGCTGACACCTCAAATACTAGCTTGCAAAGTCTGCAAATGGGCTGAAAGATAACCACATCTCCAGTTCCCTAGTTTTAATCTATCTCCTAGTTACCTATCTCCTAACCCACCTGTGCGGTGATTTTCACTATTATACCACAGTGTTGTTGTAGTGAAAAAGATTAGTACCAATGCCTTAAGACTGGAGGGGGAGGGCATGAGTATAAGCAAGTCCAGCCACTCATCTGAAGAGGAGGGGAATTCATTATACACATGTGTATTGTCAGGACTCAGACCTCTTGGCTCATGGGGAGAAAGCACGCCTCTTTCCAATAAAGTACCCTACCAATTTTATTCCTTTTTAAAGTGACTGTTTTTTTCTAGGGGCTGTTATCTGTTATCTGCTGCTTCTGACTCTAGTGAGAAAATTCACATTACATTTTTTCACCTCCATTCTCTTTTACTATACCCTTCTAAATGAAAAAGCCAGGGAGAAAGGTTAAAAACTAGGTTTGACAGCCAAAGCAACAGCCAATCCATCATCCGAAGCTCCAATCTATGAAGTTTTTTGAGCTCTGAGACTTATTCTGGATTCCCCATGCTGACACCCTTTGAACTGTATCTTCTATTGAGTGCTTGAGCTTCCAAAACTCAAAATAAATCCATCAAATACATTTTAAGTAGGTTTGGTCACTGGGAAATGTGCTCTCCAGGTCCTTATTTTATTACTCTCCTTTCCTTTAAAACAAACTAACAAATGGCTGTAATAGTTTTCAGTACACACACCTCTGCACTTCAGGATTCCAGAAAGAACAGAAAGCTGTGTCCACGGAGAAATGGAACTTCATTACATTTTAAACAGGAAATATAAGAAAAACTGTTCATATCTGCACAAGATCTTGAAGCTAACTTCCAGAGCCCCAAATTTAGAGTTTCATGAGGAAGAATCTCCTTTTAGGGCATGGTTGAAAGATCTGAGAATGGAGTGATAGCTTACTACAACTGTGATGCCAACAGGGTTACCTGTTTAAAGCTTTCTCCTTTAAGCTTGGCTTGTGCTTATGAGATTCTGCTTATAACATGTTCCTCATCCCTTATCAGTTCAAGTTCCTTGCTATTTAAGATAAGCCCCAATTTCTCAGTCCTCTGAAGAAGCTGTTCTCGGTGCTGACTCCACAGGGAGGACAAGCGCTGGTTTCTCACCTGGACTGACTTTTCTTGATTGCTGGATATTAGCTCGCCAGCCTGAAGGAACTGAGAGCCCCTTGCCTAAGTGTTTCTTCACTTCAGAGTTGTTGCCACAAACTGCCCAGTGTGATCATCTAATGATTGCCTGCAAAGCCAGCCTGGTCACACCTGCATGCATGATGCTTTCCATTGAAGTGCATCTTTTTTTTTTTTTTTTTTTGAGACAGAGTCTCCCTCTGTCACCCAGGCTGGAGTGCAGTGGCACAAGCTAGGCTCACTGCAACCTCTGCCTCCCAGGTTCACACAATTCTCCTGCCTCAGCCTCCCCAGTAGCTGGGATTACAAATGCGTGCCACCACGCCTGACTAATTTTTGTATTTTTAGTAGAGACGGTGTTTCGCTATGTTGGCCAGGCTAATCTAGAACTTCTGACCTCAAATGATCCGCCTGCCTAGGCCTCCCAAAGTGCTGGGATACAGGCTTAAGCCACCGTGCCTGACTTAAAGTGCATCTTAGAAGCAGTAGAAGGAACTGGTGTGTATGAAAGATACAGAAGATACATTTTGAGGATGAGAAGAACGTTGATATGGTTCGGCTGTGTCCCCATCCAAATTTTCATCTTGCATTACAGCTCTCATAATTCCCAGGTGCCATGGGAGGGACCTGGTGGGAGGTAACTGAATCATGGGGGTGGGTCTCTTCCATACTGTTCTCGTGATAGTGAATAAGTCTCATGAGATCTGATGGTTTTAGAAAGAGGAGTTCCCCTGCCCCCTGTACACATTCTCTTGCCTGCCACCATGTAAGATGTGCCTTTCTCCTCTTTCACCTTTTGCCATGATTGAGGCTTCCCCAGCCATGTGGAACTGTGAGTCCATTAAACCCATCTTTCTTTATAAATTACCCAGTTCTTGGGTATGTCTTTATTAGCAGCATGAGAACAGACTAATACAAACATATAATGTTGTTTCAGTCCCCAAAATTCATCTCATCATTGTACATCATTGTACTAAAATCTGGGTTTGCATGGTGCCAAGGAAGGAAAGCTACTGGAAATCAGAAGATTAACAAAACGTGATTACAGAAAACTAATAATTTTCAGTCAAACGAAGCGTTTCAGATCTCAAAATGGATTTCTGGCCTGAAATTTCCAGGTTAGTAGTTCTGTATTTGTTTAATAAATCAAGTAACTCCTGAATTACCACTTCACTTAGGGTGTATAATAGTGTCTAAACATTAATTACACTTGTAAAAGATGCAATATTATTCCTTTTAAAGTAAACTAACAATTGGGAGAAAACATTACTAAAGCATTTTGATGATACCAGCAAAATTCCCTCTCTACTCCAGTGTCTCTATCCCCACCATTTCCAGGCAAGCCCAAGCCACCGTCCTCTCACTAGGGTGACTGCCACAGCCTCCTAACCACACTCCTTCCCTCCTCCCTACCCCTGTTACAATTCTCCACCCAACTGCCAGAGTGAGCTTTGAAAAATATAAATCAGTGTATATCAAGACCCTGCTTACAATCTGCCAAATGGCTTAACACTGCACATAACAGCAAATCCAAACCTCTGATCTTGACCTGTAGTGGCCCTGCATAACTTGGACCCAGCCCATCTCTCTAACTTCATGTCATCTGCACACTCCAGCCACTGAGCATTCTTCTCAAACACCCCACAGTCTTCCCACCTCTGGGCCCTTGCACTAGATTTTCCCACTGCCTAGAATGCGCTCCCTTCCTCCTGATCTTGACAGGGCTAACTCTTTTTTGTTATTTAGATCTCAGCTTCAATATTGACTCCTCATCACATCACTCTATTTTACTTTTTTCATAGTACATATCCCTAGATAATATTTTATTATTTTCAATTGCCCACGCTTTGGTAGTAATAGCTAACATTTATTGAGCGTCAGGCATTATTCTAAGGGCTTTACATATATTAACTATCCTTTAGTCCCCATAACAACCTATTAAAGCAAGTATTATTATTATTATTAGATTAGATGGTCATTTAACTGATGCGGAAATTGAGGTACAAACAAGCTAAGTTACCTCCCCACAGGCACAAAGCTAGTGAGTAAAGAAGCCTGAACTTAGACCTGGCTCTAAAGACTGTTTAATTATTATGCCATATGCCAATAGAAAAAGTTCCAAGAGCCTTTCTGTCTTGTTCATCAGAGTATCTCCAGTGGGCAGAATGGCGCTCAATAAATGAGTAAATTTAATGTTGGCAATAACTTGTGTTAAATATTTTTATCATGCAGTCATAAAACACCATGACAGTAATGTTTCATTAAGAGAAAGCTCATTATGATTCAAATCATATTTTCTTTAAATAGATCTAATTTCTTTAATATAGAAAGCCTGGTCCTGTGATCACATTTATTCTGTTATTAACAGAATTCATCCGTTTTAGTAACTCTTAGCTTATAAGGTTCTCATTTCTCCAGTAAGATAAATTACCACTTATAAATGTACCATTCTCATGTAAAGAGGGTTAACAAATAAATTACATAAAACCATGCAAGGGTATGAGAGATGTCAATAAAATTCCTTAATTTTACATTAAATCTGGGATTTCAAAAATTGTCTATGGATTCTGACACACACGCACATATATAAGGCTTCACCTTAAAGACAGGTTCAGCTGTGGTCAGGTATCAAGATCTAAATGTACAGTTTTTTGGTATTAAATAACCTGATCTTAGGTTGCTTCTCATCAGAATCTCTTAACTGAAATACAAAACAAAACCTTTCCTGACATCTATCATAGTTGCTCCTGTTAATTTAGTTCTTCAATTAAATGCTATATTAGCCTTTAGTGTTATTATTGATGGTATGTAGTTTTGTTTTTTTTTTTTTTTGGAGACAGAGTCTCGCTCTGTCACCCAGGCTGGTGTGCAGTGGCACGATCTCAGCTTACTGCAGCCTCAGCCTCTCTGGCTCAAGCAATCCTCCCACCTCAGTCTCCCAAGTAGCTGGGACTACAGGCACGCACCGCCCCCGGCTGATTTTTGTATTTTCTGTAGAGACGGGGTTTCGCCATGTTGCTGAGGCTGGTCTCCAACTCCTGGGCTCAAGCAAACTGCCCACCTCAGCCTCCCAAAGTGCTAGGATTACAAATGTGAGCCACTGCGCCCAGCCGGTATCTAGTTTTCTGATGTGATGATTATAAGTCTCTCCTGTAAGAAAACCTGCCCTTTCAGGCCTTAATTTAGAATCACAGACATCAAAAACTTTATGATATACCTTGGGGAAAAACTAGCCCAACTAACTCAGTTCACGCTTAAAGAAACTAAGACCTACAGAAGTTAGTGACCTGCTCAAGAACTCAGAGGCACATCTGAAATTCAAAAGAGAGGCTCCTCAATTCCCAGCCAACTCCTATTTCCAACACACTGTCAACAACGCTATGAATGTTTAATCACCACTCTACATGCTTGAGTCATGGAAGAAATGTTTTCCTGATAAACCAAATCAATTCAACACAATTTTATTGAGCAACTGCTATTTTATCAGTGTTGAACTCAATTCTTCTTTGGGAGGCAAGACCCAATTCAAAAGTTTCAACCACCTACTGGATTAAAGAGGTTACGTGAGGTTTTATTAACCCTTCAAAGAGTATCTGTGGTACCTGCCAATTTCTAAGGTTAGAGAACAACTTTAACTTTCTTTGTTAACTGCCCTGAGGACCAAACTCTTTCCTTTTTGGAATCTTTTAGGTCAGTTCTCTACTATATCTTTTGAGACTGAGTCTCACTCTGTCACCCAGGCTGGAGTGCAATTACACAATCCTGACTCACTGCAACCTCCACCTCCTGGGTTCAAGCAATTCTCCTGCCTCAGCCTCCTGAGTAGCTGGGACTACAGGCGTGCACCACCACACCCTGCTAATTGTTGTATTTATAGTAGAGACGAGGTTTCACCATTTTGGCCAGGATGGTCTCAATCTCTTGACCTCGTGATCCACCCACCTTGGCCTCTCAAAGTGCTGGAATTACAAGCGTGAGCCACCGCGCCCAGCCTCTACCATATCTTTAAGCCACACTGAGAATGTACTGTTTTCCTAAGGTGTAGTTTGGGAGCTTGTAAGTTTGTTTTCTTTAATGATGAGTACCATAATGCTATTATCAGACTTTTTCCTCTTTTCCAAACCTGTTTTTATTTCCTTTGTAGTTTTTATTTAGAAAAGGTTCTTGTTAATTATGTACGGATTTATTGTGACCACATCAATGGGTTTATTTATTGAGTTTTCATGAATCACTGCTCTCCTTGGCACAGGTCAGGGTGTGTTTGTAACCATCATTATATGTGTTATTTTTATTCCATGAACTATAGCATTGTTACTAATTACCACAGAGAGCTGGAACGGTGACCATTTTGGATAGAGAGCAAGACGGCGATAAGCTTTAGATACAAAAGCACAGGGCTTCTCCTAGTCTCCCATGCTCGGCTGCGTAGTTATGGGTTGATCACTTAAGGTCACAGTCTCCCTGGAAAATACATGACAGGTTTCTACTTAAAAAAAATCCTCTGAGATATTTAGGAACAATGTTGCCTGTGCAGCATTTTATTTTTATTTACATTACTTTCATGGATTTGAAATTCATTAATTTATTGACTCATATCAAAAAAAAAATTTAGACAGTATAGTCAAATGGGGTCCTAGATTTGCCTCAGACCAAGTTACTTAAATTCTGACCCAGTTCCATAAAATACGCCTTCCTGTTTGCATTTCAGGAAAACAAAAAAAAAGTCTGAAAATGACTGAACTATTTGAAACAAAGTGTTGTCCACAAATGACTTTGAACAATTCAAATTAAAGTTCTGTCATTTGCATTTTATCATATATTTTAATTAGAAAAAAGCTTTTTACTTGTTTAGTTATCTTTTTTTTTTTTTTTTTTTTTTTTGAGACGCAGTCTCGCTCTGTTGCTAGGCTGGAGTGCAGTGGCGTGATCTCGGCTCACTGCAACCTCCGCCTCCCGGGTTCAAGCAATTCTCCTGCCTCAACTTCCTGAGTAGCTGGGACTACAGGCGCGTGCCACCACGCCCGGCTAATTTTTGTATTTTTAGTAGAGACGGGGGTTTCACGATGTTGGCCAGGCTGGTCTCTATCTCCTGACCTCGTGATCCATCCGCCTCTGCCTCCCAAAGTCCTGGGATTACAGGCGTGAGCCACCGCACCCAGCCTAGTTATCTCTTTTCTAAGATTCCCCTTATAACTATTTCTGCATGTTAACAAACGTAAGAGCTAATTTAAAATAATCATGCAGGCCGGGCGCAGTGGCTCATGCCTGTAATCCCAGCACTTTGGGAGGCCGAGGTGGGTAGATCACCCGAGGTCAGGAGTTTGAGACCAGCCTGGCCAACATGGTGAAACCCCGTCTCTACTAATAATTTTTGTATTAGTTAGCCAGGCATCGTGGCAGGTGCCTATAATCCCAGCTACCTAGGAAGGCTGAGTCAGGGGAATTGCTTGAACCTGGGAGGCAGAGATTGCAGTGAGCCGAGATCATGCCACTACACTCCAGCCTGGGCAACAAGAGAAAACTCTGTCTCAAAAAATTAATAAAATAATAATAATAATCATGCAGTTCCTCTGTCCCCTTTCTACATTTCCACCAACAGTGATCAGTTAATGTTTCCTGAGAAATCAATGCTCAATGAAGTAATCAAATCATATTAAGACATAGGGATGTCAGTGATCCTATTTTTCCTGAAAAAAGTATGACCTTGGCTGATATTTATTAATATCACAAATAATAGACCTGTCAAGACTATTTATATGTATAGTCACTATCAACGTAATGAGTAGGTGGATTCATGCATATGGGGATGTATATGCTGAAGCAGAACAACAACATTGTTTGATTTTATCAGAGTTGCTGGCATATTCCATAACATATTGCATAGTGAGACCATATATTCATTTACGAAATATGAAATAAAGGTAAACAGAAATTGTCTTAGTCTCCTATAGAATCTTACTTCTAGATCTATTAGCCAATTTCTAATAATAGTCACAGCATAAGAACCCTGAAGCATGCAGCACTGATTCCTGGGTAGACTTTTCTACTGAATGCTAGTACTTCCCACGACATTATGCACGCTGAGCATCGGAGTAGGAGTTAGAGATAGAAAGGGATTAGAAGGCCAGGCCCTGGGCCAATGGGAGTCTTCAATCTAGCAGGAGCTCTGGAGAGATAGCAAAGGATTAGAAGACTAGGCCCCTGACTTAGGGGAGCTTTCAGTCTAGCTGGGAAAAGACAAGATCCTCCATATCCTTGTCACATCTTAAGAAACATGAAGCCACACACATCAAACATATGTAATTTTTAAAAGTTGAAAATGTAATTGTTGAAGCAATTTGGTTGAAAGTATAATCTGAGCTGAATGGGATTGATTTTTTTTTTAATTTCCTAAAGGAGATGGCTTTAAGTTGGTTATGGATGTGAATTATTATAATAGAGCAAAGGAACACAAGAGACCTCCTTTCCTAAAATCCTGAGCATTCTTTGCATATTTTTGGCAACTACATGGGCTAGTACTATAATGTAACCATCACATTTGCTTTATGTTGTATCCTAAATGAGACTTAAAGCTTCTTGAAGGCAGAGACTATATCTTCTATTTCTTTTTTTACTCCTCATCTGCACAAGCACATTTAAGTACATGCGAAATATTTGTTGAGCTGACTTGAAATGACTGAAACGAATGAAAGAAAAGCATTCCAAACAGGAAGAAATGCCAGGGACTACTAATATATTAGATGACATTATTAAAATCTAAAATGTTCTAGACAGGCAGAAATTATTACCTGAATTAAATAAGGTAAAACCTAACAAGGATAACTGTAAAGTATCATATTTGGATCTACAAAAAAACAGCTCTAAAAGTAAATAATTGGAGAAATGCAGATTGACAGAAGTGGCAAATAGGAGAAAACAGTGTTAATATGGTCACCAAAAGAACAAAGGCCACTTAAGCCTGCACTACCAGAGGCCGAGAAGAGAGGAATAGTTTGGTTCTGGGTACGAGGCATTAAGATGGACACTAATGAACTGTGTCAAAGACCACTGACCAGATAAGTAGGATGACCTGCAACCATACTATACAGAAAGCGTTAAAAAAAACAGCCAGAGGTGGGGCATACAGGAAAAATTCAGCCTGAAAAAGATAAGACTATGAGAAATGATAGCTGTCAAAACCCTATCTTTTGCTTTGTTCTAGAGGAATAGCTGTGCTTCAGTTTACAGATTAGTTAACATAATTTCTATCATTTTCTCAGAAAAGAGCTTTGACACTTCATTACATGATGGCTATAATTAATGTCAGACTCTAAAGCAGAAATCAAAAATTCTATTTGATCATTTGGTTTCAAGCTGGACCTAAAATATGTTTTGGCATTGTTACTAACTGTTAGCAGCAAGTTCTGGAAACAGATACAGTCTTGATATGTGTTCTAAATATGAAACACATTGCATAAAGACTTGGAGATAAAAATATATACTGCTTATGCACACTCTTACTGCGCTATTTCCTGTCCTTATCAGCAATGAAAGTTTCTCTTGTTTTGCCCTTTCTTTGTTGTTTCAGGTGAACAAAATCTTTTTTCTTCCTTTTTTTCTCCTACATATCTATCTTCCTCTTTTTTTTTTTTTTATCTTCTTTCCCACTAATACGTGTTTCATTAAACATTCCTAAGCACCTACCATGGGCCAAAAACTGTGCTAGGTTATAAGGATTCAAGAATATGCAAAACATAGCCACTGTCCTTAAGAAGCTTATAAAAGGAGAATGGCATGCAATTAAATTTTTATGCTAAAGGACGATATGGGCTGGGCATGAGGGCTCACACCTGTAATCCCAGCACTTTGGGAGGCTGAGGCGGGTGGATCAACTGAGGTCAGGAGTTCGAGATCAGTCTGGCCAACATAGAGAAATCCGTTTCTACTAACACTACAAAAATTAGCTGGGTGTGGTGGCTCATGCCTGCAATCCCAGCTACTCGGGAGGCTAAGGCAAGAGAATCTTTTGAACCCGGGAGGCAGAGGCTGTAGTGAGCAGAGATCACACCACTGCACTCCAGCCTGGGCAACAGAGTGAGACTCTGCCTCAAAAAAAAAAAAAAAGAAAGATATGTACACATTAGAGGTGTGTCCAAAGTACAGAAATGACATACAAATGGGTGTAGATGAGACAGCAATTCACTTTGAAGAAAGTGGTGTTTGGGAAAGGGATGCCCAAGACACAACAACAGGGCCCCGCCCACCAGTGCAAAGAAATGGGCTGACATGGAAGTGGAAAATAGCACAGCACACTTAAGGAATGCCAGGCATTTTTTTTTTTTTTTTACTTTATTTTATTTTATTTTATTTTTTATTTTTATTATTATACTTTAGGTTTTAGCGTACATGTGCATAATGTGCAGGTTTGTTACATATGTATCCATGTGCCACGTTGATTTCCTGCTCCCATTAACTCGTCATTTAGCATTAGGTACATCTCCTAATGCTATCCCTCCCCCCTCCCCCAACCCCACAACAGTCCCCGGAGTGTGATGTTCCCCTTCCTGTGTCCATGAGTTCTCATTGTTCAATCATTTTTAAGAGAAAAGGCCCCCTTTACCTAGGAGAGTCAAATATTTTGGGAGGCAACTAAGCAGTCACATAACTGGATTGTTATTTTAACTAGGTATGTTCCGTATTTGAATTGGTATGCCTGACACCAAAAAGTAGATGTTCAGGAATTTATCTATGGGCAAGATTAGGAAAAAAAGATTTAATTTTAAAATGCACCCAAGATATGGAAAACCATTTGGTGACAATTGCTATGATAGAAAACATGCTTCTCCAGGAAGAAATGTGTGAAATGCTTTCTAATAAGAACGATCACTGACAAAGTCAGCAACAAAAGGAAAATGGAAGATAGGATAGTATCCTCAGGTTCAGGTACAGCACCCTTGATGATTTTAAAAATATAATAGCATCCGGTCGGGTGCGGTGGCTCACACCTGTAATCCCAGCACTTTGGGAGGCCAAGGCAGGTGGATCACCTGAGGTCAGGAGTTCGAGACCACTCTGGCCAACATGGTGAAACCCCATCACTACTAAAAATACAAAAAATTAGCCGGACATGGTGGTGGGTGCCTGTAATCCCAGCCTGTAATTGGGAGGGTGAGGCAAGAGAATTGCTTGAATCCGGGAGGCGGAGGTTGCTATGAGCCGAGATCATGCCATTGCACTCCAGCGGGGGCAACAGGAGCGAACTCCATCTCAAATACACACACACACACACACACACACATACACATATATATAAAATAGCATCCTTCCAATGGAATGCAATTCAGGGGTAGAATGAAAGCATTACTAAGCCATGAAAAGACATGGAGGAACTTAAATGCATATTACCACGTGAAAGAAGCCAGTCTGCAAAAGCTACTTACTTATTGTATGATTCCAACTGTATGACCTAGAAAAGGCAAAACTATAGAGACAGGTAAAAAAAAAGAATCTGTGGTTGCCAGGGGCTGAGGAAAAGAGAAGGGAAAGAGAGATGAACAGGTGGTGTACGGGGGATTTTTAGGGTAATGAAACTACTCTTATGATTCTGTAATGGTGGATACATGGCATTATGATAAAACCCATAGAACTGCACAACACAAAGAGTGAGCCTTGTGTAAACTATGGAGGTTATTTCATAACAACGTATCAATATTGGTTCATCAATTACATCAAACATCACACAAATGCAAGATGTAAATAACAGGAGAAAGTGGGAGATGGTGGGAGGAGAATATAAGAAACTATACATTCTGCTCCATTTTTCTGTAAACTTAAAATTGCTCAAAAGAATAAAGTATTAATTTTAAGACATATACATAAAAGTAATAATGTCACATGCATTTCTACTCTTTAGAAGATAATTATGCGACCTCCTTTTTCCACTAGCATTTATCTGGTAAGGCAAACTTCACTAAAAGTCTAAGAACATCAAATCCCTAAACAGATAGCATCTTACTCTTTGCAGAGCCTCTGAGATATGTGATTCAGCGATTTCTAGTAATTCATTAACATAGGACCACTGAGGCACAATAAATTAACTGTATCTGAGAATGATACAAAGACTCTTTAGTGACAATGAAATGAAAACTCAGGTGTCCTAAGTTAAACTGCCCCCCCGCCCCCTTCTCAGACCCCAGTGCACTGCAGAAGCCATTGTATCTATCGTTAGAAAATTAATACTTTGGGTGAAATGAGGTTCATACACTCAAGTTTTCTTTGATGGAAAGGAGATTTCAGCAAATCTCTCAATAAAATATATAACCATGTGTTTTCCATCCCTGCAAAAGCATGATTCCTTTCATTACTAAATCTTTTCCCTATGTGTGGGTGGTTGTACATGTGTCAGAAATAAATCCCCACAAAAACAACTGAGAAAAATCATGTATAAAGTCAGAGTCAAACCATGTACACAGGTTTCATTCTGAGCTTTAGTATCTCAGTGTAGCTACAAATAACAGTAATTAGTCATACAACCAAGCTTAGTCAACTTTGTGAGCTGGACCAACTATCATCTCCAACTGATCTAGTAGGAATGAAAACCACTTCTTTGGGCCTCAGCAGCAGTAAATCAAAAATTAGAGTAAATGGAGATCCAGGTAAGATTAGAACACCATCTGCTATGTCAAATGATAGGCTATTTTTAGGGAAAGCAAGATGAATTTCAACTTATGGAATGCAAAAGTAATCCATCCAATCAGTGGCGATATAATGAAGAATACGGAACATTCAATTGTTGACACAGGGCTTGCCTTTGTTTAGGGTCCATAAAATTTAATAACTTCCCCACTCTGTGGCTTTAAACGGAGAACTTCTTCAAAATAAGAGTTACTCCTATTAATTATTTGCCTGTGGCCGCTGTGGCAGAGTATGTCTACCAAACAGGTGGCTCTTAATAAAGGAATGGTTCTGTAGTAAAAAGTAGATGCTCTAGTGTTTTATTATGGTTGCTTTAACTTTCTGGTTTATTAGTATTAATTGCTGAAGTTTTCCTTTTAACCTTTCTTAAGGCATTCCTCCCTCCTGTGAGTTAAGAGCTGCTCTGCTAAAATAAATGTTCATATATAATTGGCACATTACGAAGCTTCTGGTTTCAAGAACTTGACTCGGTGGACTTGATAGAAACTTGGTTATAAGGGACATTTTTAAATGAACTACATCAAACTCTACTGGGTTTGAATCCTCCTGACAGACCTTGAGTAATCAAATGGGGTTTTTCCACTGGCAATTTCTAGATTTTGTAGTAGTGATAAAATAATTTTTAATAATTTTATTATTAAACTAATGCTTATTCTCCTGACCTTGGAATATTATAGTTCAGCCACTGAAAGTCATAAAACTGGAGACATCTTCAATAGTCCTGTACAGTTGAGTAAGTGAAAAGTGTTAATATTTACATATTTTGAAATAAGAGATTCAAGACTATTTTCCTAAGCAGAAGAAAAAAATAACCTTACAGAAAGATTAACTCTGTCCTATGTTAACAACAACAACAAACAAAAACCCCGTAAATGCAGAGAAAAATCTTTCATACAATCTATAGTGGCAAGCAGGGAGAGGTGGCTCATGTCTGTAATCCCAGCACTTTGGGAGGCCAAGGCAAGAGGATCACTTGAGACCAGGAGTTCGAGACCAGCCCGGGCAACATAGTGAGATCCTGTCCCTACGAAAAATATTGGCCTGGCAAAGTGGTACAGGCCTTTAGTCCCAGCTACTCAGGAGGCTGAGATGGGGGAAATTGTTTAAGCTCAGGAATTCAAGGCTGCAGTGAGCTATGATGATGCCTCTGCATCCCATCCTGGGCAATAGAGCAAGACCCTGTCTCTTAAAAAAAAAAAAAACCTATAGTGACCTCTTTCAGAGTAACTGAGGAAGCCAACATCTATGAATAAGATGCGTCTTACCTGTGCATCTTTAACTAACATATCCTAAGTCTCTAAGAAACCTCCAGAAAGCACCAGAAAGGTATAAATCCCTTCTACCTCATTATGCCAAAGAGTGGTACAGACTTAGGTTAATTTAAGCTACTTCACTCAAATGAGTGGGATAGTGGAGGAGTTATTTGCAGTGAAAAAAAAAACCTGTGTAAGCTCTCTAGGAGACTCATACCCTGACCCACAAGTCAAACAATCAGCCTCAATAAAGAGTTGTGCTTCTTTCCATAGTAGGATAATTGTATAAAATACATTTTGAAAGTCAGCAATTATTTATTTACATAGTATTTTGTAATGACTTCCAGAAATGTAATTATAATCTTTGTGTCAAGCCTCACAAGTGCTTTGAAGATCAAAACTGCCATGGATGATACGATTGCAATTATGAAGACATGCAGTGGTTCGGGTCATATAAGGCTTGCTGGTCCTTGCCTTGTCACACCTTGCCCTTGACTAGAATCAATGAGAAATAACTTTGGCCACCTCTGTGTAGTGAATAATCTTTTAGAAACATGTAGGATGAAGTAAGATAATGTATAAAATCACCTGGGGATAGGAGTGCTACTTAAATACAGACATATGATGAGGCCATACTTATCAAAGTAAGTATGGTAGGAAAGAAGGTGTCTTCTGCACTGTAACATCACTAGACTGGTTTCTGAGACTAGTGCTGACTTTTATAATTCAACTGAATATGATTCAAACTCATTACCATAACGTACACCTGTTAGTCAATTACACGGCAATAACTTCTCAATTACAAACTTATATGTGCTCTTGTTGTTCCATTACAATATTTAAGGCTACCCAATGTTAAGGAAATATTTCTTGAATCATTGTATTGTACCTCTGAACTTGAAGACATCTAGTATTATATCTTTCTCTGCAGTAAACTAAGGATTGTAGGTAACATACCTTTATCATTTTATCTTATTTTGTTTATACCTTGCTTCCAAAAATGGTTTGAGGAAAACTACAGGACTATCTAATATAATATCACTGTGATTATTGTCATTTATTAACTTCTAGAATTGTAGCCATGCTTGAAAATTACTCAGAAGAAAGGATACTAATAAAGAAAGGTGAAATATTGGATTCTCCGAAGGTCTTTAGGTAGATTAAATCATGGTCTTTCTTTGGAATGGTCTTTTAGGAGAAAATGGAATTTCTTTAGGAACAGTTCTTTCTGGTGGATCTTTCTGGTTGTTTTTATTCCTATGATCCCTTGGAACACAGCATTAGCATGCCTAGTTAATTTAAGTGTAACTCAGCACTTTCTATTGTCTGACATAATTGAACTGTTATTTTCTCTTAAAGCCTTATTGACTTTTTTGTGAATGGTTCCCAATTGCTTTCTGCTCTGTAAATATTTATTTTAAATCTACAGAATAATAATAATATGGGAAACATTTGAGGAGTTCTACGTGCTAGGTACTGCATTAAGTGCTTTGTGAATGTCATGTGGGTATTAACTTATTTAGATAATCAAAGGGCTTTGTTTTAAATATGCCCTGTGGTGATCTATTTTGTGAAGGAAAAGTCCCCTTTAAAAGTTTAGATTTTTATCTAATCTAATTTGACTCACTTAACAAGACCTACCTGCCAATTACATATGGATATACAATTTTTACAAAACAATTTTAGCTTCATAATATCAGCTACAATCTATTTGGCACATATCATGTGCCAGACCAGTTCTAAACACTTTATATAAAGTATCTCACTTAATCCTCACACCAATCCTGAAGATGAGTATTGTATGCCTATTTTACAAACAATAAAACTAAGTTTCAGAGAAGTAAGAAGTTGCCTGATATCTGTATGAGCTGGCATAAAAACCTGGGTCCGAACATCCAATCCTAATGTGAAGTGAAGAATTTCATTCTTTCTCACCCAAAATCATATGAGAATATTTTGTGTATCCCTTTAGATATGGAGATGAAAATTGATTGATGCACACAAAAACATAAACTGTTCTGGAAAGCATCTCAAAAAGAGACCACAGGACTGCCTGTAAACAGGGATAGAGGTTAATATTTTTAGCTGTCCATGTTATGTGGAAACAGCATTATTTGGCACAGAGCATTACGAAGACTAAAGGCACAGGAATGGACTCAATCCAAAGGACTTTATTTACTAAAGCACACAAACAAAAAAAAAAAACCCAAATTAACAAACCCCTCATGCTTAAGTCTCACATGTAGGACCCTCTAGGTCATGGACTTAGACATTGGCTTTAGATGTCGAGAGGAATCATAAGATATAAATTGTCTAACTTGGTACCTGGGAACCTATGAGACAGGCTCCCCCAAGAAGGCTCCCAGAACTAGTCCCCAGGGAACTAGAAATGGTGCACACTCCGATGACATGGTCCCTGAGTCCACCAGGCAGTGCTTGGGTGTGCAGGCACAGCCCCGCAGCCCAGGGCAAGGTCAGGTGAGTCACGGCTCTTCCAGTTCCCTGACAGTCCACGTCTAGTTGTTTCTTCCTGTTTCCCTACCTACATGCTGACAAGAGGGATTTTCTGTTCTCTTTACTGTTTATACAGAACCTCCCACCCTGGCACCATGTTACTTTACCAGTAACAACTCCAGAAATGTTAAGGGTTGGAGGAAAAAACTGGACTAAACTCAGTATAAACCAGTTTAAACCAGAGGCTCACTCCTACCTTTGGCCTAAGATAGATATATGGCTGGAAAATTCACCAGTTTTTGCTCCTGCCTCCTTCTCTGTGAAATGGGAAAGGTACTGTTTTGTGGAAATGTTTTAAGTAACCCTCAGTAAAGTAACTTGAAATAATCTGGCTGTTTTCCATTACACATGTACATGATAAACAATGATGACTACTCGTTTATGCAGCGTTTTTCCAATGTTATTTTCAATGGCTTTCCTGGTGAACTCACAGGAATATACCTCAGTAGGAAACTGCTGTAGATAAGTGTCTCTAATGCTACCATCACTCCCTGCGGTTTTTTTCCTGTAGGTACTGCTAGAGAAAAAACAGCAAAATCTGCTTCAGCCACAGTGGGTTGGGCAGATGGAAGCCCCAGGGGACCCCAAACAGAAGCAAGTTTGCATAAGTCTATTCTGCCAAAGTGTCCTTTTGGCCCTATGTAAAACAAAACAGACTCTCAGTATGAAATGCAGAAGGAATAACCAGAACTAACTCAACACCATCATCATTAGCTTTTAATCCCGCATCAGCCTTCGTTATCCCCACTGTGCCTTACTCATCCTTTCCCGTATCTTTAATTAATGTTTGCCTAAAGGCGACGGTGATCCCAGGCAAGGGAAATGATAACTAAAATTCTATACTCTATACAATTCCCCAATACATACTATGTGATTCGTAAAAATGATAACAGGAGTCATAATGAAAAGTGGTAACATGGTTTTCCAAAAAACCTTGCAATTCTCCCTCCACCCCTCTTCTTTCCCTACTCACCCCCATGGGAGTCCATCTGCTGCAGAAAATGTGAGGCACTAGGACCAGAGAGCCCTTTCCTGCTATTTGCTTGAGAAACAAAGCCTTCCCTCCTCCCAAGTTGAAAGAAATAAAGGAGTCTGAACTAATCAAAACCCGCAAGCCTGCTGGTGGAGCTTCAGCTTGTCAGTGATGCAACTCAGCGGAGTGAGTAACGGCTTCGAGCTTTGCAGAAAATGAGAGAGGGAGAGAAACGGAGACAGAAACACAAAGAGAAAGAAAGAAAGGCATTAACCTGGCCAGGAGTCAAACAGGTGCAGGGGCCCGAACGCTGAGAAGAGTATCTGGCAAACGTGGGATCCAATGGGGTGTGTGCCTCTGTGGACGTACGTCATTGAGTGGGGACAATGTTTGCAGTTCATATGTCAGGGTGGACCGAGAAGTTTCTTTTCTTATTCACAGGACTCATATAGTCAGCTAAGGGCCTTTAACTTTTCTCTACTTGTCAGTTTGGAGTTTTTGTGAACACTTTCTGGCTCTCTGTGATGAATTCTCCAGAATAGAGGGGCAGCCAGGTCATTTGTCACACACACTCCCCCCATGGGCCACACATTTCTGTGGTGCCTTTGGAACAGAGGAATTGTGAGCACTGGGCTGCCAGGCTGCAAGTGACAGCAGCATGCATTATGTTTCACAGAAAGGCTGCCTCCTTCTTGAGTTAGCCACTCAGAGGCCACACATTGCCTTTTAGACTTTTCTAGGCCTCACAGCACTTCAAATGAGTGTTTCTGACAAAGATCCTAAGTTTTCAGGTGCTCTCTCTTGGAACTGACTAGCTTGGACTCCTGGGACTTATAAGCCTTTAGGAATGGAGGGCTGTGCCATCAATCTGGTTTATAGGCAGATGTTAGGAAAAGAAAGGAACACAAGCAGAGGAAGGCCTGGCATAATACCCTCAGGAAAAGGCCCTAGTTATGAGACAGTGCCCACCAAATGGGATACAATTCAGCAGGACACTAACTGGGTGGCATTAAATACCATCTTAAAAGTATGCCATCTCTAGCGGATTTTCAGTCTCTTGACTTAAAATGTTCCAGTGTTTGATAACCCCATAATTCAGAAGATTTAATTTGCCAGTTGTCATTCCCTTGCCCACATGCCTCTAATAGAGAGTCACTGCGAGCATGGATGAGACAGCCTCAGCCCATCCCACTCCCCCCGACCCCTGTGCAGGGATGGATTTTTAGTTAAAGCACGGTCTTTACCTGAAATGCGCCTAGGCACATCGGTGATGGCAGGAAGCCCAGTGCCCCGTGTGGAAGACAGTGGGGTGGTAGAGTGGATGGACGGGGACGTCATCTGGCTCAGGTAGGAGGGGTAAGACTGGTCATAGGACCACGGCGGGGAAGACTGTGCCTGCCTGGGGTCTGGGAAAAAGAAAAAGAAAAATCTTTAGTATAGCAACCATTGCAGCCTTAGAAACATGCAACCCAAAACTTAGAAAGGAAAAAGCAGAAAAACAGAGAGAGAAAAAGAAATGGCTCATATATATATAATATATAAGGAATGGCTATTTATCTCTTATAACCCCATCCTTTCGGGCCTTGAATAGCACAAAGCGTTCTAGACTTTGAGTCTCAATGAAAGCAACAAAATGGATGATGCATAAGGACTATTTGTCTCTCTCTTCTAAATATTTCTATTTGAAAAGTCTAATAGTCATTTAGAAAACAATCTGCTTTGGTTATCTTTGCAAAGTGGAATTATATTTATTTTCTCTATCTCTAAAATTCCTCCAGTGAACATGGATAACTTTTTTTTAAGTTAGAATATTTTCTGAACAATTAACTTGGTTAAGGACTATGTAGACTGTGCCTTTCACTGCTGCATATCCAGCTACTTACTATCTTTCAGACATGCTTTTTGGTTTTAAAGTGCATGATTCCATGATTTCATCTCAGGGCACTTTCTTTTCAGGCAGGTCAATGGAATGGCCCTTTCTAGCATGGGGTGAAGGGAATAAGGGCAGGAATGAGAATGGAGGGGCAGCACGTAAGATGAACAGGAAGGAGGGGAGTCAGTTACGTTACTCTCATGCTAAAGCTAAAAAAGAAAATAACCCGGAAGAAAAAGATAAAAATTTTATTTCAAAGTCAACTACCATTAAGAGTTGAAAAGTTTCATCACCAGCCAGTTTCAATGTTAAGCACCATAGTTTCTGACAGTAAGAAAATGGCCCAAAACAGGAGAACGGGGAAATGTTTTTAATCCTATTGGAATCTGTTTAGAAGATGTCACATGTCTGGAATTTGGCCTAGTGTTACCTACTGTCACTGTAATAATAAAACTAATGGGCAGTCAGCTGTTTAGGGTTAATTGCTGAACATTAACAATATTTTTTGATGTATCTCTAGGAGTTTCTTGGAGGTACAAACTCAAGGCCACATAGATTTATTAAAAGACCTTCTGCTTACATGCAGAAAAAAAGGTAAATGTGCTGTATGTTTCCAAAGCAAAAAGGTATGTATTTCAAACTCTTTTGCTCTTACTTGAGGGCTAATCAAACAAAATCATAACCAAATTTCTTTTAACATGTTTTTATGCTAATTTTTAAATTACATTAATTTTTAAAATTCTAATAGACCAGGCTGTTCACAAGATAGCTTGGTATCTTAGAATATGCATGGACTTTGGAATGTTCAGAATTAGGTCCAAGTTCTGAGACTTCTACTTTCTGTGTAACCTTGGCTTAATTACTCAGTCACTCTGAGCCTCAGTTTCCTCATCTGTAAAAGGTGAGGAAGGAAGGGCAGCAATAATACCTGAATCACAAGGATATGAAAATTACATGAGAAAACGATTAAGAGAAAAATAGCACAAAAGACACTTAATAGGCATTAATTATTTTACATATATATATTTAAAAAAAAACTCTGGGTGACATAGGGATAGTTCCATGTTTCAAACATATATGAACTGGAGTTAATACACTTGGAATAGGTTTCAAATTATCCCCACACATCACCTACTATTCTTTGAAAATAAAAACTATTAATATACTTGAACAGTTAATTCAGGTTTATTTCTAAAAGTAAAAATGAGTATAATAAGATGTGGATTTTTAGATGATTCCTATGTTAAAACTTCTCAGTTTTTCTATACAGTCAAAGCAGTTTAGTTCAGCTATTTCTTGTTTATTTGTTCAATTCAGAAACAATTTATTTAAAGATTGTTTAAATAGGACATACTTCCTTGAGTCAAAATAATTAAACACATCTGGATATTTATCTGATGTTTACTGACATTGACATATACAGAAAAATATCATCCAATTCAATTTTAAGGAACATTTACCTGAGTTTGCAATTTGAATAAAAAAGTAGTACTATAAATGGTTAACAAACTTTTCCTTCAGAAATCTAAAGGATAATTGATCATTAAAGTAATGGGCTTCTGTGCCTTAAAATTCTCAAGGCTGAGATTGTAGAGATTGGCAACATTTCAAATCTGAGTGACTGGTCCTTGTTATATATCTGATATTGACATACTTCCTTGCCTTACACCATTAATGTAATTCAGTATTCAGAGAAACAGTAAATGATCTTCAGATGGAAAAAGATTCATTCCTTACAGCACAGGAAAGCAGTCTCGCAAGGGCAGGTCCTTCTCTCAAGCAACATTTTCAAAAGACAAAGAGGTTGAGAACCACATAGCTAAATAAGTTGGGTACACAGGACTCAAATTTGGATTTGAGTTCTCATCTAACTTCCCCAGATGACTTCCTGAGCAAGCAGTTTAACCTATACCATTCCTCTCCTGTAACAAGTCATCCATCTAGGGCCCCCCGCCTAAAAACGAGAACAAATACAAAGAAATGTAAAAAATGACGAAAAGGAATGAGGGTACTCAACCTGGATGTAAGACACAGTCTTACAGTTCTCCTTGTGCAGAAAGGCGGCTCAGTACAGTGGGAAACAAGTGTGCTTTCTAGTGACAGGATCTGAGTTGGCGTGCCAGCTCCATTATTGATAAGCTGTAAGACCTCATCTGGGTTAGCTAACTCTGAATCTCAGTTTCCTCATCTGGTAAATGAGGCAGCATAATACAGAAAAGTGAATATAGCAAAGTGGTCATGCATCCTGGCTGTGCAGACAAGCCTAGGCTTCAGTTACACCTCCCTGCTGTGCTAAGCAAATCACTTAAACTTTTAGGCCTTGGTGGCTCATCTATAAAATGGGAATAATGATACTTATTAGGGTTTTTGTGAGGATTACATGAACTAGGCCATATCTAATATGGTACCTGGCACTCTTAGCACATATTAAGTATATAATAAATACAAGGGCTAGCTATATAATGAATACAATAATAACTACTCTCATTTTTGGAAAATGAGATGAGATAATGCAAGTAAAAGCATTTTGATAACCATAAAGTACTACAGGAAAACTATTTTGACTCTCTTTAGGAGCTCACTTGGTGAAGGCCCTGCCTGAGCCTTGTGACCTAGGCTGTGTTTCTCAATGTTACTGAGCTTTAATTTCCTCATCTGCAAAATGGAGATGATAATACTATCTCAAAGAGTTGAATCCTCAGACTGAAGATTAAATAATATATGGTAAATGGAAAATCATCATTATTAAAAATAAATACTAAAATATGACTCTATGCTATCTAGGGTAGCTGGGTTTGTCTCATGTTGTTATTCTCAAAGACTTCCAAGATCAGATTCAGCATAACTAAGTACAATGCCTTGCACACAGTACTCAATAAACAACTACTGAATGAACCTTTCAGGGTGGCTTGAGTGAATAATAAAATATTAAAATTAAGTCATAATTAGTAATTCTCTAATTTCTCCTTAAGCTACCAAAGAGGTTTATACCGTGAGGTTTTAGGTTTTACATCCTGCCAGAATATATACTAGAAAGGTCTATTAAAGGATAGTTTTGCTTTTAATGGAGGCCTTTCCAAATATCCAAGATTAGGAAAAATAACTTCTCACTATCCCTAAACAAGTCAGAAGATCTATCTTTGTCTTTTTGTCTCTCGGAGGATAGGCTAGAGTCAAGCCAGTCTCTTTCAAGGTCACTGTCCTAAGAGTCTATGATAATGACTTAAAGAAAGAGTTACTAAAGAAAAATAAAATAGGCCGGGCGCAGTGGCTCACACCTGTAATCCCACCACTTTGGAAGGCCAAGGCAGGCAGATCACCTGAGGTTAGGAGCTCAAGACCAGCCTTACCAACATGGAGAAAGCCTGTCTCTACTAAAAATAAAAAATTAGCTGGGCATAGTGGCGCATGCCTGTAATCCCAGCTACTCAGGAGGCTGAGGCAGGAGAATTGCTTGAACCCGAGAGGCGGAGGTTGCGGTGAGCCGAGATCACGCCATTGCACTCCAGCTCGGGCAACAAGAGCAAAACTGCATCTCAAAAAAAAAAAAAGGAAATATAAGAACTGCCATATGGGGTTATGGGGTTCACTAGATCTAGTATAAAAAAAAATTTTAAAGAGGATAGGAACCTTTTAAACAAAAGCAATGGTCTCCAAACACCCCCACGCCTTCTCTAATACCTTGTGAATAGTGATTACCAATCCAAGCTCCACCATTTCCAGACTGTGTGATTGGACAAATTATGTATCTAAGATTAAAGTTTCCTCATCTATAAAATGGGGGTAAATAAGAATACCTCCTTCATAAAGTTGTCTGATGATTAAATGAGATAATCTAATATAGAGTTTAGCATATGGAAAGAACCTAATAAATGTTTCCCACAGTTAAAGACTCTACCTTACTGAACCTTCATTTTATATTTGTTTCTAGCCCTTGATCTCTTTTTCTGGCAGAGTACAATTTTTAGGAGTGCTTCCTGTAGTGTGTAGTTCACAATTTGGAGCATATATGTCCGTGTTAGTCATGTTGATATCCTTTTACAATGGCTTAACCTTAATCATGTTCTTTCTTAAGTTTTGGTTTCTTCCCAGAGAAATCCTAATTTTGTAAGTGTATTTTCAAATACTGTATACTTTAACCTTTTCAATCTTTTAGTGGGGAAAAAAATGGCTGTAAAATATCTTCACTTCCTAAATGTGCAATCACCAAGAAAATATAATCCTGTCATAAATACATGATTACAACATATTTGCTTTTTATGGACAATTATTAGTGCTTATAGTAGAGGAAAGTCACCTTAACCTGATCTCATAAACAATTTCTGAACTCAACTTCCTTGAAGAAACCTGAGACTTCTGAGATTTACTCTCAAATTGGATGAGTCAGAACAGGTGATAGATGTTTTTCAGGCATCATCAGTCAATCCTAAAGTTACTAATAGGAAAGATACAAGGCCTAGCTCTGAGACAAACCTACTAATTAATGACAAACAAGAAACTGTCTTTATCTCAGCCTCAGGTCCTACAGAGCAAGGATAATCCATCCGCCACTCTGCCTCACCCAGAGTTATACTGGATGGTGTGTCTTTTCAAATCTGCAGAAACATGGAGGGAAGAACCATGTCCTAACACTCCAGCATAAACACAAATATCCTCGACTTTTAATCATGGCCTTGAGGTGACACCCTGGCTGACTGCAGTTATAGGTCAGCCAGAGTGTCACCTCAAGGCCATAAACTACCTACAAGTTTTCAGGGGCTAAATCAATGCTATCTCACAGAAAGTTTCCAAAAAAAAAAAAAAAAAATGAAAACTGTTGCCAGGCACGGTGGCTCAGGCCTGGAATCCCAGTACTTTGGAAGGCCAAGGTGGGTGGATCACTTGAGCCCAGGAGTTGGAGACCAGCCTGGGTAACAGGCTTTTGTAGAGATGGTGAAACCCCACCTCTACAAAAAAATACAAAAATTATCCGGGTGCGGTGACACATGCCTGTGGTCCCAGCTACTCTAGAGGCTGAGGTGGCAGGATCATTTGAGCCTGGGAGGCACTGAGTCACGCCACTGTACTCCAGCCTGGGCGACAGAGCGAGACTTTGTCTCAACAACAACAACAACAAAACTGTTTTTGAACTTTAAATATTTTTATGTTTTTTAAAAACTATAATTCATTCTTTTTATATGGCAATCTTCAGAAACAGTATCAATATTATACTATATATTATATATATTTATATATAATATTTATAAATAATATATATATTATATATATTTATATATAATATTTATAAATAATATATATATTATATATTAATTACTATATTAGAGAAATTCAACAAATTGACATACGTTTTTATATGGATATAATATATGAGCAACCCTCTGGTGTTGGGTTTTTATGCACACACTCTTGAGTGCTTGGGAAATCTGAGGCATTACTTATCACTAAAAATGACTCCACTCTTACTTCTCCACCAACTTCTCCCCTGCCACCTAAAATAGGGGGTCTTAGAGGGAAGTGGTAATCAAATCTGACCTGTAACATAACCTTGAGAGAGAAAATCAGGTCTTTCCTATCTGATGGGTCTGCTGTACTCACAGACAGGATGTGATTAATCAAAATGACTACATGCGAGAGAAGAGAACGAAGCAGAGGACAAAGGCTGCTCCTGCGGACCCTGAGGATGAACCCAAGGAGAAAGGGGTCCCCGGTGCCGAGAAAGCACACTAAGAACCACCACCAGGAATAAAGGGAAGGCTATTTATTGGACCCCTCAGATCTGCAACAACACATTTTCAGAAGCAATCATGGTTTCCTCCATGAGCGTAGACCAAATCTAGCTATTAAGAGTTCAGGTTAATTTCTCTTTTTCTGTCTAAGGTAGAAGCCACTGAAAGCCATAAAAAGGAACCAGTCATCTGACATAAGGAATCCCTTCAGCATGTGTTTCAACTGAGGCAAAGTCTGTCACAAGCATGGAATTGTGTTTTTAAAAACGCTCTAAAGATGGAAAGGAACCGTGGAGCACCAATGTCAGAATCGATTTTATAAGTTCTCCTTCTAGGGTGGTGTTCCTTCAGCTTAGACTTCTTAGAGAGTGGTTGCATCTGCTTTCCATTCTATAAACCACAAAACATAAAAGTACAGAAGGCAAAACTGTACCCAGGGGGTGCTCAAAAATGCTAATTGGGAGAGGGGTGGTTCATCTGTCTCAAGTTGTCTTTCATCAGGCAAAAATGGAGACAACCCTTTATGTAAACCTGTGGAGATGAGGAAAGCAAACAGTCTTCTTTGAGCAGGACCACAGCTTCTGAAGTACAATCACTGGTATGGGGAACAAAAAGGGGGTGGCTGTGTACTTCCTACACTGATATATAAAGAGTCATGGGCTCTAGGAGTCTCCATATTTTCAAATGACTAAAAAGCCAAATTTCGCATCTGCATAATTGAACCCTAAACACTTGGAGTCATATTGAGAAGGGAGGAAGGCAGACAAGAAAAAAAAAAAGACACCCCGGGAAAATGAACTGACTCTGGGAAAACATGTCCAATTCTCTTCTGAATGAGTAAGTTTGAGTGGGGGCAGCAGAGCAGGCAGAGAGCTTTCTGAAAGCCCAAAGGTATGCTGGAAACAAGGCAGCTGCTATTAGCAAGGCTCCTTTTGTAAACACTTTGGTTAAACATGTGTGGGTGTGAAGGAGGATCTGCTTTCCTAGGAATTGCTCACAACAAGGCACACCAGGGACAGGGTGCTGAACTTCATGCAGACGGGAGGAAACAAGTCAATGGGAGCAAAGCCTGAACCCGCACAAAAGGCTATTTCCTGTTCCTGCGGCCAGCAGGCTTCTGTGTAACAGGACACCATGACAGCCAGTGATTCTGCCAAAGCTGTCTGCAGGGAGTACCTGCCATACTGGGGCAGCAAGGTATAATCAAAGATCCTCACAATCCCACCCCTTATTCTCCACCCATTTTCCCCCTAATCAGTACTCAAATCAGGCTGTGTAAACCTCAAATATTTCTTGAGAAAACTGGGGTGTCAAAAATGATGTACAGAGTCTACTGGCTTAGAACTATGCCTCTTAATTGCCACCAGGGTCAATCATCCTAACACAGAGGGGCAGATTTGCCATTTCCTATCTTAAACTATTTCTGTCATATTCCTGTCATTCATAATACCGACATACACTTATACATATACACATTCATACATACAGAGATTCCCATTTCAAAACAATCTAAATACAAAATGTTAAATTCTATGTCTCTTCTAATAACCCTGTCAGCAAGACTGGAGTTTTAGAATGAGCTTTCTTCACTCATTTCTGGTTCTCTTGACTAATAGGAAACCGTTTACAAACAAACAGCCTCCTCCAAGCATAGGAAGAGCCCTAGACTGGAGGCTCTGGCACTAACTGTGCAGCCGTGGACCAATAATTTATGGCCTTTGAGTCTCACTGTTTTCACCTGTAACATGGGAATGGGTGGGTTATCTCTAAGATGTTTTCCAGATACAAAATGCTATGATGCTAACCACTCAGAAGAGTGAGCTCCCAACCCTCAGTCCTTTCTGGAGACTGTAACTGCATCAGAAATGACTGAAGCCATGCAGAGCTGACTTGGGGTGGCTGTGAAAGGTAGCTGACAATGCAGCACCTCCCATCACAGAGCATCTGGCTCATGTCTGCTAAGAAGCCCCAAGAGCAAGGTGCAGACCCCCCTTGTTGTCCCCACCAAAGGCCTTCTCCAACTGATCTGGTGGCTACCAGAATCATCCAGCAGGAGACAGACCTGAGTGACAGAGTCTAAAAATGAAATCTGAGAAAAAAAAGCAAACTGGTTAAAACTGGAGGCTATGTAGGGTACACCAGGCATGACCATAGGTTATATTACAACACAAACAATGGGAGAAGAGAGAATTAGTAAACTTAGGAGACAATAAGCAGAGAAGAGAATGAAAAATGATAGGTATAGCCTAAGATATCATATCCTGTAATAAAATGTTAAAAGAAAAACCAGAAGGAAGTTGCATTGTTAAGACAAGGTGATGAGAAGCACTCTTATGTATCACCAACTTTTGCTAGATAGGGATCGTAACTGTCTTACAGAAAAGGACAGGCATTTCTTGTTTTAAAAAAATCTAATAGAAGAAGAAAGAGGCTATACCACATGTCACACCTGTCCTGGCCTCTCAGCCTTGGCATATCCTGAATCTCAATGGTAAAGCTAGAAGAGGGAAAGAAATGAGATACAAAAGGGTGGGACAAGAACGTGAAATGCCACTGAGATGTGATGCTGGCAAGGGAGAGTGGCCCTTAGTTCGAACCATAGTATTGAACTGGGTGTGGTAAATTCAGGTTCAAATCAGGCTGATGTCAACATCCAGGGAATCAGATATGGGCAGCTGGGGTATTAGAGAAGGTCCCCAGGCATGGTGATACCTGATGTCACATGGATGATTATATCCATCGTTCTAGTAATTGTCTCATTCATTCATTCAAAAAATATGTATCAGGTATCTACTCTGGTATTGTGCAGGCACTCGGAATATTAATGTTGAATAAAAATAGACTTAATCCCTGGTGCTATGGAGTTTTATGACCTAATCCCTGGTCCCATGGAGTTTTACAGTTGGGTAGGAGAGACAGGCATTAATCAAATAATCATATAACTATGGTAAATGCTGAAAAAGAGATGTTCATGGTACCATAAAAATGTACACCGGGGGAACTCCAACCACACTGAGCATCAGGGAAAGCTTCTCTAAGGTAGTAAAGATTAAGCCAAGACCTGAATGACAAGCATAAGTCTAGAAGATGAGTAAGGGAGGTTAAGAAGGCTTTAGGCCTGTGTCCAGTTCCTGGGAAGAAGGCAATATCATTTTTTTATGGACTTGATAGAAGGCCTGTGTTTGCAGCACTGTGAAAAAGGTTCAAAATAGTGTGAGATGAGAATGGAGAGCAGGCAGGGAGGAGCCAGGCTGTGCTGACGCTGCTGGGCCATGCTAGACATTTTAATCTTTATCCTAAATGCAATAGGTCACCTTAGAAGATGTTTAGGTATAGAGTGACATAATCAGACATGCATTTTTAAAATCTCCCTCTGGCAGCATCCTAACAGAAACAGGGCAGAAGTCAAGTCTAGGACCAGGCGTGCAGGAAAGGGTGTGGAGAGAAAACAACAGCTGGAATGGACACAGGCGTGGAGTCCAGGGGCTGCACTCAGGCTTCGGGCTCTTAGCTGCCTCCACACATCATCTGATCATGGGGGCGAGGCTCCTGAGATGACCTTAGGCTGGATCAGGATGAGTTCTGGATGGGTAAGGTGAGCCTTGAGTAATAGGCCTGCCTTGGGCCTACAGCTGGGAGTGATTTGGGCCGGCTCCACCTCACACCTTCTAATTCAGGGGTAGAGCCTGGGCATCTGTATGTTTAACAAGCTCCCCAGATAATGTGATTATGTGCCAAAGTTCAAGAACAATGGGCATAATTTTTATTAATGAAAGTTAGGAAAATTACCGAACCCGATTTTGATTTAATCTTCCCTATCAAAAAGGATGATCTTACATAGAAAGAGCAGAACAAACATGCCTAAGAGGAAATTAAGGCCCAAGAGAAGTGAGGAGATAAGGGAAGGCAGTGTGCTGCTTTAGATGAATTCAAGTCTCTGCTCCAAGATAAATGATATCGCACAACATGGCAAAAATGTAGGTAACTAGTACTCAAGGGGCTGCTTCTTGATGGAGCAGGGTCTAAAAAGTTTTTCCTTAGTTAAGTAAAATATGCCTCCCTATAACTCCAATCACTACTAATCTTAGTTTTGCTCTCTGGGATTACTACTCCACATGACAGCTGTTAAATTACTTGAAGATAATGCCTTTAAAGTTTACGACACAAAATACACTAGGTTTTACATTCCCTTATTCCATTTATCTTATTCTGAAAACAGCATTGCTATTGGTAAAATCTAAGTTGCTGAAACTAAGTTGTTTTGGAGCCACTGTTGGTGTTGACTTGCTTGCAGCCCACTAAAAACACTTTCAATAGCCAGTGTGCAAAGAACTTTTCACACTTCATCCCACAGTGACTATCAGAAAACAGAATGGGTTCACTAAAAAACTGTCTCCTAGAATTACTAAAGCAATAGATTAGAAGGCAGCTCATCTGTCTATTGCATATCTGGACCTCAGCAAGATATATGCCTTATCCCTAAGTGATTTATAGCTAGTCAAAAAGCCTGCCAGAAAGTGGTCATTAATATATAGATCATGGTCAGTTTAGACAGAGTTATATGGTGGCATAATCCAGGGCACAACAGTCTTATTTCTGTCCAGCATCTTCACCAAAGTCTTGAAGGATTAGAAGGGACCTTTCCAAGCTTCAAAATGAGACGAAGTTGTGAGGAATAACCCAACACAACAGAAGAAGAATCAGAACTATAAAATAACCCTACAGGATGGAAAGAGGAGGTGAAAGCAACATGATGAAACGAAATAAGAGCAAAAGTACAGTGCTGCCTTTTGTCAACTACAAGACAGGATGGGGGAGCCTGCTCCAAGAGCAGAGTTTTTCATGGACTGACAGCCACAATGTGATGGGATAACAAAACGTTAACACAAACTTGGGATACATTAACAGAATATTAGTAGACCCCTACTGACCTGGTCAGGCATAGCTAGAGGATTGTGTTCTCAAGAGGCAGTGTCAGGCTAGAGCACTGGAGAAGACAGGGCAAGGTGTGGGACCTCTATCGGTCATACGAGGAATAGCTGAAGAATGGCTAAGAGCGCCCATCTACCTTCAACCTCTCCAGATGACACCCCTTCCCCTTCCCACTTGAACGAACACTCGGATTTCCCCGTTAAATTTCCCTCTTAACCCTTCCACCTGGCTGCTGCTCATTTTCCCAGTCCTCTTTGGAAGTTCTTCCATCTACCAACCTGCAGGACATTCCCCCCCGTGGGAAACTGGCTCAACATCTTCCTTGTTCCCCTGTCTTGTACTGAGTCCTACCCAGTCCTAGCAGACAGATGGTCCACGACAGCCTAGCCCACTCCTAGTCACAAACTGCAACCACTGGTGGAGAGAATCACATAATCATGCCAACTGGCTCTTTCTATGATCTCTACCCTCAGCTGGGTCCTCAAAGATGCTCATCCAAAGTCATTTTCCATTCCCACCATTCACCCTGGCAATAGCTCCAAATATTTTTCATTCTAAATCTTTCCCCCTACACCCTCACCCACTCCCCACCTAAAACTGTCTGTCAGGTTTCACCTTAAGACACAGATTTCCAATTTCAGCTCTGAGGATTTCAGAAATCTCCTAGCACCTCAGTTTTCATATTCTCTGTAAGGTTCATAATCTGATTCTTCCGTTAAATCTTGTCTTTTAAAGTCTGTTAAAACCAATTGTTTTAAACCATTAAAAAGCAAGTCTTTATTACAATAAACAAAGCCCTAAAGAGAATCTGATGCCTCTAACTGGGAGTAGTGCCATACAGTTCTATTCCTAGAATACTTTTGCATATATTAAAATGAAAACACTTTTTAGACTGATCATATCTATAATATATTATTGTTGCTATTAATACTGCATAGTCAATGTACCAACTCTCTGTGTGAAGCCCTGAGTGCATATCCATTATTTAGTGTGAAAATACACCACCGGGGCATCTTTGCACAAAGTGCAGGCCTAACTTGCCCCTCTGCTGGGTTACCCCATAAGTTAATATTTCCTTCAATACTAATCTCCTATTCTGATCCTTTTGCCCACAGTCCAACACAAAAGGTAAAACAGGGCAAAAAAGGAACCTAAGCAACTAGTAAAGGGGACAGGTATGCATACATGTGGGTGTACATACACATATGTATGTAAAACTAAAACTAAATATAAAACTAAAAGAGAAAGACAATGTGTTAGAAAAGAATAGGAGAACAAAATAAAGACTTCCTCTGCATGGAGACTTAAATACAGGCTAGAAATGGAACTGTTTTGGGGAAGAAGGATAAAACGAGGCATTATATAGGAGATGAACCCTTCTTATCACAACTAAATGTTAACTATGCATCTTATTTTCCCAGATAGGAGAAAATTACAAAGACAACTTTTTGAAACAAACAATTAATTTTTCTGGGAACATCACCCTCTCTACTTTTCTGAAAGCGTAATAAAGTCAGACCATCTTCACTTAATAAGGGAATGCCAACAGACAGAAATCCAAACAGAGCACCTTTAAGAAGCTCATCTGTGGATACTGCTAACAGGCTAAGCAACAACATAACAGGTTGACCACCAGCCCTTCACAGAGTCCTAGGCAACTTCATTCTTTAAAGCCAGCACAGACTGCACCTAAAGTCTACTCTTCCTCATAAGGTGGCTACAGAGCAGAATCAATGTGAAACAGTGTTTTCACACAGGATTTGAGCCCTTTCTAAAAATACGGATTGTGACTAGCAACCTCCTGTACAGAGATTCCCTGCTCACACATGTGCGAGGCAGCAGCAAATTTGCCCAGCTGCCCCACCTGAAAGATCTCAAAGGAAGAAGACAGGGCAAAACTTCCCAGGAACTTCAGAAATTACAACACTGCACTACCAAAGTAAAAAAGAACCACTTCCAACAATCTGTCTTTCAATGCAGTGACTTCGGTTCCTTGACACAAGTTGCCTACAAGTGAGCAGGACCACAGTGGCTGTGAAGCCTGAGAATTCACTTGACTCCCACTCTCCTCCATACCCACACTGATGGTACCCTACTGTCATTCTTCCTGCCCACCAACAGTACATGAGCCTCTTAAGGGTCCGTCCACCCTCACACTCACAGCCACCATCACCCCAGGCCCACTTCATCTCCCAACTTGTTTCACATTAAAGAATCATGTGGTCACTCAGCACTGGAACAGAACAGTAACTTAAGACACATGCAACTCAGCTGTGCTTTCTGATTTCTGAAAGGATTACACTAGTAAATGTTTTGGGACAAGCACTAGAATCCTAGGGCAGCCAAACATATACACAGCCTAATTCCAACTGGCCTAATTGGCTGAGGTCCCCTTAATTTTTAAAGGAGTTCTGTTTGCTGAGGGAATACAGAATCAGACTGAACTTAGGTGGAAATCACTTCAGTCACAGTAACTGCTGCTAAGATTATTATTAGACAGGATGTCTGGCAAGCAGTTTTTACCTTAAATATATGCCTTATATAACTAGAATTTAATCATTTAAATGATTATATTGCATTTTGAAGTATAATTCAGATATTCCTAATGCTAACTCCCTTTTATGAAAATATTCTAAGTATCCTAAATAATGTATAATGGACAGAAGAAAAAGAAATTAGTCCTGCAGGACACATGTCACTTACACTGTTGGCAACAAGCCCAACCTGATAGGGATGAAGGTGACTGCTTGCTAAGAATCTGGAACTCACAGTCAACTGTAATAGCTGAAGTGGCCTCCAGCAAGACATTTCTCCAAGAATCAATTTCTTCCATCTGTGAAATACGTACTTTTAGAATTGTTTTAGGCCTTTGGTTTGCAAATGGTAAAGAACTGCATAAATGAAAGTGAGGTACAGAAATGGGAGGAAGCTGAGCCATGATAAAAGTACATTTCAGCTTCCCAAGAGTACTTGGTGGTAAGTAAACAAGGCCATGGAGCTATGGAGAGCTACCTTTAATTCCTGTATTTACCACTTACTAGTAGTAAGCGGGACCTTGGGTGAGTTATTCTACCTCTCTACCATCAGTTTCCATAATAATGCCATCTATCTCATAGAGCTGTTGGCAAGAAACATATGAGTTAAACTCATTAGAACAATGCCTGACATATGATAAGCATTTAATAAATGGTAACTAATAGTAATTCAATCAAACAGACACTAGAAAAATATTAAGGCTAGAATAATAGTGGGTCCCGCCTCCTGAAGAGGTCAGTGACCCATTTATTCATTGATCACCGAACCAAAAGTCACATAGTAAGCAGGCACTGTGTGAGACAATGAGGGACACAAAGATGAACAAAACATGGCCCTAGACTTTGAAAAGTCCAAAGTCTGATGGAGGAGACATACATGTGAACAGCAATCATCAGCACATGGAACAAGATATAATCAAGGGTTGTACAAGGTGGCAAGGGAGCCTGGCTCAACTCTGCTTGGATAGGTTGGAAGAGGCTTGACAGAGGTGGCAGCATTTGATCTGAGTTTTGAAGAAACAATAAAAATGTGTTCGGAAAAACAAGACAAGGAAGAGTGTCTAGGCAGAGAAAAAAGCATGAAATACAATAACATATTAATTTAAAATAAAAAAACAGTGAGTGAAACTTCAAATGAATTGCTTGTACATTACAAAAGGAGAAAAAGTCACAATAAATAACATGATGGAATATCTAGCAGCCTATGCAGAAGTGTCCAGAATCTACTCCTGAGTGAAGGGCAAATAGGGGTCTGAACCAAGGAAAAAAATGTCCCATGCACTTCCTTCCAGCATTTACATGCAGGGAAAATCAACTTTCACTGACTGCTTAGAAAAACAACCAAGACTCAAAAGAACCAAGAGCTGCTTTTAAAGGAGAAAGGAAATCACGAAATGGAATGCTGCAACCTAGGAAGAATCATGAGAAGGGAAGCCCCTTAGGTGTCTGCAAAGGCAGTTTTACAAGCCACTGTAGGAGTGAAAATGTCGAGTCTCTTCTTTCTTAGCATCTTCTTTTCTCCACCCAACTGCTTCTCTGAGCTCCCCAGCCCCACTCCACCTTATCCTCCCTAAGTCTTCCCCACATCAGTAAATGGCACCACCATCCTCCAATTGCCCAGGTCAAAACTCTGAAGTCCTGTTTTCCCCTCACCATCAGCGAGAGTTGTGAACTCTCTATTAAAAAAAAAGAGAGTATTCAGAATTTTTCAGTGTCCTTCCATCTCCATTGCTACCACCATTTACTCTCTCGGGCTACTGCAGCAGCTTCCTGAACATAATTCTGCTTCTTTCTTTAGCCCCTTATGGTCCCCTCAAACAGCATCCAAACAGGTTTTATTATGCATGTAAATGGCATAATGTCATTCCCTTGCTTCACATCCCCCACTACGCTGGTACCCCACTGCAATCAGAACTAAACCCAAGCTACTATTGTGGCCCCCAAGACTCCCCATAGTCTGGGCTTTGCATGAGTTTTCTACTGCCTGAAATGTCATTCCTCACAGATCTTCAAAACTTTTCAAAGGACCTTTTCTCAACTTTCCAATCAAAATTAGCTCCTTCCCTCTCCAAGTTGTTACCTATCAATTATCCTATTTCATTTTCTCATAGCATTCATTATTATCAGACATTGTCTTATATGTATGCTTATTTACCTATTTATTAACTATATCTGACACTAAAATATAAGCTCCTTGTGAGCAGAAGCTGTGTCTCTCTCACTCACTTGCATCAATGCCCGGCAGATAATAAGCACTCATTAAGTATTTTTTGAATGAGTGAAAAACAGAATAGCAGCACATCCTCTACCCTAAAAGTGAAATGAATGTCCCAATCCACCAAACCCAAGGGCCTGAATCAGCATTATTTTTTAGGTGTAGCGGACCCATCTAGAGGATAATGAGTTTAAAGATATCTTAAGCGATATCTCCCAACATCATATCCTTACTCTACTGCTATCACCGCTTTCTGAATCAAAAGAAGTGAACATTTGTGACAGACTAGGTGTTTCCTGGCACCTAGAGGCAAGCAGCAGATGTCTGAATGATAAGCAGTCTAGAGGAAGCAACTTCCCCAGGAAGCTGTGGGGAGGCCCTAGCCTTCAGCTGAACATCAGCCATTAAAGACTTCCACAAAATATCACCATCAGACAGGCACTGCAAAGACACCAGGGAGGGAATACAGAATCAGACTGAAGTTAGGTGGAAATCACTTTAGTTAGGTTCTAGCCACCACATGGCTAGAACTTTTGACCCTAGGAATTGCAAGATACACTGGAAAAGGCTAACTGTGAAACACTAAATGCTTATGACTTCCTCAATTTATGACTGCTAATTTCACTTCGCTCTTCTGGGAATTTAAAGACCTCTTCTGCCTTTTATGTTGGCAAGTGGGAGAACTAGAGGGGACTATATAACCATGATCATTATCTACAGTTTTGGGGTAAGAGCTTGAGATATCAAGAGTAGCAAGCCAATCGCAGAGAGGTAACTGGGCCCTTCCTGTTACAAATGTCTTGTCCAAAGGATTACGTGAACTAAAATGCAGATATGGCATATTGCAAAGAAGTTACAAAATCCATTACAGGCAAGAATTTAAGTTTAGTCATGCAATTACATTGACCCTAAACTTGAATAAAACCAAACAGTTTAACTAGGTAAATGTTTTATTGAAATGTGATTTAAGCTGCTGCCCATCACTGGGGAACAATGACATCCTGGGACAGGAAATTAGAAAGAAGAGTTAATGCTACTAAGACAGATATGATATCCTCTCAACCCTTATTGCATCGATTGCTTCTCACCTGAACTTTCAATAATTCACATTTAATGAGACACTGCCACTGGGCTAGTCACAAAATAAAATAAATCCCTGTAATAAATCCCTCAAAGAATATACAATCTAGCAGGGTAGAAAAGGTGAATACACAGTGTCCTTAAAAGAAGGCAATCTTAACTAAAGCTTAGAGGATTGATACACTGCCTTTGGATGAAAGTTCCAGAACTCTTTCCTGAAGAAGATAACATAGTGGCCTTGGAGGATGGGTGTCAGCAAACAGAGACTACTGTAGATGGGCTGGCTCAGTAAAGGGGTACAGAGAGAAGCACGTGTACTCAGGAATGGTATCACAGTTGGGGCACAGGATGTGGTATGCCAGGGCTGGGGAGGATAACTACCTCTTCAACTATAACTAAGAACAGCACTTTTCTTCTCTCTCCATATTACCTAACACCCAGTTTGCTACATGTGGTAGGCTCCAAATCATACTTATTGAATAAACAAAGAAGTCAATCCAGAGATTAAAAAATTAAATCTATTCAATTCATTTTCACACTGCTGCTGCTCCAGACGTTCCTGGGCTTTCCTTTAAAAATCGGGTCACAGTAGAACACTGCATCTCCTTGGTTATGGACGGATACAGGCATTCTCTCACTCACAATATGGGAACATTTAAAGAAAGCTCATATGGCCAAGAGTGGTTGGGGTGACAAGTATGTATGTGGACATCTGGAAATTTGGAAAGTTTGAGAAAAGTTGTTGGGTCCAATACCTAGTGGATGTTGAAAAAAAAAGAACACTGGTCTATATATCAATTCTATTACTACTATAATCCCAAAACGAAGAGCACTAATACTCATAAAAATTCCAAGAAGCTATCAGTACCTAGAAATTAACTTGTTTTATATTTTCATTTTCAGAAATATATCCAGTGAATGTGTTCCCTGCCCTGCCAGTAACTTGCTGTGCAACTGCAGACAAGAAGCTTAACTTCCTGAGCCCCCTAACAGGGAAGAGGGTGAAGAGAAGCTGACAACCGGAGGAGGGCCAGGCCTGTGGAGGTGGCCACACTCTTAATCTGCTCAGATGCATTTGTGGCACAGGCGAGCCCCACACCTCCTCTGAGCCTCACTCTGCACGCGTATCTGCTAGGCGGGGATGCTGCTAAAACACAGATCCTCTTCACAATTTTTCCAGCCATTGGTTTCACAATATCTAAGGTATCTTTAGGTTCTAAAATGTCCTCTGGATCTATTTTATGATCTCATCTTTAGATTTAAGGACAAAGCCTTGAGAGAAGCATCTTCTTAAGTGAATCTGGCAACACGCAGTCTCCAAAGGCCATTTCTAAAGCATTAGTAATTAACAGCATAAATAGCAAACAAATAATGATCAGAATACAGAAATCAAACATTTAAAAAGCCAGTGGTTGTCAAATCATAGAACATATATTTATACATATTTTATTAGTCATCATAAATCCATTACAAATCATATATAAACACATATATATGTGTGTATATATATACATTTGCTTCTACAAACACACACCACACACACACACACACACACACACACACACACAGTCTAAGGATTACAATAAAGACAAAAGGAAAGCTATTTTATGCCTTAATGAATAATCTAAAGTATACTGCTTTATTTTTTTACATATATTTAGGGGGTATAAGTATGGATTTCTTATATGCATATAGTGCATAGAGGTGAAGTCTGGGCTTTTAATGCACCCATAACCCAAACAGCAATCATTGTACCCAGTGGGTCATTTTTCAACCCTCACCCCCTCCACTCTCCCACCTTTTGTAGTCTCTAAGTCCACTACTTTAAATGCAGTAGCACCCATAGCTACAAGCTTGAAATTCACAAGTTAGTGTGAATTTTACTCTTGTATTTTTATCAAGGACATATGTCTAGTGAACACATTGACCTTTCAATCCCACATATCAATGATTAAAGTTTTATATAGTCTAATACATGACCATTCTTCAAAGGCAATAATGTTCTTCCTTAATGCAGATATCTGGTTATCTTTATTGTTTAGATGTTTGATTTTTATAATTCTATATTATTTTTTAAAATATACACTCATGCAAACTCATACATTCAGACTAAAATATATATACTCACAGAAACTGAGACCTACCTACTCTAAGTAACAATCCAAGAATACATTTATATAATATGGGTAGGAGAGAAGAAGAGATAGGTCATTCTGTTTATAAACAATTATGTTTTGAGACCATTAAGAACATTCGAGCCTAACTACTATAAACAAAAATCTAACCATAAAAAAGATCCATGTTGAGGGCTTATTACACACTTTGTTTTGACTTACTTTCCCTCTATTCTAGTCCACCTCTACCAATGATAGCAATTAGATGACATGTAAACTTCCTTTCAGCTCTCAATACTTTTATCTGCAAATTAAAGATTTATAATAATTAATACACTCTCTTGTCATCATGACCTAAAAGCATTCAAACTAGTCTTTAAATAAATCTGTTTTTGCACAAGTGAGGCTAAAAGAAAAGAGTTGGGGGTCTTAATGCACCAAATGTGAATGATTAGTCTGTAATGTAATGCCGATGTTAATTTCTCAGAAGAAAGGTAAAGTAAGTAGCTGACTAGAATTTATAAAGAGAAATGTCTAATGGAGAACCAGAGCTAAATGTAAATCAGAAGTGAATTCTGTGTGCCCGATGAGCCACTCATTGACCTTGCCTTATGACTACCAATCAAGGCTTCCTGTTCGCCCTGGGCAATTTTCAAGCAGACTTAATGAAATAGTTATACATGTAACAAATGTAAGCCCAAATCTGAGAGGGTAACACTAATTTTCTAATAGTAAGGGTGTGATGTTATCCCCTGCACCACCTGGATACAATATAGAAATGTATAATAAACATTCTCCCAAAGTGCATTATTACCGTTCCACCAGGGTGTAGACTGAGATTGCTGCAGAGTAGAGCATTAGTAGAAATATCCCCCAAAATGTTATCCCCAAGTTATTGAATGTTATTTTTTTTTAATAAAAAAGAAGAAATCAGTGTCTTCAAGTCTTGATTCTTTAATAATAAGCCGCTTCACAGCTCCGGGAGTTTTGAAGTGAACACATCTCCTCTGGTAGCCCCTCACCCCCAGCCTGCCAGCGTCTATGCAAGTGAAACCTATGAGTCTGTCTTACCTGTAATCTGACTCTGTCCTTGTGGATTAAAAGGACTTGGTGCAGAGTTCAGGGAGGGCCGTGGGTTCTGAGGCGGGACACCTACTCTCATACTGGGATGAGGAATGCGCCCTAAATCACTGAGGCGGTCAGAGAACAAACTAGGTTTAGAGTCATCAAGCTTCTGTCTGTGCCCTGGAAATAGCAAATCATAAAATAAAAGCATATTAATTAGCTGAACAATTGACCATGCTAAATAGATATGTGAACATACAAACTGGGAGTTTAAGCCAAGGAATTATCAATATTAATATTTATAATGACTTGTCTACATAATGCCTTCCATTTCAAATTGCTTTATAAGCGGTATCTGGTGGCCAGCATTCCTAGATCTGTTTTATAAATGGAGAGCTGAGGTCTCAGAGGACAACTTGGAGTCAAGAATCAATAGAGAGGCAGGATACTAGGCACCTTCTCTGGCCCTCTCAGTAAAAAAAAAAAAAAAAACAGGAGAGATGTGTATTGGGGTGTTTGCTTGTTTCATGATGGAGGAAATCCCCTCTGAAAGTTCAGAGAGTCCATGCATGTTAGCCACAATGTCACAAAGCTGGAGCAGAGACACAGACAAACACATTTGTCAAAGGGAAATTTCCACGATGACCATAGTGACTTTTCTTTAACGTTACAACTACTCTTTACTCAGACTCTTTTCTGGAAAATTAAAACTCAAACCTAAACCCCTTTAAGAAATAAAAAAACAGAAATGTAAGCAGGGAAACTCAAATTCTCAAGAGGAATCTGGATATTCTGTGATATGCCAAAGCTGGAATGTGTATAATAAACTCTGTTAAATCAGAGAGAATGCTTTTTTTATTTTAAATCCACTACTGTGGTTTTGGAAAAGAAGCTGAAATATACTCTTTAAGTAAACATGTGACTGTGACAATCCATTATTTGTGGCGGGGGGGGTGGCCTTTCTATCTCTCTTCTAGTTTATTCAAGTCTAAAAGCTAAGGAAATTCTGGGTATTAGAGAAATGCGCAAAATTAAAATAAACCAAGGTACTAAGACTTCTTAAAAATCATCAAATCATTCTTAACAAGAGACATACTAGTGTCTTGGTGCAAGTATAACAGAAAAGCATCTGAATCTGGGTGTGCCATAGTAGAGCAAATCTATAGGGTGGTGCTACTGGGGACAAACGCAATGCTAACAGAGAAACAGAAATGGACTGTGGATTCCTTCCTCCAGATTCTGTGCCAGTGAGGCCCTAGGGTGCTGCCCCAACATTTTAGTATAACTATTAAGTGACTGAAGCTGATTCGAGGAAAAGCCACCAAGATGATGATGAGATTAACAGTTTGCCCCTTGAAGAGAAACTAAGGGAATTAGAATATTATCCATAAAAGAAAAAAACCTTGAAGAAGGTTTACGAAAAGCCTTCAAGCCTGGGAGTTTTTCACTACTCTATGGGAAGAGCAAACGCCTTAGCTTCCACTTAATACAGAACAAGAGGAATGTATCAGGATAGGGTTAAATTGAACATTAGAATTTCCCCACTATAAGCTGTCTTCGTAAGACAAATTCCTTATTTTATTTGCCCCAAAATGTATTTTCCTGTCTCCTTTTTCATTGCCTACCCAGCCCAAAGAAAACAGATAGGAAGCCAAGGCTTGGTAATATGAGTGTAGCTGTCTCCACGGCCAAACGTGTTCCAACTAGGCCCATTAACTGAAATGCACCCACCACCCTATTTCCTGCCAGTGCAAGTTTTTGGGTATCTGCTATAACAGAGGGACTAAAAGTAGGAGAAAAATGAACAGGAAAAATTAGAGAAAGTCATTGTTAATGGTTGTTTTCCCCACCATTACTGTTTTGTATCCAGATTACAAACAGATTTTAGATCCCTAGAGGACTTTTAGAGATGACCCAAAACAGCTTCTAGACCCTGGCAAGTAAGGTGTTCACCTATGAAGTGACTGAGGCGTGCAGAGGTAGAACAACTAGCTTATGGTCCTCGGCTCCGACTAGCTCAGCCTTGATGAGGATATAGCCCTCGTCCAAGTTGACTGAGCTTTCCATTCATCATGTGGCACCATCAATGCTGGTATTCTAGCTTTCTCTTCCCTTCCTCTTCCAGCTGCTATGGAGGACTGAAAATATCCAGATCATATAGAGTGAGACACCTAAGAACTAAGCCCAGTGAGGTGCCAAGGCTGGCTTTCAACATAAGGAGAAGTAGCAACAAGGATTCAATTACAAAGTTAATAATTCACCCATTACCCTAAACAAATGGCTGTAGCCTAACTCACTAAACTTCCATCAATACATCTTGCTGTGTCTATCTAGTTTCACAATTAGGGAATTATACAGTACTTGTCACAGATCCATGGAGTCTGTTCCTCACACTCACACACACACACACACGCACACACACATAGTATTGGTGTGGTGTTGATACAGCTGTAAACATTAACAAGAAAGCTTACGGAATTGTCCCTGGAAGTTATTTTTCTTAATAGGCCATATTTTTGGAATGGCAGGTTCCCTGAGGGCTGAGGGGAGGGCTACATGATCTTGCATGGTTCCTTTATACACTAGGACTTTACGTGGGCCATGGGTCACAAGAAAATTTAATAAGCTTTGCCTCTGCTTTCTATAGCCTTTTCATTAGGTTTTCCTAGAGGCTGTATGAGATGTGAGCTCAGACTGTACATGTGTGAGTACATTTTTACTTTCTCTTAGCCCAGCGCTTTCAGGAGTAATAAGGGGTTGCAGGCAAAAATAAAGGACTTAGGGCAGGACTGGTAAGTGTGAAAAATTTTAAAGCAGGTGAAATTTTAAAACTCTCCATGATCTTTTGGAAATTATCTTCAAAGAGCGCTTCCAAGTGTCTACAGGCACCCTAGAATAATTCAGGAAACATTTATCTGCAGATGCACACATACAAAAACATATGCATTTTTCTTTGTAGATATCTGCCCCTTCACAGCCACCACTGCAACCACAACAAAATGCACTCTTCATAATGTATGAAGTACATTGAAGAACAAAGTACATTGAAGAGCAAAGTACATTGAAGAGCAAAAGCCAAACATGTTCTTCACATTTCAACTATGACAAATACCTGTTACCACTAAACCACATCAGGGTAACACTCGAATGATGGGCTGAAAGAAGGTGTACTTAAATCCCCAACACCCAAGCAATTCCTTCAGAAATCAAGAACATGGAAGACCAAGGACACACTGACTAAGTCAAGGACAGGGTACTCTGTCATAGTGCAGTGAGGACTAAACCTCATCCAAAGGGCCAACGAGTAGATGTTCCAAGCAGGAGGAGGGTATGAAGAATGGAAAACTCCTGTATTATACTTGAGACTCTATGTAAAAATGCTCAGTCCTAGATCCCTTCTCTAGCTGAACTTTCTCCCTGAATCCTTCCATTGTTGCTGAATAAGAAAAGATTCCCTAGGGAGCTTTGAAACATGGATGTCCAGGCCTCATATCAGACCAATTAAATCAGAATTTCTGATAGTGGGACCTGGGGAAAAGGTCTCTTTTATTCAAGAGTTCACCACAAGATCCAATGTGCAGCCAGGACTGAGAACCACTGCCCAAGTTGATCTCAATCTCATGCACTAAATACTACCTATTTATACCAATGACTCCCCCTTTTCTGGTTGAGCCCTGACCTCTGTCTTGAGTTCCAGGTTTGCGTGTTCCACTGCCTACTTGACATCTTCCCTGGGATGTTCCAAAGGCATCTTAAATGCAGTATATTCAAAACAGAATTTTTTATTCTCCCATCCAAAAAAATCCTATTTCTCTCTAATAGTCCCCCATCTCAGTAAATGGCACTGGCCACTCAGTTTCCTAAGCCAAAAGCCTAGACATTTTCCTTGATTTCTCCTTATCTCTCACTCTCCACATTCAATCCATTACCGAGTCCTGTCATTTCTATCTGAATGCTATATCTCAAATCGATTCAGTTCTCTCCATTTCTACCGATATAACCTTGGCCTAAGACTCTAGCATTTCTCTCCGGGCAGCTGAAAATTTGTCTCCTTTTCAGTTTCCCATCTCAAGAGCTTTCCATTTTCCTGAAGTGCTCTCCCCTGATTCCTTGTAGGGCCCACTCTTTCTTACCCCTTAGATCTCAGAATGAACACCACCTCCTACGAGAGGCCTTGTCTGCCTCCCATAACCAAAATAGGTTCCCACCCTCCTGAACACACCCTCTCTTTATTTTCTTTATGGCAGTCACCACAATCTATAATTATCTTGTGTATTTATTTTTGTCTCTCCTGTAAGACTGTAAGTCTCATGAGAATGAGCCCTCTGTCTTGTTTACAGCTATAATCTCACAGCCTAGTTCAGTGCCTGCTACAGAGTGGGTGCTCAGTAAATATTTATGCAATAAGTGAATGAATGAATATTCTCCTCTTTTAGATAAATTCCTTGAGTGAAAGAAAATTTTCTGGTCCAGGATATCATATTATATATATAATATTCTTTCCCCAAAAAAGTTCTTCTTGTTTGACAATCTAGTGAATCTAGTGGGCAAAACCTTTCTCTAGAGGCAAGCCCTTATTAGTGCTTCCTACAAAATTTTACAGAAGGACATTCATTTAAGTGAAAACTTGCTTTCTTTCTGGAAAACCCTATTTGCTTTCACTGTAATTCTTAAGCACTGCTGAAAGTCACTGGGAATCAGAGAGATGAAAAGGGCAATAGAAATCATTTAGACTCTAAAGCTTAGAGTAACATGCTTCTTTTATGGATGAGGACCCTGAGTCCCCCAGAGGGGACATGCCTTACCCAAAGTCATACAGTTAGTGGCAAGACCAGACTCAGTTTTCCTGATTGCTGATCTGGGGCTGTTTTCTCTCCCATTGCCAACCAGCTTATTTCAGCTCATAATAGTTCAGCAGCAGTCATTCAGGGGAAATCATGATCAAAAATCAATTTAAAATTAAAAACAAAAAAGTGGTTTCCAGAAGAGATTTCTTTCAAAAAGTTGAGTGTGTTTAGCTGAATATGACTTTTGTTGCAATAAATTCAGGGGCACAAGAAGAAAGCATAATCAAAAGGTCACAGCATTCACACATCCTTAGAGCAAAGACAAATGAGAAACAATTAAGTCCCTAAGCCATAGTCTAGCGAATCACCCCATTGGGCCCTACCCACAATGAAAGTTAGTAATACTACCATTATAACTTCTGCTTTCAAAAATCACACATCTGAAACTGGCACACGAAGACTCTGAAAATGTGGTCTGTGAACTATGAAAGTAAACTTGACTCTGCGTGATGTGACCCATTTTGCCCATTTTTATGAAAGTTGATTGAGAAACATTTAACAACTTCGGAGAGCTACGTGGCTCCCCAGCCAGAAACTTACATTCTCTGTACTATATCCACAACCTGATGCACTGCGCCAGTCAGCGAACCCTGAAGAATGTCAAAATGCACTTACAAAAAACAAGGCACTTTTCGTGAAGAGTGTGCCATGTGATGCCCAGTCTACCCCAACGTGGCACATCAGAGTCACTTTGCTGATCACTAGGGCATGATGTTTGGCAGTTCATCTTTTTGGAGTAGTAGTTTAACTTGATTTTTAAAATTCCCTGGATATCTATTTGCATCCTAAGTATCATGAAAACATAATTTTTAAATAAAATAAAGTTTAAAAGAAGATCTGTAATAGAGCATCAATAAGGAATCAGTACCATGTCCATATTTGGGTCAGTTAGTGCAGCTAATGTGTACTGGTTATCTACTACATGCAAGCCTCACTCGGTATTGTGAGAAGGAGAGGATAGAAAAATATATAAGATAATATCCTTGTCCTCAAGGAGTTCACAGTCTAGTGGGGAAGAAAGCAATTAAATATAACTGAAGAAAGGCTGTGGTGAGGGTAATCACTAAAATGCCACGATTGCGCATCAATTGAGAAAATCTGAATATGAACTGTTTTTAAATATTAAGGAAGTGGCACTTTCTGTGATTATGTAGAAAAATGTCCTTCTTATTTAGAAGGGCTAACATATAGTTAGGGGTTAAATATCGTGACATCCAGTATTTGCTTTAAAATATTTGGGCAAAATAGTAGGTGAGGAAATATGCCAAAAAATAAATAAAAGGTGATGGGTAGATAGGATTGTATTCAATATAATCTCTATTTTTATGTTTGAAATTTTTCATAATAAAACATTTAAAAAGTATTGAAGTATTATAGGAAGTACAGGGGAGCAATTGATTTTGACTAAGGGGAAAGAGGAAGATCATGATGGCTGTCCTTGAAGGTTGAGTAGGATTTTGATAAGCAGAGAAGAAACAAGGAAAGTTAGCTGGAAGAAAAATGATGAAAACCTGATAATAAATATCTTGTGAGACAAGATGATGCTAAATATATGTATACATATATATACACACACACATACATATACATGCACACATATATATACACATATCTATGTATGTGTGTGACATCAATCTAAACAGATGCACACCATTCTTCAAACCACTTTATAACTCTAGTCTTACTACTATACATTAATTCTTCTAAGCTATGCAGTACCTATGGGAATCTGCCCTTTAAAGACAGCTCTCAGCTGGACGCAGTGGCTCACACCTGTAATCCCAACACTTTGAGAGGTCGAGGCGAGCAGATCACCTGAGGTCGGGAGTTCGAGACCAGCCTGACCAACATGGAGAAACCCCGTCTCTACTAAAAATATGAAATTAGCCAGGCGTGATGGTCCATGCCTGCAATCCCAGCTACTCGGGAGGCTGAGGCAGGAGAATCGCTTGAACCCGGGAGGCAGAGGTTGCGGTGAGCCAAGATCGCACCACTGCACTCCAGCCTGGGCAACAAGTGCGAAACTCTGTCTCAGAAAAGAAAAAAAAAAAAGAAAGAATAGAAAGGAAAAAGACAGCTCTCTTGATGAATAAAATCATACTTTGGCAGTCCATGAGCCTCATCCATCATGCATTCAGACTTCACTGGAAGAGAGGGGTGACTGGGGAGACATGAGCTAATTTTGCTGTCACCAAGTATGTGATTGAATAAAGTCTGGTCCAATACTCTAGGGCTCAAGCCACAGGATGTAACAGTTTCAGAATATTGTGACAATGATCCCTGGAGTAAAAAGGAAGAGAGGAGAGGACTTGCATCAGAATTACTATTTCTCAGAGAAAATTGGTTATATGTCCACAGAGCTGCTATTCCACAGCAGTTTTGGAAAAAAATAATGAGATCCTTCACTTCTAATCTATCCTAAAAGTGCCACATGAAGTAGTGTGTTTGTAGGGAAGTGTTAGGGAACAGGTTGACTAATTTTAAAGTCATGATTGCATTCCACATGTAATTGTTGCATTTCTACGGCTAAGGATGAGCCTTACTGTATCTTAGGGAGTTCAGTCGATGGTTTCCAGCAAAAGCAATAGCACAAGGAAGATTACACAGACTCAAGTACATTCTTAGGAAAGCCACACAAAGTTCTCATCCACAGACTTTATTATAACTATTGAGGCTCTAGATTAAAAAACTTTCATTTTCTGCATTCCTACATACATGTAAAAATGAAGATACTATGGAGAAAAGTGAAAGTCTGCTCCTCTGTTTACTTTCAGATGACTCCACTTCACTGGTGGTTTGTGAATGTCTAGAAATCAAAGACCTACACTCTTGTAATATTTAGTTAAGCCCTTTGCCCCTCCCTTCCTCCTCAAACCATCCCAACCAGCTTCTCTTCTGATTTCTTTATTTTCATCATCATCATTTTCTAGTCTCTCAGACTCAAAATCCAGCTCAGGCATATCTTTGTCACCTCCTTTCCTAGACCCCCATCATCAACTCCAGCCCATTTCTATAGCTTCTTCAGGAATGGGCCTCTACTAGAACCCTCCTAACCTCTGGCCTGTGGCTAATACAACAGAGGAGCAGCCTGGCATATTTGGAAGGGCGCCAAAATGTAACCCTGCTGGTCTTAGTTTCCTCATCTACCAAAAAAAGAAGAGTTAGCTTCCATAATTTCTGAAATTCTTTCTGCCCCCAAATCCTAACATTCATGTCACTTACCTGCTCAAAACCTTTCAATTGTCTTCCATTGTCTATTGAATTAAATAGAGCCCCCAGAGCCCAGCAAACAAGGACCTAGGAAATATGGTCGCAATATGCGTTGTCACTCTCATTTCCAATGGCTACAGCTGTACTGCTCCCAGCCTCTGCTCTACTCACACTGGTCTATCGACAGTCCAAATATACCCTGTGCCTTTGCTCAAGCTGTCCCCTCCACTTGGAACACCCTCTCCGCATCAACTCCGTTTGGCAAAATCCCTTCCAAGCTCAACTTGGTCATCACATTGTTGTGGTGTTTCCTGTCTCAAGAGCCTTGATGATCCCTCTGATTTATATCCCAGCAAGCTGACAGCAGCTACAACTATGTTTTGTCTACTACATGTGGTTATGCTTATGTGCAGTAGGCATCCAGTAAGCATTCACTTACTATGAATTGACATAAAATATTTATACAAAATTTCAAACCCTAATATTTTAGATTTTCCTAGACTTGACTGAGAACCCCTCAAGGATGGGTGTCACATTTTATGTCTAGCACAAACTTGGAGCCTAGGTACAGAGAAGTCACACAACAAATGATTGCTGAATTAATAAGAACATGGACAAATTTAAAATTATCTGTACTTTTGTCCAGTAAAGACAAAGAGGACAGAAAAAAAAAAAAAAAGCTGGTTATTGGGAAACATTTCCCACAGTAAAATTGATGAGTCTATAATCTTTGCTGGGAAAGGCTGCTGAGTCATCTTTTTCCCTAAGAGTGCACTGTCTGATTCAGGTCAGAAACTATTTCTGGACTAGAATAATGAAATGGGCTAAGAAACTGTCTTCATGTTTAAGGCCTCCAGCCCTTTGAGCCGCTGGAAATTAACAGCCATGCAATTTGACACAGGGTAGCTCGTGAGTAGAGACAGCCCTAGAGCAATGTTAGTGTATGGCTTCAGACACAGGACCACAGATCATAAACAAATGTACTTCCAGAAGATTCTTCTCTGATGGCATTTCAAAAATGAGCTAACAGAGCTTCTCTCTAAGGGCGCTTCTTAATATATAAACCAATTTCTAAAGGAAAAAAAATCATAATCACTACCACATATCTTCAAGAGTCCCCTTTCAGCTCTTAAACAGAGCATGCAGGATTCGGCATTTGTCAAGAGAGAAGAGAGGAAGAACAATTCCACCCAAGAGAGGTCTGAAGCCTTTCCAGTCTCTTGGGTGAAACATAATTACGGGAAGAAAAATATAATCTACTCAAGAGACATAATTACATGGTTAAACCATAGACTCCATAGAAATATTCTAGGGACTCCATTTCATAGAAAAAATGTTAAAAGCTGAATTTGCTTTCTTTTAATACTAAAAGGCACCCATTTAGACCAGTGACATAAAGTTCACTATCTCAATCTCATATGTAGTCATTTTTAAATACAATTAGATGTGTGTGAGAGACAAGTGAAGGCCTGCTCCTTTCAAAATTTAGGCTTCTAAGGGTTGAAGAATTCGAGATCTTTGAATAAATTCATAAGTAAATAAAAGAATTGTACGATGTTAATTTGAATGTCTACAAATGTAAGTTCCTTTATAATTTTTAGGTTTTAGGCTGTGGCAAATCACAACAATCAAAGCATACAGTGTCTGTGAGAAAGGACAGTTATCAGGCTATGCCAATATCAGTCACACTTCAGGAAATAAATTATAATAAACACGTGCTTACAGTATAATCCCTTTTCTTCAGATAATGGACTAAAAAAACTTGAGACGTCTGAAGAAAAAGAAACTTTATAGGAGGTAGGAAGCAAAAAAGGATTAAAAATTTTTTTAAAAAGATTGGATGAAGGCATCATGGAAATATACAAGACGAGAAGTAATACTTTTTGCAGGCAGGAAAAAAAGAGCTAACGGGGAATCCAGCTAACTTCGCCGTAGCTCCTCTCCCATGTCCTAATACACCTCTAACCTACTATGCTTCTTTATTACAAATCTACTGATATTTTCTCATTTCAGACCTACTACTCAAATTTGTCTGCCTGTCGTTTCCAAAGGATGCTTCCATCCCTCCTTACTCCAATTCAAAGTAAAATTATATGAATTAGGATTTTTCAGAGTTGTAAGAGAATACAGATTTCATCAGACCGGGTTCTTCGTTTTAGAAAAATAATTAATGCCCAGAAAAATACCAAGACTAGCTTTGAAGTCACGGAACTAGGCAGCAATACTGGGAGGCAGTCCCCTAAACTGGCTGAGCCTCCTTTTTCCTATACCAGGCTGCCACTGAGGGAAAGACGACGAAAACATGGAGCAAAGAGACCAGAAGGACACATTAAGAAAAAGTGCAGAAGCTTACTTCAAAGATGTTATTACATTATGCCCAGTCTCTCTGACTCCGTTTTATCACTTGTTCTCCTACTAATTACAACTGAACATCCACACCATCCTGGACCATGTGAATCTTTATCTCTCCCTTGACTTTACGGGAAATGAACAAAAAATCTCTTTCTCTATGTCTACACTTTACTTCCAAAACTTAGTAAAACTTGAGTGTTTTAGTTCCAAAAACATTTTCTTTGCCTTCTTTTTCTATAACATGTTCACACATACCACAGTTCTTTGTGTTTCGAGCACTTATAGAGACCCCACTGAGAGATGTAAAGATTTTTTTAGCGGTAACATTTTTAGCAATGGAAATAGCAGTTTTCGTAGTTGAACAAAAAGCATCACTGTTTATTTGCCAATCCAGCTAAACATGGATGGCATTATTCTTCAAAGAGTGCAGTGACAACTAGCCTACAAACAGACTGTCACGCAATTCCTGGATCCTGGCTCAATTTCCTTAGCATGCGATCCTTTCTGTTTCTCTTTCATTATTAAGGTTTTGTGCATATTTTATGTGAGACAGAGAGTGAGACAGAGACAGAGAAACAGAGAGACAGAGTGTTTTAAGCAAAAAGAAACACTACACAGATGTAATTAAAAAGGCAAAGGGCTCCTCTCTTGACATTCACTGCTGCAGCAGCAGAACATCATTCTCAATTTTCTCATTTCTGTAACAGGAAGAAAATGTTAAAAAGTAATAACCAAAGAAAAAGTCAGCCAACTCCCACAGCCTGGTCTTGCTGTGCTGAATGGCAGAGAAGATCACAGAGGAAGGAAAAAGAAAAAGACAGAAAAAAGGAGGGGGAGAATTTCTTGCTTAAACTGGACCTAGTCCAGCTGGCAAGAAGAGGTGGTTTTCTTAACGCCTGCAAAACCTGATTACTTTTTTTAAAGGAATGAAGAAGAAGGAGATGTAAACACAGCCATTAAAACAGATTTAAGGTACTTAGTTTTAATCTAGTCTAAGACCTTTTCAATTGTATGCTGCTCTGCAATTCTCTGCTTGCTAGACATTAATACAGTGCATAGGCACATGTCAGTGTCTTCTAACCAGTGAACGCTTTCAGCTGAGCTCTGTGGTTACCCTCTCAGGTCAGGCATGGAAGGAACAGCAGCTTAAGCAATAATGGATGCGTGTCTGTTACGTGCTATGTCTGTCAGAAGTCTGTTTTACGACATTAAAGGACTATTGTGTTTATATCTACACAACAGGTCTTAAACAGATTGTTTAAACATGATTAAACAAGAGACGTCTTTGAAATAACCCCCCTAATAAAATTCAGATGGGTAAGGAACTGAAAAATGCAGTCAACAATATTTTGAAAAATCATTTCTCTCTAAGCTGCAAGGGTAACATGATATAAACTCCAAAATAAAACAGTTTTTACAAGTTAAACTCAAAGGATTACCTCACATATCAGCACTGCTTTCCAATGGAATAGCGTTTATCCACCTATCCATCCACCCTTTCTTAATGCTGTTGCACAAGTTGCTAGTCTTGATAGACAGATAATTGCTTTATTCAGCCAGGTGTAATGAAGGGGAGTCTATTGTGTTAATCCCAGTATTCTTATCTTCTGTGAACTCTGAATAAGGAACTGAAAACTCTACCTCTTCATTTCAGAACTACTGGAGTTTACTCACATTCAAATCTGTTAAAGTGTTCTTACATTCCACTCTGTCGCTAAAGGTGCCAAGTATTTTGAGTAGGATCAAGTTATTGTTATATAAAAAGGAATCAAATGTAGTGTTAAATGGAGTTAGAAGATAGCAAGTTTTGCTCTTTTTTTCAAGGCACAACAGATTTTTTTAAAGTGTATTATTCTCAAGCCAAAGGAAGCAGGTTGGTGTGGGTTAATATTAAAAAAATCCTTCAAGTGATTACATTTAAAACCTTTTTTTGTTTTTCAAAAGCAAGTGTAGTGTTAAGTTTTGTGGATATCTGCCTGCTGGCTTCATGCTGAATTATTTAATCAATAATGACAGTTTGGCAAAATGTGTTTCTTTGGTCCATATGAAATATATTCCCTTTTCCATATATATGTACATATATGTGGTTATAAATTTATATTATCTCTATTATATGCATACATATGTGTACAGAGAGGAATAATCCAGCCAGAGGAATAGCGTTGCTACTAACATTAGTTCCATGTCTCTATCCAGGTAATTTGGGATACTGTCCTTTCAAGGCCCAACATGCTTTATACTCTGCCCCATGACATCACAAACACTTCTGATCACAAACATACCTTTCTTTGCAATAGAAACATACCTTTCTTTGCAATAGGAAGTTCTCATCCTTCAGCCTAATTAGATGCCTTCATTTTAGTTCAAAATGATACATACTGAAGAACCTATGAAGCTCACTGGAAAAGAACTAATGCAATCTGGAAGAATGGGATAATCCCTGAAAGAACATCATCATTTAATTCTTTCTCTTCTGGGTCCTATCTCTTTCATGGACCTTTCATGGAACATTGAGAATGTTCTCAGGAATGGCATTCTTTCTGCTCAGAGCATGGGCTCTTCTCAAGATTTAACTTGCCTAATGTCTCAACAAATCCTACTAACAACCCTTGCAATTCAACACAGAAAGTCTGTCCTATTGCGGGCACCTGTAATCTCAGCTACTCAGGAGGCTGAGGCAGGAAAATAGCTTGAACCTAGGAGGTGGAGGTTGCAGTGAGCCGAGATGGTGCCACTGCACTCCAGCCTGGGCAACAGAGAGAGACTCCATCTTAAAATAAAAAGAAAAGAAAAGAAAAAAAAAAAAAGTCTGTCCTATGGAATTGATGACTGCCCAAAATGCAGTATGAAAGAGAACATGTGACTGAAAGGAGACATGGGTTCTGTTACTAATAGCAAGTGTGAACTTCTCAGGTACAGAATTTTCTCATCTGTAAAATAACAGGTGACCTAATTTGCAATCCTAAGAATCAATAATGCTATGGATTCCTCACCTGTCACTATGAGTTCCACAAATACACACACACACACACACACACACACATTTGCATACAATTAGTGAACTTAATGGAATAGTTAAAAGACCAAGGCAGTGTCTGATTAAAAAGGAGAATCTCATATCTAATTCTGGGCCTGACTATACAAGGAGCAGGAAAACTTGGGAGTCTATTCCTAGCTCTGCTACTAAGTTAGTTGTGAGGCTGTAGGCAAATAATCCATCATCTCTATGACTCAATTTCCTCCTATGACTCAACTTCCTCATCTGTCAGAAAAAAACAAAGTATCTACATCACAGGGATGTCGTCAGGACAAAATGTAATAAGAGGTGAAAATGTCCTACACAGGTAAAACCACTATGCAAATGTAATATTCATTTATCAATTAAACTGTCCTAAGCACTATTATGTTTCATGAACTATGCTAAACTAGGGGGGCTCATGGTATACTGGAGGCATCATAAAAACAAATAATTACAGCAGTGTGATAAATGATATAATTAAAGTATGAAAAGGAAACCAAAGAGGAGCCAAAGATTAAATACTTGACTTTCAAGAGCAGTCAGGAAGGGCTCCCAGAGGAGACAGCATTTGAGTAGACTTAAAGAATGAGTAGAATTCAGTCAAGCAAATGCAGAAGAAGATAACATTCCAACCAGAAGGAACGGCAGGTGCAAAGACACCGAGATGACAAAATATAGAGTGAAGCAACTTGGCATCGCTGGAGCTCAGCCACAGGTGTGTGGGTGGAAGGCAGCTGGGCAGAGCAGATGCTGAAGGGCCTTGTCAGTGTGCCACCAAGTCTGAACTTCATCCTGCAAATAACAGGGAGACACTGAAGTATTTTAAGCAAGGGTGTGCCATGCGTTGGTTTACAGTTTAGGACGGTTGCTTTACTTACAGGGGAAGATAGATTTAGAAAGGAGTGCAGTTAGAGACATAAAACCAGTTAGGAAATTGTTTTTATAAGTCAGAAGATAAACACTGAGAGAGTATACTAAGCTAAGCCAGCACTAAAAGATTTGAGAGAGTGAATGTGAGACATACAATAGAGGTACAGACAATAGTACAGTGGAATAATTCGATGTCAGAAGTAAGACAGAGAAGGTGAGTCTCAGGTTTCTGGTATGGTCACCTGGGTGAACTGTAGGGCACTCAAAACTGGTAAAACTGGAGGAGGTTCATGTTTGGGCAGAGAAGTTTGGTTGAAGTAGAGGTGCGGAATCCCTAATGCTGTGTTGGCCATGAGTTTGAAGTACCCATGGGACACATTCAGGTGCAGACACCCAGGAAGCAACCTAGAAATACCAGTCTGAAGTTCAGAAAAGACTGAAGATGGATTTTCAGTGTTCATGGGAACATGAAGTTAATGATGTCAATGAGGACACTCAGGGAACAGGTACAGAATGAGTGGAGAAAAGTGTCTAAAAGGGAATCCTGAGAAGCAAAAACACCTAGGGTGGCTAGGCAAGGAAGAGGAACACAAAAAGTGATCTAGGAAAGAGAAGAATGAGGAGCCAGTGGTGGAGACAACCCATGCAGTGGCCACTGAAATGGTTCTGAATCTGCTCTTCTGCTGCTTCAGGGACCCAGGGGAGCTTAGCAAGAGAACCTTTCATTCCAGGCAAAGGACACAAAGTTAGGTCACAATGGTAAAAAGGATAACTCTCCTCCATTCATTCCATACCCATTCCTCATGCAGCCTCATCAATCCCAATGGCTTCAAGTTCCTATGACTATGGAAAATGCATTTCCAGTTTCTACTAAGCTTCAGATTCATATTTCTAAATGCTTCCTGTACATCCCTGCATAAGAATACCTCTAATGATATTCATTATTTAAAGGGAAAGATAGATTTACAAGGGAAAAATGTCTAAATACTATTAGAGGTATTCTTATACAAAGATGTATTATTTTCTAATATTTCAAAATGGAGCTCTAGACTGATCTATAATTTTATATACCAGGTCGCAGTATAAACTTTTATTTCTTAACACTGATTTGAAAAGACACTGTATGCACAGTGTCTTCTGAGTTCAATCTTAGTCATGTTATTTTAAACAAATGGGAGAATTTTTTACCCAGGCTAAAAGCCCTCCCAACTGCATGACAATCAGCCCTTTCTGGGCCAAGTCACAAGTCAGACAATGGCTCTGTACCTGTCACTTGCACAGGCCAGAGAGTAGGCAAAATTTGTTCTGGTCCAAATATTACATAGGGAATGCCAACATCAGAGTCAGCATCAAAGATGGGGGAAATCAAAAGAAAACATGAAGCAACAACAAAAATCTCCAAAATTAACCATCCTCCCCAGCCTGTCTTCTGAGCAAGGTTCCTTCCTCCCCAAAGGCTCCTTGAATCTCATGGGGCAGTATAGCTGACCACTTATCCTACCATTTGCCGCTCCAGTAAGCTTAGGAGAAATATGGAAACAAAATAAAATAGACTCAGTCCCTCTTTTCCATCCTCTTTCTGCATTCTCATTTCTGTTGTCTATGAGAAAGTAGCAAAACCTGAGCAATGTATAGTGGAACGGAAGAAAAGAATCCATCTGTTATGGATGGAGAAATGGCAGGGATCCAATGCAAATAGTACAAGTGATATCATTTATAGAGCTGCAAACTTAACTAATAAACACATATAAAAAGGCTTGAGAAAGAAAGTCTGAGCCACCAAGTTGGCCTGAAGATTTTTGGACCTCTTACTTTTCCCTATAAAAAACGGAACACCAGAGGTTGCTAAAATCTAGAACAATTTAGAATGTCCCTTGAAAAAACATGATTATCATCGTTTTGTAATGGGCTTATTTTCTAGTATTTCAAGATCAGGCCCTAGGGCTGTAACTTTATGTACCAGTTCACAGGATAAACTGTTATTCCTTAACACTAATCTGAAAACAAACTTCAATATGTATTTAAAAGACTAATTCAGATACCTGATCTACTTTGTTCAACTGAATCATATTCAATTAAATATCCAGAATGTGCAAAACATTATCACATTGTAGTGGTACAGTTCTAGTAGGGGAGATCAATAAATACAGAACTAAAAAATGACAGAATTGTTAAAGAGAAAGTGTCATTTAAAATTAGCTCTGAATGTTGAATAGGCCCTAGATTAATAGAGCAGATCACCACTGAGGTGGAAGGAACCACCTAAGCTAAAGCACTAAGACATGTGATATTATATCTCCATGCCATAACTTCCATCGATATACCTGCACATGGAGCCAGGGACAAGACAGTGAAAGACATATAGTGTTAGTCTTCTAAAAGTCATCATCTATCTACCTAGAATTTTATAACCAAGAATTTCTGCCAATAAGCCTAATTCCTAATCTTCAAGATTCAGCTCAAATGCCTTGACTTCAATAAAACCTCCCCCCCACCCCCAAACAGAAGTAAAACTGTTTCTGAACTTCCATGTCACTCCAGTTGACACTTTCTTATGCCCTTTCTCATGTTCTATCACTTTCTGTCACATAATCAGTCATTGATACCCATGTCTTATCTCCTAAAACAGATTAAGCTTCTTTTTTTTTTTTTTTTTTAAGATGGAGTCTTACTCTGTCGCCCAGGCTGGAGTGCAGTGGTGCAATCTTGGCTCATTGCAGCCTCCGCCTCCCACGTTCAAGTGACTCTCCTGCCTCAGCCTCCTGAGTAGCTGGGATTACAGGCACGCGCCACCACACCCAGAGATTAAGCTTCTTTCTAGGCCATATGATGGGCCAGAGATGGGTCAGAACTCAGTCATCATCTCCGAATTCCCACAGCCCTTTCTTAAAGTGCCTATGGTAGGTACCCAGTAAGTATTTGTTGAATAAATAAATTATTGAATTCAGAGTGTGATTCAGTGACCAAAGGATCTATGTGCTAGCAACCATTCCACTTAATAAAAAACAGCTCTCACTACAAAAACAAATAAGGCAATAGAAAAAGCCTTCTCAACCATTCACAGTCATAGATTATTTTGCCTTCTTCCTCTAGGATAAGAAATGAAAAGCTGGACTCAATGTCCATTAAGTACTCACCAAAGAGTCTGATGCTCAAAGGGACATTTCAATTCCCAGCATTACCAACAGCCAGACTAAACTCTACAGACTCTGTTAAGATCCCAGGCTTATTAACAGATGTGAACAAACATCGATGGTCTGTTTATATTTCTTCTACAGCAAAGACTAACCAGGAAGACTGCCCACTCCTCTCAAAAAAAAAGATAAAATCCACAATGATTTATCACAATGTACATATTGTATTGTCTACTGAAATACACACACACACACACACACACACACACACACATATATATAAAACATAAAAATATGGTGGGCATTATTTAATATATTTTCCTAACCTAGTTTATCCCCAAATATTCCCTAGCCATTATACAAACTAAACACTTATTCACTTAACTTTTACTGTACTATACCTGTCTCTAGGGCACAATAGCACTGTGACAAATTAGTTCAGAGAAAGTTTTATAGCCCCTGATGCTGGGCAAAGGGAAAAAAAAAAAAAGAAAACAGAAAAGCCAACTAAATCTGCACTAAGGGTTTGGACAGACAGAATGCAATTAACCTGACCTTAAGATGTGTTTTCAGGGTTGACAAATCACATTTCACTGGATTAAAGGCAATTTTTCTTTTCTTTTAAGGACAAAATCATTTGGCGCAGATAATAATTCAGACATTTACACCTGAAGTGGCGGTGCTGCGGCAGCTCAGCCTGCTTCTTCCCAGGACCTGGTGACCATGGTGGCATTTGTGAAAAAGGAAAGAAAACATCTAACTTTCACAACTATGACCGAGGAAGAAAACTTGACATTCATTCCCACATATGTGACTCCATTCAAGAACTCCTGACTCAAAATTTCAGAGGGAAGTGGCCCTGTAATAACATCTCTTCTGAGAATAGTGCCATATGGTTTTAACAGAGGTTTATTTCCTGAACCCAAAGAGGGCTGCTGATTCTCAATCCAACGAAAATAATTATGCAGACAATTTCACTCTATTACTTTCAGTGAAACCCATTCTGTGTGGTCCACACATGCCTGCTGACACCTTCAAAGAGACATTAAGCCATTTTTATGTACCGTACCCTTAATGGGTGGAATGCAAGGTAAATTTCCTTGAAGATTAGCACCTGTCATCATGCATAAGGCACCACCGCCGCCACCCCTCCCCCACCTTTGAGTGCCACATGTTAATTCTCAGAGTGGGTCAAAGAAAAGGAGATGGACATGACTTCCAAGTTAAGTAACAACTTATTATCGGTTAGATATTAAGGCAAACATACACACAAACACATACACGCGCGAGCGTGTGCGCGCGCGCACACACACGAACTGAAAATACTACATCTCCCAAAGTCAACAGCACTGCTGGGAAATTACTTCAGACACAATTGGCAGGTGGGAGGAATGGGGGAGGGTGGAGCTGGGGGGTGTGGGGAACCACTCCCTTGTGTAAATTCTAGCAACATTCAACTGCTAACCTTAAAATAATCAAGAGAATAGGAAAATAAAATCCCTTCAGCGCAAAGGCTGAACAACACAAATGCTGTAAAAATAAAGATTTAAACCAAGGAATACAACTATTAAATAGTTCTTTCAAAGAAGACCACCCTTTAAGCCTAAGAATATTCCCTTAAGAACAAAATATGCTAACTCACACCAGGTTGCCCCTGAATCTCAATTTTATTACACTAGTTGGGTATGAAATGAACTGGTTCTCCCTTTCAGACAGTAAAGATTATTGAGCTTGAAAATGAACTGGTGAAAACAGGCTTTTATTTTGCCAACATACTTGGAGCATTGCAGAAAGATACCCTTTTCCTCCCATAAGATCTTTGCTTTCTAATACCCACCCACCTCTCTTTGAATCGATACAGAAACAACCAAAAAAAATTACAGTTTCTCTAGATGTCCACGGGTGTTTCACTAAATCGAACCAAAATCACGAATATTCTTTAAAAGAGAGAGACAGAGACAAAGACTATAAGGAAAGCAGTGTCCAGGCCAAAAGGTCAGAGCAGGAACCACATACAAGCCAGCACAGTATTAACCGCAAGGCAGGCCCAAAGGCTGCTCCGGGACTGTTTTCTTTAGACTGCCTAAAAGTCCTGCCAAGAAACAGACGGATGCTGCTGAAAGAATATCTTCCACAGCTGGGCATCTGGGTTCAGTGACAGACAGCCCCGCTCCTGTGTGTGTGGCCTGCAGAACATATCGAAAGCCTAGGAGGGAATACTTGGCAGAATGGGAGAAAACCTAAGGATGTTCTTTCTGGGGGAGAGGGGAACGTAATTCCAACATCATATACATCTGACTGAAACTTTGCCTTTGTTCCTGACACCCAGACTTAAATTTTGTTTCTCACTTTTGCTATCCGTTTCTGATGTCTGCTTACTGATTGGGTAGAGAAAACCCTCTGCTCACTTTCATTTCCAGTAATACCTTTACATCTAGTTTTTGCACCAGGCAACACTAAGGCTATTTTGTTTTCAACAATCCAGGGGACTATTTAGATAAAAAATAAACTAAAAATCTTGAAATTTCTTAAAAACAGAAACAATTAAAAAATGGCCTAGTCGTGCGTGAGAACTACTATCAAACAAGCTTCAGTTAATTTTCTTAAATTAAAAAAAAGAAGAACCAAGAACCCACTTACCTTCATTCATCAGATTTATTTTCTTAAAGCATAAGCAGTATCAAAGTTTAACTTTAATAGTATACTGGCTAAAATAGTAAAACAAAAACAGGGCTCTATCAAAGAAAAAAGACCAGCCTCTACTATACGCCCTTCAAAGGAAAAACTCAGAGCTCAATAGAGAAAAGGAAGGTAAGTCTGAGAAATTAACCATTAATAGACAATACCTGACTTCTGATTTTGATGGAATAATAGGGCACTGTCTTCATGATTATCCTATTTAAATAGCTTTGAAAATGTCGGCCGGGCGCGGTGGCTCACGCCTGTAATCCCAGTACTTTGGAAGGCCGGGGCAGACGAGGTCAGGAGATCAAGATCATCCTGGCTAACAAGGTGAAACCCCATCTCTACTAAAAATACAAAAAATTAGCCACGTGTGGTGGCGGGCGCCTGTAGTCCCAGCTACTCGGGAGGCTGAGGCAGGAGAATGGCGTGAACCCGGGAGGCGGAGCTTGCAGTGAGCCGAGATCGCACCACTGCACTCCAGCTTGGGCGACAGAGGGAGATTCCCTCTCAAAAAACTAAAATAAAATAAAAGCGAGGCAGGCGGATCACGAGGTCAGGACATCAAGGCCATCCTGGCTAACACGATGAAACCCTGTCTCTACTAAAAATACAAAAAATTAGCCAGGCTTGGTGGCGGGCGCCTGTAGTCCCAGCTACTCGGGAGGCTGAGGTAGGCGAACGGCGTGACCCTGGGAGGCGGAGCTTGCAGTGAGCCGAGATGACGCCACCGCACTCTGGCCTGGGCGACACAGCGAGACTCCGTTTCAAAAAAAAAAAAAGAAAGAAAATGTCTGGGGCGAGGGATGTAGGTACCGCTTGAGTTCTACAGGCACAGGAAAAAATATGCACAAAACACCCTGCTTTTCAGGAACTTAAAAAGAGGATGATTCCCTGACTTATATCCATAAATATCACCCAAACGCTAGCACTTTGTTAGGAAGTCATACACACTCTTTACAACCAGGAACTTATTTGTTCTGGACCTACTTTTTGATGCAACGAATCTGGTGACATCAATGAGTGGAAATCACTTTACCAAATTTAAAAGTTGAGGCATCTTCGCTAAAAAGAATGGGAAAAAATGCAGTAGTAATTTTCCACCGCCATTCCCAACCCCCAAGTGTCTATGTCCCAAGATGGCTCCTGGGTTGGCTTTCTATCATCTTGGCTCTAACTAGCAAAACTGAAAAGCTATACTGTTATTATTCCCACAATGCCATTATTATGTAAGCTTTTATCAAATCTCAAATTTGGGGCCTTGAATCCACAAAGTCTGAGCCAATTACTCTGGGACAGAGTGGTAGAGGGAATGGGTTAAAATGAATCAGTTTAATTTCTATGGAAACTTTTTTGCCCTCACAAAAGCCACAGGACTTGCCAGTCTTGAGCTAACAAGTGTAAGAGCTACAAGAGTTTGAGGCATGTCTTCAGAGAAACATATTACAAGGGGAAACAGGCCTGTTAGTGAGACATTTTAATGCCCAACCATGGTGCTACAAAAAGGCACAGTTTCTGAGTCCCAAGGGAAAAGCTCATAGAGACCAGGAGAAGTATTTCAGGTACCAAAGAAAGGACAATCTGATCAAAAGACAATCTTGGACTCACATGGAGGCCAGGTTGCTTTTTCTGAGTATCAGGGTCCAGAGTGATCTCATCCCCCAAATCTGTGGTACTCTTGTCTGTATCACTCATGTGACATTTATCATACACTTCTTTGTAATCTCCTCTGGCAGATGCTTAACTTCCCAGTTCTATGTAAAATCCTTGAAGGCAGAGTACATCTTTATACTCCATTGTGTCTCTCAAACTACAAGAAGAGCTGGTTTTTAATTGACTGATTCAACCCAAGTCTGGCATTTTTCTATCAAGCTGGGCTCTGGGCGAGGCTCAAATGCATCTGAGGCAAGAGATGGAAAGAAAGTAATGAAAATTAATCATGTCATTTGGCCATATCATTTTCTTGGATCACTTTACATGGTCTCTACATTCAAAGACAAATACTTCCTACTTCAGAAAAAATTATAAACAAAGAGCTGTTAAGTTTCTTATTGTAAATAGTAACGAACTTTTGTTGATTAGCATCTATGGTTTGACTAATTATTTAATAAATGAAAACACAACCATGAAAACTACACATTGCCAGAGTACTGCAGTTGGATTGGCAGAAAAAATACCTACTTTTCCAGTGGCAATAGTGTGTGCAGTAGCTTAAATGTGTTTTTCATTGTTGAAGGGGTCTGATTTCTTTCATATGGATATTGTTAGGAGGCTGAGGATTCATGACGGAGTTAAGATGACAGAAAATAAAGCCATAGCAGGAAAGACTGCACAAATGCTTGATGCTCCTCTAGTTAGAGATGAAAGGTGGGTGGAGTGAGCACTGGGCTTTCCTAGCTCATGTCATTGGAGAGGGATACTCAAAACAGTTGAAAGCTTTCAGTTCTTGGAAATCTTGCTTACTCTTTAGACTCTATGTGTTAGAAGGAGATCTTGAGGGAATTACCCATAGTGGTTTTGAGGTTTTTGAATAAAGAGAGAAAACAGGGAAATTGTACGGGCATCCCAATTGACTTCAAAAGTTGATTTGATCTGTACATTTCAGAATTGAATGAAAAAGAAGCACTTTCTCCGTATTTTCTCTACAGTGTTTGAATGCTGGTTTAATTTTGCTCTAACCTCTTGCTATGTGTAGAGAATGATCTTATCTTTAATAATAATTCCAATGGACACATATTCATAACTATGTGTACAGACCAAACCATAGGCCTATAGGCTATGTGCTTTTCTGATATTATTTTGTACTATTAGAAGTTTATGACATGAGGATAAAATGTAAATGTTATAAAAACAAAAGTAAGTTTTAAATGTTAAAATAAAAACTAACCTTTTCTTTTTTCTTTACAAATATTCTTTTAAAATTAACCATTCATTTACCCGATAAACATTCACTGGGCACCTATTATGTGCAAGACACTTTGCTATTAATAGAAACACTGGGGAATATAACCTCTTATAACATGTAAATAACATAAAGGGTCTATATCCCCAAGGACCTTACAAGCTGGTAGGTAATAGCTGTACACAAATAACTAACATGAAGCAGTATATTCTAAGAATTGTAAGTGCCGCAGTCTGGATGCTGCAAAATTTTAGACTGAAGGAAAATTTAATGGGTGTATGCCATTTAAGCTAAAGAGATAAAATTTCAAAAGGCAGAAATGGAAGAAACATATTCAAATCAAAAGGTGCCACATGAAAAGAAATGTGCAATTGGGAAAAGGCAAGGCATGTTCACCAACAGTGAGATCAGTTTGGCTAGAGCAGTGGTTCTCAGCTCAGGTAGTACAAACTCCTCAGGAGTTTGGGAAATATGTGGAGGCAGTTTTGATTGTTACATGATTGGGGGTGTGCAGCTGTAATCTGGTGGGCATAGGCTAACGATGCCAGTTGTCCTGCAATGGGACAGTCCTACAGAATGAAAAGTTTTTCCACATGCCTCATGACTTTTGGGACATACACCAGAAATTCAAGTAGGTGAAAAAAATCTGGTTATAATTACCTGAGCCTAGAACCTAGTTCTACTTAAATATAAAGGGATTTTTTTCCCTAAAGTTTTAACACATTGGGTTTTCTAGGAATAAAACCATCTAGAAACCAAAGACAAAGCATATTTTGTTTCATTAGGAGCTTCAACAAGAGTTGCTCTACATTTCAGAAAATCTTCACTAACAGTAACTTCATTCTTAATGTTTGAGTTACTTATATGCACCTGCATCAATCTTGATTTGTAGCTGTCATATTCAGGGTGGTTTTACACATGTTCAAGAAGCTGGCTAGTTCATTGTGTTTTCTAGCATGTTCTCTAAGCATTTAGATATTAAAATTTATGAATATAATTTTGTTTTAAATTAGGTTCCTTTATTTTTTTTACACTATGGTAATGGCATCAGAGTGATCTTTCAGAAATTGTGTGGATATATTTAGAAAATCTACAGATTTCATTGAGGATAGTAAAGAGAGATTATTGAGTATTCGTTACAAAAAGGAGGTGATGGCTCTAATACATTTGAGAAGTACGGGGCCAAAATGTGTGTAAGAAAGTGACTGCAGTTGTAATGATAAGACTGGGCTAAGTTATTCTGGGCATAGGGAAACGGCCTGAGAAGCCTGTCCTTGGTTGAGTAGCACGTGGGGCACCACAGAGGGTTTCACAACATGAAGGCCTCAGGTTGACATGATCAAAGCTGAGATCAAGGAAAACTGAGTTGCAGCACTGCATGAAGAGAACTTTAAGGAGAAAGAGGCTGGTAGCTAGAAGAATAATTGGTAATCACTACAATTCCCTATATTAAGGTAAGGAAAGGTTAGTTTTTACAGAGATATATTATTTAAAGATCAAATTTTGTGGCATTAGTTTTAGGCATAAGGGAGATGGGACATTGAAGACGGCTAGAATGAAAGTGAAAGATAAAGATTTGGGAGTTGTTCATTAAGTCAAGGTGACTGCTCACGTGATAGTGTCTTTGATGAGCAAGCAAGGAAATAGGAAGAAAGGAAAGCCAAGTCAGAACTTTTGGTAATGTCCACTTGTAGGAGGTAGGTGAGTGGGTGGGGGGGAGGTTCTAAAAGATAAAGCAGGCCTGGTGCAGTGTTTTACACCTATAATCCCAACACTTTGGGAGGCCGAAGCAGGTGGATCACTTGAGGTCAGGAGTTCGAGACCAGCCTGGCCAACACAGTGAAACCCCACCTCTACTAAAAATACAAAAATTAGCCAGGTGTGGTGGTGCGCGTCTATAGCCCCAGTTACTTGGGAGGCTGAGGTAGGTGAATCGCTTGAACCTGGGAGGCAGAGGTTGCAGTCAGCTGAGATCATGCCACTGCACTCCAGCCTGAGCGACAGAGTGAGACTTCGTCTCAAAAAATAAAAGTAAATAAATAAATAAATAAAAGATAAGGCAAAAGAGAAAGAGGACCAGTCGTACAGGCAGGAGAAAATTAGAATATGATATGGAAGAGACCAAGGATGGAGGCAGAAGGGGTCACCAACAGGATTATACCTGCAGAGAGGCCAAGGATGATGAAGACTGAAAGTCGGCCAGAGTGAGGCATGGACCATGGCTAGCAACCTTCAAGACAGCAGTCAAGCCATGGGAGCAGAAGCCAGACTGCAGGAGGCGCAGCGTGAGTAGGTGATGAGGAAATGAAGGCGACAAGTCTAAGTGACTCTTTCCAGAAGTTTGGTGGTTAGGAGCAAGAAAAATAAAATATCATCTCAAAAGAGTAAGAAAGGAAAGGGATGTTTTAGCACAATCTGACCAAATAAATATTAAAGCATTGCAGGAATTGTTTGTCAGTTTCTTATCTGTCGAATAAATGAACTGAATCAAAGCAGCCTTTGTTACAACTCTAAGGTTCTATGATGAGCTACTCAGGCATACAAATTACACTGGTTAAGAAATGAAGCATTCCTAACAAAAATCTGTTTAGTGGAAATAGGATTTCTCTCTCCAGGAGACAGAAAGAGGGGAAAAGATAAACTATGTACTCCTACTGGAATCCTACTAAAAACTACACAGCATTAGAATACGGGAAGATTTCTCACCAAGGCCACCTGTGAAGAGATGTCAATGCCATCCTGGCCACCCTTCTTGGAGACCTGAAAGATCATCACACAACCAGACTGGGAGCTATATTGTAGCCTGGCAAGGGCTCAGGCTTGGATATTTATGCTGGATTCCAATCCTGACTCTTCAGCTCACTGGGTTTGAGGACTTGGGCACACTACCTAACTTCTCCCCGTTTTTTTTCTTCACATTTAAATTGAAATCACACTAGTACCTCATAGGGTTATCGTAAATACTTTATAATGTTAGTTATTATTTTTTGTTGTTGTTTTTTTTTTTTTTTTTTTTAAGATGGAGTTTCACTCTTGTTGCCCAGGCTGGAGTGCAATGGCGAGATCTCGGCTCACTGCAACCTCCGCCTCCCTGGTTCAAGCGATCCTCCTGCCTCAGCCTCCTGAGTAGCTAGGATTACAGGCGCCCACCACACTCAGCTAATTTTTTTGTATTTGTAGTAGAGATAGGATTTCACCATGTTGGCCAGGTGGGTCTCGAACTCCCGGCCTCAAGTGATCCGCCTACCTCGGCTTCCCAAAGTGCTGGGATTACAGGCGTGAGCCACTGCACTCGGCCTATTTTTAGTTTTCTTAACATCTCAAGATTAGAGCTACTGCTGCAATTTAGTAGGCATGGAACTAAGGCATAGAAAAAAGAAGTAGGGCGGGGTACAGTCGCTCACGCCTATAATCCCAGAAATTTGAGAGGCCAAGGTGGGTGTATTGCTCGCGTCCAGGAGTTTGAAACCAGCCTGGGCAACATGGTGAAACCCTGTCTCCACTAAAGATACAAAAAAAAAAAAATTAGCCAGGCGTGGTGTTGTGTGCCTGTAGTCCCAGCTACTCAAGAGGCTGAGGTGGGAGAATCACCAGAGCCTAGAGGCTTCAGTAAGCCAAAATTGTACTTCTGAACTCCAGCCTGGGCAACTGAAATGAGACCTTGTCTAAAAAAAAAAACCAAAAAGAAAAAAACAAAACAGAAAAATTAAGTAGTTTTCGTAAGTTCCTACAGATACAGACCAGAAGGCAAATTTCTAAAACATCCTATGGCCATATCAAGTAGACAAGGCTGCTTTTTAATTAACTGAAAAGTTTATACTTGTTCAGATTAATTAAATATTAATATTTATTATATAAGGTATGCATAGTACTAAAATTAGAGTCCTTTGAGAATAAGACTCTTGACCAATAATATTTATTATCCATGCAGAACACCCTCAAAATATCATATAATTAACCATGAAGGATTAATATTTCAGAAGGATGAAATAAGTGTTGTCATATTTCCATTTCACTGCCCTTAGATGATCTTGCTGAGCAATGTCTCTGAAAGATCCTCTGGGATTATAACAGGAACTTGGAGTTTTCAGAGTATCTATGGAATGCCTACAAGAAATGGATGGGTTGGCCAAGGCTTATAAATATATCAAAAAGCAGGTAACCTTATTTCAGAAGCATACTGCTCTCCCCAAGCCACCAAGTGATTTATAAGGAACCATGGCAGAGACAAAAGAAAAGAGTCACATATAAATTCTAAAGTATTTCCCCAGCTTATAAACATTTTTTCTTATAAGGCTCAAAAGATGGCAAATCTTGTATATACTCAAGAATTAGCACCACTCCCAGAGTTTCCTTGTGTTTGAAAGCAGTGAACTGGCCATATGATAGATAAATGATCCAGACACTTAAGGAGCTGCCACAATCCCATTGTGCATCAAGAGATATTGTGATTCACACCCACCAGAGGTTTGTCCAGACAACTTTAAAAAGCTTAAATCCTACCAAGGCACAGTTAAATACCTATGGTTATCAAAATGACAACTTCTGATGTGACTGATAGGAAAATATTCATTAGGGTAAAATGAGAAAAGTAAATGAACAGGCTACCTAGCTGCTCAATCACATACAGATTCTGAAAGAGGAAATTCCTTTGTTTTCTGGAAGAAACTGAGTTTTGTATAATGCTTGGACATTGACCTAAGCTGGTTTTTCCAGCTCCGTAGGGAGTAAAGCAACAGATACAAAAATCTGGTTTGAAGCAGCTCATGCAACCAAGGGCCACTGTAGATAGAGTTTTAGAATGCTGACACTTATCAAAAAGAAGTAAAGGATTTGTATTTCACTTTACATTATTCTCATGTCATTATTCTAGCCCATCATCACTAAAAAGAAAAAAAAAGTTTATATTTAGGGTATAAAATTCTTGGGTTTAGCAATCAATTAACAGTTCACTTATTCATTTGAAACCTTTACTGTTAACTACTACCTGACAGATACTGGGCTGGGACCTTGCACATAAGGGTGAAAAGACATAGTCCCTGATACACAGAGAACCAATAAATGATCACTTAGGAGCCAAACTATCTCTGATGTTGTAAACATTTTTTTTTTTTTTTTTTTTTGAGACGGAGTCTTGTTCTGTCGCCCAGGCTGGAGTGCAGTGGTGCGATCTCGGCTCACTGCAAGCTCCGCCTCCCGGGTTCACACCATTCTCCTGCCTCAGCCTCCCGAGTAGCTGGGACTACAGGCACCTGCCACCAGGCCTGGCTAATTTTTTGTATTTTTAGTAGAGACAGGGTTTCACTGTGTTAGCCAGGATGGTCTCGATCTCCTGACCTCGTGATTCGCCTGCCTCGGCCTCCCAACGTGCTGGGATTACAGGCGTGAGCCACCGTGCCTGGCTGATGTTGTAAATATTTTTCTAATTTCAAACACAGTCCACAATGAGTCCAACTCATTGTCAAATTAGTCTTATCCCACAAACTAATGAAGATAGAAACATTTCCATTAATATGTGTATTTCCAAGATAAAGTAAAGATCTGGATGTAAATGCCTCACTGTACTGTCTCAAAGCTGACCCAGAATAATGAATAAACTGAGATACCCTATTCTTTCCAGGAAAAAGTAAACTGAAAGAAAAAGGGAACAAAAATAAAAGGAGGGAGAATTCATTTTTTTAAAAAAAGCATTTAAACAAATTTGAGTATCGCCGTATAGATTTCTTTGCTTTACATTATCATACATACACTGAGAAAATCCATCAGTTTTAATTCTACTGGCAAGACAAAAGAAAAAAAACCAGCATACACCAAATGAAATAAAGACTGAAGTCAGAAAGAATTTTTCTCCCCAGCTAGAAAGAAAATATCTCCTTGTTTTGGAATAATAAGGTCACCTAAAATGCCTTAATGGCAGTCTATTTAGCATATGGTCCACCTTATAACGTTACTTTAATATTTGATGTCTTAGTCAATTCATTGTTTTTAATATGCCTGAGGATGATATAAATGCCTCCTTGTACAGACTTTTCCTCTTGTTTCTGTATGGAAAGATTTTATTTCTGTTGGAGAGTAATGGTATGCATTTTATTTCCATTGGAAAGTATCAGCATGTATTTTATTTCCTGTGCTTACAAGACCAAAAAGAAAAGTGACCCAGGAACTAAACCATTTGGTAAAGACTCCTTCTTTTTAAAAGTCATTGATCAATATTTGGTAGAAAGAGAAACGCGGTTTCTGTTTCAGGTCAGATACCCAAGTGGCTGCTGGTCTGTAAAGGTGCCTGCGCCACTGTATGTATCCTTCACATAGGGCCAGATGGGGACAACTTCAGCCTCAGGTTCTGCCCAGCCAGCAGAACTCTGGGGTTAGACAAGCAACTTGTTCCTTTACTCACATGAGCACAGAGGGACAATACTACACTACGACTCACTGTGGTAATTGATGATGCCTTCCAGACATCTATGTCAAAATTAACTTGCAATTGATGCTCACTTGCTTAAGTTTCATTCAAGTTCAAATTATTTGCTCTGAAAGGGAAATGTTTACTTTTGTACACACTTTGATTTCAACCTCCAAAACCATTGCTAGAAATTAATCTTAACCACTGAACATCTGCTTTAAAACCCAAACCCAAGTCCGTCATTTTAACATCAATTACAAATATACTGTTTTAAAAACTCTATTGTGAATAGTGGCATATTGTCACCACACAAATCATTAAAACCAGAGTCCTAGCCCTGACGAATTATTTAAAACTACAGTTCAGAAATTAGTAAGCACATTATTTCATGCTTAAGTTTGTTTTTAGCCAGTTTGAGAGCTCATTTATTCATGTATCTGTTTATTCTCACCTAAATCTCCAGGTACAGTGTTCTGTGGTCTTCTTGTACGTCCCTCCCACAGATACACATAAGACCTATAAGACCATCGATGTCAAGGAGAAGCAATGGCAGAACTGTCATACCCCATCAGCTTAATGTTGAGTAAACGGTGGAGTACCAATGCCGCCCCCTTCTTATTTCCCTGGAAAGGATCCAACCAGCACTTTCACTGAATTAGAAGTAGAAACATGGGTTGCTTAGCATATGGATATAAATAACTGCAGTGCACCTCATTGATTCTAAATCCTTTCATGTATTTAAGGCAATTTCCTTAAAGCAGACTGTCAGGAATGGAACCTCCTTTTTCTCTCTTTATTTTTAATCAGTGTTTCTCTGTACATTTTGCTTTATTTATCTGAATGTCTTTTTTATTATTTGCTTGTATGAGGGTCACACGAATGGCTGGGGGGCTTATATTTGACAGAATTCTTTAGCAGTTGGACAAGCCAAATCTGGTCATGTGTTCTAGCCACAGCTGCCCAGGGAACATTTTTAAAGCTAGTAATTTATATTGTCAAATCACATTTTTAAAAAAGTTTCAGCAACCAATTAATATTGATAATTCATTTAATAAAAATCATTAATTCACTTAACAAATTATGTAGTAGGCACAGAAGAAATACAAAATCAAATGGACCTAATCCCTCAAAAAACAAAAAGAAAAAAATAGTAATCCTCATTCTATCACTATTTGGCTTCCTCCCACACATTTCCTGCCCTTAAGCATGTTTGTAGTCCATGCTTAGAACAGAGCTTAGAAGAGTGCCCAGACTAGTGCCAAGAACAGCAATGGTACTTAGTAGGTGCTTAATATTCTTGTCGATTGACTTCGGACTCATTTCATGAGTGTTTCCCCATCTTAAGACATTCCTTCCTTTTGCACTTTCCTTCTCCATGATGTTGATACTGACTTTAAATGGCATATACATTTCCTAACAATGAGGTTCATTCCTGGGTCTCATCACACTGGGGTTGTGCAAGTACTTTTCCAGCTGGCTTCTTTGCCTCTATACATCCCTTACCTCCTATGTCTTCCTTATATTTGGTTCCTCTTGTTTTCCCCACCAAATCAAAGTATCTCTGTTGCTTCACAACACCGGAGCTCTTCTGTGGACAGAGGTAGAATGGATCCAGTCCCTGTAATTCCCTGTCAGGTGGCAATCCAAAGCCCTCCCTTCAGCTTTCTTGTTGGGGAGTTCATGAGGCCACCCTACTGCCTTCTCCATTAACTGAGACTTTTCTGAGTAGCTTTTACAGCCCTGCATCATTAGCCTGATTCTACCTATTCAATGTGGTTTTCCTCTTCTCCCCAATATTCATCCTCTGTTCCAAACCAGCTGTTCTTACTTCTTCACATTCCCTGGTCTTTCCCTTCCCTGTGCCTGTAACACATGCCTTCAGTCCACCTAATCCATCATAACCATTTTCTTCAGGACCTAATTTCCTCCAAGTGATCTTGTCTTTCTTTCAAAATTTCTATTACACGCTAAGGATAGTATGACTTTTACATTTATGTTGCATTTTACAAATGACAACTTTCACTATACACTATCCTCTAAAATAACCATTATAGGTAGGTGTTATTATTTCTATTTTTCTGCTGAAGATGCCAAGGCTCTGAGAGACAAAGTGGTTTGTCAAGGGTCACTCACTCTTTTTTTTTTTTTAAGAGACAGGGTCTTGCTATACTGCCCAGGCTGGAGTGCAGTGGCTATTAACAAGTGCAATCATAGTACATGACAGTCTCGAACTCCTGGCCTCAAGTGATCCTCCTGCCTCAGCCTCCCAAGTAGGTGGGACTACAGGTGCATGCCACCACACCCAGCTCAAGGGTCACTCATTGTTAGCAGTTCAGCACAAGAGCTCCATTATGCCATATCCCCTTCCAGTTACTGCCCCATTTCTCCCCTCCCTTTAAACATCCTGAAAGTGTATTCACTTTCTAAATTCATTGTACTCACCTCCTAGCCTCCATTTCTCTTAATTTTCAACAAATGATCTTTTGAATCTATCCTTGCACTGACATCTTTTTTGCCAAGATCACCAATGCCTTCCACACTGCCAAACTCAATGACAGTCCTTGGTCAGCAAAATTTGACACAGTTGGTGACATTCTTCTTGAACACAGTCCTTTGCTGCCTGAATATCACATTCTTTGGGGCTCTTCCTATCTCACTGGTTGCATCTACTCAGAGTTCCACATTGGATCCTCTTCCTAATCCCTATTTCCAATGTTGAGAACTACCCCAGGGATCTGTGCTTGTCCCTCTTCTCTATGTAAAATTATTTATCCCAGTCCTATGACTTTAAATACCACACCAGATTTGACCTAGAACCTGAAGGCCAACTCACAGTCTAGCTCCTACTTGATCTGGGTCTTCCATGCACCATTCTCTGCCCCCAACTATCTCTGTGGCCTCATGTCATACCACTTTCCCATTCACTCACTCTGCTGCAGACACACTGGCCTTCTTGCTATCCCATAACCATGCCAAAGAGCTGGACCTCAATGCCTTTGCTCTTAACATTCTGCTACCTAGATATTGATAGGTGGCTCATTCCCTATTTAATTCAAGTCTGTCTTCAAATGTTGCCCCATCAGCAAGGCCTGCCTGACCTACATGAAAAATCATCCACCTCCCTCCCTTATCTCTGTCCTCTTACCCTGCTTCATTTTTCTTTAAAGCACTTATCACTACCTGCATATTTGCATATTATATATATATATTCATTTGTTTGCTTATTGGCTCCCTCTTTCAATAGAACGCAAGTTCCAAGAGGGAAAGAAATTTGTATATTTTGTTAAAGGCTATATGCCTAACACATAGAAGAATGTCTGACATATGGCAGGGCTCAATAAATACTTGTTGAAAGAATGAACATGTGATAGCTGAATTGAATACACAGTGCCATCTAATTGTTTATAATTATAGTACTATCTCCAGGACAATATTTTAATTCTTCCAAAGTAGAACTTTGTGCCTTATATTCCAAACTTGTGTGTAGTTGGCATACTTGTAAGCACACAGCAGGTGCTCAATAAATACTATGGCTGCCTGGTTGATTTGAGCAACGTAGAGAAAAGCAGGATCAGAATTTCAAGTATATTCAGCAATTCAAGTATATTCAGTTATTGTTAGGTAATTCTATGATTTTTACAAAGAAAATTAACTTATATCTCTGCTCTGTGGGAATATGGTTTTTGAAACTGAAAATGGAAGATCATGATGTATATGACCATAAGAATGTGTACAAATAACTATAAACATGTCAAGCTCTTGGGTTCTTTATGGCAAGAACCCAAGCTAAAGTAAATTCAACTGAAAGAAGAGTAAGGATTGAGACTAAAGAGAGAATATGGGATGTCAAGAAATCTAGACAGAAATAAGGGCTGCTTAATGTCACATACACACAGGGAAAAGGAAATTAATCAGGAGAGGGGAAGGAAGAAGGCAAGTAGCTCAAAGCTGCAGGTTACTGTCAGGTTTTAGAAACACAGAATACAGGCCAGGCGCGGTGGCTCACGCTTGTAATCCCAGCACTTTGGGAGGCCGAGGCGGGCGGATCACGAGGTCAGGAGATCGAGACCACGGTGAAACCCCGTCTCTACTAAAAATACAAAAAATTAGCCGGGCGTGGTGGCGGGCGCCTGTAGTCCCAGCTACTCGGAGAGGCTGAGGCAGGAGAATGGCATGAACCCGGGAGGCGGAGCTTGCAGTGAGCTGAGATTGCGCCACTGCACTCCAGCCTGGGCGACAGAGCGAGACTCCGTCTCAAAAAAAAAAGAAACACAGAATACAGCTACGCATTTCTGTTGGCAAGTTTTTTCCAAGAGGACAGATTGTGGACCTTGAGGTTTTGCATGCATAACACTTACCCTCTCAAACCAGAGACATTAACAAAAGAGCACCTCAGGAATTTGAAGGAGTCAAGAGGTTCTGTACGTTTCCAGATCATACTTAGAGCCACTTTTTCCCTCCTGCCACAGATTATTACATATGAGTTTTATGTAGAATGAATATATGAACCTTGAAAGGTCCATTCAGCTAACTGGAAGATTCCATTCACAGTTTATTTTTCATATGTTTACTGAAACATCTTATACCAGAGAGGAAAAATAATCAACATTTTTTTGTTGATTTAATTTATTTACATGGCAAAAAGGATTAGAAACTGAAGGAGATCATAATGTATTCACCAGTTAACACATTGGTGGCACGGAATAAATGTATAGTTTATCAAAGTCGTCACAGCTGATTCGTTAGTAACCCAATATTTCTATCTGATTTCTCAATGTCACAAAAGTGAAACACAGACTCTAGGTAGTTTCATCAAGAATGTAAGATACTTAACAAATACTCTTCGTTGCCTACAAGTTGGCACTGTTTTTGTTTTTAATTTCCTACCCCAAGCCGGGCATGGTGGCTCACGCCTGTAATCCCAGCACTTTGGGAGGCCAAGGCGGGCAGATCACCTGAGGCCGGGAGTTCGAGACCAGCCTGACCAAAATGGAGAAACCCCGTATCTACTAAAAATACAAAAATTAGCCAGGCGTGATGGCAGGCACCCGTAATCCCAGCTACTCAGAAGGCTGAGGCAGGAGAATCTCTTGAACCCAGGAGGCGGAGGCTGCAGTGAGCCAAGATCGTGCCATTGCACTCCAGCCTCCAGGCTAGGCAACAAGAGTGAAACTCTGTCAAAAAAAAAAAAAAAAAAATCCTATCCCAGAATTTATCATTGCATTTGATTAGATCCCAAATAATCAGTCAGAGAGCCTTCATTGCCTGTGAAACCTTCATATGCCTGTGAGCTTCCTTGTCATATTAACCAGGAAAATGCATTTTAGAGCCACCTCTGCACACTTTTCACAAAGCTTTTAACCACAATGGTTGACTGGGCCTCTACGTTTTTCCACTCAGTCCCAGGCTCTCATCAGCCAAGCTGCCACTGCCCTGGCTTATTTCTTCTACCTTGTTCTATGGGCCAGCCTCCCCAACCTAGTCTCCTACTTTTCTCTACTTCACTTAGCCTCCTTGATGTCAAAAGTCACACTAGAAAGGCTGCTTTAGTTTTTATAAGCGTTGAATAAAAAATAATAATAATTCAAATTACATTTCCAGGTAGACTTAGTAGCTTAAGGCAAAGCATTTGCCAAGCAGAATGCTGCTTCTTTTCCAGATATACTTATGAACTGAAAATGTTATACTTTTCAGGATTTTTAGAGTCTTCAAATCTACATCCTGTCATCTTTCATGTTTCTGGAATTCCAAAAATAGGAAAAAGCATTATCTGACATGGGATCTTCCTTCTACTTTCCCTTCTCCAGTCACCCTATCTCCTATGGAGATGGTCCAGGAAGAAAAAAGAACTACCTTACCTGCTGATTCAGCCATCCCTGACCTGACTTGCAGCCTTCTTCTGTTGGGAAAGGTCAAGCATTACCTTTCCCTTCCATCCTTAGTAACAAGCAAGCTGCTACACTAAAAAGGCAACGTTTTTTTTTTTCTCTACGTATATCTTTTTCTCCACGTATATTTTTTTCTCCATTAATTCCGCTTTTCTTTGATCCTCCACCAGAGCAACTCAGAACAAAACCTACAACTACATAACCCCCAAAATTGATTTGAATTGTTTTTTTCTTCACATGTATCTGATTCCTACTTACTTTTGCCCCCTCCTCCCAAAAAAGGCATATAAAAATTGGCTAGCTTCTAGTTAGAGTAATCTGAAATTATTTTGGATGTGGTAACATAGTGACATCTTACACATTTTTCTTCAAATTTGCAGCAGGAACCTTTTTTCATTTTGAATTTGATTTGAATCATACTAACCAATTTTAAATACGAAATGTTCAACACAGATGTGTGATCCTGAGCAACTTCTTTAATTTCTCCAGCCTTCTTTCTCACTTGTAAAATGGCATCTTCTCTGTCTACTTTACAGGGTTGTTGTGAAGTCATCAGTGTTATTACAAACTTTGTATGCATGCAAATATAGAATATATTATTTTCTGAAAGCCCAGACCATAGGGCAGGTCTGAGCATCCTATGCTAAGGTATACATAAGCCACTCCAAAAGATGACATATAGAGATGGAGCCTTGAGGAAGTCTGAAGAGGAAACCCAAGAGACCCTCAAAGCATGCTTAGAGTGCCCAACATAGCATATTCTTATTCGATTAGCATACCAAACATCTTGTGAGCACCTATAAAACAGAACAGAGATAAAAGGAAAAAAGAGACAAGAAGAAAAGCAAGGAGAAGAATGTACACTTAATATGAGTTGTCTTCTGAGGCAGGCAACTAAATTGAAAATAATCCAGTGGGCTGTAATGTTTTTAAAGGAATAGATTTTATACCAATTTTTGTAAATCAATTTTCAAAATGTTCATTTTTAATCAAACAGGATTTACCGTTTTGAGATTAAGACTCAGGGTATAGGTCAGTCAATTCCTTTGAATAATTAAAAAATAAAATCAGTTTAGAAAATGCAAAAATGTATAAAATAAAAAGTATATGTGAATATATATTCATACATACAAATACATTTAGGAAAAAGTAGTAAAAGGAATTACATCAAAATATTAACTGAGATTCTCTTTGGTGTTGAGTTTCAAATGACTTTTACCTTTTTCTCAATGGTTTCTGAATTTTCTGAAATGTTTACAACAGATCTTCTTATATACTAATTAAATTAAGTAAATGTTATTTAAAATGTAAAAAGAAACAACTGGCAGCACTGAGCATCATATATATGCTTTTGTTACTAGTCCTAACAATGTTGCATTTTCACCAAAACAGAATTTTTTCCACATAACCTAAATTATCAAAAACTAAAAGTATGATTACCTCTCTACAATGGCCGGGCATTTATCTACAATGATATTAAAGACTAACAGGATAAACAAATCTTGTAAGGTACATGAGAATATTCATTTCTTGTGACCAATAATAATTGCAGTTTCTCTAAGAAGAAAAGATGGCTTAGTAAAGATAGCAAAGCCCAAGGAACTTAAAGGCGTATTGCTGATTGTCACAGGAGTCTCTCTTTACCTTGCTCCTTCACCTTCCACCCTAGTCCATCACACTTCACATTGTGCTAAAGACAAATAAAAGGACTACAAATTAAGCCCTTTATGGACCTTTATGGGTGCTAATCTTGGGTTTATACTCCATTCTGCTGGAGACCCTTTCAAGTTAGACTCTCAAAGTTATTTCATCAGCACTTAGCATTCTCAAAAGCCCTGGACAGGGCACCCATGGTGCAAATGTTTGCTCAATTAACGTAGAAATAAACAATATGGATATGTTATTAAAGCTGATTTTCTTTCCTAAAATTACCTTCTTTTAATTACCAAGCTCACCAAGAACAAAAGCATCTAAATACCAACATTAGAATTTTACTGGAATATAACTGTTTGTCAATTAAAAATGAAATAAAACTTAAAAAAGAAGAATTTCCCTGAATTGCTACAGATACTTTGTAAGTTGTATAGAGGTCTTGGGATTTAAGATGCTATTGTACAAATAATAATATTTTCTAACGCAGTTGTTTTAAATAATTTCTAAACCACGAGCTTTCCAACAGCCTGGCTAAATGTGGAGGAGAACGGTGAGACTATGTTTTCTTTTCTTTTTTTTTTCTTCCCAAAGTCTCGCTCTATCGCCCAGGCTGGAGTGCAATGGCATGATCTCGGCTCACTGCATCCTCCGCCTCCACCTCCCAGGTTCAAGCGATTCTCCTGCCTCAGCCTCCCAAGTAGCTGGGACTACAGTCGCCTGCCACCACCCCCAGCTAATTTTTATATTTTTAGTAGAGACAGGGTTTCACTATGTTGGCCAAGCTGGTCTCGAACTCCTGACCTCAAGTGATCCATCTGCCTCAGCCTCCCAGAGTACTGGGATTACAGGCATGAGCCAGCATGCCCGGCCTGAGACTGTGTTTTCCTGAAGTGAAAACTATCAAAATCCATTCCGAGAACTGACCAAATAGCACCAGGAATACAAGTAGGAATAGAACTCAGCTATGGTTCAGCTGCAGGAGCTCATTGCAGTAACAAAAGTACATACACACACACATACATAGATAAATCATACATACATACATAATCTTCTGATAGACTTTTTGGAGCAATTTGTTCCAATTTAGAAAGGAATGAAAGGAGACATTTGTAAATTAGCCGGAAATGCCACCTATTCCTTCAAACACAAGGATTTCTCCCTTCCCCATAAAAGTTTTTGTTTACAGCTAAGAGATGACTCATCCTGTTGAGTTCTTAGCAGAGAGGCATTCAGCAAAAGTGGTAATAACCAAAGGCATCTATCTAGATCATCAGAGTTCCTTCCTCTGGTCAGTTTGTGCCACAAATCTCATGCTACAAAAGCTACATTTCATCCTTCAGTGTCAGATTTTTTCCAATTCAGTTGCAAATTTTTATTTATTTATATTTCAGTTCTCCTAACAGGAGATTAAAGAAATGGTGGCTCCATACTACAGAAGGGCTTCTCCAGCTATATCTGACAGTGGGTTGACCCTCAGCAAAAATGAGTGCTTGGGGCTGGTATGTCTTACAAAGTCCTTTTCCATTAACTTACTTCCATTCAAATGCTACCACTGGGCTAGGAGGTGACAAATTAACTACAATCAGTTTCTCTATTCACCATCCTCAGCATAGCTCCAACACAATCTAGAATGAAAGCAGAGGAAGAGGCATCTCTCCTTCTTTTCATTCGGGCTATTTGGCTCTACCAAGGAACTGCTGTACCAGGTCTCACAAAACAGAACCAATGTATAATATACAGAAAGGGAACAAAAATATGTTCTGTAAAAAATAAAATGGATGTTCATCCTGCATTTTGGACCATCAATGCTTTCCTAATTATAGAATCCGAAAACTCTTGGATCCCTAGCCCCAGCAAATTTCCTTGCTCTGTCAGATCTGTGCCAACAATGTAGACTTTCATAAATACCCAAGGAGAGTCAATGTGGGAATCTCCTGAGACATGATCAAAGCACAGGACCTTCACTGACACACTCTCCAAATCATCCACTTTTGTTGCCTTTGAATCCCAGGACCTTCATAAAAGCCTCCAACCTTCTTGACTGTGCTTTAGGCATTATCATGGCCATGTGTCCAGCCTTCTAGAAAGCCCTGACCACTGAAAGCTCTCACTCTGTCTCTATCACAGTACCTCTTAAGGAAAGAGAGACTGGTTTATAAGTCTTAAGTAAAGTCCTCAGCGGAGAACAGATAATCAAACACTTTTCGTAGGTATACCAATGGGTGTTCTGTTGCTTCAGATAACCCAATATATCCTCAGTTTCACAGCTTATTCCTCAGGAAAACAGAGCCATCCTCAGTTACTGCAGAAAATATGGAACTGGCCCTCCACTGTCCCCACATAGGTAATGAAGAGACCTTTCCTATAGCAAAGTGTTTGCAAAGAGGGTTCTTTTTTTATAAAGATAAACAACAGGAGGAAACCAAACCTCTCTCCAGCTGATTTTCCTTCCCACTATCAATCCTCTGGCCTCACAGCAAAAAAGGAGGGCCACTAATCCCCTTTAGGTTGGCTTTTCCCACAAAGAGACAGCTGTAGCTTTTACGAATCTTTAGAAGAGGTTTGAAAATAAATCATCTGGGGGTGAGGGGTCAGGGAGACCCAAATGTAGAAATCATAAGAAGCACTAAATAAAGAGCCAAAGTGCCAAGGGCCACGAAGAAAATGTCACGGACAGTGAAGAAAGGAGGGCAGTGGAAGAAAGCAAGTTGTGACTTCTGACCCACCTTGGACTGTGGGTGGTTCTCCACCAGTGACGGTGCTTTGGAAGCGTAAAGTGTAGTGGCTAAGGGTCTAAATGTTCTTAATGAGCCATGGAGCCCAAGTTATTTTGGGAGGAAAGAAAAATAGGCTTTCTGAGTATTTTTCCTTTCCCCTAGCCTGGCACCACACCCACTCAGCCTTCTTCCTTGTTGTGTCACCTGTTTCAAAAGTCTGTTTCTTTGGTCTCTTGATTATTTTTTCCCTTTAGAGAAAATTGTATGCACTTAGTTCAAAACAAGAACTCATATAAAACACTGTGTGTGTGCATGTGTGTGTGTGTGTGCACATGCTTTGTTTCTGATCGTTTCATCAGTGAGCTATCAGTGAATGCTTAAAGCAAACCATGTGCAGGTGTACTAATTAATTATTACAAAAGTTGCTCAGACAGGTATTTAATAAGCAAAATAATGAATTAAAAAATAAACTTAAAAATACAAACTCTGATGCTTGGCTTCTCCAAAAAAAGTTAACCCTGAAAACAGGGCTCTTTCTTTCCTGCAGCTCCAGCTCCAAAGCTGAAAGGAATGGTGTGTCCAGCCAGCCTTTCTCAGACTTGCTCTGCTGAACTTCACTTCTCTGCCAGCCTTTAAATGCATGAAGGTTTCTGTTTTCAGAAATAAATCCTGCCTATTTCCTCTCTCTTTCCTTGTCTGTGACGATAAATTCCTTGAGGGTGATTTTTGGATTGCATCCCTCAAGCTCCAGGTTATACGAACTTTGGTGTCACCTGGAAATGTTTTTAATTTCTCCCAGTAGGGAAGGAACAGACAAAAATGAATCAATTTCATAAAGCCCCCTACCTTTTCTATCTGGAATGTACAAATCAAATGAACGTGGGTTTTTCTAACAATAAAACACTATCCCCCTCAGTCCAAAATTAATAATGCACCTATTCTGATTATCAATAGATCATCAATAACAATTTTTTGATCATATGGCAGATCTGTTCCTCTTTTTGGTCATATTGTTCTCAGTTAAAGATTCTAATGGCCACTGAATCAAGACAAATTACCCTCATTATTTATGTCCACAAACCTCTATGAGTCTGAGCTTCAGAATTATAATGGAAAACAGAAATCATGCCTTTGATTTTGAAAGCAGAAAGGTGGCACTTTGTTGCACTTTATAAACACGCAGAGAATCACTAAAATGGAAGGTATTTGAAAAGCCCTCCATTCAAGCCCTTATCCTTCAGCAACCCGTACTATTTAACAATTCTTAGAGTCAAGAAGTTCTTCTTTAAATCTAACCTAATTCAGTTGAAACCTATTCTTTCTCTGACTTTGCCAGAAACAAAACAGCTGGTCACCATACATAGCTTAATAACTCTCATAATTTTGAGTCTGTTATTAAGTCATTTTTCAGTCTCCTCTTCTTGAAGCTAAATGATCCCAAGTCTTTCAACTTATCCTCATAGGTTCAATTTTACAAGGCTTTAATCATCATCAATGCTCTTTGCTAAACATTCTGAAGTTTTCCATGTTGCTCTTATGTTTTGAAACCCAGATCACCTTTGGGACTGCTTCTCATTGTCCACATAAGCCAAGGCTTTACTGCATGACACACAGTCCTAAGAGAATCTACTCGTATAGGTAACCTACGGCTTTGTTTGGGTTATTCTTAGTACAGGCCCACTCCTATGGCTCTTTATCTAAGAAAACATGTTCTTCGGGACCCAGAATTCTTACAGAGCCCCAGCTACAGACAAGCCATTCCCCTCCACCTCCTCCCACTCGATTTTTCTCACCAGAGCTCTTCAAGGTCTTTCTCAACCTGCTTTCCCTACCAATTTGGGTCCTGTGGTCCTCTGCTATAAAATAAGTATCTAGCTAATCTGATTTGATTCACTTATTTAAACCAAGTTGTTCACCAAAAATGGCTTAGAATGTGTTATCCTTTGCAGATAACATCTATGAACATCCTGTCCTCGAAGCCTTAACTCGAAGAAGAATCTCAGGCACCTGGTGAGAATGATATGAGAGTGGTTTGGGGCCAGGAGGGATGAACATGAAGAGTCCTTTTGTGCTCCTCTAATTATACCACACCAGCCTTGGGTACAATTATAAACAGCCACTTCTGGGTGTGTGAGTCCAGTCTACCTTTTGTGCAACGCTAATGCCCTCTCACCTAGCAAAGTTAGGTATTAGATTCTGATACTGACTGTTCAAGGTTTGCACACAGTGTACCTTTTGCCTTCATGTCTCTTCCCCCAACTCTTCCTCAAACTGGCTTCTTCTCACCCTTTAGGTCTGTGCTCCAATGTCATCTCCCCAGACAGGCCTTCCTTGGACCACTCTTCAATAGGTTCCATTCTGTTCCCTCCGATCCATTACTCTTTACTATGACATCAGTTCTCTTTACAGCACTTATCACAATTTGCAATTAGATGTGATTATAGAGAAATGTTTGTTTACTTGTTTCTTGCCTTTTTTCTCTACAGAATTTAGGCTCCTCAAAGGGAGGATCACGCCTGCCTGGCACCTGGCTAACAGTAAGCACTCAGAAGTAATTTTTTGAATGAATAAATGTTCCTATGCCGGAAATATTTACATTTTAAAACACATCTCTAATTGTCACCAAAAAAAGGCTCTGTCAGCTATTTTAAAGGGAGATGGTATTTTCAGTGGTGGGACAGGGTTGGGGGAGGAATGGATCTTTCTCAGATCCATCTAGTCCCACATCATTCGGGCAGCACAGGCCCTTCACATCACAGAGGCAGCCATTAACTGGAAACAATCGTCGGTTCTATTGTTATGCTCCTTTTCCTTACAGCAATTTTCCTCGTTTCCAGTTATTCGCTCTCCTTTGAGCTTCAATGTGGTCATGCCATTCTGCAGCATTCCATCATTTTTCTGATGTTATTTCCCCAACTGCTGTTATCTTTCACAACAGTACCAGCATTATCTATCACAGAATATCTGGGAGGATACACATCACGATGTTAGTAGTGGTAATCTTGGGAGATGCAATTATGAGTGATCTCTATCTTCTTCTTTTTTATTATTAGTTTTTATTTTCTAGTGTGCAATTTTTTCACTTGTGCAATTTTTTAAAGTTAATTTTTTTTCAAGTACTAACTTCATTTCACTGGTATTCAAAGTAAGATTCTATTGAGGTTAAGTTATACAATGCATTATTTTCATCTCACAAAATTCAGTGTTTTCAGCTGTTAAACTAAAATGAATTCAATACTCATTCAACAAACATGCCTATATCCATGAACTGCATGCCCACTCTATGCCAGGCCTTATAACTTTGACTTCTGTGCTATTCAGCGATGCTACTGCAGCACTAAGCATGCTTCTTGTGTAACACTGCTTCATCACACCAACCAAGAATGCCCTGGGCCCGACACTTACACAGACTTGACAAATGGCAACAGGATAAACAGGAAAATACCTGGAATCCTCGCCTGCCTCTATAAATCATCTGCTGACTTGCAGAGTAACATAGGACAAATGAGTTCTCAGGTGTCCATGCCTCAGTTTACCTATGTGTAAAATGCATAATGCCTCCCTCAGAGGGAGGTACAGAGAATCACTGAGGTAATGTCTAAGCATTTGGAACTCCTTGGCAGAAAGGCGCTACATAATTACTATTTGGTATTTAAGCTGCCCTTCATGTGTGCCAAGTACTTTATGATCATTCCTTAGGAGTTACTCCCAGCTACTTTGTGAAGTTTCCTTCATGTCTATTTCCATTTGAAAGACGAAGAAATAGAAGCAGAGAAAAGTTTAGTGGTTTGCTTAAGGTCACAAAGATGGCAATGAGGTCTCAAAAGAAGAATTCTTGAGTCCTCCAATTCCTTTAGCCATAAGGGAATCCACCTCTTAAACATAAACTACCCTTACAGATTAATTCCCTGTTAAGCTACTCTGAAACAGCCCTCATGGTAGAAAACACACTGTCACTTGTTTTTGTAGGCTGGAGTAAACAGTGAGGGGGTGAAACAGAAACCAAAGCTCTAGAATTAGTAACCCAGACTTCACACTCACCCTTCTTTTTACACATCTATATTTCTCCTCACTTCCTGTAGAACAACCTGCATTTAGTACCTTCATCATCTCCTTGAAGGGCCCATCTTTGCCTACTAATAATTTCCTAGGCCAATCCTAAGGAGGCATAAAGCCCAGATTAATCATCCTGAGTATCCCCCGCAACCAAAATACATGCTAGCGTTTTTACCCAGATTGTATCTCATAAAATATAACTCCAAACAGGTAAATGAGAAGATGAGAATGCATGTTGTGGAGGGTGAATATGCAGTCTGAGAGTTCACGGAAAGGCAGAAAGCACCAGCTTGCTTCAGTGTCATCTGATGTCTTCCCCACCAGCCAACTACTGCACAACCCCAGGAAGACACACACCGAGCCAGCACTAGAGTCACCCCATCCACCTTGCCCAGAGCTAGTCTTACCCCAGATCATGGTCTCCTGGCCCTCTTAAACCACGTTCCTCTAGTCCACACATTATTTTCTTCCCTCTTCTTAATTCACTGATTCGTTTACCATACAAAAGACAGCTCTTATGGTTCTGAGTTCTGTACTCTCACCAAAATGACAGAAACGTGTGGACACCAATATCTAAGGATTCCTGCTCTGGTTGTTCAGGGAGCAACAGCCACATGACCTCTGCAGAGCAAGTGTAATGATGGAGTTCTTTAACATAAATTTGGATAAAAAGTTCCAAAGCAACTCAGTGCCTGCCCACAGCAAAAGTGTAAAATAAGGGATTTAATTTCCTGCCCCTTTGCTTTCTCCTCTGCAGGAACATTACCTCTCACCGCCTACCCTCTCACTGACCCTAGACCTCTCCAGAGGGACAGGAGCTTAGAAACATTTCCCTTCCACCATCTTTCATGAATATTATCTGTCCTGTGTTTCATTTCCTTAAATACTACTCCAGCTAACCTGATAATAATGACCTGAAAGTCTCAATACAAAGGAATGACTGGAAGTGAGGATCTCAGGCACTCGAAGCAGACAGGCTTTCAGCAGGACGCCTCTCACATCACCGCATTTTGGCAGCAGCTAACACACACAACTGCTAACATTTTCAGGAATAAAAACTCTCTGAGAGTTTCACACTAACAGTTTCTCATTGAAGGAATTACTGAAGGATCTACATCAAGAAAAAAGCAAACTCAACTTAGAAGGAAGAACTAAGGTGAAAGAAGGAATGATGAGCAAATGAATCAATAAACATAATGGATAAATACAAGTATAAACATTTTTTAAACACCGATAATGACTAATCCAGGAAATATAAAACAAGGATCTACTAAAATATCAGATAATGACGTTAGAAGAGAGGGGGTGAGACTGTAGTTTAAAGAATGCTGAAGTTCTTGTATGGACAGAGATCATGATTAATTTTAATAAGACAAATATACATATTAAAATGGTAAAGATAATACTAAAATAAAAGAAACACATTCAATGATAACTTGCAAACCAACAGAGTACAAAAGATAGCATGTGTCTAGAACAACAGAAAAGGAATACTCTGAAAGGAAAACATTTGCAAAAGAGAGAGATATGGAAATACAGAAACCCAAAACTCTCACCTTTCAATTACAAAATCTTGCACTCTTAAGAGTATATCAGAACTGAAAAGCATCAGGAATGCTCATCGCTACAGCTGACCTGCAGCAAAACTGTGATGCCTGAAGTTGGAAATCACTGGCCTCAAGGCCGGCAAAGGTCCTGCCTGCTGCACACTGCCACTCACTGTTTACTTTCTAGTACCCAGGATTTCACTGACCACTCTCCCCCTATCTTCCAAAACCTACTTCCCAAAAAATGATTCTATATCACTTGTTTTTATCTTAATAAGAATTTAAGTCTGAGTTACCTTTTCCAGGGGTGCTTGGGTTTAAGCCTTAATCCTAAATTTTAATGGAGGGTTTTGGTCTTCCAACAAATAGATTTTCATCACCAGTGCACAGTAGCAGAGAAATTCTGAGAACTGGAGCCCTTCCTTTACTACTTACCAACACAGTCATTTATTTTAACTGTTACATATGATCTTGAATTAATATTTTAGACCTAAATGGTTTTTATGCCTTTTCTTAATTTCCAAAAGTTACTTGAACAAACAAGAGTAATTATTTTTTATACCTGCCTAAATAAAAACTTTAGAGATTTTATGTGAAGGCCAAAGATGTTCTTTAGTAGACATCATAAACGTATCCTATAAAAATGCTAGGTAGGGACAGGTATGAATGGGAAAAGCAATACAACAAATGTTTTTTTTTCCCTGCCATTTTTAAGTATATCCTATTCACTGGTCTAGTCTTCCTTGAAGAAATTGCCATGGCACAAACAAAATAGAGGTGAAGAGAGTATTTCAGTGATCTATCAGGAATTATCTTTCTTGAGAAGGAAAGGTCATTTTTATTTAAAAAAATCAAAAAAGAGACCAAAAAAGGGGGAGGGGAACCTCTTTCTCTCAAGTCCCTGTCAAGTCCCTAACACTATTTTCAGAATGAATGATTTCTGACTTACACTAAGATACAAACTACTGACACATTTGGATCAAGCATGTATGTGTTTTTAGAACACATATCACTTGAAAACTTGCCATGCTATATTTAGTTAGAAGTAAATATATCAACTGGAACATACGCATGTGGAAACTGTGCTCTTGCTGTGAAAGCTACAGCACCTTGTTAGCACAAGTCCAATACAATGAGAACGCACATTTAGAGCTGGGAAGCCAGGGAAGAGTGCAAAGGAGGGACACGAGCGTGTTTTAACGGCTGTGATAATTTGCCATGAAAGGATGTTAATGCCATAGCTCCTTGCTGCAGCATGCCATGTGCTGCTGAATTAAATTACTGCCATGCAGTCTGCGAGCGAAGGAATGTGTAAACAGGCCATATATCCTTGCATCAGTTCCACAGAATGTTGCACAACACAAAATGCCTCTCGATGTGTCATTTCCTTCTTGGCTATCTTCCCAGCTCCTGACAGCCAGTCAACAAAAAAAAAGGACTGAAAGATATTTAAAACTGGTCTTCTCAAGAGCACATTCCACCAACCACCAGACATAACCTCCACCAGCGCTTCTGACCCGTCCCCCCGCCCCCCTCATCCTTCTTGAAGAAAGGGAAACAGAGAACAGTAGGGTTTTTTTACTGTTATTACTCTCCTAAGTTAAAGATTTTCAACAATGTTTTATATACTGGTAGCCAAGTGATTAAGATCTATGACAATCAAATTGCTGCTTGTATTTGCCAACTTGTAAATATCAAAACATGGCATTTACCCATAAATTCTATTCCTTGGGCACTTCAGAGACAGTGAAGAACCCAGGGGAAGTCTGAAAGTCAGGAAGTTAAGGGCTTCTCTACTAATGCTTGGTGCTAAGGACTAAAACCCAGGCCTGTGGCATCTGGGGGATGGGGCAAAGCCTACCAAGGTTTTTTCAAATCATCTTCACAGACTGCAAGAATGTGAATGCAAGAACTGTGTCGAGAAGAATCAAATAACCTTAAAAAATACACCTGCTGTCCCTCTATCCAACATATTTTACATGTGCCCTCACCTTATTTCACATGTGACCAATCTCTAAATAAGCATCTTCCTGGGTCGGGCGTGGTGGCTCACACCTGTAATCCCAACATTTTGGGAGTCCGAGGTGGGTGAATCATGAGGTCAGGGGTTTGAGACCAGCCTGGCCAACATGGTGAAACCCTGTCTCTACTAAAAATACAAAAAATTAGCCAGGTGTGGTGGCACACACCTGTAATCCCAGCTACTCGGGAGGCTGAGGCAGGAGAATTGCTTGAACCCAGGAGGCAGAGGTTGCAGTGAGCCGAGATCCCACCACTGCACTCCAGCCTGGGAGACAGAGCAAGACTCCAACTGAAATAAAATAAAATAAAATAAAATAAAATAAAATAAAATAAAATAAAATAAGCATCCTCTTTTGGTAAATAAGCAAAGGTCACAGGCAAGCCTTTGGCATAAAAAGTCTATTCCTTCACCCAACTAAGACGAAAAGTAATGGAGGATAAAAGTGAGCTGCCGCTGACATCAGCTGGAATGAGGAAGAGAAAAATGTCAACCCCTCCATTCTCTCCACCCTTCACCAGGCTGGAAAGCAGTCCTGGAACTAGGTGGAACAGCATGAGAGAAAAATGAGATGATGTCTTGCCTATACCACCTGTTTCGTTAAGTCTATTAACTCAAGTTTGTTAAGGTAAAACTTCTGCAATTGGACATGCCTCAAAAATACGGAGAAATAAAACTTCTCTGAACAATTACGGATTTGTTGATGAATTGGGCACAACTGAGAATGAGCAAACAGGAAAAGAAAATAGTTTAGCTGTAGGACCTAAGCCTAACAAGCTGAGTGAAGCAGGATACTAAGGCAAGCCTAGAAATACCAACAGTACCCTATACTTCCAGATAACCTCGCACTAACCTAAGCCCCAGACCCTTACTAAAGCCACACACAAAGCCAAGCAGAGAAATGTTGCAGCCATGTACTCTGAGCTTGCAAGAAAGGAGCTAGATCACTGGAGGGAAAAAGGCAGAGCTTCTCCTTTCTCCCACCAGGTCGAGATAGGTGGCTGGCTGATCAGTGGTGAATGCCAGTGCCCTGGCAGAAAGTACGCAATTCACAGTTTTGGTCTCTCCTTGAGAGTAAATACAGTTTACCTACCTGAGATCCGACACACAAAAATTTTTAGAAACCCACTCACATGTATCAGGCAGTAGGTTTGCCAAGGGTGCCAGCAAGCAAGAATTTCAAAGTTGGATGATACAAAGTATAAAACCTCTAATCTTTGCCAGGTGCAGTGGCTCACGCCTGTAATCCCAGCACTTTGGGAGGCCAAGGTGGGCAGATCACCTGAGGTCAGGAGGTCAATACCAGTTGGCCAACATGGCAAAATCCCGTCTCCACTAAAAATATAAAAATTAGCCAGGCGTGGTGGCACATGCCTGTAATCCTAGCTATTTGGGAGGCTGAGGCAGGAGAATTGCTTGAACCTGGAAGATGGAGGTTGCAGTGAGCCTAGATCAAGATCATGCCACTCCATCTCGAAAAAAATTTTTTAAATTGAAAAAAAAACCTCTAATCTTAACCATCTGAAGATTAATAAGATATTTCTGCTACAGACTTGTCATGTTGCCGGGTAAGGCTCAGACTTCTTTTTGTTCAAACATCTAATGTTCTTCTCACTTGAGTATTGATCTGCTAATACCAAGCACCACAAGGGAATACCCACCACTAATTCATCTGATATTTACCAAATCTGTTCAATTCAGAATGACGCTACCATTAGACTAGTAAATTTGGAGTTATTTTCTTTGAATGTCCCCTAGATTGAAAAAGCCAAGAGTCCTTTCAGACGATGGCACCTTGAAAAGAATTATTTTTCCTGTTGTGACAATGACAACTGCCAGCTAAGCACTTATGTAAGTTGATGACGTTGGTGTCATGAACCACACCCCCCAACATTCACACCATTGGTGGTTTTTTTTCCCTTAAATCCAGGCTGCACCTGTATCTTGCTTTAACCAATCAAATCTAGAGGAAGCAATTCCATGCCAGTTCTGAGCCTAATCTTTAAGAAGGCCCAACATCCTTGGGTGCAGTGGCTCACACCTATAATTCCAGCTGCTCAGGAAGCCAAAGCAGGAGGATCACTTGAGGCCAGGAGTTCAAGACCAGCCTGGGCAACATAGTGAGACCCCATCTCTACAAAAAATGTAAAAATTAGCCAGGTATAGTGGCACGTACTTGTAGTTCCAGCTAATCAGGAGGCTGAGGTGGGAGGATCACTTGAGCCCAGGAGTTTGAGGTTGGAGTGAGCTATAATCATGGCACTGTACTCCAGCCTGAATGACAGGGCAAGACCTCATCTCAAAAAAAAAAAAAGAAAAAAAAGAAAAAACAAGGCCTGAGAACTCTCACTTTTGTACCTTAGGGAGCCCTGAGCTGCTGCCATGTAAGAAGTCAGACTCAGCGGGAAAGACCACATGGAGAGGCCACACAGAGAGGAAGAAGATCCAGGATATGTGGAAAGAGATGCAGTGGGGCCTGCTGTCGCATCATTCCAGCTGAGCCCAACCATGCAGCCATCCCACCAAGGCATCAGACACATAAATGAAGCATGTGGGATGTTCCAGCACCAGCCACTCTCTGATTGCAGCTACATGATAGACCCGAAGCCTGACCAATAGAAAAACCATCCAGATCAACCCACAGAATCATAAGAAATCAACCCACAGAATCATAAGAAATAATAAACTGGATGTTATATTTGAGGGTAGTTTATTATTTAGTAATAGACAACTAAAAAACACAGCAAGAGAATTTAAAGTATTCTATGTAAGGTTATTTACTTTTTCCATCCTCTGCACAACCAATAATACATTCTTCCATCAGTCCTCTTCCCTAACTCTGAACCACTTCTATAGAATATGATGTTGCTAACCAAGTTTTCACATTCCTGTAGAACTCATTTAAATCAGACTGGAGGTGGAACCAGGTCCACAGATGGAACAAGGGATCCTAATAGGAACCGATGTTTCAAAGAGCTAGGTATCTAAATGCATTACTATTGCTGCTGCTGCTACACCACTCCTCCGGCTGACAGTTGTTCTTCAGAGCTAGCTTGCCAACAGAAGGTCAAAATGCCTTGCCTAAACACAAGACTTACAAATTTGGGATCTTAAGTATGATGTCATGTCTTAAAATGATAAGCTGGCAAATAAAATAAATGGCATTTTGTAAAGATGTGCACCATTTTCATGTTTACGCTACTTAAGATGAAGGTTCTAATAAGTCATCGGCTATGTTCCTTTAAAGGGAAGTTTTATAACCGAGATGAATCACAACTGCAAAAGATCAAAGTTAAAAAACATCAATGATGCCATAGGGTACTTTTTAATCTTGTAATGAGTGATGATCATGTGCTCTTATGAAGTTAGTCCAACTGCCAACGCCAGATGTGTATATTAAGAAAAGAAGTTGTTTGTGATGTGACAGCACTGGTTCAGCTGCCAGAGACAGAAAACATAGAAGGATGAAACCTTTTGGATTTTTGAGTGAAAAGCAAGTCTTGGCAGATGTGCTGATAGGCAAGGCCTCAGAGTGGGGTACTAGTGCCACAGCATCTGCTCTTGGACTTTGCTGCAAACAAATTAAATTTATCATCAATTCTGCACAGCTTTCCCTGAGCAGCATGAATATCTGCTCAGGCATAATTTATAATACTTATTAGTGTCATTTACTAATGAGCAAAAATTAGTAAAGCTATCTGCAGGGGGAAAAAAGTAATACACTAGAGAACAGAATCTATAGATGGTATCTGTTTCCTAGAGGTATACCATAAGCAAAACTCTACAGCAAACCTCTGACACTAAAGAAAATTGATGTAATAATAGCTAACACTTAATGAACACTTACTACATGACAGTCACTGTGCTACCCATTTTACATACATTACAACATTTAACATCCTTGCAGCAACTGATGAGGAATGTATTATCATTCTCACATAAAAGATGAGAAAACCAAGGCAAAGAGAAGTTAGGTAACTTGCCTGCCTCCATACAGTTAATAAATGGTGGAGTTGGGATTTCGATGCAAGCAGTCTGACATAAAGACCCAACCAGTTAACCTAGAATTTGTCTTTGTTCAAACAGCTGAGCTACCAGAAGCAGGCTTTTCAATATATATTCAGATCTTTAGAGGAAGGAGTAAAATTCCATCAACAGGAACTGATAGTACAAAATCCTCAACTCCTTCAAGCCACTATAAGTGATAAACAGAAGTATACTACGTTTGTGACTAATAACCACTAATTAAATAATTATAATTTGGGGGAGAGGAGGCTAAACAATTGCATATAAATTGTTCCACTCTCCCCGCCCCAACACTGCCTCAGGAAAGCCTTTTACTAAAGCCCTTCTCTGTTAAGGATCAATAAAATAAGCCACTTTGAATAAGCAAGGGTTGGCAAACTATACAACTTGGCCCACCAATTATTTTTATAAGTAAAATTTTAGTAGAATACAGATCAAGTATCCTTAATCTGAAAATCCGAAATGCTCCAAAATCTGAAAGTTTTGAGCACCAACATGATGCCACAAGTAGAAAATTCCACACATAAGTACATAACACAAACTTTGTTTCTTCCACAAAATTATTTAAATATTGTATAAAATTATCTTCAAGCTATGTGCATAAGGTGTATATGAAACATACATGAATTTCATGTTTAGATTTGGGTCTCATCCCCAAGGTATCTCATTATATACACAAATATTCCAAAAATTAAAAAAAAATTGAAATCCAAAACACTTCTGGTCCCAAGCATTTTGGATAAGGGATACTCAACCTGTATAGCCATGACCGTGAATGTATGTATTTGCTTATGCTGCTTTTGAGCTACAATGGCAGAGTTGAGTGGTTGTGACAGAGAACACCATACGGCCCACAGAGTCTAAAGGATTTGCTACCTGGCACTCTGTAGAAAACGTGTGCCAATCTGTGTTCTAGAGGATCTCCCATTGAACATTATATGCACCAACTAATCAAACTCCTATTATACTCACTGTTTAAGAAAATTGGAAATCTTGTGCATTTCCCACACCTGGGAGAGTCAAAATTAAAGAGCCATATTGAGAAGAGTGCTATGCTACAAATATTCAATGCCCAGGATGGCCAAGAGCAGGGAGGAAAAAAATAATCCAGCACAGAGTCCAGGTTATAGGATTCAGCTGTCGCTCAAAGCAGACCCATGCTTCTCTCCAGACACTGACCTCATCAAGTCACCCCACGATGTCAGGAAAATGACCCCGCATTTTCACCGGTATTTTCAGTTAATAAGAAATGTTACTCAGGCTTATCTAGGGCAGGTGGTCTACCACTTGCATATCTGTATCTGCTTCCACCGCCCACCCTGGGCACCACCCAAAGCCTGAACTCAGGTCCCATGTATACCACCTGGCCCCTCTACTCCTAACTCTCACTGCTTCAGAGCACTTCTCTGCCTTTACAAGGCACTTCTCTGCCTTTACAAATTAGTCTATTGACTAATTTGGACAAAAGCCTCTCGGAAATAAGGTACTGCTATCCACACTTGAGACAGAAGTGACTTTTCCAAAGCTACCCTGCCTTCTCACTTATTGTCATATCGTTCAGAACAGGAAGCACCTATACTTCCCTCTTTCCTCTCCCAGCCATCAACTTTTGAGCATCAACTCTTGTGTGTATGTACACATATACACACACAAACATACACACACAAACACACACACACACACACACACACGCAAATGGTTTTTCCAAGAACTGAGAAAAAGCAGCTGAGATCAGCAGGAAACATCTTTAAGAGATAAGTATTAGTGGTGCTACATTTTAAAAACCAACTATCCTGCTATATGCATTACTAAAATGGACATCCTGCCTTTTCAGGAATTCCGGGGCTAGTCTGACCAAAAGTTAGAAGACATCTTCCATCATAAGGCATCATCCCCAACTTATGGCTATCCAGAAAAGGCAGGCAAAGCCCCAAACCAGGCAAAGCTCTGTTCTATTCACCTGCACTCCATAACCACTAGCCCTTAGGACTAGAGACTTGGGGCTTACACACATGTGTACAGCAATCACCTAACAGGACATTCCCAAACTGAACAGACAGGGCCAGCACTGACTCAACATTATGAACCTGGAAGAATGCCATACACATGAAAGGAGAAGAAAACAAAAACCTCAAAGACTTGCTTTTGAGGCAGGAAACCTCCCTAGTTCAGGCAAGCAGTCAGCCTTTGTGAAAAGAGACAGCAGCAAAAGGGACGGGACCCACCATATGCTCCCTCTGCTAGGAAGGTATGCTGCTTGGGTAGAGGCAAAACTTTATGAGACCTTTTCTCTCATTTTAGGGGAAGGAAAGATATGCCACTCTCATGGTCTAGGCAGGTTGATTGTTATAGAACAAGTACTTCTGCCAGCTGTGCCTCCACCACAAACCAAATTGAACTCCCTAAATGCAGTGGTTAGGATTCCAATGTATTCATTCAGCAAAGGCAGAGTTCTATATGATGTTTCCATTGGCACACAATTGTTAATGGTTTATATATCAAATAATCTTTAATCTCTAAATATATTTAAATACCACTATGCTGAGTTTGTTCAAAGCAGTTTTTTGGTGGGGGTGGGGGAAGCAAACCTCAGTCAATTTAGATTTAGAAGGAACATACATATTGGCCCAAATAGATTATGTGCACTACCTGAAACTGATTGCCAGTGAAACCTTCTGGATGTCCAGACAAACAAACCAAGATGGATCTAAAGGTGGTTTGACTCTATCTGTTAAAAGAAAACTACCTATAACAATTACTAGAGCATGACCAAACAACAGTGTTGTAACAATCAAGCAAGTTATCATTTGCAAATAAATTCTTTGTAATTAAGCAGTGTGCTCTTCATAAAGGGAATTGAGTGGGCGAGTTAAAAAGCTAAAATACATTCTTAGGCCATGGGAAACACATGCCAGTGCTTTTTGACTAAGCTCAAGATTTTTAAGTTTACTCTTTTCTTCTTCAGCTCTCATGGGTCTATTCTGCCCCATTATGTTCAGTACATGAGCAAAATTTCTTAGTAAATAGTTAACAGTGACTGAATAATTATTCACTCATTTCCCAAAGCTACAGAGGCCTTAGCGATTGTGTGGCAAAGGTTAAAACCGTAGTTTTATTTTCTACTAACTCTGAAGTTTGACTAACTGTCCCTCACTAAAAAAATATATATGCAGATAGCAAAGTCTACAAAGACACTATGGACATGAAAGTGACACTAACTCATTTGGAGTAAATTCCTCATAGGGTCTCTGGAAACTCTATTACCTTTTTCAATAAAAAGGGGAGTACTTACTTCTGGGTTCCCGAGGTCCATCCACTGTAACTTTAATTGCTCTGTGATAGGTAGCTACTTGGGGAGGATTTGTGAAGACGGTTATAGTCAAGGTGAAACTCTTGCCTGCAGATATAAAAGGGGAAAATACACAGTGAATATTAAAAAACAGTATTGATGATTACACAGCAGCATAGTTTTCCAAATTGCATTTAAGCATCTCTAAGGAGGCAGTGAAATAAAGACAAGAGGCAGGACTCCTTCTTCTAAATTGGAAACCCTCCAATGACCACTTTAGGACATTTCCAAATTTGCTTAGAGTCAAGATCATCGTCCTCATTGTAGTGCTACACAGGAAGACTCCAATTCCAAAAACCTCCTCAGTAGCAACAGTTGTAATAAAAACAAAACCCTGGTCCACTTGAGGAAGGTTCTTTTTCTTTCAGTTTTCTCCAACATCAGGAACATATCCAAGCACAGACAATTTTAGAAGTCTTTATTTAGGGTTAGGTCATGACCTCATGAGAGAACAATAGTAAATCATTGTTGATTATGTTATTTACTTCACATAACTTTAGCATTTCATTTGCTTAGCTGCACTACAATAAGAAGATAAAAGAGGAAAGTTCTTATGGGAATCATTTTAACAGGAGCCAGTGTCTTCTGTCCTGGCCTTAATGTGCCTGTGGTATGATGATTTCATCATCACTGGAACAAAGTTTTTCTCCTCCCTGTCCACCCTTCCCTAACATATATCCTTGCTGTTAAATCTTGAAATAACTCCCTGACAGTGACTTACTTTTTGCTAAATGAACATGACATCTATCAATATAAACTCAAATTTTGCTTTTAGCAGAAGGTGTGCTTCATTGAAATATTACATCTGATACTTCAAATTAATGAGCTAAAAGCGACAAATAAGAAGGGGAAAAGAGACAGGGAAAAGTTTGGTAGCATATTTGGATGTCTGTTTTCTCCAGAAGAAGATACCATTCTCTGTTGCACAGACTTACTAACAGTTGTAATCAGTTAGATTTGCAACGGTTAATCATGTCAGATAGTCAAAACTGCAAACTGTTACAAGACAGGAAGAGGTGGGCGTGAAACAGTGACTCAATAAAACATTCAGCAATCTCAGGCCAGAGTACTCATTTAGTCTGCTCCTGTAACAGACCTTTAAAAAGCTCATTTTGTTTTGCTTTGTTTTTTTGGCCAGAGATTCTTTTTCCCTTACTGAAAACTGAGAGTATTAAACCAAATCTTTGACAATATGTACCAATGCAAAGTTTAATGCAGTCTTTTCAAAGCTTAATATGGAACAGGTTATATACAAGGCTTAATGGAGAACAGGTCTTTGGCTGTCAAGTCTAGTGAACGGGTTTTCTTTTCAACCTAGACCATGTAAGTTCCTAAAATCTGTTTAAGACGCACATCATTTGTTACTGAGTATAAATAGTTTTAAGTCTCCTTGGCTATACTTTTCCATAGCCAAGGGGAAAAAAACAGGAAAGAAAAGACAGGAATGGGGTGGGTGCAGTTTGAATAGGGAAAGGTGAATAACAATTAGAAACGTATTAAGTGCCACTTCATACACATTATCTCAATGAATCCTCCCCAATTAGATGTCTCACCCCCATTGCACAAATAAGGAGGCTGAAGCCTCGAGAGACTTAGTAATTTACCCAAGTTCATACAACTAATAAATGAAAAAATGAGGATCTGAACCTCATTTTTCAGACCCTAAAATTAATGCTCTTTTTTTTTTTTAATATTCTGTTACTTGGCCACTTCCTTAAGTGGCTTGATCACTTGCCATTTAAAAAAATTAATAAGTAATTTATTTCTAGATGCATCCCAATCAGCTCTATGTGCCCAAGAAACAGTAAATACAAATGGACTAATGCAATATCTTAGGATGATGAAAGCATCTATTTTTAAAGTGTCATTGATATATTTTATCCACTATATTGGCTATTATACAGATTTAAATAATTTATAATTGGTTAGCAAAGAGAGGCTTTATTAAAAACATTAAGACTAACCAGAAGAATAAACCAGCCAGGAGTCTAAACTAGTTACAGAAAACTAAAAGCCTATAGAATTAGAAACCAGAAACTTGAATAGGAAGCCACTGGGTCCAAGTTAGAACCTCAAAACAATGGAAAGATCGCAAAAAGTGAAAGAGCTGAATCTCTAGATTGAAAGTTAATTTACACTAAAACATTTTAAAGTGCTATTCTGGGGTCAGATTAGTGGTCTATGGGCCCCGGATTGCCTTTCTAACAGTGGCTCCCATGGCTGTGTTTCAGAGTCAGTTTTCATCTATGGCACTCATCTTAATAAATCAAGGATATATAGAGATCTCAGTTATCCTTAATGTCTCTAAATAACCTGGTAGAAAGATTGTCGGCCGGGCGTGGTGGCTCATGCCTGTAATCCCAACACTTTGGGAGGTGGAAGAGGGCAGATCACCTGAGGTCAGGAGTTCAAGACTAGCCTGGCCAACCTGGTGAAACCCTGTCTCCACTAAAAATATAAAAATTAGCTGGGCGTGGTGACGCACGCCTGTAATCCCAGCTACTCGAGAGGCTGAGGCACGAGAATCGCTTGAACTCAGGAGGCGGAGGTTATAGTGAGCCAAGATGGTGCCACTGCACTCCAGCCTGGATGGCAGAGTGAGACTCCATCTCAAAAAAGAAAAAAGAGATTGTCCATAAATTTATTTAAACCAGTTTTGGTAATAGTTCTACTTTAGACCTTTACAACTTACTTAGGATATTAAAAGTCATCTATGCTTCCCCTAAATTCAGGGCAACACCTCATGTAGAAACAAAAGCCAAAAATAAAATTCACCCTTCAAGTATAAAGCATTTAAATTTTCAGAGTAGAAGGAGTTCTCTATAAAAAACTGCTTTTAAAAAGAGATGGGTTTGGGGGAGGAAACAAGTAGTTAAGTATAACTATGATCTGCCAAAATCAAACCCTAAGGATCAAGATGTAATTAACAACTACAGCAAAAGTGAATGAGGCTCCTTCTGCTTCTTATTGCCCCTTCAGAAGAAATATGTATGCAATGTTGAAGAAACTTTCAGAAATTACCAACCAATTTAGTAATTGGTTCTTCATCCTATAATAATAATGTACTTCTTAAGTCAAATGTTTATGTGGGCATTCATGATTTCCTTAAATTAATTTTTTTTCAAAAATCCCCTTTATATCACTTTCCATAAGTGATAAAATACAGGTTCTTATTTTAAAATGCAGGCTCTCAAATATGGAGCTAGCAGTCAGTAGATAACTAATTGTGTCATCCATGGCTTCATCAGGAAAAAGAAAGCATATCAAAAAAAAAAATGTAAGGACCAAAATCATTTTAAACACTTCTCTTTAAAATATTAAGGATAAAAAAAAGGAAAAACAATGAAAAACCTTAAGCCACTCCTAACTTAATGCAAGTTCCACTGATGCTCTACTTTTATTCTGGCACTTTCAAAAGTTGTGGTCATAAGATGACCCATAAAGTCAAAGTCAGTAGTGACATGACTCCTTTATAATCTAAGATTGTTTTTCAGTTTCTGAGAGTTTATGTTTCTACCAGTGGAAAGAAAAAAAAAGTGTAATATTTGAGGAACTTGGTGTTTTTTTTTATAACACTACTGAAAATAGAAATATTTAAAGCCGAGAAAGAAAATACAATGGTAGCAGCATGTTGATCCAGACTTAATAGCTTAAGAGAAATGTAGAAGTGTGAAAATCAAAGAGGAAGCTGGAAGAGTCTGTTATAAAGCAGGTCAGGTACAAAGGGTACAAAAGCAGGTTAAAGGGTTTCCTGCCACTGAAAAACTGACCCATTTTTTTTTTCAGAGTGTGATCTGTTATCAGTGTTCTCTGTCCTTTTTTCCTCTTCATCTCAGCTTGATATTACTGTTTCCTTTCATACAATGTTAATGCAGTGATATAAAAATATATTATTAGTGATAAATCAATTTTTCTTTCTCTCTCCACCCACTCCCCCTACCCCCCATCTAAGTCTTGAAGACAAGTCTGGACCAATTTCTCCATCCTGCCTCTGGCAGCAGACTGTAGCATTTCAGATCCTCCACCAAGTCCCGGCTGCTTCAAAGGAAAAATCCTACTTTCTTCAGTTAAGATCATAAGAAATATAGGGGGAGGGGGTCAGCTCTGTTTGGACATAATTACACTTCATCAAAAGAAGCTTTCTTCATCTTCCATGCGTGAAAAGTCTGCAAGCAGTTAAGTCTGTCTTTTTTTTTTTAAATATAAAAATTGCTATTTGGGAAACCAGCCAAAACTCAGAAAGCCAATATAGTAAAACAGTGCACACCCTTTGTTTCTCTTTGAAGTTTCTTAAATAAATATGTTGAGGGTTTACAAAGTACACTATCACTTTGCCATAGTTTCTGCTTAAATTGGTCAGAAAAAAGTTATGCAGCATCTATATAATACAAAAGTAAGATAAATGAAAACACTAGCTTGAATCTGTAATGTAAAATTAAGCATGGCACCCAATCCTTTCAAAACTAAAATTCATTACTCTAGTTAAAAAAAAAAAAGTATTATTACATAAGAAGAAAGATGCAATTCAGAGCATACAGGTAAATCATCATGTTCACATTTTTCTTGATTCTTACTAAAAAAAAAGGAAAAACTTTAATTGCATAGTGGACCTGCATAAGTAAGTGAGAAAAAGGAAGAATGAATACACACACACACACATACTCCAAACCTAATCAGTCAATAGTGATATAGGATGTGTCTTTTTTTCCTCTTTTTACGAAAGTTAACTAAACCTGATGCAGAGATAACCCCCTTAGTTTTGATTCTACCAGAGGCTGTGAGCCTCATTTTATTTCAAACAACCTGTCAGTGACAGTATCTCATTAGCATGAATCTTTTTTTTTTTAAGTTAAAAAGTACAACTTCTTGGCCCTGTTCCTAGAAAGTAAACTAACACTACTCATCGGAAACAGCCTTGCTTGAATTTCCCTTATCAAGTTTTTACAATGGTAATAATTTGACATCTGATCCAAACTAAAGGGCAATTATTAGACATGGTTTAAAAAGTGGTGCTTCTCATTTCCTATTCAAACTGGGTTGCAATGATTCCATAAGGCTTTATTTCACCTCAGTTCTAAAGTGGTCTATTTTCTTTCTTCTTATCAAAATACTTAAAATGGAAATATTAGATTCAGTTAAGTAAATAAATAAGCATAATGCTTCTAATAGGTGAGTAACTAGTAAAAGTCTTTCTGTAGAATAAGTAAATAAAAGCCAAAATATTGGTCTCCTTAAAGACTTTTTAAAAAAACATTAACCTCATTTATCAAACAGTTACAAAAACCCTAAAAGGGATAATTTTCTATTTAAGGATCTCTAATTTTTGAATATGGATTCAGATGGTGGGAATCCTTACATAGTATGGAACTATTAATATTAGAGTACTAATCATTCATCTGTCTAGGCAACCTTACATAGTCACTCTAACATAAGTAATACATTATTCACTTATTCAAATGAAAAGCCTTATGTTAAAAAAAACCATGATTTTTAATAAATTCTTATTATGAGAGTAAATGAAATCATATAGAGGTAACCTGTGATAAGTGAAGAGCATTATGCCAGCTGTCCTTGCTACAACTTAGACCAAAATTGATATTATCAGGAAATTGATCCAACATATCCATTTTTCTTTCCCCTTTACCACTCAATTTACTCAGTTAATTGACTCCTCATAATTCAGAAGTTGATCCTCCAACTGTTCTTTTCTCTACCTTATATGCTTACACCCAGTGAAATTAGGAGCTAGTTTTTCTGAAAACATTGCTTGAATTTTCAATATCATAAAATAAATGAAAAAGGCCTGAGTACTCAGAAGAACACTCAACTTCATCTGGATGTATTTAAAGCAAATCTTCAGTAATTCTATTCAGAAAAAGAAGGTGCTGATTTGTATACAGACTAGTCTACATTTCATCAAAGCAGCCTAATATGCTTATTCCATTATCAGTATCAAAAGTCAGAGACCTACCTCGTCCACTCCGGCCCACAAATCTCAGATCGTTGAACCTTGCTACTTGGTTTTTCATAACAGCAGAGGCATTCCGGAGCTCAGCAGAATAATTTTCATCGTTACCCGCCATGACAGTAACCACAGTCCCATCTGGTACCTCTCCGAGGGCTACCACCTACATAAAACAGGAAACACAGCAGCAATAATGGCACATCAGAAAGGCTTACAAACAGAATATATTCTCATTGCAAATGATGTGTCTTATCAGGACTTAGTGTTCTAGTCCAGTCCAGTAAGGGCCGACAGGAATGAAGCATCTGTGTATGGGTTGTGATGCCACTTCAAACAGACCAATGTTTCAGGGTCCACCCATTTCAAAGGCAGGCAAAAACTTCCTTCATTTGTTGTTGGATTCTTCACAGAAAATATGTACATTTTTATTAAATCCCCATATTAAGCTGTCCATAGGAATTATGCCACAGAAGGAAGGGGGATGCCCCATCTGCAGATTGCATCATACAGATTAAGGCACCACCTGTCTGCAGGCTTCCTCTCAGGGAAAGCCCTGAGGTGTGGTCTTATCCCATCACAGGCTAAAAAATATCAAGTCTGGTCAACTCTATGGGAGAAGATTTTTAAGTGAAACCCTGGGGCTCCTGACTACATAGAGCCTAGAAATCGTGTGGTCTGTTTTATCTCCTTACTTTGGGCTAGCACTTCAGCTTTTAATAACAGTATATTTACTGAAAACCCACGCTGAGGTGGGACCCAGTGTGATATCCGAAGTCATCAAGAAGCTGAAGGTGAAAATAATTGATGATAAATAAGAAAAAAACAATATATACCCTTAGCCTCAGTTCTATTATGTCTTGTGTCCCATCTGCCATCCTGGAATGACATACTTGACTGCTTAATCTTCAACAGTTAATCTGAAGCAAATTAACTCAATCAAGAAAACATCTAGATTAATCCATCTTTGGAACTAAGAAACATTTTCTCTGCTCCAAGACTAGAGATAACACTTTAACCTGAGTCAGCTAACTTGCAAATGTGTGCCTCTGATTAACACAGAGCCCGGTAAGGAGATGCTGGTGCAGATCCTTCACTGTCATACATGAAACACTTCTCCTAATCCACTGCCAAGATCCTGCCCCTTGGTAACAATCCTTTCTCTCAACGAACTTCCAGGACTCTATATTCAGATTATTTCCATGTCTTCCTCATTCAGCTTCCAGGTGCCCTCATGGTAACTCAGCAATGACCCCAGCTAAAGTAGCCCACAACTGTCTGACAATAACACCCCTGTGTGCATGCCTGTCTGGTAAACCTCCCACTTATCTTTTTCTCCTTCTAGTGCTACTCCCTCCTTTGTCAAGATTTCCATAAGACAAACCTAAGCATTTAATTCTATGTTCCCAATACAATTGGCATATTACAGTAGATTTCTTACAGTGTGATAATATACACTATACCTATATTTCAGGGCTGAATTTCCCCCATCCATGAACCCTACTGCAACACCCCTTCACTATGTCCTCTCCTCCAGCCAGGAAAAAAATCAAACAAAAAACTTGTCAATATTTTTGTCACCCTTACTTTTCTCTTAGGCTGTTTCTCAGTTCCATTCCTTCCATTTAGTACTGTGTTATTCAGTTCAAAATCAATAAAGCCTTCCTTAAATTACAGGCCCCACTTTCCCCAGCCTCCCACTGTACTCAAGTGATCCTCATTTCAACGTACATATATTAATATTAATGGTCTATGACTATTTTAAATATGCCAGGCCAAAGCTGAGGGACTCACCCCTAGGAGTCCAGATTATATGAGTTAGGAAACTACATAAGAGAAGGGCCTTCATCTCATCTGTCTTGTTCACCACTTATCAACCCTGCTCCCAGAAGTGTCCAGCACATGGTGTGTTTGATTAATTTTTTTTTTTTTTTTTTGAGATGGAGTCTTACTCTATCACCCAGGCTAGAGTGCAGTGGCACAATCTCGGCTCACTGCAACCTCCAACTCCCAGGTTCAAGTGATTTTCCTGCCTCAGCCTCCCGAGTAGCTGGGATTACAGGTGTGCACCACCACACCCAGCTAATTTTTGTATTTTTAGTAGAGAAGGGGTTTCACCATGTTGGCCAGGCTGGTCTTGAACCCCTGACCTCAGGTGATCCGCCCGCCTCAGCCTCCCAAAGTGCTGGGATTACAGGCGTGAGCCACCAAGCCCAGCCAGGTAAACATTTTTGAAATAAATGAAAGAGCTCCATAAAAAGCCCCACTTTGCAGAGACAGAAGTCTGTGGGACTACCAGCTAAAACTCTGAGAGAGCCAGTTAATGATGAGTCAGCACCCCTTGCTAACAGCAACGTGCCCTTGCTCCCAGCTCGTTTTCTGACATTGTTTTCATCCCAGGGGAGAGGGAACCATGCTGCCTCCCCTTTCCCTGGAGTATATAGTTATTCTCAATATGAGAAGTCTCCTGGGTCAAAAGTAAAATCCCTTGAAAATAAGATTTCTTCCCTGTATACTTCATCTCATACCTCAAGCGGCTACTGAATACAGGTAATGCTGTACTCCTGATGGAGGCAATGTGCTTTTCAATTTTTCAAATTCACCGTGCCAAAAATGTGAACATTTGAAAATATTGCAATAATTGACTACATTTGCCAGGATTCATCTGAATGTTTGACATTTTGTACACTCAGCATATTGTATTTTAACACCTGCTGTGGGGTTTTCTATGTCAAAGTAAATATGGACCCAGTAAGCATATTAATAAAGGCAGGAGAAAAGTTGTACTGTTTAGAAGAGAATGAATATACCAAAATCAAGAGGCTCCACTTTTTCCCCAATTCTGCTACATATCTGCTATGACCTCACACAAAGTAACTTCATCTCCAGCAACCACAGTTTTCCAATATGAATTGGAAAGTCTGCAAAATGTAGAAGATACTATATAAGTATAGAGCGTAATTATAATGATGTGCTTTTTGTAAGATGAGGAGGGTAACACAGTGTTCTGTTCCAAATCTGCTGTCTGTTAAACATAGGCTTTTACTTATAAGCATTCTTAAAGGGTTCAACTGAATACGTACTTCCTCACTTCATGTTCTGAGATGTTCTTTGATGTTGTTGAGAGATACAGGATGACTGCTGGTGGATTTCACTCAAGTCTGGCTACATTTCCGAAAAAAACAAAAAAGCAATCTGCCCCAATATAAAGGTTTTCAAGAGCTCTGGGACATTATTATTTTACTGCATATTTTTAACATAATGGATTTTTTTTTTAGTTAGAAGAAATGGAAAATTGATTCAACATGGGAAAATATGAAAGAAAAGATCCCTAAGAGTGAAATACATAAATCCATTTTGCTGTGCTTAAGCAGCATAATAATGACCATATTCAATACTGGTGTGTTTTACATATCACATTTTACAAAACAAATAAATAATCACAAGTTGTGTGAGCCTTCTATGAGGCTGAGAGCAAGGCCTGAAAAAAAATGCTAATGCAATGTAGCGACAATCTTTCCTGTTAAAGCTGAACTCTAGTTTAATGGCTAAATATATTGGGTTTTTTTCTGCTATTCACTCTACCAAATCAGATTGCCCGATGTTTTTCTGAGGGGGAAAAAAGGCTGGGAGTTGGGGGAAGTACTATATTTGACTTTATATCAATCAGAAGTATAATTATATGTTTGAGAGGTTTTTTCTTTAAGTAGATCTCTGAAGCTAAAAAGTTCCCCTTGGAGATTCGCAACTGTGTTTATCTAAAAGAAAACCAAAAGAATCAAGAAATTTTTACACATTTCATCTGTACCAAAACCAAGCAATGGAAAAACATTTGAAGGGGTAAAGCGCAGTCAAAACTCATTCTTTAACTAGTTAGGAATAAGCACAAATTAAAATTTGCTTCCATCCTACCCAATACAAAAGTACTGCTCTGCAAAGAATAATTTGTGATGATCTTAACAATTACATTTCTAGGTGTTTTTAAAATATAAAATCTACAAATTCAAGAAACTTTATGAGAAGAGAAGTAATTTTCTGTCCTGACATTTCAGAATAGAGAAAGACGTTCCTTTATTTAGCGCACCTCACCATAACTAGCATTTAAATCACATGATATGTGGCTTGCACAAAATAAAGTAGAAGGATATTTAACTGTAGTAATGCTATTGAAATTTTGTATGAGACTCCTTATGACTAAATCTGTGAATCACTAAAAGAAGAATGGAGAATTAACTCAAACTCTTAAAACAGTTTCTCATCTTTTTATATGGAAATTAAAATTGCCTGCGACATTTCCATGGACAGAAGTCTAGTCTTAACTAATCAATTACTCTTATAGGCCAACATAATTCGGGACATTGTACTTGCGGTATAATTGAAATATGATTATGTTTCAAGATAAAATCTGATCAAATATTTCTTTGCAATAAGAAGAGAAGTGAGCCTAATTGCAAAAAGCAAAAATGTTATTCCTATCACAATTATTTAAAGATAACTTCAAATACAGTATATCAAAACACTGCAACAAATACTACAGTTAATATTTTGAATTTATCCTAGAACTTAGGAAAAGCCTATTAAATTCTAGAGAAAAAACACAATATATCATTTCATAATTTTAAAAATATATATGTCAAAGATAAATTTTGATAAAAATTATTTCAATTTAAAGCAGCAATTTGTGGGCCATGTATCATGGTGGTTTAGATCATCTAACAATAGATATTCTGGAATTTTGAAAGGATACAAACAATAATGCCAAAGAGGAAAAAATAATGAAAAGATATCTACCATACCTATTTTCAAATATTTAATAGGAGTTTTCTAAAAAATTTTATAAGTATTTATTTTCCACCTGAAATTCTTTGTTCCAACTTCCTTACTTGGAAGTTTTATATAGTCAGTCCCAAAATATTTAACTTTAAATAAGTTTTCTTGAATTCAAAGGCATAACACAAAAATGTGTCTGTCTTCACACAACTTGAAATCTATTGGGATTTACGTAATTTTGCATAATAATTTATATTAAGGTTAATAAGGATTTAACAGGCTTAACAGCCTATTTTCCCTTGTTTAGCTACAATGAGATTCAAAAAATATAAATATAAAATCTGATCTTTAACTATGTAAGAAAAATACTACTCACTGGTATCAAGTATTTACTAGTTGCATATTTGTTTTCGAAGAAAGAAAAATGGTTAGTGATGCCAAAAATTTATTTTCAAACAGAAATTGCTCTGTCATTTTGAAACCCCTCCTTTTGACAAGCACTGAAAGGTATTATTAAATATACAGAATTAACTATGAGTGCTAGATTATATATCTAAAAATGTGTTTTCTTTCTTTAACACTGCCAGAAAAAACATACGATACTGATAAATATATATAGTCTGGTGTTCTCTAACTTAAAACAGCAGAATAGGCTTGAACTACTTTTAGTTTTAAAATATACATCTGGACTTAAAATTTCTGCATAGTGTTTCAGCTTGAAGCTATTTAAGGCAACTAAGTTATGAACCCTGAACACCAGGCTTCACAGTGGAAATGCTGACAGACCCCTAACTAAAAGGGTGCTACTGGATGCAAGGTTGACATGCTCTCTCCACCATTACCTGACCATCAGCTAATGAGCTGAATTTGCAAATTACTTCTTTGCCACTAGAATTATCTAGGATAGAAAGGGTCTGGGATCCTCTAATAGTATGCCTTAACTATTTTAAGGTTTCAGTGAGATACACCTGAAAATGTTAAAAATATTTATTTCCGTTTCCTTGACACCTGGGGGGACCGAACATTTCAAAACTGCAGAACTTTGTTAAAAATACAATGTTAATAAACAACTTTATATGAAGTATACTAGTTGTTTTTGCATTTTTACATGTAAAAATAAATAAATTTTATATCATCTCGAAACAAGAGTAGATGAACAACGCTAATACATTCTTAATGAAATAGATTGCCAAAATCGTGTTTAAACACGAGTTTAAACTGACATTTCAAAACAGTCTATTGAATTCATTTCTGATTCTCTGCGGTGTCAAGCTCAGTATGACAGATACAAAATATGGGCTCAATAAATATTGTATTGATTTGAATACCAGACTTCACAACAAATAAGTTGTGTGTGTGTGTACATGTGTGTGTTTAAATCCATTTACCTATCTGCTATTGACCTGACAACCACTATAATCTATTTTTTACATAGCTATAAATATCATGGCCAAATTGCTGTCACCACTTTTAAAACGGAGACTTCTTCATATTATTTCTTCATTGCAGATGTATTTGATTATATTGTAAGAGTATAGAAAGTCTAGTGCTCTCAGGCTTTTATTCCAAAAGTAGGGTAAAGAGAGGTTGTCACAATCTGGATGTTCCAAACATCCATACATTTTTTTTCAACAGAGTATTTTCTATACTGAGTAGATCTTAGCTATCACCCACTTTCTGAATTCTGTTTAACACAGGTATGTTGATAGAAAGACACTGACAGTCAGGTTTTAGGTTAACTCAATTCATTATTCAATTGATATGAATTAAAACAGTCAATTTAATATGGTCTTGTTACCTACGGTCTGTTTACTGCTTAAGATAACAAAAATGTACTCTGTGTAATTAACAAGTTGATTTATAACAAAGTACAAAATTTATTTTCAAAATAATTTTTAAAGGGTGGTAGTGAAAAATCTTAGATGATAGCCAAAATATCTGAGACTAGCTCAAACTAAAGTGCAAAACACAACCTTTCCATCCAAAATGCTCATGTTCAAATCAATTCAGTAGCATAAATGCAAGAGAACAGTTCAAGATAGACCTTAAATATGTTTAGCAGAATGGTATATGGAACATCAAGCATCTAAATGTCTTTAAAAATGTAAGCATCTGTTCTTATATTTTCACATATTCTGATTTGTGGCATTGTGCAGACAAGATATCTACTGATTTGTATTTTCTGCTGTTTTCATCCAGGTTTGGGGTTTTTGGGGGCTTTTGGTTTGGGGGATTGGAGGGCATTGGTGGAAACAAATTTCCATTCTCATATAAGACTAATGTAAAAATTCTGGGCCCTTGGACGATGGACATTGTAAAAGATATATATTGTATGGAAATTTAAATTTATACAATTCACATATATTCTGAGCTTTTCCTATTTCAAGGAAGCAAACATTAACCTACAAAATGGGTGGTTTATAAAAGGAGAAATGTGACGGTTAAAAAAAAAAATTTCTTGAGCCAACTGCAAAATGAAACTTGCCCCAGAATGCAACATCCCCTTTCCACAACAATTCATTCTGATTTCTGTTCTGATATAAGACCTAGAGAGATAACCAGCTCTAATTGACCTGGACTCCTCTTTCTTTCCATCCCACCCACACACGGAATCTGAATTGGTGCGTGGGGTTGGGGTGATCAACAACTGGGAACTGTCAGTGGCCCGTGGGAGTTTGGCCCCAGGGTCCCCAGTGGAGAAACTGGCATGATTCCTCCCCCAACTTTTTTTTTTTTCAACCTCCCCCAAGGCCTTGCTTGCCCTGCTCTCCACAGACCTCAGAACCCAGGGGACCCAGGCCCACCTACTCAAGTTCAGAGGTTAGCAAGGGCCCAAAGCACCTTTATGAGAGTGCTCATCTCCACGTCTGGCTTACCACCCCTGCATCCCTGGCGTCTTGCGAGTGTGGACAGTCCTGAGAGTGTGGGCAGCCCGGGAACCCGTTTCCCCATCAACCCAGTGTGCGCTGGGCCCTGGGGGCTCCGCGTCTCCCCCCTAGAGAGGGCTACCCCGGGAAATCCGGATCGGGTTATGGAGAGCCATCGGGATACTGTGAGAGGCTCCAGATTCTAAACCCTCAACCTGTGGAGCACCTGCCTGCGACTCCCGCGGCTGCCACCCGCCCTCAAACTAACGGGCCGGGCAGGCACAAGAGTCCGCGGGGCGCGCAGAGGCCGCTCTCAAGCCTTCCAGCTCACTCTGTGCTCAGGCCACCGGCAGAAGCCTCTCACCACCTTTCAGAAGCAGGAGGGATCTTTTTTAGATTTAAGTCCTTTAAAAATAATAATAAAGCAAAAATACAAAATTTCACCTCCGTTTTCAAGTTGGGCGAACTAAAGTTGTTCCACAGGTTTCCCTCATCCCTGCCTGGCGGGGCGAGGCGCAGAGCTCGGTCCCGGCTGGAAGAAGCGGCCCGAGCTCCCGCCCCCTCCCCTGGCCCGCGCCTCCCAGCACTCGAGGGTTCAGCGCCCAGGCCCCCTGAACGCCCCCGCTTCGGGGCTCGCGGACGCCCCAGCGGCCCCGCCTTCCTCCCGGTAACGGGATCTGGCGCGAGTCAGCGAACAGAGCAAACGCCCCCGTCCTGACACCCCCTCCTCTGGAGACCCTGGGTTTGTCCAGGACCCTCCCGGGCACGGGTAGCGCAGCCCGCGCGCCTCAGTCAGCACCCCACGCCCAGCCCCAGGCACTAATGCCCGGCACCGGCACCCAACGAATCCCGGTACGGGAGCCCGGGAGGGACCAGGACCGCCGAACTCTGCGGGTCAGGAAAGGGGACGCCAAGACCTGAGAAGGGGCGTTTGGCTGTGAGGGAAGCGGGTGGGAGCGCGCGGAGCCCCAAAGAGAGGCGGCGCGGGCAGCCTGCAATGCGGCCAGGCCGGGATGTCCCGGGAGTAGGACGCGGGAGCCCCAGGGGACAATGTCGGGGATCCTCGCCCCCGGGAAAGGGGCGGGGTGGAGCAAGTCCGCTCGCAGTGCAAGAGTGGGCACTTTGGGGATCTTGGGAGAAAGGGAGACGGCGCGAAGGAGTGAGTGAGAACCGAGGCCGGGCAGGAGGCATGAGGAGTGATGAACGGATCACGGGGACTAGGGCAGAAGTCGGGGTGGCAGCAGGCACAGGTGGGAGAGGGAGGGATTTGCGCGGAGGGACTGAGCCCCGAGCCCGCCAGGGCATCCGGAGGGAGAGGCGCGGCCGGGGGTTCCTGGGGTTAGAGCCGCCAAGGCAGGAGGTCTTGGAAGACGTCTGGGGCCCAGCCCCGTGGGCAGGAAGACACCGGCGGGCAGGTTCCGCGGCTCCCGGCCGGGGGCGGGGGGCGGTGTAGCCTCTTACCTTGAAGGCCACGGGCAGGGTCTTGTTGCAGCGCCAGTGCGAGGGCAGCACCGAGCACAGGAAGTTGGGGCTGTCCGTGCGGACGAGTTCGGCCGGGTGGTCGGCGATGATCTCCACCATGGTGCGGTTGTCGTGGGGCGGCCGCAACCGGGGCACTGCAGCTGCCGCCGCCGCAGCCGCCGCCGCCGCCTCCTGCTGCTGCTGCTGTTGCTGCTGCTGCTGCTGCTGTTGCTGCTGCTGCTGTTGTTGCTGCTGCTGTTGTGCAGCCACCACCGGGCTCACGTCGCTCATTTTGCCGGGCTGCAGGCTGCTGGAGGGGGGGCTGAAGCGCCGGCTGGTGCTCGGATCTACGGGAATACGCATCACAACAGCCACAAGTTAGCGAAGTGGCCGGGGGAGGGGGAGGAGGGTGGAAATGAGGGGCAAGGAGGAAATTGGGGGGGTGAAGGCGAGACGGGAGGAAAGAGGATGGAGGTGATGGGGCTGAGGAGGTGAGAAATCAAGTTTGATGAGGCCGACTGCCGGGCGGAGTCTGATGGGCCAACAGAGTCTGGCGATGCGGCGCAGTCGGGCTGGCGGGTAGGGAGACCCGGGAGGCGCAGATCTTTGCCGGAGCCTTTGGAACACCCCGGGTGGCAGCTGCGAACGGGCACGGGGGTGTGTTTGGCCCAGGGAGGCGGGGGACTTGAGTTTGCAGCTTGGAGTGGGGTCCCTTGGGGCACCGCGTCCTGGGTGCGCTGGCGCCCCCTCCCAGTTCGAGTCCGGTGGTGAAGCGGTGTGGGTTCAGCAGTCCAGCCCCGGGGCCGGCATTGCCGCGCGCTGCCTGCCACAGCCGCGCCGCGCCGCGCCGCGCGCTGCTACCCAGCTGCAGGCGGCCGCGCCTCCGCCCTCCCGCGCCGCCGCCTCCGCGGCGGCCGCCGCTCCCCCCGCGCCGGCTGCACGCTCAGATTCCTCCCGCGGCGGCTGCCAGCCCGGCTCCCCGGCTAGGCTCCTTCCTTTCCCTTCTTTTCTTCTCGCCCTCTCACCGCCACCTCTTTGCATCCACTCCCTCCTGCAATTTGCAAAGCTCCCCTGTCTCTCGCGCTTCAAGGTGCCAAGAGGTAAGTCGTGGGCAGCGGATCTCGGGGCAACGAATCTCGAGCCTGCGAATCGCAGCCGCTGCCGCCGCCAGCCGGCCGCGAGAAGGAGCCCCCCGCGCGCCGTGTGCAGCTTCCGAAGCCGAGAGGCGGCCCCAGACTAGGGGCAATCTCGCCTGGTCGCGTCCTCTTGCTCTCCCCACCCCTAGGACAAGGAACCCCCTCTTTGTCGGAAGAGATTGAAGCCGAGACACCAGAAAGCCCCCGGCTGATCTGACTGTCGCTGTTTTTCGTTGTAACTTCAGGAGAGGAGGAAGGAAAATTCTTGAGCGTCTGTGCTGACTTCTCAGCACTCTTCACCCTCCCACCTCCACCCCCACCTCTGTCTGAGCGACTCCCAAGGGAAAAAGATTTTGCAGGGTTTGGGTGTTTTTTGTTTTAAGTGACACACAAAAAATGAGGAGGGTGGAGGGAGAACTAGTCAAAATAGTTTTTAGGAACTCAAGTGCATAGCTGGACATTTCTTTTTTCTTGTATATTCAATCTTGTCATTCCTAGAGAACAAGAATGAGGTGTTTTTTTGTTTGTTTTTGTTTTAAGGACTGAAAAACTGTCAGCTTTGTGATTAAAATAAGTTGCAAAACCCTTGCTGGGGAAAAGCACCAGCCGTTTTCCATGAATTTAAATTTTTTATTAAGTCTATTCAACATCTAAGACTAAGTTTCGTGTCTGTCTTCCCTAGCGCTCACGGGAAAAAATTAAAAATACGAACTAAAAAATTCAAAATGCTTCCGTGGCTGTTTATTTATGTATTTATTTCCTAGTGTGGGTTTAAAAAGCGACTTTGGATCCCCCAAAAAGTTGTGGTCGAGAGGATGAAGGAGCGCGGAAAAAAAGCGGCACTTTTTACCTAAAATGTGGTTTTTGGAGGCTGGGATTTCTAATGATTAGGTTTTTGTGGTTTATATAGACACGACTCTGGCTAAGGCGATCATTACGCTGATGAGAGTCAGAGCACGTGGGTGTCTACGACCGGCCTCAAACTCTGAGCCTTCAAAACAAATAAAACAATGTGCTGCGCCCGCAGAAGCCGGGAAATCCGCTTGAGGCTATTACACCCCAAGAAGGGGGCACAGGGCCGTTTTACCCTCGGCGTTGTGTACTACTACGTTTCTTGCTTGTTACCAAACTCTTTAAAGCCTTCCAAAGCTTGAAAACGTGTTTGCGAAAAAAATCATCAGTTGCCAAAGTTTGAAAGATTCCTAGTGGAGTAGCTGACACAGTAACAAGTGATTTTATAAAATAAATGAAGAATTAGAATGCCTCCCCCTCGAAGCATTAAGGAAGAAAGATGGTTGGGTCATCTCTCACGCCCTCCCATCTTATTTAAAGCAATTCACATACCCATTACGGGGTGATTTTATTGCTCAGTGCAAACGCCTCCCTCACCCTCGTAGCGACCTGCCACGACCCTCCCTGTCTGGTTTTAAAGCTTTGCTCCCACTCGTTGAGCCCACGCCCCGGTCTGCGCCCTAGAAGGGGCCTGGAAGGGCTCTGAGAGCATGCGGGGCACGGAAGATGGGGGCCTGGTGCCAGTCGCGGACTCTGGAGCCCTTTCGAGTACAAGATGAGCTTGGGGGGCTGTGGTTGCGTGACTCGGGATCGCCCGGCTGAAGAGATGCGCAGGGGACTGAGGATCTGCCAGACCGCGGGAGCAGAGGTGGGGGTGCGGGGTAGCCAGGCGTGCGCTCTCGGGGGGTAAGGATGGAGTTCAGGGGATACTACTCTGTCCTTCCTAATTGGGGCTTTATTTTTACCTGCCCTTCTCCATGCACTGCTCCACGCCTCCCTGGTCGGTCTTTCCCTTTCCCACGTTTTTCTCCACGTTCCTGCCTCTTCCACAAATCCCTCCACAGACACTAGCCCCGAGCCGCGCCCCTCCCGCCCCCACAGCCGCCTGCCACTGCCACTCTCGGTGACTCCGAGAAGCGATTCTGCGCCACCGGCTATGACACCTGGTCCCCAACCTACTCTTCGCGCCCGGCCTACTGGCCTCCCAGCCCGGGCGCCGCCAGGGTGCGAGAACCCATTTAGCCAGACCGGACCAACTGGAAGCGCAGCCAGGAGCTGAGCTGGCTCCTGCGCGTGCGATTTTTAATTATCTTTTCGGTCACAGGGGAGAGCTCTAACCCCAGGCACCGCCGCGTCCCCTGCGTGCACAGGTCTCTCGAGTCCCACAGGCGGCCCATCCGGGAAGGGAAGCCAGGCTTTCGCCTCAAAAAAGAGAGAGAGAGACTGCATCCATTGCTGTCCTACCTTACACATCCACTCATGTGCACTCGGACACACTTGCACGTCCACACGCAGACACACATAAATACATACACACTCATACACTCATGGCTTTTTTTTTCCTGCTTTTTTTTTTCTTTTTAGGGGGCTAGTTTTACTCTGGGCATGTTGTGCCACTGTCTAACAGAGATCCCTGGCTCGTTTTTTGTTTTTAAATCTGTGGGGGCTGCAAAGGGGGGAAGCAGTTATGGGAATTGATTATTTCTGTGGTAAAAATGAGATCAAAATTCCATAACTACCATGGTGGGTGATATGCCACCTTCTCTGGGATTGTCCTCCTCCCAGGAAGTCCATAGAACAGAGAACTCCTGGAACTTTGAAGACAATAAGAAACAATTAATATTTCAAATATGGACCACCAGAGGGGCTTTCCAAATAAAAAATTTTAGAATTGAATTTAAGAAGTTACCTTGGGGACGTTTCCTCCTTTTTTCTCCATCGCTGTTTTGTCCTTTTTTTATTTGGTGGATAGCAAACTATGCAGGCCTCGGTGGTTGGGGATTTTAAGGGCAATTTAATCAATAGTGAGATTATTTATTTTAATTAATCATATCCAGTAACTCAGCTTTATGGCCTTTCTCAGTATCCTTCCTCCATTTCACATTTCAGTGGAACTAATATAAGCAGCTCTTGGAAGTTACTAGTCTTGGATCTCTTAAAATATCCTACAGTTATTTATAATGTGGAAATGAAATTTTCCACTGAATACCCTAACAACGTTTCAGGTATCTGGCACAGTGGGTTTTCAGTCTCCTTTCAAAAACATCCTTTTGCTGAACATTCACACTTTCGACTGGAACTGACTGAGCCTGGAGCTGATGATGTCTTGGCTCTGAGCATTATGCTTAAAGAAAGAAAACATTTTTACAGACCCCTAAACCAAACCTCTCCTGTTAATAGTAGGCACACAGGAAAACCGTGAGGTTTTACATATGTGTATTTTGTGCTATAGTTTGCTTGATGTCATCTTTGGGTTTAGATTTTCTACATCAAAATGTTCGAAACAAATCACCCACCCTATTCCTCTTTAGAAATATTCATCTTTTCCGTTGTATGTGATGGCACTAAAAAGTATACACTTTTTCCTGAAAATGTGGCAACTCTGGAAGATACAAACATAATCCCACCCACCACTCCCTACCATGTCCTTTAACATTTAACATAACTGTTTAGTAACAACACCTGACAATTCTGACTTTCTAGACAAAGAAAATGAGATGTGAAGCAGTCAGGTTATTTATCCAGTCAAAGAACTGACTGGGAACAGAACCCATAGTCCTTTTATCCTGGTTTCCTGTTCTAACCCCCATACATTATTTTATATATACTTGTTATGATGAAAAGTAGAATAAGTCCCTGTAAAATCTTAAAATATTTTTCAATGGACCAGCTAACAAAGTGGAAAAACCAATGGAAAATTATGGGCACATTGATGATCCCTAAAGCTTTGAATGTCTCATATGGGAAAACTTTATAAACAGAACCATCTTTAGAGAATTTTCGTTTGGACTGTGATTGACAGAAGGTTACTCAGCCCTTGAAGAAGCAGCATTGCCACTAGACCAGGAGTCGTCATACTATGGCCTATGGGACAAATTTGGCCTAATGCCTGCTTTTGTACAATTCTCAAAGATGTTTTTTGCATTTTTAAATAGTTGAAAAATTAAAAGAATAATATTCATAGTACATGAAAATGATATGCAATGCAAATTTCAGTGTCTACAAATAAAGCTTTATTAGAATATACCTATGGTCAGTTGTTTGTGTATTATCTATAGCTGCCTTCACCTAAAGCAGAAGAATTGGGTAGTTGTGACAAGGACTATACGAGTCACAAGGCCTAAAATATCTACCGACTTTTTACAGAAAAGTTTGCCAACCCTTGCCCTAAAGTGAAAGGGATGCAAGACGCTGGAGGAATGAGCTAGCAGAAAAGAGTAGATATTTTACAAAGATACTGGAATGGGTGTGCATGTGGTTCAGATTAGTTCTCTAAAAGTAAACAATGTAACATTTAACTTATTCTTTTCTGCATAAATTGTTAATCAGATTAATATTTTTCACTTAATAATTTTGGAGGTGCCAAAACAGAAAGAAAAGAATGAGGAGTGAGTGCATTTTCACAGGCTCCTTAAGAACAATTTTCTTGGCCGGGCATGGTGGCTCATGCCTGTAATCCCAGCACTTTGGGAGGCCGAGGCAGGCAGATCACGAGGTCAGGAGATCGAGACCATCCTGGCTAACATGGTGAAACCCCATCTCTACTAAAAATACAAAAAATTAGCCGGGCGAGGTGGCGGGTGCCTGTAGTCCCAGCTACGCAGGAGGCTGAGGCAGGAGAATGTTTTTTTGCATTTTTAAATAGTTGAAAAATTAAAAGCATGAACCCCGGGGGGTGGAGCCTGCAGTGAGCCGAGATCATGCCACTGCACTCTAGCCTGGGCGACAGTGAGACTCCGTCTCAAAAAAAAGGAACAATTTTCTTACATATCTCCATACGTCAGCATTTTCCATTGTCCTTAAAACATAGTGGGAACACATTAACTGCACAGATGAAGAAGAGTGAAGAAACTCTTATGTAGTCTGAACATAAAAAATAGGTAAGGCTTTAGTAGGTTTATTCCAACTGTGTTGCACATGATTACACAAGAAACTCAATGAGCTTACCAAGAATTTTCTAGTATACAATATATTCATAAGACCTATATACAGTTTTAAGACAGTTAGCTTAGTAAGTTAAGTGATCCCAAAGCTTTTTGACATATTTTTTCATTTTACTTTTTATACCGTTAAATACTGTCTGATTTGTTTTAAGCTCAGTAAATTTTTCCCATTGTCAATGGACCTATAATAATTTGCATGGCTGTAACAAGAGATGAAATGTTTGTAGTGCAGGACTTAGCATCATAAACCTTTCCTTGTGTTTTAGTTAGCATTCCCAAGGGCCACATTCAGGCACTTAGAAGAGAGTACAGTGTTGTCATAAAAAGGCTGACACTTGCCATATGACCTTTTAGAACCACATTCATGGAGCATCTGTCTAATTACTCTTCAGGCATGGTACTGACTAAAGAGGTATATATTTTGTTTGACTAAAATACCAACTTACTAAACAACACCCTAGTTACCTTAAGAAACCAAGGTAATTTCTAAAAAGAGCCTAATTCATTACCCAGGAGTCAGAGAAAACTAATTTTCTCAAATCAGCCCTCTGGTATTTTGGTGTTGGCAATTGTCCTATGGTAGTAGCAGTGATCTTTGAGCAGCAGTGGAATGTTATATATAAAAGTTAACAGAGGTCTGTGATGAAACTTCTAAGAACACCCTAAAATTAAAGATTTCCTGTAGTAATTCAACCATTCTTTACCCAGCTGCTCACATATTGCCTTTAAGACACCAAGGAAGGTGCTATCCTATTTTAATCTCACTGCCCAAGGTTCCAAAGTTTCACTTTAGGCATTAGGGCAGTGACTTCAATTATTTGTCCCCTCCCTACACCCTGCCATCAAAGTGAAAAATGTAAATCATAATACTCTCAGTTCATCTAGTAAAGTACCAAAAAAGTCAACATTTGCACAGTGTGGGAAATTTGCATTACAAACTAGCAAAGTAAGAAAAAATAGAACAGAAAAAAATAGAATAGTAAGAGTTCAACTTGGTTCTAATAGCTGCAATCCTAGGGGATGCCAGTTATTATAAGTCACCCTTCTAAGTTTTTTGCTACTCTGGATTTCATACTCAGAAACTCTTCCATCAGTGTTTTTCCCCATGCTTTTCTAAACTAGACTTTTCTCAGAGAAAACAATTTCTTCTTCCCATCTAGTCATAATCAATTTCTAAAAGCAATGACTCATTTTTTTTGACTTTAGATAATTCTCCTGAATTATCTCCATTATTGGCAGGATCTTTTCCTGACTCATATTCCTATTAGTGACAATCTTTCTTCCAGATCATTTTTCTTCCCTAGGTGTGCCAGTTATCAGTTTATTGTCTCGCAGCTCCAAATTCACCTTTTCTACCTGCTCTGTGAAAAATGAATCCGGATCCATTAAATATTTCTCTTTATCAGCTGGCAATCATGTTTTGTCGGTGGGGACGTTAGAAAGACATTGCAGGAGGAAAGGGTTTTGCTTCGTGGTTCCCTTGTGCTCACACAGCAGGTTTCTGCAGTGCAGGACATATAGATTTCCCAGCTCCTGGCTCCTGAAGTGCATACATACCCACATCTTCTCCAAAGCCCAGCTGCTGCAATAAAGCTGGCTTTGCCAGTGCCAGGCTCCTGAAGCACCGGTAGCCAGAAGTTTCCCCCAGCACCCTCCCCTCCTGGGCTGTTTGTAGCAGTGTGGCTCTGGTGAGACAACTCCGTGTGAACAGCCTTCCCCAGCACCCTAGAGGGCAGATCTGCAGCAAGCTCTACTAGCACAACTTCTCTGCCACCCAGGGAGCCAAGGCTGTGCAGGGTCTGGATTCAGCCTTGGTTGAGAAGAGGGGAGGACTCTTACTTGGTTGCTGTATTTCAGCCCTGAGGGTAGTGGATGCTGTTATTCCTGTGTTCTTTAGAGTTATTTTTAGTTCTTCCTAGCCAATTCCTTGTTTCTCCAATCCTCTGTTATAGTCAATAATTCTTCAAATCAAACTTTTCTTATTCAAATTACTGTATGGTTTCTCTGTCCTCATTGGACTTAGACTGATATGCTAAGGTTTCCATTTTCTGATCCCCAAGACATGCCTATTCATAGTGGTTTCCATTTTGGATCACTCCACTGAGGTCATTATAAGATGAGGATTTCCAACATCACATCACATCTGTTAAATGATTTATCTCTTCCTAATTATAAGCCTATAATTACAGGACATATATTTTAAAGAGAAGAAGATGTAGACAGAGAGTACAGATATGGGTATTTTAAAGCACAGGCTATAATTGATCAATTCTTCCCACAGTCGTCCTGACATCTTCCATGAAATCCCATGATCCTATGTCCATACTGAAACTAAAATACACATAAACAAAATCCTGTGCAAAAATTCCAGAGCTGCCTTATCACTAGATCTGATTTAAAAAAAAAAAAAAAAAAAACAAAAGCCAGGATCGGGGAAATTGGAGAGATACCTTACAGAATCAGAAAAGCACAATGCTACCACCAAGGAAAGAAAGGGAGCAGGGCAAGATGATGGCTGCCTTATTGCAGTTGAAGTCAGAGACTGGGTAGTGCTGTGACTCTATGATAAAATAAAATTGGGAAAACGCTGTATTAAACGAAATAAACAGACTTCATATTGTCAATTTATCCCAGATTTTATTATGCTACATGCATTTTGAATCTCCACTAGAAGGACTTAAAATACAGCATTTACAAACGTATTTAATTATTGCTTCTAAAGGAATTTAAAGGTCTTTAAAGTATTTTTAGAAAATACTGAGCTAAATCAAAGTGGAAAAAAACATGTGTTGGAACATTAAAGGGACTGTCCTGTCTAGAAGGGAATATTGTAAGGTAGTGGAGAAGTGAAGTTGGCTTGGCTGCTTGTAGCCAAGCCAAAGAGGGCCTTGGTACCATGATTCCCACCTTTGTGCACATTTACGAAGCCACAATCTTGGTCTTTTCCTCGCTATTACAGCCCATTACCTTCCTTGATCTAAAAGGGAGAGTTGAATGAAAGTTTCTCTGGGCATGACTATTCACTCCTCTTGAGTCCTCATTAAGATGAAGCAGAAGAGTTATGCAGGTGTGGGAGTGGATCCCCTCATTATTTAATACTTTGATATTTTGTTTATCATGTATTTATTGGTATTCAATTTCATTTTTCAGAATATTCCATTAAAATCATATCTTGAATATTAGAGTTTGTTTGGAACCCCCTTAAGTTTTGCCCCTAAGGGTAGCTAGGGCCTCCGTCATTTCATCTCATTCTGGCCCAGCCCTAGGTCTGTGAGTATTGAGAACTTACCGAGTGATTTCAGGCCTCCTTGCTTCATTACGAGCATCTTTATTTTTTTAAGATGTTATTAAATATAAGTACAAATCGCAATCATTGCATATTCTTCCGCAAAAGAATGTATCTTTTAGGCCGAGCTCTGGTGGCTCATGCCTATAATCCCAGTACTTTGGGAGGCCAAGGCTGGCAGATCACAAGGTCAGAAGTTCGAGACCAGCCTGACCAACATGGTGAAAACCCATCTCTACTAAAAATACAAAACTTAGCCCGGTGTGGTAGCGTGCGCCTATAATCCCAGCTACTCAGGAGGCTGAGGCAGCAGAATCACTTGAACCCAGGAGGCAAATGTTGCAGTGAGCCAAGATCACGCCACTGCACTCCAGCCTGGGCAACAGAGTGAGACTCTGTCTCAAAAAAAAAAAAAAAAAAAGAATGTATCTTTTAACTTTCTGTATCTACTTGAAGTATTGATAGCAGATATAACAGAATTTTGACCTTCATTATGTAAGGGTGATTGTGTGTGTGTGTGTGTGTGTGTGTGTCCTGTGCTTACCTGGTTATCACTCTTTAACAACAAAAATACGGATTATCCGCTTATTACTATGTAATTTTAAAGAAGCAGACATTCCTGTTTTGTTGTTTCCGTCTGTTTTAGAATTGTCTTTGATTTTATTTAAATACATTGCAAACACATTACACTTGGGGCTTATTATCTTTCATTCCCATAAGTGTATCTTTGATGTTAAATTAATTAGATTCTCCTTTAGTAAATAAAATAGATTCCATTATCAAATCTTTACAAGAGTTTAAAAGAGGCAGTTCTCACCAGGCCTGGTGGCTCACGCCTGTAATCCCAGCACTTTGGGAGGCCAAGGTGGGTGGATCACTTGAGGCCAGGATTTCGAAACCAGCCTGGCCAACATGGTGAAACCCCGCCTCTACTTAAAATAAAATACAAAAATCAGCTGGGTGTGGTGGCACACACCTGTAGTCCCAGCTACTCAGGGAGGCTGGGGCAGGAGAATCACTTGAACCTGGGAGGTGAAGGTTGCAGTAAGCCGAGATTGCACCACTGCACTACAGCCTGGGTGACGGAGCGAGACTCTGTCTCAGAAGTAAATAAATAACAATAAAAGGGGCAGTTCCCACCAGTGCCACTGTGAAGGTAAACTTTTACCAGAGTGAAAAAAAAAGTAGGAAAAAAACTGTTTTTTTAAAAAAAGTTATTTGGCCAGTATTCTTTCCTTTGTCAATATAGTTATTTTTCTCTGAATTCACATCTTTGCCCAGAGAATATATTTCTTTCTGTTTCCTAAGTGAAACCTCTTTCTATAGTTTTTGATGACTAGGTTTGAGTCCTAACCATGATATGCTGATTCTCTGGCTTTTTGAAGTAGGGATTTTTCACATGCCTCAAAATCAAAACCCTTACTTTACTTCTCATATGTACGAAAGAATCTTAGCAAGTCTTTTGTGTGTGTGTGTGGTTTTGTTTTTTATTTTTTATTTTTCGAGACAGGGTCTCTCTCTGTCACCCAGGCTGGAGTGTACCGGTGTGATCCCAGCTCACTGTAGCCTCAAACTCTGTCTCAGGTAATCCTCCTACCTCAGCCTCCTGAGTAGCTGGAACTACAAGCATAAGCTACCACGCCTGGCTAATTTTTTTTTTTTTTTTTGTATTTTTTGTAGATACTGGGCATGTAGCCCAGGCTAGTCTCAAATTCCTGGCCTCAAGCGATTCTCTGGCCTTGGCCTCTCAAAGTGCTGGGATTTCAGGCGTGAGCCATTGTGCCCAGCCTCAGCAAGTTTTAATTCGGATTTTTACCTCAACATTTAGACCAGATTTATATGTACATAGATAATCAACAAATCTAAAACGCTATTGAGTGACATTATTCTTATTATTTTCAAGTAAGATATCCTACAGTAAATCACACTGAATGAGATGTTCCAGATCTTAAGCTTAATGCTTACTGTTCTCCAGGATTGCCAGAAATGTGGGTTGCATCTAATAGTTTCATTGAATATAGTTTTTTTACTTATTCTGTTTTTAACTTGCTTCACTGGTGTTTACCATTACTGAAGGGAATTATTATAGTGTGCCCATAACTATAAACATGAAAACTGGTTGAAGTGTTACAACTTATTATAACATACAGTCCTTCATAATTTAATTATGGCTTCTCTGATGCTGATTGTATTGGTTCATACAAAAATAAATACCTTTTATCCAAAGGCTCCTCTGATAAAATTTAAACTGCGAAATATAAAAAATAAGAGAATTACCAGAAGTATGATGCATAAGAAGCATAACTCATCTTACATTATCCTTGAAAATTGAAAGCTTTTCCATTTTCAACTTTGTTTTGCTAGCATTTACAGACTCAACCATAAAAATTCCCTCTAGGCAGAGATCTGGCAAAAATATTCCAGTTCAAAGTCAAACTTTCTGTAGAATGTTTCTTACTGTCAGTGTTAAAATTACAAAATTGAAAAAAAAATTGTTAGCAAGTTGCTTTGCACTTGTCACTGAATAAAAGGGGGGAGACTCACATCTAAACACGTTAAAGTCCAAACAATTCATCAGTCATTTTTATTAGACATATATGAAAAGAAAAATAAATTAGTTTGAATTCATTTACTTCACCCTTAAAATTGTTCTATTATGAGAAAAACCTTTGTGGTCTTGATAATTTTAATATGAGTTACTCAATTTTCTGAACTTCTCAATTGGAGAGTGTGCAGTTTGGAGCCATTGAAAGAAAAAAACTTTCAGAAAGTTTATATTGGAGTGGAGACTTGGTCTCTTCCCTTTGAACTCCCTTCCAGGAACAGAGCAACAGGACCACATGTAAACTACATTTCTTCTCTGCACATCCTAAAAGATTGGGTAGACTGAAAAGTGGGAAGTGCACTGGGAAGCCTTTTTAACTAACTAACTATAAAACCTTAAACAAGGGCTCTAGACTAACATGTCCAATGGTTTCATAGAAATTTCCATCTAAACATTCCATAAACCCTTCAAGGTCAGCATGTCCAATATGCCAAACTAATTGTTTCAGGTGAAAAGAAAGACAAGGGGCAACATGTAAGTTCCCAAGATTTGGTGCACAGTCCTTATTTTTTTTCCATCTTGGTTAACAGTACAACTGTACACAGAGTTGTGTGCTCCTTAACCGTAGGAACTATGTCCTATCCACAGAAAATCTGGAACCACACTACTGAAGAAGTCTGGAAACACCATCCCTACCATATTTCACGTATATACCATGTGAATAGTGTCCCCTGGAGTCATGTTAACATGTTATCCCTAGATAGCCCCCACAGTCAGCATAAGTTCTGGCATATAGCATGTGATCAATATATATTAGTTGATGAGTGAATGAACAAATATATCCCCTTAGGCAGAAACTTAGATATCATGATAGACTAATCTTTTCCCATTATTTTCTACTTGTAGTCTATCACTTGATTCTATTAATGCTACTTCCTGAATATTATTCATATCTATTTTCTTTCCATCTCCATTGTCACTGCCTTAGGTTCAGGCTTTTATCATCTTGAACTTCAACTACAATGGACTCCTAACGTGTCTCCCTGCCTCCTTTCATGCCCATCTCAATCCCAGTCTATCCTCCATATTGCTATCAGCATTCTCTTTTTAGAATACAATTTCATTCATTTTGTTGCATTGCCTAAAACTCTTTAAGTGGTTCCATATCATCTATCATACAAAACCCCTTCATGTCCTGGCCTTCTCGAGTTATCACTACAGAACTATGAGTATAGAGTTTAAAAAGTAAAACCCAAATTTGAAAACAAACATATCTTGTGAAAAACCTCAACCTACACATCTCCTGATATCTCTTGCCCCAAACTCAGACTCGTTTTTCTCTTTCCTTCATCAGTGCTACAAAAATTTGCATTTACCTCCATTATTGCACTCATCACCTGAATACTCTGTTGACATATATGCATTCCATATAGAGTGTAAGTTCCTTGAGAACAGGGATTAGTCTTAATCATCTTTTATCCTCAGCATTTAGCATAATGCCAAGAGTGAAATAAGTGCCAATCAATGCTTGTTAAGATGAGTCACTGAATAAATAAACCTATTAAATTATCTTTAGACCTGAATTTTCTATCCTTTTAAAATAGGAAATTTTCATATTATTAAGTGTTATTGTTCTTTCTGAAATTATCAAATATTGATTAGGCTGTGGCTCAATGGGAACTTTCTTACATCTTGTTGGGAATATAAATTGGGGAAAAAACTTGAAATAATAGTTTGGCATTAAAGTTGAAGCTGCATATGCTGTATGACTTAGCAATTCCGTACCTAAGTATCTACCCTAGCTATACATAGAAAATTATAATGTGTTGTATGTCATACTGGAATAAAGAAATGAGAAGCTTGTGTTTGGAGGCGAAAGAGTACAGCTCCAGCCACCTTAGCCCATATGGGTATCCTAAGGGCTCAGGAGATCAATATCTTGCACTTGTCCTGAATGGAAGGTTTTACAGTGAGTTAGTTTAAAAGGCTTCCCAGTGCACTTCCCATTTTTCAGTCTACCTACTCTTTTAGGATGTGCAGAGAAGAAATATAGTTTACATGTGGTCCTGTTGCTCTGTTCCTGGAAGGGAGTTCAAAAGGAAGAGACAAGTCTCCATTCCAATATTGGTGGTGTTCTTCCAACCAGGTGCAATGAATATTTGCTGTTTTATTTAAGAATATGCAGTATGCTATGGAAAATAAGAAAAATAAGGAAAATGAATGAAACTAAATATAAAAGCTAGTAGCTTGTGAGATATGTTAGATGTAAAAGAAGTTGAGCATATGTGTGCTTAATTTCAATTGGGAGGGATAGTAGGACTAAGAGCACCAAATATTCATACAGTAAACATATATCAGGCACTCAATATTCATAAGGTCTTAAATTGACTTCTCATTTACAAAACCCACTCTAGCCCATGTGTCCTTTGCCCAATAAACTCCATAGCTCTTCATCAATGTAATTGGCAAGCTACAGCCGTGGCCAGGTCTAAAATAAAGTCAGTGTGTTCGCTTGAGGCACCATCCTTCTGCCAAGTCCTGTTGCTCAAACCTTGACTCTGTCTTGTAACCACACCATCAGGGGAAGGTTGATGCACAGGAGGAAGAGACAAGATGTATGAACTCGAATACTGTAATCCTTCCATTCTGCTTGACCCTAGCCTAGGTGTAGGTTAACCTACGCCATTCCTCTCCCCTTGCTTATCCTTCTGTTTTCAATTAATTCACTAAATCACATGACACGGGCATCTTATTTTAGTCTGAAAGACATTTGATTCAGTGACTTTTAGGATAGCTTGCTTTAGTGTTCTTAGGGGCTGCATTGCATCAAGGTAGTTTTCCACAAGATGTACATGTACTCCTGCAAGACCTGAAAACTTTCCACAGACACAGGTTTAAGAGAATCAATTCCCAAATCCTCAAAGTCATATATACTCCTTCCTAAATGTGATATGCCTAGGAACTTGCCCATAGTTCCCATTTTCTCCCTTCATATTTCCCTTTTCCTACTTTGCAAAAGTAGGCCACCTTCCCTTACTGTTATGCATTGCCTTTGGGCATAAAAAAAATCCTGGCCTCCATGCCACTGCACTCCAGCCTGCGCGACAGAGCGAGACTCTGTCTCAAAAATAAATAAATAAAAATAAAAATCTCCTGGCCTCCACACACAGAGCCTCCATTAATCAAGGCACCAAAAGCACCACTTCTTTCAACTCCTTAAGAGATGTATTTCCAATAAAACGTTAACTTTCATGTTTAATAATTGTTTATAAAAAGTATAATGTAGTTATGTTCTTTCATCAATTATATACCATGGTAATAATAATATTATAATAACTCAAACCAGAAGTATTTTAACAGTTATAAACTCATGGACCTAGGAAGCTTAACTACTTACTTGCAATTTCAATTTATGTACTTATTTTTCTGCTGAAAAAATAGTGAAGCATGACTAATTGAGACTCTAAAGCAAAAAAAAAACCACACCATTAAAATATTATTTTGGGCTGGACACAGTGGCTCATGCCTGTAATCCCAGTATTTTGGGAGGCCATGGCAGGAGAATCGCTTGAGGCCAGGAGTTGAAGACCAGCCTGGGCAACATAGCGAGACCTCTGTCTCTACAAAAAGTCAAAAAAAAAAAAAAATTAGCTGGGCTTGGTTGGCATGTTCCTGTAGTCCCAGGTACTGGGGAGGCTGAGATAGGAGAATTTCTTGAGGCCAGGACTTAAGAGGTTGCAGTGAGCTATGACCACACTACTGCACTCCAGCCTGGTGGACGGAGGGGGACCCTATCTCAAAAACAACAATAAAAACGATTTTGTGGAAGAAGAATAAGAGTGGGATAAAAATAAACAATGTAAAATTTCTGACTGAGGAGGATCTTGTTCATGTATTTTTTTTTGATGGATGAAGGTGTCTCACATCACTGTGGTATTTACCCTGCATTACATACATCTGAGGCTGCTTGTAGTGGCTCATCCCTGCATCCCAGCAGTTTGGGAGACCGAGGCAAGTGCATCACCTGAGCTCAGGAGTTCGAGACCAGCCTGGGCAACATGGTGAAACCCTGTCCCTACCAAAAATACAAAAAATTAGCCGGGCATGTTGGTACATGCCTGTGGTGCCAGCTACTTGGGAGGCTGAGGTGGGAGGATCACTTGAGCCCGGGAGGCGGAGGTTGCAGTGAGCAGAGATTGCACTACTGCACTCCAGAGTGAGACCCTATCTCAAAAAATATTAATAGTAAATAAAAATTGAGGGAATTATAACCCCCAAATTCAAGATTCTGTTTACCTCTGAATTGGATCAGAGATCAGATCAGGGTTTTACAGGTATCAATAATGTTTTATTTTATAAGTGGGGTGGTAGCTACACAAGTATTCATTGTATTGCTATTTTTTATACCCAACAATATTATATTTTGATACTACTCAGTATTTAATAAAGCAATTTTTAAAAGCTCTATGGTTCTGAATATCAAAGTCTATGACTTAAAGCACATATATTTCCTAGTACTGGGTTGGGCTGGAGATTGGTTTGGAAAATTCATGTCATTATTTTTAGTATTTTCGGGGATTGGGAACAAATACATCCTTTCCCACAAAATAATATAAAAATTGGTCAAATTCTTATCTGGCCCTGGAAAGCCTATTTAACATGCAATAAAACTAAATGTAATGCTAATCCCAGCATTTTGGGGGGCCAAGGCGGGCGGATCACTTGAGGCCAGGAATTGAGACCAACCTGGCCAACATGGCAAAACCCCATCTCTACCAAAAAATACAAAAATTAGCCAGGCGTGCCTGTAGTCCCCACTACTTGGGAGGCTGAGGCACAAGAATCGCTTGAACCTGGGAGGCAGAGGTTGCAGTGAGCCAAGATTGTACCATTGCACCCCAGCCTGGGTGACAGAGCGAGATACTCTTCCAACAACAACAATAAAAAGAATATTAAATATAATGCTAAGAGTCTTATTCTTCCATTGATTCTACAAAAAATGGGCCCAACCTTTACCTGAGAAGTCAGGATACCAGAACACACCACTTACTACTTTAGTTCCAGCCTCCCCATGATAATTTCTACTGTAGTCTTCCAGGCAGAGGGATTCCTATCCTATGGTTAAGTTCCCTTATCATAGGGGTAGGTGAAGAGGAGTCTGTTGAGACAACAGAGGATGTTTACTGGGGAGTTGTGGGAAATAATGCTGCATAGATTATGATCATATCGTAGACTTCCTCGAAACGTTTACAGAGCAGTCGAGAATTTGTGAAATAGGCAGAGAGATTATTTAATAAAAACTAAGCAGGCCAGGCGCGGTGGCTCACGCTTGTAATCCCAGCACTTTGGGAGGCCGAGGCGGGCGGATCACGAGGTCAGGAGATCGAGACCACAGTGAAACCCCGTCTCTACTAAAAATACAAAAAATTAGCCGGACGTGGTGGCGGGCGCCTGTAGTCCCAGCTACTCGGAGAGGCTGAGGCAGGAGAATGGCGTGAACCCAGGAGGCGGAGCTTGCAGTGAGCCGAGATGGTGCCACTGCACTCCAGCCTGGCGACAGAGCGAGACTCTGTCTCAAAAAAAAAAAAATAAAATAAAAAAATAAAATAAAATAAAAAAACTAAGCTAACCGTTGTTGAATATATGCTATGTACCAACGATTTTTCTAACTGGTTTACATATATAAACTCTCATTCTCCTGACAACAACTGTAGGAAATAGGTAATTTAATATCCCCATTTTCAGATGAAGAAAGTAAAAGGCACAGAGTGGTATCTCATCAAATGTCACATAAGTAGTAAATCGTAACGCTAGATGTGAACCCATTCTACTGATCTGTAGCACTTGCCAATTTCTATGGTCTAAATATTCCCATCATAGTTGATTTTATCTTTTTTTTTTTTGAGACGGAGTTTCACTCCTGTTGACTAGGCTGGAGTGCAGTGGCACGGTCTTGGCTCACTGCAACCTCTGCCTCCCGGGTTCAAGTGATTCTCCTGCCTCAGCCTCCCAAGTAGCTGAGATTACAGGCGCCCACCACCACCCAGCTAATTTTTGTATTTTCAGTAGAGACAGGGTTTCACCATATTGGCCAGGCTGGTCTTGAACTCCTGACCTCAGGTGATCCCCCCTGCCTCGGCCTCCCAAAGTGCTGGGATTACAGGCATAAGCCACTGCGCCCAGCCTACCATAGTTGATTTTTAAGCTACCAGCATGATGTCACCAAACAATGGGTTGGAAGGAGATGCGCACAACTGGCTCTAGCAGCTGATATGAGCTAGCTGTAGAGCACTACTGAACAAAGATTTATCAAATTATGATTGTATACAAGAAGCACTCTGTTAAGGCACAAAATTGTTTAGCTCCAACTCTTGCCCTTATGGTAGTGATGGTCTAAATGAAGAGATGATATTTGCTGCCGTGAAGTATTAAATAATACATATGTATGTAACTTCATAAAAGGAATAATAGTTCACACTTAATTGCCAGATAAATGTTACAGATATTGGCTTACAGGTGGAAAAATTGCAGTGTCCTCTATGGGCAAATAAGATTTTATGGAGAATTAACAAGTTATTAAATCATTGCAGAATTTGCATGGATGAAAAGGAAAACATTCTAAATACTGGTAAGAACATGAACAAAAAGGGTTATTTACATGAGTTAATGCTTTCATCAAAGCAGACTGTGAAGAGAAACTGTAGAACTCCTCTCAATGAAAAATTTCCCAGCAACCGGGATAAGTTTCAACACTGATCTGCCAAAAGGCAAGAGGGTTAATCAGATGACCTTTTGAAATATTTTCCAAGTTTTCTGGTTCGTATAGTTATAACTCATTAGCCTATCTGACCGTATGGCTATATCACTGCCTTTCCAGAAATACATTCATGAAGGGAGCATTGAAATCTAATCTTTAAAAATGGGATGTTCTGATTCTGGAATGTTGAGGCTCTTCCTCTGGCTAAAATAAAATCTAATATACTTTTTTGGTAAATTGTGAAGTTTGGCCTCTGGTCTATTTCCTAGTAATAATCAGGTCTGTCTGTTGATGTCTAATATGCTGTTGACAGGCACCTTGAGAATTGTAAATTCTGTTCAATTGTGTAGATATTTTAAAGAATCGATTAATACATGTTAATCAACAACAACACTATCAAAAAATGGATGGGTTGTTAAAGGGAAAGGTGCAGAAAGCTGTTTTCACATTGGCTGTTTCAATAAATGGGGAGAAGAAGAAGAAGCACCATTGAAGGACACAGAGGAGGAAGTAGTGAAGAGGCAGGGCCATGGGGAATGGAGACATACTACAGCAGGAGAGAGTTTCAAGAAGGTGGGTCCTTTGTACTTGCAGATTCTTATGCCTAGAATACTTTTTTTTCTTTTTTCTTTTTTCTTTTTTTTTTTTGAGACAGAGTCTTGCTCTGTCATCTTGGCCTCCCAAAGTGATGGGATTACAGGCATGAGCCACCGCGCTTGGCCTACTCCCTCATCTTTTTAAATGTCACCTCAGTGAGTTTCCCCAGATCAGGTATGGGAGACAGCGATTTTCTCTCCCCACACCATCCAGCCCAAACTGGCTCCCTATTCTTCCCCTGCTTTGTTTTTCTCCATTTCTCTGATAGTTTACCATTTGATACATATTTGCATGTTTATTTGTTTATATTCTGTCTTCCCTCTTCCCCCAAGTCACACATATGTTAGAATGTCAGCTCCAAGAGAGCTTGGTTTTTTTTGTTTACTATTGAATCCCTGATACCTGGAACAGTGACTCACACATAATGGGCCTTCAGTAAAGACTAGTTAGAATACAAGTAAATGAAGATACGATCAAAAGCGGCAGAGGCGGTCTAGTTCCTTGAATAGACTACATCTCCAGCATTGGTCAGCTAGATTAAACACATCTATATTAATTAAAAGGAAAATCAGGCCAGGCGCGGTGGCTCACGCCTGTAATTCCAGCACTTTGAGAGGCTGAGGTGGGTGGATCACCTGAAGTCGGGAGTTCGAGACCAGCCTGACCAACATGGAAAAACCCGGTCTCTACTAAAAATACAAAATTAGCTGGGCACATGGTGGCTCATGCCTGTAATCTCAGCTACTCGGGAGGCTGAGGCAGGAGAATTGCTTGAACCTGGGAGGCAGAGGTTGCAGTGAGCCGAGATCGTGCCACTGCACTCCAACCTGGGCAACAAGAGCAAAACTCCGTCTCAAAAAACAAAACAAAACAAACAAAAAAAAAGAAAATCAAACAATTAAGTATGGAAGAAGAGACCTTAAAACCATTGCCGACTGCTAAAGATAAATAAAAGAAATCCTTAAATCCTATTTTTCGTGTCAATAACAAACTTAATGTAATGAACTTGGATCTTTATTATAAGGTTATTGTAATCATATCCTTGTGTTTTATAACCTTAAGAAGAAAAATGTCCATTGAGTATGGATTACTTTTTTAAACCTCATAGATCTGCCAAAATGTTTTTGCTATATATGTGATAAAGGTATTTTTTTAATATACTTTCACGTTTTTCCAAAAAAGGACTATTAAATAGATATTTCAGTGTGTTTGTTTGCGGGATAGGGGGGTGGGGGCTGTTGAGACAGAGTCTTGCTCTGTAGCTCAGGCTGGAATGCAGTGGCATGATCAATGGCTCCTGTAGCCTTGACCTCTCAGGTTCAAACAATCCTCCTACCTCAGCCTCCAAAGTTGCTGGGACCACAGGAGCATGCCACCATGCCCGGCTAATTTTTTTGTTTTATTTTTTGTAGAGACAGAGGCTCTCTATGTTGTTCAGCCTGGTCTTGAACACCCGGCCTCAAGCAATCCTCCTGCCTCAGCCTCACAAAGTGCTGGGATTACAGGTGTGAGCCACCGTGCCCAGCTGATATTTAAGTATTGATTATCATAGCCAAGATTTTGTTAATACTTTATATAACTGATTATTATCTTTTGGCATTTTATAGGAAGCTCTATAAAAATTCCTAAAATATTTGTTGAGAGATAAATAAAATTAATATGTATTTACCCAATTTGGGTGACAACATTTCAGGGCTCTTTAAAATAATTTGTATTCTTCTGTTTTAATGGTATTTCAAATGGCTTGCTTTGGAAGACATCCTGATATTAACTGATCTTTCATAATGCTACTTGTGGTATATGATTTTTGCAACTCTGAACAGCATGAGGCAATTTGCAAAATTTGCCAGTTGCTAAGGGAATCATTGTTTTAAAATTCCCATTTATATTAGCTTCAGCTAAAGAAGTAGATAAGTTAAAAGAGGTAAGAAATGTTTAAATTATTTTTAAGAAAGTGAAGTGGCAAACAAACATGGGCAAAGAAAATTTGTGGAGAGGTAGATGAATATTCACAGTGAAATATCATTATGCACTCTAAGAGCGTAATTAACCAACACTTTCCTTGAATTTTCTAATCCATTACTCACAGTATAACATGATGTCGAATGGGATGTTTCTTGATATCCTAGTAGTAACTCTAGAACGCAAGACACTGGGAACGAAAGCTGAAGACAAAGAGAGTTTGGGTCTCAACATTACCACTGAGTGGTTGACAAGGATACATGAGTTTTGTTTGTGCCAAATGGGCACCGCAAAAAGTAGCAGTTCTAGAACCATCTGAACTGCCACTAGGGCTGCAGCTGGAGTAGGAGAAGAGAGGCCATTGGAAGAGATTGAACGTCTACATTATGAAGATATACTGGCATTTGTATGCCTGTTGTTCACTAGCCAGAAAGGCAGGGGCCCCAACAGTCAGTCACACAGTCCAATCACATAAACAATCTTTGCCTTCTGTTCATTATCCAATTATTCAATTACTGGTCGCAGTTTTAAAAGCCTGCATTATCCAATTTAATTATCATGGCAGCCCTGTGAGGTACGCATTGTTTAAAAATCATACCTCTTTTTTGGATTAGAAGACTTAGAAATGGACTCAAATAAGTTATACAGCTAGTTCAAAGTCACAGTTATTGACAGAGCCAGGACTTAAACCAACTTCTTTTGGCTTCATGTCTCCTCCTTAATTCTACTGTACAATATAGCCTCACATGTATATTTGTATCTCCTATGAACAAGGCATTGTTAAATGGATTAAAGAGTATAATATAAATATGTATAAGATGTCCTTGTTCTTAAAGAATTCTTAAGGAAGTCTTTGTTTAGGAGGAGATCATAAGCAGCTTGGGTGAGAATGCAATGAGATTGTGGTTAGTAGAAGATAACAAAGAATGATAAAATGCTTTCCATTAGAAATGAACAGAAATTTTGGCAGGGTTTACCCACTGGAAGATAATCCAGAATTTAAGAGAGAGGTTAAGATGGATGGCTGAACGACTTGACAGAAAGGCTGAAGAAATTTTTTGGTTTTGTTTTTTGTTTTTCTCAATATCTTATTATGAAAAATTTCCAATAAATAGCAAAGCTGAAAGTTGTTTTTAAACAACAAACACTCATACACTTACCACCTAGATTCTACATTAATATTTTATTATACTTGCTTTATCATACATCTGTACATTTATCCACCTCTATCTATTCAGCAACTCATCTTTCTAAAGAAAATGAATTTCAAGGTACAGTGCAAACAATCTGGCTGGAGGCATTTTCAAAAACAGGAATGTATTATATTCAATTTACATTGTTTTGCTGCACTGTAATTCTTCGTTTCTCTTTACCTTCAGTAAAGCTCATCACACAGAGAGTCTTTGTGAAGATGGTGTCTTTCAATAACAGAAATCAAGGAAAATGGCTGGGCTCCAAGTGTAAATAGATGCAGAGAGACTGAAATAAAAGTATATATAAGACAATGGGAAGAACCCAAATTTATTGGAGTCAGGAAATTAGAACTAGAGGTGATCACAAGACTATAAACTTTCAGGAGTTTAGAGAAGTCTTGGGGAGGGCATCAGATTTTGCACAAGGTGTGAATAGGGATTTAAGCCCATTTATCTAGATCATTTAAGGAACAGGGAAATACCAGTTGACAAGTGAATTACCACTTTGTTTCTCAGTTACCATTTACTGGAACTAGAGGTGTTCTATCACTAGAGGCAATATTTGTGGTGGGAAAAAGGCAGGGAAGGAAGGAACAAGTTAGACAGGAAAGAAAACCTGAACTTGTCATAAAGGATCCAGCCACTGCCAATGGTTCTCCTCTCTTTTCTCCACCTTCCCCCGCACCCCTCTAATTTCCCTTCCTCCCTCTGTCTCCCCTTCCTTCCTTCCCTCCTTCTTTCCTTCCTTCCTTTCCTCCTTTCCTTCCTTCCTTCCCTCCTTTCCTCCCTCCCTCCTTCCTTCCCTCCCTCCCTCCTTTCCTTCCTTCCTTCCTTTTTCCCTTCTTTCCTTCCCTCCCTCCCTCTTTCCTTCCTTCCTTCCCTCCCTCCCTCTTTCCTTCCCTCCCTCCCTCTTTCCTTCCTTCCTTCCCTCCCTCCCTCTTTCCTTCCCTCCCTCCTTCTTTCCTTCTTTCCTTCCCTCCCTCCCTTCTTTCCTTCCCTCCCTCCTTCTTTCCTTCCTTTCTTCCCTCCCTCCCTCTTTCCTTCCTTCCTTCCCTCCTTCTTTCCTTCCTTCCTTCTCTCTCTCCCTCCTTCTCTCTTTCCTTCCTTCCTAAAGAAAATGAATTCATCCTTCTAAAGAAAATGAATTTCAAGGTACAGTGCAAACAAGACGGCTGGAGGCATTTTAAAAATAGGAATGTAGCCGGGCGCGGTGGCTCGGGCCTGTAATCCCAGCACTTTGGGAGGCCGAGGAGGGCAGATCACGAGGTCAGGAGATCGAGACCATCCTGGCTAACACGGTGAAACTCCGTCTGTACTAAAAATACAAAACATTAGCCGGGCGTGGTGGCGGGCGCCTGTAGTCCCAGCTGCTCGGGAGGCTGAGGCAGGAGAATGGCGTGAACTCGGGAGGTGGAGCCTGCAGTGAGCCGAGATCGCGCCACTGCACTCCAACCTGGGTGACAGCGAGACTCCGTCTCAAAAAAAAAAATAATAAAATAGGAATGTATTATATTCAATCTCCCTCCCTCCTTCTTTCCTTCCTTCCTTCCTTCCTTCCCTCTCTCCCTCCTTCCTTCCCTCCTTTCCTCCCTCCCTCCCTCCTTCCTTCCTTCTTTCCTCTCTTCCTTTCTCTCTTTCCCCACTTCCCTCCCTACCTCCCTCTCTTCTTTCTTTCTTTGGAGACTGAAAGAAAGAAACAGGGAAAGATAGAAATGAGAGAGAAGGTGGCTCACACCTGTAATCCCAGCACTTTGGGAGGCCAAGGCGGGCAGATCATGAGGTCAGGAGTTCAAGGCTACCCTGACCAACATAGTGAAACTCCGTCTCTACTAAAAATACAAAAATTAGCTGGGCATGGTGGTGCATGCCTGTAATCTCAGCTACTCAGGTGGCTGAGGCAGGAGAATCGCTTGAACTCAGGAGGTGGAGGTTGCAGTGAGCCAAGATCACACCATTACACTTCAGCCTGGGTGACAGAGCGAGACTCCACCTCAAAAAAAAGAAAAGAAAAAGAAAAAGAAAAGAAAGAAATGAGAAAGAAGAGAGAAACAGGAAGACAAAAAAGGGAAAGGGGGAAGAGAAAAAGAAGCCACTTTGGGAGATGGGCAATTCTCTCTGCCTCCAATGCTGATCTTGCTCAATTTCTGCTTCTACCTCAACACTATTCATTAGTAGAAATACAGATGAAGAGAGGAGGAAACAAACTGGGGTCAGGGGAGTAGAAAAATGGGAGAGAAGAGGAGAGAAATTTATGTGAACAATATCACCAGTTTTTCAAATTGAGTCCCAGCAACTCAAACTCACTGTTACAGGTAGCTCACTGATTTTTTTATCCCTAACTAGAAATTTCTTTACAGCTTGCTTTTGTAAACAAAAGCTTCAAACATCTTTTCTGCAAGAGAATACGGCCCTCAACAGTCACACAGATATTATACTAAATATAGGCTTTTCATTTACCAGGTGTGTGACTTGGGAAAATTACATAGCCACAGTGTGTCTCAACGTCCTCATGTCTAAAATGGGACCAATAATACCTACTTTCCTAGATTGTTGTGATAATTAGAGATGAGTTGTATTAGAGCACATGCCACATGGCACTTATTAAAAGATAGCTATTAATGTTATAAGGAGGAAAGCCCTAAGTCGGAACTCTAGATGACAAACTAGCGTGAAGGTTAAAGGAGCTCTTTTGAAGGACTGACTGACTTCAAGATAAAGATCTAAGGTGAGTCAGAAAAAAATGTTCTACATAAGTCAGGGGATGAATGACGCTAGACTGTGGCCAAGTAATACTTGTTAAAATTGAAGGATTAGTAATGAAGTTACCATATTGTATGTACTTGCCAATTTCTTTAAAATCTTCACATATCTTTTGAACATTTGTAATGCTGTTATGTATATTGGTTTCAAAAGAAAGCCTATATATATAAATATTTTAAGGAAAAATCGAGGAGAGAAAACGCAGCTAGACTGCCTCTTTGTTAATCAGACTTAAAGCTGAAGTCTCACTGTTCAGACTCTTAACAATTTCAATGATAATAGCTCATGCTTACTGAGCACTTATTGTGATCAGGCAGTGTGCTAAGAGCTCTGCATGGATCATCTCATCTACCTCCCACTACAACTCTAAGCAAGTACAGTTAATAGGTGAGGAACCTGGGGCCTAATAAACAGGCTAAGTAACTTTCCCAAGTGCACACTGAAAGCAGTGAAGCCAAGGCAATCTGAATCTATAGCTTACACCCTTAACTGCTATGTTCTATGTCCATGTGTCTCAGAGCCAAAGAGGCAGCCCAAAAAAACCACTGGCAAAGTCCTAAAGAGAAAATAACTTCACACAGACTGGATTTCCAAACCTGAGTGTAAATCATCCACTGAACACTCAAAATGTTCTAGGCACAATGCTAGGTTCGATGTGACACACAGGGAACACTAAAATGAGACAGGATCCTCCCTGCTTCGAAGACCTCAGTAGGTCAATATTGATATTCTATTGTGTTGTTTATATTTAACGTTATAAGTTTAAAAATGATTAATTGCACCAACTATATTAAGTATATATGCATGATTCTTGCATAAAATATCAAATTCAATTGAAGTAATTTATCAGTAATTCTTTAATTTTGGTCCCTTAAAATATTATGTGACTAGCAAAAGATTTGAATAGACATTTTGCCAAAGAAGGTACAAAAATGGCTAATATGCCATTTTTGAAATACTAATAAATATCATGAATCTGGCATCACTAGTCATTAGGGGAATGCAAATTAAAACATTATGAGACACCATTTCACCCCCACTGGGATGGCTATAATAACAATAACAAATGTTAGCAAGGATGCTGTGACACAGAAACTCGCAAATATTATTGGTGGGAATGGTAAATGGTACCCTTTCCAAACTGCCACTCTGGAAAACTGTTGCCTTTTTAAAGTTTGAAATATATGCCAGGCACAGTTGCTCACGCCTATAATCCCAGCACTTTGGGAGGCGGAGGTGGGCGGATCACAAGGTCAGGAGATCGAGACCACCCTGGCTAACACGGTGAAACCCCGTCTCTACTAAAAAAAAAGTAGAAAAAATTAGCCGGGCGTGGTGGTGGGCCCCTGTAGTCCCAGCTACTCAGGAGTCTGAGGCAGGAGAATGGCATGAAACCTGGAGGCGGAGCTTGCAGTGAGCTGAGATCGGGCCACTGCACTCCAGCCTGGGCGACAGAGCGAGACTCAGTCTCAAAAAAAAAGTTTTAAATATAAATATACCATATGACCCAGAAATTCTACTCTTAGGTTTATACCCAAGAGAAATAAAAACATATATACTACATATATATACTGTACATATATCTACACAAAAATTTGGACAAAGTATGTATAAGCATTTTTTATAGCAGCATTATTCATAATAGCCAAAAAGTGGAAATGATCCAAATGTCCATCAACTGGTGAATGGATAAATAAAATATACTGTATCTGTTCAATGGATATTGCTCTTCAGTGATATGAAGGAATAAAATACTGATACATGTTACAAAATGGATGAAGGTTGAAAACACTGTGGTAAGTGAAAGACGCCAGTCACAAATGGCCACATATTACATAATTCTATTTATATGAGATGTCCAAAGTCAGAAACAAGATTAGTGGGATGGGTACAGTGGTTTACACCTGTAATCCCAGCACTTCGGGAGATCAAGGCAAGAGGATTGCTGGAGCCCAGGAATTTGAGAGCAGGCTGAGCAACATAGCGAGACCCTGTCTCTACAATAAATTTAAAAATTAGCTGGGCATGGTACCACATGCCTGTAGTCCCAGCTACTTGGGAGGCTGAGGCAGGAGGATAGTTTGGGTCCAGGAATTCAAGAATGCAGTGAGCTACAATGGTGCCACTGCACTCTAGAAAGTAGATTAGTGGTTGTCTAGGGCTGGCATGGGAGCATAAATGAAATGGGTATTAACAATCCTTTTAGGGTGATGCAAACCTTCTAAAACTGGATTATGGTGATGGTTACACATCTTAGTAAATGTACTAAAGCCATTGAATTATACAACAATTTCATGATATGTAAATATGATATGTAATTATACCTCAATGATTGTTTTAAAATTATAAAATATTATATTATATGGCTAAAATTCTCAGATTTTTACGTAATATCTGAGAATTAGTATGGAATCTATTTCCATTTTATAAAATGCTTATTTTTACAGATGCATATTATGGTATCTATTAGGAGAGTTTTTTTATACTAAAGCTTTATAATTGCTTGTCACTGTTAGGTAACAGGGGTACCTTAATGGCGCCGGTTCCGGGTTCTTCTCCCCTCCTTGACCGGGCACTGTCTGAACCCACCAAAGGAGGGCCAGTCAGGAAGAAGCATCTCCCGCCTTCCCTTGGGCCCACCCCACGCAGGCCCAAGGGATATAAAACCCAGCACACCAGCAGCTCTCTCTCTTCTCTTCTCTCTCTTCTCTCTCTCCCCCGCGCGACCTGACCTCTACCTCTCCAATAAAGATCTCTTGGCTGCCACCGGTGTCGTCTCTGACTAGCCTGTCGCCCTTCATTTTTGTGCCGTGACTCGGATCGGGATTCCCCACTTTTAGGTGGGACCCCGATCCCCTTCCCAGGCTCAGTCTAGACCTCCGGCCAGCCTTCACCCATTTTCCTGTTCGCCGAGCTCTTCGCCCACCACCGGCCTCATCTCGGTAAGTTTTCCCCTCCCGGGCCTACCTCTCGGGCAAATCGCCAGACCCTAGCCGCTCCCGTGACGGACACATTTTGCCCGACGCCCTTACGGCAGTGGTAGGCCCCTATGTTCACTTCTGCCTCGGCCTGCAGAGAACGGAGTTTGCTCCCTCTACTCCTCGCGTCTCCGGCCTAGGCCCCTCTCCTTCGCTCGTTAAAATCCTGGTAGTACCAGGTGACCCACGGCCTCCCGCCTCTCAGAGGCTCCTCAGTCCTTCCGTTTCGGTGAAGATCGATCCGGAGGCTCTGACTCGCTCCGCGGCAAGCAGCCAGCAGGGGGCGCCGTGCCTAGCTCGTCGCCGTCTATTCCTTCCTCTCATTATGGGAGGCTCTGCATCCCTGCCTGCCGACTCCCCTCTACAATGTCTTTTAAATAATTTGTCGGCCCTTGGCCTCGCCTCAGACATCAAACCAAAACACCTAATTAAATTTTGCACTCAAAACTGGCCCACCTATCCCCTAGACAACCAAAACAAACGGCCTCCTTATGGCTCTCTCGATCCTGATCTTCTTCGGGATCTCTACAACTATTGCGTGCGAACAGGAAAATGGGTAGAGATCCCATATATTCACGGCTTCTTCCTCCTACGGGACACACCTAACCTCTGCCTCCCTTGCGAACCCCAACAGCTCCTTGCCGCTCTTAAACTGCCAACCCCTCCCTCTGCCCCCGACTTCGACCCAGCCGATGAGCCCCCACCATACCACCACCCTCCGCCCCGCCTTCCGGCCGCCGGCCCAGATCAACCAGACGCCCCTCCCAGCGGCGCCTGCCCGCCCCCCACCAACTGCACCTACACCACCGCTCCTCCAAACTTCCCAGCCCCCGAAGGCTGGTGCAGTGGCTCCCTACACAAGTCTATCAACTCTTCCACTGGTGGCCCCTGTGTTCCCGTCACTCTCTTTCCCCAACTCACCCTATTACCCTTCTCTGAAGGCTCATCAGCACACCGACACAAGAGAGCAGTTTTCCTACCATTCATTCTCGGGCTATCCCTCACCAACTCCCTACTAGGCTCAGGACTAGGGGCTGCCTCCCTAGGTTACAGCGTGTCTCAGTTTTCCGATCTCAAGATTCCGCTTTACAACGTCAAATCACATCCCTAGCAGGGGTAACACTTCAAACCGTTGAGCTCTAGATTTACTCACCGCTGAAAAAGGCAGTACTTGCATCTTCTTACAATCACTAAAACTTACATAACATTAGGAAGAAACTAATAGGGGCCAACTCGTCCCCATCATTGTGGGACACCCTAAAGACCCCCTCCTAGCCTGGATCCTCCCATTTCTAGGCCCTCTCATGGGTCCTCTTGTGCTCTCCTTCCGTGCCTTCTCAAATTCATGAGATAGCAAGTCTCATCCATCTCTAACCAAACCTTTAACCAGCTTCTCCTTAGACATTAGCAACCCCTAGCAACCAGCGAAGAAGCGGCTGACTCCAGAGACAGACTCTGAGTGCCATGTCTCGGTTCCACCAGTTCCTAGACGATCCCCGCAAAGACTGCTGGCTCATCACAGACCCCTCCCTGCCCCTTGGCTGGCTACAAGGAACATTCATGGACTTCACAACTGAGGAGATGTTCACATACAGCGCCCTACTGCTTGGCCTTATGCTCCTGCTGTGCCCCGTACACAACCCCCACAGTCCTCCCATACCCCTCCCCCACGACGCCCCCGCTCAGCAGGAAGTAGTCAGACGAACAACAACGCCCATTTCCAAACTTCTTAAAAAACAAAAAAGGGAGGAATGTTAGGTAACAGGGGTACCTTAATGGCGCCGGTTCCGGGTTCTTCTCCCCTCCTTGACCGGGCACTGTCTGAACCCGCCAAAGGAGGACCAATCAGGAAGAAGCATCTCCCGCCTTCCCTTGGGCCCACCCCACGTAGGCCCAAGGGATATAAAACCCAGCACACCAGCAGCTCTCTCTCTCTCTTCTCTTTTCTCCCCTGCGCGACCTGACCTCTACCTCTCCAATAAAGATCTCTTGGCTGCCACCGGTGTCGTCTCTGACTAGCCTGTCGCCCTTCAGTCACTAGGTGATATCACTTCAGATTTAAACTCTGTCTTTAAAGCAATTACCCAATTAAGAAATCTTTTCATAATCTTTTACTAATTAATATAGTGGGTTGAAAATGTTTTGGGTTAAGGCTGGTGCAGTAGCTCATGCCTATAATCCCAGCACTTTGGTAGGCTGAGACCGGTGGATCACTTGAGGCCAGGAGTTTGAGACCAGCCTGGCCAACATGGTGAAATCTGTCTCTACTAAAAATACAAAAAAATTAGCTGGGTGTGGTGGCACATGCCTGTAATCCCAGCTGTTTGAGAGGCTGAGGCATGATTGCTTGAACCCAGGAAGTGGAGGTTGCAGTGAGCCAAGATGGTGCCACTTCACTCCAGCCTGGGCAACAGAACAAGACCCTGTCTCAAAAAAGTCTTGGGTAAAATAGTGTATGACTCATTTGAATGCTTACTTTTATAGATTATAATGTAAGGTAAAGAACCATAGAAATTGCCTCCTCTTTTGCTAAATTTTTGTCACACATTTTCCCCTAAATTTTTTGTTATATGTTCTTACTTCACTCTCTCTTCTTATGTTTTAGGAAGAATTTGTATTACTCTCATGTTATAGAAGAGGATATATGAGCTCATATGGTTCAGTAATTCAACTGAAATAACCTAACACCTAGGAGGTTTAAGAACCAGATTTGAGCATAAAACAGTATGTCATTCTACCACTGAGTACCAGCGTGACTTCAGCTGATAGATGTTAAGATTCTCACAGTCATCAATTATTTCTATGTATGAGATTGAAGTGGACTTCCAGTTTCCAATGTGACGTGTAAAGAGCTTGGAAGTTATCACTTCCACTCTCACAAGAAAAAAAGCTGAACAAACTGAAAACCAACCATTCTTCTTAGTTCCATCAGAGAGTGGAGGTCACAGGACAAACCACTGCCCCAAACACTGGAGAAACAGACTAAATATAGACAATCACAGATTATCAGGAACAGAAGTGTGGCTGAAACCTAGTAGGGACACTTAAAGGGTAATTCATTAATCGCTGGAGACTAAGCTTGTGGACTAGCTTGAGATATTAAAAACAGCAACAATAAAATTCCTGGGGCCCTAGCCTTGCCTCCCCACCCCACACACCCATTCCTGAGTTTTACCTCCAGGAGTCCCACTAGGTTCTCAGGATAAAGATCAGGGAAAAATGCTCTCAAGCTTCCTGTGGAAAAAGGGGAAAGTAATCATTTGAAATATGCTCAGAGCACTTTGTTCTGCTTAACAAACGCCTGTCCTTAAGGCAAACTATTTTACCCGGGTTTAGCTGAGCTGGGGGAAATAAAATACCCAACTCCAGCCTCCTCCAGCATTCCACATGGAGGAGGAGAAATACATAACCCCATCCCCTAGTGGACTTCCTATCTAACTTGATGGCGGTGTCGGGAGGAGGAGAAGATGAGAAGCACTTGTGAAGCTCACAGCCCAGGGAGCCAGGCTCACTAAAAGACTGAAAGCTAATAATAAAATTATAGAACACTTCCTCTGCTCCTGTACTTTACCACCACATCAATCAGGGTCCTTTATACTCACTGAGGATCACAGCTAAAAGATCTGTAAGCTTCAGACCCTACTTAAAAAGGAGTCTCTAGGGAAACCCAAAGACAATACGCAAGGCTAAAGCAAGGACTCTAGAGGACATTTGATATGGCTTGGATGTTTGTCCCCTCCAAATTTCATGTTGAAATATAATCCTCAGTGTTAGAGGTGGGGCCTTGGTGGGAGGTGTTTGGGTCATGGGGGTGAATCCCTCATGAATGGCTTGGTGCTTTCCTCATCACAATGAGTAAGTTCTCACTCTGAGTTCATATGAGATCTGGTTAAGAGTGTGGTAGCTGGTCACCGTGGCTCACGACTGTAATCCTAGTACTTTGGGAGGCCGAGGAGGGCAGATCACGAGGAGGGCAGATCACGACCAGCCTGAACAACATGGTGGAATCCCGTCTCTACTAAAAATACAAAAATTAGCTGGACATGGTGGTGCATGCGTGTAATCCCAGCTACTCAGGAGGCTTAGGCAGGAGAATTGCTTGAAGCGGGACCCGGGAGTCAGAAGTTGCAGTGAGCCGAGATCACGCCTGGGCAGAGTGAGACTCCGTCTCAAAAAAAAAAAAAAAAAGAATGTGGCACCCCCTACCCAACCCCAACCTTACTCCTGCTGTCACCATGTTATGCACTGGCTCCCCTATTCACTTTCTGCCATGGTTGTAAGCTTCCTGAGGCCCTCACCAGAAAGGGATGCTGGCACTACACTTCTTATATAGCCTGCAGAACTATGAGCCAATTAAATCTCTTTTCTTTATAAATCTTTCTTTACCAGGCTGGGTGCAGTGGCTCATGCCTGTAATCCCAGCACTTTGGGAGGCCGAGGCAGGTAGATCATGAGGTCAGGAGATCAAGACCATCCTGGCTAACATGGTGAAATCCCATCTCTACTAAAAATACAAAAAATTAGCCAGGCGTGGTGGCGGGCGCCTGCAGTCCCAGCTATTCAGGAGGCTGAGGCAGGAGCATCTCTTGAACCTGGGAGGCAGAGGTTGCAGTGAGCCAAAATTGGACATTGCACTCCAGCCTGGGCTACACAGCGAGACTCCATTTCCAGAAAAAAAAAAAAAAATCTTACTTTACACAATGCAAGAATACATTAATAGTATATTTTAGACACTGACACCGCAGCTATAGCAAACAATAAGCACAGCTTAACTCCTAGCCAGAAAAACAAAACCACACAGTGAAGGCCTATCTACCTCAGTTCCTTTTACCCAATACACGATACTTGACTTTCAACAAAAAATTACAAGAAATACTAAGAAGCAAAAAGTACAGTCTGAATAGACAAAGTAAGCATCAGAACCAGACTCAGATATAGCAGAGATTTTGAAATTATCAGACTAGAAATCTAAAATAACTATAATTAATATGCTAAGGGATCTAATTGAGAAAAAAAGAATGTCATGTGAGAGCAAATGGGTAATATAAACAGATAGAAACCCTAAGAAACAATAAAAGGAAATACTAGAAGTCAAAAACACTGTAACAGAAATAAAGAATGCCTTTGATGGGCTCATCAAAAGATGTGACATGGACAAAGAATCTGTGAGCCTGAAGATATGCCCGTAGAAAGAAAAAAATCTGAACAGAATGTCCAAGAACTGTGGGCTGATTACTAAAGGGTAACATACTTGTAATGGAAATAACAGAAGGGGAAGAAAGAAAGAAATCAACAGAAGAAATATTTGCAGTAATGATGGCTGAGAATTTTCCAAAATGAATGAGAGACACTAAACCTTAGACTAGGAAGCTCAGAGAACACCAAACGGAATAAACATTAAAAAAAAATAGATCTAGGCGTTTTCTAGGTAATTTCCACACCTAGAAATTAACATTACAATGGATTGGTCTCCCTTCTTTTTCTTCTGACCCTCCCCACCTAAAGTCTTTGCTGTCTGGGAAATGTCACAGAATTATTATGGGGATTATACAGCCGAATTAGTTTTCCCTTTAAGAAGTAAAAGTGTATTTATTTTTATTTATTTTATTTTATTAGGGACAGAATCTCACTCTGTTGTCCAGGCTGGAGTATAGTGGTGTGATCACAGCTCACTGTAACCTGGACTCATGCATTCCTCCTGCCTCAGCTTCCCAAGTAGCTAGGAATATAGGTGGATGCCACCACACCTGGCTAGTTTTTATGTATTTTTTGTAGACACAGAGTCTCACAAAATGTTGCCCAGGCTGGTCTCAAACTCCCAGCCTCAAGCAATCCTCCTGCCTTGGCCTCTCAAAGTGCTGGGATTACAGGCATGAGCCAATATGCCCACCCTATATTTAAATATAAATAGTAAAAAATAAAATATTCTATTAGCTTGCACACCTCAATTGGCGTGCAGATTTCTTGAAAGCAGGGATTATGTATTATGTAATTCTGAGTTCCCCAGAGCCTCTAGTTCTATTATATTGTACAAGCAAAGAAAATGTATGTTTGTTTAACCGACTGGAAACAAGTATAAAGGCCTGACTACATATATGAGAGCCTGCAGATGAGGACTGGAAACTGGTGAAAAGATGAGCCACCAATGAAATGGATTAAATAGTTTTGAAGTATTATTTGAATATTTGAAAAGCAAAACTAATCTCCTCTATGCTTCCATAGTGTGTGATACAGTTAGGCTTTGTGTCCCCACCCAAATCTCATCTTGATTTGTATCCCCATAATCCCCACGTGTCAAGTGAGAGGCCAGGTAGAGGTAACTGAATCATGGGGCAGTTTTCCCCATGCTGTTCTCGTGATAGTGAGTTTTATAAGGGGCTCTTTCCCCTTTGCTTGGCACTTCTCTTTCCTGCTGCCTTGTGAAGAAGGTGCCTTGCTTCGTCTTCGCTTTCCACCATGACTGTAAGTTTCCTGAAACCTCCCCAGCCGTGCTGAACCGTGAGTCAATTAAACCTCTTTCCTTTGTAAATTACCCAGTCTCAGGCAGTTCTTTACAGCAGCGTGGAAACAGACTAATACAATGTGTTAGGCCATTTTAGCATTGCTGTAAAGAAATACCTGAGGCTGGGTAATTTATAAAGAAAAAAGGTTTAATTGGTTCATGGTTCTTCAGGCTGTACAAGTAATCATAGTACCAATATCTGCCCAGAAAGCTTATAATCATGATGAAGAGTGAAGCAGGCACAGGCTCATCACAGGGCGACAGTGGGAACAAGAGAGCAAGGGGAAGGTCTCAGACTCTTTTTAACAACAGAATCTCATATAAACTAACAGCAAGAGCTCACTTTTACCAAGGGGATGATGCTAAGCCATTCATGAGGGATCTGCCCCCATGATCTAGTCACCTTCAACCAGGCCCCAGCTCCAACTTTGGGAATCACATTTCAAAATGAAATTTGGAGTGGATAAACATCCAAACCATATCACATAGAATCTTGTACCTATACAAGACATGCAATGATTTGTTTAGAAGTCCATCTTTTCCGGTTAGACTATAAGCTTCTCTAGGACAGGGATCACATCTTTCTTCCTCTTTTAATTGTGAGAGACACTTCATTCATATTTTGTAAATAAATAAAATTTGAGAGATATTTGATCAGAGGGAAGAGAGTCTAAAGCCATTCTATAATAATAAAGTTATGTATTTAAAAGAAGTACTATGTTTCAGAGTAACTTTGAAGGAGTTTTCCCCAAAGGAAATGTCCCCCTTGCCCCACAAACCCAATCTTTTTAGGGAGCCTGTATTCCCAGTTATCCAGCTTCTCTCCTGTGATGTTCATATCTCTATTTCCATTTCCATTGGCCTTTCTCTTTTTTTTCTGACCTAGTTTCTTTCTCGTGGGGGAAAATAACAACCAAAACCCTTTTTCAATTACCCAACTACCCTTTCACCTTCCATTTTGTTCCCTTCCTTCTTTTAACTGCTAACCTCAAATGAGTGATCTGTTCAATACATTCACATTTATACCCTCACCACACCATCAAGACTAGTTATGTCAACGTTAAAGAACTTCTGATAACTCAAAAGTCATTTCTCAGTTTCTCATCTAAGTTCCCAATGTTTTAAAACATTTTTATAAAACAAACGATCCTTTTATGAGGTGAAAAACACATGATAATTTATCTGTTTCCTGTAGTTGTTCAGAAGAAAGGCAGGTTTCCAGGTTGGGGTACCGCCAAGGAAGACTGCCTGAACCTCTTAGAGTGGAGTTCGGGTTTGGGGTTTGACCCCCTTGACCCTCACCAGAAAACATATTGCTGTTCCAGAGCTGACTCAACTTATAAGAGACCCAGCATAAAACACAAAATCCTGAGTTATTGACATTATCATTATTGACATTACCATTGACACTGTTGTCACATTACTGAGAAGCCAAATACTATTCATGGAAGCCAAAGAATCTAAAGGTTGCTTGGTCACAACAGAATCAGGATAATGAGAGTTATCTATATAATTTGAATTTTTAAATAATACTAAGACCCTCATAGCCTGACGTATTTCTTTTCCTCATTTACCTCCATAGTATTGGAATGTGAAATAACTTTTTTTTTTTTTTTTTTGAGACAGAGTCTTCCTCTGTGGCCCAGGCTGAGGGCAGTGGTGCAATCTTGGCTCACTGCAACCTCCATCTCCCAGGTTCAAGGGATTCTTGTGCCTCAACCTCCCAAGCAGCTGGGATTACAGGTGTGTGCCACCATACCTAATTTTTGTATTTTTAGTAGAGACGAAGTTTCACCATGCTGGCCAGGCTGTTCTCTAATTCCTGGCCTCAAGTGATGTGCCCACCTCAGCCTCCCAAAGTGCCAGATTACAGGCATGAGCCACCATGCCCAGCCTGCCAATATATTCTAATTCTGCTCTTTCTGTGCTTCTTGACTAACCTCTCTTCTTATTTATATCATATTTTAATCAGGTTATAATTAAGGCTTGCTGCCTTGGATCTGTATCTCTACAGTGATCCATTATTTACTTATTGTACAAATGAACTTTCAGAGCTTAGTCTTAATTGTAAGTAATTGGAGAATGTCTCACTCTCATCTGTATGTCCATCTATGGTTTACAAATATGGATTTCTACATATTATGCCATATTTCTTTAAGCAAGGCATACCTGGTTAAATCACCTTGATCACCTACATGCATATTTAGATGAAAAATAAGTCTTTATGATCTTTCTAGACCAGCGGTCTGTTGGCTGTTCCACTGTTTAGGATTTCCAAAAGGATATCTCCCAGATCATGAAAGTAGTCCAAGTTAGGTTCCAAATATTTGAACAATGGCAATATTATTGGGACAATTATAGTAGAAAATGACTTTATTATTGGTATGCAATATAAAAATCACAGTCATAACCATGTGTTCTATTAAAGAGAAACTATTGAACTAAGTATGACTGGCTAACTTCAAGTTTCATTAATATTCATTTACTATTTGTTCACTTACTTGGTCATCAATTAGAACTTGCTGCAAGACAAGTAGTAGTAGAAGCCAAAGGTTTAAGAAACATTTGTTGGGGGATAATTTAAAATTGAGAAATTCAGTTCATAAACTCCTTCCCCATGAACTGGGAAACGACTGACATTATTTGGTTAAAATGAGATGATACCAGTGCTGGAGCATAATTTGAGAATTGCTATATAGGGGGAGTCGCTGAATATTTCTGATGCTGTGAACAACAATTTTATTATTTCTCTATTATAAATGTAAAATGAGAGTAGAGAAGCAAGATTTTTTTATAGTATTTGCTTTGTAAAATTTGGAAGAAAGAAATCTCTTGGTTTAGATTTTTAAATCTTGTATGACACCCATTTCTAGAGAGAAACCAGTAGTTTTAAAAGTCCTTAACAATATTGTTCCAAATAAATATATTTGTAATATGAAAAATATTACCAAAAATGACTAGAATGTGGTTGAGTAGCATAGTTTGTGCTTCATCATTCCTTGCTAGTTGGAGGAGCCACAAATTCTGTAGATGCTGTACTGCAAGTTGTTCTCAAACATTAACTTACTTCAAAATCACCTGGGCAACTTGTTAAGGTAGATTGCTGAACTCCGCCCCGCAGAGTATCTGATTCTGCAGGTTTGGGTGGGGCCCAAATGTTTATTTCTAATGAGAAGCAGATGCTGCAAGTTCACTTTTAGAGCCACTGCTGTATGCTCTGGGCTAGCTGCAATTTAACAAGCCTCTGGTTATCTCTGTCCTATTCCTCATAGTGTGGCAACAAAACTTTATCACCTCATACAGGATTTACCCTGTCATCCTCACTTTCTTAGCAAAATAGTTGCTTTCATACGTTACTGAAAAAACTGGGATCATCAGGTATGGTCTGCTTCAAGTTCTTATTTCTTTTTTCCAGTCTGCCTCTTTTCTAATTTAAGACTCATCCCGCTTTCTGGGCTCTTTTCTAGGGTCTAATTGCATCTTTGCATCATAATGATTTTGTCATTAGCCTTTGTCTATCCCAAGAGTTCAAACCTTCCCTCCCTTACCAGCTTCTTCTCGAAAGCCTGTAAACAACCTCAAGTCTTTTGATCTTGAAAATCTATCTTATGGCCCTGAATATTTCTCCAGCTACTCTTTCTCTTTCACAAGCCAAGTTCTTGGGAAGAATAAGGAACTTATAGGACTTTCCAAGTCACAATAACCAAGCTTCTATTCCTACCACTCTATTGAAGCTGTTTTGCCAACGGTTACCTTCAACTGGCTAAGTCCAGTTAATCCTGATTCTCATTTTAGCATCATTAATATGCCTCTTTGAAACTCTGCTCTCCTGGTTTCTGTGACACCACTAATCACCCTCTCAATGTTCCTTGTTGACTCTTCCTCTCCTCCTCCCATTGACTGTGTTTAAGGTAACTGTGTAAAATCCCAGTGGCGGCCGGGCGCGGTGGCTCACGCTTGTAATCCTAGCACTTCGGGAGGCCGAGGTGGGCGGATCACGAGGTCAGGAGATCGGGACCACGGTGAAACCCCGTCTCTACTAAAAATACAAAAAATTAGCCGGGCGTGGTGGCGGGCGCCTGTAGTCCCAGCTACTCGGAGAGGCTGAGGCAGGAGAATGGCATGAACCCGGGAGGCAGAGCTTGCAGTGAGCCGAGATTGTGCCACTGCACTCTGGCCTGGGTGACAGAGTGAGACTCCGTCTCAAAAAAAAAAATAAAATAAAATAAAAAAATAAAATAAAATAAAATAAAATCCCAGTGGCTATAACCAGTAGCACAACTGGAATATTCAGGCAGAATGGTGCGGATAGAAGCTAGAATACACTCTGGAGATCAGGAGAGTATGTGCACATTTAGATCTGGGAACCAGAAGCATTGAATGTGGATATTTAGGATTTGATGTTTGACTCACTTCTCATTGTTTCATGCACTGTCTCGGGCATTTCATTGTCTCCTTTGGCTTCTGCTGTGCCCACACAGATTCTCGCGAGAATGGTTCTAGGCCGAATCTAGGAACAGGGCTGTGTGTCGCATGTGAGTTATGTGTGTGGAATGATGAGTGCTGTGTACTTCTGGTTCCTAAATCTAAATGTCCATCCACTCTCTTGAACTACAGACTTTATTCTAGCTTCTATCTTGACTATTTTGCCGGAATATTCCAGTTTGCTACTTGTCATAGCCACTGAGATTTTGTACAGTCACCTCAAACATATGTCCAAAACTGCCATTTTAGTATTCCTTGTCTTGATAAATGGTACTACCATCGACTCAGTAAGTCAAGAAACCTTGGAATGATACTTGAGTTCCTTCTTTGCCTTACTTCTATCCTCATGTCTTAAGAGTACCAAAGTCATATAAAATTCTACTTCTTTAGCATTTCTCTTGCCATCTTCTATTGTTTCCTATTCCGTTGACTTAACTCTAGCCCATATCCTCTCTTCCTGAACTGTTAGCTCCTTCCAATTTTTCACCCTTCCAACCTGTCTTACACATTACTGTCAACTAAAAGGCAAATTTAACCATGTCATTGCATTAAAAAAAATTATTCCAAGTCTCACCATCTTTTATTAGATAAAGCCCAAACTTAATGCCCAAGACTTTGATCTGGCTCCTGTCAAATTTCTAGCTTTCCTTCTCATACCCCATGATCTCATCATGCTGGACAACCCACAGTTTCCTCCAGCGCACTTTGACTTTGCTAATACGGCTCCCTCTGCCTAAATTATCCTTCCTCATTTTGTTAAACCATCATTTACTTTTCAAGGCTGAGTGATGAGTCATCTTCTCAATAGTAACGACAATAATAACAAAAAAACCCAACATTTATTAAGAGCTTATCATGTGCAAGGCACTTCGCATACATTTCCACATAATTCTCATTACAAGACCTTGAAGACAACTGAAGTTCAGAGAAGTTATCTTCCTTGACATCTTTCTCTGCTCCAGTCAACACTTAGTGACCTCAAATGACTACTCTCTAATTGTGTCTCTGCTACAATCTATACATATGGAGGTAAGATAATTTATATTAGAGCAGATAGTTTTGAAGGAAATGATCTCCAATTTCTTTGAGAAAATGCACTAATAGGCTGGGCGCGGTGGCTCACGCTTGTAATCCCAGCACTTCGGGAGGCCGAGCGGGCAGATCACCTGAAGTCGGCAGTTCGAGACCAGCCTGACCAATATGGAGAAACCCCATCTCTACTAAAAATACAAAATTAGCCGGGCGTGGTGGCACATACCTATAATCCCAGCTACTAGGGAGGCTGAGGCAGGAGAATCGCTTGAACCTAGGAGGCAGAGGTTGTGGTGAGCCGAGATCGTGCCATTGCACTCCAGCCTGGGCAACAAGAGTGAAATTCCGTCTCAAAAAAAAAAAAAGAAAATGCACTAATAAGCTGCTGCGTGGCCAGTATGCCCTCAAAGACTGGAGCCTGCTGGAATCTAAGGAAAAAAAAACTACTTAATATTAGAAACAAATAAGAATTTGTGGGTGAGGAAGAGCAGAGGACTGAGTAGGAAGAAGAAAAAGGGGCATTGTGGAGAAGCATGACATTGTGGCAGGAGTGCTTTTTCGCCAAGGCTGGAGTGCAGTGGTGCGATCTTCGCTCAACACAACCTCCACCTCCCAGGTTCAAGCGATTCTCCTGCCTCAGCCTACTGAGTAGCTGGGATTACAGGCATGCACCAGCACGCCCAGCTGATTTCTGTATTTTTAGTAGAGATGGGGTTTCGCCATATTGACTAGGCTGATCTTGAACTCCTGACTTCAAGCGATCCACCCACCTTGGCCTCCCAAAGTGCTGGGATTACAGGTGTGAGCCACTACACCTGGCCCGCTTTTAAGAATAGAAGTTTACAGTACTTTTAAGTTGTGTTTCTGTGGTATTGTGATGTTAACTCCCTTTCATCATTTCACAACCTCAGTAAATCTGCTGTGCCCACACAGAGCTTTGTGAAAATGCTTTTGGGTGAAACCTGGGAACACGGATAAGTTCCACATCTGAGTGGATGTTTGTGGAATAAGGACAGATGGCAGCTCATCCATGAACCTCACTAGTTTACCATAAGGGGAAGTTCAGAGCCAAAGCGGTTCAGTGAGAATATTAGCTCCCCAGAAATAAGAAGAAATCTTGGGTTGGGCACTGGACTTGCAAATGAGGTGGAATGGAGGTACAAACCAATCCTAACCGAGAGCTTAAAACCCAGGGAGATCTCAGCTGACACCCAGGTTACATATTATCATAGTACCTTTGCTCTTCCTTGTTTATATACCTTTGTCTCTCCTAAATTCACCAGTAAGAAGTCTTTTTGAGAGCAGAGACTCTTATTCATCTTATATTCCCAATGTCTAACAATGACTAATAGTGTACTTACTACGTCCTCAGTAAATGTTTGTTAAAAGAATAATTGTCACATTTACATAAGTTTACTGAATTAAGAAAAAATAGGCTGGGCATAGTGGCTGATGCCTGTAGTCCCAGCAGTTTGGATGCTGAGGCAGGAAGATGACGTGAGGCCAGGAGTTTGAGATCAGCTTGGGCAACATAGTGAGACCCCATCTCCATAAAATTTTTTAAAAAAATTAACTGGGTATGGTGGTGTGCATCTGTAGCATCAGGTGGGAGGATTGCTTGAGCCCCGAAGTTTGAAGCTACAGTGAGTTATGATCGTGCCACTGAACTCCAGTCTGGGAGAGAGTGAGACCCGGTCTTAAAAAAAAAAAAAAAAACCCTAATATCTAATACTTGAGATAAGATTTTGTGTTTAATAGTACTATATCTAACACATTAAAAAATATAAACATTATAAAATTACTCAATAACTAATTATAATAAAAACTGGAAAACTGGCCAGGCACAGTGGCTCACACCCATAATCCCAGCACTTTGGGAGGCCAAGGTGGGAGGATCACTTGAGGCCAGCCTTGCCAACATAACGAAATGCTGTCTCTATAAAAAATACAAAAATTAGCCGGGCGTGGTGGTGCATGCTTGTAGTCCCAGCTACTCAGGAGGCTGAGACATAAGAATAGCTTGAACACAGGAGGCAGAGGTTGCAGTGAGCTGAGATCATGCCACTGCACTCAGCCCGGGCAATGGAGCGAAACTCTGTCTAAAAAAAAAAAAACCAAAAAAATTCCGACCATCCCCCCACCCCTGGAAAACAATAATAACTACAAATTATTAAATATTTTCAATGTGTCGGGAACTTCCCATTTAAATCCTGATATCAACCTTCCTACATTAGGTATTCCTATTCTTATTTTACGGTGGAGGACACTTATTTTCAGTGGAATAACTTGCCCAGCATTATGGCTAAAGTGACACCAAAGCCCTTATTTTTTACACTATACCTGACTGAGTTAAAGAAATGGTTTTAAATATATTCTGGAAAGAGGAAAATACAGCGTATGCTGCATCTGTAAAAAGCTAAAAATAAAAACAAAGTAACCTGGTGAAACCTGTTGGTACAGTTCCCTGATTACTATTTAACAAATGATCTGAGCATTACTTAGTCAAAATAGGTTTGTTGCATCCACCTTCAGAATGTGAAGTAGGAATAGCAGGTTGCACTAGCCACACTGTAGTTTATTTTATATGGCACCAAATAACTTTTGGTCCTGTTTCCACATGTAATAGAAAAAGAAGGCAGTTATTTGAATAATTCACTGAAACAGATTCAGTTTCAATGAAAATACTTTGGAGAACTGGATGTTTCTGTATACTTGTCTTAACTTTATTCTCTACCTTCAAGGATTGATAGATGAAAAAAAATTTTTCTTTTTTTTTTTTAAACAAGGGGATGTTTAGCTTTTCTCAAACTTTCTTGAAGGTATTCTTTGACATATGTTAGATAGGTCTAAATGGAACTTTATTACATGAGCAAGATTAGAAATTAATTTAATTATTATAAAATGTTACAAATTGTAACTTTTCATTTCCTTAAGAACTTATTTATTTACTGAGACAGGGTCTCACTTTGTTGTCCAGGCTGGAGTGCGGTGGTGCTATCTTGGCTCACTGCAACCTCTGCCTCCTGGGTTCAAGCGATTCTCCTGCCTCAGCCTCCTAAGTAGCTGGTAGCTGGGATTACAGGCATGTGCCACCCCACCTGGCTAATTTTTTGTGTGTTTTTTTGTAGAGATGAGGTTTCGTCATATTGGCCAGGCTGGTCTTGAACAGGCCTCAAATGATCCACCTGCCTTGGCCTCCCAAAGTGCTGGAATTACAGGTGTGAGTCACCATGCCCAGCCCAGAACTTACTTATTTTTGATGGCAAAACATTAAAGATAACACAAACATCATGCTTAATTATGTACTTATTCCCCAAACTGCATTCCTGATCTCTTGCACCTACTCAGCATAGTCCAACCCCAATCTTCCCCATCTCAGCTAATGTAAGCAAATCCATTTTTCCAGTTGCTCTGAACAAAATTGTTCATCCTTGATTCCTCTCTTTCTCTAGAACCCTAAATCCAATGTGTCAACAAATCATATTGGTTTTCAAAATATACCCAGAACCCAACCATGTCTTAAGGCCTCTACTGTAACAACCCTAGTACAAGCCACCATCATCTTTTGCCTGGGTTACTGCAATAGGACCTGTCACTCTACATGCTATTTTCAACCTAGCAGCTAAGGTAACCAATTTAAAGCCTAAATCTTATGATGTCAATCTTCTGCCAATAGCCTCTCAGTGTCAGGCACACAAGGCCTTTCACCATCTGGCCTAGTGCTTCTCTGACCTCATATCACATGATTTTCTTTCTGGGTTACTCTTCTTTAGCTACAGTGGCCTCCTGGCAGTTGCTTCAACTTACCAGACCTGTCCCCACCCTAGGGTTTGCACAAGTTGTTCTCATAGCCTGGAATGCTCTTTCTTCAGATATGTGCAGGTATCTCCTTCACTTTCAAGTCATTCTTCAAATACTACTTTCTCAGTGAGGCCTGCTTCAACTGCCCAATTTAAAAATTACATCTTCCCCATTCCTCCTGTGCTTGGTCTCCTTCCACGTCCCTTCCTGTATAAACTTTTCTGATAACACTCATGATCTTCTAACATACTATATAATTTAGGTATTTATTTTAGGCATTTGTTTTTATTTTCTAACTCCTACTAGCATGTGAGTTTGATGATGGCATAGGTTTTTGTCTGTTTTGTTCACTGCTCTATCTGCAGCTTTGAGAATAGTGTCAGGTACATAGTAGGCCTACAACAATCTGTTGAAATGTAAAAGTTGTTTGATTCCAGTACAAGAGTATTACATATTGGATTCCATGGGAACGGGAACAACTAAGTTTTCATGTGCCTGAAGAGCTGAAAGGCTCTTTGAAATTCTGATATTCCATGGTTCCCCTACCATTCTGACTCTCAAAAACATAATCATTTTTTCAGCAGCCAAGCACTAATTTTAAAAGACCCTGGACTGTGAAATCTACAATGACAGGTCCCTAAGAGGATGATCATGATTACAATTCTACAAGCTACCTGGTACTGTATAATTTTTTAACATTTTTTTCTAATCATTGTACTGCTTTTCCTTATGCATGCAGTTGGAAGGTTGGGGAAGCCAATTTGATTACACATTAACAATTTTGTGATACCCCGACCCCCTGCAGTGCATCAGCATATTTGATACATCTTTTCATGTTGGTTTTTCTTTTGAAATGTGTAACATCAGGCAGGGCATGGCAGCTCACTCCTGTAATCCCAGCACTTTGGGAGGCTGAGGCAGGAGGATCTCTTGAGCCTAGGAGTTTGACACCAGCCTGGGCAACATAGGGAGATCCCCATCTATACACAAAATTTAGAAATTAGCTGAGTGTCGTGGCACATGTCTGTAGTCCCAGCTACTGAGGAGGCTGAGGTGGAAGGATTGCTTGAGCCCAGAAGGTTGAGGCTACATTGAGCTATGATTGCATGACTGCACTCCAGCCTGGGCAACAAACAGAGAGGGAAACCCTCTCTCAAAAGAAAAAAAAAAGCCCTGAATATTTTTGTAATTTTTGTAGCACAAATGCTGAAATTATTCTGCACAACTTCAGGATCCATCCTTTGGCTAGTCTCATTCTGAAGGAACATAGAATTTTAGGGCTGTAAGGTTTTAGTTCATTTGGTTCTATCACCTCATTCTACAGATACAAAAACTGGGGTCCAATGATGTTAAGTGACTTGCTCAGGTACTACCGGGCTGAGTAATCTTTTCGGTCAGAACAACTTGCTCTATACATAGAACAAGATACTTTTGAGAATGCAATTGGAAAACAGTTCTCAACGTCAGAAAACTAATATAGCAACAATTGCAATATACAGTTCTAAACAATATGCAATCCACCCAGTTTATTTCCATGGTGACAACTTAAGCATTAAAAATAGAAGGCAAATATAGCAAAGGATGAAATAATTGATATATAGAAAATAAAAAGTCCCCACAAACATCCTAGCAAGTAAGAGTTATGAATCTCAAACAACAAAGAATTTCCAGGTCACCTGAACTGTCACTGTGGCATCCACATGAGAAGAAACCACTTCTGGCCGGGCGAGGTGGCTGATGCCTGTAATCCCAGCACTCTGGGAGGCCGAGGCAGGCAGATCACAAGGTCGGGAGTTTGAGACCAGCCTGACCAACATGGTGAAACCCCCGCCTCTACTAAAAATACAAAAATTACCCGGACGTGGTGGCGCATGCCTGTAATTCCAGCTACTCAGGAGGCTGAGGCAGGAGAACCACTTGAATTGGGGAGGCGGAGGTTGCAGTGAGCCGAGATTGGGCCACTGCACTCCAGCCTGGGTGACAGAGCAAGACTCTGTCTCAAAAAATAATAATAAAAAGAAACCACTTCCACGGAATCAGAGAGATGGTTCCATATTAGCCATGACTTCTGCTGTTCTGTTGAGAATGTGGGCTTACTACCTAATCATTTTAAGATGCCCATGGGCACTTTTACTTAGATATATGCACTTTCTCTTTGCACTAGTCAGTCTATGTGAATGTTACATGCCAGAGGAACGTAAAAGTCTACACTAACAATGCTTCATTTTTCTTTAACAATTTTGTCCAGGTCATGGAGACATTTTCGTGGAGTGATAAATTAACTTGGTCTCCTGATGCGTTTTCCCCACGTGCCTTGGAAATCACTTGTTTTTCTGAGATGTGGTAGTCATCAAAGCCTTAACTTCAGCAACAGCTTCGCTGTTCTAGCTTTGTTATAATTAAGATACCCTAGTACCATTGATAGTTTAGGATATTTAATATGAATGTAATGCAAAAATATTTTTGGCCCTTTGTATATAGCAATGGTCTCAAACTATGAGCAAAATTATGGCTAAATCAGATTTTCAAAAATGGATTTTAAGAAATTCCAGGAGGTAGGAACCTGGTTAACTCATGTGACTTTAAAACTCAGATCTCTGCCAACAGCCCAATTCAGTTTCCTAAGAATAAATTTTTAAACTTCCTGTATCAATGCCTTAACTCAGTTTCCCTTCTCCATGTGTCACTCTCATTAACTTTTGTTGTGTGTGATTTTTTTTTTTTTCTTTTTTTGACGGAGTCTAGTTCTGTTGCCAGGCTGGAGTGCAGTGGCGTGATCTCGGCTCACTGCAACCTCCGCCTCCCAGGTTCAAGCGATTCTCCTGCCTCAGCCTCCCGAGTTGCTGGGACTACAGGCGCATGCCACCACACCCGGATACTTTTTTGTATTTTCAGTAGAGACGGGGTTTCACCATGTTGGCCAGGATGGTTTCGATCTCCTGACCTTGTGATCCGCCTGTCTTGGCCTCCCGAAGTGCTGGAATTACAGGCGTGAGCCACCGCGCCCGGTCTGTGCGTGATTTTATGCAGGCTGGACACCAGCATCCTAGAATAAGATGATCTGGATTCTGTCCTGATAAACTGGATCAAACAGGTACTCATTTGATGCAGGTGAAACTCCAGTGCAGGAACTTCTATGACAACATTAACTGAACATAATTTTAATTGAAATGACCTGCTTTTATGTTTCTTTAGACGTGAACATTAATTTTTCTCTTAATCTTCTACTAACTAACTTCTAGGTAATGTACTCAAAAGAGCTTTCAACCAGTCTTCCCATGCAAGAAGTTATCACGATACTCACTCTCTGTTACTTTCCCTTATACTGCACACTTTGCTCAGCAATGAATTGATCCCTTATTTACATATCATGCCGAACTCTTATTTACATATCATGCTGAACTCTCACATCCTAAATATATCTATTCTTTTGGAATTTTAGGTATTTGGCAAATATTGAAGCGTTGGGGAGATTAAAGAGAATCAAACACAATATTAGCAGACTCAACTACAATCCACAGAGGAAATAACCAAATAAGTTGCTATTTTAAACAATTTAAGCAAATAGAAGGAAGGCATTATTTCAGAACTCACAGTATCTATAGGCAAGAAAATAACTGAAGCAGTGATGCTTAAAAAGACTTGGTGAGGGTTAATACTTGAATCCCTATAAAATACAGTATTTTATAGTATTTGACAACACAGGTGTGAAGGTGAGCATGGATAACCAGTTTTCTTTAAGCAGCCAATAAGAATGTTAAAATATAAATAAGACTTCATATAAAGAGTGAAAGACTGAAAGCATTGTCTTACGACTACTGTATTATTTAAAGAACTACATCTGTAACAATCAAATGCGGCAGGACAGGATGTACAGTTGAATACTGGGGGTGCAAGCTTTTAAAATGAGGAACAGGTCAAAATCTAAACACGGAATCGGCCAAAAAAAAAAAAAAAGCCTTCAAGTAGAAAAAGTTTTCAGTAACAAAACATGGTAGTTAAACGCCTGCGTCTGGTAACATGAGTTGGGGAAAAAACATTAATTGCAGATTAATGAAACAGATTCTGTGCGAGATCAGGGTAGGGAGTGATGGCGCGCGGAAGCGGCGAAGAGCTGGTTTCGCCGTCCCAGAAAGGGTTCCACGTCCACACGTCCGCACTGCGGGGAGCGTTCAGACCCCTCCGTTTCCCTTCATCATTGTAAACGCGCAATCCCATTAAGATCCCGTTCACTCCAATTCCTGGAAAGAAGCTTAGAACGGTGAATCTCTTCCGTGGAGTTGAAAATCAACTTCCAGTGCCGGTCACGCAATCCTTCAAACATCCTAGCCCTCTCGGGCCCAATTCCTAAAGAATTCAAGCCTGCACCCCGTACACCCTGACCGATCTCAGCTCGTCCCCACTCCGCTCCCAGCGGCCACAGCTCTAAACGCCGCCGCGTGGCTCAGCGCTGCCCACGCCCGGCCCTGAAGGCCGCGCACAACGCCCCGCCCCCGGCGAGCGTGGCGGAAGTAGCTCGCTAGGGCTGGGAGACCGCGCGCCACCTGGACGAGCGCGCATGCGCCCGCACTGCCAGTGCTGGGGGCGTCCGTATCGCTTACTCCTTAGTCTCCGCAACCCCCGCCCCACCGAGAGTCGGGCTCACGCCATCTTGCACCCCCCATCCCCCCGTCACACAGCCGAGTCACCTTTTCCCTTTCTACACTCCACACTCTCTGCCCCTCCCCCACCCTGCCCCTTTCCAAGCGTGTCCCGGGCCGCAGCAGCAGAAACCGCACCATCTCCACCCCCACATTCTCCTCGCGGGAAACGCAGCAGTGCCTACAAGGGTTCTTAAAGCAGAGGTTGTGGGGCGTGCGGGGGGCGGTGCGGGGGTGCGGGCGGGGGAGACGTCAGAAAGCCGGGAGGGACGCAGCGCGGAGATCCCAGCTTCGCTGGGCCCCCGCGCCGGCCACGCCCTGGCCCTGGCTCGAGGGCGGCCGCCTGGGTCTTCGGCGTCTACGCCGGAGTGTTGAAGGGAGGGCGGCTGTGGGAGGTGCTGGCCGGGCGCAGCGCCCTGGTTCTGCTGCCGAGCGTGGAGTTGCCTCTCGACTCCTCCCTGTTGGCGGGTGGGCGTGGGGTGAGGGGGACTGGGCTGTGCTAAGAAGCGGGGTGCGCGGGTTGTTTAGGTAGTGTGGGGGCTGCCGGAGGAATCACTAAAGAGGGAAATTGTTGCTTTATGGCACGGCGAGAGAAGAGTTAGGTAGTTAATGGGAGTGTAGCATCCAGAAAGAGGAGAATATCAGCTGTGTTCTCTGTGGGGTGAGCGCACGGCTGTGACCCCTGGGGAAATTATTTAGCTTGTCTTTGCCTTGTTTTAATCTGTAAAATGGCGATCTTATAGGCTAGTTCAGAATTGTGAGGATTATATGAGAAAATACACGTTAAACGCTTAGAACAGCGCCAGGTGCTGCTCAGTACCTGTTAGCTCTGCTTTTGCTCTCCATGTTTTAGGAGTTCGGAATGACTGTGACCTTATCTTCTCAGAGAATCAGGACACTTGGTCTCACAAGTGAGAGTGAAGTTATGAAGACAGTGATATGTAATATTTGACACACAGACGATCCTGGACATAGTATTACTGTACACGTGGGTAAATTAGCATTTCTCCATGAGGTTAATAGAAATGTTAAATTATTTCGGTAGAAAGAAATGTGTGTGTATATATATGTATGTGTATGTATGTATGTATTTGGAAGGAGAGGACCTGGGGTCTTAGTATATGTGAAGGGCAGACTTTGGAAGAGGAATTAAATTCGCCCTGCAAAGATTTACTTGAAGGACAGAACTTGGGGAATTTCTGGTGAATGTTTCAAAGAGGCTGAATTTGCTTATGAGAAACAGTTCGTGATAGTACTTTGCAAGAATGGAATGCACTTCACTGTGATATTGAAAGTTTCTTATCTCAGGATATTCGGGACATTGGAGCGAAGGAAGTGTGCCTAAGTCTAGGGCTGCACTTTTCACTAGCAGTTTCTGCCTCGATGGAGATGTTCCGTAATCTGTGCCTTTAGGCACTAGTGGTAGCCTAGGCACAGTGGCTCTTCAGTACTTGAAATGTGATGTGTCACTGAGGAACTTAATTTTTAATTTTATTCATAAATTAATAAATTGATTTACGTTTAAATACCTACATGTGGCTAGTGGTGGCTACTGCATTGGACAGCACAGGTCTACAATTTAGATTTTTGAGAGTCCTTCCAAGTCTTGATATGGTTGAGTTTTAAATCAGAGAAGCCAGCTCTTTGGAACATTTATTGCCATAGGGAATTGTAATTATATTCAAATAATGCCTTTCATTCAAATACTGCAGTTCAGACCATGGGTCTGTTAGTACTTATTTACATCTTGACAAATTAAAGCAAAACGTTGTCTCTTAGGTTGTACAGCTAATGCCAGATTCAGAGAGCTATGACAGTATTAACTGGAGTTTTCTTTAAACATTATTGTACTATTTTGTGATTGTCGGTTTCTACTGTCTTTTACCACTTTGGTTGGTTTTCAGTGAGAAGTTTCCAGCTCTTTTTATTCAAGTTTTTTTCTTTTTTAACCTTTTATGTAATAAAGCGATTTGAAAAATTGTAACTCTTGAGCATTAGGACATTTTAGAACTAGTTTTGTGGTTATCCAAATCTTTTGGAGAGATAAGTGAAATTAGGTAATAGATGTTTCACAAAATTACTTTCCTTGAAATATGGGTATCTGTTTTTTTGTTTTTTTTTTTAAAGCAAGTGTATATAAAGTCAAATTTGAAAATGAAACTAAAAGAACAAACAAAAAACCTTTATAGGTAACCTTGGCCTGATGTCTGTAAAATGGTGCCCTTGGGTCAGGCACGTTGTCTCATGCTTGTAATCCCAGCACTTTGGGAGGCTGAGGCCAGAGGATCTCTTGAACCTAGGAGTTCAAGGCTGCAGTGAATCATGATCAGGCCAGGCTTCCAGCCTGGGCTACAGAGGGAGACCCTGTCTTTTTTTTAAAAAAAAAAAAAAGATGCTCTTGGTCTTAAGGTCTTAATTGTTAGATCTGGAACAATAACTTAAAGCTCACAAATTAAATCAGATGGAGAGAATAGCTCATAATATACAAATCAGAATGGGGTGCTTTTTATGGGTGACTGTAATATCTTAATTTTTCTGAGACAGTCGTGGTATAAAGCCTGATTGTTCCAGCACAATTTTTTTTTTTTTTTTTTTTTTTGAGACGGAGTCTCGCTCTGTCACCCAGGCTGGAGTGCAGTGGCGCAATCTCGGCTCACTGCAAGCTCTGCCTCCTGGGTTCACGCCATTCTCCTGCCTCAGCCTCTCTGAGTAGCTGGGACTACAGGTGCCCGCCACCACGCCCGGCTAATTTTTTTGTATATTTAGTAGAGACGGGGTTTCACCGTGGTCTCGATCTCCTGACCTCGTGATCCTCCCGCCTCGGCCTCCCAAAGTGCTGGGATTACAAGCGTGAGCCACCGCGCCCGGCCCGCACAATTATTTAATTTAATAGAACCCCTTTCACTGTCAAAAATGTTCGAATTGGGACCACATAATAATGTCACTCTACTGTTAGCCTTGTTGGAACTTGTAATATATAGTTTTAGGATGATTAACCACATTGCAATATCAGAAATACTTTATTATTATTATTGTTATTGAGACAGAGTTTCGCTCTTGTTGCCCAGGTTGAAGTGCAGTGGTGCGATCTCAGCTCACTGCAACCTCCCCCTCCTGGGTTCAAGCGATTCTCCTGCCTCAGCCTCCCGAGTAGTTGGGATTACAGGCACACGCCACCATGCCCGGCTAATTTTTGTATTTTTTGTAGAGACAGGGTTTCCCTATGTTGGCCAGGCTGGTCTTGAACTCTTGACCTCAAGTGATCCACCCGCCTCTGCCTCCCAAAATTCTGGGATTACAGGTGTGAGCCACCGCGCCCGGCCAGAAATATACTTTAGAACAGTGACAAAATTACTGTTTTTGTGTCTAAATAATAAATGAGATACCTGGAATAAGGCCAGCAAGTGACTTTCCCATTTAAGCCACTGATAATTTTAAAATTTTGCTTTGGATAGAAACCTTTAGCAGCTTGAGTTTTGGTTGCCTCTGGAAGAAAATTATCTTTTGGTGGGGGTGACTGCATGTTAGTCTATGTCAGTCAAATCAGGAGATTGAGTATTTGTGTTGAGATAACACTGATTTTATTTTATGGTGAGGTTGAATAGTGAAATCCGTCAGAAATCTGATTATGTACTAGAATGTTGAAGAAGGGTTTTCCTTACAGTTTACTTAATGAAAAATAATTCAGCCACATGCATTATTATATTAAGTTTATACTGAAGTGGGTAAAATATTTTATTGAGGCTCTAACACTTGATTTGAGTTCTCACTCTGCTGCTTCCTAACCATGTGTTTTGGGACAAATTATTTAATCTTCCTAAGAATACTCAGTTCCTCATTTATAAAATGAAGATGGTAATGGCGTCTGCTTCTAGGTTCGTAAGAGGTTAATTTAAATAACTCGTGATGGGTTGTGTGCAGTTCAGTAACTATTAGCTGCTGTAGCCTTAAGTTTATTGGATAATCTAGAAGTGATAATAATGTTCTGAGATGTTCTGTGGGTTGGTGAACAGAGCACTAAGACCCAATTCTGGAAACCTAGCTTTTGCCCTTTTCTGGCACATTCTTTTGTCATTTCAGTTAAGGTATTTAACTTATTAATATCAGAGCCTCAATTTCCTTATCAGTAAAATGGAATTAGTACCCAACCTCATCCCGTCTTCTCATGGGACTGTTGGTGGCATCAAATGAGAACTACATTTAAGAATTGCCATCTTACTTCACAAACATTTTTATATTGAATTGGTTTTGTCTCATCTTGTCTACCTACAACCTCCACTGAAGAGTGACCTGCAAAAATTGTACTGTAAATTTTGTGTAACAGCATAGATAGTGTATAATAGGCACTATTACTGAAAACAGTTCTCTTTTACAAATAATATTGTAAGTCACAGGCTGGGTGTGGTGGCTCACACCTGTAATCCCAGCACTTTGGGAGGCTGAGGTGGGTGGATCACTTGATGTCAGTAGTTGGAGACCAGATTGGCCAACATGGCGAAACCCCGTCTCTACTAAAATTACAGAAAAATCAGCCGGGCATGGTGGTGCATGCCTGTAGTCCCAGGTACTCAGGAGGCTGAGGCAGGAGAATCGCTTGAACCTGGGAGGCGGAGGTTGCAGTGAGCCGAGATCGTGCACTGCACTCCAGCCTGGCCGACAGAGCGATACTCTATCTCAAAAACCAAATACACACACACAAAAAATAATATTTTTAAGTCACAGTAATGGTGCTTTTTTCATCTGGTCACAATATATTTTCTACGGAAAACAACCCCATACTACTGCTAAGGGAGAACCGACATTTTCTTGGGCACTTGATGTGTTCCTTCCGTTGTATCTCATTTATCCAAACATATTCCCACCTAATAGGTTATACTAATGAGGCTCTTACTTTCTAGAATGGGTCTTTGAGGCTTTTTTGTACTGTAGTTATCCCTCTGAAAATATCTGGCCCATAGTTAATGGGTAGTGAAGGTTAAATAAGATAATGAACATGAAAATAGTGGCCGGCTCTGTGACTCATGCCTGTAATACCAGCACTTTGGGAGGCCAAGAGAGACCCGGGTTGCTTGAGCCTAAGAGTGATGGGCAATATAGTGAGACCTGGTCTCTACAAAAAATTTAGAACAAAAATTAGCTGGGCTGGGTGTGGTGACTCACATCTGTAATCCCAGCACTTTGGGAGGCCGAGGCGGGTGGATCGCCTGAGGTCAGGAGTTTGAGACCAGCCATGCCAACATGGTGAAACCCCGTCTCTACTAAAAATACAAAAATTAGCCATGTGTCTTGGTGTGCACCTGCTACTCGGGAGGCTGAGGCATCAGAATCGCTTGAACCCTGGAGGCGGAGGTTGCAGTGAGCCAAGATTGTGCCATTACACTCCAGCCTGGGTGACAGAGCAAAACTCCATCTCAAAAAAAAAAAAAAAAATGTAGCCGAGCTTGGTGGTTTGTGCCTGTAGTACCAACTGCTTGGGAGGCTGAGGTGGGAGGATTGCTTGAGCCCAGGAGGTGGAGATTGCAGTGAGCTGAGATTGTGCCACTGTACTCCATCCTGAGCAACAGAGAGAGACACTGTCTCAAAAAGAAAATAGTACTCTGTTTTGTGTATGGTATGTAGGAGTTACTGAAGAGATGCTGTTGAATTCACAGGACAGTAAATTGAAACAATTTATGTGAATATACTTTATAAACTAAAATAACAAAAATATAAATCATTAAAAAATCTTGAAATGTACTTTTGCTGATTTAAATGCTATAGTGGTTTTATGACTGAATTCTGTATATTTCACTTTATTCATATTAGTCTTTAAAGGTCTACTCTTAGTCATAACATTCTTTGAGAATATACATGTTTAACAATAATCTTTTGTGATATATTTTCAAGAAGCTATGCTTTTGCATGAGTTAATCATCATCGTTGGAATGAACTAAATGCCTTATATGTACAAGGCACTTTCCTAAGGGCTTTACATATGTTATTTTATGTAACCTATGAGAGAAGTAATTTTAATCTCCATTTTAGAGATGAGGGAACTGAGGCAGTGAGGTGGCCTAACTTGCCCAAGGTCATGTGTAAGTGTTAGAGCCTATATTTTAACTCCAGAGCCTAGCTCTTTACTGCTCCCATTGTGGTTTGGCATAGGCAGATACTAATATTTCACAACATAGTTCACTGTGACATACACATTGTGGAGGCCTTTTGGGTTAGTTATGATAAACTTTTATTTGTATATTCTTTGATGTATAGTAGAAAGAACTCTGGACCAGGTGTCGGGGGACCTCAGTTTTAGTCCCAGCTTGTATCACTAAATAGTAGTGTGTCCTTGGGCAGTTCAAGAAACCCCTCTGGACTTCAGTTCCTCACCTGAAAAATGAGGGATTTGGAGGAAATTAGTGATTTTCAAACTGTAGTTCTGAAGTCTGCTCAGATGTCTTTGGTTCCCTCCCACCAATTTGCATATATATTTGTCTGTTATAGTTGCTTATCCGTCTACCTAAGATTTTCTTTTAAACAAAAGAATTTCTTAACTGAGTGTTTAAAGTCATCAGTCTCCAAGATAACTTAATGACCGTGTAAGTCCCCTGACTGCTATGTTTACAACTTTTCAGTAATTTCACAATATTTTAGTGTTTTAGGAGATAGAGATCTTTTACTAATGAAAAAGCTAAAGCACTAAAATGAGAGGATTTTTATTTAAAAATAGTATATCTAAATGGCCTGAATATTTCAGGTTATCTGCTATCTGGGATCAAAGCCTGTTGTTTATTGGATTTGTGACCTTCAGCCAGTCTTAGTTTCCTCATTGGTAGAGGGAGCATGCTTGACTTGTAGGGTAATTGTGAAAAAAAAAGTGAGCTAATACTGGTGAAGCACCCTTTATAAACTCCAAATTCATCTATTTTTTACATGCCTACAGTAAATCCCCCAGTCCTTTTTCTTTTTGGTCACATAAACTGTTTTTAAACACATCAGATATTTTTGTAAATTGTTTATGTTTAATGCGGAATTCTCATAAGCTTTAATATTTCTGAAATGTGACTCTAGACTGGAAGAGAGTCTTGATTTTTAAGGGAGTTGCTTATTTTTTTGACATGTTTGTCAAATACACTTACCTCTTACTGTTAGGAGTATAATTGCTGCCAAAATCTTCCAGATATCTCAAAAGTTAACCATTAAGTAACTCTTTAAGTTTGTGTAAAAACAACAGTGTTTTAATGTTGGAAAAGTAAGTGTGCTATGTGCCATTTGTCAGGGCTTAAGGATAATCTGATGGGCACATTTGCAGTGCACTTTAGGGACAATTTTTGCAAAGAAAATTTTTTTTAAACTCGGTTTTTCTGTGAGAGTACTGGATAGGAAAGCATATGGAATAGAAACAATGTGAGACTAGAGAAGGAGGATGTGCTAGAAACTCCTGTGTCTTGGAGCAGTCTGTCACTGGGCTCCTATGTCTGTTCAAAAAGATGCTCAGGTAGGATATGTAATGCTGCACAGTTTTAGCTGTTTATCATCTAGAGAGAAAGGATGGGGGTAGTTTTCATGTTTACAGGGTGTTTCGATATTTTCAATTCAGATTTTTTTTAGTGCCCATTATATGGAATCCTGTGAGATAAATTATTCCTGACAGAGAAACTGAACTTATGAGATTAGTTGGTCCTTATATCCTTATACAAAGTTCTATTATATTAATTATCCTTCTTAACAAAAATCTTGTGACCATGGCTTTTACTTCAGTTTTCTGCTTTACAACATCTCTCACAAAGCTTCTGCAGGTTTTTAAAATCTCTACTTGAATGTCTAATAGTTGTCTCAAACTTAACATAGGCCCAACTGAACTGTTTTTTTTTTTCCTTCCCAGTCTTCTGGATCTCAGTAAATGGCACCACCATTCAACCAGTTTCTAAGGCCCCAGAATTCAGTCATCCTTGACTGTGCTTCTCTCACACCCCACGTGTAATCCATCAGCAAATCAGTTCTGCTTTCAAAATGTATTCTGGAAATCTGACCACTTCTCATCATCTCCACTTGTTAAACTAATTCAAGCCACTGTCATCTCTTGTCTGCACAACCTCAATAACTTCCTAACTGGTCTTCTTGATTGCACTCTTGCTTCCATATAGTATATTCTCCCAGCTGCTGGAGTTATCTTTTTAAACCTAAAACATTTCAAGTAACTTCCCTTTTCAAAATTCTCTAATAGCTTCACATTACACTCAAGTGAAATGTAAACTCCTGTGGCCTAAAGGCTTTATAAGATCTGCCCTCTTGCTACCCCTGTGTTCATATCTTTCTAGCCACACTGGCCACAGGATTTTGGTACTTTGCTGTTCTTTCTGTTGGGAAGTTCTCCAGAGTTCCCTCCCAGATCTTATATTAAATGCCACCTCCTAGTTGAAATCAACTTTTTTTTTTATTTCATAGTATTTGTTATTTCCTCAAATTATATTTGTTTATGTGCTTGTCTCTTGGATTATAATGTATTCTTTTTGTCTGACTTAGTCACTACTATATCCCTACCTCTTAGAACGGTGTTTGGCCTGTAGTAGGTGCCCCGTAAATACTTAGGTATGAAGAATCCAAAGCACTGGTGTTGGCTTTAAATAAGAGGGTGTCTTTATTATAAGAGGAGGGAATTAAGGGAGGATACGATACACTGTCTTTGGTGAAGGAGAGTGGAGGGAATGACTAAATGATAGCTTTTTATTTCTCTGGAAGTAGAAGATGATGTCAACTGTCCATAGCTGGGGGAGGGATTCACTGTGGGACAGAGGCTTATTCAACTAAAATCATTAGTATGCACTAAAGTAATTTAATATTAAACTAATATAAACTAAAATAGATATCAGAGAAAGAATTCTTTGTTTACATATCTGGGAGGGTTTCTTGGAGATGGGCTTAGGTCAGTAGAGTGGGTAGGTTGAGAGATACTGTATTGTTTCAAAAGGTATTGCAAGTAGAGAGAACTGTAGGGGTAAAGGTTCAAAAGAACATGGGATGGTTCTGGAGATAGTGAAAGTTTGATTTGCTTGCTATAGAAAAGGAGGCTGGGGAGGTCAGGTGGGACTGATTTGAGATAAGTTTATAAACCAGGCTTTTTAATACCTTCCAAAGTCCACTTAAAATGGGGCGTATATTAATATATTGAGATTACCTTTGTGTTATTCTAAACACTAGGTCTAGAAGTTTTTATAGATATTTTATGTATTTAATTTTTAATTTTTTGCATTCTCAGTGATTGACCATTTGGTATTATTTTTCACATCAGAAGAAATTTAGATCATGATGTAACCTGATATTTTTTTAAACAACAAAACTAAAACGCAGTGTATAATAGTGTTGGCTTAACCATAATTGCTTCCTGCCTTTGGAATTTTATGAAAATAAAAATGTTCTAATTATAAAAGTTTTCTATTTATATTATGTGGGATGTTCAGGCTATCATTGGAATTGAAACTCTGTAGATGCTCAAAATCAGTACATAGATCTGCTGAAATAGTTTTCTTCAGCAATATAGAAGAAAAGATTAAAACTTCTCTCTTTTAATTAATGGATTGACTGATAGTTTTCACAGTCCAGATTTTGATGATGTTTGGAGGGTGCAGAAACTAGTAATAAGGTTCTCAACAATTTGAGGTCTTTTAAGCTTAAAGATGTTTAATGTATTTCTTCTGTGTTCATTTAGTCCCCCAAAATATGAGATCTAACTAGAAACCCAGTAGCATGTTCATTGCATTTTGTTTAACTCATTTTTTGTGATTAACTTCACTACAATTAAAACTTTTTTTTTGGTAGCAATATTTTCTGAGGGAAGGGGTGTATCCTTAAATTCCTTCATTTTTAATTAAAAGGTAAATGCCAGTTTTTCTTCTCTGGAACACAGTTTTACAGGTGTGTTATAGTATTAGCTATTAGCTTAATGATCAGGTTTAAATACTATTAATCAGATATGAACTTATTCCTTGGGTTCACATTTAAACTCTGGCATGTTGAAATAATCTAGGTCCCAATCTGCACATCTGAATTCATTTTGTAAAATATGGCAAACAGATGCATTTTCAATTGAAAGCTGAAACAACTGCAGGACATTAACCCATTGAGAAGATTACAGTAGGTTTTCAGTTCCACAGTAACTGTATTAGTGAAAATTGACTTGAGTGCCTCTGCTTTTAACAGACTTTTTTAATGTCTAGAAGAAAGGAAATAGAGCATTGGAATGATAGGACTTTGATGTGTAAAGAAGTTAATGTCAAAAGAAGTTAATTATCTAAATCATCAAACAGAATGTGGGTATGGGAAATAATTATTTTAAAGAGTCTAATGACCTATCAGCTCATCATGTCAAGAAAAATGTTATTCATACCTGTTTGATATAAAAATTGACTTGACTGTGAAAGGATGATCATAGTTATAATAAACTAGGTTTGGTGACTGGATTTGAAAATGAAAAAGGAGCAGATTGCTCCAGCAATGTCTCAGGACATTTGACCATAGGATAATCGCATGTCTGTCAAATCAGACAAGTCAACTCAAATCATAACTTTCTGGAGGCTGGGGTTACCACTTACTCTTTGAGTTTAACATGTTCTCCAAGATAGCTCTGTCAGCCTTCTATTGGGACAACAAGGGAACATTTCCTGAGGTCTTTGAGAAATCCAGGCTCCCTTTTTTCACGTTTTGTCCCAATTCTGCAGGACTATTTAGGGAAGTCCTTGGTTTCCTATTTTCCCCCAGTCTTGGACTTGTGATTTTTTTTTTTTTAATCCGAGTCTCAAATGGTTATGTTTCTTTTCCTGTGTTATTTGTAGAGAAAAGTACTTATTCCAAAAGTCTTTTTAAACAATGGCACAAATTTAGGCTTGAAAAAAGGGATGGTCTTTCTTAGCATTATGTTCTTCATATGTTTTAGAATTTTGGTTTTCAGGCTCAATTTAAGTGGAACGTTTTTGTTTTCCTTTGCTTTTTGTGCTCTTGCCTTCTTGGTATAGTGGTTTTGGCCTGGCTGTTAGGGCCCTCAGACTAGACCAGAGGGATATTGGGATATTCCAAACCTAGTCACCTAGCTAGTGTGCTGCTTGCCTTAGATCTTTGTCCTGTCGCCTTCTCAAAAGCTTCAAATAAGGCCTGTCTCTATCAGTGATTTGTAGTAGGTTTTTTTCCCCAACCTTCTTTTGTGGGGCCCAGCCCTTCCATCACAGCCCTTGACCCTGGTTTAGGTTCCTTTTATGAATTTTATCATTACCCACAGGAGTGGTTAGATTAGAAAGATATATTAAGAAGATAAATTTGGCAGCAGTATGGAGAATGAACTGAGATGGAGATAGAAGATGTAGTTAAGAGTTTTTAGAAGGCCATAGCAGTAGGACAAGAGGGGAAGGATGTGAGAACATACAGAAAGTAGAATTTACTTGACTTCTTACAAATTGTAAGATGCAGGAGAAGGAGTCAAAGGTAGTGCCTGAGATTTTGAGCCCAAGTGACTAGTAGTTGTAGTGATGTCATCAGTGAAAACTCAACTTATAAAGAAGCTACTTAATATTTGTATAGTTGCATAGAGGTCTTTTAGTAAAAATGTTTAAGTTTTAAAAACTTGTGTGATTGTGAAGAAAGGGTAATACATCTAAATTTATATAAAAGCTTTTAGCAGATAAGGGGAATTCTTTTTTCTTTAACTTTCCGCCTTAACGGAAGAGGGAGTTCTTAAGGTCTGTTTATTATAATAGCTGACATTTATTGTGTATTCACTGTGTGCTCTCAGTACTGCTCTAAATTTTTGTGTGTATTCATTTAATTCTCACAACAGCCCTAAGAAGGCGAGATTATCATTGCCATTTACAGATGAGGAAACTGAAGCACAGAGAAGTTAGGTAACTTGCCCAAAGTCTTAGCAAAGGAGCGGAGCTGGGATTCAAATCTAGGCAGTCTGACTCCAGAACCTGCCCTCTTAGTTTACTAAAAGTCCTCTGCACTGCTTTACTTTATCATATGTTCTAAATATCTTACATTCTTCTTTAGAAACTGCAAAAAATATTTTGAGGAAAAGTACAGCTTTGCAAAGTTTATGCAAGCATATGAAATAATAACTAATGTTTATTGAGCACTTCCAGTATAATAGTATAATAGATGAGGGTTTACCTACTTTCATGACATTTTAATGTTTTTTTGACTAAATCTTGCTAATTTTTTTAATGCATTAAATAAAATGTCATACATTAGGATTGGCACCCACTTTATCATTATGCATCACCTTAATTTTATTGGGAAAAATGTCACATTTTAAATTGAGTAAGTTATTTACCCATAGGATTATAAAATATCACAATGCTTTTGATCTATTGATTGACATTATTATTTGTATTTTAGGCTTTTGTTCAAATAGGATTTAGATTATGCTGTAGTTTTCTAATTTTGTATCTTTCAGCTGTGGAATTGTTTCTTTAAATGAGATCTTACTTGGAACCTTCATATATCAACTAGAAAAATCAGGGTTGTTCCGTGGCCTGAATGAAACTGGGGGTGTGTTGTGCTTGGGGTCCATCTGGAATGCCTTGAAGCATTGCTGATGAACCATAGGGCTCCCTGAAGCACATTTTGAAAACCGATGAGCTCTAGTTAATAAATACTGTTTTTACATTACCTATTGTAAAATAGGTGCTAAAGTTATTTATCACTGAAGTGAGTAATTGGCCGACATCTTACTTGAGTAGTTTTTTTCCACCTTGCTATTTCATTTTAATAAAGAACATTAAGTGTAAGTGAATCAGTTTTATGCAAAACAAATCAGAAATTTAAATTTTCTCTACTTTTTGAAGTAATTTATATTTGCTTTCTTTTTTTTTTTTTTGCATTTACTTAAAGCTAGGTACATTTTGTAAGCTTTATTTCTCCTTTTTATTTAGATGAATAATACGGCATCTAGTCCAATGTCTACTGCAACTTCAAGTAGTGGAAGGAGTACAGGGAAGTCTATAAGCTTTGCAACAGAATTACAGAGTATGATGTAAGTATGTCCTTGCATGCTATTGCTATTACTGTTTTAAATTTATTCGTGTTGAAAGACAATAGACATAACAACATTTATAAAACTTAACTTGGAAATAATTTGTTATTAATCAAGTAAAAATGAAATACCGTGGTAACATTTTAAATTGCCGTATGTAGAGGCAAAATTGGTTAAAAATGCTACAGTGGTACTGTATTTGAAAAATGAATATTGGTTCATCTTTATGAATGATAGACTGAATAATCATGTGGATACATTTGCTCTAATTATTATTTGCCTGTGTCTGCGTTATGTATTGTTTATTTCTATTCTAGTTTATAGATTTAGGAAATTTTGAGACTGATTATATTCTTGGACAGTTGAAATGTTTTCACATGGAAGTTCTTAGTTTTTCTCAACTGTCGTAATAATTCAGTATGCCTAATTTAAATTAGTTTTTAGTTTTGATAATATTTGAAATCACTGTGTTTCAGAACATTGGGGAAAAACTTAGAGCATTTAAAAAAGAGATGTATTCAATCTTTGGGAAATTGCAGAGTCAAGGTTTCTTAAGGCTCTGTTCAGCTTGATTTCTGGTTTCTTGCATTAAGTGAAACTACATCTCTTGATTTGATAAGAGGTAGAATATTAGAAATGTCTGTTGACACATAGTAGTTTTTCATTGTATTGGTTCAGGAGACAATTGTCTGTATAAGGTGGGGGACAACATATTATAGTTCTCTTCTTTTCCTGTGGATACATTATTCATGACTTATCAGGTAGTTTAAAAGAATATATCTGTTGAAGGTTTAAGTATCTTCCTCTTGTGGCTAAATTGATAGCCTTCATAGTTGAATTAACGTCAACTACGTGATGATTACTGTTAAAAGGTAAAATGAGTTTGAGCATATGTCTTATAATTGCATGATGAACTTACTTTATACAACATTGAAAACATTTAGTTCAGGAGCTCTCAAACTTTTTGGCCTTAGGATCCTTTTATACTTTTAATCATTGAAGATCCTGAAGAATATTTGTTTATGAGGGTTATATCTATTAATATTTATTACTTAGAATTTATTGTTAAATTTTTTTTTTTTGAGACAGAGTCTCACTCTGTTGCCCAGGCTATAGTGCAGTGGCACTACAATCTTGGCTCACTGCAACCTTCACTTTCTGGGTTGAAGCGATTTTCCTGCCTCAGCCCCCCAAGTAGCTGAGATTACAGAGGCGTGCCACCACACCCGGCTAATTTTTGTATTTTTAGTAGAGACAGGGTTTCGCCATGTTGGCCAGAATTACTTACAATTTAAAAAGAAAGAAATTTATGCATTAACTTGAAAAGTAGTAAACCTATTACGTGTTAATATAAATAATATATTTCTTATAAAAATATTCTAAAGCCAAAAATTGATTACACCTTTCAGATGAGATGCCAATAAATTTGACATATTTAGCAACTGTATGAAGTGAGCCTATATTTTAAATTATGGAAAATTATAAGAGTTTATGCTTATATACATTTTTGTGGATTAGTTTAATTTTTTTCATTGTAGTTTAGTGGCTTTATATTAAGAATATTTTATGTTGTATTATGTTAATTATGTTTAAAAATACTAAGCATGTTTTAAAAGGTTTAGAGTAAGGTGAAAAAATTCTTTTCTGTAGAGCTGGTTCATTGATTTACTTTGTATTTTTAAAACTTTTAATTTGGGAATTTTCAAACTTATAGTATAATGAAACCTATATATCCATAATCTGGCTTTAACAATAATTTTGTTTTTCCAGTCGTATTTAACCTTTCTCCCTACTCTCCCTTTTTAAAAAAACTATGAAGTATTTTAAAGCAAATCCCAGACATCTTATTTCAAAATTTATAGTATTTATTAAAACAATATATTTGTTAGTAAAGTTAAAAACAGATGTCCTATAGCAGAAGTCAACAAACTATGGTCATGGGCTTGCTGCCTGTTTTTGTAAATAACATTTTACTCTGCCATACCCAGGCTTATTCATCTATCTGTTGTCTGTTGAAGCCTTCATGCTCTGTGCCAGAGTTGAGTATTTGCGACAGAGACTATATGGCCTGTAAAGCTGACAATATTTACTATATGATCTTTTACAGAAAAAGTTTGATAATCTCTGATCTGTAAAAGACAGTTGCCTTTAAGAAGAAGGCTACAAAAATTAAAAATAAAAATTAAAAAACCTATGTACCTACCAAAATTAAAAATAAAATATTAAAAAAAACCAAACTATCTTCCCACAACAATTAAAAATTAAATTAAAAGCTGTATAGTATTATATTCTTTTGTTATTTATACTTAGGAGAGCTTCTGTTTAGTGCATTTGATGGACCTTGGGCCATTTAAAAAAAACTGATAAAAAATAAAGGCTAAATTCAGCAATTTTTTATTAAATACTTTTGCAAACATCTTCCCAACCAATGTACCTAAGCTGGATTCGGAATGCAAAAGTTGTTGTTGGCTACAGCTCTGGAAGAAATGTACATTTTCCTTCTATTTCAGACCTCATAGAGAGGCCACTCCTAATAGTTACATTCATCATTTATAGTCTGCAGTTATTTTTTTCCCCCTTAGGAATTTCTTTATAGAACAGGGAAATAGGGCCAAAATTGGGAGCATCTTTTTAAATTTACCGGTATTTCTATTGTTATAAGATTTTTAGTCTTTTGATTGTATAAAATTAGACTCAATATACATTTAATTCTTGCTTATGTGTATTTCAAATGAGAAAGTGTGGACTTATGCTGCTATGTTTATTTTGTGTTACAGTAATTTCGTTCTGTGAATCCCTACTTTACTGCTGCTGTTCATAGTTGTAAGCCTGTTTATATTGCTGCTTTTCAATCTTCTGCTGCTGTCTTCCCCATCCATTCACTATTAATGAGTTGTTCTTTTGGCTCCCTGGCCTCTAAATAAGTAACAATATTGTAGTGTCATTTCTGAGGAATGGTTTCACTGAAAGTTGTCTAGTTGTCAAGCACAAATGAAATAGTCATGATCTGTTATTAAATCTCGAACTGGCAACCAATCTGTCCTAATATTAGAGCCTTGAAGAACTTACCATATTTTGAATTTGGGTGGCAAATACCACCAGTGAAGCATTCTTAACAGAAGTTGTGTTGTTGTTGTTGTTCTTGTTGTTTTTGAGAGGAATCTAGCTTTGTTGCCCAGGCGCTGGAGTGCAGTTGCCTGATCTCTGCTCACTGCAACCTCCGCCTCCCGGCCTCAAGTGATTTTCCTGCCTCAGCCTTCAAAGTAGCTGGGAATACAGGCATGCGCTACCACGCCAGGCTAATTTTTGTATTTTTAGTAGAGATGGGGTTTCACCATGTTGGCCACGCTGGTCTCGAACTCCTGACCTCAAGTGATCCACCTTCTTTGGCCTCCCAAAGTGCTGGGATTACAGGCTTGAGCCACCACGCCCGGCCCCTTCTTACAGATTTCAAAGGAAAGGATTAGTAGTCTAACAAGTGTTAGTGGGTTGGGGTGATAGCAGTTGTGCCTTACCTAGTGCATTTAACTGAGCACATTTGCTATATGCTCTTTATCACAGCTCCTTTGAATAACCTGTACTAGAATGGTCCAGAGGTTTTTCATGTTTAGGTTATTGAACTCAAGCAGCCTGTAAATTTGGAAGTGAAATCTTTTCAGTTGACATTGCAGGTATTTTAACAAACTTCTTAAGAATTTTAATTAATTTAAATGCACTTTGAGAGTCTTCACTGAGTTCTTCCTTACTTTACCCATTTATATATTTCTTGCCTTGTCATGTACTTTTGCAGAGTTACAGGCCTGATGATAATGATGCCAGGTTTCACAGCTCAGTAGTGCTTAGTAATTATAATGTCACCACGTTTTTAAAAATTGGGAGTTTTTGGGATAAATAGAAGTAATATTGAAAAAATCTTGTTTACATGTTACTTTTATATTGTAAGAATTCTTCCAAATGAAAATTTCATCCTTATCTAACATCCACAAATTAAAAAAATTTTAATCAGAATTTTCTTATATATAATAAAATACATTTTTAAAATTGTACAGTTCTGCAATTTTTGCATTTTAAAAAATTACCTTTGTATTTCTGAGATGGGGGTCTCTGTGTTACCCAGGCTGGTTTCGAACTCCTAGGCACAAGTGATCCTCCTGCCCCTGTCTCCCGAGTAGCTTGGACTACAGGCATGTGCCACTGTGCCCAGCTAAAAATCATTCACTGAGTCCTTATTATATGGCAGGAACTGAACGCCTTCAAGAGGCATATAGTCTAGCAGTAGAGAAGGAGACAGATATTTGTAATGAAATAGAATGCGAAAAATTCCATGGTAGTACAAAGGAGGGAATGAAGAACTCTTCTGAGGATAAGCTACCTACGTTTACGTCTGTAGTTCTGCCCGCTTCCTGGAACGTCTGTTAAGTGTTCTGTGAGCACCTCAAATTTAGAATGTCCAAAACTGAACTAATAATTTTCTCAGTAAGGTTTGCTTCTTCTCCTGAGAGTGTTTGGGATAAATAGCAATGACCATTTATTCATTGCTGCAGTATGCTAGAGCTTTGTTTTATATGTGAAATGGTATTATTTGACTATTTTTTAAGTATTGTGAAGATATGAGCTGTGAAAGAATGTGTGCCCCCTTCATCTGGCTTTAGAGAGCCCTAATATGTATAGTCTCTGAATTTTTAGTAGATGGGTTTTTAAGCTAACACAGGCTTCCTTCAAATATTGTTTCCCTGGTTCATGTAAGTTTTTCAGGAAACTGGGAGAAAGAAAAACTCCTGAAGGTAAAAAGTACGAACATACTATAGTTCCAAGGGTGCTTTAATAATACTAGTGATAATAATGAATGCTTGTATAGAGCATGCTGTGTACCAGGCACTCTCTTGAGTACTTCCATATGCCATTTCATTTCATCCTCACACAACTCTGTAAGGGTAGATGATATTATTCCCCTTTTATAGATGAAAGAATAGAGACATGAAGGTTGAGTAACTCACCAAATATTATCCTATAGTCAGTGGCAAATTCTGGATTAATGCCAGGAAGTCTGACTCCAGATTGCGTGCTGTTGACACGCTAAACTACATTTCAGTTAATAAACTTTTTATTTTGACTTACGAAATTCAGTTTATAAAAAACTTTCAACAGTTTGTGTGTGACTACTATGCTATAATGAAATAAAATGTGAAAGCTAAATGTTTTTTCAGTTGATTGCTCGGTTATTAGTAACAAGGTCCAGGTGATCCTCCTGCCTCAACAAGTAGCTGGAACTACAGGGGTGGGCCACCACACCTGGCTGATTTTTGTATTGTTTTGTAGAGTCAGGATTTTGCCATGTTGCCCAGGCTGGTCTTGAACTTCTGGGCTCAAGTGATCTTCCCACCTTGGCCTCCCAAAGTGTTGGGATTAGAAGCATGAGCCTCTGCGCACAGCCTGTCATTTTTATGTTATCATAGCATTTGTTGCAGTTTCCTATATCTAACAACAAATCTTTTTCAGCAAGAGCATATCAGTAACCAAAAGACAGTATAATTTTTCATAGAAATTATATACTTACTATATACTTCTTATTAGATGCTCATATTTGTGTTATTTCATAATTTTGGATATAAATATGGCCATATTATTTGAATATTTAAATGTCTATCCTACTTTTGTGTTTTATCACTGTTAAATAATAATTGATCTTAATTCCTGATATTTAAATTGCACTAAAATATGTGGTAAACTTATCCATTTACTTTTTGTGAAATGCATCTGTTTGGGATATGTTAAGATATACTTTATAACTATAATAGTAATTAGGAATATTTTCAAATTGTAGTGTAAGTGAGAATATGTATAAAGGCAGATTTCCTGAAAGTGAGAATATGTATAAAAGCAGATTGAGGACATAAAAACACCACGTAATGGAAAGTCTTTTTTCCTTTCAGAAATGAAATAGGAAATCTTTAAGTTTCTAGATCCAGTGAAATTAAGTGCTTGTGTTAAAAAATGTTGTTTTATAAATGTGGCTACATAAAATAATGATTTTTTAATTTAAATATTACTATCAATTCTCTCATGAGAAGGTAATAACTAGAACTTTCAGTTTAGGATTATGTGTGTAATTACCAGGGAAAAAAGTGTCTTGCTTACTTATAGAAATGAATTCTTGAAATTCAGGTAGATGAAGTTATTTGAGTAATTCTGTGATGAAAATCCTTAGTTATGTGGGGAAAAATAGGTAAAAATTCACAGATCCATCAGCCTAAAATTGCAGTATAATTGCTGATTATCACACTGGAGAGTGGCAATCCCTGTTCTGAACTAATTTGATGGTAGATCCAGGCTGTAATTGATATATAGCTATTTATAGTCTTTTCTTATTTTTAGAGTGAATATTCATACATTTCACCAGGTTCCTGAATGCTTCTCTAGACTCTGCTGAAAGTATTATGTGATTTATGTACAGTATTAACTTTCAAAAATCTGAAAACTTTATATTCTGCAATACATATTTCAGATAAGAGACTGTGAACTTGTACTACCTCACAGGGTTAGTACGAAGATTAAATGAGATGATTGAATTAAAACACATAGTATAGTTCCTGGCAGATGATAAACATTGTGCTGTTGTTACCATTATCTTTTTCAAAAATAAATATCATCATCAACATACTGATTAAGGAGTTTATAAAAAGTAATTCAAGTGTGGGGGAAATATTTGCAATTTAATGGGAAGAATTTCATAATTATAGAGAAGAAAGGATTTGTCTACATTATAGCGTGCTGTAGAACTTTCCACAGTGATAGAAATTTTATTTCCTTTTTGTCTGGTGTGATAGCCACTAGCCACGTGTACCTATTCAGTGTATTAAATAGGCCAGGCAGCTGAGCAACTGAATTGTAGATTTTATTTAATTTAAGTTTAGCCATAAACTTAGTAAATAGCTACCATATTGGGCAGCACAGAAGAAATATAGTAAATACAGATTATTTATAGAATGCTTCTTTTATGGGTTGCATGTGTTACATTTTTATTGAGATTGGGAAAAATAAATTTTATATGTTATAACCTGTTTTTATATTTGGTTTTAACACAGTCATTGATTACTTTTTTCCCGTCTCTCTTTTTTAAGTTGTCATTGTCCCACAGTTCTTTATAGCTTTGAAGATGTTAATTTTTGGCTACTTTGGCAAGTCAGATTTGATTGAGAAGTTTAATATTACATTTATGTTCCATTTTTTAGAAAGTATGAATAATAAATGTGTTCAGTTTCTTAAAAATGTTCTTTTGTGAATGTATTTATATATATATATATATATATATATATATATATATATACACTCTTAGTCTTTCTGAAAAATCCTATGACTGTAGCTCTGAATGTATTATACTTGATTATCATGTCAGCATGTGTAATTGAATATGTAATGTCATTGTGAGTTTTAGGTTCTCATTTTTATGTAGCTAGATTTACAAAATTTCTGGTAGCTGTAAAATTAGCAATGTTACATAGTATTCTGTCAATTCATTATTTTTATTATGGTTAGATTTTGAAAACTTGTTAGTTTAAATGTACCAGCTTCAAAATTAATCTTTAGAAAAGGGGGACCGGGTGTGGTGGCTCATGTCTGTAATCCCAGCACTTTGGGGGCCCGAAGTCGGGGGATCTCTTGAGGCCAGGAGTTTTGAGACTAGCCCAGGCAACATACTTGAGACACTGTCTCTACAGAAAATAATATTAAAAGCAATTATCTGGGCCCTGTAGTCCCAGCTACTTGGGAGGCTGAGGCAGGAGGATCACTTTGCACCTAGGAGGTCAGGGCTGCAGTGAACCATGATCCTGCCACTGTTCTCCAGCCTGGGTAACAGAGTGAGACTGTCTCAAAAAATAAAAAATAAAAAAGGTACTAGATAAAAATGGATTATTGACCGGGCACGGTGGCTCACACCTATAATCCCAGCACTTTGGGAGGCCGAGGTGGGCAGATCACAAGGTCAGGAGTTTGAGACCATCCTGGCTAACACGGTGAAACCCCGTCTCCACTAAAAATACAAAAAAATTAGCCAGGCGTGATGGTGGGCACCTGTAGTCCCAGCTACTTGGGAGGCTGAGGCTGGAGAATGGCATGAGCCCAGGAGGCGGAGCTTGCAGTGAGCTGAGATCGTGCCACTGCACTCCAGCCTGGGCGACAGAGCGAGACTCCATCTCAAAAAAAAAAAACAAGAAAAAAATGGATTCTTCATTACTAAAAATATATCAGAGAGTGGTTAGTAGTTTTAGATAGGAAATTAATATTTGATGCCTATGATTATATATTGATTTGCCTCGTTACAGTAAATTCTGTAAATTAAAAAAGGTGAGTGTAATTTTAGAAAAGAGTAGTAAATTCTTAATATAGAGGAATAAATCTTGTTGATTTTGACGTTTTGCTGGTTCTGAAGTCCCATGATAGTTAAGTTTGCCAAAGCACAGTTTTGATTATCTCTATATGTGAGACTGATGGACACTTTTACGTTACAGCCAAAGAAATGAGAATTGGGCCAGGTGAGGTGGCTCACGCCTATAATCCCAGCACTTTGGGAGGCTGAGGTGGGCAGATCACTTGAGGTCAGTCAGGAGTTTGAGACCAGCCTGGCTACCATGGTGAAACCCTGTCTCTACTAAAACAAAAAATAAACATTAGCCAGGAGTGGTGGCACACGCCTTTAATCCCAGCTACTCAGGAGGCTGAGGCAAGAGAATCACTTGATCCTGGTGGGTGGAGGTTGCAGTGAGCTGAGATTGCGCCACTGCACTCCAGCCTGGGCGACAGAGCGAGACTCTGTCTCAAAAAAAGAAATGAGAATTGATATATTCCGATGTGTTTTAAGATGTTAACATATATTAACATATGTGTGTGTATATGTATGTGTGTTTTTAATATACTAAAATATATCAAAAATATATATTCAAATGAGTATGCCATCTTTTGCAAATATATCTTTTTTAGACATCTATGTAGATTTTTAAAAAAAGCTGTGAAACACCATATGCCTTTGAAAAAAATGTTGTTGTAGTCATTAGAAAGTTTTCTAATTGGCATAACATTTTTTTCCCATGACAGAATAGAGTACACAACCACTTTTCTAGAGAAGAGGAGTGAGAACTAATCCTTAATCTATTGTCTTTGACTGCTTTCTTCTTCTTACCTTTCATAGGTTTCTGTGTCTTAAAACAACTACGTTACAACCAGTTTTTGCCATGGCTGGTAGAGTCCTATTAGCCTTTCATGGCTTTCTCTGTATTCCTGTATTACACTGGTCAGTAATGTGTGTTTAATAGGGAAAGGGGGGAAAATTAAATTTTTGGGGTTGGCCTGGCAATCAATTAATATTTATTTATTCAACAAAAATAACATTCTTTTTGGTTGGAATTACTTTCCAAACATTCAGACTTGGAATACAACCCATTTCTAAGTCAAGCACTGATAGTATTTTTTATTCTGCCTATTCCAATTTAGAATTTGTGCGTATCAATGTCTTCTATATATCTCTAATCCTTTAGAAGTATGTGAACATAGTTAATGTTTATTTTTAATAGAAATAAAACTTCACTTATCTGGAATTTGTAATTAAATATAAATATTTCAAAAGGCAAATTGATACAAAGAAAAATAATGCTACATCTAAGTGATTAAGGTAGCATGATACAGTGGAGAAGACTAGTTTTGGAGCTGCAAGATCTTGGTTCACTTCTTTCTGTATTGGTGGATTTTATATTTTAGGAACAATTAACCCCCACCCCCAATGAAAAACCCTGGAAATTTTATGGGTAGGGGAACTGTTATATCAACATTTTATTCTATAATAAATGAAGTATTTTTTATATTTCCTCATAGAGACAGTTTATATTATTTTCTGAAAAGGAAAAAATCAGAAAATACAGAAAGTTCATAATTAACACCTTAATTATTAAATTAAATTAAAGTGCTTATTGGAGCTGGGCATGGTGGCTCATGCCTGTAATCCCAGTACTTTGGGAGGCTGAGGCAGGAGGATTGCTTGAGCCCAGGAGTTTAAGACCAGTCTGTGCAACACAGTGGTACCCCATCTCTAAAAAAAAAAAAAAAAAAAAAAAAAAGCCAGGCCTTTTGGCATGCTCCTGTGGCTCCTGATGCTTGGGAGGCTGAGGTGGAAGGATTGCTTAAGCCCAAGTGATTGAGTCTGCAGTGACCTGTGATCACACCACTGCACTTCAGCCTGGGTGACAGAGTGAGACCTTGTCTCCAAAAAAAACCTCAAAGTGCTATTAAGGCCTTGGTATTTATCTTTCCAGTTTCTTTCCAATGCATACAAAAAATTAAAAAATACCAAAAGCCCATATTATAATTACTACTGTGTAACTTGGGTTTTTACTTAATATATATCACAGGACTTTTCCATGTTGATAAATACACTGCATTATCTTTATAAGCTGCACTATAAACCCTAGCCTCAAGCGATCCTCCTGCCTCCGCCTCCCAAAGTACTGGGAATACAGGGGTGACCCACCACACCTGGCCTAAAACTTTTTTTTTCTTTTTTTCTTTTTTCAAATGTGTCTAGAGATCTCTGCATAGCAACATATAGGAGACTGTGTGTGTGTGTGTGTGTGTGTGTGTGCGTGCATTTGTGTAGTTACTATTTGAATAAATCAGGAAGCCTTAAACGCAGTGAAGCCGCTTATTATCCAAGGAAACTGAGACAATCCCTGAATGAGTTAGCAGCGGCAGTAGAAGTAATGAGATCCTCACACAGATAAGCAAAAAAGAAGATCATAAAAGCATCTATGATTCCTTTCCAAGCAAGGCATACACTTTGGGGTGTGTACATTTGTGTGTGACTTAATTTTTTATTATGTTCTTAGTAATTTTTACTCATTACTGTGCTTTTTTGGTAACTTTCCTTTTTTCCTTTCACCTACTATATTGTGAACAACTGTCCATGTTATCAGATCTTTTTATTTCATTGTATGTATATCTATCATATTATTTTTAATCCCCTGCTGTTAAGTAATTAAGTTATGTCCAGTTTGTCTATTATTATTAAAAATGGTATAATGGAATCTTGATACCTATTATTTGAAAGTCAGGGAGGAATTTTTGAGTCTAAAGACTTTTTTGATACTAACTTCCTAATTTTTCCTACAGGAAAGTTGAACTAATGTATTTCTATCAAGTTATGAGAGCACCTCTCTCCATCTTCCCTGATAATTTTTAACAGTAAAAATATTGTGGTATTTTTCAGCTTTTCTTTGACAACTGAGCTTGAAAATACTTTGGCAATTTTTATTTCTTCTTTTGTGCTTGTCTATATTCTTGGTATAATTCTACTGTATTTTTTTTCCTACTAAGGACCTTTGATTTACTAAAGGCACTGACCTTTGGTTGATTATATTTGGCATTTTCCCTATTTTCCCCGCCAGCCCCTAAATCTTTCGGTTTCCTTAAGGTTTGTATATATTGATTAAAAAAAAAAAAGAGTTTTCATTGCTCATATAGTTTAATCAGTCTTATATATCTTATTGCTTCTGTCTTTGACAGAATGTCCTACCCTTGATTTTGATACATCTCTTCATGCACTTTCTTACATTTCATATTTTTAGTTTCTATGGTTTAATATTTAATCCATTGTTTTGTTTTATGATGTCATGGAGGGTTCTAAGTTAGAATAATTTTTCTTCAAATTGATTTGCCAGTGTACTTACCATCTCAAATTATATAAGCCTTCATTTCTCCTCAGAATTGAAATACTACCTTTATCAGATAATAAATTATTTTAAACTTTTCTGCTTTGTTCCGTTGAGTAGGCTATTCCTTTGCCAGTACTGCATTATTTTAGTTATTATAGCTTCTTAATATGTTTTAATAGTTAGTATTATAGTTCAAGTCCATCCGCATAACTTTTCTTTTTAAAATATTTTTGACTCTTTTCCTATTTTTATTTTTCCAGATGAATTTTTAGGAATCATTTTATCAAGTTCCAAAACAAATTCTAAGTGCAAATTTTAAGTAGTTTCATTTTTCTTTCCTTTTTCTGCTTTTTGCTGTGTACTCAGATTTCAGACATTGGTCTATGCAATTCATTTTACTTTTAAAGTTGATTAATGAAATCATTTTACATTTAGAAAGTTTATTTGAAACAACATTGGACAGAAACAGTAAAAACAACTGACTAACGAGTGGGCCGGTTAACTACTGTACTATTAGAGACTCTGAAGAACTTCTCAGTTTTCTTTAATATTTGTTTTTCTTGCTAGAATGTAGAATTGTGCTGTGACTGCAGTATGTAAAAATCAGCCAAACTATTCCCTCAGTTTTATATCATGTAGTTATTGTCTTAATTTTGAATGGTAGTCATAGCTGGAAATAAATGATGACCAGTTTAATTTTTTTATAGATCTATAAAACTGCATTCTAATAGAATTATATATGTAGATATCTATGCAATATAAGTAATAAAGAATAAAGCCATTTAATGTATTCTTTATTTCATAAATACATGATCTAAGTGATCAAATGGTTCTATTTTAAATAAATTATTTCTACAGTAGATTATGAATATTCATGACTACTTATAAACAGAATACTAGGTACAGTTGCTCCATAGTACTCTACTTGTAATACAGTGATGTCCTAGTGAATCATAGAAGCATAAAATGTACTTTGTTCCTAGGATAAATTGTCCCAATCTGTAATTTTGTTTGAATTTATAGATTTATTGTTATAGTTTTTGTTTTTTCTCCCTTTGGCCGGTAATTTTGTTGCTGTCATGCCAGACTCCAGCAATGTTTCACCTTCTTTCCTTTTGAATATTGCTTCCAGTCTACAACAGTATAGTAATCAAATTTATTATATTTGTATCTATAATAAGAGTTCATAAACTAGGAAAACTTGATACACTTTCTTTTCTGAAAAAAACTACTTGATCTTTGGTGCATAAACATAATATCAATTTTGAGAGGGGTTTGCTTACTCCTTGGTTCAGATTTTTTATTGTATTTTCTAAGGCTGAAATTGTCAGGTAGACGATCAAAGGTTATTTGTAAGTCCTTTGGGACTGACTCTTTTCTCAATGAAATACTGTTAGGATTTTTAGTTAGATTGCTGTAGTTCAATACGCTTTTTTTGCTTATAAAAAAGGTCAAGTAATATTTATTTTCAGCTATGCCTAATTACCATTCATATCATTTTAAGGAAGTAGGCAAGACAGCTGGTTGGGATGGCAAAGATTTGAGGTAGGGGAGTTTGAAGAGAGTGGCAAAGGTTTGTTATGTCAGCGGTAGAATTAGGGACAGAAAGTTAATTAGGAGTGTACTAATTGTTGCCTAAGTTGTCAATGACTCAGCTGAGCTTAGTCAGCATTTATAAGGCCTCTAACAGGCTGTATTACTCTCTTTCGAAGTGCTCAGCAGCTGGGCATAGGGCTGGGAAAGAAAGATAATGGGTTAATTTAGGTATTTGAAGGGCAGATGTGGCAGAAGGCTATTGAAATTTGAGATGTTGGAGGTTCTGATCACTAAGTTGGGGCTGGTTGGGAGGGATAGAATAGAAAGTATGGAGTTGATCAATTTGGAGAAAAATGGGGAGGGAGAAGGGATTGGAGATTTTAGTGAACTATAAAACTAGGTAGAGTAGAAGTAGTAATTAAGAGAGCTGGGGGAACAGAAAATGTAACAGAAAATACAAGTATCACCTTGGAAATCTCATCGTCCTGGAAGTCTTCTTTGACATCTCCTCTCAGTTTCCTTTCTGTGTGCTGTGGTAACTTACAATACTCTTTTACGTCCTCATTTTACTATGTTACAGTGATCTTTTTATTTTTCTCTCTTCCTCACCATAAGCTCCCTGATTATGGGGATTGTTTTAAATTTCATGTTTTACAGTGCCTGGTACGTAAGTATGCCTGGTAGGTGTTGAATTTAGTAGAATGCATAGGAAGTTGTGATCTTGATGGGTTAGTATAGTGTAGGAGGGCAGTCTCTGTGGGTGTGGCTGAAGTGATGAGTGAGTTGTATACTTGAAGTGTTTTCACTAATTTAGAGCATAATTTTTTTGTATGTATCTTAGTTTCTGTGACCAGCTATTACAGCGGTCCTCAACCATTTTGGCACCAGGGACCAGTTTCATGGAAGGCATTTTTCCCACAGACCTGGGTTGGTGGGGTGGGGACATGGGGAGTGTGGTTTTGGGATGCAACTATTACACCTCACATCATCAGGCATTAGATTCTCATAAGGAGCGCATAACTGAGATCCTTCGCATGTGCAGTTCACAATAGGGTCGGAGAATCTAATGCTGCTACTGATCCGACATGAGGCAGAGCTGAGGTGGTAATGTTCGCTGTTGCTGTGCAGCCTGGTTCCCAACAGGCCACGAACTGGAACTGGGGGTTGGGGACCCTGAGCTATTATAAATCAGTCTGAAAATGTAAAGACTTCATTCATTTAGACACTACCGGGATATCTTAAATTTTCTGATTAGAACCTGGCATTTAGCTGACAAAAAGAGCTTATCCTTAAAATTTTTTGTTGTTTTCATGTGTTTTATGAGCTTCCTTTAAAAGGCATAGTAATATGATTATGACCACATCTTAGCAGCCGGAAATTATTTTTAGAAATTATTATTTGCTTTGAAGTTAGTTTTCATCCCCCTATTTTTCCCTCTCATTTCTACTCTCAACATTTAGTCTAGAGCAGTGTTACTCAGCAAGTTTGTGACTATTATTGGTCTTCTGTGAGAAAGTAGCTTGAGCCAAAATGTAAACCAATTCCCTGCTTCCTTTGTTGAAATAATTTTCTTGTGATAAAAGCAGAAATTAAATGGTGTGTATTACAAATTACCTAATGTAATTGATTTACATTCTGGTGCAAATTCCTTGTATTTTATTGTGTACTTGAAACAGTTTTTAGACTAGCACCTGTTGGGCAGACCACATTTAATCTAGAAAATTATTATATACAAATGTTTTTTGTTTATTCATTCACAAATACCAAGTGGGTGCCTACTGTGTACTATGCGTTGTTCTAGGCTCTGGAGACATAGCAGTGAATAAAACAAACACAAAATCCTTAATCTCAGGGCTACATTCTAATTGTATTAGAAATATCAATTTTATTTCTCATTTCTCAGAAATACTTTTGTTTTTGTAGTAAACTATTCTTGCAGTTTACAGTTTTGTATGTAAAAACTTTAGAATTAATTGTATGTATCTTTACATATAGTGGCAATACTGCTTTATATTTTTGGCTCTGGTAATTTTTTTTCCTGTGACTAATAAAACCTTTGAAAACAGTAATTGCTTATTTGAGTCACTTCCCAATTTTACTTGAAATTAGTTTTTCTGAAGCAAAGATCTTTTTATTTAAAAGGACATGTAAAAGGAATTAATTTTGAATAAAAGAGAACATTGGCAACATGAACTGATTATGCAGTGGACTGAATTGTATGTTAAGCAATCATTGTTTGGTTGCCTTTCTTATATTCTGACAGATGACCTGTTTGTCAGACTTCAGAGTATTTTAGAGACTATATTGAAATAATATAATTTTAATGATGAAATATAAAGAGCAGCAAATTGATGAAAACCAGTGAAACAACCTATGACTTAAAAAAATGAATCTTCCAGTGCAATGGTTCTCAAACTTTCGTGTACATTGGAATCACCTGAGAGCCTTGCTGAACCATGAAACTGCTGGGTCTCACCTCCAGCCTTTCTGATTGAGTAAATCAAGGGTGAACTCAACAATTTGCCTTTCAAATAAATTCCCAGGTGATGTTGATGTTGGTGATCCAGAGACCATACTTGGAAAACCAGTGCTTTTATATGTCATCTTGTTGTGCCCCGATTTATCAATAAGTAGCTAATTTAATCATAGTTGTAGCAGATGGTGACTTAAAGAAAACTCAGCAGGTGAACTGAAAGCCAAGAAAGAACCAACATTTTTCTTAATCCTTATTTTAGTGGACTCATTAAATGGAAGATTGTGGGACAAAATATAGAGAATTATTGTGATTCCATAATTGTGACTTTAAATATGTAGAAGTAGACTGAAATACTAGCGATATTCTTTTTTCCCCCTCTGGTGTAGTTGTCCCTAGAAGAACTAAATTGAAATTTAAATACCCCATTTGTATTATAGGCAGTAACATTTATAATCAGGATCCCACTGATTATGTGGAGACAGAATTTAATGATACCAGTGGAAAGATTATAAACCTCTTTCCACTCATAAATTCATTTATTCAACATTTACTAAGTACATATGGTGTGCCATGAACTGTGTATACATTTGTGGAAATAAATAATTATAAATTGTGATAAGGACTCTGAAGGAAAATATACAGGATACCATGAAATAGTGTAATGGGGGAACTAAAGCCTCTCAAAGAAAGTTCATTTAAGCTGAAACATGAAGGATAGATAGGAATTTTGGTTACACAGAGTTGTGGGAAGAGGAAATATCACTTCCATCACTAAATAGGTATTGTGCACTAACATCTTCCTATATATTATTTCATTTAATGCCTTGTTAGTTGAATGATATTGCCATTTTTTTTTTTTTTTTTTGAGTTGGAGTTTTACTTTGTCACCTAGGCTGGAGTGCGGTGGTGGGATCTTGGCTCGCTGCAACCTCCACCTTCCAGATTCAAGTGATTCTCCTGCCTCAGCCTCCTGAGTAGCTGGGACTACAGGTATGCACCACCATACCTGGCTAACTTTTTTTTTTTTTTGTATTTTTAGTAGAGACGGGGTTTCACCATGTTGGTCAGTCTGGTCTCGAACTCTAAACCTCAAATGATCCTTCTACCTCGGCCTCCCAAAGTGCTGGGATTACAGGTGTGAGCCACTGTGCCTGACTATTGCCAAATTTTAGATTAAGAAAATGAGGAGACGATAAAACTAATGGTAGAGAATTTTTTTTTAGAATTTAGAATTTCTTTAATAGAAATTAAATAACTTTCCAGAGTCATCCAGCTATTCAGTGGTAGAACCGGGATTACATTTGGTCTTTCTGACTCCAGAGTCAGACTTTTAACTGCTTTGTTATATTAGATTTAAACTTATTTTCTTAATTATTAAATAATATATCCCTTTTTTTCTCATTTCTATGGAAATGAGAAAGGTGCTGCTTTTCATGTAAAAACTATAAGCTAGACATAAGCAGGCCATTTAGAGGGATACATACACATATCCACATATCCACACATGTGTACATATGCGTACATACCTATTTATATAACTTTAACTTTCTCTGATTGTAAAAGTAATGCATTTGTTTGAGATTTTGGAATCTCTAGAACTAAAGAGGGAAATAATTTTTTCATTCACAGATAACCATACTGACATTCTGTTTCATTATTTCAGTAGGCATGTAGTATTTTTTAAAAATAGTAATTACAACATGAATACAGAAGTATTCTCTGATAAATAGACAAGTGTTTTAATGAAATACACATCTTTTTTTTTTAAAAAAAGAATTGTGAAGTTCTTTTTTGGATGTAGAAGAATAAAGTATTTGGATTTCACTCTTCTGTTTAAAGGGAATAATCTCACAGGATTATGTTTCTTTTATTTAAAATTTTTTTCTCTGTCATGTGCATACTCTGTTGCTTTTGCAGACAGACCCCAAAGATGCTGGGGAGTTTAAAAATATATGGAATGTAAGGCTTGCTGCATTTATGTTTATTAACCAGTTTAAAAAATATATTAAAGGTCAGATTTTGTTTTTATCAAACTTAATATCTTACCTATAATGATACATGGATATTCCTTTTGGGTTCATTATGTGCCATAGTGATTTATGTTGAGGCATTTCTTTTGTGCACATCTACCACCAAAAGATTTTAAATACAATTGCAGAACTTTACATTTGTAACTTGAGAAAGAAGGAAATGCATCTTAAAAAGAAAATCGGAACACTGTTCCCTAACAGTCATATATATATCAGTGAAATCAAATTCATTTTAAAGAAATTTAATTATTCACTGTAGTTTAATTTACTGTATCTCTTAATTCTAAGGTGTTGAATATAAATTAAATTTAGATGTTAGCCAGATATCCCATTATTTCACTTATCTTAATATGATATATGTAAATAATTCTTTAGTCTTAGCTTCTTTCTTTGATAGTAAACTCACACATATTTGTGGGGTATTTTTATTTAAAATGTATTCAATTTTTAATTATATAAAGTACCACCTCTCTATTCAGCCATAAAGGTGATTTTTAAGGCATTTTCTTTTCTTATATAGTATATCTTTAGCTGTTACCATGTCCCTTTGCTAAGTCCTCCTACTTTTTGTTTAGGCACTTATTTGTCCATCCACTTCCAACTACTGATTCGTTAATTCATTTAAGAAATGTTTATTGAGGCCCGGCGCGATGGCTCACACCTATAATCCCAGCGCTTTGGGAGGCCAAGGTGGGCGAATCACCTGAGGTCAAGTTCGAGACCAGCCTGACCAACATGGTGAAACTGGGTCTCTACTAAAAAAATACAAAAATTAGTCAGGCGTGGTGGCCTGCACCTGTAATCCCAGCTAGTCAGGCAGAGGCAAGAGAATTGCTTGAACCCGGGAGGCACAGGTTGCAGTGAGCTGAGATCACACCACTGCACTTTGGCCTGGGCAATAGAGTGAGACCCTATCTCAAGAAAAAAAAAAAAGAAATGTTTATTGAATTCCTATTATATGCCAGGCATTTGGCTAGATGATGTGAAAAGAAAGTAAGAGTGGGAGAGAGGGAATTCTTGTGTATCCGTGCTACCAAGAGAGTGTGTAGTTTAGTATACTGTATTGTATCTCTGTGCTTAATGAAGTTGCCTGTGGGGCTGCTCAGGAGGGCATGCGAGGTTCTAGCTACCCTCTCAACCCTTCTTTCGACCCTGTAGACTCCTTTAAAAATCTATTTTATTTATTGGGCTTTCTCATAGCATTTCCTATGAAATATGGATTTTGCAATTTAAAAACTTCAGTATCACCTATGTAGTAGAATTATATATATTTACATATATGTATAAGTAGAGTGAGAATCTTACACACATAGAAACTGAGAGAATGACAGGTGGTAGATGCAGGTAAGTATATAAAAAGAGTTACAGATATGCTACTATAGGAATATGGAGGTGGATCAGAGAATTTTCCATTTGGAGGATGAAAGCTAGTGAAAATAGTGTCATTTGAGATTTTTCTTCAAGGATAGGCAATATTTAGCCCTGTAGAGATTTGTAGGTAGGGTGACAGTGAGGGTAGGTAGGGAATATTGCAAGTATAGGAGACAGCATGATCAAAGACACAGAGGCAGGGATGAGGCATTTGGAGCAAATGGCTTACTGTGTCTAGAGAGAAACTGGGTCATAGAAAATACAGATAAAACATGGTTAGTATCAAAATGTGACAAGCTTTGGCAGACTGAGAAGTTAAGTCTTTTTCAAAGACAATCGGAAACCTTTGAAAAATGTTTGAAAAGATAAAAGTATGGTGTGCATTGATACTCATTAAGAAGAGTCGATAATGCAGCATGTAAAATGAGTTGGCTGTGGAAAGACCTATTGTAGTAGTCCATGTAAGAGGGAATGGGAATGAAGAATAGCAAGCAAGTGTAAGTGATATTGCATAGGTTAGATTGTTAGGTCTTGGGGATTTATGAGATTAGAGAATTAGTTACCAAAAATGATTCCAAGGTTTCTATCTTAGAGGACTAGCAAGCTGATCGTGCCACTAAGCTGCAGGTTTGAGTGTTGCTTTATCATTTGTATCCTGGTTGATTTTTAAAATATTTGAGGAGTCTATCAATTATTTATAGTACTAAAGGATTAAAAAATGGAAATTGAGATGAAGCCTGGAAGGAATAGAGATACAAAATTAATCTAGAAGGTAAAAGTCTGCAGAGATGCATATAATAAAGTCCCTCCGGTTGCTGAGATGGGGCAAAAGTTTTACTGTCAACTTCATAGCAAATAGGAAAACATGTTATTTGAGCATGACATTTTACAATCTTTAACAATCAAGTGAACAAAAGTTGATTTATTTATAATACTAAATTGTAATAGCTTATCTTTGATATTTTTATAAAGTGTCAAAGATTTTTATAAGTATTCTGACATCTTGTATTAATATCTCATTTAAATCTCAAAACATCCATGTGAGGCAGCACAGATGGGTGGGTTGTTTTTCCTGTTTCATCCCATGAGGAACGTTTTAATATACAACCTTTTTGTTACATAAATCAGTTTGCTAAATTCTGATTCAGCTAGGTGAAACAGATTTCTAAACTCACCAGAATGAAGCCTGGCTTAAGAGCGTAGTACATGGCAACTATTAAACTATTCTGCTTGTAAAGAATCCCTTAAACTTCAGGGATTTAAACTTCATCAAGGCTTTTCACAAGGTTGTGGTGAGACATCATTGACAACATGAAGAAATATAGACTAGTAGCTAGTTTGTACTGTTAGGCAACTTAATAATTTGCAGAATGTCTCAAATTATTGAAGGCATTTTTTACAAGGGAGAGTTATGTACATAGGACCTTCTCTCTTAATCAGTCATTGTGGATAAACTGAGGGGTGTATGAATGTGAAAATTCTATTCCGGTTTGAAAAGTTGCCTTTTGGAGGTGCAATTGTTATAGATTAGATGATCTCTGTTAGTCTCTTGAGTCCTTCAGAATTAAGAATCAAGAGTAAACTACCAGGTGCTCTTCACTCAGTATCAGAACTCTGAAACAGATCAGGTGAACAACTTTAGGGACCTTTAGTAGAGAAGGGTTTCACCATGTTGGCCAGGATGGTCTTGATCTCCTTGATCCGCTGCCTCAGCCTCCTGTAAGTTCTGGGATTACAGGTGTGAGCCACCACACCCAGCTGAGATTCTGCATTTTTAACAAGCTTTCAGGTCACGCTGATTCTGCTGTTTTGTGAGCCACACTGTGAGTATAGTTTAGACTTAAGATGATTTAAGGTTTGGAAAGTTGATTATATTTAATAATTGTAATGCTTTTGTCAGATCAGTGTAGACATTTTACATTTTATTTGACTGGAAACCTTCAAGGTAGGTGGTAATATTTTTACAGATGAGGAAATTGAGACGCAGGGAGCTTAAATGTTGCTTGCTCAGGGTTATATACTAGGTGCTATAACTGGGATTTAAACTTAACACCAGAACCCCTGCTGTCCTTGTGTTTCCATGACATTCTATGGTTTTCGTGAGAATACTTTTTCGATTTACAAATATCTTGTAATTGGAAGACTTTATTCTGTTTCTTACACCGTGAGCATGAAACCTTGTTCTTCATATGTATTTTTTTTTGTATGGGTTCAGGAAAAATAAGCTTTTAAAACATTAACGCAAACTATTAACTAAATTTTTGAAATTTTATGTATTCATGGTTTTTGATTGAAAAATATTGGCAAATAAAAAAAAGGCTTCCAAAATCCTACTACTGTCTAAACCTTATATATATGACTGTTTTGAGTTCCTCTGATACAGAGACACTCTCATATTATTTTCAAAAATTGAGATTGTAGGGCTGGGCGTGGCGGCTTATGCCTGTAATCCCAGCACTTTGGGAGGCCAAGGCGGGTGGATCACGAGGTCAAAAGATCGAGACCATCCTGGCCAACATGTTGAAACTCCACCTCTACTAAAAATACAAAATTACCTGGGTGTGGTGGTGTGTACCTGTAGTCCTAGCTACTTGGGAGGCTGAGGCAGGAGAATCGCTTGAACCCAGGAGGTGGAGGTTGCAGTGAGCTGAGATTGCGCCACTGCACTCCAGCCTAGCAACAGAGCGAGACACTGTCTCAAAAAAGAAAAAAAAATTGAGATTGTGTTATATATAACTTAGTATTTATTTTTTTTCACTAGGCACAACTTCTCTAGTGACAAAGATAGAACTCATTCTATTTATAATAAAAACCCTTTCCTATTTTCCTCATGATCATTGGCACCATCAACCATTCTGTCCTAAGTGGCAGTCTCATTTTCCTTATTCTTTGCCTCTTCCGTAACTGCTGCCAAGTTCTTCTGTTAGTTTCTTTGTAATATCTCTTCAACTTGCCCATGTTTTTCAGTCCAGTCTCCGTTTTTTTTTAATGCTAGGTTAATGACTACTAAATCACCATGTTATTTGTGAATTTATTCTCTGCTGTTTTGGTTGACTGTTCTGGCTGTACACAGAACCTTTCGTCTATCTTCATACATCTTTTTAGTGGCTTCTGATGAAATAAGTGTGAATAATTGTAGGGTTTAAACTAAAAGCAATGAATTATCTTAGTGTATCATTTTAAATTTGTAACCACATCTTTTTCTAACTTCTTGCCTTCATTGCCAGATATGGTACCAGAATCTGAGAACTTGTAATAATATTGCTACTACTGAGGACTTTTAACTATCTGTTATTTGGTAGTTATTTTCATGTGTATACCACATTTTGCCATTTCATTCCTTTCTTTTTGTTACCTGGAGTCTTATGCCATTGTACTCTTTGTGAAGTTGCCGAGACAAACTCACTTTTAACCTTTTTCAGTGGATGTTTCTAATGAAAACTAATATGAAAATTTGTGTTTTCCTTTTAAAATGTAGTTATGACTTTATACTTGCATATGTATTTATTTAATATTAGTGTGATCCTGCCTCATGTAGCTTTTAAAAGTTGTTAGTTTGCTCATTAAAATATTACCTATCAAGTTAAATATAGGTGCAGAATGGTTGGAGAAGTCTGTTGAGATTTATAGATCCCCAAACAGCTTTTCTCTTTTCCTTAGTGCTTTATCTTTGCAAAAATATCTCATGTATCATATCATAACCTATGGTTTCTAATCAGCATTTTTTCTCAAAACCATATAGACTGAAAAATATAATCTCATAGCTTTATTTCTACCCTCTGCCAGAGAAAAAAGCAGAGCACTTTTGTGGCTTCTTTGAGAACTTTTTGTTTTGAGTAATAATGTGGATAATTGTGGTTAAAATTGGGATAAAATTGGGGTGAATAGTACATGTCAAGGATTTCTTAGAATCTTGTGCAGTATTTTTTTTGGTAGGCACAGGAAAAAGTACACTTACTAGTGGATTTTTGTGAATATCAAATGAATTAGAATTTAAGAAATTATAATTAGAAGTTAAAGCTTAGAAATTAAGGTTGTCTGGATCACTTAGCATATGTGTGGGGGTATAGGTCTTTGTAGATGGGGCTATGAAACCATAGTATAAGAAATGCTACAGATAAATATAGAAAGTAGGATTTGATTCCAGATCTGACACCAAAGCCTATGATTGTAATAATATTTAGGATACATGATTATTTTAATTTTATAAATGAGGATTATACATTCTTGGTGTTTAAGTGTTTAATTTTTTACTCCTAAATTATATTTTTATATCACATAGAGTATATATGTGTATTGTGGACATTAAGACTATTAATTATAATGATTAAGAATTATCTAATTCCTTGAAACTTTTTTTTCCTGATCAAACTCGACCTAAAGCCCAGGTGCGGTGGCTTATGCTTATAATCTCAGCACTTTGGGAGACCGAGGTGGGAGGATCGCTTGAGCCCAGTAGTTTGAGACCAGCCTGGGCAACATGGCGAAAACCTGTCTCTGCAAAAAATTACAAAATTATCTGGGCGTGGTGGTGCGTGCCTGTAGTCCAAGCTACCCGGGATGCTGAGTCGGGAAGATCCCTTGAGCTCAGGAGGTCAAAGTTGCAGTGAGCTGTGATCATGCCAGTGCACTCTAGCCTGGGTGACAAAGTGAGACCTTGTCTTGAGGGGGAAGGGGGCTAAACAGACCTCACCTTAATCTTATTCCTTGGTATACTTTTATTTTTTCTTAATCTCCTTGGTTCTGTCGGATTAGTATTTCTTAAAGATATGTGGCAGGGTAATTTGAAGACTCCAAGATTACCTTCCTGTTTGTATTTTATCAGTTTAGTAACTTTAGAATAATTATGTTTCTGAGAACTAACACCTTTACAGATGAAACTGATTGAGGACTAGGAAGTAACTTCATTTAGGTCATGTATAACACTGTAAAGTGGTAATTAAGAGTTAAAAGGTTTGGGCTGGAATCCCACCTCTTCAACTCTAACCTTGAGCAAGTTCCTTTACCTCATTCTCAGCTTCCTCATCTGTAAATAATTATGATACATGTCTCATATAAGGGAGTTGTAAGAATTAAAGGAAATAATGTTTATAAATGGTTTAGCATAGTACCTGGTACAGTAAGTGCTCAACAACGAAAGCTAACAAAGTACAGTTTCAATTAAGGTATACTCTATAAAAATTATAGACCATGTTAGGTACATTTATTTTTCAAAATATGTTAATATAAGTCTAGTTAAATTAAAACTTTAATAAATTTTAAATAATTTAAAACAACATTTAAAATAAAGTTTTGGAATAGATTAATTATGTGCTTAGAATAGCTATTTGAACCTAATAGAAAAATAAGAATATTAATGTTTTTGGCTGTAGTCATTTTATGGAATCCTCTGTACTTTTTACTTTATTTTCCTTATTAATATAGCTTGTTAAACACAACTTTATTTTTCTTATTAATATTACTGGTTAAACACATAACCATTGACTATCACATCTATTGGAAGAAAAGGAAGGAAAGAAAAGAACTAATTTTTTCTTGTGAACAAGCTTTACAAATGTTTATTGGGGACACAATTTGGAATTAATATATTTTGGATATGCATTTTGTCTTTAGCTTATTTCTAGGTGTATTAAAAGTTGGCTATCTATTGGCTTACAATCTTGGCTAATTTACCTAGGGAGTTTTGTTTTAAAAAAGTTCTGAAGGCTTTCTCTCCACAAGCTGCTCTTCCCCAAGACTTACTCCCCAGGTAATTCTGTTGATCAGCCAGATTTGGATACCACTGTAATATGAGAAGTCTTATATAGGCTAGTGAATTCTTTAATGGAATACTCTTTCAATCCCTTTTTTCTTAAAGCCTTATAGTCAAGTAATAAGATTACTTAGCCTTATAGTCAAGCAATAAGGCCATAACTGTCTTACTTTGCAAGATATTTATGGCAAGTATGTCTTCTTAATGTAAATATTCTTATTTTTAATTTTTCTTCTTATATTACCTTATTTCTATGTTTTATGTCACCCTGCTTAGTACATGTCATTTTATACTCACGTGAGTATAAATAGTTTATACTTATGTGTCTCCAGCTCAGGACTAGAATTTGTATGAGGCAAGCAAAGTGCCTAGGGCACAAAATTTAAGGAGGCTGTCTCTTTGAGGACTGTGCAAGAGTGAGTACCTCCTTAAATTTTGTGCCCTAGGTGCCTCCCTTGCTCATCCAGAGAAATAGGCTGCATATAAATTATTTTTATTTTAGTTTAGCATAATCTCATGCATACTTGGATGTTTTATACAAAAAATTGATGACGAAACGAAATGGTATAGCTGAACCCAAATTTATATCGTCCAGTATAAAAATAAATTAACTATTTGAGAAAGATAGCATTATTATTTTTATCACATGGTCAGTAACCCTCAGAGCTTCCGAAATTCCAGTTCAGCAGAATTTTGTCTGACACTGAAATACACTTGGTTGTTTTACCTACTGGCAGCTACCTGAAATCAGTGCTCTTGTAGCTGTCACAGTTTCTTAATTCAAAATATAGTACCATCAGCTTTTTATATAAGCTTATATGTGATCATTTGAAGTAATCAGAAATTATACCAGTTTTATTGTATTTTTATTACTAATTTTAGAATTTCTTGAGAATTTGCCTATAATTTTTTTTTATGAGAGCTACATCTGGAAATGCTCAAAAGTTGTTTGCCTTTTTTGAAAGAACAATCTGCAGTGAAAGTACAACTTCTTTAGAGGTGATGTTTAAGTTAGCAAATGATGAACCATAATGTGAGGAAGCATAGTATTGTGAATTATTTGGCAAACATACCTAATACAGGCATTAGCTGTTGAAACCATTTACCGCTTACAGAAAGCTAGAAAGATAGGCTGCACAGAACTTTATCTCTAAACTCTGAGGATGAAAACTAGAGTACAACTTAAGTTTATTCAATAAAGACTAAATTCTGTAAGTTTAAGTTTGATTTGTTTATAGGTTCCGTGATTAATGTGTAATTAGAGTATGAAAGAAGCATTTAGAATCCATTAAAATTTATAGGTGTAACATCATTGTCAAATCAGGAGTTTTGTTTCTTAAAGTTAGAATTTACTTAAATATACTTTTTCTCTAAAAAAATAAAATCTTATTTCTACTTACAGTGGTACCAAATTGAGTTTTCGCAAAAAGAATTATTTAATATTTATTTAATATTTGTTTCAAATAAACAAAAATAAACATAACAACCAATGGTGGAGGGGTGTCTTAGATTTGTTTTTAGCTTTCTTTTTCATGGCTTCTAGAAGTGTATCATATTATAAATACATTCAAAATGTTTTGCTCTGAGGATATGTAGCATTCCTATAAAGGTTAAATCAATAAAAATGATTTGGACACATTCCTAAGCATGGCTAGAACAGGTAGTCCGTTGTTTTAGGTACCCTTGAGTTTCTGGAGCAGATCATTATGGCGTAGCAAAAGAACTTACTAAAAGTTGCTTTCTATGTGTAGATGCATCAGCTTAAAAAAATAAGATTTTCTGGCCTTCTGGAAATGAGTATTTTTGGAGTAACCGTTGTATATATTGGTTTAATTATATATTTTAAATGCAGTTAAAGTTTTGGAGCTTTTTTTTCTTCGAATGCTGGAGATACACCATAATTGATAAGGAAGAGGTACGTACAGGAAAAATGCAATGGCAAGCTTTTCCAGCAAATTTAGAATAAATGACAGTCTTATGGTTAAAGAAAGTATCACACATTATAATTGCAAAATAGGGATTGGATGTAATTCTTTTTAGTCTTGCCAGTTTAGAAAAAATTCTGTAAGTCATGGGCATGTTGTTCTGTTCATATGGGCAGTTCAAAATGCAAGCTTTAATTTGAGCATTTATTTAAAAAAGCATACGAATATCTCCTATGTTCGGGGTTGGCTTCTCACTATATTATTATTGCTACATAGTTTTATGCATTTGCTTGCATTTTTTGTGTTCATGTCATAAGTTTTAAGTATGTAAGTTTTCAGATCACACTGTTTTCACAGCAAGTTTCAAAAAATATTTTTATGCCAGTTTATAATAATGAGTAAGGCCATTTTTATTAAAGTTTCCTTTAAAACAGCATTTAAAATGTTTCTGGATCAAAAAAATTCAGTGAATTGACCATGTATTTGAATGAAGAAAGTTTAAAACAGAGGTAGAAAATTTGAGTTACGTGTATTATTAATGAAGTTACATGATAGAAAATCACTTCCTATCTTTTTGTACATCTAATATGTATTTACTTTGTAAATAAATACTTTATTAAAAATACTGTGTTACATTATTTGTTGGAGCACAGGATTTAATTTTATAGTCAAGAAAATTGTTTGAATACGTCTCAGTAAATTTTTTTTTACATATATTAGAGTGGTTTAACCATTTAATAATTAAATAATTTAGCAGTTTAAACCAAGTATTTTGATGTTTTAAAAAATATTTAAGTGTATCTTGATAGATTCTGATTTTAATGTGTCTTGTGTCTTGATAGGACCAGAATATTTATGAAAATAAAAATAAGCCTAATAATCAGCACATGGCTCTAAATTTTCTTCCTGGGTACTTGTGAGTGATAATGTTAAAAACAGATCACTTTATGTGTTTTCTCTAGTCCTATTGGTGTACAAAAATACTCTGCAATATGCTTATGCATGTTATAAGGGAGGGATATTGTTAAATCTTTACTACATAATCAAGAATAAAGCTTTCCTGACAATACTCATTGTCCTTATCTAGCTAACACTTTTAAAATGAAATGGTTACTAGTGGTAAAAAGTTTTTAAAATGTTAAGTTTTCCTTCTAAATTACAGAGAGAGAAAGACTGTATATGTGTTTAGTTTTGAAAACTGGGAGAATATAAGAATTCTGTGTGGACACTGGAGTTTATAATATGAGAAAAGGAGTTTCTTCTATGGAAAGGAGGTTGGATTAATGATCATAAGTTGGAGTACATTGACTTGTATATTCCCATTTCTTTAGAAATACACTGTAGCACATCGTCTTTGTAAGTAGTATCTCCACAGGCGTTATCTTCTTAAATATGTCATTTTTGCATTGACTCTTACAAGAGCAGTAGCAAGTTTTTCTTGCATTTTGTCAAAAGCTGAATTACCGAAATGCTTTACAGATTTCATGAGAGGTAAAAAAATTAATCTTACTAGATTATCTTTTGTAACCATGTATCCTGCCTAATGTTAAGATGCTGTTGTCTTGATGGGAGTTTTCTCATAGATTACTTCATGATGTCTTAATATTTTTGAATTGGGTGTTAGGTTCTTAGTATGAAATGCTTATGTACTTTCACAGGTATCAGCTTTATGGAAAACACAGTGATTGATATAATGTGGATTGTTAGCATAAAGAAGTTTCCTTTCTGTGATCCTGTACAGTTGTTACAGATATCTGTAATCTGACAGTTTATGAAATAAAATGAGAATTTACTTTTATCTAAAAAATATGTATTTTAATGAGCTGTATTTGCGTTAAAGTCTCTTATAATAAAATTGTAATTGATTGAAGAGAATCCGCACTGTGTACCTTTTTGATACGCATCAATTTTCTAGGATCGTTATAGTGATACAGCAGTAGGTTGACATGTTGTAAAATGTAATACCTTATTACATAGTAAAATAAATGTCATGATCCTTATGCTTCAAAGTAAATTCACATTGTTTAGATACATTTAATTAATTTGTAATAATTTAGTAGAATTCTGTCTTTTCACTTAAAGATTATGTTGGGAATTTGAAGTCTTAAACTGGGAAGTTCAGTACAGAAATTTAAAAAGAAAGTTAATTCTAGCAATTATCATAGAAAAATTAGAAATTCAATGCTTAAATTGTTTACCCAGGTTACATGGTCAATGAGAAAATATATCTGTTTAGCTTCAAGCCAGAGTTGTTCTTTGAGATAATATTTATAAATAGGAATCTATTAGCAAATTAATTCCATTCATATTTGCCCTTATAAACTCTAATACTTTGTTTAACTGATATCAGTTTTTAGTTATTGTTACTTAAGTTTATAACTGGAAAATAACATCTTTGGATTTTACAAGATTGATTATTTTAGTCTTGAAATTCCTAGTAGATGCCTAATCCCTGTTACTGGTTTTATAGATTGACATTTGTTAACTTACACGCAAAAAAATTTTGATTATATTTCATGACAGAACTATAGTACCTCAGTTACATAATTTACAATATTTTTCCTGGTTTATAACCATTATTACAAGTTCTGTAGTCATTGGTGTGAATGCATTCATACTCATGCATGTGTATATGCCATGTATAAAAATGTTAAACGTAGCCAGAAGAAATTTAAGTTGAACATATATGACATGTATTTTGTTTCTGTATAAAAATACATCGTGTTCATATAAAGTTCTGTGGAATATCACTTTATTATTCTGATATTTCCAAAGAAAGACTGCATATATATGTGTTAAAACCTTATTGATGATTGTTATTGTGATTTGGCTAGCATTTAACTTTGTCTTTTTTTTTTTTTTTTTGGCTTTTCCTGAAGCACAAAATAGATGTAGGTGTAAGATACATGACTATAAGGAATATGTAAATAATGGTATGGTTCATGTAATTTAGGGGAACCTACAAATGTGTATTTAAGTTCTTGAGTTTTAACTTAGTCTATTATGTAAATATATGTTTATAGTTGATGGTGTATAATGATTCTGGTAGACATCATTGATGTAAAAAATCAATGTAACTGAAATGTAAAATAAAATTACCTTATTTGACTTTGTGGTAAAAATTATTTGCCTTACATAGGATATTTAGATATACCTTTTAAGAAATGTCACTAATCTGATGTAGCTAATATATAATTAAGAGAATTGGCAATAGGAATAGTAGAGATAAAAGAGTCTTTAAACTGTTTACCAAAATAATCTTAAATATATTTCTAGGAATAATGTTAACTTGGTAAATTTTCTAACATCACTATGATAATTTTTAAATATCTCAAACATTATCAAAATTGCGTATGTATATATGTCGGAGATTTCCTTGTTTTGCAGGCAGTTGATTTAAAAGATGAAAATCATCTAATCAAGGTAAACATTTATCTTTTATTTAGAGCTCAAGTCACCCTTGGTATGATTTTTGTTCCTTGGGTGTATATTGGATTTATGAGTATTAACAAGAATATAGAGTAGAGGAAGTGCATGAATAACAATTTTTTTCTCTGCATGTATTAAGTACTTATGTAGCAACTAGCCTTTAAAGGCCTGTTTTAATTCTACAGCTCATCTTATTTGGGGATTGTTTTTGTATCAGGTTAAATGATATAAAAAGTGATTGTTTTTTATATCATGTTAAATGATGTAGTTTCTGTTTATTAGTGTTTATGAAAAACTTTGCTTTAGTTAGGCTTCTTTCTATTCAGCAGTAACAACAAAACCTAAAGTGTTTGATAACATGTTGCTTACATCCACTCAACGCTGTTCCAAATCTTGAGTCCTATGCCCTTAATAAATAGTATAAAGGGGAGGAAATTCCTAAGAATTCTACATAAAGTGAAGATATTGTATACAATATAATAAAAGAGCATTTAATCTCAATTGCTATTCGGGTCTTAAAACAGTTGTATGGGAATGTATGGTCTGTTTCATGTGTATGTGCTGTTGAATGGACAAAAGCTTGTGGTTGACTGTGGTTAAAAATGTAAGGAAACTCCCTTTTAATAAGGTATAGAATTTCCCTGTTATTTTTTGAATTGTAACACATTAATAAAAATACATATCCAGTGAATTTCTTAATCTTTTTGAAATGGCAAGAGATTATATTAAGGCATATAATTTCATTATGTAAGACTTCTTTTAAAGATTTGTTTTAAAATATTAAACATCTCAGATTTGATGAAGAATTTTCACATACTTTAGACAGTTAGCTTAGAATATTTTATTATTTAGAAAATAACAAGTATTGGAGTTCATTGTTATCTTTATTATGGGAGTTTTATGATTTTTTGGGAGGTGAGGAAAGGCAGAATTTTATCTACAGTGGAAGTTGCAGCATTCATTGGTATAGAAGAAAAAAATAGTACATTAAGGTAACCTATTGGGAAGTCTCTGCTTAAATTACCATTGGATTTGCTAGCACCTGATTAGTAATGTCTGACATGTGAGTGATTAGAAAAAATAGTTATGCTTTGCCATAGTTACAATTTTAGTATTTGCAGGAAGGATTTTTTTTCACATTGAGTTGATGGCATTTGTCTATTTGGTCACATATTTTTATATATTTTTAATAGATGCTATAGAGGTAGACTGTTGCAGTGAATCCTTCACATAAAATGTCTAAAGATTTTTGTTAGGTAATAGTATTTGCAATTTTAATGCATTTGATGAGCTTTTGCATGACTTCACTATTGACTTAGAGTTGTCATAACTTAGTATCCTAGAACAAAGGTTAGAACAGTATGGAAGATTGGTATTTGTATGCTTTGGAGAGGGATTTGAGATGTTACCCTGTTTTGCCATCAATTTTCAAGTATGCACGGGTGCATCATTAATCATTAGAAATGCAAAAATAAATAATCTAGTCCCATTGGATTTTTTTCTATGAATACTTACCTTTTCCTTTTTTTTAATATATATATATACAGTTGAGGTATTTAGGTAACCCCTAACCTTTTGCTTCAACAAAGAAGTACAGTATAAAAATATTACCACAGTTTTCATGTGAGCAGCTCTTGAGTCGGGGGGAGGGGGGGAAGCCCTCTAGATGAATATTTGTTGAAAAAAAAAGTTGTGATACATAATGTCTTAACTCAGCCTCAATACAGTACTTGAGGACCACCAGTGTGTAAAATTGAAAGCACATGAATTTTGAAGCACTAGAAAAGGTTTGTAATTGATTAGCGCTGCTTTAAAGTATTGGAATACAGTGAGTTTTGATTTGTGAATGGTTCTATTCAATAAAGATTAATTCTGTGTGTTTGATAAAATCTTAGTGCCTTCAATGAGTTAGCTCCCCCCGCCCCTGCAGTTTATTTAACCATCAAATATTTCAGTGTTCTTTTAACAAACTGGAACATTTCTATCTTACCGAATTTAACTTTAGCATGACTGATTTAAACAAGTCAAACTATCAGTTGTTAGCTGGAAGAGTGTAATTGAATAAATTAATATTTTGTTCTTTTAAAATAACTAAAATATATCATAATGTAATCATGTGTATTTCATGCCTTGTGATATAGAGACTGGTTGATCAGGACAGTCACACAGACCAGCCAGATCTTTTTCCACAATTTCTTTTCGGTGTTTTAGATTTCAAAACATTTTTTAAAAATAAAAAATAAAAATATTTAAGAGTTTGTAATGTAAAATTAGGATTATTATAATTTAAAATAATTTATATGAGTCTTTGGGAATTACTTTGACATTTTTAGCTTTTGATATGTGTTAGAGTGATTTTCTGTGTTTATTCTTAACTTTGTAATTCTGCTCCCTAAATTTTGGAATTTAGCTCTGTATTTTAAAAAGAAGCTATAAAACTTTGTCACTACTAAATCTTGAAACTATAAAAATATTATTGATATGGACCACAACTGCTGTTTTGGAAATCAGTGTTCACACATCATATTCAAGTAGTTACGAAGATTTTATGTAGATAATCAGTCAGCTGATATATTTTCATGAGTCATTAATTTTAAGATACTCTATGAGTCACATCTGTGATTTTCAGCAAGCTATATTTATGATAAATGATGGACAGATTTTCAGTAGTACAGATTGAAAATTTTTGATTAACTCAAAGTGAAGTATGCTGAAAGATCAAGGACACAGACATATTCTGTTTCTCTAGCGTGCACGCACGCGTGCGTGCACACACACACACACACACACACTTCACTCATTATATTTGAGGTGAGGCAGTTGTTAATGTGTGCTTTGTACCTCGCCTAGGAAAATCCTAAACTTTCTTTTTAACTATTTTACAAAATTGGGGCACATACTTAAGACATTTCATTAGGTAGTGGTGATAATCATTATATAAAAATCTAAAGCCTGAAGTGAGGTTTTAGACTTTGCATAGATTATAGAATGGGGAAATGTTTGCAATGTGATGATAACATATACATGATGCCCACTACTCACCTGTAATTAGTCTGAGGTAGTGGGTTGATGTTAAGTTCTCTATTCAGGCTTTAAGATACTGTTTAGGGGCTGGTGGGGAGGGAAGGTGCAGCCCACTTTTCAAAAGAGGAAGAATTGGTTGTAATGTTGAAAAAAAAAAAAAAAGGTTCGCTACCGTGCCTTGCTTAGAATCCTGTCAAGTTTTGGAAATTTTAATGTGGAATAGTTATTAAGAATGTTACAGAAATATAAGATCCCTGTTATGATAGAATAAGAAGCAGTTTAATGTATTCTTTGTGAGAACTTTAACATATTCTTCATGATAGCTTTACTTCTAATACTGAAAAATTTTTTGAAACTTGTGTTGTTACTGATCTGGTTTTTAAAATGTATTTAAAATAAATAGTTAAACAGAGTGATAATGTGAAAGAGTAACTTAACTGCCTCTGTTATCCCTCCCTGATATCTCTATTATCCCTGTTTCAAGTTATCCCTCGGTGTAACAGTACTTTTAACTATTCTTTTTCCTTTTATCTCTTGGGTAGTAGTAACAAAACTTTCGATGTGTAAGCTATAATTATGCTATGTGTTGTAATGTAGTCTAGCTGTATTTATGTCCTGCTTCCTTAATATAGAAGTTTTTAGAGTAATACTTGGTACCCATCATTAAAATTTTAAGTTAATCTGTGATTGTTATATTGTATATATTATAACTGAAGGGGCCCACTTACAGCTATTGAGGGAGTCACTACAGCAATTTTACATTTTTTTGTAAAATACAAAGTACATTTCCTCACCCTGTAAGAGAAACCTTTTTTTCTCCCTTCAGGTTTAATTATTTCTGTTTGACCTAAACTGAGACTGATCCTCTAGTAGTATCCAGTTAAAATGTGTGAAGTAGGAGGAGTAAAGGAAACTCCAGTCATTAGTTGTAAGTTAAAAGCAGAGTTAATATAGATGTACACAGCAAAAAGATTTATTTTAATGGATATAAGAAAAATTTTTAAAAACTTGCCTTGTAGTTGGAACATGTTGGACATCATAAAGAGAATCTTGTAAGTGTGTTTAGATATTTTGCTATAATAACACATCAGCTGATGAATGTTAAAGTCATTTACGTATCTGTATCAACACTAACTTGAAATTAAATATTAAGGGACTAGATTATGCCTACTTCTTTAAAAGTCCAGCATGGTTTAATAGTTGTGGCTTTTAAAAATCATACGGGGTATCCTTATGGAGCTTTATTTTTCATGAGACTAAACAGCAGTTATTCATTTTGGTAGGTCCAAGAATGTGATTAAAAGAATCTTAGATGTTTCGGTGTTTGCTGTGTGTTTATAACAAGGTCTATGGATAACAGTGTGTAGATGTAAAATTAAAATTATATAGAAAAATGCAGTTGCATGTAAGTTTTAAAATACTTCCATGAACTTTTTAATATCCTGGGCAACTATAAAGATCTTTAAAAAATGGCTGTGATGTGCTTATCATAATTTTATTTCAGCTGAATGTATACTTATGTAAAGTTGTTTAGAAACAAACTTATTTAGATAGGATACAGTTTGAATTTATAAGTAGATTTCTTTTAGTTGAGCTGGTTAAAATGTTAACTGTACTACAGGTTTATTTCTGTGTTATACATGGTAGACCATAATGTTGAGATAATTCTGTGGTCTGTTATTTTGTAAAATTGCTTCCTTTTTGAAGTTTGCTCAAATATTGGGAGCTGCCGGAGTCAATAATTTATAATGCTTTGATTAATTTAGGATCTGACTTTTCTTCTGGTGAGGGTTAATGAGAGTATTAAACTGTTTCTTTTAGTTTTCATATCCTCACCTCTGTAACTCTAGAAAACATTTTGATCAATGTGAGATAATTTAATTTTGTCTATTTCAAGTCACTACTTTGAAAATTAGATAATTACAGATACCAAATGCAAATATGTACAGAAATTTCATTTTTCAATTCTTAATGCAACAAGATAGCATAATTAGGATCTTTAATATACTATTTGGAAAAGCTAGCAGTTAATCAGAGAATCATACCTTTATGTTTAACAGGTTCATATCTTACAGGATTTTAAAAATGGTAACACTTACCCCAAAAGAAGTTTTGCTGACATGGTGTCACTGTGCTGAAGAGGCTGTTTGATGCCATAGTCCCTCCTTTTTTTTTCAGATAGAACTTGTACCCTCTGTTGTAAATACTGCTTGCAGCCTTAAACTGAAAATACAAACCATACCCAAACCTTATTTTAGTTTTACAGTATGCCTGGAGTACATAGACTTTATATTTATTTTTTTCTGTCAAGAAATTATGTAGCTGGTAACATGTGAAAGGCAAAGAAACAAAACAAAAAGAGAATGAGCAAATATTTGAAGGACCTACTATTACTGCATAGACTGTGGTTAGAGAGCACTCACTGACTCTGTTGGTCTCGGTGGCTGGTAGTGACCTGCGGAGATTAACCATTTAAAAACCAGAGACTTCTTGCTGTCCTCCTGGAGAAAGTTTGCACCGCACTTGTGGTTCTGTGGTTGTTTGTGAGGCGAATGAAGCATTCACACAATCCAAAAAAGCAAAAGCTTTAAAACTCCTTTTTTTTGCAAGCACTATTACTGGAGAGGCAGAATCATGTGGTTTGTGACCTCACAGTACTCTAAGTAAAGTGGGACTGCCTACCACTGTGGCTTTTCCCCCTTGCTCTTTCTCTCTCTCTCTTTCTCTCACAAAAGGCTTGTGGTAAGGCCTTTCCTGGCATCCAGAAGGATATAGCTTTTTAATTTTTGTGACTCATGAGGATTTGGATAGAATACAAATGCTGAAGGAGCCCAAACTCCTGTAAGGTTAAGCATTTGTAGAGCAGAGCTCTGCAGTTAAGGGCTTTCCTTTCTACTCCCCCCTCAACCCCTGCCTTTTTGCCTCCTCTTTTTAGTTCATTATTGTGTCTGTGGAAAAATGAACAAAATTGGCTCAAGAGTCTGCGTGAAATTCTGAACAACAGTGATGATTTACAATAATTCACATCTTTGGACTGTATCACATTCTGGGGTCTGCTTCATATTTGCTGGGTGGCTGGATTCCTTCTGTTTTCCTTTTTCTTGTCTTCTTAAACTTGTGAATCTGTAACTCATTGTAAAAAAAAAGTTTACCTTAAGGTCTGGTTGCAAACTGCTTGCTAGGCTTGACTATAATTGGCTGTCATGAAAGTGTTAGTCTGGGCATTCTTTTACAAATTTTAAATCACGTGTGTCTAGTTTATTATCAATGTATTAGATGGCAGCATTTACAATAAAGATTAAATGTAATGTTTCATGTATACCATTATCTCATGCCTAGTTTGAAGATCTTAAAAAAATGAATGACAGGGATTGTAATATAGTTTATTGGATGAATCTTAGTTTTCTTTATGATTGTAATTTTTTTTGTCTTTCATGGAAGTGTATTCAGTTTATATAGTTCTTTAAGTAGTTTAGACATTAATAGAGTTTCTGATAGCAGATCTTCTATAAAGTAAAATGCTTATGTTATAATGGAGATTGTTCAGTATTCGATTCTATGAGCTTAGAATAGAGTGGGTTAACAGAAGCTATATATTTTTTTGTTTCTAATGGAAGCTTTGAAATAAATTACAAAATGCTGTGTGTAGTAAGGAATAATGCCCACAGACAGAGTATGTTAGTCGTCTCGATTTGCTAATTCTGATTCAGAAGAAAATTGGAAACATCTTCGGGAAACTATCTCCTTTTTTGCCCCTTTGGACAAATATGTATAGAACTCATTTTCTTATTAGGATGATTATATATCATAGGCAGTGAATTTTATATTTATGAATAGAGCTTCCTGTTTTCATCAGTTGGGAGCGATGGAGTATTTTTCAACAAAAATTATAAAGGCGAACAGACCAATTTTCTAGGCATTTTTTTGCCATTTATCCACGCCATTCTAAATCTGCATGTTAGACTTCTTCCTAGTGTGACAGTAACTAGGAGTGGCATAAAGTAAATGGGGTGGGCGGAGACAGTGAATTACAAAAGGTTATTTGGAATGTACAAGGAGGTAAGGGCTAGGGAGACAGGAGGGTGTTAGAACTAAAATATCCCTGTGTTCTTCCTAGTGCTATTCATTAATCTGCTTTTGATTCATATTAGATCACAATAACTGTACAAATATGTTCATAAGTTTCTTTACAGAAAATTTGATTTTCCAAAATACACTGGTAGAGTATGGGAATGATTCTAGTCCTTTATTTCTCAAATGTCCAGAACCTTTTCAGAATAAACTTTTAGTGATAAAAAACCAGAAATACATTTTGGTGTTTTATTTTAACTATGGATTTATCATGCCTTATTTTGTGTGTAAACAGGTTTTACATTGAAAGGTAAAAGCTTTCATTTAACATACAGTTATTCATGTGAAGGAGAGAAAAATTATTTTTTCTCTTTTATAAATAAGTTGTATCCATATTATCTGTATCTCTAATTAGTATCCAAAGTAAACAAAAGGAGGGTTTTGTCCATATAGCTTGTGGGATTTCCAAACATAGTTTCATGTGTACCTATAATAGCAGAATCAGTTAATTGAAAATATGTAGGTAGCTGCTGTAGTATGATAAGCAAATGGTTTTCTTCTTTTCAAATAAGCTTGTAGTTTCTACATTAGTATTCACTGAAACATCTTACAAACCCAACATTTTGCTATTTTCTTCCTTAAAATCTTCTTTATGTAAACTTTGGCTCTTCAAATTGACCTGATAAGAATGTAAGTAATTTTTAACATCTATTTGTCATTTAATTACCTGTTCACTTTTTGCAGGTAATCCTCCTGCATGTAATTCTTGGACCAGGATTATTATTCTTAACGCATGAGAGTTTAGTAGATATTGTTATATATGCACTTTTTGTCTTGTGTGAGGCCTATCAAATTCTAGCAGGAGAAAGATAGTGAAATCATGTGCTTTCAAGTTTGTATATTCATTATCCACATGAATTTTTTTCTAAAACGAAAATATATCCTCTTTGGAGCAAATATTACTTTGTTGTAAAAATTTCAAAAACAGTGATAACTGGGGCACATTTGATAATTGGTACACATTTGATAACAGTGTGTTTCATTAGAAATAGCTTACTACACGTGGTGAAGAGACACTGATTTAGAAAAGTCAATGCAAATAAAGCTCTTGATTATAGATTTATACCATGCTTTTAATCAGAAGTTGAAAACCACAGATTTATTTTTACTTTTATTTTTTGCTTTTTAAAGATCCATAAAATTTTATCCTCTTTGGGGACATGTTAGTATTTGCTGTTTTGAAATAAGCAACAAGTTTAGGTATACTGTATAAATCACGTACTTTAATGCCACGGAAGTGAAATAGAGTTTTGATCTTGAAATCAATTTCAAAGAAAAAAAATTGTTGGTATCTTGCTTCTCCATTGCTTTGTAGTGAATAAAATGTGTCAGAATTGGTTGAACTTTTGAAAATATCAAGGTATTTGTGTTTAAATGCTACGTGTGTCTTCATTGTAACCATTTGAGTAATTTTTTATTTTCTTAACTAATGATCATATTTTAATACATTAGTTTTACTTTATCAATATTGTGCTCATTTCTATGCATTTTTTAAAGGATTGTTTTAGACTTATTTGCTGCTAACTCTATTATTTGCTGCTAATTAATTGAAAAACAAAGGAGAAAATGGTTTGATGCAGGAATTTTTAAACTGTAGAAGTCCTAATTTGGCTTAAAATGTTCTAGTTACGAGGTTTTACGAAGGAAGTTTTTAATTTATTGTTTCATCTTGGTATGTGTTTCTTATTTTACTTTTTTTTTTGACAATTTTTCTTTTTTTTTGGATTTGATGTATAGCTGTTTAAGCTTACATGGGATCTATTTGGCCTTATATTGATTACTTTTGTTAGTAAAATATGTATAGTTTCATCTGTTAAATTATGGTGACTGTGCAATATTCGATTTCCTAGTTTAATGGGGTATATGTTTATGTACACAACTGCATGCACATTGGTCTGATTGTGTATGTATACAAGGCATTGTTTTGTAGTACTTTTTGTAATGAGAGTATTTTTCTCAGTTTATTTTAATTAGATCAGGTAAAAACCCAAACTAGCACCATTTCTCTGATTGTTTGAACAACTTCATTTGATTAGTTTTAGCAGCTGTCTAAGTGTGAGATTATGTGGAAATTGGATGCCAGAAAAGAAAATGCTAAGTCAATCTCTCTCCCTCCCTCTCCTTATCTCTCTCCCTCTCCCTATCTCTCTCCCTCTACCTGTCTCCCCCATTCCTCCTCTTTCCCTTTCTTTCTCCTTCAGGCTTTTTTGGTTTCTCTTCCTTTTTTCCCTCATTGCTATACAGCCTCAAAGTAGATTCTTAAGTTCTAGTAGGGGATATTGACATTAATCCTCACTAATGAGTACTCGGTAGATTTGGAGCTCTTAACATTCATTACAAATTGTTATATTCTAATATGTAATGCCTCAGTTGTTAGATAGTATTGGCATCTGATTATAGAGACTTAATTTCTTTTAGCTGTTTTTGTTTCTTGAATCTTTTATGCTAATTTACTTTAATACGTTGTTCACATAGTATTAACACTTTAATTATGAGGATTACTTTGTTTTTTTTCTTTGATTATTCTTCGAAGTGCAGAGTGATCCATACTTGTTTAATGTAGCTGTATAAGTAATTCATGTTTCTTGTAATTATTAGAACAATTCATCTTCAAATGCTGTCATTTTTGTAATAATAAAAAAAGGCGAGAACTTGCAGAAAATATGGGAAACATGCTCATATGACAGCTGAGGATGTGGCTAGACTAAAGCAGGAAACTACTACCCACAATGCAATGTTACATACACTACCACTTAATAAAATTTATATCAAACATGCTACTGACAAAACCAAAGAAAAATAATATCCCAGCTATGCTATTTAACGTATCTAGAGAGAAGTGAAAGTAATCTTTTTAGAACCTTTGTACTTAGAGAATATAGTAAATGAAACTGCAGGACATTATTGTATACGTTGGAGCACTGCTGTAACTTTGTGCTATGGAACATGGCTGTAGGTAAAACTGTCCTATAATGAGAATCTTTTGTATAATAGCTTTCTTGGAAAAGGTACAAAAGGAAAATCTCCTCTCTTTCAATTGAACTGTTTTAGTATTAAACAGGATTAGAGGATATTATCACTTGGAAAAATAAGTTAAATTTTGAGATATTCATTGTCATTATCTAAACTTTTAACATAGTCATTTATATTTCGTTACAATTTGTTTTAAGATGTCTTTTATTGCCAAGTTGGGGGTGGGACTTGAATTGTCTACTGAGGCATATTTCTTTTTCAAGGAATTGTTTTTCTTGCTCTTTATTTATGTTAATGGCTTGCTCCATCAGTCTATGTGCTTTACTGTAGGGAGGTTATTCTAAAGCAAAAATGTGAACTGCTTTTATAATGTGGTTGAAAAACATGTTAAGGCATCATCTAAAAAAATCGGGTTTTAATATATTTAAGGTTTCCGTTTATAAATCTTAATCCACTGTGCTCTTAGCTGTCAGACTTCAGCAATTTTGATGAATTTAGTAACTTAATAATTTAGATGAATTTTGAGGTTTATAAAGGAGGTTGTTGAAGGTTTAAATAAGGGAACATAATAGAGTTTTTGAATTGATAGCTAATGTATACAAGCTTAGTTAGAGGAAGAATAGAAAAGACTATAAGTTAGTGTTACTTATGACGGATTCCCCTCTGAGCATTCCAGTATATAAATTGTCAGTGTTTTGTTTCACAACCAACACGGTAATTGTCATCTCGTCATTTAAACATGAATATCATCGTATGTCTGTCTGTGTCTCTATTAAGGATGATTTGCTTAATTGTTTGAAGTTTTTTTGCCTTTAGAAACTGCTTATCAATAACAGCTGTAGCACTGTGGCTTTTCTCCATGGACTCATGGTGGTCTTTGGAACAACGTTCTTCAACTTTGACAGGTGAGACAGAGGCTCTCCAGTGCCACTGCTTTTGGATGAATCTAACTGTGGTTGGAGAAAGTGCATCTTGCCAAAATATATGGGCGAGACCACACACAGCCTTTAAAATAGTTATTGTAGGCTTATTTTTAGGAATACATGTCTTGACAGTTCTTTTATTTGCATGCCAGTTTCATTACTGTGTATAGATTTTTCATTGGTTTCAGTAAAGGCGATTGCAGATTTAGGTCTCTATTTGTTAGGCCTTTTGTATAACTTACGCTGAAAAATACCTTGAGTTCAAGCATAATTAATAATATAGAAAATATATTGAAAATGAAGCGCTAGAATACTGATCTTGTTGTTTTTATATATTTGACAGTATTCCCTTTGGAAATCTCAATTTCTCAGAAAGCATAACAGTGAAAACTTGCACTAATTTTACTTTTAAGATTAAGGAAGTCAGGAGAGAAATGTTAAAATATTCATATATTTTAATTATATTAATATTAGAAAATTATAGAAGTATGCATTTTTATAATATTGGTATAATAAAGCATTGTTTAAAATGTAGGTTTTACACTTTAATAGAAGCTTGAAAGCATTGAAACTAATTCCTGAAGAAGTCTGTTTCTTAATGCATAGGCATAATATACATGTTATCCAGTCTTTTTATGGGATGATTAAAACTTTATTCAGCTTAATGAACTCTAAAATTGTTTGAATATGTTTAAAAATAAGTATTTCTAGTTTTCTAAAACTAGCTTTTTTAGTGACCAGTAGAGATCACTCTAGACTTTTATAAAATGTTAATTGTTTCTTTTTATAAAATGCTGCATTGGATAATTATTCATGATTCTTATTAAGTTATTAGTGATAACAATATTAAAACTTCTTGGGAACTGGGAGGTCACAAGACTTTTTACTTGATTAATGAATGTTTCTTAGGTATTTATTTATAATATGTTTTAACCATCTAAGGTGAGATTACAATTTTTTTCTAGCTTCATAGGGAAAACAGATTCTATAGAAATAATTGGAAAATCAGTTTTTCCCCATTGTTATCAAATATCCTTTCATTGCTGAATGATTCTGGCAGGTAAGTAGTGGGAATTGTGTTCCTATCGCTTTTCAAGAGAACAAGTTTATGGATAGAAGAGAGAATGTATTATATACAAATAGATTGTTTAGAGAAAGATCTGGTGCTTACCTGTCAGAAATCAACATGTATGTGAAACTTGATTGGTTGCTAGATTGAAAGTAGAGCTACATAGGTCACTTTTAGGATATTTGAGAAAAGTTGGAATATGGACTGGATAGCGACGATACTATGGAATATGTATTAAGTTAGATGTGATAATGCTATCGTGTTTTTATAGTACAATATCCATAGTCTTAAAAGAGATATGAGCTGAACTAATAAAATTTAATTACATTCATAAAATAAATACATTTGTAAAATAAATGTGTCAAAATGTTAATTGGTGAATATAAGTAAAGGATATATAGGCATTTTTCACCTTAAACAGTGAATTCTGAAAGGTAAGCCATTTTATGTTTAAGTGATACAGAAATTTGATTTCAAATGGAAGTCAGATACTTGAGGAAAATTCACTCGTATAAATAAATTTAAAAAAATGAGTGAATATGAATAGCTTGGGCTATACAGCAATTTTAGATTTTAGTTTATAGTTTTATTCTTTAAATTTTATTCACAGTAAAACAATGGCTAGTTTTCACAGTTTATTTATATATGGCAAATATAAATCGAAGATGGTAAAATATTTTTGAAAATCCTAACTTTAAGAATTATGAGTTTGTATTATGGTAACTCAAGGCTACAAGTTTTTAGAGGATCAAAACAAGCATCTGTTATTGGTATGTCATTTGTGTATTCTTAGCTGTATGCTTCTGGAATATATATATAAAAGCCTTAAAAAGTTTATTTACGTTAAATACTATTATATTGTACTACTATTACTAAATTGTTTATACTACTAAAACTGTACTAATACTACTAAATTGTTTATACTACTACATTACACACTTTACAAGCAATATTTTAATGATCAGAAGACTACATCTCTATGTACAAAGTATTAATTTTGAATTTGTGTTATACTAGTTGATGCCCTACCAGGAATTGACACACTTTTTCTAAAAGGAGGTAGTAAATATTTTTGGCTTTGTGGGCCATAGGATTTCTGTTAGCTACTTAACTCTGCCATTGCCATCTGAAAGCAGATGATAAATAAACAAATGAGTATGGCTGAATTCCAGTAAAACTTTATTTACAAAAACAGGAAGTTGTGGCCAGGCATGGTGGTTCACACCTATAATCCCAGCATTTTGGGAGGCTGAGGTGGGAGGATCACTTGGCCCCAGGAGTTCGAGACCCAGCCTGGGCAACATGGCGAGACCCCATGTCTACCAGAAAAAAAAAAAAGGAAAAGAAAAATTAGCCAGGCATGGTGATGTACACTTGTGGTCCCAGCTATTAGGGAGGCTGAGGTGAGAGGATCACCTGAGCCCAGGAGGTACAGGCTGCAGTGAGCTGTGTTCTTGCCACTGCACTACAGCCTGGGCGACAGAGCAAAGCCCTGTCTCAAAAAACAAAAACAAAAAACCTGGGAAGCTGTCATAGTGGTTTGTCCACTCCTCTTATAGAACAGGCAAGAATGACTTGTAATAATGAAGATCAGGTTTCTTATTTATATATTATAATAGAATTCTTGAAGTATTTGGATTTTTTTTTAATAATATTGTTAACGTGAAAGATCGTGTCTATGGTATGTAATAACCATCTCTTGAATTGAGTCATGCAAGTTCATCTTGATCATATAACCATTATGTTGTGTCACCCTAAAGTCCTTTTAAGATGAGGTTGGAATCCAAATTATCTTGATTAGAGTCCATCTATAAATTATCTTAAATCTCAATATTTAATTTACTTTTCATTATTACTAATAAGATGTTAAGATTTATGTACTTATTATCCACAGAAATGTTCTCTCTTTTAGAGTTCACTAAGTTTAATGCCCAAGCATGAAATATTTTAGCAGAAATCTTAGTTAACGACTATGATCAAGTATTTTCCCTCTGTTTTATCCATATTTGAATTTCATTCTGAGTGGAAAAAGTAACTAGTTATATTTGATATTACTGTGTATTTCCAGAAACAGTCATTGCATCTTCCATTGGACATAATATCCAAAGTAAATTCATTTTCTGAGGATTTACCTACATTAGGTAGACCTTGAGTATTATTCGATGATAATGGTTACTAAGGAAGAAAAGTAATATTTTATGTATTTTTATTGGTAAATAAAAATTGAGCTTGTATTCTGATCTGAATTTCAGATCTTTAGCCTGTTAACACTTAAGGTTTTATATAAATGGGATGGCTTTAAGTAACAGCTTACGGTTCAAATTATTGTGTACTTTATTTTGTCCATGATCATTTTAAGCAATTCTAATTATTAGATATATCGGTAAGAATATGTCTCAAGTAATTTTGTTATGGAGGAGGAATCTTTCTGCCTGCTTCCTCCTGCCTTAGAAACTCTGGTGATTGCCTGTTTGCCCTCGTTTATGATAAAGTTCCAAAGTGATTGTTTGTACCTCCCATATTTAATTATAAGACACATCATAAGATGCATAATTATAAGACACGTATTTAATTATAAAACACATAAATCATTGTAAGCAGTAAGAAAGATAGCTTGTCTGAGAGGGAAACACACACACATACAAACCCAAAAAGCATCATCAAGGGTCATTTAATGTGAGGGCAGATTGCCCTGTCTGCCTCAGTACATTTTAAAAGATATCAGCATAGGAATTTAATGAACTAATTGGCAAGAGGAACATTTTTTTAAACATACTTTTTTATGAAAGACTGGGAAATATTTAATATTTATGTAGGGAAGATTTTCATCCAAAATTAATAAATTAAAAATAGTTTTGACATTTAAAGTTATATAATGATCATGTAGTAGGAAAATCTCTGAGAAATAAAATCTTGACTAATAATAAATGGTTAATATAGATTTACTTTATTTATTTCACTATCTCTTGGTACTATTTTAAATCTCTAGGACTCCTGTCATTTTTAGGTATAAATTCATGTTGTTTGAAAATTGAGAAATCCTAAAGACTGCATATTTTTGAAATAATTTATGGATTATTCAATACAATTGGTTGGTATATACTCTAGCATTGCTATTTAGTTATTTACTGCATGAAATATTTATAAAGTTGATTAGTGATAATGTCTTAAATTAATAGACTTTATTTTTCAGTGCAGTTTTAAATTTACAGACAAATTGAACACAAAGTACAGAGAATTCCCATAAGCTCCCACCTTCCTGCCACTGCCAACAACTCTCAGTTTACTCTTACTAATATCTTGCATTGGTGGTCTACACTTGATTACAATTGATGAACCAATACTGATACGTTATAGTTAACTAAAGTCCATAGTTTACATTAGGATTTATTCTTTATGTTGTACTATTTCATAGGTTTTGCCAAATGTATAATGTCCTGTCTCCAAAATTACGGTGTCATCCAGATTAGTTTCACTGCCCTAAATATCCCCTGTGCACCTCCTATCCATCTCTCTCCACAATCCCTGTTAATAACTATTTTTTTCTTCCCTTTCTTTTTACTGATATATGTATATAATAGTGGTTAAATACATATAACATAAATTTACTATCTTAACCATTGTGACAACGGATCTTTTTACTCTGTCTATAGTATTGCCTTTTCCAGTATGTCATGTAGTTGGAATCGACTCCCAATCCTGCGAGTCCTTTTCATAATGGTGTTAATCTGTTCCTGAGGGTGAGGCTCTCATCACCTGAAAACCTCCCATTTTAAAAATTGTGTTACTTGTTTTTTGCGTTCCTTGTGTATTTTAGATATTAACCCCTTTGCAGATGTATGGTTTGCAAATATATTTTCTCATTATGTATGCTTGTTTCTTTACTCTGTTGATTGTTTTCTTTGCTCTGTAGAAGTGTTTTAGTTTATTGTAATCCCATTTGCCTATTTTTGCTTTTGTTGCCAGTTCTTTTGGGGTCATATCCAAAACATTATTATCCAAACCAATTTCATAGAGCTTTTCTCCTCTGTTTTCTTCTAGCAGCTTTGCAATTTCATGTCTTATGTTTGTGTTTAATGCAGTTTGAGTTGATTTTTGTGTATGTTGTTAGATAAGGACCTAATTTTATTCTTCTGCGTGTAGCTAACCAGTTTCCCCAGCACTATTTATTTATTTATTTATTTATTTTTGAGACGGAGTCTCGCTCTGTCGCCCAGGCTGGAGTGCAGTGGCGCAATCTCGGCTCACTGCAAGCTCTGCCTCCCAGGTTCATGCCATTCTCCTGCCTCAGCCTCCCAAGTAGCTGGGACTACAGGTGCCTGCCACTATGCCCGGCTAATTTTTTTGTATTTTTAGTAGAGACGGGGTTTCACTGTGTTAGCCAGGATGGTCTCGATCTCCTGACCTCGTGATCCGCCTGCCTCGGCCTCCCAAAGTGCTGGGATTACAGGCGTGAGCCACCGCTCCTGGCCCCAGCACCATTTATTGAAGAGACTATCCTTCCCTCATTTTGTGTTCCTGGCATCTTTATTGAAAATCAGTTGACAGTAAATGTATGGATTTACTTCTGGATTTGCTGTTCTGTTCTGTTTGTGTGTGTGCTTTTACGCCCGTACCATGCTGTTTTGATTACTGTAGCTTGATAGTAGATTTTCAAATTAGGTAATGTGAAGCCTCTGGATTTGTTCTTTTTGCTCAAGACTGCTTTGGCTATTTGGGGTCATTTGTGGTTCCATATGAATTTTAGGATTGTTTTTTCTATTTCTGTGAAAAGTGTCATTAGATAAAGATTGCATTCAGTCTTTAGGTCACTTTGGGTAGGCTGGACATTTTGACAATATTCTTTTTTTTTTTTTTTTTTGAGACAGAGTCTTCCTCTGTTACCCAGGCTGAAGTGCAAGTGGTGTGATCTCAGCTCACTGCAACCTCTACCACCCAGGCTCAAGTGATCCTCCCACCTCAGCCTCCTGAGTAGCTGGAACTATCCGTGCATGCCAAGACGCCTGGCTAATTTTTGTATTTTTTGTAGAGATGGGGTCTTGCCATGTTGCCCAGGCTGGTTTCAAACTTCTGAGCTCAAGTGATCCGCCCACCTTGGCCCCTAAAGTTCTGAGATTACAGGTTCCATATGGCATGAGCCACTGTGCCTGGCCTTAACAATATTCTTTCAATACACAAAGTTAGAATATCTTTCCATTTAATTGTGTCTTCTTCCATTTCTTTCCTCAGTGTTCATACAGGCATGAGCCACTGCGCCTGGTTTTAACAATATTCTTTCAATCCATAAAGTTAGGATATCTTTCCATTTAATTGTGTCTTCTATTTCTTTCATCAGTGTTTTGTAGTTTTCACAATATAGTGTACAGGCTGTACTTCTTTGGTCAAATTTATTTCTAAGTATTTACCTTTTTTTGGTAGCTATTGTTAATGAGATTTTTTAAAATTTCTTTTTTGAATAGTATGGAAATGATACTGATTTTTGCATGTTAATTTTGTGTCCTGCAGAATTACTGAATTTGTTTATTTGTTCTAACAGTTTATGCCAGAGTCTTTAGGTTTTACTCCGTGAAATATTATGTTGTCTGCAAACAGAGATGATAAAACTTTTTCCTTTGGATGCCTATTATTTCTTTCTCTTATCTAATTTTGCTTGATACAGTATTTTTTTTTTTTTTTTGCTTTTCATAGGAGTTATGTAGTATTTACAGCTTTCAACATAGACATCCCCCTGATTCATTTTTATTTTTTATTTTTTTAAATTTTATTTTTCCATAAGTTATTGGGGTACAGGTGGTATTTGGTTACATGAGTAAGTTCTTTAGTGGAGATTTGTGAGAACCTGGTGCACCCATCACCCGAGCAGTATACACTGTACCATATTTGTTGTCTTTTATCCCTCACTTCACTCCCACTCTTCTCCCCAAGTCTCCAAAGTCCATTGAATCTTTGTTACGCCTTTGTGTCCTCATAGCTTAGCTCCCACATATCAGTGAGCACATACGATGTTTGGTTTTCCATTCCTGAGTTACTTCACTTGGAATAATAGTCTCTAATCTCATGCAGGTCATTGCAAATGCTGTTAATTCATTCCTTTTTACGGTTGAGTAGTATTCCATCATCTGTCTGTCTGTCTGTCTATCTATCTATCTATCTATCTATCTATCTATCTATCTATCTATCTAGAGTTTCTTTATCCACTCATTGATTGACAGGCATTTGGGTTGGTTCCATGATTTTGCTGTTGTGAATTGTGCTGCTATAAACATGCGTGTGCAAGTGTCTTTTTAGAATAATAACTTCTTTTCCTCAGGGTAGATACCCAGTAATGAGATTGCTGGATCAAATGGTAGTTCTACTTTTAGTTCTTCAGGGAGTCTCCACACTGTTTTCCATAGGAGCTGTACTAGTTTACATTCCTACCAGCAGTGTAGAAGTGTTCCCTGTTCACCACATCCATGCCAACATCTACTGTGTTTTGATTCTTTGATTATGGCCATTCTTACAGGAGTAAGGTGGTATCGCATTGTGGTTTTGATTTGCATTTCCCTGATCATTAGTGATGTTGAGCATTTTTTCATGTGTTTGTTGGCCATTTGTGTATCTTCTTTTGAGAGTTGTCTATTCATGTCCTTAGCCCACTTTTTGATGGTATTGATTGTTTTTTCTTGTTGATTTGAGTTTGCTGTAGATTCTAGATATTAGTCCTTTGTCAGATATATAGATTGTGAAGATTTTCTCCAACTCTGTGGGTTGTCTGTTTACTTTGCTGACTGTTCCTTTTGCCGTGCAAAAGCCCTTTAATTAGGTCACAGCTATTTATTTTTGTTTTTATTGCAATTGCTTTTGGGTTTTTGGTCATGAAATCCTTGTTTAAGGCAATGTCTAGAAGGGTTTTTCCAGTGTTAACTTCTAGAATTTTTAGTTTCAGGTCTTAGATTTAAGTCCTTAATCCATCTTGAGTTGATTTTTGTATAAGGTGAGAGATGAGGATCGAGTTTCATTCTCCTGCATGTGGCTAGCCTAGTATCCGAGCACCATTTGTTGAAAAGGGAGTCCTTTCCCCACTTTATGTTTTTGTTGGTTTTGTCAAAGATCAGTTGGCTACAAGTATTTGGATTTATTTCTGAGTTTCAGTTCCATTGGTCTATATGCCTATTTTTATACCAGTACCATGCTGTTTTGGTGACTATGGCCTCATAGTATATTTTGAAATCAGGTAATATGATGCCTCCAGATTTGTTCTTTTTGCTTAGCCTTGCTTTGGCTATGCAGGCTCTTTTTTGGTTCCATATGAATTTTAGAATTGTTTTTTGTAACTGTGGAGAATGGTGGTGCTATTTTGATGGGGATTGCTTTGAATTTGTAGATGGCTTTTGGCAGTATGACGATTTTCACAATATTGATTCTGGCCATCCATGAGCATGGGATGTGTTTCCATTTGTTTGTGTTGTCTATGATTTCTTTTAGCAGTATTTTGTAGTTTTCCTTGTAGAGGTCTTTTGACTCCTTTGTTAGGTATATTCCTAAGTATTTTATTATTTTTGCAGCTATTTTAAAAGGGGTTGGGTTATTGATTTCTCAGCTTGATTGCTGTTGGTATACAGAAGAGCTACTGATTTGTGTACTTTAATCTTGTATCCGGAAACTTTACTGAATTCTTTTATCAATTCTGTGAGCTTTCTGGAGAAGTACTTAGGGTTTTCAAGGTAAACGGTCATATTGTCAGCAAACAACAACAGTCTGACTTCCTCTTTACGGATGTGGATGCCCTTTATCTCTTTCTCTTGTCGGATTGTTCTGGCTAAGACTTCCAGTATTATGTTGAAGAGGAGTGGTGAGAATGGGCATCCTTGTCTTGTTCCCATTCTCAGGGGTAATGCTTTCAAGTTTTCCCCATTCAGTATTATGTTGGCTGTGGGTTTGTCATAGATGGCTTTTATTACATTAAGGTATGTCCCTTGTATGCTGATTTTGCTAAGGGTTTTGATCATAAAGGGATGCTGGATTTTGTCGAATGCTTTTTCTGTATCTATTGAGATGCTCATGTGATTTTTGTTTTAAATTCTGTTTATGTGGTGAAATGTATTTATTGGCTTGCGTATGTTAAACCATCCCTGCATGCCTGGTATGAAACCCACTTGATCATGGTGGATTATCTTTTTGATGTGTTACTGGATTTGGTTAGCTAGTATTTTGTTAAGGATTTTAGTATCTGTGTTCATCAAGGATATTGGTCTGTAGTTTTCTTTTTTGGTTATGTCCTTTCCTGGTTTTGTTATTAGGGTGATGCTGGCTTCATAGAATGGATTAGTGAGGGTTCCCTCTTTCTCTATCTTGTGGAATAGTGTCGAAAGGAGTGGTACCAGTTCTTCTTTGAATGTCTGGTAGAATTCTGCTGTGAATCTGTCTGGTCCTGGACTTTTTTTTTTTTGATAATTTTTAAATTACCATTTCAATCTTGCTGCTTGTTATTGGTCTGTTCAAGCTATCTAATTCTTCATTATTTAAGCTAGCAGGGTTGTATTTTCCAGGAATTGATCCATCTGTTCTAGGTTTTCTATTTTATGTGCATAAAGGTGTTCATAGTAGTCTCAAATGATCTTTTGTATTTCAGTAGTGTCAGTTGTAGTATCTCCTGTTTCATTTCTTAGTGAGGTTATTTGGATTTTCTCTCTTTTCTTGGTTAATCTGGCAAATGGTCTATCAATCTTATATATCTTTTCAGATAAACATTTTTTTGTTTGATGTATCTTTTGTACTGTATTTTTTGTTTGTTTGTTTCAATTTTGTTTAGTTCTGCTGTGCTCTTATTTTTTTTTCTTCTACTGGGTTTGGTTTTGGTTTTGGTTTGTTCTTATTTCCGTAGTTCCCTGAGGCATGACTTTAGATTGTCTCTTTGTGCTCTTTCAACCTTTTTGATGTAGGCATTTAGGGCTATGAACTTTCCTCTTAGCATTGCCTTTGCTGTGTCCCAGAGGTTTTGATAAGTTGTGTCATTATTGTCATTCAGTTCGAAGAATTTTTTAATTTTCATTTTGATTTCATTTTTGATCCAGTGCTCATTCAAGAGCAGGTTATTTAATTTCCATGTATTTGCATGGTTTTGAGGGTTCCTTTTGGAGTTGATTTCCAGTTTTATTCCACTGTGGTCTGAGAAAGTGCTTGATATCATTTCAATTTTCTTAAATTTATTGAGGCTCTTTATATGGCCTATCATATGGTCTATCTTGGTGAAAGTTCCATGGCAGTTGAATAGAATGTGTATTCTGCAGTTGTTGGATGAAGTGTTCTGTATATATCTGCTCAAAGTCTGTTTGTTCTAAGGTATAGTTTAAATTTATTGTTTCTTTGTTGACTGTCTAGTTGACCTGTCTAGTGCTGTCAGTGGAGTATTGAAGTCCCCCCCCCGCCCCGACCCATTATTGTGTTGCTGTCTATCTCATTCTTAGGTCGGTTAGTAATTGTTTTATAAATTTGGGAGCTCCAGTATTAGGTGCATATATGTTTAGGATTGTGATATTTTCCTGTTGGACAAGGCCTTTTGTCATTATATAATGTCCCTTTTTGTCTTTTTTTTTTTTTTTTGAGACAGAGTCTCACCCTGTCGTCCGGGCTGGATTGCAGTGGCACGATCTCAGCTCACTGCAAGCTCCGCCTCCTGGGTTCATGCCATTCTCCTGCCTCAGCCTCCCGAGTAGCTGGGACTACAGGCACCCGCCACCATGCCTGGCTAATTTTTTTTAATTTTTTAGTGGAGATGGGGTTTCACTATGTTAGCCAGGGCCAGTATGGTCTCAATCTCTTGACCTCGTGATCCGCACACCTTGGCCTCCCAAAGTGCTAGGATTACAGGTGTCAGCCACCGCACCCGGCCTTTTGTCTTTTTTAACTGTTGTTGCTTTAAGGTTTCTTTAGTCTGATATAAGAATTGCTACTCCTGCTAGCTTTTGGTGTCCATTTGCATGAAATGCTCTTTACTACCCTTTTCCTTTAAGTTTATGTGAGTCCTTATGTGTTAGGTGAATCTCCTGAAGGCAGCAGATAATTGGTTGGTGAGTTCTTACCTATTCAGCAATTCTGTATGTTATAAGTGGAGCATTTAGGCCATTTACATTCCATGTTAGTATCGAAATGTGAGGTACCCTTGCATTCATCATGTTCTTTGTTACCTTTATACTTTGTTTTTTTGTTTGTTTGTTTGTTTTTGCTTTTTAACTTGTATTTTTGTTTTATAGGTCGTGTGTGCTTTATGCTTTAAAGAGATTCTGTTTTGATGTGTTTCCAGGATTTGTTTCAACATTTAGAGCTCCTTTTAGCAGTTCTTTTAGTGGTTGCTTGGTAATGGTGAATTCTCGCAGCATTTGTCTAAAAATGACTGTATCTTTCCTTCATATATGATGTTTAGTTTCGCTGGATACAAAATTCTTGGCTGAAGATTGTTTTGTTTGAGGAGGTTGAAGATAGGGCCCCAATCCCTTCTAGCTTGTAGGGTTTCTGCTCAGAAATCTGCTGTTAATCTGATAGGTTTTTCTTTATAGGTTACCTGGTGCTTCTGTCTAACAGCTCTTATGATACTTTCCTTTGTCTTAACTTTGGATAACCTGATGACAGCGTGCCTAGACATTGATCTTTTTTCGATGAATTTCCTAGGTTTTCTTTGTGTCTAGGTCTCTAGCAAGGCCGGGGAAGTTTTCCTTGATTATTCCCCCAGATATGTTTTCTAAGCTTTTAGAATTGTCTTCTTCCTCAGGAACACTGATTATTCTTAGGTCTGTTAGTAATTGTGCATTCTCCACAGAGTATTCTTAGGTTTGGTTGTTTAACATAATCCCAGACTTCTTGGAGGGTTTGTTCATATTATTCTGTTTTCTTTTTCTTTGCTGGACTGGGTTAGTTCGAAGACCTTGTCTTTGAGTTCTCAATTTCTTCTACTTGTTCCGTTCTGTTGCTGAGACTTTCCAGAGCATTTTGCATTTCTAAAAGCGTGTCCAAAGTTTCCTGAATTTTTGATTGTTTTTTCTTTGTGCTATCTATTTTGTTGAATATTGATCCCTTCACTTCTTATATCACTTTTTGGAGTTCCTTGCATTGGGCTTCCCTTTCTCCGGTCTCTCCCTGTTTAGCTTAATAACTAACTTCCTGAATTCTTTTTCAGGTAAGTGAGGGATTTCTTCTTGGTTTGGATCCATTGCTGGTGAACTAGTGTGATTTTGTGGGGGTATTGATGAACCCTGTTTTGTCATATTACCAAGGTTGATTTCCTGGTTCTTTCCTATTTGGGTAGGCTCTGTCAGAGGGAAGGTCTAGGGTTGAAGGCTGTTGTTCAGATATTTTTGTCCCACAGGAGATTCCCTTGATGTAGTACTCGCCCCCTTTTCCTGTGGTTATGGCTTCCTGTGAGCCAAACTGCATGATTGTTTCTCTCTTCTGTGTCTAGCCACCCAGTGAGTCTACCCAGCTCCTGGCTGGTGCTGAGGGTTTCTGTGCAGAGTCCTTCTGATGTGAACCGTCTCTGGGTCTCTCAGCGGTGGATACCAGTGCCTGTTCCGGTGGAGGTGATGGAGGGTGCAACGGGGTGCAATGGACTCCGTGAGGGTTCTTCGCTTTGGTTGTTTAATGCTCTATTTTTGTGCTGGTTGACCTCCTGCCAGGAGGTGGTGCTTTCCAGAATGCATCAGCTGTAGTAGTGTGGAGAGGGACCAGCAGTGGGTGGGGCCCTAGAACTCCCAGGATTGTATGTCCTTTGTCTTTGGCTACCAGGTTTCCTAGGGAAATCCCATCAGGTGGGGATAGGGCTAGGTGTGTCTGAGTTCAGACTCTACTTGGGCCGGTCTTGCTGTGGCTACTATGGGGGATGGGGTGAGATTCCCAGGTCACTAGAGTTATGTACCTAGGAGGATTATGGGTGCCTCTGCTGAGTCATGCAGGTTGTCAGGGATGTGAGGAAAAGCGGCAATCACAGGCCTCACTCAGCTCCCAAGCAAACTGAAAGGCTGGTGTCATTCCCACCGTGCTGCCCACAACAGCCCCAAGTCTGTTTCCAGGTGGAGGGCACACTTGAAAACTTACCAGAGGCTTTCCACTTCCCAGAGTATTTGAGGTGTCTCCCAGGTCCTGCAGGAGCAGTCCGCTTTCTTCAGAGGTTCTGTGGGTCCTCTCAGGATTGCTGGTTTGTTCCTGCAGTCGATCAGGAGCTAAAATTCACAATCTGGTACACTATTCTTGGTGGACATTTTTTTCCCCATCCTTTTCATCACTTTGACTATATCATCCCATTCTCTCCTGGTCTGTAAGGTGTCTGCTGAGAAAACTGCTGTTAGCCTTATTTGAATTCTGTTATATGTGATTTCTTTCTTTTCTCTTGTTGGTTTCAGGATCTTTTCTTTATGTTTGATTTCTAACAGTTTGGTTATAATATACCTTTGTCTATTCTTGTTTGGATTAACTCTGATGGGAGATTTTTCCCCTGCCTATATGTTGATATTTATGTCTTCTTCAGATTTGGGACATTTTCTGCTATTTATTTAAATAAGATTTCTATCACTTTTTCTCTTTCTTCTTCTTGAACTCCTATAACCCAAATATTTGCTGTTTTGATGCTGTCTCATATATTTTATAAGCTTTCTTCAGTTTTATAGTTTTTTTTCTCTTTTGACTATATATTTTTAACTAACTTGTCCTTAAGATCACAGATCTTCTGCTTGATCAGTTCTGATATTGATACTCTGTTAAATTTTTAATTTCATTTCATTGTGTTTTTCGGCTTTGGAATTTGTTTCTTTTTATAATTTCAATTTATTAGTTTTTTCATTTTGGCCATTTATTTTCTTGAAGTTCACTGAGCTCACTTAAAATGATTATTCTGATTTCTTTCTCAGGCAGTTTATCTCCATTTCTTTGTGGTCAGGCACTGGGAGATTGTATTCTTTTTTTTTTTTTTTTTTCCAAATATTTAGACATCTATTTTTAAAAGACATAAACACTCACAGTGTTATCATAATCATTTCTCCATTTATTTTTCTTTTTATTCAAAATGACTAGCTTATATGCATATTTTAAAGTAGCTGAATAGCTCAGGAAAAACAAAAATTTGCATAACCAAATTGTGCACTTTTTTTCTCAAATATTTAGACATTCTATGTTTAAAAGGCATAAACACAGTGTTATAATCATTTCTCCATTTATTTTTCTTTTTATTCAAAATGACTAGCTGGCTTATATGCATGTTTTAAAGTAGCTGAATAGCTCCGGAAAAACAAAAATTTGCATAACAAACTGAATTGTGCACCTTTTTTTTTTAAATTCAGAATTTTCATTTTTTTTTTTTTTTTTTACTTTTTAAAATTTATTTTTTTATTATACTTTAAGTTCTAGGGTACATGTGCACAACGTGCAGGTTTGTTACATATGTTTACATGTGCCATGTTGGTGTACTGCACCCATTAACTCGTTATTTACATTAGTTATATCTCCTCATGCTTTCCCTCCTCCCTCCCCCCACCCCACGACAGGAGCTCTTGTAGGACAGGCCTGGTGGTGACAAAATCTCTCAGCATTTGCTTCTCTGTAAAGTATTTTATTTCTCCTTCACTTATGAAGCTTAGTTTGGCTGGATATGAAATTCTGGGTTGAAAATTCTTTTCTATAAAATGTTGAATATTGGCCGCCACTCTCTTCTGGCTTGTATTTTCTGCCGAGAGATCAGCTGTTAGTCTGATGGTTTTCCCTTTGTGGGTAACTTTCTCTCTGGCTGCCCTTAACGTTTTTTCCTTCGTTTCAACTTTGGTGAATCTGACAATTACGTGTCTTGGAATTGCTCTTCTCGAGGAGTATCTTTGTCGCGTTCTCTGTATTTCCTGAATTTGAATGTTGGCCTGCCTGGCTAGATTGGGGAAGTTCTCCTGGATAATATCCTGCAGAGTGTTTTCCAACTTAGTTCCATTCTCCCCGTCACTTTCAGGTACACCAATCAGACGTAGGTTTGGTCTTTTCACATAGTCCCAAATTTCTTGGAGGCTTTGCTTTTATTTCTTTTTATTTTTTCTCTACACTTCTCACTTCATTTCATTCATTTGATCTTCCATCACTGATACCCTTTCTTCCAGTTGATCGAATTGGCTACTGAAGCTTGTGCATTCGTCACGTAGTTCTCGTGCCATGGCTTTCAGCTCCATCAGGTCCTTTAAGGACTTCTCTGCATTGGTTATTCTAGTTAGCCGTTCGTCTAATCTTATTTCAAGGTTTGCAATGGGTTTGAACTTCTTCCTTTAGCTTGGAGAAGTTTGATCATCTGAAGCCTTCTTCTCTCAACTTGTCATTCTCCATCCAGCTTTGTTCCGTTCCTTGTGAGGGGCTGCGTTCCTTTGGAGCAGGAGAGGCACTCTGACTTTTAGAATTTACAGTTTTTCTGCTCTGTTTTTTCCCCATCTTTGTGGTTTTATCTACCTTTGGTCTTTGATGATGGTGATGTACAGATGGGGTTTTGGTGTGGATGTCCTTTCTGTTTGTTAGTTTTCCTTTTAACGGTCAGGACCCTCAGCTGCAGGTCTGTTGGAGTTTGCTGGAGGTCCACTCCAGACCCTGTTTGCCTGGGTATCAGCAGTGGAGGCTGCAGAACAGCGAATACTGCTGAACAGCAAATGTTGCTATCTCATCGTTCCTCTGGAGGTTTCGTCTCAGAGGGGTACCCGGCCGTGTGAGGTGTCAGTCTGCCCCTACTGGGGAGTGCCTCCCAGTTAGGCTACTCGGGTGTCAGGGACCCACTTGAGGAGGTAGTCTGTCCGTTCTCAGATCTCCAGCTGCGTGCTGGGAGAACCCCTACTCTCTTCAAAGCTGTCAGACAAGGACATTTAAGTCTGCAGAGATTTCTGCTGCCTATTGTTTGGCTATGCCCTGCCCGCACAGGTGGAGTCTACAGAGGCAGGCAGGCATCCTTGAGCTGCGGTGGGCTCCACACAGTTCGAGCTTCCTGGCTGCTTTGTTTACCTACTCAAGCCTCAGCAATGGCGGGCGCCCCTCCCCCAGCCTCAGTGCCACCTTGCAGTTTGATCTCAGACAGCTGTGCTAGCAATGAGTGAGGCTTCACGTGTGTGGGACCCTCCGAGCCAGGCGCAGGATATAATCTGTGTGCCGTTTGCTAAGACCATTGGAAAAGTGCAGTGTTAGGGTGGGAGTGACCCGATTTTCCAGCTTTGCTTGTCCATGAAAGGGAATTCCCTGACCCTTTGCACTTGCAGGGTTAGGCGATGCCTCGCCCTGCTTTGGCTCACGCTCAGTGCACTGCACCCACTGTCCTGCACCCACTGTCTGACAAGCCTCAGTGAGATGAACCCGGTACCTCAGTTGGAAATGCAGAAATCACCCGTCTTCTGTGTCACTCACGCTGGGAGCTGTAGACTGGAGCTGTTCTATTTGGTCATCTTGGAACTGCCCGATTGTATTCTTTTGGTGGTGTTTTGTCTCCTTGGTTTTTCGTGGTTCTTGTTGCATTACGTTGATGTCTGAGCATTTGGTGGAGTAGTCACCCCTTGCAGACTTTTTGGGCTAGTTTTGCTGTGGAAAGACCTTCACCTTATGAGGGCACTTGTTGGTTAGGGTACAACAGTTCTGGCACCAGTGAGGGTTCAAGCTGGGTAATCCGTGTAGCTCTGCCAGCCAAAGTTGATTTTAGACCAATATTGGAGGGATGCTCAGTGGCTAATAGTGTGAATCCTCAGTGGCTAATACTGATGTCTGTGGTGGCAGCAAGGGTTGTTGGGGTCTTTGGTGACAATGGCTGCTAAGGTCCTTGTGATCTCTTTTACTCCTAACAGGGAAGTTGTGGCTGAGCATAGATTCATTTTGGTACTGGGTATGGCTTGTGGACTTGCTTGAAATAGCAGTGGTACCAGTTTGTGATGTGTGTTGCCTGTGATGTGGCCTTGGAGTTGAGAACTGAAGCCTGGGTACTTGTGGAGGGAGTATGTCTCTGGCATCTGGTTCCATAATGGCACTGATATGTATGGTGTAGGCACCTCACCTGCCATGTTGGCAACAGTATGTGATGCCTGGAGGCTTGTGAATACATCAGTGGATATGAGAATTGGGAGTACAGGTATATGCAGAATTAGAGAGGCTCCTAGGTAGAGGTGGGGCCTAGCTCTGTGTGATAGCTGGTTTGGTACCTGGAGTACAGGCATGAGCAGTGAGGGCTTGGCTTTTAGCCCAGGGAATATGAAGTTGCTCACTAAGGTGATGGCTCGGATATCTGAAATGTGGGCCCAGTGCAGCCACATTGCCTGGGCTTGGAGTGGGTTATGTGTAGAATGACTGCACATTGGGGCAGGTGTGGAGTTGGGAAAGATAGTGGCTTCTACTCTGTTGTGTTGGTGATGTCACTTCCATTATTGGATTTTTAAGGCAAGGAGTGACGTGATGTTTGGTTTTGAATCATCTGATAGCAGTGTGGTATATAGTATATATTAGAAGGGACCAGAAGGATTTTGTAGTGAAAAATGCTGAGGGCTTGAATGAACTAAAACCACATAAAGAAAGGGAACTCTGAAAACTGGTTGAAAATTGGTTTTGTGGCATGTAATTTAATTTATAAACAAACAAGTTGGCAGAAGGAACATTTTGTCAAATGTTACTAGAATAATCTAGCTGAATTTATGTAGATATATTTGTGAAAAGACTTTTGTAACTTCTTGAAAATTTCAAAACATGACAATTCAGTCATTTTATATGTGTCATAACACTGAATCATAAAATGCAGTAGGTATAGCAGAAGCAATAAATATTGTAGTTATATTGGAGTTGGTATGAAAAGACCATGATATTATGTAATACAGGTGGTGAGATGAAACGAGTTATGTTCCAGTAATATGGAAACCATTCATTTAGATTTAGAGCTAAAAGCCGATGTTTTTCATTTGAGGTAGTTCAGGGAGTCTAATAGCTTAGATTTAAAAGTTCTACAAACTATAGTTAGCCATGTCGTTTTCTGGAATTTATGCCTCATGAAAATAATACTTTTCTTTGAAAAGCAAACAAATAAGCAAATATAAAAGCGTGAAGAAAATGCCTATTCCTCTGTGATTCCTATTGGATACATTATGTATTCAAAAAGAAGATCAGGCCATGGTGTTCTTGAGTTGGGTTTCTGTAATCAACTGTTTGTAAAAATAAATGTTTCAGACTGTTGATTTCTTCTATTTGTGTTCTTTTAGTGCTTAAGTGGGTTTTCATTTTAAGTACATTGTTGACTGATGACGGCCGTTGGTGCTTAAAAAGAATCTAGGTATAATGGCATTGTGCATTTTCTAAGATATTTTTGGCATTCTTACCCATTAAAATGGTTACATTGCTAGGATAAGCAACTGGAAAAAAATCATTGAAGCCATTGTTTTCTATTCGTATTTTTGGTTTTGTTTTGAATACTACTTCTTTTATTTTCTCACCCTGTATTCCTAATAACTTCTTCCTCTTTGACCTTTCTTTCTAGGAAAAAAAAATTAACAGAAACTTTCTGAGGTCTGTTTGTATAGCTTTGAAATAACTTCTGCTAACAGTCTGTTTAGTTTTAGAAAATGATACTAGCCTTGTAGAGCAGTAGAATACTAAGTGGTATCATTAATGCCAAACATAACGATAAAATAGTGGAAAAATTTATTACATATTTAGTTTTTTGGATGGTTTCATTGAGGTGTGTCTTTAAGCATAATTATCAAAGTGATTTTTCCTTTTTTTTTTTTTTTTTTTTTTTTTTTTTTTTTTTTGAGACGGAGTCTCGCTCTGTCGCCCAGGCTGGAGTGCAGTGGCCCAGTCTCGGCTCACTGCAAGCTCCACCTCCCGGGTTCATGCCATTCTCCTGCCTCAGCCTCTCCGAGTAGCTGGGACTACAGGTGCCCGCCACCACGCCCGGCTAATTTTTTGTATTTTTAGTAGAGACGGGGTTTCACCGTGGTCTCGATCTCCTGACCTCGTGATCCGCCTGCCTCGGCCTCCCAAAGTGCTGGGATTACAAGCGTGATTTTTCCTTTAAATTAAGTAACATTCCTCACTCTGCTAAATTGATTTTCAAAATTAGACCTCTTTAATTTGGATGGATGGGTAGAGATTAGTAACTTTTATCTGTAATATTTTCCTGTATAAAGCAGTTTTAAATGTCTTTTAATCTATTTTAAGTGAAATATAATTATTAGATATTGCTATTTACACATTTAAGTAGTTAAAAAGTATATTATTTTTCCATTTATAAAGCATCCACTTTGTGAGAGTGGCTAACTCTTACTGATCCTGATCTGTAGTATACTAGTACTTAGTTCTCATCTGCCAACATATTTAGCCTTTCTACACTATATAGTTTATTAAAAGAGAAGTACAACAAATTTAATTTAAAGATTTAATTGGCTTTTTTTTTTTTTTTTTTGAGACAGGGTCTTGCTCTGTCGCCCAGGCTGGAGTGCAGTGGTGCAACCTCTCCCTCCTGGGTTCAAGCAATTCTTTTGCCTCAGCTTCCCGAGTAGCTGGGACTACACTACAGGCACACACCACTATGCCCGGCTAATTTTTGTGTTTTTATTAGAGACGAGGTTTCACCATATTGGCCAGGCTGGTCGTGAACTCCTGACCTCGTGATCCGCCCACCTCGGCCTCCCAAAGTGCTGGGATTACAGGCATGAGCCACTGTGCTTGGCTTGGGTTTTTTTGTTTGTTTCTTTTTTTTTTTTTTTTTTTTACTTCTAGAATCAGGCAACATCTCATTCTATTAAATAGAATAGACTGAGCAGAGATAGTTGGCTTTATAGACCAAAAATGGCTGAAGAAAACAGAAACAAGAAACAGAAAGCAAATTGGTTGTTTCAAAGTTACTTTCCTTAGTGATGTTAAGCATTTTTTCATCTGTTTATTGGCCATTTCTATATCTTCTTTTGAAAATTGTTCATGTCCTTAGCCCACTTTTTGATGGGATTGTTTGCTTTTTTCTTGCTAATTTGCTTGAGTTCCTTGTAGATTCTGGATATTAGTCCTTTGTCGGATGTATAGCTTGTGAAGATTTTCTCCCACTCTCTGGGTTGTCTGTTTACTCTGCTGTTTATATCCTTTTGCTGTGCAGAAGCTCTTTAGTTTAATAAAGTCCCACCTATTTATCTTTGTTTTTGTTACATTTGCTTTTGGGTTCTTGGTCATGAAGTCTTTGCCTAAGCCAATGTCTAGAAGGGTTTTTCTGATGTTATCTTACAGTATTTTTATAGTTTCAGGTTTTATATTTAAGTCCTTGATCCATCTTCAGTTGATTTTTGTATAAGGTGAGAGATGAGGATCCAGTTTCACTCTCCTTTATGTGGCTTGCCAGTTATCCCAGCACCATTTGTTGAATAGGGTATCCTTTCCCCGCTTTATGTTTCCTTTGTTGAAGATCAGTTGACTGTAATATTTGGGTTTATTTCTGGCTTCTCTCTTCTGTTCCATTGGTCCTGTGCCTATTTAAACCAAAACCCAATGTGATACCACTACACTCCTGCAACAATGGCCATAATCAAAAAATAAAAAAAATAATAGATGGTGGCATGGATGTGGTGAAAAGGAAACACTTCTGTACTGCTGTTGGGAATGTAAACTAGTACAACCACTTTGGAAAACAGTGTGGGGATTCCTTAAAGAACTAAAAATGGAATTACTATTTGATCCAACAATCCCAATCCTGGGTATCTACCCAGAGGAAAAGAAGTTACTATACAGAAAAGATACTTGCACACACATGTTTGCAGCAGTACAATTTGCAGTTGCAAAAATATGGAACCAGCCCAAATGCCCATCAATCAATAAGTAGATAAATAAATTGTGGCATCTGAGTTACTTCATTATGTACTATATATTTCATATATGTACATATATAGGGAGTACTACTCAGCCATAAAAGGAACTAATGGCATTCACAGCACCTGGATGGAACTGGAGACTATTATTCTAAGTGAAGTAACTCAGGAATGGAAAACCAAACATTGTATGTTCTCACTCATAAGGGGGAGCTAAGCTATGAGGATGCAAAGGCATAAGAATTATATAATGGACTTTGGGGACTTGGGGGAAAGGGTGGGAAGGGGGTGAGGGATAAAAGGCTACAAATTGGGTTCAGTGTATACTGCTTGCATGATGGGAGCATCATAATCTCACAAATCACCACTAAAAAACTTACTCATGTGACCAAATACCACCTTTTCCCCGCAAAGCCTATGGAAATAAATTTATTTAAAAAGTTACTTTCCTTATATAATTGAAACAGAGGGGACTTCCTTATCATGCTGGCTCCAGGTAAACTGGACCTCATTGGTTGCTGTGGATCTCCTGTTTTTTGGGAAACTGGCCCATCTCAAAGTTCAGTTCATTTACTTGGCACTTAACAGGAGTGATTCCATTTTGGTTTGGTCTGGTCTGCTTAAGTTTAGTGTGGGAGGCTAGTCTAAAACAGTGGCTTGCCATAAACTTTAACAAATCAAATCCACTTGTTAAAGGACACTGAAAGATACAAAGTTAAAAATATACTCTACCTTTGGCTCTTTTCTAGTTATATTAAAACAAAGTACAGCTTAATTCAACAAACTATTTTCAAATTCCCATTAGGTGCCATATACCGATAACATAAAGATTGATAAACTAAAATGATCCTTGCTTTCAAATATTTGACAATGTTAAGAGTAAACAGTCTTGCACACATGATGCATATGAAATAATACAAATCATAGCTATAAACAGGATTTTTAGGAACATAAATTAGAAGAACCACTTCTGTAAGGTGATGTAACATTAACTAGGAGATTGCCAGGAGGGAGAACTGATGGCAAAGGTCATTTCAAGCAGAGATGAAGCGATTATCCTTAACCCCTGCCTGCACCAAAAAGACCCAAAACAATAAAAGAAAAACCATAAACTAAAAAGAAAAAGGGGAAAAACTTCAAGGGCTAATGAATAGAAAAAAGAGAACTTCCCATTATGTTTTAATAGGTTGAAATTATGTAAAGCCGGAATGGGAAAGAGCATGAGTTATAAGGTAAAGAGAATAAGTTTCAGGTTCCAATTGTTCCTGCTCTGTGTTTCCAGGTAAGTCACTGAATTTTTGTAAGCTTCCTTTTCCTCGTTGCAGTAGATGCTTTTAGTACCCCATCCAGTCCCTTTTTATCTGGATGGTTTGTTTACCTATCCCTCACCCATAGAGTGGTGACTCACAGCTCTCAGTTCTCACTAGTGCCACAGAATTGCCAGGACCTGCCTGCCCAGAAACCCCAGAGATCTTAAGCTTCCCACTTTCCTAGGGGGTAGGTAGGTGACTTGTGGCCAATGACTGGTTGATATAAGGGTATAAGGCCTTGCCTTTGTCTCAATATGTGACATCTCCCTGGTGCCAGTTAGACTCCAGAGCTCACTCTGGGATCAGATTGAGGCTAGACTTTAGCTGAACCCACAGTTTTGTTGCCTCATTCACTTCTTTAAATTTTTTATTAAGAGCAGTTACTCAGTCATGTGCACGGAGTTCTTGTCTTAGGTTTTGCCTCTCAGGGACTTGATCTAACACCCACCCCACTTTCCCCAGCCCTTTAAAAAATCTGTGATCAGGTATACATAATTTAAAATTTACAGTTTTCACCATTTTAAAGTATACAATTCAGTGGCATTAAGTATATCCCAATGTTGTGCAACTGTCACCACTATCTCTTTTCAGAACTTTTTCATCAACCCATAAGATAACTCCAAACCCATTAAGCAGTCACTTCCTATCTTCCAGCCCCTAAGTAGCCACTGGTAACACCAAGGAGTAGAATTACTTCATCATATGGTAATTTAACTCACTGAAGTACTTGCCAGCTGTTTTCCAAAAGGGCCATGTAATTTTATATTTCTACCAGCAATTTTGAAGTATTAGTATTTTGATTCTCCACATGCTCACCAATGCTTGTTATTTTCCAGTTTTATTTTGAGGGTTATTCTAGTGGCTGTGGATACTCCTCTTTCAAATTGAACTAACTCTCCTCTTAACATTATTGTGAGAATCAACTTGTGAGAGAAAACTTTTGGCGTATTACAAAGCACTGTATAGATGCCTTTACTTGTGATATACGATTCAAACTGAAATCAGATTTAAAAGATTTGTTCTATCTTTGGTTTTATAAGACTTGCATAGAAAGAAAATAATAAAATTCGCTTATGATTAACTATTGGGCAGTCTAATAGAAGTATACAGTATTAAGCTTTTGGTTGTCCCTTTTTACATTTGAGAGATGTTATTCTTGACATAGTTTCAGTATAAGAAAAGATAATTGGGGCTCAGTTTCATTTTCAGTGCCTGCTATTAATTAAAGGGCCACTTATGCCAGAATTTCCCATTGATGTGTTTTGTTGTGTCTCTGTGTGTGTGCACATATATATATATTCACAAATATAATACACATATAAAAGTCATGTTATATACTTAAGAAAAATGACAAAATGTTGGACAATAGAAAGAACATAAAACATTTTTACTATAGATAAAAATTTTAAATCAGTCTATTTTTGTATGTATTTGAGATATATATATATATATATATATGTACATGATATTGTTAATTAATTAATTTTGTTTTTTTTTGGCAGAGCCGGGGTCTCACTGTGTTGCCCAGGCTGGTCTGAAACTCCTTGGCTTAAGTGATCTTCCTGCCTCAGCCTCCCCAAAGTGTTGGGATTATAGGCTTGTTAATTTTTTTAGCTACCTTAAAATTTGTTTTCTGAATTGAGTAAAAAATCTCTATAGTGTCATTTTTAGTGACTGTGTACAGTATTCTTCCTTGTGGCTATTACAGCATTTTCATAAAAAGATAAATAAAATTGAACTTTTATTTATATGACACATTTTTGTGTGTGCATATGAATTAAAATCTCTAATCTTCAATTTTCAATTAAGATTTCCTTTGTTTCAGGGGACACATATATTACTGCTTTTGTTTTTAACATAGTCATCAGTTTAAGATCATTACTTCATACAATTCTTTCTTTTTTTTTGAGACAGAGTCTTGCTGTGTTGCCCAAGCTGGAGTGCAGTGGTGCAATATCAGCTTACTGCAACCTCTGCCTCGTGAGTTCAAGTGATTCTTGTGCCTCAGCCTCCCAAGTAGCTGGGACTACAGGCCTCTGCCATCACATCCGGCTAAATTTTTTTTTTTTTTTTTTGTATTTTTAGTAGAGATGGGGTTTCACCATGTTGGCCAGACTGGTTTCGAACTCCTGACCTCAAATGATCCACCTGCCTTGGCCTCCCAAAGTGTTAGGATTATAGGCGTGACCACTGCTCCTGGGCACTTCATATAATTCTACAAAACATTTTAGTTTAGGCCGGGCGCGCGGTGGCTCACGCTTGTAATCCCAGCACTTTGGGAGGCCGAGGTGGGCGGATCACGAGGTCAGGAGATCGAGACCACAGTGAAACCCCGTCTCTACTAAAAAATACAAAAAAAAATTAGCCGGGCGTGGTGGCGGGCGCCTGTAATCCCAGCTACTCGGAGAGGCTGAGGCAGGAGAATGGCGTGAACCCGGGAGGTGGAGCTTGCAGTGAGCCGAGACCGCGCCACTGCACTCCAGCCTGGGCGACAAAGCGAGACTCTGTCTCAAAACAAAAACAAAAACATTTTAGTTTATTTTGATGTTTTTTAAACTTTGCACTTACGTGGTTTTATGGTTTTTTGCCAAGGATAACTAATTGCCACAGGATTAAAATGGTCCATATTTTAGAAGCATTAGTTTTATTCTTTGATGAATAATTAAAAATTTTTAATATAAAAAGACAGGGATCATTGTGAGATCAAGGTAAAGTTGACAGGAACTTAAAAGATAAATTTGGTTATATACTTTTAAAGGTTTCCTGTATTCTAGAGAGTACTTTAGTGGAGAGGTTTAGTTTGCAATATGGGATATTTTCAGATTTTACCATTCAGTAAATAGAAAAGTAATGATTACATTGGCCAATTTTAGTCATTTTTCTGTCTCATTTGAGCAGATCTGATAACTTTGTACGTTTTACAAAATGTTGTTTGGATGTTTGAGTTATTGGTCATTAAGAGATAACATTTTAGGGAGGCCGAGACAGACGGATCATGAGGTCAGGAGATCGAGACCATCCTGACTCCGTCTCAAAAAAAAAAAAAAAAAGAGATAACATTTTAATGAATATTCTTCATATGTGTTAGGCCCATCTTGGAAGGCTCCTTTCTGATTTTTGTAAATGACTTTTTTGATATGTTACAGGTGATCAAAGAACAGATGTCTAGGAATTAACTGTGATACATCTCCCATTCTCCTCTTGATAACCTACTTTTTTTTTCTTTTAAGTGACAAAAATAATTTTAGTTTTTCCTGGTTCTAAAACTTATTCATGCACATTGCTAAAATGTAGAAAACAAAATTTCTTAATGGCACTGTCATCCTTCCAGTCTGTCTTCTGTGTTCGTGTTCCTATTCATTCTCTGGTCTATAATAATCTTCCTGTCTCCACTTTCTGAAGTCATGATCATTCATTAAATTATCAAAAGTCCTAACTCTTCATACAACTTCTCAGTGTAGCCTTGTGGAAAAGAGATGAACTTCATTGTGGAACTGTGTGAAGCTGTAAAAAGTTACCAGCTTTGGATTTTGTCAAATTGCATTCCACTCCTGGCTCTACAAATTATCAGCTTGGTAGCCTGAAGCTTGTTATTAAACTTCTGTGTTTTTATGCTTTTTTGTCTCTAAAGTAGGCATAATAAGCTTTTTATGGATATTGTGAGCATTAAATGAAATAATGTGTGTAAAATACCTAATACAAGGAGCTGATAAGCAATTCATGTTGAATGGTTCATTCGGTAAATACATACTGGATGTCTACTTGGTGCTAAGTTTTCTCTGGGTGATGGGCTGCATAGGGAGACAGATACTAAAGTATTAAAATTTTATATACCATTAGTAATGGGGAGAAGGGAAGTATCTTACTGAACTTTTAAGTTCATTATGAACATGTGTGTAACATTGTGTGTGTGTAATTTGTAAATATGTTAAGTTGTAAAAAGCCTCCAACAATTTATTGGTTCCCAGAAGACAATAAAATGAGCTCAGGTTTAAAATAAATGTGTTAGCATATTTATAGTAATCCTTGTAATACGTGCATTTCTGCCAACCTGTCTTGGAATTTCAGTGACAGAGGGACTCCTAGTGTTTAAAATATTTTATATAATTTTCGTATAACACGAACCTTTAAACACAAACCAACTATTTTATCTAGAAGTACAAAAAAGACAGTGATCTGATGCACTGGTGAAGGAAAATCTAGCTTTGTTATGCCTATGAGACAGTACTATTCTGCACTTTATTAAAAACTTAAGGGACTTTGTATAGGATAACTCTGAATACAGTTGATTTCCTCTTTCCCTTATAAATCTGCACCTAAGACACAAGTCTACTATACACAATTTTAGTTGACAATGACAGGTAGATAGATATCCCTTTCTCTAAAATTTTTGCTTGTGTAATGGTTGAGTTAAAAAACTTCATGATGTCTGAAACCTGGCTTTACTATTTGCTCTGTAATGGGGGATGAAGCACATCATTTTTTTTTCCTTTTATTTTGTTTTTAAATTTATTTCCGTAGGTTATTGGGGAACAGGTGGTGTTTGGTTACATGAATAAGTTCTTTAGTGGTGATTTGTGAGATTTTGGTGCACCCATCACCTGAGCAGAATACACTGCACCCTATTTGTAGTCTTTTTTTTTTTTTTTTGAGACAGAGTCTCACTCTGTTGGCCAGGCTGGAGTGCAGTGGCACGATCTCAGCTCACTGCAACCTCCATCTCCTGGGTTCAAGTGCTTCTCCTGCCTCAGCCTCCTGAGTAGCTGGGATTACAGGCATGTGCCACCACGCCTGGCTAATTTTTATATTTTTAGTAGAGATGGGGTTTCACCATGTTGGCCAGGCTAGTCTCAGACTCCTGGCCTCAGGTAATCTGCTCACCTTGCCCTCCCAAAGTGCTGGGATTACAGGCGTGAGCCATCGCGCCCGGCACTATTTCTAGTCTTTTATCCCTAACCCCCTTCCCACCCTTTCCCCCTGAGTCCCCAAAGTCCATTGTGTCATTCTTATGCCTTTGCATTCTCATAGTTTAGCTCCCACTTATGAGTGAGAAAATAATGATGTTTGGTTTTCCATTCCTGCATTACTTCACTTAGAATAATAGTCTCTAGTCTCATCCAGGTAGCTGTGAATGCCATTAGTTCATTCGTTTTTATGGTTGAGTAGTAGTGTTCCATCGTGTGTGTGTGTGTGTATATTATGTGTATGTATATATGTATGTATATGTGTGTATATATACTTACATATATATCACAATTTCCTTATCCATTTGTTGATTGATGGGCATCTGGGTTGATTGCATGTTTTTGCAGTTGCAAATTGTGTTGCTGTAAATGGGTGTGCAAGTATCTTTTCCTATGACTTTTTTTTCCTGTGGGTAGATACCAAGGATTGGGATTGCTGGATCAAATGATAGTTCTACTTTAAGTTCTTTAAGGAATCTCCATACCATTTTCCATAGTTGTTTTACTAGTTTGTATTCCCACCAGCAGTGTAGAAGTGTTGCCTGTTTAGTGCATCCATGCCAACATTTACCTAGTTTTTGTTTTTTGATTATGGCCATTCTTGCAGGATTTGGTGGTATTGATCATTAGTGATGTTGAGCATTTTTTCATGTGTTTGTTGGCCATTTGCATATCTTCTTTTGAGAATTGTCTATTCCTGTCCTTATCCCACTTTTTGATGGGATTGTTTTTTTCTTGTTGATTTCTGTGAGTTCATTGTAGATTTTGGGTATTAGTCCTTTGTCAGATGTATAGATTGTGAAGATTTTCTCTCACTTTGTAGGTTGTCTGTTTACTCTGCTGACTGTTTCTTTTGCTGTGCAAAAGCTCTTTAGTTTAATTAAGTCCCAGCAATTTATCTTTGTTCTTATTGCATTTGTTTTTGGGTTATTGGTCATGAAATCCTTGCCTAAGCCAATGTCTAGAAGGGTTTTTCCATTGTTACCTTCTGGAACTTTTATAGTTTCAGGTCTTAGATTTAAGTCCTTAAATCTTGAGTTGACCTTTGTATATGGAGAGAGATGAGGATCGAGTTTCATTCTCCTACATGTGGCTAGCCTAGTATCCCAGCACCATTTGTTGAAAAGTGTTCCCAATTTATGTTTTTTTTTTTTTTCAAAGATCATTTGGCTGTAAGTGTTTGGGTTTATTTCTGGGTTCTCTATTCCATTGGTCTATGTGCCTGTTTTTATACCAGTACCATGCTGTTTTGGTGACTGTAGCCTAATAGTATAGTTTGAAATCAGGTAATGTGATGCCTCCAGTTTTGTTCTTTTTGCTTAGTCTTGCTTTGTCTATGTGGGCTCTTTTTTGGTTCCATATGTATTTTAGAATTGTTTTTTTTCTAATTTAGTGATGAATGATGGTGGTATTTTCATGGGAATTGCATTGAATTTGTAGATTGCTTTTGGCAGTATGGTCATTTTCACCATATTGATTCTACCCATCCATTAGGATGGGATGTGTTTCCATTTGTTTGTGTTGTCTGGGATTTCTTTTAGCAGTGTTTTGTAGTTTTCCTTGTAGAGGTCTTTCACCTCCTTGGTTAGATATATTCTTAAGTTTTTTTTTTTTTTTTTTTTTTTTTTTTGCAGCTGTTGTAAAAGGGGTTGATTCTTGATATGATTCTTAGCCTGGTCACTGTTGGTGTACAGAAGAGGTGTTGATTAGTGTACAATAATTTTGTGTCCGCGAACTTTGCTGAATTCTTTTGTCAGTTCCCGGAGCTTTCTGGAGGAGGCTTTAGGGTTTTCTAGGTAAACGATCATATCAGCAAACAGCAAGTTTGACTTCCTCTTTACTGATGTGGATGCCCTTTATCTCTTTCTCTTGTCGGATTGCTCTGGCTAGGACTTTCAGTACTGTGCTGAAGGGGAGTAGTGAAAGCTAGCAACCTTGTATTGTTCCTGTTCTCAGAGGGAATGCTTTCAGCTTTTCCCCATTCAGTATTATGTTGGCTGTGGGTTTGTCGTAGATGGCTTTTATTATATTGAGGTATATCCCTTGTATGCTGATTTTGCCAAGAGTTTTAATCATGAAGTGATGCTGGATTTTGTCGAATGCTTTTTCTGCTTCTATTGAGATGATCATGTGATTTTTAATTCTGTTTATGTGGTGTATGACATTTATTAACTTGTGTATGTTAAACCATCCCTGTAACCCTGGTATGAAACCCTCTTGATCATAGTGAATTATCTTTTTGATATGTTGTGGATTTGGCTAGCGAGTATTTTGTTAAGGATTTTAGTATCTGTGTTCAACAGGGTTATTAGTGTGTAGTTTTCTTTTTTTGGTAATGTTCTTTCCTGGTTTTAGTATTAGCATGATAATGGCTTCATAGAATGATATAGGGAGGGTTCCCTCTTTCTCTGTCTTGTAGAATAGTGTCAGTAGGATTGGTACCAATTATTTGAATCTCTGGTAGAATTCTGCTGTGAATCTGTCTGGTCCTGGACTTTTTTTTGATAGTAATTTTTAAATTACCATTTCAATCTCACTACTTGTTATTGGTCTGTTTAGGGTATCTAATTCATCCTGATTTAAGCTAGGAAGGTTGTGTCTTTTCAAGAATTTATCCATTTCTTCTAGGTTTTCTAGTCTATGGATGTAAAGGTCTTCATAGTAGCCTTGAATGGTCTTTTGTATTTCTTTGGTGTCAGTTGTAATTTCGCTTGTATCGTTTCTCACTGAGCTTATGTCGATTTTCTCTCTTCTTTTCTTAGTTAATCTTGTTAACGGTCTCTCAGGTTTATCATTTCAAAGAACCAGCTTTTTGTTTCATTTATCTTTTGTATTTTTTTTTTTTTTGGTTGTTTCAATTTTGTTTAGTTCTGCTCTGATCTTGGTTATTTATTTTCTTCTGCTAGGCTTGGGTTTGGTTTGTTCTTGTTTCTCTGGTTCCTTGAGGAGTGACCTTAGATTGACTGTTTATGCTCTTTCAGACTTTTTGATGTGGTGTTTAGGGCTATGAGCTTTCCTCTTAGCACTGCCTTTGCTGTGTCCCAGAGGTTTTGATAGGTTGTGTCACTATCGTCATTCAGTTCAAAGAATTTTTTACATTCCATTTTGATTTCATTTTTGACCCACTGATTATTCAGGAGCAGGTTGTTTAATTTCCATGTATTTGCATGGCTTTGGAGGTTCCTTTTGGAGTTGATTTCCAGTTTTATCCCACTGTGGTTTGAAAGAGTGCTTGATATAATTTCAGTTTTCTTAAGTTTATTGAGGCTCGTTTTGTGCCCCATTATGTGGTCTGTCTTGGAGAAAGTTCCACGCCTTGTTGAATAGAATGTATATTCTGTGGTTGTTGGATGGAATGTTCTGTATATATCTGCTAAGTTCATTTGTTCATTGCTTAAGTATAGTTTAAATAGTCCAAGGTATAGTTTAAATCCATTGTTTCTTTGTTGACTTTCTGTCTTTATGACCTATCTACTGCTGTCAGTGGAGTATTGAAGTCCCCCACTATTATTGTGTTGCTGTCTATCTCATTTCGTAGGTCTATTAGTGATTGTTTTATAAATTTGGGAACTCCCGTGTCAGGTGCATATATTTTTAGGATTGTGATATTTTCCTGTTGGACAAGGCATTTTATCATTATATAATGTCCCTCCTTGTCTTTTTTAACTGCTGTTGCTTTAAAGTTTCTTTTGTCTGGTATAAGAATAGCTAGTCCTGCTTGCTGTTGGTGTCCTTTTGCATAAAATGTCTTTTTCCACCCCCTGCCTTAAGTTTGTGTGAGTCCTTATTTGTTAGCTAGGTGAGTCTCTTGAAGGCAGCAGATAATTGGTTGGTGGATACGTATCCATTCTGCATTTCTGTATCTTCTAAGTGGAACATTTAGGCCATTTACATTCAATATTAGTATTGAGATGTGAGGTACCACTTTATTTATCATGGTATTCATTGCCTATATACCTTAGATTTTGTTTTTGTTTTTTAAATTGTATTTTTTTGTTTTTTTAAATTGTATTTTTGTTTTATAGGTCCTGTGAGATTTATGCCTTAAATTGGTTCTGTTTTGATATGCTTCCAGGATTTGTTTCAAGATTTAGAGCTCCTTTTACAGCTCGTGTAGTGGTGGCTTGGTAGTGGCGAATTCTCTCAGCATTTGTTTGTCTGAAAAAGACTGTATCTTTCTTTCATGTATGAAGCTTAGTTTCACTGGATACAAAATTCTTGAGAAAAGTCATTTTGTTTGAGGAGACTGAAGATAGGGCCCCAATCCCTCCCAGCTTGTAGGGTTTCTGCTTAGGTATCTGCTGTTAATCTGATAGGTTTTCCTTTGTAGGTTACCTGGTGCTTTTTTCTCACAGGTCTTAAGATTCTTTCCTTCATCTTAACTTTAGATAACCTGATGTCAGTGTGCCTAGGCGATAATCTTTTTGTGATGAATTTTGCAGGTGTTCCTTTTGCTGCTTCTATTTGGATGTCTAGGTCTCTTAGCAAGGTCAGGGAAGTTTTCCTCGATTATTCCCCCAAGTATGTTTTCCAAACTTTTCAATTTCTCTTCTTCCTTGGGGACACCGATTATTCTTAGATTTGGTTGTTTAACATAAGCCCAGACTGTTTGGAGCCTTTGTTCATATTTTCTGATTTTTTCGGTCTTTGTTGGAGTTTGTTAATTAGATGACCTTGTCTTCAAGCTCTGAATTTTTCTTCTACTTGTTCAGTTCTATTGCTGAGACTTTCCAGAGCATTTTGCATTTCTATAAGAGTGTCCATTGTTTTCTGAAGTTTTGATTGTTTTTTATTTATACTGTTTCCCTGAATATTTCTTCCTTCACTTCGTGTAATATTTTTTGGATTTTCTTACATTGTGCCCACCTTTCTCTAGTGTCTCCCCTATTAGCTTAATAACTGTCCTCCTGAATTCTTTTTCAGGTACATCAGGGATTTCTTCTTGGTTTGGTTCCATTGCTGGTGAGCTAGTGTGTGATTTTGGGGGGTGTTAAAGAACCTTGTTTTGTCATATTACCAGAGTTGGTTTTCTGGTTCCATCTCATTTGGGTAGTCTCTGTCAGAGGAAAGGTCTAGCGCTAAAGGCTGTTGTTCAGATTCTTTTGTCCCATGAGGTATTCCCTTGATGTAGTACTCTCCCCCTTTTCCCGTGGATGTGGCTTCCTGGGAGCCGAGCTGTGGTGATTATCTCTCTTCTGGATCTAGCCACCCAGCAAGTCTACCAGGCTCTGGGCTGGTATTGCAGGTTGTCTGCAGAGTCCTGTGATGTGAACCATCTGTGAGTCTCTCAGCTGTGTATACCAGCACAGTATTTGTGGTATCTCCAGGGTCTTGCAGGAGCAATCTGCTTCCCTCAGGGGGTCTGTGGGTCCTCTCAGGTTTCCTGATTTATTCCTGCAGTCATTCTGGAGCAAAAATTCATGATGGGAGCCTCCACATGCTGCTCTGTCCATCCGAGTTCGAGCTGCAGTCTAGTCCTGCCTCCTGTCTGCCATGATCCATCCATTTTCTGGGGCCTCAGATTCCTCATTTGTAAAATGAGACTAGAAAAGCCTCTGGCTCCATAGGCTTATGTGATACAGTACTGTGGGACACTTAGTACATAGAGTAAGTCCTCAGTGTTAGCTACTGTTATCATGTGACACTAGAAACAATAGTTGAGAAATAATTTGGAATTGGACAGAACTGATACCTGGTCTAACTCTGCTTTTAGCTTTGAATGAGCGTTTCAGCCACTTCTTTGGACTTAGTTTTTAGTTTTTTAAAAATATTTTTAAAAGATCATAAGGCCCACCTTACGGGATTCTTGTTGATGTTTAAAGGAGTATATAGTTAAAACAGTGCCCAGAAAAGTAAATACAAAATAAATGCTAGATTTCTCTTCCTTTCCACTCCCTACCCTCTGCTTTTTTTTTTAAATCATCCATGCCATGATCTTTTTCCAGAAGAGATTCACTTAATCCTATGACAGTGCAGTTCAGACCTGACTGGAGTACTACAAATGTAGTTCGATCTGTGCCTGGTAGATAATTTAAATTGACCAACTCCAAGGTAGTTATATGTTAAGTCAGTATTTGTCTTCCTTTTTGTTCACAAATAAAAGCAAGGGCCTTTTTACTTTCCAAATGATTTTAAAATTTAGATTGAATTTGTCCAAAGGAAGAAAAATATATTTAAATTTTTTTTCTTTTTTTGAGACGGGGTCTCACTCTGTTGCCAAGGCTGGAGTGCAGTGGCATGATCATGGCTCACTGCAGTCTTGAACTCCTGGACTTAAGTGATTGTCCCACCTCAGGCTTGCCAGTAGCTAGGACTACAGGTATGTGTCACCACGCCTGGCTAACTTTTTAAAATTTTTGTAAAGATGGCATCTCTGTTGCCCATACTGGTCCCGAACTCCTGGGCTCAAGCAGTCCTCCTGCCTCAGCCTCCAACATGCTAGGCCATTATAGGTGTGAACCACTGCACCAGGACTTTAATATTTTTGTTAAGAAATTGTTGCTGTTAAAAACAATCATAATTCAGTCTCCTCTGTACTAGTGTTACCAGCTGACATACCATTTTTTCTTTAAAATCTAAACAGCAGGCATATTTAGTAAATATCTCATCCTTACCTATGAAACTTATAGCATATAACATAATAGAGGTATGACTGATGGATATTTTCTCATGTTTACTTATTCCTTTTTGAGGAAATGAAGAGCAATAATGGTTTATGCATAAATATTTTCTAAAAAGCCTATGTGTTAATATATTATCTGACCTCTCAAATTATTCAGATGATATCTTTTTAATATGCCACTAAGAATGGAAGGAGAGCGGCTCAGGGAAGATAAGACAAAAACGTTTCATGTTTTTTTTTTAAATTATGAATTACTTTAAATATACAGTGAATTACTGAGAAATCCTCAGATTTCCACTTTCTCAATATTTTATTTGATAAAAGAAAGGTGGATGGTGGCTGTTTCCTCAGCAATACTCTGTATCTTTATAGTACTTTATAATTTCAAAAATGAGTAAGAAGCAGTTTGTCATTAGAATTTATTAATATCTTATTTTGGCTCTTATGGTTCTCTTTTATTTATAATACTTGATTCTGGATTTTTTTATGGTAGGGATATAAAAATTCTCTTTAAAATTAATTTTAGTAACAATTTAACAACATAAAGGATTGATAATTTGAAAAAATATTTGAAGAAAATATTAAGCAAATAAGAGTGCAATAGTATGCTGATATGCAAGACGATTAAAGATGGAATATGAAAAACACATTAGAAAGAACCATGTTTTAAGATGCAGTTTCTTATTAAAGGAAATGTGTTACTAATCCTGGCCCGATGCTGACAGTAGAGAGCAATAGCTCCTATGGATCCTATATTAGAGGACACTGTATAATGTTTATCACCTGTATCAAATATAGAATGTATATATAGGACCTCATCTCATGTAATTCTTTAAAACTGAGTCAGTGGAAGGGAGAGATGGTAAGTGGAAAGATGGATCAATGGACAGAGGATGGGCAAAAAGTTCTCTGTTTTTCTTTTAAATGTCTTTTGTGAAAACTGTCAGAAAAAGTTGTGTTATTTATAATGGTAATGGTTTGTCTTTATCAAACGGTGAATTTTTAGAATATCCCACAGTGTGATTATTGCAAGGAATTAATGAATTTATAAACAGTACTCAGAATATTGCATGTAAACTGAAAAATGCTTTGCTATATATATATATACACACTATATCTCTTATTGCGTGTAAATATTGTGATTAATAAAGTACAAATACATTTTAAAACATTACTGAATTTATAATTTTGCCATCTATATTCTAAATCAGCATTGCATAGTTATTATGTTTGAATATGTGATTTTTTTGTATTAAAGAAATTACCTTCTGACTTAAAATGGCAGGAAACCACTGTTACTGATTCAAAAACTATCCTCAGGTCTCTTAATAAATATTGTTATTTATGCTTCTCAGTTATAATTCCTAAAAGATACATTAGTTTCAGCCCATTTTAGTTGTCAGTTAACTATTGAGTTATGTTTGAGGTTGAGATGGAATCGATTTGATATCATATTGTGAAAGGTGAGTAGCAGAAGGTGGCTTTGGCACATAAAAGATGTGAACTCAGAAACTACCTGATGGCTGCACTAGGATTCTCTTTAGAAAATAGTATTAGGTAAGTTCTAGTAAGAAATAGGTGCATCAAGCCTTATAATTTCATAAAATACATGAATGGCTGTTATGTTAACCTGGAAACTTTAAAGGCAAATATAACAATTAGCTGTTCTCAGCTATAGAAGTAAAATTTTAGGAATGGAATGTGCAGCAGATCTCATTTTCAAAACGTTACGAAATACACGAAGAACCAAGAGTGGTAAGTTGCTTTAAGTAATTTTTAGGATAAATCTGTTACAGTTCGGAAGTTGCAGTTATTTTTGGAAACTATTGAAATTGATTAATGGTCTTGTGCTTTTCAAAATTGTAGTGATACATTAAATTTACCATTTGCACTATTTTTAAGTGTAGAGTTCATTGGCATTAAGTACCTTGACACTGCGTAATCATTACTCCTGTTCATCGCCAGAACCTTTTCATCTTCCTAAACTGAAATTTGGCACCCATTAAACAATAACTGTTCCTTCCCCCATCCTCCCAGTCCCTGGCAACCAGCATTCTACTGTTTCTTTCTTTGAATTGGACTATACAAATTATATGAGGTCCCTCCTATAAGTAGAATCATGCAATATTATTTATTTCACTAAACAATCTTCATGGTTCATCTGTATTGTAGTGTGTTTCAGACTGTCCTTTCTTTTTAAGGCTAAATGCCTTATATGGATATACAGCATTTTGTTTATCAGTTTATCTGCTGAGGGACAGTTGGATTTGTTGACCTTCTGACTATTGTGAATAATGGTGTTATGAACATCAGAGTACCAATATCTGCCATTCACACGTTATAAATTTTTTTATTTTTTATTTTTATTATATTTTAAGTTTTAAGGTACATGTGCACAACGTGCAGGTTTGTTACATATGTATACATGTGCCATGTTGGTGTGCTGCACCATTAACTCATCATTTAACATTAGGTATATCTCCTAATGCTATCCCTCCCCCCTCCCCCCACCCCACAACAGGCCCCAGTGTGTGATGTTCCCCTTCCTGTGTCCACGTGTTCTCATTGTTCATTTCCAACCTGTGAGTGAGAACATGCGGTGTTTGGTGTTTTGTCCTTATGATAGTTTGCTGAGAATGATCATTTCCAGCTTCATCCATGTCCCTACAAAGGACATGAACTCATCATTTTTTATGGCTGCATAGTATTCCGTGGTGTATATGTGCCACATTTTCTTAATCCAGTCTATCGTTGTTGGACATTTGGGTTGGTTCCAAGTCCTTGCTATTGTGAATAGTGCCACAATAAACATTCGTGTGCATGTGTCTTTATAGCAGTGTGTTTTATAATCCTCTGGGTATATACCCAGTAATGGGAATGCTGGGTCAAATGGTATTTCTAGTTCTAGATCCCTGAGGATTCGCCACACTGACTTCCACAATGGTTGAACTAGTTTACAGTCCCACCAACAGTGTCAAAGTGTTCCTAAGTCTCCACATCCTGTCCAGCACCTGTTGTTTCCTGACTTTTTAATGATGGCCATTCTAACTGGTGTGAGATGGTATCTCATTGTGGTTTTGATTTGCATTTGTCTGATGGCCAGTGATGATGAGCATTTTTTCACGTGTCTTTTGCCTGCATAAATGTCTTCTTTTGAGAAGTGTCTGTTCATATATTTTGCCCACTTTTTGATGGGGTTGTTTGTTTTTCTCTTGTAAATTTGTTTGAGTTCATTGTAGATTCTGGATATTAGCCCTCTGTCAGATGAGTAGATTGCAAAATTTTTTTCCCATTCTGTAGGTTGCCTGTTCACTCTGATGGTAGTTTCTTTTGCTGTGCAGAAGCTCTTTAGTTTAATTAGATCCCATTTGTCAATTTTGGCTTTTGTTGCCATTGCTTTTGGTGTTTTAGACATGAAGTCCTTGCCCATGCCTATGTCCTGAATGGTATTGCCTAGGTTTTCTTCTAGGGTTTTTATGGTTTTAGGTTTAACATGTAAGTCTTTAATCCATCTTGAATTAATTTTTGTATAAGTTGTAAGGAAGGGATCCAGTTTCAGCTTTCTACATATGGCTAGCCAGTTTTCCCAGCACCATTTATTAAATAGGGAATCCTTTCCCCATTTCTTGTTTTTGTCAGGTTTGTGAAAAATCAGATAGTTGTAGATATGTGGCATTATTTCTGCGGGCTCCGTTCTGTTCCATTGATCTATATCTCTGTTTTGGTACCAGTACCATGCTGTTTTGGTTACTGTAGCCTTGTAGTATAGTTCAATGTCACGTGGCGTGATGCCTCCAGCTTTGTTCATTTGGCTTAGGATTGACTTGGCAATGCGGGCTCTTTTTTGGTTCCATGTGAACTTGAAAGTAGTTTTTTTGCAATTCTGTGAAGAAAGTCATTGGTAGCTTGATGGGGATGGCATTGAATCTGTAAATTACCTTGGGCAGTATGGCCATTTTCACGATATTGATTCTTCCTATCCATGAGCATGGAATGTTCTTCCATTTGTTTGTATCCTCTTTTATTTCATTGAGCAGTGGTTTGTAGTTCTCCTTGAAGAGGTCCTTCACATCCCTTGTAAGTTGGATTCCTAGGTATTTTATTCTCTTTGAAGCAATTGTGAATGGGAGTTCACTCATGATTTGGCTCTCTGTTTGTCTGTGATTGGTATATAAGAATGCTTGTGATTTTTGCACATTGATTTTGTATCCTGAGACTTTGCTGAAGTTGCCAATCAGCTTAAGGAGATTTTCGGCTGAGACAATGGGGTTTTCTAGATATACAATCATGTCATCTGCAAACAGGGACAATTTGACTTCCTCTTTTCCTAATTCCCTTTATTTCCTTCTCCTGCCTGATTGCCCTGGCCAGAACTTCCAACACTATGTTGAACAGGAGTGGTGAGAGAGGGCATCCCTGTCTTGTGCCAGTTTTCAAAGGGAATGCTTCCAGTTTTTGCCCATTCAGTATGATATTGGCTGTGGGTTTGTCATAGATAGCTCTTATTATATTGAGATACGTCCCATCAATACCTAATTTATTGAGAGTTTTTAGCATGAAGAGGTGTTGAATTTTGTCAAAGGCCTTTTCTGCATCTATTGAGATAATCATGTGGTTTTTGTCTTTGGTTCTGTTTATATGCTGGATTACGTTTATTGATTTGTGTATGTTGATCCGGCCTTGCATCCCAGGGATGAAGCCCACTTGATCATGGTATATAAGCTTTTTGATGTGCTGCTGGATTCGGTTTGCCAGTATTTTATTGAGTTTTTTTGCATTGACGTTCATCAGAGATATTGGTCTAAAATTCTCTTTTTTGGTTGTGTCTCTGCCAGGCTTGGTATCAGGATGATGCTGGCCTCATAAAATGAGTTAGGGAGGATTCCCTCTTTTTCTGTTGATTGGAATAGTTTCAGAAGGAATGGTACCAGCTCCTTCTTGTACCTCTGGTAGAATTCAGCTGTGAATCCCTCTGGTCCTGGACTTTTTTTGGTTGGTAAGCTATTAATTACTGCCTCAATTTCAGAACCTGTTATTGGTCTATTCAGGGATTCAGTTTCTTCCTGGTTTAGTCTTGGAAGGGTGTATATGTTGAGGAATTTATCCATTTCTTCTAGATTTTCTAGTTTATTTGCATAGAGGTGTTTGTAGTATTCTCTGATGTTAGTTTGTGTTTCTGTGATCAGTGGTGATATCCCCTTTATCATTTTTTATTGCATCTATTTGATTCTTCTCTCTTTTCTTCTTTATTAGTCTTGCTAGTGGTCTATCAATTTTGTTGATCTTTTCAAAAATTGAGCTCCTGGATTCATTGATTTTCTGAAGGGTTTTTTGTGTCTCTATTTCCTTCAGTTCTGTTGTGATCTTAGTTATTTCTTGCCTTCTGCTAGCTTTTGAATGTGTTTGCTCTTGCTTCTCTAGTTGTTTTAATTATGATGTTAGGGTGTCAATTTTAGATCTTTCCTGCTTTCTCTTGTGGGCATTTAGTGCTATAAATTTCCCTCTACACACTGCTTTGAATGTGTCCCAGTGATTCTGGTACGTCGTGTCTTTGTTCTCGTTGGTTTCAAAGAACATCTTTATTTCTACCTTCATTTCATTATGTACCCAGTAGTCATTCAGGAGCAGGTTGTTCAATTTCCATGTAGTTGAGCAGTATTGAGTGAGTTTCTTAATCCTGAGTTCTAGTTTCATTGCACTGTGGTCTGAGAGACAGTTTGTTATAATTTCTGTTCTTTTACATTTGCTAAGGAGTGCTTTACTTCTAAGTATGGGGTCAATTTTGGAATAGGTGTGGTGTGGTGCTGAGAAGAATGTATATTCTGTTGATTTGGGGTGGAGAGTTCTATAGATGTCTATTAGTTCCACTTGGTGCAGAGCTGAGTTCAATTCCTGGATATCTTTGTAAACGTTCTGTCTTGTTGATATGTCTAATGTTGACAGTGGGGTGTTAAAGTCTCCCATTATTATTGTGTGGGAGCCTAAGTCTGTTTGTAAGTCTCTAAGGACTTGCTTTATGAATCTGGGTGCTCCTGTATTGGGTGCATACATATTTAGGATAGTTAGCTCTTCTTGTTGAATTGATTCCTTTACCATTATGTAATGGCCTTCTTTGTCGCTTTTGACCTTTGTTGGTTTAAAGTCTGTTTTATCAGAGACTGGGATTGCAACCCCTGCCTTTTTTTGTTTTCCATTTACTTGGTAGATCTTCCTCCATCCCTTTATTTTGAGCCTATGTGTGTCTCTGCATGTGAGATGGGTTTCCTGAATATAGCACACTGATGGGTCTTGACTCTTTATGCATTTTCCCAGTCTGTGTCTTTTAACTGGAGCCTTTAGCCCATTTACATTTAAGGTTAATATTGTTATGTGTGAATTTGATCCTGTCATTATGATGTTAGCTGGTTATTTTGCACGTTAGTTGATCCAGTTTCTTCCCAGCCTCAATGGTCTTTACAATTTGGCATGTTTTTACAGTGGCTGGTACCGGTCGTTCCTTTCCATGTTTAGTGCTTCCTTCAGGAGCTCTTTTAGGGCAGGCCTGGTGGTGACAAAATCTCTCAGTATTTGCTTGTCTGTAAAGGATTTTATTTCTCCTTCACTTTTGAAGCTTAGTTTGGGTGGATATGAAATTCTGGGTTAAAAATTTTTTTCTTTAAGAATGTTGGATATTGGCCCCCACTCTCTTCTGGCTTGTAGAGTTTCTGCTGAGCGATCCGCTGTTAGTCTGATGGGCTTCCGTTAGTGGGTAACCCGACCTTTCTCTCTGGCTGCCGTTAACATTTTTCCTTTATTTCAGCTTTGGTGAATCTGACAATTATGTGTCTTGGAGTTGCTCATCTCAAGGAGTATCTTTGTGGCGTTCTCTGTTATTTCCTGAATTTGAATATTGGGCTGTCTTGCTAGATTAGGGAAGTTCTCCTGTATAATATCCTGCAGAGTGTTTTCCAGCTTGGTTCCATTCTCCCCATCACTTTCAGGTACACCAATCAGACATAGATTTGGTCTTTTTACATAGTCCCATATTTCTTGGAGGCTTTGTTCGTTTCTTTTTATTCTTTTTTCTCTAAAGTTCTCACTACATTTCATTCATTTGATCTTCCATCACTGATACCCTTTCTTCCAGTTGATCGAATCGGCTGCTGAGACTTGTGCATTCGTCACGTAGTTCTCGTCCATCAGTTCCTTTAAGGACTTCTCTGCATTGGTTATTCTAGTTAGCCATTTGTCTATTTTTTTCAAGGTTTTTAACTTCTTTGCCATGGGTTTCAAACTTCCTCCTTTAGCTCGGAGTAGTTTGATCGTCTGAAGCCTTCTTCTCTCAACTTGTCAAAGTCATTCTCCTTCCAGCTTTGTTCCGTTTCTGGTGAGGAGCTGTGTTCCTTTAGAGGAGGAGAGGTGCTCTGATGTTTAGAGTTTCCAGTTTTTCTGCTCTGTTTTTTCCCCATTTTTGTGGTTTTATCTACCTTTGGTCTTTGATGATGGTGACGTATAGATGGGGTTTTGGTGTGGGTGTCCTTTCTGTTTGTTAGTTTTCTTTCTAAGACTCAGGACCCTTAGCTGCAGGTCTGCTGGAGTTTGCTGGATGTCCACTCCAAACCCTGTTTGCCTGGGTATCAGCAGCAGATGCTGCCAAACAGTGGATATTGATGAGCAGCAAATGTTGTTGCCTGATCGTTCCTCTGGAAGTTTTGTCTCAGAGGAGTACCTGGCCGTGTGAGGTGTCAGTCCGCCCCTACTTGGGGGTGCTTCCCAGTTAGGCTACTCAGGGGTCAGGGACCCACTTGAGGAGGCAGTCTGTCTGTTCTCATATCACCAGCTGCATGCTGGGAGATCCCCTACTCTCTTCAAAGCTGTCAGACAGGGACATTTAAGTCTGCAGAGGTTTCTGCTGCCTATTGTTTGGCTATGCCCTGCCCCCAGAGGTGGAGTCTACAGAGGCAGGCAGGCCTCCTTGAGCTGCTGTGGTCTCCACCCAGTTCGAGCTTCCAGGCTGCTTTTTTTTACCTACTCAAGCATCGGCAATGGCGGGTGCCCCTCCCCCGGCTTCGCTGCCACCTTGCAGTTTGATCTCAGACTGCTGTGCTAGCAGTGAGTGATCCTCCGTGGGCATAGGACCCTCCTGGTGTGTCGTTTGCTAAGTCCGTTGGAAAAGCACAGTATTAGGGTCAGAGTGACCCGATTTTCCAGGTGCCGTCTGTCACCCCTTTCATTTGACTAGGAAATGGAATACCCAGACCCCTTGCGTTTCCCAGGTGAGGCGATGCCTCTCCCTGCTTCGTCTCATGCTCAGTGCGCTGCATCCACTGTCCTGTCTCCACTGTCCGGCACTCCACAGTGAGGTGAACCGGTACCTCAGTTGGAAATGCAGAAATCACCAGTCTTCTGCGTTGCTCACGCTGGGAACTGTAGACTGGAGCTGTTCCTATTCAGCCATCTTGGCTCCACCCCCCATAAGTTTTTAAAGATATTAAAAACTAAAACAATCTTATATAAGTTGCTTAATTTGAAATGAGCTATCTCAGTTAATTACTACTACTTTAAAAAACAACTAATCTACATCTAGTTACATTGAAGTGCAGTTTTCTTCCTTTATTTTTGTTAGCTATTTTTAATTGTATGTTTTTTGTGGACATTACAGATGTTAATGGCAATTACTCAACCATTTTTGGAAGCTAAAAATATTTAGGAATGTTTACCCACTCTGTTGTTATAGAACATGTTAGATTTTTAAATGGGAGAAATAAAGTTGATAAGGCATTAACTATTCTTAATAATTTGCCCATATATTTTATCCCACGGTTACCACTCTAGGTGAAGCCATTAGGAGTTCTGTAGTTGGTTTCCTCTTATCCACAATAGACCTTTTATAACCAGTACGTGTTACAAGGGGATTAATTAATAATAATCCTTCTCACATGTTCTGAATATATTGAAAAGATACGGAAGATAGACAAATCATGATCAAAGTATCGACCTTTTTTTTCTTTTTCTGTTTTTTACTGATAAGCTGATTGGAAAATGTGGTTCTGTATCTATACCTAAAAGGTTTTTTTGTTGTTTTTTGGTTTTGTTTTGTTTTTGAGATTTTGCAGTGGCATGATCTTGGCTCACCACAACCTCCACTTCCTGGGTTCAAGCAGTTCTCCTGTGTCAGCCCCTCAAGTAGCTGGGATTACAGGCATGTGCTATGATGCCTGGCTAATTTTTTTTTTGTATTTTTTGTAGAGACAGGGTTTCACCATGTTGGCCAGGCTGGTCTCCAACTCCTAACCTCAAGTGATCCACACACCTCGGCCTTCCAAAATGATGGGATTACAGGTGTGAGCCACGACACCCGGCCTATACCTAAAAGTTTTTGCTCACATTCTTGGTGTACCCTCATTTAGTTCTTGGGAACTGTTTTTGATTGAGGAAAAATTTGGCTTCCTGTCTTAGACGTACATATTTTTGCTAGAAGAGATGGTGAGACATGATTCGATTCTGGATATATTTAAAAGTCAAGATAATTTGCCAAGAGATTGGATGTGGGGATTGAAAATGAAGCTGGAGTTAAAATGACTCAAAAGTTGTTGTTCTTGTCAACTAAATAGATAGGAATAGTCATCAGCTATCATGGAGTGCAAGTACAGCAGGTATATTAGGAATTAAGTTTTGGTTATTTTAAGTTTGAGATATCTGTTAGATAACCAAGTTGAAATATCAACTAGGCTGTTGGATTTGAGTCTGGAGAGATTTCTGAACCGGAGATAACAGCTCTATCAATATGATAGCTTTTATAGATGTCTTTGTATAAATACATTGTATTAGGCCATTTTTATATCACTGTAAAGAAATATGTGAACTTGGTAATTTATGAAGAAAAGAGGTTTAATTGGCTCATGGTTCTGCAGGCTGTACAGGAAGCGTCGTGGCAGCATCTGCTTGACTTCTTAGGATGTCTCAGAAAGTTTACAGTCGTGGTGGAAGGCAAAGGGTGAGCTGGCATCTCACATGGCAGGAGCAGGAGCAAGTGAGAAAGGGGGGAGGTGCTACACATTTTAAAAAAATCAGATCTTGGCAGAACTCATTCTCAGGAGGACAGCACCAAGCCACTCATGAGAGATCTGCCTCCATGACCCAAACACTTCCTGTCAGGCCCCACCTCCAACATTAGGGATTGCATATCAACATGAGTCTTGTAGGGGACACATATCCAAACCATATCATACATGCACACAAACATACACATAACCTCTACTTACATGGTTTCTCTCATTGTTTTCATTAAATATGTACATTTTACATTGTCCCTAAATATTTTCTATAGTGTAATGCTTACTGGTCACATGGTATTTTATTTTGCAGATGTCATAATTTGGTTTCATTAATCCCATTTTGGGTCAAAAGATTTTAGATATTTGAAGGCTGTTTTTAAACTTTTAAATAATAAAAGTTGTAGTTAACACTAAGAAACATAAGTATGTTAATTGAGAATTAAATAAAAATTTTAATTAGGTGACAGTTTTTTCATTGTACTTGGGATCTGGAGTTTTAGGTTTCATGAATTATTTTAACTTTTTTCAGAAATATTATCCAAATGTCTTTTTTTTGAAATGTGCTAGTTGTAAAAAATTCTACATTATATCTACTCTATCAATTAAGTGATTTTTGTGTTGCTTGAAGGTCACAAGTAGCGCTTTTTGTGTTTATTGTCTTATTCATGAATAATTTGCAATGCTCCTAACTATGTCTGCTTGTTGCTCACAGTCCAGTGTTTTTTAAATGATTGTTCTGTCATTTTCTATAATCTGTATTGAACAAGTCATAGACTTCTTATTGTACTCTTCTCTGTGTAATTCTTGCTTATAAATTGTAGTGCTTTGAGGAAATCATTAATTCTTTTGAAATGACATTTAAAATGAAATCAACATTTAGTTGTTTGAAAAAGTAACAGCTGTTGTTTTGTAAGCTACTGTTAGTGGCTTTGGAAGCTAGTTAGCTAGTTGTCATAATGAGGTCATTTTCCAAAAGAAGATGAAGTCATTTGCCATTTTGTTTTAGTCATAGTGGGCTTTTTCTTTGCTCAAATATTTTTGGATTACACATTCCCACCCACTTATTTTCATAGTTGCTAATGCTTTTGTGGAATAGGATAATGATGAAACTTTGAAAGGCAACAGTTTATACTTAACATGTTCATTATAGGATTTTTGTTTTGTACCATAGTTGGAAAAAGACCTGTGTAGACCTGAATATCATTAAAGTATATTTTATTTTTTTTAAATTATACTTTTAGTTCTGGGATACATGTGCAGAATAGGCAGGTTTGTTATTTAGGTATACATGTGCCATGGTGGTTTGCTGCACCCATCAACTCGTCATCTACATATAGGTATTTCTTCTAATGCTATCCCTCCCATAGCCTTCCAACCCTCCCCCCACACCCCCCACCACCAACAGGCCCCAGTGTGTGATGTTCCCCTCCCTGTGTCCATGTGTTCTCATTGTTCAACTCCCACTTATGCATGAGAACATGCAGTGTTTGGTTTTCTGTTCCTGTGTTAGTTTGCTGAGAATGATGGTTTCCAGCTTCATCCATGTCCCTCCAAAGGACATGAACACATCCTTTTTTGTGGCTTCATAGTATTCCATGCTATATAAATTGTCGTGCTTTGAGGAAATCATTAATTCTTTTGAAATGACATTTAAAATGAAATCAACATTTAGTTTGAAAAAGTAACAGCTGTGACTTTGTAAGCTACTGTTAGTGGCTTTGGAAGCTAGTTAATTAGCTAGTTGTCATAAGGAGGTAATTTTCCTTATGTGCCACATTTTCTTTATCCAGTTTATCACTTCTAATTGGAGATCCAAGTCATGTTTGGAATTGCGTGTGTGTAAATCCCTACACAGAGAATATGGAGTTACACCAAAAATTGTATTCTTCTGAGTCCCTATAGGGTAATGCTTTACTCAGAGTCATGTAATAATTCCCACCTACTTGAATGCCTGCCTGTTGCTTCACCATATGTCTACAGTTTTGGAGGGTCTGTGGCCCTCCAGATCCATTTGTGGTGGAAAGTTTATGGGCAGTAGAGATAAGGATTGTATCCATCCCACTGATTGTCATCTATTTTCACTGGTACAAAAAAAATTCTCTTTTCTTCTGGGATATATTCCATATAAACCTGTATGTTTATTGTAGCCTGCGGATTCCAGACATATTAGAAGTGCTAATTCTAGATAATAATTCTAATGTAAACCTCCTTTTCTTTGTAAAGGAAAAATAATTGTAATATTGTTATGCAGTAACATAAAAATAGCTTTATATAATTTGGACACTTCTAATTGTGAAAAGTATTTCTATGAAGTATTAGAGTTTATCTTAACTAATAATAATAATTTGACGTTAGTGGAATAAAATGGAGAGTCCCAAAATTAATTCAGTTGCATTTAAGAATTTAGTATAAGCATCACAAAGCTAAAATAAGTGATTATTAAATAATGTTACATTAGATTAAATGGTTTAATATAATGAGTTTACATTGAATAAAGAGTTTTATGTAATATAAAATCGTAAGAAAAGCTTATAGAAAATAGAAATGTGTTTTATCTTTGGAAGTATTGTAATTAAAAAGTAGTTTCTGGGCTGGGCGCGGTGGCTCAAGCCTGTAATGCCAGCAATTTGGGAGGCCGAGGCGGGCAGATCACGAGGTCAGGAGATCGAGACCATCCTGGCTAACACGGTGAAACCCCATCTCTACTAAAAATACAAAAAATTAGCTGGGCATGTTGGCGGGCACCTGTAGTCCCAGCTACTCGGGAGGCTGAGGCAGGAGAATGGCGTGAACCGGGGAGGCGGAGCTTGCAGTGAGCCGAGATCGCGCCACTGCACTCCAGCCTGGGGGACAGAGAAAGACTCCATCTCAAAAAAAAAAAAAAAAAGGTAGTTTCTGGTGACTAGGGTACTAAGTAGTATATAGCTGAGTATCTTGTATCAGTTATCTATTGCTATGGTAATGCAATATCACACAGCAGTTCAGAGTCTCTGTGGCATGCAACAGTTAAGTCCTTATTGGTCATGTGTCTGTGATGGTCAGCTAGGCAGCTCTGCTGATTTTGGATGGCCTTAATTGGAGTAACTGGTTGACCTGGTTTTACTCTCTCATCAAGTAGCAGGTATGTTCTCCTCATAATGGGAGAGATGTAATAAAGACTAAAAAATGCAATACATTTTAAAGCCTAATCTTGTAGCTGGTGTGCCGTCACTTTAATCTATTGGCCAGAGTAAATCAGAAAATCAGCTAGGGTTCAATGAGTGGGAAATATACGCTGACCCTTTAAATGAAAAGAATTGCAAAAATTGCAAAACCACATGGAAAAAGACACAGATATGGTGAGGGGTGAAGAATTGGGGCCATTATTGTAATCTATCTCACAGACCCTAAAGCAACAAAAGCAAATGAACAATAACTATTTTAGTGCATAACTTTTTTCTTTATATAGTATTTGATTATATTGTATAAGTTTTTATAGGAGAGGTTTCTATTTTCATATTATAATTTTGAAAAGCTGTGTAGTTTTTTACATTGATTTTGAATTGTTAAATGGTACTAATATATAAACTCCATTTAGTTGTACTATATTATTCTATTTATATGTCTGCAGAATGTGTTTATTCAGACACTGTTTTTAGTAAACTTTTTAGGCTTTTATGTTTATGTTTGTTGACATTTTTGGTAAAATAAACAGTAATGCAGTAAATAGCAGAATCTTTTAGTGCATTGTTAGCATAAATTCTGCGACTGGAATTGTTTTATGAAAAGCTGTTTCTAGGGGAAAATAATATACATACCTGACAGGTATTTATTTTCTTATGGTACATTAGAAAAAATAATCTCTGGAAGGGAATAGAAAAAAAATACTGGTTGTTCTTCAGTAAGGGAGCTAGATAGATAGTAGACAGTAATAGGAGGGAGACTTTTCAGTGTGTGTTGCTTTTTAAATTTTTTAACCTATTGAATACTGAGCTAGATAAATGTATTATTCAGTCACAAGGTAATATTTTTAAAACCTTTTTATTTTTAAATAATTTATGTCATTCTAAAAAGTTGCAACAATAGAATGGAGAATTTATGTATTCTCTTCACCCAACTTCCCCTAATATTAACAACTTACCTAACCAAAGTATAAATATGAGAACTAGGAAATGCTATGTTTTATCATACTATTAACTAAATTACAGGCCTTATTTAAATTTCACCAGTTTTTCCCCCAGTGGAATTTTCCTGTACCAGGAATCAGTCTGTCATTTCACATTACATTTAAATATTCTATCTTCTTAGTCTCTTTGAATCTGTGACAGTTCTTCATTCTTTTCCTGTCTTTCAAGACGTGATACTTCAGATGAGTACTGACAATTATTTTACACAATGTGTAGTAGATAATTTTAAAAAGAACACTTTTAAGAACAAATTTAGAAATATGTCATAGTGATTTTTTTCTTTTTCTAAAAAACAGGTAAAGTAAAACATACATCTCAAAAATAACACAGATTATAAGAATATTATAGATGAATGAATATTGCAAAACTGAACATAGTCATGAAACAAGTAAGCAGACCAAGAAACAGAAGATTGCCTTCATCTTAGAATCCTCCCTCATGTTCCCAGTCACCAAGCCCCACTACTTTTTCATCTCCCAATTTATTTTGTGATGCTAATATTACTGTGATATAAAAAACAGTAATTGCAAGAAAAGAAAGCTGTACACTACTATCACTTATGAATATAGGTACAAAAATTCTCAACAAAATAATAGCAGCATATAAAAAATATATACCAAGTTTCAGGGAAATTTATCTCAGGAATGCAAAGTTGGTTCAGCATCCAAAAATCAATTAATGTAATATGCCTCATTAATGGAAACAAAGAAAAAAACCAAAGCATCATCTCAATAGATATATACAAAAATTAATATTTGACCATGTCCACACCTTTTCTTTCTTTTTTTGAAACAGGGTTTTGCTCTGTCACCCAGGCTAGAGTGCATGTTTGGCTCACTGCAGTCTCGACCTCCTGGGCTCAGGTGATGCTCCCACCTCAGCCTCCAAAGTAGCTGGGACTACAGGCATACACCATCATACCTGGCAAATTTTTAAAATATTTTTAATAGAGACAGGGTTTCACTGTGTTGCCCAGACTGGTCTCAAACTCCTGGGCTCAAGCCATCCACCTGCCTCAGCCTCCCAGAGTGCTGAGATTACAGGCGTGAGCTACAGTTCCCAGCTAATCAATTGATTTTTGATAAAGGTTCTGAAATAATTCAAAAGGAAAAGAATAGCTATTTCAAGGAATGGTGCTGGGACAACATGAAATAATTTGGACCTCTTCTTCATGCCGTACATAGATATTAAAGTGGATCATAGATCTAAATATAAGAGCTCAAACTATAAAATGTTGAGAAATACAGGAGTAAATGTTCATGACCTTGAGTTTGGCAAAACACTCTTAGATATAACACAATGACCTTGAGTTTGGCAAAGCATTCTTAGATATAACAAGCTACCAAAGGAAAAAGGTAAATTGGACATCATCGTAATTAAAAGTTTTTGTATTTTAGGGACACTTTCAAGACAATGAAAGCACAGTTCACTCAATGGGAGAAAATTTTTGAAAATCATAAATTTATAAGTTACTTGTATCTGAAGAACCTCTTACAAGTCAACAATTAAAAAGACATTACAATTAAAAAATTTGCAAAGGATCTGAATAGGCTTTTCTCCAAAGAAGATTTACAGATGGACAAATAAACACATGAAAAGATGCTCAATATCATTAGCTATTAGCAAATCAAAACAACAATGATGACTACTTCACACCCACTAGGATAGCTATGATCAAAAAGATAACAAATGTGGTGATGTGGAGAGATTGAAACCTTACAATGTTGATGGGAATGTGATATGGTGTGGCTAGTTTGAAAAACATTTTTAGCAGTTTTTCTAAAGGTTAAATGAATACAGATTTCCCACATGATCGAGCAGTTTCACTCCTAGTGAGGCAGAATGAAGAGAAATGAAAATATAAGTCCACACAAAATTTGTACATGATGTTTGTAGCAGCATTATTTCTAATAGTCAAAAAATTAAAATGACCCAAATATTTGTTACCTGATGAATGGATAGCAAATGTGGAGGAGTCATACAATAAAATATTGTTATTTGTTAATAAAAAGGAATTAATTACTGATATACAAGGGATCTTTTAAAAGTTTGTGGAAAATGTGAATTATGAAATACTATGCCTGGGTTTCACATTTTTTTTAAACAACAAAATAAACACCTACTAACTTGTTATAACATGTATGACTGGATCTAGTTTGAGGGACTAAGATGGATAAGACATCCATTTGAAAAGAGCAACATGAATTCTGCCCAAGTTGAAGCAAGAACGAACATCACATTTATGGTGAAGCTTGGGTAGTAGAATGGTGAAATCATTGATGCTTCACAAAAAGTACATGAGGACAATGCCCCAAGATATCAGCAGTTTACAAATGAACGTCTCATTTCATGAAGGGATGAGGCGATGCTGTGAAGCCAACAGGAGCGGACCATCTACATCAATTTTCAAGGAAAAAATTTATCTTGTTTGTAGCCTTATTGAAGAGGATTGACAACAGCAGAAACTGGCCAATACCATAGATACCTCAATTGGTTCACCTTATACATTCTGACTGAAAAATTAAAGTTGAGCAAACTTTCCACACGATGGGTGCCAAGATTGCTGCACCCAGATCAGCTGCAGACAAGAACAGAGCTTTCAGTGGAAATTTCAAACAAATGGGCTCAAGATCTCAAAGCATTTCTTCAAAGAATTGTAACAGGAGTTGAAATGTGTATTTACTAGTATGATCCTAAAGACAAAGAACAATAAAAACCATGGCTACCAAGAGGTAAAAGTGGTCCAGGCAAAGCAAAAGCAGACTGATCAAGAGCAAAAGTCATGGCAACAGTTTTTTTGGGGATGCTTGAGGCATTTTGCTTGTTGATTTTCTGGAGGTCCAAAGAATGATAACATCTGCTTATTATTAGAGTGTTTTGAGAAAGTCAGCCAAAGCTTTAGCAGAAAAAAAAATGCCTGGTAAAGCTAGAATCCTTCTCCACCAGGACAGTACTCCTGTCTTTCCTCCAATCAAGAGCAATTTTGTGAGAGTTTCCATGAGATATCATTAGGCATCCGCCTACAGTCCTGATTCAGCTCCTTCTGACTTCTTTTTCTTTACTAATCTTAAACTATCTTTAAAGGTCAATGTATTAGTCTATTTTCACGCTGTTGATAAAGACATATCCGAGACTGGGCAATTTACAAAAGACAGAGGTTTAATTGGACTAACAGTTCCATGTGGCTGGGGAAGCCTCACAATTATGGCAGCAGGCAAAGAAAGAACAAGAGCCAAGTTAAACGGGTTTCCTTTATCAAACCATCAGATCTCGTGACACTTATTCACTATCACAAGAACAGCATGGGAAAAACCTGCCCCCATAATTCAGTCACCTCCCACTTGTCCCTCCCACAACACGTGGGAATTCAAGATGAGGTTTGGGTGGGGACACAGCCAAACCATATCATTTCATCCCTAGCCCTCCCAAATCTCATGTCCTCACATTTCAAAACCAAGCATGCCTTCCCGACAGTCTCCCAAAGTCTTAACTCATTTCAGCATTAACTCAAAAGTCCACAGCCCCAAGTCTCACCTGAGACAAGGCAAGTCCTTTCTGCCTATGAGCCTGTCAAATCAAAAGCAAGTTTGTTACTTCCTAGATACAATGGGGGTACATCATTGGGTAAATTTCTCCCATTCCAAATGGGAGAAATTGGCCAAAACAAAGGGGCTACAGGCCCTTTGCAAGTCTGAAATCCAGTGGGGCAGTCAGATCTTAATGCTCCAAAATGATTTCCTTTGACCCCATGTCTCACATCGAGGTCACACTGATGCAAGAGGTGGGTTCCCATGGTCTTGGGTAGCTTTGCCCCTCTGTTTGCAGGATACAGCCTCCCTCCCAGCTGCTTTCATGGGGTGGAACTGAATGTCTGCAGGTTTTCCAGATGGACAGTGCAAGGTGTCTATGGATCTGTCATACTGGGGACTGGAGGTTAGTGGCCCTCTTCTCACAGCTCCATCAGGGAGTGCCGCGGTAGGTACTCTGTGTGGAGGCTCCAACCACACATTTCCCTTTCACATTGCCTGAGCAAAGGTTCTCCATGAGGGCCCTGCCCCTACTGCAAACTTCTGCGTTGGGTATCCAGGCATTACCATGCATCCTCTGAAATCTAGGTGGAGCCTCACAGACTTCAATTCTTGACTTCTGTGCACCCACAGGCTCAACACCATGTGGAAGCTGCCAAGACTTGGGGCTTCCACCCTCTAAAGCCACAGCCCGAGCTGTACCTTGGCCTCTTTTAGTCTGGAGCACCTGACACTTAGGACACCAAGTCCCTAGACTGTACACACTGTGGGGACCCCGGGCCTGGCCCAGGAAACCATTTTTTCCTCCTAGGCCTCTGGAACTGTAATGGCAGGGGATTCTGTGAAGACCTCTGACATTCCCTGGAGACATTTTCCTCATATTCTTGGGGATTAACATGTAGCTCCTTGTTACTTATGCAAATTTCTGCAGCTGGCTTGAATTTCTCCCCAGAAAATGGGATTTTCTTTTCAATTGCATTGTCAGGCTGCACATTTTCCAAACTTTTATGCCCTATTTCCCTTTTAAAATGGAATGCCTTTAAGAGCACCCAGGTCACCTCTTGAATGCTTTGCTGCTTCGAAATATCTTCTGTCAGATACCCTAAATTATCTCTCTCAAGTTCAAAGTTCCACAAATTTCTAGGGCAGGGGCAAAATGCCGCTAATCTCTTTGCTGAAACGTATGAGTCACCTTTGCTTCAGTTCCCGTAAAATTTCCCATCTCCATCTGAGACCACTTCAGCCTGGAGTTCATTGTTCATATCATTATCAGCATTTTGGCCAAAGCCGTTCAACAAATCTCTAGGGAGTTCTAAGCTTTCCCACATTTTCCTGTCTTTCTGAGACCTCCAAATTGTTCCAGCCTCCCAAAGTCGCTTTCACATTTTCAGGTATCTTTTCAGCAACACCCCATTCTGCTGGTACCAGTTTACTGTTATTAGTCCATTTTCACACTGCTGATAAGGACATACTTGAGACTGGGCAATTTACAAAAGAAAGAGATTTAATTAGACTTACAGTTCCACGTGACTGAGGAAACCTCACAATTATGGCAGAAGGCAAGGAGCAAGTCCCGTGCTACATGGTTGGCTGCAGGCTAAGAGAGAATGAGAGCTAAGCAAAACAGCTTTCCCCTTTTATCAAACTGTCAGATCTCATGACACTTATTTACTACCATGAGAACAGCATAGGAAAGGCCTCCTCCCATGATTCAGTCACCTCCCACTGGGTGCCCCCCACAACACCTGGGAATTCAAGATGAGATTTGGGTGGGGACACAGCCAAACCATATCAGTCAACCACTTTTTTTTTTAAAATATAGTTAATAGTGTATAAAAAAGGACTGCACTGACATGGCTAAATTCCCAGGACTCTCAGTTCTTTAGGGGTCGAGTAATAAGTGGCTGGTATCATCATTTACAAGTGTGTTGACCTTGATGGAGCTTATGTTGAACATAAGGTTTATACTCTTTTATTTTTATCTTTTAATTACATTTTCCATTAACTTGTTGAAATCCCTTCATATGAACTTAAAAACATTATGTTGAAGAAGCCAGTCATAAAAGACCACGTATTGCATGATTTCACTTATTTGTAATATCTAGAATGGGCAAATCTATGGAAACAGGATAGATTCGTGGTTGCCTAAGGCTGGGAGCAGGGAGTGAGTAGGGTCAGGATAGAGGAATGACTGTTAAAGGACAGGGTTTGTTTTTGGAGTGATGAAAATGTTCTGAAATTAGATTGTGTTGATGGTTGCACAACTATGAACATACTAAAAACTGTTGAATGGTATAATTTCAGTGGATGGATTTTATGGTATGTGAGTTATATCTCAATAAAATTGTTAAATGATCAATACCCCTTGCCCTTTAAACATCTGTCTCATATGGGAGGCAAATGTATAAAGCAAACAATTAAATTGATAATGTGCTAAGTGCAATAGCTTAAAGATATTGTGAAGCTTGAAGGTTGACTAGTTGTTTACCTGTCAGACTGTGGAAGGGATCTCTGTAGAGGGAATTGTCTTTCCTAACTATTCAAATGTCAGTTGAGGGGATAATACTTTCAGAGATTTACAAATGATTCTGTTTAAGTAGAAATAAAGTACGTGCCTAATACTCAGAGCTTAGTAGACTCTCAAATTGTAGTTGTCATGGTTAGACAACAGTACTAATAATTTTGATGATTAAAATGGTATAGTCTGAGGAAGTAATTGTTTCTTTAGCATTTTCTAAAATATGTTCTAAATAAGGCTTTCCTTCAGATGCTTCTTGATAAAATGGTGTTAAACAAATGAGGAATGTGGTATTATTTGTACTTAACAGTGTACGTACCATATTAAAGGCTCCAAATAGTCCTACAGTAAGGAAACTATTTAATTTTGTTCAACTCGGTTTCCCAAATTTAGTTCATCCAGTATCCATTTGATTTGATGATACCTGTTACCATGTTTTGCCGTTATCCTTCTCTGAAACATATTTTAGTATGTGCTGCTCAAATTTCTTTCTTTTCACTAGCTGTGGTGATTGGAGTATGATATACCCAAGCTTTACTTATTTGGCTTTCTAGGTGATTGACTTTCCAGAATACCTTCAGTTATAATGTTCATGTCTCTCTTTCATAAAGCTCTGCATGACACCATCTTTTTGAAGATAGGAAAAAAGTTACATTTTCCTGATGAATTGTTGTGCTTCGTTTTATTAGGTTAAACAATAGGAACCTTTTAACCAATATATTCATTAAATCTTTAATAATTTTGACTAGGATGAAGTTCAGAGTAAAAATCCATATTTTGTCAGGTTTTCTGAAATAAGTTTCTTTCAGAAACTATCACACATTCTTCTTAGTTGTCTAACATTTTAGTTTTGTTGAATAGTTATGGTTTTTGTTTTCTATGTGCCTCTGCTGTAGTTTACTTTAGACCCTTTTTGCAAGTAGGTATACTATACACTTGTATAATTGAAAATTCATGTCAGTTGACATATATAAGAATGTCATGATTATGTTTTGGAGATTGTATTTTAAATGACCTCCAATTTACCCAAATTGTTCATTAAAAAAATATTTTAAGGGGTTTCTGTTGTCCTTTTATGGAGAATGATGTCTTTTGTTGTTGTTGCTGTTTTTACTCTATTTAGGCAGATCTGTAAATCATGTATCTAGATGTTAAGCTGTGGAAAAATATTTGACATTCAAGTTTGATGGCATTTTTATGTTTTGGAGGATTTGCCATTAATTTTAGAGTTCTACACACACCCCTTTTTATTCCTAAAAGTGTGAATTGTAATTACAAGATATAAATTATTTGGGTTTCTGAGTCTGTCATGTGTCATAGCTGCAGGACTATGATTGCATATATGTATTCCAGATAAAAGAAGGAACTAATTTTTTCCATTGATGTGTTTACCTTAATGATTTCATTTGTCTTTTATTAGAGGTTTGAATATCAAAGCCTTTCATTCTATGGAAAGAGAACTAATTTTATATTGTTGTATACTGTTGATGTTTCAACCTTAATGTCAATGAGAATAATGTACCTGTAACTCTTTTTACAATTGTTGCATAGCAAATGATGGGTAGCTCAGTGGCAACAATTATTTGTATGTGAGTTGGCAGCTCTGCCTTGCATTGCAGATGTGTGGGTAGGCTGGGTTGGCACTACTCCACGTGACTTTCATCTTTATTTTTGGATTAGGGGGCAACCTAGATCATGCTTTTTTTCTTTTTCTTTTGGTGATGGTGGTGTCTCCAGAGGGCCTCTTAAGTCCTTGTAAGGCCTAGGCTCTTGACTGGCACATTTTGTCACTACTGCCTATTTATCATTGGCCAATTTAAAGTCAAGAGGCAGAGAAGTAACTCTGCTAAGTGCAATATATTGGATGTAGATAGTGTATTTTGTAATCTCTCGCAGTGTGAGGTTCAAAGGAGATAGGTATTAGGCACTGAAGAATAACACTAAGAAATTGAATATTAGCTAAGTTTTAAAAATAATTTAATATCTCAACTATTTTCAAATATGTTTTTAAATTCAATAACTTTCAGTTTACTGCCCTGGCAGACAATGTTAGGATCATTTTAAAGCTTGCAATAAAAACATTGCACTTGTATGCATGTGCAGAAATGTGTGCATATTTTTATGTATGAATATGGGAGAGAGAATTAAATATTTTCCTTTTTACTCTATAAAAGGAATAGATTGAAGAAGTAAGGGATTTTAGATGTCCTTGTTAATTACTTAATTAGGGCATGAATTTTAGGTCTTAAAATACATATTCTCTAAATCCGTTATATAAATTACAATCGGAGATATGTGCGGCATAGTCAGCCTTTTCAATAATACAGGTTGAGTATCTCATATCCAAAATACTTGGGACCAGAAGTATTTTGGATTTTGAATTTGTTTTTCATATTTTGGAATACTTATGTATATAATGAGATACCTTGAGGATGGGACCCAAGTCTAAACATGAAATTCATTTATGTTTCATATATACCTTATACATATAGGCTGAAGGTAATTTTATACCGTAATTTTAATAATTTTGTTCACTGAACAGTTTTGACTACGTAAACTGTACCCTGTCACATGAGGTCAGTTGTGGAATTTTCCACTTGCAGATACCATGTTGGTGCTCAAAAACTTTAGGATTTTGGAGCATTCTGGATGTTCAGGTTAGAAATGCTTAAGCTGTACTCATTTATTGAATATGCCAGCATAATTTGTAAAGAAGATGTTCCTTAATGGCTACCTCTGTAAATATGTGAAAAAATATTTTTCATTTTATGCCTCAAAGTTTTTATATATGACTGAATATAGTGTCTCTGAATATAAGGCAGATTTCTATTTATCAGATGAGAAGATTTTAAAAAGTTTTTTACTTAGTTGAATGTGAAAATTATTAGGGATATAGATGTCATCAAATGTCTACTCATAACATTCAATAATTTAATATACATTCAAATCATATAAATGTTAATTTAAATATACTATTTTTCTATTTAAATTTCTTGAGTCTTTTCATGTTGTTTCATGCATTTGACCTACGTGTCTTCATCAATCCTAGAAATATTTTTTAAAATATCAACTGAGTTTTCCATGGTATATGATTTTTATTTCTTCTTGGTTGTTTGAGGTAAAGCATCACTTTGACGAAATCATTAGAAATTTTTAGAAAGTCCTAAGCACTCATTATTTATGATGTCCATGTTGTAAGTATTTTATTTCTTCTTAAGTTTCTAGATTTTTAAATTTTTACAGTAACATCTAGCATTTGGAATTGTAAAGTAATTCTCCCGGGAATAACTACTAAACCCATTTTGAATTTCCTTGTGGCTTTTCTCTTTCTTAAAAAAAAATTGTCAGGTTACGTTTATAAGTTTTCAAGCTATAACTCTATAAGCTTCCAACTGATTGAGGTCAATTCAGGCTAGTGTATTTTTCTCAAATGTTATTTTTTGATTAAAAATAAAAAATTGTGGTCATACTGTATAATATGAGAACCTTTGTTAGGATTCTAATGTGAGGCAACTGTTTCTGAACAGTAATTCTGTGAAAGGTGACTTATATTTGGGCAAAAGATATGAATGAGTTTCTTTTTGATCACTTTTTGGTAGATACATTTTAATATATTTTATCTTCTCAAATATTTTATTGTTATAGTGTGATCTTTTTAACTACTTTAAGGAGATTAATTGGTCAAACATAACATTCTTGCGTGCGTAATACATTCAGTACCTCTATCCAAATAGTATAATTTTTGTTGGAGTGCTGCAGGGAACACATTAATTTTACGTGATTTTTTTTTCTTGGCCATGTAATACTGTTAGTACTTTTTCTGCAGATTTATTTCTAAAGGTAGAAGTAAAAACCCTACTTTGGTGTACCTTATATATTTAAGGATTTTTCAAAAGTACTAGATTTTAACCTTAATGTATTTAAATATATCATCAATGTTGCTCAATGTGCAGTCTTTTCTTGGCTTAGCTCAAGGTTGTGATTGCTAAGATGTATATCCCAGGAAGTATGAAGGTTAAAAAACTTTTGAAAGTTATTTTAAGACCTAGCCGGACAGACTCATGCTAAATATCATTAGCCAAAACAATTGGTAGTTGATTCTGTTTGACAGGACAAAGTTCAGTTAAACATTCTCCATCTGTCAACAACTTAGAAAAACCAACAATGAAATATACAAGGTTTCTTTTGTGATATAACAAAGTAGAAATGAAAGTATGTAGAAAGGACATGAGGTCTTACCTAAGAAAAATTTTCAATTATGTTTAGTATGGTTTTGTTAAAATGGGGGATCATTTAAAATACACTGATAATATTAGGTGTCCTGTTGAGAGGTCTTTTCTATTGTATGTATTTCATTCATTTCCAAAAATATTGCTTTAATCTGAATAATTAAGATTTTCTTGAGGAAATGCACTGGATTTGAAATAATTGTGTGTATATCAAGGAAAATTCATTGTAACTAGAGCTGTTGTCTTCTCACTCCAATACTTCATAGGGGAAATTTCAGTTCAAATTAATCTCATTAAAGTGATTTTTTTCCTTTAATAGATGTTTATCCTTTTTACATTTATTCTGATATGTTTTGCCTTCTCTCACTTAAAAATAGTTTCTCTTTTCTTTAAACTAGTTTTCATGTTTTCTTTTTTTTTTTTGAGACGGAGTCTTGCTCTGTCGCCCAGGCTGGAGTGCAGTGGCGCCATCTCGGCTCACTGCAAGCTCCGCCTCCCGGGTTCATGCCATTCTCCTGCCTCAGCCTCTCCGAGTAGCTGGGACTACAGGCGCCCGCCACCACGCCTGGCTAATTTTTTTTTGTATTTTTAGTAGAGATGGGGTTTCACCGTGGTCTCGATCTCCTGACCTCGTGATCTGCCCGCCTCGGCCTCCCAAAGTGCTGGGATTACAAGCGTGAGCCACTGCACCCAGCCAGTTCTCATGTTTTCTAAATTTTGCTCGTCTCCCTACTTGTCTTCATTTGTCTCCTTCCTCTCCTTCCTTCTTCCCTTCTTTCATTTCTCTTTCTTTCCCTCCCTTCCTTTCTTGGTAGCAAATATTATAAGAGTTAGGCTCATATTAGACTTGTTGTAATGCAAACATAACAAATAGTGACTTAAGTAAGTGGTGTTTTATTTATTTTATCCTGCATCACAAGAAGTGCAGGGCTAGACAGTTTAGGGTTGGTATAGCTGATTAACTGTTGTGCTTTGTTTATTAAGTTAAACAACAGGAACCTTATAACCAATGTTCATTAAATCTTAATGACTACAGGTGTGCACCACCATGCCTGGCTAATTTTTGTACTTTAAGTAGAGACACTGTTTCACCATGTTGGCCAAGCTGGTCTTGAACTCCTGATCTCAAGTGATCCACCTGCCTCAGCCTCTCAAAGTGCTAGGATTACAGGCGTGAGCCACCGAGCCCAGCCAGTTTTCTTGAGGAAGTTAGAAAAGTGAAAGAAAAATGACTGGCTGGTGAACTTTTACCCACAACAATTTTCACACCACAACAATTAAAAATGTATATAAAAATACTTCTTCTGAAATATAATCTTATTCTGGGTGTTTCTAAAAAATACAGATTTCAAGATCCAATCAGTTTTTTAAATGCACTTTGTCATTTCTGTTTTATAATGCTTATGTAAATTTTTTAAAAAATAAAATAAGTGTTTTCATTCCTTTTTCATTAATTAATTCATTGCTAATAGATTCCTACTTCTCTGGTGTACCACCACAATGTTTGACTTAATGAAATAAGTAATTTTTTTCTGTAAATTGAATTTGCTTATTTAATTGGATCTGGTTTTCTTTGAATTTTATGTTGGAGAATCGATCCTCTGGAAGGTATTCAAATGATGCACATAATAGATGTTTAAGTACAAGTTACTGATAAGTTAACATAATTTTCCTAAAAATTTACTTTATATGAAGTGGTATTTTTAATAGAAAATGGACTATAATATACAATGTTATGAAATCACCAAGGTGCCTTTGTGTGATGGTTACGATTTTATGGCAAGAAAAAGCACATTTTTGGGGGGTGAGAAGGGACTATGTTTGTTTCTTTTGTTGGATTTGAGACAGTAGGGATGCAAGAATGGCGTTCCCTTTATCATCATGCAGCAAGTCCGTTTTTTACATTTGTTCATTTCTGTAGCTTTTTCCTCCAATTTTATTTTAGATTCAGGGGTGCATGTTCAGGTTTGTTACGTGGGTAAATTGCATGTTACTGAGGTTTGGTGTACGAATTATCTCATCACCCAGGTAATAAACGTAGTACCCAATATATAGTTTTTCAACCCATGCCCCACTCCCTCAACCACCCTCTAGAAGTTTCCACATTCTGTTGTTGCCATGTTTATGTCCATGTCTGCCCAATGTTTAGCTCCCACTTTAAGGTGAGAACATACGGTATTTGGTTCACTGTTCATGTGTTAATTTGCTTAGGACAGTGGCCTTCAGCTGCATCCATATTACTGCAAAGGACATAATTCGTTCTTTTTATTGCTGTGTGGTATTCCATGGTGTGTATGTACCACATTTTCTTTATCCAGGCCACTCTTGATGGGCATCTAGATTGATTTTATGTCTTTGCAGTTATGAACCCTGCTGTGCTGAACATATGTGTGCCGGTGTCTATCTGGTGGAATGATTTATTTTCCCTTGGGTATATATCCAGTAGTGGGATTGCTGGGTCAAATGGTAGTTCTGTTTTAACTTCTTCGAGAAATCTCCAAACTGCTTTCCACAGTGGCCGAACTAACTTACATTCCCACCAGCAGTGTATAAGCTTTCTTTTTTTCTGCAACCTCACCTACATCTGTTATTTTTTGACTTTTTAATAACAGCCATTCTGACTGTTGTGAGATGGTATCTTATTGTGGTTTTGATTTACATTTCTCTAATAATTAGTGATGTTGAGCATTTTCTCATATATTTGTTGGCTGTTTGTATGTTGTCTTTTAAGAAGCTCCTGTTCATGTCTTTTGCCCACTTTTAATGGGGTTGTATTTCACATATTAAGTTCCTCCTAGATTCTGTATATTAGACCTTTGTCGGATGCATGGTTTGCCAATATTTTCTCCCATTTTGTAGGAGACATTGTTTGCTCTACTGATAATTTCTTTTGCTGTGCAGAAATTTAATTAGGTTCGACTTGTCAATTTTTGTTTCTGTTGCAATTGCTTTAGGTTACTTGGCCATAAACTGTGCTTAGGTTGATGTCCAGATAGGTACTTGCTAGGTTTTCTTCTAGAGTTTTTGTAGTTTTAGGTCTTACATCTAAGTCTTTAATCTATCTTGAGTTGATTTTTGTATATGGTGAAAGGAAGGGGTCCAGGTTCAATCTTCTGCACATGGCTAGCCACTTATCCTAGTACTATTCATTGAATGGGGAGTCCTTTCCCCATTACTTGTTATTGTTGACTTTGTTGAAGATGAGGTGGTTGTAGGTGCTCGGGTTTATTTCTGGGTTCTCTATTCCGTTTTGTTGGTCTGCATATCTGTTTTTGTGCCAGTAATGTGCTTTTCTTTTCGCTTAGAATTGCTTTGGCTATCTAGGCTCTTTTTTGGTTCCATAAGAATTTTAGAATAGTTTAAAAAATTCTGTGAAGAGTGACATTGGTGTTTTGATAGGAATAGCATTGAATCTGTAAATTGCCTTGTGCAGTATGGCCATTTTAACAATATTGATTCTTGCTATCCACAAGCATGGACTATTTTTCCATTTGTTTATGTCATTGCTGATTTCTTTCAGCAGTGTTTTGTAATTCTTGTAGAGATCTTTTACCTCCTTGGTTTGCTGTATTCCTGGGTATTTGATGCTATTTGTGGGTATTGTAGGTGGGATTGCATTTTTTATTTGGCTTTATTATTAATAAAGCTTGGGCATTATTGGTATATAGAAATGCTTCTGATTTTTTATGTTGATTTTGTATTCTGAAACTTTACTGACCCTGTTTACCAGTTCTAGGAGCCTTTTAGCAGAATCTGAGATTTTCTAGGTATAGAATCATATCATTTTTGAAGAGAGATAGGTTGACTTCCTTTGTTTTTATTTGAATGCCTTTTATATCTTATCTTTCCTTGATTGCTCTGGCGAGGACTTTCAGTACTGTGTTGACCAGATGTGGTGAGAGTGGTGGCATCTCTGTCTTCTTCCAGTTCTCAAGGAGAATGCTTCCAGCTTTTGCCTGTCCAGTATGATGATGGCTATGGGTTTGTCATAGATGATTCTTACTATTTTGAGGTATGTTCCTTTGATGCCATTGATGAGAGTTTTTAACATGAAGGGATGTTGAATTTTATTGACAGCCTTTTCTACATCTATTGAGATGATCATGTGGTTTTTTTTTTCTGATTTTGTTAACTCTGTTTGTGTGGTGAATCACATTTATCAATTTGCCTATGTTGACCCAACCTTGCATCACAAGAATAAAGCCTACTTTATCATTGTCAGTTAGATTTTTGATGTGCCTCTGGATTCAGTTTGCTGGTATTTTGTTGACAATTTTTGCATCTGTGTTCATCAGGGATATTGACCTGAAGTTTTCTTTTTTTGTTGTGTCTCTGGCAGGTTTTGGTATCAGAATGTTGCTGGAGTCACAGAATGATTAAAGGAGGAGTTCCCACTTGATTTTTTTTTTTTTTTTGGAATAATTTCACTAAGATTGGTACTATCTCTTTGTATGTCTAGTAGAATTTGGCTGTGAATTTGTCTGGTCCACGGCTTTTGTTTTTGATTGGTAGGTTTTAAAAAAAAAATTTTAAAATATACTTCTAATTCTTGGCTTTATTTTCAGTTATAAACACCAGCTGGCCTATCTGGTGGTGTGCAGGTAGTATACTGTGGGCAGTTTCATCTGTTTAGATGAGGAATTTATTGCAAGGAATTGGACCAGGACACCTGACACAGCTGGGTCAAAAGTCTTTCAGTGATTTTCATCTTGGTGACTTCTAATATAGCTCAGGCTATCACATATTTGTTTATCTTATTTTATTTGCCTATCTTGTTAGCTTGGTAAGAAGTTCCTTCATTGTGCAGAGATGATCTTTTATACAGGCAGTTCATGTAAGGATTTTCAGGAGCTTTTTATTTTTCATAAAGAGGATATTCTTCAAACATCTTTGTGTAACTGTTCCTCAAGAAGTTGGTGGAAGCTGTTAAATAATCTTGTGTAGTTAATGTTAATTCATTATTTTACTTGTTAAAATGTAGGGATTAAAAGATAATCTATGTTATGAGAGACTAATAAAAGTGGACTAATTTCAATATACTTGTTTTAAAAATGATTTATTTTGATTATCATTCAATCAACAATGCTGCTAGAAAGCTGTTATTTAGCCTGAATTTTAGAAAATGTGTTAATTTTTTTAAAGGTACATTGATGTTTTTGATAGGAATAAATTGAATGCAGTGACCGTGGCAGCTTTGGCCATGATTATTTAGGTAAACCACAACTAATTCATAAAGTGCTGAGGACCCTTTAATACCTACCAAAAATGGGCAGGCTGTCAATTTGGAAGTTTCCATGTGAAACATATTCTTTCACTTGGCCTCTGAAAAACTTTCCTGCAGTTCCCTGCGTAGAATGTAGTTTATTTACTGAAAAGAAGGAATGATTGAGTCAACTCACAGGAGATAAATCTGTGGTAGGTGTTACAGGGCTGATTTTTATACCATATAACATAAGTTTATTTTACTTGGTAGTATGTAAATTTTATTGGTGAAAGCAGGAGTACCCATTCAGAGGTATTTTAGACTTCGATGAAGAACAGTGCTTTTTGTTAGGCATAACATATTAGTTTGTTCCTTAGTAATGGAATTCAAAGCTTTTAGAAGGAGATTAAGTTCTTTGTTTAATCTGTGTTAACACAAGAGAAAAAGAACTATCTAATGATAATTTATATGTTTAAAGGTTAATTTATAATTTACCTGTAATATCCATTGTTACCTTCCATCAGATTAACTGCAATGAACTTGTCATTTCCAACATCAGTTTTGAAGACCAGCATTATGCTGCCTTTAATGGAGGGGATCGGTGTAAACAACATCCACGTTCCATCCAAGGTCCAGACTAGACACCAGTTACTAGTTTTTACATGGCTTGATTAGAAAAGAGGTGGTTCCTATGCACTGAAGTTTTCTCTATTAGAATGGGCACATTTCCCAGCACAAATATGATACTTCTGTACTAATCAGGATGGAGTCTTATCCTGCAATGAGACTTAAATTTTGGGCCTTTCACCACATTATTGCTGTTTTCTACGTGGTCAAAAATAGATATAGAGTAAACCAACCCCAAAAGTCAATTACAGGGTTTTATAGTGATGTACTGTGAAAAATTTGGTCATGTTTTTCATTATACAGAATGTTCTTTCCAAAGACATAAACAGAAAAAGCACATACGTTTGATTTTAAAAATAACTCTGCCTAGTCCTTTAAACTAGTGGAGACATTTTGGATCCTTTTAAATGATCATTATTATAATTACATGATAAACCTCTATCTAAAGGCAGCCATTCTTTGTAATTACTTATTCACTCTCCCCCCCAATTGAAAAGAATTTTTTAAAAATGAAGTTACAACATAGGTACATTGAAAATATTTCTGGTGCACAATTGGAGGATCTGATAAATGCATCTTATTTTCTCATCTCTTCCCAACAAGCAAATGCTAAAGTGTACTGCATCATTTTTGGAGCATACACACTAATTTACAAGTATAAAATTATAAAAAGTGTAGAAAAAATTTGTCTATTATCGATTAATACTGTGGTTAAAATATGATCGATGAAATCTGGTTGCTAGTACAGTTGTTAGAGTAACATAGTACTTGAAATTATTTTAAACTTTACGTTTTTAAGGCAAGCTTATCCAAGCCTCAAAAAACTTTAAAATGAACAAAAATTTTTGTTATATAAGTGACATTTTATTGGAAGAGATACGTTGAAGCCTTGTAACTTAAAATCTTGGTTTTTTTTAATGATTAATTGCTGTTTTTCAGCTTTAAATTCCACATAACTCAAGTTTTCGAAGATTAGGAAATGTGCAAATAGATTTTTTTACTTAATGCTTTGCTCCTATAGTGAAGGCTTAGTTTTCCATAGACAGATTTCAACCTAGTGCAAATTTTTGTTTGTTTGCTTTTTTGCAATGATTGCTTCCTTTGTTGTGAAGTCTTTTACTGACTGACTTATAATTATCCATTTGCTCATACTTATGCATATAACACTAATGCAGTGGAAGCTGAATGATATAACTCTTTAAATCTGGTAACTTTTCTTATTTCTGAGATGGTGTAAAAAGTGAAAACAAAGTTGTGTTTGTTTATAACTGTCGCAGATACTATTGATTTGACTGATCAAGACTTACCTTTCTCGAAGAGCCCTGATTTTGCTTGGAAATCTTGAATAATCTCAGCCAATTATGGTTGCTATGGTTTGAATGTTTGTCCCCTCTAAAACTCATGTCGAAATTTAATTGCCATTGTAATAAAGAAAATGGACTTTTAACCCTTTTCCCGTTTAGAAAAGTGCAGTTTGCTGACAACGCTCATTTAATTTTACATAAACATGTTCTTTGAGGCTGAAGAAAATCTGACTTTCAATGTGAAAATAAAATGTAAAAACTCTTCTTGGAGTTATGTCTAAACAGAACTAATATCAGAATTGTCTGATTCATCAGAATCATCTATTTCAGAAAAATTGGATTCAATAAATGAATCTTTGGCTAACAATTGTTCAAGAACGATGTTACATCATGCCTAGGAATGCTACGTTTTCTGGGATTTGAGGTTTTCCGTGATCGAGAATTATTATGTTTTGTAAATGGAAATATCACTATTAAAAACAGAATGCTGTAAATAGAATGATGTTTTTTGTTTCCAAATTCAATATATTAGAGCAACGCAAAAATAATAAAAATGAGATATTTTGTGGCAAAGTTATCTCAGGGTAAATGCTACAGCCACAATCGCCCCCAGTGAGTATTCTCAGGGCACATGGGAAAAACTTTAAGAGGTGATTAGGCCATGAGGGCTTCACACTCGTGGGTAGGATTGTGACATTATAAAAGGGTGAGTTTGGCTCCCTCTTGTTCTCTCTAGCCCTTTCACCTTCCACCTATGGGATGATGCAGCAAGAAGGCCCTCACCAGATCTTGAACTTCCTAGCTTCCAGAACTGTGAGACAATGAATTTTTATTATAAATTACCCAGTCTGTGGTAATCTGTTATAGTAGCACAAAACAGACTGAAACAATGATTGACTCTGTTCTTCTTATCAGTAATTGGTTTAAGAAGGGTCATGGGACCCAAACCTAGTCTATGACATTTAAAACGTTTGAATGGCTTCTGAGAATGTTTTCTCACTGATAAAACAGACTCTCTGGAAATGTCTATCCTTCTTGCATTGAATGAAATGCCTAGAAATGCTGCTGGAGTATAATATAAAATTCTGGGCATGGAGCCAGGCTGCCTGGGTGAAAATCTCAGCATTTCCCTTAGTAGGTTTGTGACCTTGGATAATTTATTTAATATCTCTGTACCTTCATTTTTCTTATGGTAAAAATGGGGCTCATATTCAAATGGAACATTAGTCATTTGGAAACAGCCATTATAATCATTAATCATTAGGGAAGTGCAAATAAAACCTTAATGAGATACCACTTCACACTCGCTAGGATAGTTAGGATCAAAAAGTCAGATAGCAACAAGTGTTGGTGAGGATGTGGAAAAATCGGAACCCTCATACACTGCTAGTAAGAATGTAAAATGGTACAGCTGCTTTGGGAAACAAACTAATAGTTCCTTAAACCATTAAACATAGAATTACCACATGACTTAGCAATTCTACATCTAGGTATGCACTCAAGAGAACTGAAGACATATGTCAGCACAGAACTTGTACTTGAATGTTTATAGCAACATTATTCATAATAGCCAAAAGGTTGAAACATCCCAAATGTTGATCAGTGCATGAGTGGATAAGCAAAATGTGGTATATCCACATAACAGATTATTATTCAGGCACAAAAAGGACGGAAGTACTGACATGTGCCAAAACATGAATGAAGCTTGAAAACACTATGGTAAATGAAAAAAGCCAGTCACTATATTATTTCACTACTACAAAAGTCTATAATTGGGAAATTTATACTGACAGAAAGCAGATTTGTGGTTCCTTAGAGTGGTGGTGGTGGAGGTTCAGGAAGACTAGTGGAGGGAGGGTGCGGGGTGGAGAGTGCTGTAGTCAGAATGTTTGTGTCCTTTCAGAATTCATGTTGAAATCTCATTCCTGTTGTGGTATTAAGAGATGGGGCTTTTAGGAGGTAATTAGGTAATGAGGGCTCTGCCCTCATGGATGAGATTAGTACCCTTATAAAAGAGGCTTGAGGGAGCCTTTACCCCTTCCTCCATGTGAGGAAACAGAGAAATCGTCATTCATGGGGAATAGGCCCTCAACAGATCAGTGAATGTGCTGGTGCCTTGGTTTCGGACTTCCCAGCCTCCAGAATGGTGAGAAATAAATTTCTCTTGTTTATAAATTACTGTCTATGGCATTTTGCTATAGCAGCCTGAACAGACCAAGACAGAATGACAGCTAAAGGATACTAGTTTTATTTTTACTTATTTATTTTTTGAGACAGAGTCTTGCTCTGTCGCCCAGGCTGGAGTGCAGTGGCGCGATCTCGGCTCACTGCAAGCTCCGCCTCCTGGGTTGGGCTCACATGTTGTATTTTTAGTCTCCATTAATGCTTGTTAGTTTTTGAATTCAGTTCTCCCAGGAATAATCCATAGGAATGCTTTCTTTCTTGGTTTTTTTCTTGTGTTCTGATACATTATTTCTAATTTTCTTTTATTCATCACAGCCCTGACCCTACTCACTAACATTTGTCTTGTTGCTTTACCATTAAATATGACTGGCATATAACAGGCTTGTAGAAAATATTCTTTTAATGAATGAATAAACTTCAAGAACCTGCACATGAATCACCTCTTCTGATAGACGTTTTCTGACAGCATCCTTTTTTTTTTCAGGTGCCTGTTTGTATTGTACCTTAGAACTCTTAACCCTTTCAAATTTACATGTTTAGTTGTCTACTGTGCCATTCCTGGATGTGAAATTCTATTGGACAGAACTGCAGCACCAGAACAGTGCTTGTTGCATTATAGGAAATGAGTGAATTATTCAATGGAGCTGAGCTAAAGGGCGGCATACAGACAATTGGCAAATATCTGTTTTCCCTGAATCTGTGTTGTTTCATCGTATTATTTCATTAATAGAAATATTATTGGTTTCACAGCATCAGAAACATATTGAAGCAAAAGTATGACATTTCATTTTTAAATTGTGTATTACTCATTTTTGGATTAGAGTGATTTCAGCTGGAGAATTAAGTCAGTTTACCTCTCTCTCATGAACTGTGACCTTGGACAAACTGCTTAACCATTTTCAGCACAGTTCTCTTTCTACAAATGAGACTAATATGTTTGTTGTTGATGAGAGCTAAATGAGATGTCTATAATATTATATGTAGAACATAGTTGAGAATCAATAAACATTTGCAGTATTTTCTCATCCATTCTTGTTTTAATTGGAACATAGAGCTAGTTGACCATATCTTCATCTTCTGGTCAGCTGGTTATTTTCTTATTTCCACTCCCTCACCCTATTTATAAGACCTTTTCTTTATTTAAACATGATTTATTGAAATCGAATATTTGAGCTAATGGTTTTTTTTTTCTTATCGATGACCTTTATTATCTTGGGACCCTGTTCTTTTATACTATGAACGGTTCATATCTAAACCTTTGGAGACCATCTAGCCTAGTGGAAAAAATACATTTATCATCAGGCAAAGAGTAATTCACTCAATTACTCTGATTTTTGTTTATGGTAAAATGAAACTAGCACTGGCCTTGTTTTACCAGTATGTGAAGGTACTTTGAATTTTTTTGAGAAATTATTCAGTTCTGTAAATATCAGGTGTTTCATTGAAGCATGTCTTTTTCTACTTGAAAATACCTTCTTTTTTTCTGTTATACCTATCTTTTCATTTAAATTTTCCAATTTTTACTTTACTCTTTATTAGGACTTAAGAATTCTGTGACTAGATTGCTGTTCAGATGGAAATTGACAGCTATAAATTTCTTTATACTCACGTGTGCCTGGGAATTACAGCAAATTTTCAGTCTTTGGCTTTCTGCTGGCATCGAACACTTTCTTTTTTGTGTGTGCAGCTTCTCTTCTTGTCATTTAGAATAAGTTTAAAGAAGAGACTAATTGGTTTTAGAGAAACATAATTTAGATATTAACTATTGTTGAAAGACTATACATAACATAAATTCGAAAGCCAGGAATAATGATTGGGAACACATACATACACATGTATCTCTGATCATTTGTATATAAACTTCATATTATTTGACAATAGGTTTTATATTGCAAATCATTTTCCCTTAAAAATTTGAAGTCTTTGTTCTGCTCTTTTCTAGCTTATATTGTTGCTGTTGAGAAGTCCTGGCTAGGAACGGTGGCTAACACCTGTAATCCCAGCACTTTGGGAGGCTGAGGAGGGAGGATTGCTTGGGCCCAGGAGTTTGAGACCAGCCTGAGCAACATAGCGAGAACCCTGTCTCTACTAAAAATGAAAAAATAAAAATAGCTGGTGTGGTAGTGCTCATGTGTAGTCCCAGCTACTTGCTTGAGCCCAGGAGTTCAAAGCTGCAGTGTACTATGATAGTGCTTCTGTATTCCAGCCTGGGTGACTGAGCAAGACTCTGTCTCAAAAGAAAAAAAAAAAGGCAGTCTTATGCCCTTCTGATCCATGAGCTTTTCTATAAACCCTTTTTTCCCCTTACTTGATGCTTTTAGGATCTTTTTTCTGTTATGTTCTGAAATTTTGTGATACTGTGCTGTGAGATTGGTCTTTTTTCATTCAATTTGCTGGATATAGTTATCTTTCAGTTCTTGGAAATTTTTTTGAATTATTTCTTTGATAATTTTTTTCTCCCATTTCCTCTGTTTTTCCATCTTTCAGCTTTCCGGAATTGCTGTTATTCAGCTATTGGTTTTCTCGAAGTGGTTCTTCAACTTTCTTTTCTATCCTGTTTTTCATTTGTTACTTTTTTGTTCTACTTTGTAGGAGATTATTCTCAACTTTATCTGGAAAATGTTAACAGTTTTTTATTCTTCTAGTCAAAATTTTAATTTGTAAGAGCTTTTTTTATTGTCTTTTTTGTTTTATTTATTTATTTTTATTTTTTTATTGCCTTAATGTTTCTTTCACCTTTTTTTTCATTGAAAGAAAAGCCTCTGGGGTCTTTTCATAGATATAAGATTCTGTCTGCCTTAGATATTTGTCATGATTGCATGAAGTTTTCTTTTACTCCCTTTATTTTTCTGCTTCTTCTGATTTCCTTTTTATCCCTTTTGTTTTGCTCACCATCTTTCATGTCAGAGGCTTTTCCTTATTCTTTGATGATTTTTGGTGCCTGTTCATCCTTAAGACCGAGGCATCAAAATGTATTTGAGGTAGACCTTTATTGTAGGATGACCAGGTAGAAATCTGGCTGTTTTTTTTGTGCAGGATTCCTCAGTGATAGAATTAACTGTAGATTTTGTTTCTCTTAGACTGAACATTTCTCCAAACAGGAACCTTTTAGTCTTTTGTCTAGGGTTTATAAGCCTGGTTGTGAATACTTTTGTAGCTGAGCAGAAGGGGTCTGGTATAAGGTTTGAGGGTGTTTTCTCGTAATTTGGTATGTAGACCTTTCTTCTTTTCAGTAACGATGTATCATCAACCCCTTCCCCTTGGCCCCTGCCCCCCACAGATGTGTTGTTCACAAACACAGCATTTCTCTGGTGTAACTTCCCCAAGATGAAAGCTTCAGTGTTTTGCAGGAGTGGTGAAGGAATAGTGGCATGGCTTGAGTGAGGTTGGAAAAGGGATTTGGAGTTCTGTTTCCTTTAACAATTTACAACGTGTTTTGGTTGTCAGTGCCACCGTGGATCCCTGCCTTCATGTCCCAAACTTCGTCAGAGTTCTGTGGCATACAGCTTCTTGATTGTTGCTGAGTTAATCCCCCTGGGCTTAGGTTTCTATTTCATCGGGTGTGCTTTCTAGCTTCCAAAATGCTATTAACATTTTTTGTCTGCTGTCTTCCTTTCCCTTTTTTTTTGTGTCTGTTGTTTGTATTCCTTTAGTATTTTTACTAAAATAAAAAGACTAGTAATTTTGCCTCTTTAGTACAGAGCAGAGTTAAATGTCATTTGACTAGATATACTATTTCCTTCTTAAGTTAGAGCATGTAATGTTTGCTTACAGTTTTATCTACATGATCGACAATAAAATGCAATACGGAGAAACTATAAGCAAAATAAAAGAATAATGCTAAGTAAATCTCTAAAGAATGAAATAGTAAATCAGAAAATGAGGGAAGATTAACATATGAATATTAATCAGGAAACTATTTAAATGAAATATTCTTATATCTGGGAAAGAATAACTGCTATTCTTCAACTCCTTTTTTTGTTGCTAAAAAAGTTTAGAAAGGATATTGCGTGGTTTCTAAGTGGTAAATTCCTGGAAGTGGAATTCCCAGATTGCATGGTACGTGTGTACTTAATTTTGTTAGAAACTGCCAAATTTTTTTCCAGAGTGTCCTTTGTATTTTGCATTGCAATCAGTAATGTATGAGAGTTCTTTTTTTTTTTTTTTTTTGAGATGGAGTCTTGCTCTGTCACCAGGCTGGAGTGCGGTGGCATGATCTCGGCTCACTGCAACCTCCACCTCTTGGGTTCAAGCGATTCCCCTGCCTCAACCTCCCGAGTAGCTGGGACTACAGGCGCACTCCACCATGCCCAGCTTATTTTTTGTATTTTAGTAGAGACTGGGTTTCACCATGTTGACCAGGATGGTCTTGATCGCCTGACCTCGTGATCTATCCACCTTGGCCTCCCAAAGTGCTGGGATTACAGGCGAGAGCCACGCCTGACCAATGTATGAGAGTTCTAATTCTTCCACATCCTCATTGGCACTTGGCATTGCCAGTTTTTTCTCTTTTTTTGATTTAGCCATTCTAATAGGTGTGAAGATGTGTCATACTATGATTTTCTTTTGCATTTCCTAGTGACTAATGATGTTGATGGCTTATTTGCTACCTGTAAACCTTCCTTGGTGAAGTATCTGCTCAGCATCTTCCTTTTTAATTTACTGGATCATTTTTCTTATTTTTTTTTTTATTTGGAGAGCTTTTTATACATTCTGGATACCAGTCCTTTAGAAGTCCTTTGTCTCATATGTAATTTGAAATATTTTCTCCCATGGAAGTATGTAGCTTTTCATTCTTCCAACATCATCTTTTGCGGAGCAAAAGCTTTTAATTTTTATGAAATTCAATTGGTCATTTTTTCCTTTTATATATCATGGCTTTGGTATTATATCTAGGAACTCTTTGTCACAAAGATTTTCTTCAGTTTTTCTCTAAGTGATTCATAGTTTTTTTGTATAAGTTTTTTTCTGTTTTATATTTAAGTCTGTGATTCATTTTGAATTAAATTAAATTTGTATAAATTGTAAAGTTTGGGTCAATATTCATTTTTTCTGCATATGGGTGTCCTGTTATTCTAGCACTATTTGTTGACAAGTAAGTCTGTTATTTCTCCATTGAATTACTTTGCATCCTTGTGAACAGTCAATTGACTATATTTCTTTGGGTTTATTTCTGCACCTTCTATTCTGTTCCATTGATTTTTGAGTCTAACCTTTCTCCATTACCACACTGTCTTGATGACTGTAGCTTTGTAATAAGTCAGAAAATGTCTTAGAGTGAATTCTTTTTGTTCTTCTTTTTCAGCGTTTTTGGCTCTAGTTCTTGTTTCCTTACCTTTTTTGTATGAAAGTTAGAGTTGGGTTTCTATGTCTACAAAAAAAATGGAAAAAGAATCCAGTAGAGTCCAAAGGCATCTAGATTTAAGCTTCCAAAGTTCTCCCTATTGAGAGTGGTAGGCACAAAGAACACACTTCTTCCAGCAGTGAATTATAGTAATGCATGTGCATTGTTTCTATCTAGAAAGTCCCCTTAAGACTTAAGAGTTTTTTATTAAGGATTAGTCATGTAGGCACATGGTACCTGCATGACTAGCCATAACTAGTAAAATATTTGACTCCAAGAAAGAGAACAGGTCTTTATAATAAATCACAGTGTTTCTGCAAAAGACCTAGATAAGCTGGTATGTCATGGTTTTGTGCCCAAAACAGGCGAAATAACCATATTTACATGGGAACACCCCAAAGGCCAAGTTTTTACATGCTGGCTGAAGGCCAGCTCTGCAGTCAGGCTCCCCAAAAGATAGCAGAAGGGCTGCTCAGCTTTTTCCTGAAAAATATAGGACTATTCCAGTTGTCTCTTTCTACTTCAGTGAATTTTGGTAGTTTGTATGTTTCAAGGAAATCATCAATTTCTTCTAATTCATCAAAGCTATTATCAGAGATTTGCTTGTAGTATTCCTTTATTATCCTTTTAGCATCTGTGGGGTCCATTGGGATAGCTCTTCTTATACTTTGTGCTTGGACTGGCTGGAAAATTATCTGTTTTAGAGTTTCTACTTTTATTGATTTTACTCTGTTTTCAATATCATTGATTTCTGTCTCAATTATATCTTTCCTTCTGCTTACTTTAGGTTTCTTTTTAGTTTCTTAAGAGGGAAGGTTTGATTATTGACTTAAGACCTTTCTTCTTTTCTAATATGTGCAATTAATGCTATAAGTTTTCCTCTTAGCACTGCATTAGGTATATCTTACAAATTTTGATATGTTGTATTTACATTTTCATTTAGTTAAAAACATTTTTAAATCCCCTTAAGACATCTGCCTTGACCCATGAATTGCTTAGATATGTGTTTTACAATTTCTGATTACTTGGGGGATTTCACAGGTACCTTCCTTTTGTTGATTTCTAGTTTATTTATGGTCAAGAGAACATACTTTGTAAGAAGTAATAGCATCTTATTTTCCTATTTTAAATCTGCATTACTTTCTATTTTTTACATGCTAGTAGGAGTTAAATATTGATTCTTTATTCTTAAGAGCAAATGCTTTTCGTAATTTGGAGAAAACCAACCATGGGACTGATAATTTTAACTTAGTGCAAAGTTGCACTCTACTTCCTGTTATGATAATGGTTAAAAGTTCACCTGTGTTGATAAAAGACCTGAATGTAAGAGCTCAATCTGTAAAACTCTTAAAAGAAAACATAGTGAAGAAGCTTCAAGACATTGAATTTGGCAGTGATTTCTTGGACATTATACTTAAAACACAGGTAACGAAAGAAAAATAAAAAAATTAGACATCATTAAAATTTAAAAATTTTGTGCATCAAAGGACGCTATCAAGAGAGTGAAAAGGAAATCCACAGAATGGGAAAATATTTCTAAATCATGTATCTGATAAGGGGTTAATATCCAGAATACATAAAGAACTCCCAAAACTCAACAAAAAAACCCCCAAACAACCCAATTAAAAAATGGGCAAAAATGTTGAATAAACATTCTCCAAAGAAAATATACAGATGGCCAATTAGAATATGAAAATATGCTTTATATTACCAGTCCTTAGACAAATGCAAATCAAAACCACAATGAGTTACCGTTTCATACCCATTAGAAGGGCTATTTATTAAAAAAACTGTTGGCAAGGATATGGACAAATTAGAACACTTCTGCATGGCTGGTAGGAATTTAAAATTGTTGAGCTGCTGTGAAAAATGGTATAGTGGTTCTTCAAAAATTAAACAGAATTACCACATGATCCAGCTATTGTACTTCTGGTTATATACCCAAAAGAATTGAAAGCAGAGTATCAAATGGATATTGGTACACCAGTGTTTATAGCAGCATTATTCACAATATCCAAAAGGTGGAAACAACCAACATGTCCATCAGTGGATGAATGGATAAAAAAATGTGGTACCTACATGAAATGGAATATTATTTAGTTTTACAAAGGAATTAAATTTTGAACTTCTTGCGTCATGGATAATTTTAGAAAACATTAAGGCTAAGTGAAATAAACCAGACCTAAAAGGACAAATGTTACATGATTCCACTTATATGAGGTACCTAGAATGGTCAAATTCATGGTGACAGAAAGTAGATTACCAGGGGCTAGAGGAGGGGGAATTTGGAGCTTTTGATTAATAGGTGTGGAGTTTCAGCTTGGTATGATAGAACATTTCTGGTTATGGATAGTAGTGATATTTGCTCAATAATGTGAATGTATTTAATGTCACTGAATTTTAACCTTAAGAATGGTTACAATAGCAAATTTTATGTTATGGATATTTTACCACACAAAGAAAAGTTCACTTGTATTTTAATTGTTTGGAACTCAGAATACACATTACCATGGTAATGGTATTATTTAGGGACTTAAATTCCCGGATTAACCAAAATAGATATTCTTGGAAAAACATGCGAAATATTTGAAATACTACACATTTGCAATGAAAAACTTGCAGAAAATATTTATGATCTTACCAATCAAAGCATTACCAATCTTAAAAAATATCTTTTACAAAATCTTTTAATGCTCGAAGGTAAGGCTAGTTTTACTGTGGAAGAATTTGTAAATAATGAAATGGGAATTTTAGGTACATTCATGGATATTTAGTAACTGGTTGTATTTATTATGTCAAATTGCAGCTCAAATAAGATTTTTCATTTATTTAGTATAGATTTATAATACGTCTATATTATAAGCACATAGAAAACTTTATTCTCAAGAAATTTAACACAGTGAAAAGTGCTGAAATATTGGAATGGAGAAGGGAATGAACATGTGTATTTTAGAAGATAGGGAAGTAGGAATTAGGTTAATGTGAAAGAGAATGTTGGGTGTGGAAGAGATAGAAGTTTACTGAGGTGTAATAGCAACAGGTAAGGAGTATATTAAACTCTAAACAGTGTTAAACAGGTAGAGATGATAGGCAAGATAATTGGGTAAAATTAGTGTAGAAGGTATTAACCAGGAAGAATTTGGTATTGTGTGGACAGCACCAGTTTTCAGGAAAAGGTAGTGGGGTTGTTTGTTTAAAATGTTCACTTATACAAGAGTACTGTTTTGTGTAAGATTTAAATAATGAAGGAAAGCATAAGATTGGAAAATTTTCCTAAAGCTATTTGGGAAAAATAATGATTTAAAAATGAAATGAATAATGAAATTATTATTAAGGATATAATAAGGTGTGGCTAATAGGTTTTATCTTTATATGCAACTCCCCGTGGTTGCTTGAAACGTTTGAGAAGAACTGTAGGAGTGTATCTGGGCTTTAGTAGGAAAAAGATTTGTAATTGGTTGTAATGGCTCCTATAGGTGAATTACCGAGGCCGTGCCATCTCTGATTTAAATGGTAATCAGTCAAAAGCAAAACAGCCAGATGCCATGGCTCATGCCTGTAATCCCAGCACTTTGGGAGGCCAAGGATCACCTAAGCCCAGGAGTTTGAGACCAGCCTGGGCAACATAGTGAGACCCTGTCTCTACAAAAAATAGAAAAAAATTAGCCAGGTGTGGTGGCACGTGCCTGTCTTCCCAGCTACTCAGGAGGGCAGAGGTCGGAGGATGACTTGAGCCCAGATATTGAGGCTGCAGTGAGCCATGATCACACCACTGCACTCCAGCCTGGGCAACAGAGTGAGACCTTGTCTCAAAATAAAATGAACAAATAGTAAATTAAAAATATAAAACAGATCGGGTATATTGTAATCTGATTCAGGGGAAATACAGGCAACAGTATTAGTGCAAAGAAGAAGAACTGCTCTTTGTAATTCAGAATGATATTTATTGGAAGGTTTTTACTTAGTAGTTTAATATCTTTAATACATATAGGGCTATTCAGATTTTCAAGGTTTTATACCATTTTTGGTAGTGTCTTTCAAGGAGTTCGTCTATTTCATCTCAGTTGTTGAATGTATTGGCATAAAGTAACTCAAAATATTACCCTATTATCATTTCAGTGTTTGTAGAATATATAGTTATGCCTCTTTTTACAATCTCTTGTGTTAATGAGATTCATAATTTGTGTTCTTTTTTCTCATTCTCAATTAGTTTAACTAGCGATGTATTGATTTTATCGATCTTTTGAAAAGATCAGGTTTAGGTTTGAGTAATTTTTCTGTGTTTTTGGTCTGTTTTCTATTTGATTTTCATTCCAATTTTTATTATTTCTTTTCATTGTCTGACTTTGTTAAGCCTGTGCAGTGAGTTTTTTCACTTCGTATGTATTTTTTATGCTATAGAAGTTTTCTTAAGATTCTTTTTCATTGTTACATTTTTTGTCTGCTCATTTTCAATTCTTGAGCTTGTATATAATATATAATAGCTTTTTTTTTTTTTTTTTTCCTGAGAAGGAGTCTCGCTCTGTTTCCCAGGCTGGACAGTGCAGCGGCACGATCTGTCTCAACTCATTGCAACCTCTGCCTCCCAGTCTGAAGCAATCCTCCCACTGCAGCCTCCCGACTAGCTGGGATTACAGGTGCACACCACCATGCCCAGCTAATTTTTGTATTTTTAGTAGAGACGGGGTTTCACCATGTTGGTCAGGCTGGTCCTAAATCCTGACCTCAAGTAATCCACAATCCTCGGCCTCCCAAAGTGTTGGGATTACAGGCATGAGCCACCACGCCCAGCCTTATAATAGCTCTTTTAAAAGCTTTTCCTGCCAAGTTTTATTATCTGTGCCATTTCTGCATCTGTTTCTATTGACTTTTCTTCTGTTTATGGGCCTTATTTTCCTGCTTTTGTGCATGTCTAATAAATTATTTGGTGGTGAGTCATTGTGACTCATGTTTTTGACTTTCTAGATTTTGTTATCTTCCTTCAAGAATGGTGAATTTTGGTTTTCCAGACAATTTAATTATAGATTAGTTGTAGATACACTTGATCTTGTCGAGTTTTTAAAATTTTCTTAGAATTAGTATGGAATACTTTTTACTCTAGGGCTGGTATAGTCTACTACTTTCCAAGAGTCACTATTGAATGCCACTATTGTATTCAGTGATGTCTCCACTCTGACTGATGTGAACTTAAATGTCTCCCAGCTTGATATGAGCTCCGAGAATGTTCATCTTCAAGCTCCCCTATGGTTGTGTCTTGTGTTGTGAATTTTGTCTTTATGCATTTTCAACTTAGTATTTAGCCAAAGCCTCAAGGGGACATCAGTGGAGACTTCTGAAGTTCTTTCTTGGTGAAATACCATCTCTTCAGTACACTTAGGCACTTCTGTTGCCTCTATCTCTCAAGTTGTTGTCTCTGTCTCTTGAACTTTGGCTTCTATGTTCTGTCACTGTCCTTGTTCTGTTTAGAAAGTACCTCCACACGAAAGGCTGGATAAGCATAGGGTGTTCTTTATTTTGCTTCTTTCAGTCATTGCTGTTATGCATGGTTTTTGTTTGTTGTGTGAGGCCAGTTATTTCACGTATTTTATCTAGTTTTCTGGTTGTTTACAGCAGAAGACCAAGTCAAGTAAATTTGCTCTGTAGTTTCCACAAGTGGAACTGTCTGGAATGTTATTTAGAATACTGTTGGAGTGACATTAATTGATTGGTTTCTTATTAATCATGTTTTATTGGATAGAGTAAAACAACCATTTTGTATAGTCCTTCACAACTAGCAATTTGCTTTCTTGCCTTGTTTTCTTTCCTCAAGGGAGCCTATGCTTTGTTTTATTCTTCTGGACAAATTTACTTCGCTTTTTCCTAATTATATTCCATTCTCTCTAAACTAGTCGTTTTTACTCTAGTAACCTTTATTTTTCCCCCTTCCATTTCTGTTAACTCTCTTTCATTGGTCATGTACTTTCTTGGCCACAAACCTCTTTTCTCACTGATGACCTCTCACTCCTGCTGAGACCAGCTTGATCGTGGAGACCCTAATCTAGCAGTGCTAGAGGAATTAAAGACACACACACAAGTACAGCGTGTGGAGTGGGAAATCAGGGGACTCACAGCCTTCAGAACTGAGAGCCCCAAACAGAGATTTATCCACATATTTATTGACCGCAAGCCAGTGATAAACATTGTTTCTATAGATTATAGATTAAAAGTATTCCTTACGGGAAACAAAGGGATGGGCCGAAACAAAGGGATGGGCTCTGGCTAATTTCCTGCAGCAGAAACATGTCCTTAAGGCACAGATCACTCATGCCATTATTTGTGGTTTAGGAATGCCTTTAAGTGGTTTTCTGCCCTGGTTGGGCCAGGTATTCCTTGCCCTCATTCTGGTAAACCCACAGCCTTCAGCATGGGCATCATGGCCATCACGAACATGTCACAGTGTTGCAGAGATTTTGTTTATGGCTAGTTTTGGGGCCAGCTTATGGCCAGATCTGGGGGGGCCTGTTCCCAACACGTCCCCCTTTTTTGTTTCGCAAAGTGATAAAAGCAAAGGCAGCTTTGTCACGGTGAGCTACTTCTCCCAGGAGTCGGGATCCACATTTGCAGACTTTACAAAGACAAATAACACAGATTAAAAGCACAATCATCATTGAAATCACCCAGCTTCCAAGTGTTTTTATCCTTTTTAATGGGTTACTAGCTGCTAATCTGTCTGCAGCTTCTTCAAGCACTCCAGTTCCTATCATTAAGGTCAGGTGTGCCTGGGATGCTTTAAATATTTGTTCTTTTAATTTTGCAATATCCAAAGACAAGTTTGTAGAGTGTCCTTCTAGACTTTTTTTGTTCTTTCCATTAATAGTTTCCACACATCCTTATGTTAAGCTCCTACAGCTGGCCATATCATTTGAGGTTGAGGTGCCACTATACCACCATGTTTCCAGATAATAGGAACTTGCCATATTTCTTACTATTTCTACCATCTGATTGTTTTGTTTGGACCAGCTGAACATAGTGTGGCCGTAGCACACAGACTGAGAGGTGTAATTCAAACTAAACATCCCCTTAGGGGACCAATCAGTGATTCCACAGGAATCGTTGTACAGCACCTCTTCTGTTCTGTAATGCAATCTTCCCAAACAAGTACATTCATGATTTCTGGCCAGGTCCAATTCTGTTTACAGATAGGTTTTTGAAGGTGGTATGCCTCAATTATAGGAGCATATTTATTATGGTAAATACTGAGACCAGAAAGCATGTGTATATGTGGCATAGAGTGATCACATCCAGGCATTATTGCCAGCCAAGATTGATAAATATGCCCAATAAGAATAATTGTTCTCTGTGTCAGCCCATGTTGAAGGAATACTCATGGCAGTGGTGATCACTGCTATCATAGCTATCATTAAATTACTCGTTGTGACGGGTTGTCCACTTTCCTCAGGTTTTCTTCCGCCATCTGTGACAGCTAGGGTCCTCCTCAGTGTCAGTGTCAACATGGCTGCAACCTGAGGGTCCTTGCAAACCTGCTAGAATGTCTTCTTTGGCATCTGGCTCATGATAAGGTTTCAGGTGTCTTGATGGTATCCAAATTAGCTACTGGTTTTGGCCTGGAGAAACACAAGCATAACCTCTACCCCAAGTTATTATTTTACCTATTTCCCAACTTTTTGTTTTCGGATCTCTCCACCAACCAGTTGTTCTGCTTCTGTCTTTGCAGCTGGTTTCTGTAGATGCTCTTCAGCTGCTGATAGCATCTGGCCTTTAGGCAGCCTCAAAAAATTTAAAGTCAATAATGCTAGATTAAGTTGCATATGGGGTGTTCCATAGTCCCTGTTTCCCCCTTTGTGCTTTTGCAATTGTTGTTTTAGGGAGCGATTCATTCGTTCTACAATGGCTTGTCCTTGAGATTTATATGGGATGCCAGTAATGTGTTTAATATTCCATATAGAGAAAAATGTAGCTAGAGCTTGGCTAGTATAGCCTGGGGCATCATCTGTTTTAATAAAAGCTGTAATGCCTATCACTGTAAAACACCACAAAAGGTGATGTTTAACACAGGCAGAAGACTCTCCTGATTGGCATGTAGCCCAGACAAAGTGAGAAAAGGTGTCCACACATACATGTACACAAGCTAGTCTCCCAAACGAGGGAACATGTGTGACGTCCATTTGCTGAAGAGAATTAGGTTCCAGTCCTCGAGGATTAACTCGTCCTGTAAAAGATGAGGAATGCACCATTTGGCAAGTTGGGCATCACTGGATAATAGCTTTAGCTTCTTTCCAGGTAATGGTGTATCTGCGTTTGAGACCAGAGGCATTAACATGGGTTAAATTGTGAAAGTGTCTAGCATTAGATATTGCAGTAGCAACTAGGTGATCAGCCATTTGATTCCCTTCAGTTAAAGGTCCTGGAAGAGTTGTATGAGCTCTAACATGAGTAATGTAAAAAGGGTGCATTCTACTCCTGACTGCTGTTTGCAATTGGGTAAATAAAGTCATCAGTTGTTCATCTGTGTGAAATCGCAACTGAGCAATTTCAGTTAATTGTGTAGAATGAACCACATATGAAGAATCAGAAATCACATTAATAGGTATATTAAAAGCAGTCGATACCTCAATTACAGCTACAAGCTCTGCATTTTGAGCTGAAGTATAGGGCATCTGAAAAACTTTACCTTTCGATCCAGAGTAAGAAGCTTTACTATTACTGGACCCATCTGTGAAAACATTCTCAGCACCTTCAATTGGTTTAAATTTAGTTATTTTAGGGAGAATCCAATTAGTTAATTTCAAAAATTGAAACAGTTTGTTTTAGGAAAATGACTATGGAGAATACCCACAAAGTCAGCTAAATGGGTTTGCCAAGTAAGACTCATTATAAAAGCTTGCTGTATTTGTGCCTTCGTGAGAGGGACAATAATTTTTCCAGGATCATATTCATGTAATTTAACAATCTGAGTTCTCCCATTTCCTATCATAGTAGCAATTTGATCCAAATAAGGAGTTAGAGTCCATGAATTAGCATGTGGAAGAAAAAGCCATTGTACTAAGTCCTGTTCTTGGACAATAACAAAATAACAACAGTAGGTGAATGCTGAGTTGGAAAAATTAGCAAATCTAGAGTCTTCTCGGGATCTATTCTATTTATTTGAGCTTTATGGACTTGCCTTTCAATCAGCTGTGACTCTGCCTCAGCCTCCTTTGTTAATTGCCAAGAGCTAGTGAGACTAGGATCTCCTCTAAGGATAGAAAATATATTACTCATGGCATAGGCAGGAATGCCTAGAGCAGGTCATATCCAATTAATGTCCCCTGGTAATTTTTGAAAGTCATTCAGTGTTTTAAATTGATCCCTACATATGGTTACTTTCTGTGGCACAATTGTAGTGTCAGTTACTGAGGTCCCCAAGTAGGAGTAAGGAGTAGGAGTCTGAATTTTGTCAGGAGCTATAATTAAACCAGTGCGAGAAATCGAATTTTGCAAGTGATCATAACATTGGAGTAATATTTCTCGAGTGAGGGCAGCACAGAGTATATCATCCATATACTGAATAATGTAACACTAAAAATTTTTTTACGAGTAGGTTCAATTGCTTGCCCTACATAAATCTGGCAAATTGTTGGACTGTTTAACATGCCTTGTGGCAACACTTTCCAATGAAAATGCTTAGCAGGCTGCAGGTTGTTTACTGCAGGAATTGTAAGTGCAAACTGCTCACAGTCTTGCTCAGCTAAAGGGATAGTAAAGAAACAGTCTTTTAAATCTATGACAATTAAAGACCAGTTTTTTGGAATCATAGCAGGAGAAGGCAATCCTGGCTGTAATGCTTCCAGAGGTTGTATGACTGAATTAATGGCTGTTAAGTCAGTTAACATTCTCCATTTACCTGATTTTTTCTTAATTATGAAAACTGGAGAATTCTAAGGGGAAAATGTTGAAGCTATGTGTCCTTTTTCTAATTGTTCACGAACTAAGTCCTCTAAAGCCTCCATTTTCTCTTTACTTAGCAGCCATTGTTCTATCCAAACTGGCTTATCTGTTAACCATTTTAAAGGTATAGGTTCTGGAGGCTTAACAATGGCTGCCATCAAAAATTATAACCTAAACCTTGGCGGGAACTTTGTCTTTCCGCTTGAAGTGGTTCCTTCAAACCTTGCAAATTTTGTCCTAGTCCCATACCAGGGACATACCCCATTTCATGCAACATACTTTGAGGGCTGTACAATTGCTCTGGAATTAGAACTTGTGTTCCCCATTGTTGTAATAAATCTCTTCACCATAAAGTTATAGGTACAGAAGTTATAATTGGTTGAATAGTCCCAGGTTGTCCATCGGATCCTTTACAATGCAAAATGTAACTAGTTTGATATGCTTCAGGGGCTTTACCAACTCCAACTATGTTAAATTGAGTGGGTTGAATTGTCTATGTGGACGGCCAGTGCTATAGAGAAATGATTGAAATGTCCACTCCTGTATCTACCGAAACCTTTTAATTTCTTTCTCTGAATAGTTATTTCACAGGTAGGACATTTATCAGTAATTTGATTCACCCAATAAGCTGCTTTGCCTTGTTTATTTGTGTTTCCAAATCTTCCTGTTCGTTTAGTTTCACTTTTTCCCATTTCCACGTATGGCACAGTCAGGAGTTGTGCCATATGCTCTCCTGGCTCTGCTTTCCAGAGAACAGAAGTAGATATAACAATTTGAATTTCCCCATTGTAATCTGAATCAATGATTCCTGTTTGTACTTGCACTCCTTTTAAATTTAAACCAGACCTACCTAGAAGTAATCCTACCGTCCCCACTGGCAACATCTGACTGGAGACAGCAACATTCTTTAACAGTCCCATTACAAAAGGAGAACCTGGTCCATATTGATTAATCACTTGTTTAAATTCTTTGAGTAATTTAAAAGGAAAAGGCTCAAATGTAGCTATAATATTTCCCTGTTGATCTGGGGGGTGTATTCTAACAGGGAACTGCCAAGCCTCTAAATCACCCTCTCTTCTAGCTTGCTGGATTCCTGCCTGAATAGAACTGAGAGCGGTTGCTTGAGGCACTGCTTGAACAGTCACTGGGGCAACTTTTCACCCAGGGTCCTCCAGAAAAGAAAGATCTGGAGGGTCAGGCCACTCTTTTTCTTCAAAATAAGGAGGGGGTGCAGAAGGGTAGAGATGAACATCTACCTCCTTTGCCACTTTAGCTGGCAAACAAACCTCCTCTGTTACTTCATTATACTCTCCTTCCTCCTCCTCATCAGTGTGAAAAGGTTCCAAGGTGGAACTAACCAGAGCTCACACTTGTCCCATTGTTACCCTGATGCTTCTGAGCTCCTTTTTACTCACCACAGGGATTGCTTAAGAGTACTTGGGTGTCCTCCAGCTTAGTTCCACGTTCTCCAACCGTTGCTCTGGTGACCTTTCGACCTGGGTTTGAGCCCCCGTGTTGGGTTCCACTTGCCGAGACCAGCTCTGTCGTGGAGATCCTAACCCAGCAGCGCTAGAGGAATTAAAGATGTATGCACAAATATAGCGTATGGAGTGGGAAATCAGGGGACTCACAGCCTTCAGAACTGAGAGCCCCGAACAGAAATTTACCCACATATTTACTGACAGCAAGCCAGTGATAAACATTGTTTCTATAGATTATAGATTAACTAAAAGTATTCCTTACGGGGAAAAAAGGGATGGGCCGAAACAAAGGGATGGGCTCTGGCTAGTTTCCTGCAGCAGAAACATGTCCTTAAGGCACAGATCACTCATGCCATTATTTGTGGTTTAGGAATGCCTTTAAGTGGTTTTCTGCCCTGGTTAGGCCAGGTATTCCTTGCCCTCATTCCAGTAAACCCACAACCTTCAGCATGGGAGTCATGGCCATCATGAACCTGTCACAGTGCTGCAGAGATTTTGTTTATGGCCGGTTTTGAGGTCAGCTTATGGCCAGATTTGGGGGCCTGTTCCCAGCACGCTCCTAATCTGCCTTCTTATTTAAGATTAACTTTATTTTCTCTAGTTACTTAATTCTGTTATCCAGTAGAAACCCAATTTTCCACCTTCTCACCATCCTAGTACCTGAGACCCTAAATTGATTTACTTAAAAATAAATGCATGTGTGTGTAAAGTAAATCAATTTAGGGTCTTAGGTACTAGGTACAATTTAGGTATCAGGTACACACACACACGTGTATATATCCTGTAAATATAAAAGTTATCAAATATATTACATTTTTCTGTTTCTAAGGAGCTCTTTCCCTAATAATATTTATATTAGAATCTACAAATTTAATGCCACTTGATCCTCCCAGATTTCTAAAGAGAATTAATGCTGACTTTTGAGTAAAAATGAAGGCATATTTATGTACAGTACAGAATGGAGATTGTCCTTATCAGTAATTTAAACTTTTCAGATATTAGAATTATTCATAAGTTTATAAGGTGGGGCTATTTTATTTAAAATATGGCCTTATAATAATGTCTATACTGACTCAGAAAAATTCATTGGAACCATACCTATCATTTTCCTTTAATTTGTAATTTCAAATGTTTTATCCATAGTTTTAGATAAAGCGTTTGTCACTTGTATCATTGGCTTTCTTTCCAGTGTTAATTTTAATTTCTTTCCGTTCTCTTTTTCTCATCTAAAGTAATTTCTGTTTCATTTTTTTCCTAAGTCTGAAAAAATTCTCATGGGAGGTATTTTCATGTTAGACAGGTTAAGGCAGAATTTTGTAACACTACTGGTTCATTCAGCTCTTAAATTTTATTAAGAAGCGTTTTATATCTTGTCAAACTATTTCTAGGCATTTTAAGGACTTGGGAGTGTTAAAATTCATAAAAATCTATTGTACCATGGAATAATTTCTGATCAGAGATCTCCAGAAAAGTTGCCACTTAAATGAAGAAAATTATCAGTTGGATATAAAAGTGGGTAACTTGACAGCTATATTTTGTTTACATTTTCAAAGTTTTTAAGTTGAATAATTTTAAGTTGGCATGCTATAAGGGTTGTGACTAGGTAAGGAAAAAGTAAGTTTTTAAAAATTGCAGCAATTATTTGAAAATAAGCATTTGTTCAGCCCAATAATAATTTAGAACTTCAGGTCATATATAGATATGTTTTTTTTTTTTTTTTTTTTGGTGACAGCGTCTTGCTGTGTCTCCCAGGCAGGAGTGCAGTGGTGCAATCTTGGCTCACTGCAACCTCCGCCTCCTGGGTTCAAGATATTTTCCTGCCTCAGCCTTCTGAGTAGCTGGGATTGCAGGCGCCTGGCTGCATTTTTGTAGTGTTAGTAGAGACAGGGTTTCACCATGGTGACCGGGCTGGTCTCGAACTCCTGACCTCAGAAGATCTGCCCACCTCGGCCTCCCAAAGTGTATCTTTGGTTTTATTCAACAACATCAATGTATCTTACCAAAGGATTAAAGAATTTTATCCTTTGTAACTGATACTCACTCCAGATAATAATTGAATATAATGTCAATATTTACTCAGCAGTATATTTTATGAAAGTCAGTTATACATAGGTAATATTTACAAAGGAAAAGGGGATTTTATAGCTTTAAAAAGAAAGAGAGTACTTCTAATAACATTGAGCCAATTTAGAATTTAGTACATATTCAAATACCTTGCAAGGACTAGGTGACTATTTTTTAGACAGTAAGAATTTGAGAATGTATCCATTTTAGTTGTTTTTAGTAATTTATTAGTGACAGCAAGGGTGTTTTTATTATCCCAATAAAGGACATCTATTTTTAAGGTAATTTATAGTTTTAGTCGTACTGTTCTAAAAGAGTTAATAGAAAGGGAAAGATTTTCCTTTAGAGTAGCCGTAGGTGGCTTTATCATGGTGGTTAGGAATGTGGGTTTAGAGATCCCAGTTTAAATGGCTGAGACATCAGACACACATCCTCTCCAGAAAGAAGAGCTAAAATTACAAATAGACAATCATACCTTGAATAGAATATATAGGAGAGAACACCAGAATCCAACAGAGAAGTCGCAGGAAACATCTGCAGCACAGAAGAAGGAAGCCATTGGAGACTTGGCTGAGATTGGTTGGGAGCCCATAGGGATTTGATATTGTGGTGAAAAAGTAAGTGAAAGAACCTCAGCAGTTAACATTGCCACTGCACAGTACTGTGGTTGGAACCAGAGAGAGCTTCTCTACCTTGGCAAATTCTGACACTAGCATGGGTGGCAATTTAAAGACCTCACCAAGGCATTAGACTGGACAGGATACTCACGCTGGCTCACTCACACACCTGAGACTTGAGTGGCTGCAGCTGAGCACCATCATGAGCGCATAGCTGTCATGCGACTGCATCCTGTCTTCGGGACCACAGTTCCCATATTTCCACATCCTGTGAGCCACCACTGATGTCTCCCAGAGTCCACTTGGAGGGCTGTAGCAGCACAGCACTGGCTGGACCCAGCTCAAAAGTGCTGAAGGGTCCTCAGTACTCTAGCCCACAGGGAGTACTAATCCCTGGAGTAAGGACAGTGCAGCACACCAAAGACAGCCTTTTGTACAAAGAAAACTACAGCATGTCATTTCTAAAACCTGGGAGACTCCTGTCTCGGGCTGTGAGAAGTGACCCTGCCCCCAGCTGAAATAAACTGTGTGCTCGGCCTAGCACACAGAGAGTATGATCTCTTCCCCCCGTAAGAGTTATCACTGTGTTCAGGCTCTCACATGTAGAGAGGGACCCCTTGTCTCACTCCAGATGCTTCTGTAGGCCCAGCCACTGTTGCTGCTCCTGGAGGCTGGGGCAGGCGAACTGGAGGGTTAGCTTTCCAGGGCTGTTAGTGGTGACTGCACCCCACTGGCAGTGGGATCTTTGGTTTGTGTGTGAAGGGCTGGGTGTCTCCCCCTAACCCTTATGCAGTGCTACAGTGCTCCTGTCACAGAGAATGGAAGAACCTGAGAGCTGTGTGTCTGGGACTCTGGCTGGTGACCGTGCACTGTAGCCAGTGTCAACACCAGTGTGCAACACTTGGGCCCCAGAGGATCATCCCACCACTACTACCATCACCCACATCACACAGGTTATCCAGTGACTCAAGAATCCTCTCATATGCCCAGTCCACTGATTCCACTACCAGTATTTGAGCAGGCCACCTGAGTGCCCATGAATTGGCCTGCCTTGTCCCATTCATACCCTCGTACCGATGTACACTGCCCTGGAGCCCATGATCAGGCACATTCAGCTCATCGCTGCCATCATTGGGATCTTAAGACTAGCCCACCTGGCATCTGTCTTCAACAAAACGTTACCATAGGATCTACTGATAACCATAACCTAAGCCACCAGGGAAAGCACAGATACCACTGAAGCCATTTACAGCTGGAGAAATCATATAGTGATGACACTACTGCACACACCCATAATCAAAGCCAAAGGGGCCTACCCAACCAGCACAATTGGTACATCTTCAGAAAAAGTTCCCCCCTAAGAAAGCAAATTCAGAAAACCGGAAGAAGCAGCTGTTCCACCAGATGTGCAGATACCAATGTTAGGACACAGGAAGTATCAAATAGAATGTGATAATCCCTCAGCAATAGATCCCAATCAAAAATAAATTTATAAAATTCTGGAAAAAGAATGTAAAATTAAACTGAAAATGCTCAGATACAAGAGAATTCTGAAAATACAAAAAATGAGAAAAACTATTCAGGATATTTATGAGAAATTTATCAAACAGATAATCGTAAATGAGAATCAAATAGCAATTCTGGAACTGATGAATTCCTTTTATGAAATACAAAATACACTCGAAAGCTTCAGCAACAGACTAGAACAACCAGAAGAGAGAATCTCAACTTGAAGACACATCTTTTGTAATAATCCACTTAGACAAAAATAAAAGGAGTAAAGGATGAACAAAGTGTTCATATGTAGACACCACATAGTGATCAAATGTATGAGTTATTAGTATCCCTGAAGGTGAGGAGAGAATGAAGGGGTTCAGAAACTTATTAAACAAATTAATAGATTAAAACTTCCCAAATCTAGCAAGAGATTTAGACATCCAGATACAGAAAGCCTAGTGACCCCCAATCACATGCAATGTAAAAAGGTTTCTCCACCCCACATCATAGTGAAATTGTCTAAAGTCAGTGACACATAGAAAATCCTAAAAATTGTAAGAGAAAAGCATTTAGTCATCTATAAAAGAGCCCCATCAGACTAACAGCAGCTTTCTCAGTAGAAACCTTACAGGTCAGCAGAGAATGGGAGGATATATTTAATGTGCTCAAAGACAAAAACCCTGCCAGCCAAGCATGCCTTATCTAGCAAAATGATTCTTCATAAAGGAAGGATAAATAAAGTCTTTTCTAGACAAGCAAATGCTGAGGGAATTCATCACTACTACACCTATCTTACAAGAAATATTCAAGGGAGTCCTAAACCTAGAAGCAAGCAAAAGGGTGACAGTTACCATTACGGAAACACTTGAAAGTATAAAACTCACTGGTAAAGCAACAAATGAGGAAGAAAAAAGACTCAAATGGTATCACCACAGAAAATCAGCAAACTACATGGACAATCAATCAGAAAATAAGAAAGGAACAAAGAATATTCAAAGCAACTAAACAACAGTTAACAAGGTGACAGGAAAAAACCTTTCATATCCATAATAACCTGTGTATAAATGATTTAAATTCTTAAAAGATATACATTGGCTGGGCGCAATGGCTCACGCCTGTAATCCCAGCACTTTGGGAGGCCAAGGCAGGCGGATCATGAGGTCAGGAGATCTAGACCATCCTGGCCAACATGGTGAAACCCTGTCTCCACTAAAATACAAAAAATTAGCCAGGCATGGTGGCGCATGCTTGTAGTCCCAGCTGCTCAGGAGGCTGAGGCAGAGAAATCGCTTGAACCCAGGAGGCAGAGGTCACAGTGAGCCGAGATTGTGCCACTGCACTGCAGCCTGGTGATAGAGCAAGACTCCATCTCAAAAAAAAAAAAAAAAAAAAAAAAAAAAAAAAAAAAAAAAAAAAAAAATTGGCTGAATGGATTTAAAACATGGTTTCACTATATGTTTACTACCAGAAATGTACTTTACTTGTAAAGACACATACAGACTGAAAGTAAAGGGATGGAAAAGGATAGTCCATGCAAACAGAAACCAAAAGTGAGCAGAAGTAGATATACTTATTTAACACAAAAACCGTAAAAAAGACAAAGATGGTCATTACATAATGATGATAAAGTGAATAATTCATATAACAGTTGTTACATAAGCCCCCCACACTGGCGTACTCAGGTTCATAAAGCAAAAATATTACTAGATCTAAAGAAAGAGACAGACTCTAATACAATAATTGTGCAGGCCTGAACATCCCACTCTCACCATTAGGCAGGTCATCTAGACAGAAAATTTATAAAGAAACGTTGGACTTAAACTAGACTTTAGACCAAATGGACTTAACAGACATTGATAGAACATTTTATCCACTAACTGCAGAATCCTGTGAATTCAACTGGAAGTCATTTTATCTAACAGCTTTATCTAGTTTGTGGATGGAACTGGAGGTCATTGTGTTCAGTGAAATCAAAATTAGCCAGATACAGAAAGACAAATACCACATGTTATCACTCATATCTAGGACTAAAACACTAGATCTAATGGACATGGAGAATAGAAGAATAGATACCAGAGACAGGGTAAGTTGGGAGGGTGGGGGAAAGGGACCATGAATAAAGGTTGATTATGGGTACAAATGTATAGTTAGGTAGAATAGATAAATTTCAATGGTTGATAGCAGAATAGGGTGACTGTACTAGTAAGAATATTATATATATTTCAAAGTAACTAGAGGACTTGATACCTGTACATAAAAATAATAAATAGTCAAGATGTTGGATCACCCCGTTTACCTTGACTTGATCATTACACTTTTTTTTGCATGTAACAAACATTGTCATATATCCCAAAAATATATAAATTATTATGTATTAATAAAAGAGAGAAACAAAATGTGGGCTTAGAGTTAGGCTGGGGTTTGAAGGAGGTTTAGCCACTTAGTCTTTAATGTGTTCTCGGAATAGTTGTTATCTTTGGGCCTCAGTTTTCTCATCTGCAAAATGTGGCTGGAAATTGTATCAACAAGATAATCTGTTTTAGAAGATTATATATATATAGAACACCATCTATGTCTGGAATGTAATAAGTACTCAGTTCATGCCAGATATTGTTATTTTTATTTTAGTATTTTGCTATAGTAGAATACATGGCTCATACTCTTATTTCATCCTGTGTATTTCATGCAGTGGGTCAGTAACACCTTTCAGAATGCAAAAGAAAACTCCTCTCTCAGTATAAGTTGATTTGTAGTTCTCCTTGGAAAAAGAATGAGTTTAAAGACATAACTCCTGCTGTGATACAATGAGTCCCAAGAAGTTAGTTAAATAATGGCTATTTCGGTAAAAATGGTTGTTGCAATAATAAAAAATTAAAATTAAAAAATAAAATTTAAAAACCCAAACCAGTAAGTAATATTTCAAATAACTCAGTTTTTACCAAACTCATGATTTTTATAAAAAAGGATTCCAGAATTTTGATTTTATATATGATTTTTAAAAATGTTAGGGTTTAATCTTAGCATTTTTGGAGTGCTTGTTAATTCATTCAATTAAATAAAATGTTTTCATACAAGATTATATCTTCTTATCATCATAGCAAAAGTTTGATAATCCTATTGGTAAATTGATTATTAGGAATTTATTTTTAGGTTGGCCATGGTGGCTCATGCCCATAATCCCAGCACTTTCAGAGGCCAAAATGGGTGGATCACCTTAGGTTAGGAGTTCGAGACCAGCCTGACCAACATTGTGAAACCACATCTCTACTAAAAATACAAAAATTAGCCTGGTGTGATGGTGCACGTCTGTAGTCCCAGCTTCTCTGGGAGGAGAATCGCTTGAACTCTGGGAGCGGCGGCTATAGTGAGCTGAGATTGTGCCACTGCACTGCAGCCTGAGCCACCCAGTGAGACTCCATCTCAAAAACAAACATTTTTTATTTTTATTTTTAGAAGGTGTATTCTTCACAGAAAACCAATAGTGTGTGTGTGTGTGTGTGTGTGTGTGCACGCGCATGCGCAGGTGTTTGCATAGAAAGAGATTTATTATAAAGAGTTGGCTCACATGATTCAAGTTTAAAATCTGCAGAGCCAACATACCAATTTGAATCTGAAGGCTAGAAGCTCCTATATAACCAGGAAAAGGCAATGTTTCAGGTTTAAGACAATAGGCAAGAAGAGCTCATGTTTCATTTCTAAGGCTATAAAGCAGCAAAATTCTCTCTTACTTGGAGGAGGGTCAGCCTTTTGCTCTATTAAGGCCTTCAACTGATTGGATTAGAACCACTGCCATTATGGAGGGCTATCTGCTTTGCTTAGTGTGCTGATTTAAGTGTTAATCTCATCCCAAAACATTCTCATAGAATAACTTAGAATAATGTTTCATGAGATATTGGGGTGCCCATTTAAGTCACACATAAAATTGAACATTGTAAAAGGTAAGCAGAAAATAATAAAAGCAGACATTTTTGGCTTCACTTACTGATTTCACTTGAGGAGCAGATAGAAAATGATTCACCTGTAGAAGTTACACCTTCACAGTGTGATATTGCCATAGCATTGCTCTGTATGTTTTCACATTGGCAACAGATCATTATGTACTTTGAGTGTAGTTTTTTTTTTTGCTTGTTTTCTTCCCCATTCTTATTATTTTGATAAAAAATTAAAATATAAAAGTTTCATTTTGTTTTATTTTTAATATATTCCTCACTCTCAGCAAGCTTCACTGTATCATCTGAAAACATTAGCTATATTGCCTTAATGGGCTTAGTGTGTTTTTAGTCAGGCCAGACACAATGTTAAATTAAGGAATAATTTAATCATTGAAGTGATTGGTACCTGTGTTTTGGACCTTTTCTTATTATTCTCTACCTTTGAATCTTATTGTTCATGGCATAAAGCTGCCTGATGGGTTGGGTGTCCTGTCTCACTGGGAAACCAGTTGTGATCTAGGAATGCAACAGGTGTCCAGGTAACCTTTTGTTTAATATTATGTGTTAGGTTCCTAATCTGAAACATAAAATGGAAAAGGAAGTCCAAGTATAAATAGTCTTTTTTGGAGGGAGCCTGGAAATAGTTTCAAACTAGTGGGAAAAGCTAGCAACTGAAATTGCACGAATTTTATTTTTTATGAGCAGTATCTAGTTTTATGATTATTTTTAAAACTGAAATATACAGTTGAGTTAAATAAGTTAAACACAATTGTGAAGGCATAAGCACATAAACATCACAGAGTTAAGGAATCATCAAACTAATTAACATATTACTAATGTTGAAATGTCTGAGGGAGAATGTTTTTCAAAAGATATCTAATATAAATAATTTTTCATAATTATTTTAATTCCAGAAATTTTTCTCTTATAAACATATTCTAGTTTCCTTCAATCATGAAATTTATTTTGGTATTATTTCGTATACTATCATTAAATAGGTTAAAAATTTGATAATTTTGGCTGGACATGGTGGCTCATCCTGTAATCCAGCATTTTGGGAGGCTGAAGCAGGATGATCCCTTGAGCTCAGGAGTTCGAGAATAGCAAAACCTTTTCTCTACTAAATATATATATTTAGTATATATTTAAATATATATATATTTTTCTAGATGGTCTCACTCTGTCATCCAGGCTGGAGTGCAGTGGCGTGATCATAGCTCACTGTAACCTCGAACAGGGCTCAAGCCATTCCCCCACCTCAGCCTCCCGAGTCACTTGGGACTACAGGCACTTGCCACAGGGTACATGTAGTTTTTTAAAAATATTTTTGTTGGCCAGGCACAGTGGCTCACGCCTGTAATCCCAACACTTTGGGAGGGCAGGGCGGGCAGATCACGAGGTCAGGAGTTCGAGACCAGCCTGACTAACATGGTGAAACCCGTCTCTACTAAAATATAAAAATTAGCTGGGCGTGGTGGCATACGCCTGAAATCCCAGCTACTCAAGGCAGGAGAATCGCTTGAACCCAGGATGCGGAGGTTGCAGTGAGCCAAGATTGCACCACTGCACTGGGCGACAGAGCAAGACTCTGTCTCAAAAAAAAAAAAAAAAAAAAAGAAAAAAATTTTTTTTGTAGAGATGGGGGTCTTCCTATGTTGCTTAGGCTGGCCTGAAACTCCTGGCCTCAAGCAATCCTCCTACCTCAGCCTCCCAAAGCATGACAATTTAATAAGCCTATTTTACCAACACAGCACAATACCACATTCAGTCATCATGCAGGCTTAAAATTTAATTTTTTTCTGTATTTGAGTAAATCTTATACACACACACACTCAAACATACACACATACAAATATATATTTTATGCCTACAGTCATATTGTATAGTGTAGATACCCTGGTGGCAGAAAGCAAAACAATTTAGCTGCCTTAAAATAGGAATACTTTTCTGAAATAAAACTTAAGAGTTTTAATATACCCAACTGAAAAATATCACCATTTCCTGGACTTCATATATCTGTTGTAAAATTATAGGATGATCGAGAGGATTAAATTCACTGATAAAGGTAAAGGGCACACTACTTGGCACATTGTAAGTGTATAATATAATGTATGACTTATTCTTACATATCTGAAGATTGCGTTGGTATACATGTCTTGTGAAGACGATAGTGTTTAGGTTAATTTTTTTTCTCCTTAACAAATTTATGCCCCCTTTGCCATTGTGCTAAACAGTTGGCTGCATGTTTATTACTTGTTATGGGGAGTAGGGAGTGTTTTAGTGGTGTATTTTAGTTTCATTGATAAATTACTACAACCATGTGGAAGGCTGTTATTTCTTCAGGTCTTTTGGGATCGTGCTTGATCTGTGGGTATAAAAGAGATTTTTGATGTATTTAATAATGTGATGAGACTGAAATATACTAAATTGTATATTTTATTCTACAGCAGACTCTGTTAAAAAGTGGATTATTTTTATATACACTTAATAATAGACTTGAAACAAACCTCCAAGATACTTGCAGGGTTGCCAAAAAACATACTAGCATACCATCTATTCAGTGATGAGGAAGAAGGTAGTAGAAGAAAGTAGTAATCCAACCAGTTAATCTCTCTCCATATGTGGAATGGTCAGAAATATTAATTTTTATAAGAAATTTTGTATAGATCTAGCTGGGGCCAATATTGATTATGATACAGTAGCTATCTGTAATGATTTGGTGTTGATTCTTAATATTGAAAATTAAGGCATATAAGATATATCACACAATGTAGATTAAATGAAGTAGCTGTATTTGCCTAAATGTTCTTTTGTCCTTGTTAGTGAAGAACATAAAAATCCTATCTGACAGTATAGATTGTATATTTTTTTTTTTTTAGATGGAGTTTCGCTCTTCTTGTTCAGGCTGGAGTGCAGTGGCTCAATCTTGGCTCATTGCAACCTCCACCTCCCAGGTTCAAGCGATTCTCCTGCTTCAGCCTCCCGAGTAGCTGAGATTACAGACGCACACCACCACACCTGGCTAATTTTTGTATTTTAGTAGAGTTGGGGTTTCACCATGTTGGTCAGGTTTGTCTTGAACTCCTGTGCTCAGGTGATCCACCCACCTTGGCCTCCTAAAGTACTGGGATTACAGGTGTGAGTCACCATGCCTGGCAGATTGTATATTTTTAAAAGTTTAATAACTTAAATGTATGGGACCTTTCATGTGTTCAGAAATACACATAATGATAACTTTTATTTCTGTGTCAAAATTTATTATAGTGGCAATGGCAGATATAATAAATGAAAAATTATCTTACCTTGACTAATAATTAATAAAATCTGTTGGGTATAGTTTTTTTTCTTTCCTTCTTTCTTTCTTTTTTTTTTTTGGAGACAAAGTCTCACTCTGTCGCCCAGGCTAGAGTGCAGTGGCACGATCTCAGCTCACTGCAACCTCTGCCTCCCGGGTTCAAGCAATTCTCCTGCCTCAGCCTCCCGAGTAGCTGAAATTACAGGCTCACACCACCATGCCCGGCTAATTTTTGTATTTTTAGTAGAGACGAGATTTCACCATCTTGGCCAGGCTGGTCTCGAACTCCTGACCTCTTGATCCAGTTGGGTATAGTTTTGAATGAACTCTTGCTTGCCTATTCATCCTTTTGTCAAATGATGGTAATATATAGAGATTTAAATTTTTTTGAAGATGTATTGATACTAAAATGCTATACACTGTGAAGTGTCACTACCATTTATTTAAAATAGTAAACTCAGTATGTAGGTGGTGACAGAACCACACAGTGAGAAACATTCTTTCAGCATATCATAGTTTGTTCTGCTCAAACCATAAAGTACTGTAGATCTTTTAACAATCCCATTGAGATAATTTTATGCGTTTTAGAGGGAGTACTTACATATGGGTAATGAGAACATCTTTAAGTAGACAATACAATGGGAACAGGAAAACCTCAGATAGTGAATGGTAAGAATGATATTAGTTTTAATGACATTTACATTTATATGTATATATATTATGTTTGTCTTTCAATCCTGTGAATGAATTCTAACCAAAAAATATATTGCCTTTGGTTCTTTATGGAATTGTTTTTCAAATGATTTGTTTTTGGTACATTACGATGTATTTTACATTTAATATGTATATATAATATATATTAAGATATTAGATATATTTTATTAAGGCTTATGGCTGTAATTTACTCTTGGTAAGTATTTCTATCATTTTTAGTATTCTGCCTTGTAATTTAACATTGTTAGATTAAGATTATATTAATGTTTTAAATTGAGGACTCTAAAATAAACTAGTAATTTAGTGCTTCATAGTAAATTCTTAAGTAGAGCTCTAGCTTTGATTATATTTATATTTGCAATAATTTACATCATGATGTGATAATTACAGTAAATGTATCCTTGAAGTTAAATTTAAATATTTGGTAATTTTAGACTTTACTCATTCAGAATTTGCTAGAATTCGATAGAGCTTGGAACTTAGCTTTAGTTTATCTGTTATAAGAGGGTAAGATTAATTGAGAAGATATGTATCAGATTAAGAAAAAATTTCATTATTAAATATAAAATTTAGGGGCTTTGTAGGGTATGATTTATATAGTTAGAAAAAAGTTCTATAATTGATGTTTTAATTCTGGGAATCTGAAATTTTAGATTGGAATTGCTAGGTACATACGAATTTAGTATGGCATACCTTACTGAACTTTTACAATAGTATATGGTATCATTTCTGTTTCTTCATTTAATTATTTAAAATTAAACTTTTTTATTTTGAGATAATTGTAGATTCAAAGGTAGTTGCAAGTAATAATACAGACAGATCCTGTGTATCCTTTATCTAGTTACCCCCAATGGTAAGAGGTTGTAAAACTGTAGTACACTATTAAAATTAGAATATTAACATTGGTAACATCCATTGATTTTGTTAAGATTTCTGCAGTTGGACTTGTGTGCTTGTTTAGTGTTTAGTTCTCTTCTTTTTTTCTCACATACGGTTTCGTGTATCTACTACACCAGTCAAGACACATAACAGTTCTATTACCATACAAATTCCTTGTGTTGCTTCCCCTTTTATAGCCTCAACCAACTCTCTCTCATATTCTGTACCTCTTTCCCTATCCCATGGCAACCACTGATTTGTTCTTTCTTTCTATTGTTTTGACATTTTAAGAATGTTAAATGAATGAATTACAATATGTACTCTTTTGGTATTGATTTTTTTTACTCAGACATAATTCCATGAAGATTCATCCATGTTGTTGCATTCATTAGTAGTTATTAGCTCTTTATTGATAAGAGTATTCCATGGTGTGGATGTACCAGTTTGTTTAACAGTCACATATTGAAGGACATCTGAGTTGTCTCCAGTTTTGGGCTATTAAAAATAAAGCTTCTGTGAACATTTATATACAGAATTTTGTGTGAACACATGTTTTCATTTCTCTGGAATAAATGCCCAAGAGCATAATTGCTGTGTCATTATGGTAATTGTGTGTTTAATTTTTTAAAGAAACTGATAAACTGTTTTCCAGAGTATCTGTACAATTTTACATTATCATCAGCAATGTATGAATGATTCACTTTCTCCATATTCTTATCAGCCTTTGTTGTTGTCACTGTTTTTAAATTTTAGCCATTCTGATGGTCCTGTAGTGATAATCTCCTGTGGTTTACATTTGCATTTCCTTGTTGGCTAATATGTTGAACATCATTTCGTTTGCTTATTTGCCATGTGTATGTCGTCTTCCATGAAATGTCTATTCCTGCCTTCTGTCATTTTCTAATTGGATTGTTTGTAGTTTTACTGTCAAGCATTGAGTGTTTTCCTTACGGTTTGTAGTTTATCTGTTCATCCTCTTAACAGGCTCTTTTGCATAGCAAAAGTTTTTAATTTTGGTGAGGTGCAATGTATCTAATGTTAGGGATCTTGCTTTTGATGTCAATCCTAGCCTTAGATTCTAAAGATTTTCTCCTACTTTTTTTTTTAAGTTGTATGTTTTATATTTAGGCCTGTGATACATTTTTTAGTTTTTATATATGCTGTGAGGTTTAACTGGAAGTTTATTTTTTTGCCTATGAATGTCCAAATGCTCCATCACTATTTGTTGAATAGGTAGGTTATATTTCCTATATTGAATTATACTTTTAAGCTTCTAAAAAATCTGTGAGCCATTATTTGCTTGGTTCATTTCTGCATTCTCTATTCTGTTCTATTGATCTGTTTTTGTCCATCTACAGTACCACACTATATTTATTATTGTAGTTATATGTAGACTTTAATATTAAGTAGTGAGTCCTTTCATTTGTTCTTCTTTTATAAGATTGTTTTAGCTGTTGTAGAAGTAGCTGTTCTACAAATTATTATTTTCTTAAATTATTGTGATCATGAAGTAAGAAAAGCACTACAAATTAGAATAAGCTTCCCTATGTCTACAAAAAGAAAAAACCTTGATGGGATTATGATAGGAATTACACTAAACTTATATATCAATTTAGGGAAAATTAACATCTTCAGTATGTTGAGTCTTCTAATCTGTGAACACAAAATGTGTCTCCATTTATTTAGGTTGTCTTTGATTTCTTTCATCAACATTTTATACTTTTGAGTATATAACTCTTGTTTACATTTTGTTAAGTAATTGTCTTAGGAGTAATTATAATTTCTTTGAAGTATTTTAATTTCTGTTTTCACATGTTAATTGTTAGCATTTATAAACAGCTTGATTTTTGTGTGTCAATCTTGTATCCTGTAACTATTTCACTCTGTTATTATTATTATATTTTATATTATACTTTAAGTTCTAGGGTACATGTGCACAACATGCAGGTGTGTTACATGTAGATACATGTGCCATGTTGGTTTGCTGCACCCATTAACTCGTCATTTATGTTAGATTTCTCCTAATGCTATCCCTCCCCCATGCCCCAACCCCACGACAGGCCCTGGTGTATGATGTTTGCCGCGCTGTGTCCAAGTGTTCTCATTGTTCAATTTCCCACCTACGAGTTGAGAACATGCAGTGTTTGGTTTTCTGTCCTTGTGATAGTTTGCTCAGAATAATGGTTTCCAGCTTCATCCGTGTCCCTACAAAGGACATGAACTCATCATTTTTTATGGCTGCACAGTATTCCATGGTGTGTTTGTGCCATATTTTCTTAATCCAGTCTATCATTGATGGACATTTGGGTTGATTCCAAGTCTTTGCTATTGTGAATAGTGCCGCAGTAACCATACGTGTGCATGTGTCTCTATAGTAGCATGATTTATAATCCTTTGGGTATATACCCAGTAATGGGATTGCTGGGTCAAATGGTATTTCTAGTTCTAGATCCTTGAGGAATCGCCACACTGTCTTCCACAATGGTTGAACTCCCACCAACAATGTCTTGCCCATGCCTATGTCCTGAATGGTATGGCCTAGGTTTTCTTCTAGGGTTCACTCTGTTATTTTTTTCCAGGAGGTTTTTGTAGATTCTTTGTGATTTTCTGTGCAGACAATAATGTCATTAGTAAGTAGGAACAGTTATATTTTGTTTGTTTCCAATATGTGTGCTTTTTATTTCTTTTTCTTATGGCGTTGTACTAGCTAGAACTTCCAGTAGTACGTTGAGAAAGAGTGGGGAGAGTGGGTATCTTTGCCTTGTTACTGATCTTAGGGGTAAAGCATTTAGTCTTCTATCATTGTGAATAATTTTAGCTGTCATTTTTTGGTTGTTGGGAAAGTTTCCCTTCGTGAAATAATGTTGGATTTTGTCAAATTTTTTTTTCTGCCTCAATTGATATGTTCATATTATTTTTCTTCTTTAGCTTGTTGATGTGATTGTTTGCATTGCTTTATTTTTGAATGTTGAACCGTGTTGCACATGTGGAATAACTCCCACTTTTTTAGGATATATAATTCTTTTTATATATGGTTGAATTTGATATGCTAATTTTTGTGTAGGTATTTTATGTCTGTATTTGTGAGAGAAGATGGTCTGCAATAATCTTTTTCTGTCTGGTTTTAGTTTCAGTTTATATTTGCCTTATAAAATGGGAAGCATTTTCTCGTCTTTTTTTTTTAATAAATTGTGAAAATGGGTGTAATTCTTTTTTTTTTTTTTGAGACAGAGTCTCTCTCTCGGTCACCCAGGCTGGAGTGTAATGGCGTGGTCTCAGCTCACTGAAACCTCCGCCTCCCAGGTTCAAGCGATTCTCCTGCGTCAGCCTCCCAAGTAGCTGGGACTACGGGCCCGTGCCACCACACCCAGCTAATTTTTGTATTTTTAGTAGAGATGGGGTTTCACTATGTTGGCCAGGCTTGTCTCAAACTCTTGACCTCGTGGTCTGTCTGCCTCGGCCTCCCAAAGTGCTGGGATTACAGGTGTGAGCCGCTGCGCCTGGCAATTCTTTTTTAAAAGTTTACTTGAATTCTCCACTCAACCAGTTAGGCCTAGAGAATTTTGAATTCTCCACTTAAACCAATTAGGCCTAGATAATTGTTTTGGAATTGGGGGGAGCTTTAAAATTATGAATTCAATTTTTAACATTGTTATACGACAGTTCATATTATCCATTTCACATTGGTTGTATTTTGGTAGTGTGTGGTTTTCAAGGAATTGGCTTGTTTCTTCTAACTTGTCAGATTCGTAAGTCTAAAGTTGTTTATAGTATTCCCTTTTTAATCTTTTAGTAGATGCAGGATTTGTGGTGATGTTGTTTTTTTCATTCCTGGTGTTTGTGATTTGTGTATTTTCTCTATTTTTGTTAGTTTTTCATTCCTGGCGTTTGTGATTTGTGTCTTTTCTCTGTTTTTGTTATTCTTCCTATAGGTTTAGCAATTTTTTTCATCTGTTTTCAAAGAACCAGTTCTTTTATGGATTTTCTCTACTATTTTCCTACATTCAATTTTGTGTCTTATCTTTATGATTTTCTTCCATCTACCTGCTTAGGTTTATTTGCTTTTTTCCTACTTTCTTGACATAAGAACTTAGATCATTTATTTAAGACTTTTTTTCCTAATGTAAGCATGCAGTGATACGAGTTTCTTTTTCCTCTTGACTTGAGCTGCATCAAACATATTTTGATGTGTTGTCTTTTTATTTTCATTCAGTTTTACGAATTTTAGACTTTCTTTGTAACTTCTTCTTTGACTCATGGATTATTTAGAAGTGTGCTTGAGATTTTCTCATTATCTTTCTGTTATTGATTAATAGTTTGATTCAATTATGGTTAGATAACATGTTCTATATTGATTTAACTCTTTGAAATATGTTGAGATTTGTTTCATGACTCAGGACATGGTCTTAGTGAATATTCAACGGGCACTTTTTTCTGGTAGAGTATCTGTATGTTTTAATTTGATTTTGTTGAGTGCGTTGTTCAGATTTTCTATATTCTTGATGATTTTCTCACTAGTACTTTTTTTGAGACTAGTACTTTTTTTTTTGCTCCTGTTGCCCAGGCTGGAGTGCAATGGCATGATCTCAGCTCACCGCAACCTCCACCTCCCAGGTTCAAGTGATTCTCCTGCCTCAGCTTCCCAAGTAGATGGGATTACAGGCATGCGCCATCATGCCCAGCTAATTTTTAACTATTTTTTTAGTAGAGGTGGGGTTTCCCCATGTTGGTCAGGCGAGTCTCGAACTCCTGACTTCAGGTGATCCACCCGCCTCGGCCTCCCAAAGTGTTGGGATTACAGGCATGAGCCACTGTGCCCGGCCACTAGTACTTTTATCAATTGTTGAGATAGGGCTTTTGAAATCCCCACGTATAGTTGTGGATATATCAGTTTTTTTCCCAGCTCTATCAGTTTTGCTTTATGTATTCGAGACTCTGTTTTTGGTTGTTTGTATTTACAGGTTTCCTATGTCTTCCTAGTAGATTGCTCCTTTGATCATTATATAATATCTTTTCTCATGTTTAGTAATTTTCTTTGCTCTGAAATTCCCTTATCTGATATTAATACAGCTCCTTCTGCTTTTTATTAATATTCCATGTTATATATTTTTCACACTTTTGCTTTCAAAGGATTACCTTCACGTGTTTTTATGTACTCTGCCCAACTTTGCCCCTTTAAATGGTGTATTTCAACAATTTTCATCTAATTATGAATATGTTATAGCTTTTCTTCCATTTTATTTATTGTTTTCTGTTTATTTTCCTCTATTTCTCATTTCTCTAATTCTTTCTTTTTGCCTTCCTGTGTATACTAGAACATTTTTTCAGATTCCACCTTGCTTCATATATATGTTTTTTTGTTTTGTTTTTTTTTTTTTTGGGACAGAGTCTTGCTCTGTCACTCAGGCTGAAGTGCAGCAGTGTGATCTCGGCCTACTGTAGCCTCTGGCTCCCAGATATAAGCAGTTCTCCTGCCTCAGCCTCCCTAGTAGCTAGGACTACAGGCACACATCACCACGCCTGGCTGATTTTTGTATTTTTGTAGAGACTGGATTTTGCCATGTCGATCAGACTGGTCTCGAACTCCTGACCTCAAGTGATCCACACCTGCCTTGGCCTCCCATAGTGTTGGAATTACAGCGTGAGCCACCACGTTCGGCCAGGTTAATATATATAGTATTTTTGACTATGTTTTGTATAATTTTCCTAGTAGTTGCTTTGGGTATACATACATGTGACTTATTCTAGTCTACTAATATCATCATTTTATGTTTTTTTATTATTTTTTTTTTGAGGTGGAGTCTTGCTGTGTCGCCCAGGCTGGAGTGTAGTTGCGTGATCTTGGCTCACTGCAGCCTCCGCCTCCTGGGTTCAAGTGATTCTCCTGCCTCAGCCTCCTGAGTAGCTGGGATTACAGGTGCGTACCACTACACGTGGCTAACTTTTGTAGTTTTAGTAGTGATGGGGTTTCACCATGTTGGTCAGATTGGTCTTGAACTCCTGACCTTGTGACTCACCTGCCTCGGCCTCCCAAAGTGCTGGGATTACAGGCATGAGCCACCGTGCCTGGCCATCATTTTATTTTTCTAAGGAAATGTAGAAACTTTATTTTTATTTAGGTCTCTTTACACTGTGGCTTTTTATTTTATTTTTCATTGACACATAATAATTGTATCTGTGGGGCATTGAGCAATATTTAAATACAATGTGTAATGATCAAATTAGAATAGTTTTATATCCTTTAACCAAAGTTGTCCTACCTTGTAATCTCTCTGCCCTCCCTAGTCTCTAATAACTACTATTCTATGCCCTACTTCTGTGAGATCAAATTTTTTAGCTTCCACATGTGAGTGAGAACATGTGGTACTTATTTTTCTTTGCCTATCTTATTTCCCTTAACATAATATCCTCTGGGCTCGTACATGTATTGGAGTCTGTTTCTCTCATTAGGTATAATAATTTTTAAATATATATCGGGTGTTCCTGTGTTAGGTACAAATATATTTACAACTGTTATATCCTCTTGCAGTTTTGATCCATTTATCATTACATAATGACCTTCATTGTCTCTTTTTACTATTTTGACTTAAAGCTTGTCTTAGCTGATATAAATATAGCTACTGCTGCTCATTTTGAATTTCCATTTGCATGGCATACCTTTTTCATCTTTTCACTTTCAATCTATGTGTGTCTTTACAGCTGAAGTGAGCTTCTTGTAGGTAGTATGTTTGCATCTTTTTCAAAATAATTTATTCAGTTTATCCAGCCTATCTTTTAACTGATGAATTAAAACTTTCCATTTAAAGTTATTATTTACAAATAAGGGCTTACTCTTATCATTTTGTTAATTGTTTTCTGGTTGTTTTATATATACTTTGTTCCTTTATTAATATTTTTACAGTTTTGTGGGTTTCTTTTTGTAGTGATAAGCTTTGATTTCTTTCACTTTCTCATATGTATCTGCTGTATCAGTGAGTTTTATACTTTGTGTATTTTCATGATGGTAGTTACCATCCTTTTACTTCCAGATGGTAGTTACCATCCTTTTACTTCCTTAAGCATTTCTTGTAAGTTCGGTCTAGCCATGATGAATTTCCTGTTTTCCAGTCTGGGAATGTGTATATTTCTCTTTCATCTCTGAAGGATAGTCTTGCTGTGTATGATATTCTTGGCTACTATTCCCCCATCCCCCCACACCTTTCATCACTTTGAATATATCATTAGTCTCTCTGGACTGCCTGATCTCTCCTGAGAAATCCTGTTAGTCTAATGGGGATTCCCTTATATGTGACTTGACCCTTGTCTTGCTTGTTTTTAGAATTCTGTCTTTGACTTTTGACAGTTTGACTATATTCTGCTTCAGAGAAGATATTTTTGGGTTCAGTCTATTTGGCCTTTAAGCTTTATGAATCTGGATGTCCATATCTTTCCCAAGACTTTTCAGCTATTATTTCATTAAACATGTTTTCTATGCCCTTTCCTGTCTCTTCTCCTTTTGGGACTTCCGTAATGTGGCTGTTGTTTGCTATAATTTCCCGTAATTTCTGTAGGCTTTCTTCATTCTTTTTTTTCCTTTCTTTTTTGTCTGACTAGTTTAATTCAGAAGATCTGTCTTCTAATGTAGATTTTTTTCTTCTGCTTCATCTAGTTTATTGTTAGTGCTCTCAATTGTACTACATTTTTAAAAATTTCATTCATTGAATTCTTCAACTCCAAGATTTTTTTCCCTGATATTTATCACTACATATAATTTTTCTTGTAGATCACATATTGTTTTCTTGATTGGGTTGAATTGTCTATGTATTCTCTTGTATCTCACTGAGTTTTGTAAGGATTATTATTTTGAATTCTTTTTCAGGCATATCATAGTTACCTTTTTCATTAGGGTCTGTCACTGAGGATTACTGTCTTCCTTTGGCGGTTTCATATTTTCTGGCTTTTTCATGTTTCTTGTGTCTTTACCTTGGTTTCTGTGAATCTAGTGGGACAATCGGCTCTTCAGATTTTATGTTAATTTTGTGAATTAGGGATAACATTTTTCCTGCTAGTTGTGTCCTATCATGTTGGTTGAGTAGGCTTTGATTTTTGGTTCTGAGTTAGTGCAGTAGTGGTAGTATAAATTTCCAGTGATTTCTTCAGCTCTATTTGATATCAGTGGTGTCTGCAATTAACTTTGTGGCCTAGGCTGTGGGTCTTTGCTGTTGTGCAGCTTTCCTAGGAGTAGGAGCCACGGCGTAGGTTGATTCTCAGGTCTGGGATGGAATACACTGGGCACGGCGGCTCCGCTGGTTGCAGAGGTAGTATCAATAGGAAGGGGCATGGAGTGCCGATTCTCGTTTGTGAGGGGGTTACATGCAGCAGGTCTTGGCTCCAGTGTTAATGAAGTCTCTGTTACCTAGTTAGGAGTGCATTGCCATGATCATAGCTCACTGCAGCCTCAAACTCCCTGGCTCAAGTGATCTTCCTCCCTTACCCTCCCGAGTAACTGGGACTACCAGCATGTGCCAGCACACTCAGCTAACATGAAATAAATTATTTTAGAGATGGGAGCTCACTGTATTGCTCAGGCTGGTCTTCAGCTCTTGGCCCCAAGTGATCCTCCCGCATCAGCCTTCTGAGCAGCTGGGATTACAGATGTGTGCCACCACACCTGGCTTTTCGGTCTTTATTTAAAAATTGTCTGTACTTTATGATCCATCTTTAAATATTTTCAGTGTTTGACATGAAGAGTTTAATTATTAGATACAAGTTTCTGTATTTCTTTCTTTTCTGTATTTTTTCATTTTTTTGTATGTAATTCTTTTCTTTAATGCTGATTTCCTTTCTCCAAGTAATGCTGATTTTCTTGCCCCAGCTTTTACTATCATTAGTTTTCTGAATACTGTCAATCACATTACATTCCCATTTGGCAATTTTTACTTTTTCTTCATTTTTAGATTATTTTTTTTCTCTGTTATTTTCACTCTTCTCAGCATGGATTGAGACTGTGTGTGGTCACTTATTTAAATTTTTTTCATAAGGTGTTGTAGAAAACTGATTTTTTCCTTCTGAGCTGTTATGTACTTGGGTGGTCACTGAATCGTTTGATACTGTAGCTGTGAGCTATGTTTGCTCATTTATACATTGGTTTATTGTTTAAAATCTCTTCCTGGAGTTAATTGCTTTTAGTCTATTGACTTGTTTTTTTTTTTTTTTTTTTTTTGCGTTTCAAAATCTCAAAAGGCTTTCGAGTGCTATTAACGTGATTATGGACATGGCTGATTACATTTAAGTAGTAAATTATGTAAATTTAAATGTATGTTAGAAATTTGAAATAAGCCCTTTTTAGTACCAACTTTCAAATTGATTCCCAGATGAGAATTTTTATCTTCTGTTTAAAATGATTAAGATTTGGTAATAAAGACTGCTGTCTTAATTCAAAATTTGGAATAATTTTTGTGTGACTTAGACTAAAAACTTATAAAAATTTAGGTTTTTTTCTAGCTTTTAATAAATAATGAACATTTAATGGGCTTCCTTGTTCTTAATAATTTTGATTGATTAATTATCATAGGATATAATCCTTAAAAGTTTGCTTACTGTTTCAGCAGAATTGGTCACTTATGATTAATATTACCTAATTGATTTATGAATGTTCATTCTCTTATTTACAGTGGCTATAAATATTTGTTTCTCCAACATATTAGAACACAGTATTTATGTTTTATCTTTGCCAATGAAGAATGATAGGTTATTTAATTTATATTCTCTCAGTGATGTTAAATATTTAAAAAAATGTTTTGGCCATTTATGTTTGTTCTTCTGTGAATTATAAAACAGTTCATTTTCCTTTTGCAACATTCTTTTTTTCGTATTAAATTTACATGGCTTTTTATATGTTAAAGACATTAACTCATTAAAAAATACATGTTTTTTATATGCTTTATTCAGTAGTTTTCTTTACATTCAGTTCATCACCAGAATGCTTGCCTTTAGGAGTCCTGTTGCTTAAACAATGCACACTCAAACTCTTCCAGGCACATTTCCTGTGGTGAGAAGCTCAAGCTAAATGAATCATGAGGGAACTTAGATTCATGTCACTCTTCAGAATATATGCTAATTGAATTGTGTGGCAAACACAGTTGTTTTGTCTTTTTGACTCTCATATTTTAGAATATTGGTGGGGGCTTGGTGTCATTTGTTTGGCTAAACCAGTATATTTTTGCATTTACATTTAAAATCAGTTTCCTTTCTTGTGCTGATTGTGGCATGTTTTGGTATTTGGGTTTTGTCATCCTTGGAAAATAAACTTACCTTTCCTGGAAACAACCTTGTATAATTTTTGACATGTAAATGCATCCATGGTGGGGGAAGGACATCACCTGTAAACAGAAGGATATTTAAGGTAAACAAGAATGGTATTTAATCAGGTATCAAGAGTAGATCCTAAAAGACAATGAATGATGTCCTAAGAATTGTGAGGGAAGGTTATTTGTATGTAGAATTCGATACCTAAGCAAATTGTCAGCCCTGAAGACAGAAAAAGATTATTTTTAGGTATTCAAGTGATTAGTACTACATTCTATATACCCTTTGGAAGTTTCTTGAAGACTTTCTCCAATAAATAAGGAAGAAAATCAAGAAAAACAAAGTCATAAGACCTAGTGAGTAGTAGAGTCAGTACACACACACACACACACACACACACACACACACACACACACACACACAACACACACACACACACACACACACACACACACACACACACACACACAAATAGTGGAGGTGGAGGGAAGTTTCAGAACCCACGGCTGAGGAAGAGAGCATTTTCTAGGAAGAAAAGGAAACTCCTTTTAATAAAGCCGTGATGAAGTGAGTGGAAAACTTAAACTCATTGAGATACATTTTTCATTTTAAACAAGAAGAATGAAAACAAGTAAAATTCCAACCCTAAAAGTTATATTAAAAGTTCAGGGAAGAATAACCAAGTATAGTAAAATGAAGCATGATTTTTAAGCAGTTGATTCAGCATAAGAAAAGTGCGTATATTTGATCTTGCTACTAGAAACATTTCCTTTTTCTTTTTCTTTTTTTTCTTTTCTTTTTGAGACAGAGTCTTGCTCTGTGGCTCAGGCTGGAGTGCAGTGGCGCAATCTTGGCTCACCGTAGCCTCTGCCTCCCGGGTTCAAGGAATTCTCTCGTCTCAGCGTCCAGAGTAGCTGGTAATACAGGCGTGCACTGCCACACCTGGCTAATCTTTTTCTATTTTTAGTAGAGATGGGGTTTTGCTATCTTGGTCAGGCTGGTTTTGAACTCCTGGCCTCCTGTGATTCGCCTACCTCAGCCTCCCAAAAGTACTGGGATTACACGTGTGAGCCACTGTGCCTGGCTGAAGAATTCTTTTTTTTTTTTTTTTTTTTTAATTTTTTTTTTTTTTTTTTTTTAAATTGAGACGGAGTCTCACTGTGTCGCCAGGCTGGAGTGCAGTGGTGCTATCTCAGCTTACTGCAACGTCCACCTCCCGGGTTCAAGTGATTCTCCTGTTTCAGCCTCCCATGTAGCTGGGATTACAGGCACGTGCCACCCCGCCCACCCCCCCCCCCCCCCCCCCCCCCCCCCCATTTTTTATATTTTTAGTGGGGACAGAGTTTCACCATGTTGGCCAGGATGGTCTCGATTGACCTTGTGATCTGCCTGCCTGGGTCTCCCAAAGTGCTGGGATTACAGGTGTGAGCCACTGCGCCTGGCCCAGAATTCTCTTTTAATTGGCCTAGAGATCATGTTATTGGACAAACACCGAAGGAGATGTATTCGTTGTCCTCTACTTGGAAAGCACAGAACATACTTATAATAAAAATAATAATTTTTATTGATTTTTAGATTTTAGAGTCATTCTGTGGTCAAAACATAAGTGACTTGCTTGTATTTAAGGGCGATAATATGAATCTTAATAACCTTTACAATATAAAAATAAACATAAAGTATGAGGACCATGAAAGGGCAGGGGAGAGAGTAGGAGCCTTAATCTTACAACTTCACCTTACGGAGATGGGTATCGAGATACTGTAGAACATTAAGAAATAAAAGTTTACTTACATTTACAAAAATTAGATTTTTTTAACCATGTAAGTATTTGCTTGTAACTTTTATACTTGTTATTTTCAGAGACAGTTATGTTGGGAAATTTTGACTCATTAAAATTTTTTTCTTCTTTGTTTAAAAAAAAATGGAAGTGTAATAAAATGAGTCCAATAAAAAAAACACCTTTTCCCATGCTCCTTTGTGGAATGGTCAGTTAAAGTGAAAGTCACTGGGTGGAAGACTTTTGGGACTGGTCCTTGAAAGAGGCTTGTTCAGCTGGAAGCTTGCTTTACTTTTTGCTCTCTTTTCTTCTCTTTTCCATTCTTGTACTTGGACGTGGTCTTGGATCTTTAAGAGAAAGACTGGAAGCACAGACATGCTTCTGAGATATTGTGGATTTGGTTCCAGAGCACCACAGTGAAGTCAGTCTCATGAATTTTTTGATTGCCCAGTGCTTGTAAAAGTTACGTTTACCATATACTGTAGTTTATTAACTGTCTGTGAATGTAAAAGTATCTGAGACAGATCTCAATCAGTTTAGAAAGTTTATTTTGCCAAGGTTAAGGATGCACCCATGAGACAGCCTCAGGAAGTCCCGATGACATGTGCTCAAGGTGGTCGGAGCACAGCTTGGCTTTACATATTTTAGGGAGACATGAGATATCAATCAATATGTGTAAGATATACATTAGTTCCATCCAGAAAGGCAGAACCTATTGAAGCGGGGGAGGGGGCTTCCTGGTTATAGGTAGATAAGAGAAAAATGGTTACATTCTTTTGAGCCTCTTAGCCTTTTACTGAAGACACAATTTATATGTGAGAGGAGGGTGGAGGAATAGTCATTTATGCCTTTGTCGGGCTTAGTGAAACAATAGGGCAGAGAAAGCAATCAGATATACATTTGTCCTAGGTGAACAGAAGTATGACTTTGAGTTCTGTCTCTTCTTTGTCTAAAAGCAATTTCCTTGTGGGCAAATTGTGAGGGGAATATGTAGCTTTTTATCTTTGTAGCTGTCTTCTTTAGGAATAAAATAGATAGCAGATTTGCCTAACAGTCTCCAGCTTGTCTTTTCCCTTTGGCTTAGTGATTTATTTTCCTTTCCAATAGCCTTATGTCTTAAAAAAAAAAAAACAGTATACATAACTTAATTACAAAAATACTTTATTTTTATAAAATGCTACCTTGATCATATGAGCCTTCAGTGTGTCACAGTTTTTTTGCTGGTATCATCTGAGCCTTCAGTGTGTCATGGTCTTTTTGCTGGTATCATCTGAGCCTTCAGTGTGTCATAGTCTTTTTGCTGGCAGAGGATCTTGCCTTGATGTTGACAGCTGCTGAGTTTGAGTGGCTGAGGCAGTTTCTTCAAATAAGACAACAATGAAGTTTGCTGCACCAATTGGCTTCTGCTTTCACAAAAGATTTCTCTATAGCCCACGATGCTCTTTAATAGCATTTTACCCACAGTAGAACTTCTCTCAAAATTGGATTCAGTTCTCTCAAACCTTGTATCTGCTTTAGCAGCTAAGTTTATGGAATATTCTAAATTATTTGTAGTCATTTCGACAATGTTCACAACATCTTCACCAGAAACAGACTTCATCTCAAGAAACCACTTTCTTTGCTCATCCATAAGAAGCAACTCCTCATTGGTTCAAGTTTGATCACGAGATTACAGCACTTTAGTCACACAACAGGCTCTACTTCTACTTCTAATTCTCTTGCAGTTTCTACCACATCAGCAGTTACTTCTTGCTCTGAATTTTTGAATCCCTAAAAGTTATCCATGAGCGCTGAAATCAGCTTCTTCCAAACTCCTATTGATGCTGATATTTTGACCTTCTCCCATGAATCACAAATGTTCTTAGTGGCATCTAGAATGGTGACTCCTTTCCAGAGGGTTTCAACTTACTTTGCCCACATCTGTCAGAGGAATCACTATCTGTGGCAACTGTAGCCTCATGAAATAGATTTCTTAAATAATAAGCTTTGGAAGTTGAGATGACTCCTTGATCCATGGGCTGCAGAATGGATGTTGTGTTAGCAGGCATGAAAACAACATTCATCTTGTATATCTCCACCAGAGCTCTTGGGTGACCAGGTACATTGTCAATGAGCAATAATATTTTGAAAGGAATCGTTTTTCTGAGTAGTAGGTCTCAACAGTAGACTTAAATTATTCACGAACCATTCTGTAAGTAGATATGCTGTCATCCAGGCTTTGTTATTTCATTTACTGAGCAAAGGAAGAGTACATTTAGTATAATTCTTAAGGGCCTGAGGATTTTCTGAATGGTAAATGAACACTGGCTTCAACTTAAAGTCATCAGCCTCATGAGCCCCTAACAAGAGGGTCAGCCTGTCCTTTGAAGCTTTGAACTGACTTCTCCTCTCCAGCTATGGAAGTTTTAGATGGCATCTTCTTCCAGTAGAAGGTTGTTTTGTTTCCATTGAAAATCTGTTTGTTTTTTTTTGAGGCGGAGTCTTGCTGTGTTGCCCAGGCTGGAGTACAGTGGTGTGATCTTCACTCACTGCAACCTCCACCTCCTGTGTTCAAGCGATTCTCCTGTCTCAGCCTCCTGAATAGCTGGGACTACAGGTGCACGCCACCACACCTGACTAATTTTTGTATCTTTAGTAGGGACGGGGTTTCACCATGTTGGCCAGGATGGTCTCGATCTCCTGACCTTATGATCTGCCTGCCTTGGCCTCCCAAAGTTCTGGGATTACAGGCATCGGCACCACGCCCAGTCAAGAATCTCATTTTTTGTATAGCCATCTTCATCGGTGATCTTAGTTAGATCTTCTTGTTAAGTTGCTACAGCTTCTACATCATTGTTTGCTCCTTCACCTTGCACTTTTATGTTATGGAGATGGCTTCTTTCCTTAAGCCTCATGAACCGACATCTGCCAGTTTCTAACTTTTCTTCTGAATCCTTACCTTTCTCAGCCTTCATGGAATTGACAAGAATTAATGCCTTGGTCTAGATTAGGCTTTGGCTTATGGGAATGTTGTAACTGGTATCATCATCTACCCAGACCACTAAAACTTTCTCCATATCAGCAATGAGGTTGTTTTGCTTTCTTATCATTCTTGTATTCACTGGAGTATCACTTCTAATTTCCTCCAATAACTTTCCCTTTTCATGCACAACTTGGTTAACTGTTTGGCACAAGAGGCTTAGCTTTTGGACTGTGTTGACTTTTGGCATACCTTCTTAACTAAGCTTAATTCTTTCTAGCTTTTTATTTAAAGTAGAAGAAGTAAAACTTTAACTTCACTGGAACAGTTAGAGGCCATCGTAGGGTTATTGACTGGCCAAATTCCAATCTTGTCACATCTTGAGGGATAGGTAGGCTCCAGGAGAGGATGTGAGATGGGAGAATAGCCAGGTGGTAGTCAGAATATACACAGTATGTATCAATTAAATTTGCTATTTTATATGGGCCTGGTTCTTGGTGCCCCCAAACAATTACAGTGGTAGCATCAAAAATCAATGATCACACGTCACTATAACAGTTGCGAAACTAGTGAAGAGTTTAAAATGTTGTGAGAATTACAAAAACATGACACAGAGATACGAAATGAGCCCATGCTGTTGAAAAATGGCACCAAGTAGACTTGCCACAAATGGCATACAGACTTGCATGAATTTTACTCATCTTAAACAACAAACACAACATCTGGATCATACATTAGTCTCCATTTACCATCCCATTACTTTGCTTCCTTTTTAGCAGAATTTCTCAAAGGAATTGCTTTCTCCCTATCTCCAGTTTTTATCCTCCCATTCTTTCTAAAATTTACTTCAGTCAGACTTTTTCCTTTCATCACTCCACCAAAACTGCTCTTCTCAGGTTCACCACTGACCTTTGTATTGCTAAATCCAGTGGCTAGTTTTCAGTCCTTATCTTCCTTGACCTATCAATAGCATTTGACACAGTTGTTCACCCTCCTCTTTAAAAGACTTCGTTCACTTGACTTCCAGAACACCTCAGTCTTCTGGTTTATTTTTATTTATTTAGGTTTAACTTCACTAGTCGTTTCTACTCATCTCCTAGATGTTGGATGCTTTTCTTCTTCTGAATCTCTGAACAGTGGATTGTGCTAGGTTTCAGCCTTTGTTTCTTATCTTCTCTATCTAAACAACCTATAGTTGATCTCATCCAGTCCTGTGGTTTTCAGTATTAAATACCATATACCCAACTGTTTCTGACTACTCCACATAGAGCTTTCCTCTGAACTCCTTGTTCACATATTGAAATCAGTAATATACCTCTCTCTCCACTTGAATGTCTGGTAGATTTCTCAAATTTAGTGTAGCCAAAACCAGGTTCCTTATATTCCCTCAAACATCCTCCTGCTGCCATCTCCCCCTCATCTCAGCAATCTATTTGGCAAGTCTTTACTTCCAGCAGGTCAAAATCTTTGGAGTTATCTTTAACTCTCTCACAGCCCACATTTCTTTCCACTGCTACATATTGCTCTTAGTCATCACTATCTTTTACTTGGATTTTATTCTTGTAATAGGTCTGTCTTTCTGCAACTACTTTTGCTCCTATTTTTCATTTCTACCCCCGCCCCTTGTTTTATTCTTCCTGTGATATTAAGAGTGAAATTTTAAATATTTAAATTAGATTTTTTTTTACTTTTATAATTTGAAATTCTCTAATGGCTTCTCATCTTATTCAGAGTAAAAGTCACATATTTTATGATGGGCTGTGTGTCCTCACTTTTCACTACTTTTCTGATCTCAGTTTCTTCTGCTTTTCCCCTCACCTTCTGCTAGAATATTCTTTCCTCAAATATCTTCTTACTCTCTTCCTCATGTTCCTGCTTAAAGGTCTCCTCATCATTGAAGACCTCATTAATCGCCATATTTGAAATAGCAGTCTTTCCCTTCTCTACTTACCATTTCTACCTAAGTTTTCTTCATAGCCTTATCTCTGTGTGACATTGTAAATATCTAATTCACATATTCATTTATTCATTCATATATTATTCTTCCTTACTAACACATGTTCTTCATAAATGTATTTTAGTCAGTTTTGTTCAATATTGTATCTCTCACACATGGTAGGTGCTTGATAAATGCTGGTTAAATGAATGAGTCTTACATACTGCATAGATACATAGCTAAAAATTAATATAATGGAATGTCAAATTTTGTTTTCAAGTAAGCATTGTGACCTGTTTTCAGACTCTAGCACTGTGACTCTAGAACCATTTCTCATAATTGTTGAATTTTAAGGCTGCCTGTGAAAATAGTTGTAGCTGATCATAAGAAAAAGGCAGTGAGCCGATCTCAACTGGTAGTCTATTTTCAGCACTACGATTAACTTAGTGGTGTAACTTTGAACACATTGCTTACTGGTCTGTTTTTTTTTTTTTTTTTTTTGAGACGGAGTCTTGCTGTGTCACCCAGGCTGGAGTGGAGTGGCACAATCTTGGCTCACTGCAGCCTCTGCCTCCCAGGTTCAAGCAATTCTCCTGCCTCAGCCTCCCGAGTAGCTAGGATTACAGGCGCTTGCCACCATGCCCAGGTCATTTTTGTATTTTTAGTAGAGATGGGGTTTCACCATGTTGGCTAGGCTGGTCTCAAACTCCTGACCTCAAGTGATCCACCATCCTCAGCCTCCCAAAGTGCTAAGATTACAGCATGAGCCACCACCCCCAACCATTGCTTTTTTGAACCTCCTTTTCTTATCTATGAATTGCATTTTGTAAGCTATACATTATATAAAGTTTTTCAGAATTTCAGGAATTTTATGTTATGTAATTGTGGAATGGTATGCCATGACATAATGGAGCTGGAAACTATAGAAAATGTGGGAATAAATAAAGATCATTCCAATAGTGCAAACTCACAAAACTGGCAACATGGAGTCCTACTATGTTATGTCTGATGGTCTTCAGTAACTTAGGGCAAACTACTTTGCATCTGTAGATAGAAGTGTAAAATATCCTGCTTAAATGATTACAACGTACTTTTGAGAAAACTAAAAAACTAATCTGATAGAAGGAGAAGGAAATCTAATAGGTTGAGTAGCTAGTTTGGGCAGGTTATAGAAAGAGGATTTCAAAAGTCAGAGATGGGAATTTGATTTTGCTTTATAGTACAGCATAACACTGGAATCTATGAGATATTTTTTCTATAGTTAAAATGAAAGTACTGTATTAGAAAGTTGAGTCCAACATGGGCATATTTAATGAAGGGGAGATTGGAGTTAAGCAAGCAACTTAGGAAGTAAACTTACTTGGTATAGTAATTTCAGGAATAAGAAGGGTCTGAATCTGTTTTAAACTGACAATAGTGAGAATGAGAAAAATGGGATAATGTAAGAAAGGAATAATAGTAGAATCGGGTGATTGATTAGATATGGAGGAGTCAAGGAATCAAAAATTAAGGTGATTTTGGGTTTCAGCCTGAGTTATTAGGGGTGGTTTCTGTCAGTCAGTAGACTGGGAATGATTCCAGGAAAGGATTGTATTTGAATGGAAGGACTGCATCAAGATTTGGAAAATTTTCAGCATAGAGGTTTTCAAACTTTTTCCCCCAAATGAAATGTGATGACTCGATATGTTAAAAACACACAAGATTGATGCAGATCTGTTTGATGCAGAGGTGGAGAATATATGTGGAAGGAACGAGCATCTTCCTGACTCTTGTCCTCCTTGAACTCAAAGACTCTGATGAGTATAGTCAGAAATCACCAAAGTAGATCCTTTATAAGTGTTCCCGTAGACCCAATATTTGGTGAACTGCTTGTCTGTGATAAACTGTGTATCTTCTGCATGGCTGTATCTTTTTTTGTTTCTTCTCACCTTAGCAGTTATCAAATGTTTATTATTTTAGACTCTTATCTGGCTCTGAGGATGTGTAGAATACAAAAGAGATAGGTGGTTCTTCTTCTTCTTCTTCTTTTTTTTTGAGATGGAATCTCGCTCTGTCACCCAGACTGGAATTACAGTGGCTCAATCTCGGCTCACTGCAACCTCCACCTCCTGGGTTCAAGCTATTCTCCTGCCTCAGCCTCCCGAGTAGCTGGGACTATAGGCATGCACCACTACACCTGGCAAATTTTTGTGTTTTTAGTAGAGATGGGGTTTCACAGTGTTGGCCAGGCTGGTCTTGAACTCCTGACCTCAAGTGATCCGCCAGCTTCGGCCTCCCAAAGTGCTGGGATTATAGGCGTGAGCCACCATGTTTGGGTGGCCCTTCTTAATGGAACTAATAATTTATTATAGAAAGCTGCCATTTAAAAGCTGTGACAGAGAAGTATTAGTAGTTCAGAGTTTAAGTAGACTTAGTGTAGTCTGTCATGTTTCACAAGAGGGTTGGTCAAGTGGGGCTTTCTTGGAAAAGTTACAATTGATCTTGCCTGGAGATGAGAGAGAGAGTGCACAAATAAGTTGTATGAAAAACTGAGAGAAGTCCTTCTTGGCTGGGGCAGAAGGCTCTGCATGACGCTGGAGAGGTACAAAGTAAAACTGGTAAGATAGATTAGGGCCACAGCAACACATGTTGTGTTAAAGATTCCGGACATTATTTTGACAGTATTGGTAATCCACTGAAAGGTTTTTTAGTGAGGTCATAAAGTGATCTGATTTGCATTTCAAACAGATCATCCTGGGCAGAAATATGCAGAAAAGGTTTCAAGTGAGGGAGAAGCGAAACTGAGGGCAAGGGGATGCAGTAAGACTACCTTGGAGGCTACAAAAGTAGTTCAGATGAGAGATAGTCTGAATAACAGGTGGTGCTGCTGGGGAACTAAAGACAGAACTCAGGATATACTTAAGAGGTAGAATTAACAGGAATTGGTGATCATTTAGGTACAGAGTGTAGGGCAGAGGAAAATATCATTGATGACAGCTTAGATTTTGACCTGAACAGTTGGGTAAATGTTAGTGCCGTTTATAAACTTTATAGACTGCACCTCCTTTATTTCGGTTGTTTTGCATATTGTCTTTACATGGTGTTTTCTGTTCCTCAGTGCCTGTGTTCCTCACCATTTACTCCATGCCCTGATTCTCTCTATCCACTTAAATGACTGCTTTATAAAACCTGTGTTTTATTTTATTTTATTTCGAGATCTTCCTCCAAACTGTGGTGCAAGACTTCCTTCATGGAGTCTTTCATCAATATTCTCATCCTTGTTTATGTTATCTTTACCTTATAGTTTATCAGTATTTGTGTATAATCTGTACCTTACTGTCTTGTATTTGATGCTGCTCTGTAATTGATCTCTAGTGATTTATCTGTATATATATATGTACATATGTTTGTAGGATTTCTTCAATTTATATTATCATTTATTTCTACATTATGAATATCTGCGCCTGAAAGTCAGTGTAAAATGTGTAAGTACTACCTCTGTTAAATCAATTTGCTCTTTAGTTCATTAAATAAAATTGTATATTATTTGTAAATGTCAGATTTATAATATTGATAAACATTTTTTGTCCGTTCTAGGTTAATGCTCCAAATGGAATGACAAAGATATTTCAAAATAGAGATTTTGATAGTACGAGTAGTAATAATGTGCAAGTTGTTTTTTGACATTAATGACTAGGAAAGGTTTATGGATACTATTATTTAGGCAAACTTCTAAATGGGATATTTGACTACGTTATATAAAAGATCATTGGGTAAAAGCAATCTGATTAAGTTTTTATTAACTTTGTAAATGCTTTTGAAGATACTGTTATATAAAAAGTAATCCTAAATTTTTGTTGCAGTAGTTTTGACTTTAACAAGTATGTAAGGCCTTCATTGTTTTCCTTTTTCTATTTTCTCCTCTTCTTTCTTTTATACTATTTTATTTTTATATTCTGTATGTGAAATTTTTTAAAACCATTTCATATTTATCTGCAATTTTATAATTTTGTAAATGTTCCAAGGAAGGTATCATCATTATTAAAAGATTCTTACGACAGATAATGTCTAAATATTGCATGATTTATTTTTAATTTCCAATTATTGGGTATGTCATAAGAGTGAAACATTGAAAATTAATAGTATTGCTTTTGATGCCTGATTTTGAGAGCTCGATTTCTTATTTTGGAAGATATTCAAAGTGAAAATAAAATGAAGTCACCTTAATATTATAATGGCAAAATATATGATTTGTACCATTTTAAGAAGTTGCTTGAGTCAGTGAAAAACAATTGAGGTTTCCTAACTTTGGAAATAACAGATGTAAAATGTTGATTAGTCGTGCATATTCTACTGCTTTTTAACATGTTAACATAATTTGAAAATGTACATTTTATGGGCTTAACTAGTTGAAAATTAAGCAAAACAATATAAAACTGTAATATTTTAAAAACTAAGCATAAGGCAGTTTGGTAAATTTTAAGAACACAAATGTTTTAGTTGGAACAGACGTGAAAGACATTATTTTAAAGGAAAATGGGGTTCACAGCTATCTGTTTGGAAATGTCTTTCAATTACAGTGGCGTCCATGACTGTTGGATTTGAATGAAGATTTGGCTGAAAGTTCTCTCTATCCTATTCTGTGTTTCCTTTTGAATAAGAAACAGCATGTGTGAAGTACATTTACTATAATCCATTCCATACTGGGTAATAAAAATTCTGTAAAGAATGATTATGCGTGTTATGAAATTATTCCGATTATGTTTTTTTCCATTTTCAGCTCGCTAGTATTTTTAAGTTTATATAAATTTTACAGAGTGTGTTGATACATTAATTTATTTTTAAAAATGGGAATATGGAATAACTAACTCTCACTATAGATAATCGCATTCCATTGGTGGTGTGACTTCCTGTATTTTACCAAATGTAAAACAGTATTCACTGAAAAAGAAATAAAAATTTTCTGAGTGAGCAATAAACCAAGCAATTAGAAATGAATTCTTGCATTTTAATTTGGCAAGTTGCAGTATGAGATTATTTGCATTTGCCAATTCATATGTTAAACTTCAGGATTACACTGAACTTTAAAAAATAAGACAGTTGAAAGGGTAACTTTTAGTTCATATTACAAATAAAATCAATGATTATGTTATCTGTATCATTCATTTAAACTTAAATATTAAAATTTTTGTTAATGAAATGCAAGTTAACATATATACTTAATTATTTTATTATGTAAGTTACTAATCAGAAAATACATTTATGCTTGATTTTAGTAAATTCGTTTATATTGAAATCTTCGTATTGTTTCCATAAGGAAGTAATACATAGGTGCTTATGTGTATATTTGTACACATGACTCTTTAATTCATATTGATAAGAAAGAAACTTTGATTTTGTTACTTTGAATGAAAATGATTACAAATAAGGTACATTTATTGCCAGTATGATAATTTATATAAAGTTTATGGTAGCATCCTCAAATAAGAATATTTGACATATTTGTTCTAGGCATTATGTCAGTGAATACCACCTTTTTCTTTCAAATTAAAAAAAATCTTATATTACAGTGATGCTTATCTGGGTAGGCCTAAAGAGAATGGACTTTGGAACCAAACTGTCACTTAATAACTGTGTGACTTCTGGTAAGCTGCTTAACCCCTATGAGCTTCATTTTTTATTGTCTCTAAAGTGAAAGGTGTTCTGAGCATTAAGAAGGTTCAAAAATGTAAAGTGCTTACAAACAGTACTTTGCACATCGTAAGTACTATTAGCATATGATATCTGGTAGTTTTTTTACCAGCTGCATCTAAAAAATAATGAGGTTTTAGGGTCTTGTTTGTTAATATTTTAAAAATGTGCATCAAAATGGGATATACTTTAGACATTTTGATCATGGGTTAATTTTTTATTAATGTAATAAGTCATACTTGCTTTCATTCAACATTGAATAATGTAACTTTCATTTAATGGTAACATTAGAAATAGACATAAAATATACATGGCAGTTATACAAACAATATTTTGTATGATAATACAATTAGAGAACATATAAATACAGCACTCATTATGTTTACATTTTAGGATTTTATTAAATATTTGTGGAATTGAATAAGAAATGTTAACATAAATATTTATACTGAGTATATATTGTTACTAATTAATTTTCAAAATTATAAATGTTTTATTTTCTTTCATCATTTTGCTTTTCATTTTTCTCTATCGCACAGATTTTTATCTGTCGCACAGAATAATGATTCTTATAGTCTCTGATTTGGTTGATGGGCTGTATAACATTTGACTGAATGAGTCTTTGCAGATGTTTATATGGACGGAAGCTAGATTATGGTATTTCAGATACAAACTGACTGACTTTCCCTGGAACAGAAAAATTCTTGTCAGTTAAGCCACAGACTCACATAAATGAGGCTCTAGACTTAAAGAAACATAATGTTTAACTAATCTTTGAAAAACCTGAGTTCAAAGTCATGTATTGCAAAAAAGGAAAACATTTCTGAATTATGAATGGTTTTTGTACTGCTGTCAGATAAAACATATTCCTTTTAGGGTTAAAGATAGAAAAAAATACCCACAGAGAAACAGAAAATGTGTTACAGGTTTAACAGTGGTTTCAAGTAATGTGAAAAATTATGCTACTGTGAAACTACTGAAGAATTATCATCTGACTATTGAATTACCTACAAATGTCAATCTTCTATATTTAATGGGGTTGGTTGCCTGACCGTAATGTAGGAAAAATAGTCTATTGGATGACAAAGTATTTTTGCTGTATTCTTTATTCTAAAACAAATGACTTTTTTTTTTTTCACTGTAAGAAGCCCAGGAAATGATCTTAATGGAGTTAAATAAATATGCAAAAAATACATTTTTTATAAAATTACTTAAGGTGCTGCAGAATTGTGGAGATTCATGCTCTAATTGTAATTCCTCAGATGACCAGAGTAGGTCTCAGGTTACATTATTTGTATATAATTTTAAGTTCTGCAGTGAGAACACATGGACACAGGAGGGGAACATCACACACCAAGGACTGTTGTGGGGTAGGGGCAGCGGGGAGGGATAGCATTAGGAGATATACCTAATGCTAAATGACGAGTTAATGGGTGCAGCACACCAACATGGCACATGTATACATATGTAACAAACCTGCACGTTGTGCACATGTACCCTAAAACTTAAAGTATAATAATATAAAATAAAAATAAAAACACAGAGAAAGCAATCACAGAGAGAATAAAAGCCTCAAAAAAAAAATTTAAGTTCTGAAGGGTATAATAAAATAGTTAAAAATTAAGCCGAGTTGTTTTTTTCTGGCAAGGAAAAATAGACTTAATTCTTTATATTGGAAGCATTCATTAATTCATCACATATATACATTTAATCCAATGCAACAACAGTATTTTAAAAATAGATCTTAAGAAATAGGTGTATTTTATTGTCTCTGAGTTAATAAATTTTGAAATATAAAATTGTATGCATTTCTAATTTTAAAGATGTTGTGTCTTTAAAGATGACAACAGCCCTTATAAGCACTAGTAAAGGATGTAATTATTTCTAGTCTTAAGATTTTAAAATGTTGTAAAATAGCACAGCTATTTGTAAAGTAACAGTATGGGAAGTAAAATGTTGTAATTGGTCTGTTATCTAGCTATTCTGTTGCATTTTTCCATATCGTTAATTACATGATTTAGTTTCATATTATTCAAAGCTTAAAATAACAGATATGATTAGAAGTTAGTATGTTTACTTAAAAATAATAGGTAGCTATTTCATGATAATAATTAAGATATTGGTGTTCCAAATGTTGTAACTTCAGGTAGTGTGACTTAACTCAGAGTAACTCAAGGACTGTGTATATAGAATTAAAAAGATAACAGTAGCTTAGTCAAAAACCACTCATGTTCCCTGTTATAAATAACCCTGGATCAAACTAATTTTCTTAAAAATTATTTCAAGAAATTATTTTAACTGTGCCACTGTTACAGATGAGACATTGATTCATTGTTATATGCTATTCCCAAGTTCTGAAACTTGATTTGTTTTCACAAGTGAAAATTTCAGCAAATTAATGTATTGGGACTGATTCTTTTCTTTTTCTTCGTTTTCTCATGGTTAATTAAGAAAACAAATATTTTAACCTGAATATATAACAAAGTATTAGTAGGAAAGTTTCTAGTTTTAAATTGCAAGGCTTGTGTGTTCCGTAAGCCACCAGTGTTTAATTCAGTATTTCCATCTAAGAACTTACATTATAGCAAATGAGGTAGACATTTATACCTTTTTTCTTTTTTTTCTGCTGCTGTTGAATACAGAATGACACTCAGTATTTGTAAAAGTGATCCTGTTTCAAATCAGAAAACTGCATCACTAGAATATGTATTCCTATTTTGAAAAGCTATTTTAAAAATTTTTTTTTGTTCCTGCCTGGCTTTCATATTGATTAGACCAGCTCTTAAGAAGATATGATTAAGTATCATTTTAAAGTAAAAATGGGTATTCAAAGCATATAACATTTCAGATAATATCTTGTTCAGCAGACCAAAAGATAAGTTGAGAACTTTGAGAGATTTTTTTATTTCTAGAAATGCAGTGATGGAACATTATCAAGTTTGGGTTATTAAACAGTATTCAGAGTAAGAAGAAATCTGAATGCTTTTGTAAGTTTACAGTCTGAATAGATGCTAATTGCAGATGAGAAATACAGCTTTATGTTTCTTAAGTTGTATGTAATTTGGGTTTTTTTGGTGATTAATTTGGCAGTTAGATTCACTTTACACTTTGTAAATTCAAAGAAAAGCAATTATCTAACAAAATCAAATTCTTATTAAATAAGACATGGGTAAAACCATTATGCATTGTATTTTTAGGTCCCAATACGAGTGGGCCCTAAAAATATAAGCATAATGGTTTTTCACTCTTTCTTATTTTACATAAACGAAAAAATAGTACTGTCAATTTTTTTCTGCAAATACCCCAAAACTTTTGCCTTTCTCATAGTTTACCTTAATTATGTTACATTGAATATTTCAATTTGAATTCTTATTTTTTAATTAGTTTTAAAAAGCATATATTATAAAGGAAATATGAAGTATTCATCCAACCAAATAAGCACATTTAACTGATCTTTGAAAAAATGTTTATTGGTTAAATGCATTTAGTAACAATGCATGTAAAGAAGAAACACCATGTAAAACAGGAGCCACTTAAAAATTCCTTGGTAGATTTATTTTTCTTTCAAATCATTTAAGTTATTAGATCATAGTATGAACTATTGTTCATCAGTTTTTGAGTCATTTATTTTAAAAATTTCATGAAAAAATCTGAAATGATCAAGTGCCATTTTTCTCTCCATTTACTTGATTATTTGTTCATTCAGTGTTAATTGAACACAGTTTTATTGGATGCATCAAAATATTAAAAAAATCTTTATTCCTATTACTGATACTTAAAACTAATTTAAATATGTAGTAGTAGCAATTTTAATATTAAAATGAGAAATGAGTATTGAAGAATTATGTCTTAAAACAAAACTTTTTCCTCCACTGTTGAATTTAGCATAAAAATATTTTTTATGTTAACTTTTTGTACCAGGGATTTTTTTTTTCTTCTCAGAAGCTGAGGATGTGTTATTTTAGATGTATCTTTACCAAGGAAGAGATGGTAAATCCATGTTGTGGCGTTTTACGTATTTTATAAAGACAGGGTTTTAAAAAAATAATATAGCAACACTGTAAGTCAATCTTCTCCATGTTTTCTTGAACCATTTTTGTATTCTCATCTTTTATCAGTAGTTGTCACACTTTTTATGGAACCAAATGCCTAATAATTGAAACACATACACATGGTCTTTGAGAAATCATGAAAATACAATTCTTGTGCTTAATGATATCCAGAAAGCGTAATATTCTGAAAAAAGTTATTCCCTTCAGTCAACTTAAAATTAAACACTCTAATGCAAAAGGATATCTAAGGTGAAAGATGTTTGTGTAATGCTAAACATAACCAAAGAAACTGTGGTTTTAGCAAAGGTACTATTGCTCTATTTTATCAAGTGCCAGAAGTTGCATAATGAAAGTCTTTCAGTTAGTGAAAATATAAGTATAAAAACACAAAAATACCACCCAGCTGGTAGAGATCTTCCTAATTTTTACCTGATTGTATTTCTGAAGAAATATGGCAGGGCTGTCGTAAATTTTCAACATGAACTGCATTTTTGTTGCCAATTTCCATATCCTTTAAAAAGTGCTGAAGCGTGCATTTGCTATTTATGTTTGCAGTAGACTGAGTACACTTTTACTATTTGTGGTTTTAGAAATTGGAAACAACCAAACAGTGGTGCTATGGTCTAAAAAAATAAATTTTAAACAGCTGTGGGACGGTATTTTTAGAATGGCAGGAGCACTTCTAAAGCAATATAACTACCCCTACCCCCTTTTAAAATGATCGAATATTGTCACAGATATAAAGTCAGATTTCTATTGTGTGTTATCTATGGTAGATTGGATAAATTAAACTAAAAGTATATTTTGATAGATGTGAAATATATTTTTAGCATGCTAGTGTCAGCTCACTTTTCTAACCTGTAAATATTTGTTACTATATGCCAGCTACTGGCATATACACTTTATAAGCGTTGAATCTTCCCCTTCCTTGGATAAGAACTATCATTATTCCCATCTTACAAATAAGAAAACTGATGTAAGTAACTTGCCTGGGATCACAAAGTTTGTAACTACAGACCTCAGTGAGATTCAAACTAGTTTTCTCTAAGACTCATGAATCCAATTGTTTTTCACCTTATATTTGGGGCAGATACTATTAAAAGAGGAAAAGAAATAATATGTACCCTAGTTTTAACTTCAAGCATTTTTCTGCTGATGTTACTGAAATATGAACAAACATAAAAATCCAGATAGCAATTCCTCCTTGCATTTAAATCTATTGAAACTACTAAGTCAAAAAAATCAGAAATGAAAAACAAATCGATCATATCACAGTCAAAATAATAACCTTAATTTGATGTGACAGACTTTTAACTCCTGCAAATAAATTCCCTTTCTTAATATAACTACTGTGTTCTAAGAGTTTGTTACATCTTCCCAGTGCTTTGCAATTCTTTTGACATTATGGCACAAGTGAAAAATGATAATATTCATAGGGCCACTGGATATGGAAGCACATGGTTGCTCCCGACAGCAGACAATTCAGGGGTTCCTAAATGCCTCTGGCCCCACCAGCCAGACATTCCATAGGCTGAGAGCATTAAAACCTACACACCTGTACCTAGTTGGTGGCTTTTGTTCCTAAGGGCATGGGTTGGAAAGCTCTGATCATTGCTCTTTTTCTGTAAGATAACGCAATTTCCTGTGATTTTTCTCTGTTCCAGTTATTATGAAGCCATTGTATAACATAGCATCACTTGGCCATTATTTTATATTAAGCTAGCCTCATTTCACATCCCTTCTCTCTTTTCCATTATCCTGCCACAAAAAGCCAATTTTTTGTGCCAATTCATTGTTTTTTATTGACATAAAAATTTAATTATACAAGAAATATTACAGAAAATTTGCAAACTCTCAAGAATTAGATTCACAGATTTCAACTGAAAAACATTACACTGCAATTCCTAGGTCTTTTCACAGTAGTTAAAGCATTTTAGTTTTGCCTTTTAGGATTTGGTATCCTAGAAACAGATAAATTTGTCTAAAGTATAGTAGTCAACTTCTTCTGGAATAAAATTGCTAAACATTCTGAGATTAGATGAATACTACTTAGGATGAGATTGAGTTTAAATTGTATTGATTTAAATGACTGTAATAAAAATATCACAGCAGGTTCAGTTTAATTTTCTTTCTATTGCAATGACATTCTTTTTGTTGCATATAACCGTAGTGTATTTTTTATTAGAATTAATGTATTTTTATTAACCTTGATGCCACTTTAGAGAACTTCTTTTGATTGTATACATATGTGTGTGTATTTCGCTAAAATGTTTTGCAGCATGTGCTTATGAAGGCATTAGAAAATAAATCATTTGTACTTCAACCAATTTAGTCATAGAAGGTTGAATGATAATTTTACTCTGCTCTTTTTTGGTAGAAAACAGTTATCACCAATACAACAAGCACTTGAATAGTATTCTTTAAACTTATGATTTCTGTATTTTGTTGTAAACAATAGGTTTAGTAAAACAAAATTTGTATTTGTAGATATATAATAGAGGTGGTTTTTCTTCCTGCACACCACAAACAACACTTTAAAGTACCATTCTGAGTTGATTTTTTTTTCTTCTCAACCAGATTCTATATAGCATGATTCTCGTGAAAGCAGGGATACATGTGTTTGAAATATAGTTAATAAAGATAAGATGATTTTCTTATTTGGATGATGGAAAAAATGTAAATTTTATTTTTTAAATGCATACCATAAAATGTAAAGTTTGACAGAATCCTTTTGGTTGTAAAAGTATGTCAGTTGTGAAATAACCACATAGACTGTGTAAAGGCCTGCTAATAATGATCAACAAAAAGTTGTCTTTAATTTCTAATGAATGAACCCACTGGAAAAGGAAGCTGAAGACCCAGGTGTATAACCGGACAGTTTAAATTTCTAATGTGGAACAGATATATACTCTGTTCAATGTGTGTTTAAACTAAGACACATTTTAAACAGATAAAATAGTTAAAATTTCAAAAGCTGTATGTTAGTTTACAGAACTAATGTTAATTATCTGTATGAGGGCTCAGTCTAAGAATTCTGTATTGTAATCTTTGGGATTTAATCCCTAATATAAGTTACAACCTGGTGTGACTCTACTGATTGAACTTTTCTAATAAAGCTAACAAGAACACATTATTTTTATTTTTATTATTTGAGATGGAGTTTTGCTCTTGTTGCCCAGGCTGGAGTGCAATGACACGATCTCAGCTCACTGCAGCCCCTGCCTCCCGGGTTCAAGCGATTCTCCTGCCTCGGCCTCCCAAGTAGCTGGGATTACAGGCACCCATCATCACACCCAGCTAATTTTTTGAGGAATACATTATTTTACTCAACTTTGTTCAATGAAGGAGTATTTATTGAACACTGACTCTGCTTGGCCCTGGAGATTTAAAAGTGAATTTGATACAGCATCTTAATATTTAATTTGACATTATAGAAGCTTTTTCTTGACATAATCTTGAAATATTAAAATATCTTTGATTTTAAAAAGTCAAAGATTCTTAATGAAAAACAATCCCTTTTAAAATTTGGAACTAAATTTTAAAGCTTATTTAGGACATTAAGCTTTTCTGATCATGGCCTATTTATAAATAGTAGATTTTACATTAGGAACCAGTGTACACAAACTTATATATGAATGGATATAAGTGGGGTTTTTTTGGCGTATATGTGTTATTCTGAATCGAGAGTTTCAAAGAACATTTATTCCTATTTTACATACATACAGTCTAATATTTTATTTCTTAAAGTGTGGTGGTCATGGTCCCTTAACGTATCTTACTTAGTTTGAAAAACATTGTCAAAGAGAATTCTTTGGAACTCTGTGGGTGCTGTTTCTGTTTTTGTCCTGGTTTCTACAGTAAGTACCTTCATCAAATGTAGAAAATTTGGGCGGGCTGGTCGTAACAAAACCTTTTTATAAAATGGTTCAAAGAGCAAAAGAGTTGGATACATTTTCTTAAAATTTTGCATTTCTCACATCTATAATACTGGAAGTCAGAGTTATTTTTGTGTCTTAAATCTTATAGAATTTTATATTTCTGATTTTCTTTATATGTTGTAGCTAAATTCTCTGTGGTAGGGATCTGCTTTAGTGTGGTGTGATGAGTCATAATCAATGAGTTATTAAGTTCTCTGTGCCTTTTATTCTCAGAGTTAACCACTTTGCTTTGATTCGAAATATTAAGGAATCTGTGCTTTATTATATGATAAAGGCTTACAAAGTGTGCAAAGTTGTTCTTTCGTTAGATCTAAGATTAAGAACACTATTTAAATAGCTTATTAATACAATTTAAAGAGAAACACCAAAAATTACCTAATTATTCATCCTTGTTAGGCTGACTTATTTGGGTTATAAACATACTCTTTAAAAACATGAAATTAAAGCTGAAATAAATTAAAATGTATTTTTTGAAGTAATCGGTTTCATTTTCATCTGATCCCAAGTTAACCATTCTCATTTCAAAGAATATAATTCTTGTGCTTAATCAGATTTTTGCTTCTTCAAACAGTTTTGTTTTAATAAATCAAAATGTTATATAAACAGAAGGCATTGTATTTCCCTATAAACTGATTTTTCCCCTTGCAAAATCTATATTACAGCCAGTTCCATAATGCCAGCATGGGAACCTTGACTTCTTCTTTCATCAGATGACTAAGAGAATTCAGTTAACTGCCTGCAAAAGATATTAGAAGTATACTGGGAATACCAACTCCTAGAAATCTAAATTGAAGGGATTTAGAGAATGGGAGTACTGGACTAACAGATACGAAAACTTATTTCTGTGGCAGAGCTTTCAGTGAACTAATGTTGCCCTTTTCGACATAGCAGTTTCTCTGACATCAGTTTACTCAGTAAAGTAAGTGAGTATGAGGAGACTGAAATAAAATGCTAAAGACTTGTATTGGGTATAAAATTTGATTATATAAATTTAAGAAATGAAGTATATTAATATTTTTTAGTCTCATGACCTGAATTATTTAAGCCACAGACACTGGAAGTGCTGGGATAGTAAATAATACCTTCTCTGCTTTTGCTAGGGAGATGACATAAATATGTTGTTGTTGGTCTTAATGTGGAATTGGTGATTTGATAAACATTTTTGTAAAATTTGAATGTAACTTTTTCTCTTTTAAAGTGCCCACATTTATCTTATTTTTATAGACTGTATTTTTTTAGAGCAGTTAATGTTTACAGAAGAATTGAGCTGAAAGTACGGAGTTCCTACCTGCCACCCTCCCTACAGTTTCAATTATATTTGTTGAGCCAATATTGATACGTTATTATTAACTAAAGTTCATAGTTTAGGATTCACTCTTGGTGTTTCACATTCTGTGGGTTTGGACAGATGTATAATGACATTTATCCACCATTATATTACTACACAGAATAGTTCCATTGCCTTAAAAATCCCCTGTGCTCCACCTATTCCTCCCTCCTTCCCTCTGAATTTCTGGCAAACACTGATCTTTTTATTGTCTACATAGTTCTGCCTTTTTCAGAATTTCATATAGTCGGAATCATATATGATGTAGCCTTTTCAGATTGACTTCTATTATTTGGCAGTGCACATCTAAGGTTCTTCCATGTCTTTTTATGGCTTGGTAGCTCGTATCTTTTTATTGTTGCATAATTTTTCATTATACGGATATACCACAGTTTATCCATTTGCCTATTGAAGGACATCTTGGTTGCTTACTAGTTTTGGCGATTATAAATAAAGCCGCTATAAACATTTGTGTGTAGGTTTATATGTGGACATAAGTTTTTTACTCAAACCTTTGAGTAAATACCAAGGTATTTGATTGCTGGATCATGTAGTAAGAATATGTTTAGTTTTTTTTTTCTTTATTTTATTATTATACTTTAGGTTTTAGGGTACATGTGCACAATGTGCAGGTTTGTTACATATGTATCCATGTGCCGTGTTGGTTTGCTGCACCCATTAACTCGTCATTTAGCATTAGGTATATCTCCTAATGCTGTCCCTCCCCCCTCCCCCCAAACCACAACAGTCCCTGGAGTGTGATGTTCCCCTTCCTGTGTCCATGAGTTCTCATTGTTCAGTTCCCACCTATGAGTGAGAACATGTGGTGTTCGAGTTTTTGTCCTTGCGATAGTTTACTGAGAATGATGTTTTCCAGTTTCATCCATGTCCCTACAAAGGACATGAACTCATCATTTTTTTGTGGCTGCATAGTATTCCATGGTGTATATGTGCCACATTTTCTTAATCCAGTCTATTGTTGTTGGACATTTGGGTTGGTTCCAAGTCTTTGCTATTGTGAATAGTGCCGCAATAAACATACGTGTGCATGTGTCTTTATAGCAGCATGATTTATAGTCCTTTGGGTATATACCCAGTAATGGGATGGCTGGGTCAAATGGTATTTCTAGTTCTAGATCCCTGAGGAATCGCCACACTGACTTCCACAATGGTTGAACTAGTTTACAGTCCCACCAACAGTGTAAAAGTGTTCCTATTTCTCCACATCCTCTCCAGCACCTGTTGTTTCCTGACTTTTTAATGATGGCCATTCTAACTGGTGTGAGATGGTATCTCATTGTGGTTTTGATTTGCATTTCTCTGATGGCCAGTGATGATGAGCATTTTTTCATGTGTTTTTTTGGCTGCATAAATGTCTTCTTTTGAGAAGTGTCTGTTCATGTCCTTCGCCCACTTTTTGATGGGGTTGTTTGTTTTTTTCTTGTAAATTGACAAAGGGCTAATATCCAGAATCTACAATGAACTCAAACAGAATATGTTTAGTTTTATAAGGACTGTCAAATTATCTTCCAAAGTGGCAAATCATTTTACATTCCCACCAGCAGTGAATGAGAGTTCCTGTTGCTGCACACCTTTGTCAGCATATGGTATTGTTAGTGTTTTGGGTTTTAGCCATTCTAAAAGTTACATAGTTGTAACTCATTGGTGTCTTATTTGCAACATAATGACATATGTTGAGCATCTTTTCCTGTGCTTATTTGCCGTGTGTGTATGTTCTTGGGTGAGGTGTCTGTTCAGATCTTCAGGCCCATGTTTGAGATTCTTATTTTCTTACTTTTAGATTTTAAGAGTTCTTTGTATATTTTGGATACCAGTCCTTGATCAAATAAGTGTTTTACAAAGACAGTCTATGGCTTGTCCTTTTATTCGTTTGAAACATTTATTTTTAAAATCTTCCCTTATAAGCTATCTACGTTTTCAAAATCTATTTTCATTCTACCTGAAGGGTCTCCTCACAACTCAATTTAATGGTTTAAATGAGAATAACCCAACAAAGTCTTCTATCATTTATTTTCACATAAGTTTCAGCACAAAGAATTGGCCCGTATACACAGTTTACATATGGAAAAACATTTGTAAAAATTAAATATTAGGTTTTTGGTTTATCTTATTCTTGGTGTGTGTTGCTTTGGGAAGCTTTGCATTGAAACCACTGATTTCTTTGGGCCAATGAGAATTCCTCATCCATTTTAGTTTGCAGTTAAAATACTGTTTCTCAAACTGTATTTCATGGAATTTGAATCTTCTTCAAGATATGTATAGATTTCTTTTTTAACCATAACATTTTTACTTCTTAGTCACATTTTTTGGGAAATATTTCATGCTATATATTATCACTTGGAGAGTTGCAATGCATATTAAAGCTTTAACAAGTTTTATAGTAAAGAAACCTAATTCATTAGTTTAACGCAACAGTTGAAGTCTTTGACAATGGAATCTGTTCCTTTGGAACATATATTAAAGCTTCCAGAATATTGTTGTGCAGAACATTCATGAAATAAATGATGCCCTAGATCTGCATGCAGCAGGACATTCCCTTGGCCTAGTTCCAAAGGGAAGATACATTAAAAAGTTTAAATTTTGCTGTGCTTTTAAAGGGATTTTTCTGTGGTAACTTTTCAGAAACTATTTTCAATCCTATGCTTATTAAAAGTGGCCAATTGTGTTACATATAACTTGGGACATCAAGGAACGTGGGGTTATTAATGGCTTTCCAATAAAAATAAAATCAATTGTGCTATTCCTCTGTAAAAAAGGGTTCTCAAAGGTAAGGCTCTTGGTTTGTTTCACAAATAAATTTTACTGGAAAGAGTGTTGTTTTCTTTGGTGGTGAGGACTTCCTCTTTGATTTTTCTAAGTTTTGACCAGTGAAAATGTCTTTGGGTGGTCTTTTGGCCTTGGGGATTGATACAGAAATCCTACTTTACCTTTTCAAATAAATAACGATTACAGTTCTCCTTATTCAGACCCCATCTTATGGTTTCCTCTATAGATTTGGTCAAATGAATAGGACTGGCTCATGAACTTCCTTGAGGGTTGGTTTTTTAATAAGGGAACCATGTTTCTCTGAAATTTTGGATTGATGAGAACATTAACATTTTTTATTAGTTGAACTGAAATGAATCTGAAATATATTCACATTAAAAATTAAATTTTTCATTTTAGAGACTATCTTAAAGGTTTTGTTTTATATTTAAAACTTTGAACCTTGTGATTTATAAACATAGTAAGGAGAAAAATAACACTAAGTGATACACTATCTGGAACATTTTATTTTACTTACTAGGGTTTCTCACTCTTAAAAGTTGCTTTTGCCCAATATAATTTTATTTGTTTGGCAAATAGGACAAATGATCTCTCACATTTAATTTTTTTTTTTTAAGTTCTTTCTAAGAAAGGGCCAATGGGTCGGATCTGGTGGCTCATGCCTGTAATCCCAGCACTTTGGGAGGCCAGTGCAGGAGGTTCACTTGAGCCCGTGAGTTCAAGACCACCCTGGGCACCATAGACCTCATCTCTAGCAAAAAACAAAAACAAAAACAACAAAAAACCAGAAAGAAAAGTGCCAATGATATTGCCACCTTAAAGGTTTATTATACAATGAATACTTTTTCTACCTATTTTAAAGAACAAAAAGTCTGCAATTATGTGAACTCAAATTACCTATAAAAATGAGTACCATCATTTAAAGGTGGTAAGTGCCGAGGTACACAATGAGTACAGTAGAGGTGAGAACCAGCATTTGCTGAGAGTTTTTTTTTTTTAAATCATGAAATGATGTCGAATTATGTTTTATGATTTTTCAGCATCAATTTATATGATCATATAAATATCTTTAGTTTGTAGACATGGTGGATTACATTGATTGATTTACAAATGTTGTAACAGGCTTGCATGCCTGGAATAAATTCCACTGATTATTGTAGACACAGTAGTCTCTCCTTATCTGTGCAGGATACATTCCAAGACCCCCAATGGATGCATTAAACCACAAATAGTACCAAACCTGATTGCTATAAATTAGAACACATTTCTGTTCATGTCTTCCACAAATTTAATGCCTTTTCCACCTTCACTAAGCACTTATCATGCATTGTGGCCATAACTTTTGCAGTTTGAGGTGGGACAGCAAAACTAGCAAGAAAATCTTTTTCCTTTTTCCCAATTTCATGAATAGAAGATTCGTTCTTACCATACATCTTAGGAATCTCAGGATAAGATTTCTTTCCTTTCCTTGTTAAATCAAGAAGTCTTACCTTTCCAATTTAAGAAACCACTTTATGGCATCTCTTTGGCAAATTGGAATTGCCAGCATCACTGCTGTTGCCCTTTGGGGTCATTATTAAATAACATAAGGATGACTTGAACACAACCGCTGTGATGCTGTGACAGTTGATCTGATAGAACTTAGAAGGCAGCAAAGTGACTGATGGGCAGGTAGCCTATAGAAGTGTGTACATGCTTAACAAAGGGGTGATTCATGTCCTGGGTGGGCCAGAGTGAGATTTCATCATGCTACCCAGAATGGTATGCAATTTAAAACTTATGAATTGTTTATTTCTTGAATTTTCCATGTAATATTTTCTGACCACAGTTAACAGTAGATAACTGAAACCTCAGAAAGTAAAACTATGATGAAGGGGAACGGCTGTAATTATTTTTCTATATTGCCGGACTTGATTTGCTAATGTTTTGTTGATGATTTTGCATCTAAGTTCATGAGAAATATTGGTCTGTTATTTTCTGTTTTGTACTTCCCTTTGGTTTTGTTGTGCCTTGGTCTTTTTGTACTGTATTGTTTTGGTGTAACAGTAATAATAATAGTTATAAAATCAGGTGTTTCCCCTCATCCTTTATTTTCTGGTACAAATTATATAAAATTGATGTGTTTGGGAGGAAAAGTCTCTTTTCCTCACTCTTAGGTCCTCACATCTTAGGTTCATGGCTGAGGCCGGTATGACAAAAGACAGATTAACAAGAGAAAAGATACATTTATATAATAGAAGTTTTACATGGCACACAGCCCTCATAAGGGAAAGGAACCTGAAGAAAGAGGTAAATCTGTGTGTGGGTTGTCTTTTTTTTTTTTTTTTTTGAGACGGAGTTTTGCCCTTGTTGCCCAGGCTGGAGTGCAATGGCACAATCTTGGCTCATTGCAACTTCCACCTCCTGGGTTCAAGCGATTCTCCTTCCTTAGCCTCCTGAGTAGCTGAGTTTACAAGCACCCGCCACCTGGCCCAGCTAATTTTTGTATTTTTAGTAGAGATGGCGTTTTGCCATGCTGGCCAGGCTGGTCCCGAGCTCCTGACCTCTGGTGATCCACCTGCCTCCGCCTCCCAAAGTGTTGGGATTACAGGCATGAGCCACTGCATCTGGCCATCTTTTTTTCTTTTTTTAAAGGAGGAAAAGTATCACCATGTTGCTCAGGCTGGACTCCTGGGCTCTCAAGGTATCTACTGGCCGCAGCCTCCCAAGTAGTTGGAGCTACAGGGGTGCACACTCTGCGCCTGGCCTAAACCTGTGTACTTTTAGTGCTAGGTTTGATGAAGAAGTGGATAGTGTGTGTGTGACTGGATTAAAAAGTATGACCTAATGGTAATAAACCGGAGGGAACATAGCAAGGTGTTATTCAGATTCTTCTCTGTGACCTGAAATCATCAGAAATCAGGATGTTCCTTTCCTCTGAGTATAGGAAGGACACCTCTCAAACGAGGATCTTATGACTTGCTTCATGGGAATGTCAGAAAATCCTTTCTAGATTTTATACCTGGGTCAGGGGAGAAGAGCTGGAGGAAGGTAAGAGTGATCTACCTGCTTCTGAGATTTTCTCAAATTTTTCCAGCTTAAAATATTTTGGAGGAGTATGTACTGAACCTTATTAGATGTTAATTCTACTTTAAATCTGGTAGAAGTGTGGTAGAATTTTCCTGTGAAACTATCTGAGCCTGGAGATTTTGTCTGTCATCTCCACTCTAACATTGAGTACATCCAGTGAGTTCATTTGGGCTGTTATATTTTCAGTTCTATAATTTCTATTTGGTTATTTTTAAAATTATGTTTCTTTGCTGAGATTTTCCATTTTTTGAGAGAGATTTTTGAAGGTTTTTTGAAATACGTCTTTGATGGTTACTTTAAAATCCTGTCAGATAATTTAAACATTTGATTCATCTTAGTTTTGACATCTGTTGGTTGTTTTTTTCATTCATATTATGATTTCCTGGTTCTTAGGATGACAGTGATTTTTGGATATTATGAGGCTTTGAATTTTTTTTTGTTGTTAAAGTGTAACATGAGGGCTGGGTGAGTATATTCTCACCTTCCCACTGCCTGCCCTTTCCCCCAGTACCACTGCAGCAAAGTGGGACACTGACTTACATTGCCTTTGCAGATAGGATGTGGATGTTCACCTCCTCAGCCCACTGATGCCTTCTTGCAAAAGTGGTCTACCTCCCTTCCTGTTTGCCTCTGGTTTGAGTTTAACATTGGTCCCCCGCTGAGCCCACTGCTACAGGAGTACGAGGGGAAAGTGGAGTGCCCACCAGCTCTGCATTCCTTCACCACCTTTGGCTTCATTGGTACAAAGTGGGTTGGGACTCTGCTTCCCTCTGGGCTTTGCTGATCCTGATGGGTGGGGTGGAGAATAGGAGTGCTGAGTAGTCCTGCTTGACACTGCCTCTTCAGTCTGTCAGCATGAAATAAATATATAGAGACAAGTCTCTAAGCAAAGGTTTTATTTGGAAATAATATACAGGAATTGCAGTTCAGAACACACAAACTGGGGTAGCCCCTAGGTGTGTCTGGAGAACAAAGGAAAAGTCTGGGGCTTTGTTGGGGGAACAGAGGAAGCTTATGTAATTTGTTTTGCAAGTTCATTGGTGTTGGCAATGTCTTGTAGGGGCTGGTGAATTCTGATTGGTGAGTGGCAGTTTCTAGGTAAAACTTGTAAGCTTAAAGTCATGGCAGGCTGTTGCTGTTTTGGACTGGGCTTGTGAGATAGTTCCTAGAATGTTTTTCCCTAAGACTCCTCCCACTTTATTTTTGTCAAGTATGACAAAAAAATCTCCTTTGCATAATCAGTTTTCACAAGTCTCTGCTTCTGGGTAGGTATGGAGACCGAGCTTCCATTGGGCATCAGTGACACCAGGGGTAGGAGAAAAGTAGAATACTAATTAGCCCCCACTTTTACAGTCTTTTTGTTACTGTCTGGTAGTTCAGGTTCAACTCTTTCCTGCATCCCACTAACAACAGACATAGTGACGATTAGCTGTGCTTTGGATTTCCTTCTTAATAAAGTCTCCTTGCTGCTGGGTCAGGATGGAGGCTTAGCTTGCTGCTGCACCCTGTAGACACTAATCAGTTGGAGGAATGCGATCCACAGAGGGGAATGTAAAATCAGTTCCTCCTGCTTCTGCCCCAGTGAAGGGACCCTCAGCCTATCTGGTAGATGATGGAAAATTAGCCTGCCAAACTCCCTGATTGACTACTGTTGGGTAAGTTAGGCTACCTGCAAGGATGGAATAGGTTAGAGATTTTTGGAGTGGAAATTTAACATACCATTTGGCTTGCTGAAAGTGGGTGGTAAAGCTGTTTTCCCGTTGATGATTGGCTGAAGTCAGGCAGATACTGCCAAAAATGCTTTTTGTTGTTTGCCCACCCTTTTTCTGCTCATTGCTTTGCTAGTTAGGAACAGGTTTTCCTTGGAGCTTTTTTTTTTTTTTTTCCTCTGCCTGTTGGTGGTTCTACATCGGAGTCTTCTGTATCACCCTGTTTGGGATATATGAGAGGCAATAAGGAGACGCAGGGGACTCATTGCCATGTTATTTATCAAATAGTGACGTCCCTAGGCAGCCAGCTGCCTTTTTTTCTACCTTTCAGCAATGTCCTGTGCTTTTCTTGTTGTGTTGTGTTTTGGGTTTTTTAGTTATAAGAGGAACAACCTGGGAGCTCTGGGGCTTTCCACGTTGATGCAACCAGAGAGCCTTCAAAATATTGTTTTTTTTCACATAGAAGCACTCAAAAATAAAATTAAATCTCATTATTATAGTGGAGTAATATTTGGTGAGAATTTTTTCCATGAAGATTTTCATCAATTTGTACATTGGGCTGTGATTCACTGTTACCATTTCCCCTGTTAGAATAACAAGATTATTTTCCTTTAAAAAAAGAAGTGCTTTGTCTTTTAATGTGGTAAAATATATATAACATAAAATTTATAATTTAGCCATTTTTAAGCATACAATTCGGAGGCATTAATTACATTCACGATGTTGTGCAATCGTCACACTGTTTCTAAAACTTAAAAAGATTTATGGACTTTTTTTTAAGAAATTTTAAGTTTACAGAAAAATGTAAAGGAAGTATAGAGTGTTTCCATGTACTCTCTCCTTCCCCCACTTATTAACGTCTTGCATTAGTGTGATGTGTTTGTTAAAACTGATGAGCCAAATACATCCTGTATGTTCTGACAAATGTATGACATGTATCCACCATTACAGTATCATACAAAATAGTTTCACTGTGTTAAAAATTATTCGTGTCTACCTGTTCATCCCTTCATCTTTCGCTTCCTCATCCCCCACCAACCCCGAACAACCAATGATCTCTTTGCCATCTCTATCGTTTTGCTTTTTTCAGAATGTTGTATCAGAATCATACAGTAAGTATCCTTTTCAGATTGGCTTCTTTGACTTACCAAAGTACGTTTAAGGTTCTTCTGTGTCTTTGCGGCTTAATAGTTCATTGCTTTTTGTTACTGAATATTTTCCAAAGCACTCTCATTATACTTGATACGATTTGGATGTGTGTCCCCTCCAAATGTTGTTGAAATGTGATCCCCAGTGTTGGAGGCGGGGCCTAGTGGGAGTTGTTGATCATGGGATGGGATCCCTCATGGATGGCTTGGTACCATCCACTTGGTGATGAGTGAGTTCTTACTCTGAGTTCACGCAAGATCTGATTGTTTAAAAGCTTATGGGATCTTTTTCTTCTCTCTTTTGCTCCCTCTCTTGCTTTGTAATGCACCTGCTCCCACTTCATCTTCTGCTATGAGTAAATTTGTTTATATTTTCATTATAAATTATTTAGTCTCAGTTACTTATGTACGTTGCTTATGCAAGGTGAAGATGGACTAACACAATAGCTAACAGAAACTCTGTGTACATTCCACAGTTACTTTCCATTCCTCTCTCCCCCCAGCTTTTGGTAACCACTAACTTACTTTGTCTCTATCAATTTGCCTATTCTAGATACTTTATATAAGTGGAGTCATACAATATTTGTCCTTTTGTGTCTGGCTTATTTTACTTAGTACAGTGCCCTTAAGTTTCATTTATGTTGTAGCATTATCACTACTTCATTCTTTTTTGTGGCTGAATAATATTGTGTGCATATACCACATTTCGTTTACCCATTCACCTTTTCACACTTAGGTTGTTGCCACCTTTTGGCTATTTATTGTGAATAATGCTGCAGTGAACACTGATATACAAATACCCATGTATGTCTGCAGTTCTTTGCATATATAACTAGGAGTGGAATTGATGGATCTTATGGTAATTACATGTTTAACCTTTTGAGGAACCATCCAGCTGTTTTGTCAGTGACTGGACCATTTTGTATTTCCACCAGCAATGTAAGAGGATTCAAGTTCCTCCACAACAGGCCAACACTTGTTATTTTCCTTTTTGTTTAAATAGACATCCTGGTAGGTATGTAGTTGTATCTCATTGTGTTTCTGTGTGTATGGCTTTTTATGTTCAAAGTAACTATAAGTCATCCAAAAAAGAAATAGAGCCTTCCATCCCTGTCCTGTGTAGATAAGAGACTTCATATTAAGCTTTCATAGGTCAAATACCATATAGGAATTACCACTTAAAAATTGAAACCTTTTGCAGTGAACCTAAAACTGCTCTAAAAAAGTGTATTTAGAAAAGAAAGGCAGGCCAGGTGCAGTGGCTCACGCCTGTAATCCCAGCCCTTTGGGAGGCTGAGGTAGGCAGATCACCTGAGGTCAGAAGTTTGTGATCAGCCTGGCCAGTGTGGCGAAACCCCATATCTACTAAAAATACAAAAATTAGCCAGGTGTGGCGGCGGGTGCCTGTAATCCCAGCTACCCAGAGGGCTTGAGGCGTGAGAATCACTTGAACCTGGGAGGCGGAGGTTGCAATGAGTCGAGATTGCGCCACTGCACTCCATCCTGGGGGTTAGAGTGAGACTCTGTCTCTCAAAATAAATAAAAAATAAAAATAAAAAAGGCAAACAAATGAGCTGTTTCTCTATAAGCTCTATGGGACAGTAACAGCAGTTGTGGCTCCTTCAGAATACTCAACACTGAACGTTGGAATTTTGTTACAGGCATCAGCTCCTTCTAGTATGAATACCTTTTGAAGACATCAGTTCCAGCACCTTTGGTGCATAAAAATTTAAGGTAAAGTACAATAAAAAAGGAAACGTATTATGATTATGTTCAGAGAAAAAGGATGGACTTACTCTCAACCACTGTGCCTTTGAGAATACAACTAGTATTTATTTTCAAAGCATAAATTTACTTAGCACTTTCAAAAGCAGTTTTATTAGACAAGATAGTTTTAAATACCAATCTTGGACCAAGGTGAACAATCAGATTGAGTCATTGCTTGGGAGATACAAAATAAATTCAGTTATATTGGAGATATCTGCTAGGAAGAAATTCCCTTCACCTTCTTCCCAAAGATTATAAAGTAATTCAAAGGAAATCAGCCAGTCTAGCAATAAGCTTGATGTCTCATGAAAATAACTGATATCTATAAAGAGAAGCTTTGAATCATGGGGTTATCTGTTTCTCAGTATAAGCTTATTTTTAGTATAGTTTATCCAAATTCTAAATATGAGTTCATAAAACTTTGGGTTCCATAATACGTAGCCTAAAAATTACCATTTTTTTTTTTATATCACTTGAGTCTGCCTCAGGGCCTAGCACCATGGTATGGTATTCATGTAGGATGCCTTCAAAATCTGTTAGTTTATTTAATAAACTCATGAGTACTGCTGTTAGAGATAAGAAGGTTAGTCAAAAACCCAAACCTCTGCCATTTAGGAGCTGATATGGCTAGGCTTTGTGTCCACACCCATATCTCATTGTGAATTGTAATCCCCGTAATCCTCATAATCCCCACGTGTGAAGGGAGAGACCAGGTGGAGGTAATTGAATCATGGGGGCAGTTTCCCCCATGCTGTTCTCGTGATCTCCCTTTGCTCAGCACTTCTTCCTGCTGTCTTGTGAAGAAAGTGCCTTGCTTCCCCGTTGCCTTCCACCGTGACTGTAAGTTTCCTGAGGCCTCCCCAGCCATGCTGAACTGTGAATCAGTTAAACCTTTTTCCTTTATAAATTACCCAGTCTCAGGCAGTTTTTTATAGCAGTGTGAGAACGGACTAATACAGCAGTTCAATCTAGTAATAAAAGATTATATGTGCACACACATCTACAAACATATACGGTATATATATACAAATAATTTTTATTAGATGTTAACTGATATAGTAGGAAGTTCTATGTAAATAAATAACAATCTAGTATTCAGCAAAAATGTGGACAAGGAAGTGACATTTAATTTTTTTAATTTTTTTTTTTTTTTTTTTTTTTTTAGTGACGAGGGCTCACTATGTTGCGCAGGCTGGATTTGAACTCCTGGGCTCAAGTGATCCTCTCACCTTGACCTCTCGAGTAGCTGGGACTCCAGGTGAGTTACCATGCCTGGTTTGGAAGTGACATTTTAGATGAATCATGTGTAAAGAGAAATTAATGAAGATACTTCAGATAGGTATTTCAAAGAATGGCTATTTTTATTTTTATTCTATACCTAATTCAGTCTAACAGAATTTCTGTATATGTATGTGCAGAACTTTTGGAGAATATAATTTAGTTTCAGAACGTCAGGAAGATGAGATACAATATAAAAACTTTTTTATAAATGTTGCTCTAAAATAGAGCATGTTACTACAGACTATGTTCTTTAGAGTATTTGTAAAGGTGCTGTTTTATAGCTCATAAAAGTGAAAGCTGTTTTAAGCAGTTAGCATTGTGCACCATTATGGCTGTTGGTGTTCCTGTTGCCCAATTTTTCTCTTATTCACCTCACTTTATGCTCAATGATTCTTAACCTGCCTCATGGTCTGTATCTTAGATTTGGAGCATAGATTATAGATTTGAAAGAAAGAGGTCAGAATCTTTTATAATAATATACTTAAATACCCTTGTGTCATAAGAGAGGAACCAAACTCCAGAGATGTAAAAGATTAATTTCTTATTTATTTAGAGAAAGGCAATACACTCCTGCTTTATAACTAGAATGTGTCTTTATGCCTGTTGACAAACCTGAGGATCACATCAATGGGTAATCTTGCCTGTGGTCACGTAGAACGTTAATGGGACAACCCAGATTAAAACTGTTGACTCTTAACCACTGTAACCACTGTTCAGTACTTAGCCAAGAAAAGCTGCACATTGAAAAGTCTTTTTCAGGTTTCTTCACTTTTTGATGTTGAAGCCTAGTTGCTGAAGTGAGCTAGAGTGAAAGGTTAGAGTCAGGTGGATTCTATTTATCCCTGAATGAAAGAATTACTGGGTCAGATCCCCAAGCAAACCATTGTGGCCACAAACAGATGCACTATTTTCCAGTAACTCTTTGGGCAGCAGGGGCACAAAGGTAAAAAGGCAGACAGCAGTGGCGTGAGTAGAACAATAAAGTAGGTATTGATAGTGCAAGGTGAGCAGTACTGTACAATTTTTTTGCTTATACATGGTCGGGGCATCAGTGATGTCTTCCCCCAGAAGAGGACAGTTAAATTCAATTTTGCTATTGGCATGACTTAAAGAAGTGTTAATGCCTCTGCAGCATCTATCTCTTAGGCTTTTGAAGTATGTATGTGGCCTTTTCTGGCTCTATGCTGATAAGTTCTCCCCAACACCAAGATTCCAAGTCTCAGTTGACAGAGTATGGTTTACAGTTATTGGTTTAGAACCATTAGAAATAATCAAACTTCTGCATCTACTACAGGTGTCAGATGTCAGTGATAAAATCATTTAATGAAAAGTGGTTGGCTTTCTTAGGAAAAAGAGATCAGCTCTGGAATTTGGTAAACCTGATTTGATTTAAATCCTGCTCCTATAGTGTGTGACCATGGATAAAGCAGATAATCTCTGTGAAACACTAGTTTTGTAGATTAAATGAGATTATGTTTATAAAGCTCTTAGCACAGTGCCTGATATATACTCAGTACCGTGTTAACTGCTTTTATTAATAAAATGAGCTTGTATTTGTAATTGCAAAAATGTAATGGTACCACATGTTACCTTTGATACTAAGTTTGTGCCTCAAATAGTGGGGAAAATGTTCTGTTTAAGTTTATATAAGATTTATAATATTTCAAGTAGTAACCATAAATTTAAACCTGTGTGAAGAAACAAGAATTAACATTCTTATTTTGGTGATAGATATTAAAACAGTGTTTTTTGAAGAAATCCACAAAGAATTTACCAGTTGTGTGTATCAGGATGTTTAGTGTTTGATTATTTGTATGTGCCTTCTCCAGGACTTGGAACTCTATATGCTTTGTTTACATCTTTATTTCATCACATATGGGAGCTGAGAAGTTTTTGATAAAGGAATTTTTGTCTCATTGATATTTTTCAGATTTTTATCTGTTGAAGGATAGCCAATATAATTCCTCAACTACTAATTTTAAAAAATATCTGGGCCGGGTGTGGTGGCTCACACCTGTAATCCCAGCACTTTGGGAGGCCAAGATGGGCGGATCACGAGGTCAGGAGTTCGAGACCAGCCTGGCCAACGTGGTGAAAACCCATCTGTAATAAAAATACAAAAATTAGCTGGGCATGGTGGTGTGCACCTGTAGTCCCAGCTACTTGGGAGGCTGAGACAGGAGAATCGCTTGAACCTGGGAGGCAGAGGTTGTAGCGAGCCGAGATCACGCCACTGCACTCCAGCCTGGGCGACAGAGCAGACTCCATTAAAAAAAAAAAAATCTATCTATCTTTAAGGATTTACCTTCAGACTTTTTTTTTTCCTTTTTTTCAGGCATATTGAGTTTCTATTTAATCATAAATCATCAATTGTGTTCCTATTTAATCATAAATCAAGCTGCATTCCCTGGATTCAAAGAGTTTATGCTCTGAGATGGTCAGGATTGTTACAGATAAATAGAGGATAATGTAAGGATAATATTTTATAGACTATGAAGATAAAATAGGGCTGGGCACGGTGGCTCATGCCTGTAATCCCAGTACTTTGGGAGGCCGAGGGGGGCAGATTGTGAGGTCCAGAGATCGAGACCATTCTGGCTAACATGGAGAATGGTGAAACCCCATCTCTACTAAAAGTACAAAAATTAGCTGGCCGTGGTGGCGTGCGCCTATAGTCCCAGCTACCCTGGAGGCTGAAGGGCAGGAGAATCGCTTGAACCTGGGCGGCAGAGGTTGCAGTGAGCCGAGATCGCTCCACTGCACTCCAGCCTGGCGACAGAGTGAGACTCTGTCTCAAAAAGAAAAAAAAAAGATAAATAAGTGACCATATTCCATTGGAATCCCATCACTTTTTAAAAAGTGAGTGGAGGCCAGGTGTGGTGGCTCACGCCTGTAATCCCAGCACTTTGGGAGGCCAAGGTGGCCTGATCACAAGGTCAGGAGTTCAAGACCAGCCTGGCCACCATGGTGAAACTCCATCTCTACTTAAGATACAAAAATTAGCCAGGTGTGGTGGTGCATGCCTTTAGTCCCAGCTACTCAGGAGGCTGAGGCAGGAGAATCGCTTGAACCTGGGTGGCAGAGGTTGCAGTGAGCCGAGATCACACCACTACACTCCAGCCTGGGTGACAGAGCAAGAGTCTGTCAAAAAAAAAAAAAAAAAGCAAGTGGAATTTTTATTAATGCCTTACCAGAAGGGAATGATTTCAAATAGTCGTCTGCATTTTATGACAACTAGGTGTTGGTATTACATAAGATCATAATCTTACTTTTATCAGTCTTGAAGTGACTCACTGTTCAATTTGGGGACACTGGTTTGAAAGGTCCTCTTCAGTTATAAGGCATGAAAATACCATGGTGGTTTTGGGTTTTGATTAAAAATAGCATGTACTGATTTCTGTGTAGGTGTACTTACCATATTTGTTTATATTTATTCAGTGCTGGTATTGCCTTTATTTCTAGCAAATATTTCTTAAGAGTATTTTTGCCTTGTTTGTGTTGTGAAACACAGAAACAACAAAACTGAATGTATAAATTTATACACAATTTATAATGTTAAATAAGGTATTCATTTTAGAAAATAATATGACAGGTTGCTTTTTTTCTTTGATTTTATGTATCTTCTGATAAATTAGTGCCCTGAGATTAAATAAAATTTGTTTTCATCATCTTAATGCTCATGCTTAAAACTAATATAGATACAAAAATGAATACGTTTCAGAAATTTGGACAGTTAGTAGAAATTAAAATACACCAGTAGCTAACATGCATGTAACATTTTGCTATTTATAGAACCAGTATGTCCTTTTGATTCCACCGCCAATATGATAAGGGAATGTTACTGTCTCAGAGCGCTTACTTGTCTGTATCATAGCACTTTGATACCACCAAGACATTTGGCTCTAGATTCCATGTTCTTTCTATATTCCTCAAGGAAGTGTCTTGATTTTAAAATTATTGTCATGAATATTGGACTTATGACATCATAGAATTAAGTTATATGACATTCCATTGCATTTTGGAAAAGAAAACAGAGGAAATTATGCTAGCATTCTTACGTTAATAGTTAGAAATGACAGCTGTGGAGAAACGTTAGGACCTATGGAAGTAAAAGTAATTGTAGGATCCAAGTTAAGTAAAAGCCAATTGCCATATTCACATTCTGAACACAAATTCAAGGGACTATACCAGATTCAGAATTTTTAATAAAAAGAAAAAGAAAAAAAGAAAACGAACCTAAACACCCTTAGTAGTCATTTTTATTTCAGTAATGATAAACTAACACACCTTTTAAAGATTATGATAAACTACACAGATGGGCTTTAATTCCCTTAAACAGAATTTCGCTGAACTGATTTCAGCTACAGGGGATTTGTGGATGTAGTCAACAGTCAATGAACATAAACATTTTATTTGGCTGGAGAGGGCAGAGAGGTTTTTCTGTAGAAAGGAGTATGGGATATGCTTTTTATTTGTAGATTGAGGAAAATTTCATGTTACTGTTTTGTTTTAATCCAAAATAAATTGAGGAAACACAAAGTACTGCTCAAAGTTTTTAATTGTCTTTAATTCAGCAAGACTCGTAATTGCAGCCAGTGTAGAACAATGCCTATAGAATTATTCAGAAATGATTTTTTCTTGTTCTGTCGGCCCTAGGAACGATAATAACATCTCTGTAGCTATTACAAATATTGATAGTATGCCCTTCTAAGAGGTAAATTTTCTTACCTAGAAGTCTATGAAGAGTTGTTTTTTAAATCGTAGCCTGTCCTAAATCAAAGTGAGGCAACTATTAACTTTCTGTGCTGAAAGGGAGAAGTGGGAAGTATGAAGGCAAGCTCCAGGAGTCTGACTTAATGTGTGACCATTCCCACCCCCTGGGGCTGTGCCCGGTGGATCTATTTTGAGCTGCCAGACTCAAAAGTAAATAATTTTATTTAGCATCTTCTTTATATACTGATTTGAACCTTAACTTTGTAAGTTAAAAAAATAACATTGCAAGCAGTATATCCTCTTAACTGATTTTATATTCATATACTTTGACTACCGTCCTTGAACTCATAGGATGAATCTTAGAGATTTTAAATGTATTACTGTTCTGGCTAGAAAATAATAAAACTACATTTTACAGAAAGAAGCTCTTAGATTTATTAACATTGCTCATCAAGGAGCTATCACAGAATAATCTGAAGAGCTTTTCCATAAATTTCTCCAGATAATTTGATTGGATATTTTTATACAAAATGCTTTTAAAAGACTCTAAACTCTGATATTAAATTGGAAGCAAGTTTACGATAGGACCTGAACATATAAAAAATTTTTTTTCACGTTCAAGCAATATTTTGGATAGTTCTTACAATAAACACAATAAATGCTTTTTTAATGAATAATTCTGATTTGGAATAATGTAGCATCTAGTGCTGCATACAGTTGGATCATAGTGAATGTTTATTTTGTCTGGGAGCCTTTTTAAAATAATTTTAATTATAAATTTAATATTCCTCATAATTTAGAATAATTTTAATAATTTAGAATGATTTTTATTTCCCCAGAATAATTGGTTTGCATTATGTGTAACAGCAGCAGAGTTGTTGAATCTGAAAATAAGAATGCATTTGAGTAGTAAAAAAATCAGCCATGGAGTTTATGTGAGACCAAATTATACCACTAATTTTGGCTTAATTTTTTCCCTCATCTGTAAATGAATGAGTTGGGCTAGATTTCAGCTCTAAAATTTTATGAATGTTTTTGTAGTTACAAAGAAAAATATGTGGACTCTAATTGTATGCTCCTTTATCACCCTTTTTAAAATGCTCTGATCCATTACAATCAGACTTCATACTCATCACTACATTAAAATCAATCATTCATTCAAAGTTCAACAGTGCCACTGGAATTAACGAGCCCAGTTGTGTTTCTTCAGCACCAAATCAGCAGAATCTGATCAGTTTTTGACAACTTCTTGGCTGATTTTTTGAAAAAATTTAAGTCTCTTTATGACATTGAATGGCATCGAAGGCCCTTTACAGTTTAAGCTAAGCTTTCTCTTTTGCTCTTAGCTCTGGTAGCAAAACGCTTTTCTTTCCCATACTATGCCAGGTGCATGTATACTTACCTCCCATTGCTCAGTGTTCACTTTACCTGGAAACAACCAGAATCCAACTTTCTCTGGCCCAGATTTACCTGAGCTTCGTGGAATCAGAGACTTAGGCTCGGGGTTTATAAGTAATTTAAAAACAGATGCAGCCAGAATTTTACCTCAGGTCTTACTGATTTACTGTGTGATCCCCAAATATCTGAGACAGGTCTCAGTCATTTTAGAAAGTGTATTTTGCCAAGGTTAAGGATGTACCCGTGACATAGCCTCAGGAGGTCCTGAGAACATGTGCCCAAGGTGGTCGGGATACAGCTTACTTTTATGCATTTTGGGGAGACATGAGTGCCAATGTGACACTCAAGGAAATGCTCATTGGACCATTTTGGGTTTTGGATTTTTGGATTAGGGATGCTGAACCAGCATAATGCAAATATTCCAAAATTCGAGAAAATTGGAAATCTGAAACACTTCCGATCCCAAGCATTTTGGATAATGGATATTTAGCCTGTTACTGTATCCTAGCATAAATTGTGAGATTCCTAGAAAGCAGTAGTGCCCTGAAGAACACAGGTAAACAATTTTCCAAACAAACTAAAAGCAAAAGAGCATAACTGATTCTTTGGGGAGAGGTACACTTTCATATGAGGTAAGAAGTGAACTTTGCCAGGTGCAGTGGCTCACACCTGTAATCCTAGCACTTTGGGAGGCCGAGGTGGGTGGATCACGTGAGGTCGGAAGTTCGAGACCAGGCTGACCAACATAGAGAAACCCCGTCTCTACTAAAAATACAAAATTAGCCAGGCATGGTAGCACGTTCCCATAATCCCAGCTACTCGGGAGGTTGAGGCAGGAGAATCACTTGAACCTGAGAGGTGGAGGTTGCAATAAGCCGAAATAGTGCTATTACACTCCAGCCTGGGCAGCAAAAGTGAAACTCTGTCTAAAAAAAAAAAAGAAAAAAAATAATAAAGAAGTGAACTTATTTTGCCAGTGTCAGAGTCAAAACTTGAGTGAAGATATTGCTGTGTTTCATCAAAGTTAAGTAAATATTTCTCTCAATGTTTTTTCATCCTCTAAATTTTCCTTATTCCAACTAGAAGAAAAAAATATCCAAAATCACAAGTCTCTTGTGTCCTAGAAGTTTTCATTGACTGCTACAGTTCCTAAGATAAAAATTGTTGAGTTTGACCAAAAGATACAGATGATCAAAACATTAATTATGAAGCAGAAAATATAACACATAAGCAAAGACAGAAAAAGGGTAAGAAAAATTCACCCCCCCCACCTTCAATTGGCCTTACTACCAAAAATTACTTCAAAAAGGTTTCTTAATATGACTTCATCTTAATCTCTCACATAGGGATAAGAATTCCAGCAACTTCACAGGAAAGATAAGTGCTTAGTTATCATTTAGTAAGCCCATTCAGAGCAGTGGAGCCAGGTGTAAAGTTCCAAGAGAAATTCCAGGAGACCATCAGACTTTGGTATACTTGGAAAGCATTCTTCCGGTTGCTGTCACTTCTTTTCCCCTTTGTTCTTGCCATGCATTAGGTTAAAGTGAGAAGAAACCAATGACTTTGGCTAGGTTTTATAGTACCTACACTTCTGTTCATTAAGCCCTTAGCGCATTTGAGGAATCCTACCCAGAAGCACTCTTACATTATAAGGTTGTGTCTTTTCAGAGATCTTAATGTGCTCCTGGCAATTCAAATTTAAGGCTTTTTGTTAAAAAATTATTTGATTACTTTATTGGGTATATATGTATAAGAGTGGAATCGGAATTGCTTGGTCATGTAGTGTATGTTTACTGTTTAAAAAACTGCCAAAGTATTTTCCAAAGTGGGGTACAACTTTACTTCCCTGCAAGCAATGCATGAGAGTTCTAGTTACTCATATCTTTGTCAACACTTGCTCTTGTCAGTCTTTTAAGTTTTAGCCATTCTAGCGGGTATGTAATGGTGTGTGTCGTTTTAATTTGCATTCCCTAGTGACTAATCATGTTGGACATCTTTTCATGTCTCTCTTAGCCGCTCAGATATCTTCGTTTGTGAAGTGTTTATTCAAATCCTAAACTCAGTTTTTATTTTTGGGGATTTTGCTTTTTGTTTTATCCTTTTACTGAGTCGTGATATTACTCTCCTCTTTTCTCTCTTTTTTCTCCCTCCTCTTCTCTACCCTCTTTTTTTTTTTTTGGATGGAGTCTTGCTCTGTCGCCCAGGCTGGAGTGCAGTGGCCCAATCTGGGCTCACTGCAAGCTCTGCCTCCTGGGTTCATGCCATTCTCTTGCCTCAGCCTCCTGAGTAGCTGGGACTATAGGCGCCTGCCACTATGCCTAATTTTTTGCATTTTTTAGTAGAGACGGGGTTTCACTGTGTTAGCCAGGATGGTCTCAATCTCCTGACCTCGTGGTCCTCCCGCCTTGGCCTCCCAAAGTGCTAGAATTACAGGCGTGAGCCACCGTACCTGGCCCTCTCCCCGCTTTTTGAGACAGAGTCTCACTCTGTCACCCAGGCTGAAGTGCAGCAGTGCAATCATGCTCACTGCAGCCATAAGCTCCCAGACTCAAGCGATCTTGTCACCTCAGCCTTTTAAGTAGCTGGGACCACAAGCGCATGCCACCACCTCCGCTAATTTTTAAATTTTTTGTAGAGATGACATCTCCCTGTGTTACCTTGGCTGGTCTTGAATTCCTGGGCTCAAGTGATTCTCCCACCTTGGCTTCCCAAAGTGCTAGGATTGCAGGCGTGAGCCACTGTGCCTGGCCTACATTTCTTTATTTAGTCTAGATTTCTTTATTTAGTCTAGATACACGTCTTTTATCAGGTATGTGTTTTACATATATTTTCCTCCAATATGCGTCTTATTTCTTCTCTTTCTGGGATTACAGTTTTACCTGTGTTAGATCATTTAGTATTTTCTCACAGCTCTTGTGTTCTCTGTTCCCTTTCTTTCAGTCTTTTTTCCCCCCCTTTATCAGTTTAGATGACTTTTGTTCACTCGTCTTTATGTTTTTGGATTCTTCCTTTAGCTATGTCCTTACCATTAATAAGCTCATCTAATGAATTTATCTCTGATGTTCTGTTTTTTATTCTTAGCACTTTCATTTGATATTTTTTGTGTGTTTTGTTTCTCGTTTGCAATCCTTCTTGTCTGCATATTGGGCCCTTTTCCACTAGGACCTTTAATATATTAATACTAGTTAATTTAAAGCTTTTGTACAATATTTTATACAATATTTCCAACATCTGGATTATCTCTGATACTAGATTTGTTGAAAACTGTATCTTTTGGCAAGGCTTGTATTTTTGCGTTTCATAATTTTTTATTTGGAATGCTGGATAATACTTTTAAATGAACAGTATAGATTGTGCTAAAGAGTATTTACTCCTGGAAATAGGCTCATTTCTTCTGTTAACTGTGAATGGTAGGGTCAATCAGTAGTTGAGCTATTTTGGATTTTGGTGTTGCTACATTCATTTTTAGTACACCAGGCTTCAGTCTTCTCCAGTAGAAAATAATGTTACCTTGTGCTTAGTATGGGCTGTCTGGTACTGGTGGTTTTTCTCAATGTTCCAGCTCTTTTAGGATAGCTTTCATCAGTGCCTGTAGGGTTGCACCACAGACAGGGAATTTCTTTCTGTGTTCTTGCTCTTCCCCTAGCAGTAAACTGCTGTTCCTTGTTATTGGATGTGAGCCTTGCAGTGGGGACAGAATGGAAATTTCTTAGTTCTCAACCTTAATCTTAGGTGGGCCCTGCATACATGTGCCTTGGGGGTGTGACCTTCTCTGTGTATGTGCCTTACCCTCCTATGCAATCAAACTTTGCCTTGTATCTTTGGGGTCTTGGGCTTTAGATGACTTCTGCTAAAGTCTTGACCCAAAGTTTCATGCTTCTTCTCTGGTGGCTTAAACTTTTGTTTGGTTATTGGTTATTGCTTAAACTTTTGAACAGTTATTGTGGATCTCTACATCCTAAAGTAGAAGGAGAACTTCCGAAAAATTTTACTATACTTTTTAAAATATGAAAAAAGTGGGATGAATTTTTATGAAAAAATATAAGTTCACAAAGAAATACCTATTTATGGCAGCTGCTTTGTGAAGCATTCCTCAGACTGTCTGGTATACATGTTTCTCTTCTCTGACCTTAGGGGAACTTTTGTGGAAACTTTAAGAAGTACCGAGTCCAAGGCCAAGCAAAAAACAAAGGCAGAAAAACCCATCTTAAAACACTGGTGAGTCATCAATGAGGCAGACACTTGTAGGCTGACTAACGAAGCACTCATTCCCTAACACCTCTCCTGTCTACCTGTATAAAGGAGACTGGAAAAGCTAAATACAGTCAATTTTTGTAGTTCTTGGTAGTTAGATTCTGTAAAGTCACCATGATGACTGAATTAGCAAATTCTGAACTATTGCTCCTAAGAAAAATATGAACAAACACACATACACACACACATTTCATGTAGGCTATATAATCTTAGTCCTGAAAACTACTCATCCTGGTGGAGTCTCTCTTTATTTAACAAAAGAGAAACTGAGGTTCAGAGTGTTAACTGACTTTCCGATGCCCCATGAATAGGTCCCCGGATTTGGGATTCAAACTCGTTCAGCTGGTTCCAGAGCTGGAGCTACTTGCACTACATTGCACTGCCCCCCACAGGCTCTGTCCTCTGGTGGTCATCTCTGTATGAGAGCAGAAACAAGAAGGCAGAGTGTCTCCTTGTTAGACCTTAGCTGGGAATATGTGTGTCAGCTACTCAGACTTTTCACTGCCCTACATGTTTGCTGATGATCATGAAAACACAGCAAGTACTGACTTTGGGATTACAAGTAAATTTTGGTGAGTAGGCTGATTCACAAATATGGGATTGCAAGTAATGAGGATCAACTATTTACTTTTTAAATCTCCCTAATAATTAGGGGTGGGTATGTGACAGAGTTCTTCTGGTTAAAGGTAAGTAATTAAATGTATGCTGAGGACCTCTTGCTTTTTTTTTTTTTTTTTTTTTTTAATAAAAGTGACAAGTGCTGCAATACCCTTTTCTTTCTGATTTAATGTTGTTGAGTTGAAAAGTATGGCAGTGATCCTCTGACAACAAGGTAACAAGTATAAACATGAAAAGCAGGGCTGTAAGGTGAAAAGATAGTGGTCCTTCGTTATAGCAATGAGCAGCTAAGCCCATTCTAGCAACCACCTACCGACAGTCATTTTAATTGAGAAAAATAACTACCTACGTATTTAAGCTGCTGTTGGTTAAGCTTATTGTTATTTGGAAAAGAATGATTTCCAATTGACATAGCCAATAATCCAGCTTTTACGTAAGTTTTTTCAAAAATAGAAAGTTAATGTATTTACTGGCAGTTGATTATGCTCACTACTTTACATATGTAATACTTATGTACTATATTAGATAGAAGATTATTTTAACTGACTGTATTCTTGACCAGATTTAGGTAACAGTAAATTACCTAAATGCTAAGTTAAGGGCAGTATTGTAGTGCATTTCTTTTGATAATCACAATCAACAGTGCAATTAGAAGTGAAATGACTTGTACCAACTTGAGCTTTGTCTTTCATGACATTATTACTTTGAGTCATTAGTAATGCAGTGCAAAGCTTTTTAAGTTGTTTCCAGTTATCTGCAGTTCACCTAGAAAGATTGGAAATACAGAAACTAGTGCTCAAGAATTCCGTATTGCTCGCTAATGTTTTAGATATGTAATCTCCCCACTTCTCTTGCAATATATGTGTTGTTCTGTAATTTCATAGGCCAGCAAAAGATCTTTGAACATCTGTTGTTCTTGTGCTCTATCAAAACAAGAAAATGATTGTCACTTCACACCCTACAGATCTCCAGGGATGCAGACAGTCTTTGGAATATACTCTAGTCTTTAACTTCTTGAGTAATCAAATAATCTTATATTTAAGTGAAGTTTCTCCTTTTATTTGAAGTCATTTTCCCCCTATTTGATTTTCATTGATTATAGACAGTTCATTATTCTTATCATGAAAATAATTTATATATTATCTATGACTGTGAACAAGCATCATTACTCTTAGAAAAGAATGAGCATTTTAAGGGACTTGAAGTCTCTTCCTGGCTGTCTCCCTTGAACTACCTGGAGAAGACATCTCATAGAGTTGTAAACACTTTAAGGTTAGGTACCGCCTCTTACCTTTATATCCTCAGCTGTTAGCACATGGCCTTAAATAGGGAGTTTTATACCCATTTGTTGAGTCTAATTATCTTTAATTTGGATATAATGTTTTGGTTTTTGTTTTAGAGTTGGGGTTTCGCACTGTTGCCCAGGCTGGAATGCAGTGGCATGATCTTGGCTCACTGGAGCCTCAAACCTCTGGGCTTAGGTGTTCCTCCTGCCTCAGTCTCCTGAGTAGCTGGGACTATAGGTGCACACCACCCTACCTGGCTAAGAGTTTTTATTTTTTGTAGAGAAGGGATCTTGCTATGTTGCTCAGGCCTGCCTCAAACTCCTGCCCTCAAGCAATCCTCCCTGCCTTGTCCTACGAGTCACTGGGATGGCAAGCACTACACCCGGCTCTTTCTTCTTCTTCTTTTTTTTTTTAATGGGTCTCATTAATTTGTAGCAAGTCATATAACACTGAATTAATCTGGCAATTATATGATCATTGGTAAATCTATGGGGCAAAGACCTGCCTGTCAGGTTAGGGAATGTGAAAAATATCCATACCCTTGAAAGCAAACTGTGGCATTACCTTCGTCAGTTCCATGCTTTTGTTTTTGTTTTTTTGAAACATGTTCTGAAGAGTTACACACATTCCTATGTATTTGATGGAATACTGTGGTTGTCATTAAGTCTTTATTTAGTACGTGTTATATTTAAGACACTGCCTAAGATACAAAATAAACAACAGGCATCATCCTTCATCTCCTGGTTTTACTGTTTTGTTGAGTGATAACGACATTTGAATTAAATAGTACAGAGATAGTGTATAAAATAGTATTTAAATTAAACCATATAAAATAAAATGTCTACTTGTGTGATGCTGAAAAAATTCGAGAGAAGAATAATGTAGTAGGTCTTTATTAATCAAATGTTTATTGGGTGTCAGTTGTGATTAAAGCACCAAGACAGGCTTTGTGTGTGTGTTGAGTGGTCAGCAGTCTTAGGGTATGGAGGGAGGGTCAAAGTCAAATAAGACACTATTCATGCCTTCAAGGAGCTCTGACTTCATGTACAGTGGCCTTTAACAGTAATGGTACTTCCAAAAGTGCTTTTGAAAAAATGCAGTTTATGAGAGTCTTACACAATTTGTTGTAGAGAAGAGAAAATGCAATAAGAGTTCAGAGAGTAGAGATATTTTTCTAGTGTCCATACTCCCAAGAGACTTCTGTTATAGAAAAGTATTGCCCTACACAGAGATCAGATCTCCTGAGGTGGGTGCAGTCAATTGAAAGTTTATAATGTGGCTGTGAACTATTCTTTTGGGGCCCAGGAGTCACCTTTCTAGTCAGGCCCAGGTAATGCTTCCTTCTGGACACAATAGTTCATCAGATAAACATGTTAGTCTGTTCTTGTGTTGCTATGAAGAAATACCTGAGACTGGGTAATTTATAAGAGGTTTAATGGACTCAACGGTTCTACAGGCTATACAGGAAGCATGGTGCTGGCATCTGCTTCTGGGGAAACCTCAGAAAGCTTACAATCATGGCGGAAAGTAAAGGGGGAGCAGGCATCTCATGGAATGAGCAGGAGCAAGAGAGAGTGTTGGGGGGACACACACTTAAACAACCAGAGCTCCTGAGAATGAACTCACTATTTCAAGAACAGCACCAAGCCATGAGGGATCCGCCCCCATGACCCAAACACCTCCCACTAGGCCCACACTCCAACACTGCAGATTTTATCTCAACATGAGATTTGGAGGGAACATTCAAACTATATCAATTACCCTGTTTCAGAGGCAGGAAAATTTTGTGGTGTAGTTAAAGGATTTTATAGGGGGAGATTCATATCAAGACCTAGAATAGAAACTTTGGGTATCCATATTTTTTTTTGTATAACAAATTTTTGTATTGCCTACATATTGTGTTTCTTTTGTGTCTATGAGTAGTTTTACTGTGTTCATTATTTTTTTTTCCTTTGTACTTTACTTTTTTATTCTACCTTCCTCACTTAAATTTACAAATTTTATGGATTTTTTTTGTTTCAATTCCGTATGCATTTCAGGCCTTTTGGAAACTCACCATAATTCACTTACATATAAAAAATGTTTTTCCCAGCTAAAACAATATTTTTAGTTTCAGGCTTTGCTATGCTTGCAGAATCTATGTGTGTCGTGCTCATTCATTTTTATGGAAAATCTCTTTACATCTTGACTGTAGATGTAGTACTTATGTCTTTGGTCATCTAATTTTAGACTGATTTTCCAGAAAACATTTGGTCATGCATTTATTTTGTCCTCTACATGGAAGCACTACTGTTACTACTGTGAATACTTGCTGTAGATCTTTTTGTAAGTCCCTTTTAATATTCCAGAAACTTTAACTACCTTGTTTGAAGACCTGCCTCATATTAACAATTTTTCAAAATAAACAATATTTTAGTGAGTTTGTATTTATTTGACAAGAACATGAATGTGAGTCTTATCTCAGCCTGTCAAATGGCTATTTAAGGGAAACATTTCGGTATCCTTGTTAATGACCTTGGTTTTAACCATTTGAGAGGTACATGCTATGCTTTATATTAGTTCTTCTGGTACCTACTTTGCAATAGTATTTTAAAGTTCTATTTTATTTCTCTGCTGTCTGTGCCATAAATTAATTATTTGAACCTAGATTTTTTTTTGTTAGTTTATAACTCGCATTAATTTTTGGGATCGTGGACTATGTTGTGTTATTTGGGTATATGTAGGTGTGGGTGTGTTTTAACTGTGACTTCTGGTCTTCAAGAAAAAAGCTCAGGTCAATAATTGTTTTTGAAAAATTCCTGACGTAACTGAACTGAAATTTATTAATATTTTACTTTTACATTTTGGAAACAGAAAATAAAGAGCAAGAACAACCAACAAACAAAAAAGTAATAAGGAGAAGCTAACTAAATGTGGATCTTGTTGTAGTAGCTAAACAAAGAAAGGAATTTGAACACTTTAAACATGATAAATTTATGATTTGTGTAGCAAGTACATATTTATAATTTATTTAAAACAGGATCTCTGACTGTTCAGAAACTATGTAGATGAATTGTGAGTTATGGGTGAATCTACATGGTTCTTGCTGGCCTCCGTGACTGAAGAAAGCTTGATGTTTAGATATTGGGTGAGGCTAATGATGGCTCTAGATCCAAGGATGACAACCTGTCTCTCCATAAACCCTTTCTCTGGGATGACTATTTTGATCTGTGCCTCAGATAACTGATAGTGCTAATTGATTTTGAAGCCTAGATGCCTAATTAGGCAGCCAATTAAGTCATTTCTAATAGTGACTTCATGACAAGTAATTTGAGCCAGTTACGTTCAGGTGTGCCCAGTAACAATCTTTCACCTCTGTAGAGGGGAATCAATGTCACCGAGTCCCATATTGCATCATTGGAAAATGGGTCTGCTGCATTGACAGTAAGTTACGTACAGCTTGATCAAATCTGGTCATTTCAGTAGCATATTGTGCTTGAAGAGCAGAGGCTTGACAACCTACAAAGAAAGGTGACTGGAGAACTGAACATCTTGGTCATCCCCTTCAGTGGGGAGGAGAGAGTGGGAATGTAGGGACTGGATTCTAACACAACTGCATAGATCATCCTGACATACTACATTATGGATTTTAGAATGCAGCAGTGATGAACACTCAGTCAAATTGAAATGTGTCTTCCTTGCCATTGGATTTGCCACACTTTCTGATGAGATAGCCCCGCTGACCGGCAAGGACCACCTACCTCAGGGTGACTAGTAGTAGTGGAGTGTCTGTTGTTTTCCCATTACCTGCATATTCTTGGTGACAGATGCTATAGAATGTGTTCATATCAGGATACGACCTCTGGTTCTGCACCGTCATAATATAAAATAGGTGAGTGAGTAGGGTGGGCAATAGGAATATTTCTGGAATCCATTCCTATACTCTGATAGCTAGCAATAACCATACAAGGAAGTGGTTGGGTTTGTCTCACCCCAAATCAAAGGTATCCCCAAGTCATCCCTTCCTTAGCAGGATTCCAAAAATGTCTGGTCTAGAAAAGTGTTATCCTGTGTAGAGTTCAGATCTTCTGAGGTTGGTGGAGTCAACCCAGAACTTAGAACGTGGCTGTGAACTAGTGTTCCTTCTTCTAGGGCCCAAGATTTACTTTTATAGCCAGGCCTAGGTATGCTTCCTTCTGGACACTTTATCAAGTTGAACATTGCCCTATTTCAGTTGCAGTCAGCCAAGATAGTCCCGCTGCACTCCAGCCTGGGTGACATAGTGAGACTCCATCTTAAAAAAAAAAAAAAAAAAGTGTGTGTGTATATATATATATATATATACACAAACACACACACATATTTTTATATATATAAAACATAGGCATTATCTGTCTGTCTGTCTATCTATCTGCCTATCTGTAGCTCTGTGGTTTCTACCCAGACCAATTAAATGATTGTAGATCAGAGTCAGGGAAGAAGTGACTCTGTTACGGGTTGAATTTATAAAATATATATTATATTAATATATATAAATTATTATAATTTATAAACAAATTATAAATGTGATTCTTTTTTAAATCCCCTAGAGCATGGATGGGTCATGTTGAGGAATTATAATTATGTATTATTAACAATTATTATAATTACAGAAATTATAAGTTTAGATATATAGTTTTTAGAATGCTGATCATGATCTATAACGATTCTCATCCTTGGCTACACATTAAAATTACCTAAAAAACTTTTTTTAAAAATATAATGCTGGCCGGGTGCAGTGGCTCACGCCTGTAATCCCAGCACTTTGGGAGGCCGAGGCGGGCAGATCATGAGGTCAGGAGTTCGAGACCAGCCTTACCAACATGGTGAAACCCTGTCTCTACTAAAAGTAAAAAAATTAGCTGGGCATGGTGGCACGCGCCTATAATCCCAGCTGCTGAGGAGGCTGAGGCAGGAGAATAGCTTGAACCCAGGGGTTGGAGGTTGCAGTGAGCTGAGATAGGGCCACTGCACTCCAGCCTGGGTGACACAGTGAGACTCCATCTCAAAAAAAATACATATGTATATATATATTTATATATATATAACATAGGTATCATATATATACATATATATGTGGTTTCTACCCAGACCAATTAAATCAGAATCTCTTGGGGTTGGAGTTCTTGGCATTGGTCCATTTTTCAAATCTGTAGGTGATTCTAATGTGCAGCCAAGTTGAGAATGACTGGTCTTGTCACACATAAATGTATGATCTGATGATACATTATAAATGAAATGTTAAATAATATATTGATTTTTGGAGGTTGGTTCTTAAATACTGTTTTTAAAAAGAATGTTTCAAAATATAAAAATTGATAACCATTTTTCTTAATCATATGTTGATTGTTAAGCCTCTCCAATTATTATGACATTATTGAAGCTCTTTTCTACAATGTTGTATATAAACATAGTCCATGAAGTTGAATACGTTTGTGAAGTTAAAAAAAGGACGGGAAGATTTCACCAGTGTTTTAACAGAAATAAATAATATTTTTGACAGATGATTGCATTTTCATGGAAAATTATTGGAAGTTGCATTCCTTTAACTTATTAATGTTCTCTGATCAAATCAACAGATCAAGTATAGGTGGTAGTTTCTGTTAAGTTCTTTACACGTGTGTCTTGATTTCAACTAGATTATCCAAGTCTCACTTTTTTTTCACTAAAACCATAAAAATTATGGTACTAAATCATGGAATTACTTCATTAAATGTCTGTGTGTCAACAAATATTTCACACTAGCTTTGGAAGTTATTGTAAAAAGTGTTCTGATAAAAAAAATCAAAAACTTCATCATTCTAAAATATATATATATATATATATTAAGAGAAAACCAAGGGTTCTAAAAATATAGAGTTGGAACATTTTAAAAAACTCATTTCTTGTTATACTCATAAACTTATTTATGTTTGGGTTGACAGATGAATTCTGCAAAGCTGACACTGATTTAACATTTTTATAAACAAAGATTCCAGAAATTTCTTGAAATTATATTAATTATATTAGTATCAGAACAGAAAATATATATTATTAGTATCAGAACAGAAAAGGGAAAGAAAAGGGAGCTAGCATTTTGAAATTTAGGTTAGTCATTGAGCCTGTGCCTTTAAATGTGACAGTAAAGGTTATCGTAAGAAGTGTTTGCATTGTATCTTTTGACCACTCTAGAACTCAGGAAGGATGCAACAGTTTTGTTAGTTAAAAAACACTATACAAATGTTGAGGATATCTGCATGACCTTAGGAGACTGAAAGCATTTTTGTCATCCTGTGATAAGAATAAAACCAGGTGGCTGTATTCTGTGGCTTAGGATGTGGGTTTCTTTGTTTCTGATAGTCTCAGACACTGAGAGAAACAAGTTACATATGCAAAATGAGCTGTGTTTTTAAGCATCATGTAGCTTGGTAGCATAATTATTGGCCATAGAATCTTCTATTAGCTGTTTTTTTGTGACAAGCTATTTTCTTTTTTCTTCTTCTTTTTTAAATCCCCTAGAACATAGATGGGTCATGTGGAGAAATTATAAACATATTATTTACTCTAAGATAGAGGTAATGAGTTTGGCTTTATTCTCCTTGAATTTGAACGTTAGATGAATTATTTGCTGTAAGGTGTAAAATTTGTCCATTTTTTGGGTAGATTGGCCTATCATTTATATATAAGTGAACTTTTACTGGTTTCTTCAACAGAATGCTTCATAGTAGCTTCAAGTTAGCTCCATTGCCCTAATATGTGGGGGTTTTCCTGAGTACAGTGACCCTGGAATCTCAGTCTTGCCCCTTAGTCCTTTTCCCCTTATTTATCTATAATTATGTAACAGTGAAAAGGAGGCCTAGCATGACTAACTCCATTTTTGTTCCTAACTCCCCATCCTTCATGCCCTCTTTTAGGTTAGCTGCGTTTGCTTATCTTTGTATATAGGCCAAGCTAACTATGGGAGGAATTTAGCTTATAGTTTAAAGCAAGGATAATAGTCCCTTCCTTGAAACTAACTCCTGAGGAGATAAGGAGGGTTTACACAGAAGTAACAATGTAGTGTTAAAAGATTTGTTGAAGCGTTGTGACCTGACCAAGGACAAAGAAGTTTCAGTCTTCTTTGACCCTTACTGCTGCCCACATCAGCCCCTTCCCTCATCTCCCTTTCCCCCACATAAAAGGAGCGTAAAATTCATATTAACTTAAGATGGTTCTTTAGGACACTAGTTCACTATCTTCTTGGTATGCTGGCTCTCCAAACAGAAGTCACTTTCCTTGCCTCTCGACATCTTGGCTGTCATGTGGCGAGTGGTAAGAGCTTTGAACTTCGTTACAATTCATTAGAAAACAACATTCTCAATTAATTGTTTATGAAGCAAAGTCTACTTAATATTTTATGAGAATATTTATGGTTCAACATATTTATTTGAAATAGGAAGTTAGAGGTATCTTAATCACACATTCTAATGAGCCCAGTAAGATGCATTTTTTGTTTCACACTAATTTTGTTGTGCTATTTTTTTCAAACCTAACTTTTTTCTTTCTAAGATGACCAGAGTTTCACTCCAAATTGCAGATCAAACACTACCTTCTCCATGGAAGTCACGTACTGACTGTCCATATTATCAGGTACGTAGGTATAGAGGCCAAGGGAGAGCTTCCCTTTTGCCCTCTGAAGGTTCTCTGAAAATGAACTGACAAAAGGCAGATTAATAGGGGAAAGGGCAGACACGTTTGTTTAACAGGTATAACACACGGGAATTGCAGGAGAATGATTACCCAATAACCCGATGAGGTTTAGATACTGCATATTCTTCCTCATTGGGGATAGGGTTGATGGGTGCAGGGCGGGATGTAGGAGTAAGTGATTTTTAGGGGAGATGAATGAGCCTAAAGAACAATGGCCTGGGACTAAGTTCCTCTGAACTGGAGTCAGGGAGCAGGAAGGTGAGAAGCACAACTTCACTGCGAACAAAGGTTGTCCTATTAGGCAGATAAATTCCCTCCGGTAATCTCTAGAAGCTGCTCTCAGAATAGATGAAAAGTCTGTATGAGCATGGTGACTACTCACTGAAGTCTTCTCTCTCCTCTAGTGGTTAATTGGTCTTGATTATTTGATGAGATTCTTGGGAGGAGGTCTGTTATTTTCTGAGCCACGACATTGGCATAAGATATCTTTCTTAGCCCTGATGCCATTCCTGGAAGTTTTCTTCTTTTTTTAAATTGTTCAGTCATTTCTTCATTGAACACACATTGACTAAGCATCATCCTCCAATTGTTTTGTTTCAAACACTTCTTAGAATCCTTCCTATATAGTAGGTGTGAAGTAAATAATATGTGAATGAATTGACTATATGGATTTCAAGCTACTTGTGTTTTAAGCTAAGTAGGCAAAACCAAAAGTATTGATTGACCTTTGGGATTTTCTTTATTTGAAATTAGTTCTAACATAGGAGGACTAAGCACTGGTTTGTTTTTTTTTTTTCTTTTTCTTTTTTCTTTCTTTTTTTTTTTTTTTTTTTTTTGAGACAGAGTCTTGCTCTGTTGCCCAGGCTGGAGTGCGGTGACGTGATCTCAGCTCACTGGAACCTCTGCCTCCCGGGTTCAAGCGTTCAAGCGATTCTCCTGCCTCAGTCTCCCGAGTAGCTGGGTCTACAGGCATGCACCAGCATGCCTGGCTAATTTTTTTGTATTTTTAGTAGAGACAGGGTTTCACCATGTTGGTTAGGCTGGTTTCGAACTCCTGACCTTAACTGATCCACCTGTCTCAGCCTCTCAAAGTGCTGGGATTACAGGCGTGAGCCACTGTGCCTGACCTAAGCTCTGATTTTTTTCATCTCGCCTAAATTCCTACTTATAGGCATGTGCCACCACTACTGGCTACTTTTGTATTTTTGGTAGAGACAGGGTTTCACCATGTTGGCCAGGCTGGTCTCGAACTCCTGACCTCAAGTGACCCATCAGCCTTGGGCTCCCAAAGTGTTGGGATTACAGGTATGGGCCACCATGCCCAGCCAACATTATCTTTTGACCTATCTTTGGTAACACAAATATGCACATTTTTCATTTAATTTTTAATAATGTATTATAGTTCCTATGCAGATTGAGTCATCAGTTTCTTTTCATTGTTGCCTTATTAATTTTACTTTATTATTGAGAGTTGTTTCACAAACATGAGACATATATTCTGATATCTACCTGTTGTTCCTATTAAGTGATTAATTATTATTGTCCCTATTAAAGGACTAATTTATTCTGCAAACATTATTGTGTGCCTATCATGCCTAAGGCATTGTTCTGGCCACTAGGGCTACACTAGGGAAGAAGATGAAGGTTCTGTCTTCATAAAGCTTACATTCTAATGGCAGAAGTAGACAACAAACAGATACATGATATTATCTGTCTGATAGTGGTAAGTCCTAGGAAGAAAAATAAAGCAGGATAAGGGGATGGAATGTGATAGAAGCTGATATTGTCAATATGATGACAAAGAAAGGCCAATCTGAAAGGTGATATTTGAGCTAAGATCTGAATGCCATTATGCCAGAATGCCCCAGATACTGCTATATTGCTCTTCCTGTGTGAGAGAATAGCAAATGTAAAGACGTTTAGGTAGGAATGTATTTGGTGTGTTTGAGGAACGTCACAAAGGCTATTTGGTAAGGGTAGAAGGTATATATAGATGAGGGCAAAGAAGCCAGACCTTGTAGGGCATGGTCAGGAGTTATGATTTTATTTAAATGTATATATACTTTTTAACTTAAAGGATTTTGATTAGGGGAGCATATGATTAAAAGGATTACTCTAGGAGCTGGGTGTGGTGGCTCATGCCTGTAATCCCAGCACTTTGGGAGGCTGAGGCAAGTGGATCACTTGAGGTCAGGAGTTTGAGACCAGCCTGGCCAACATGGTGAAAACCCGTCTCTCCTAAAAATAACAAAAATTAGCCGGGCGTGGTAGCACACACCTGTAGTCTAGCTACTTGGGAAGCTGAGGCATGAGAATCACTTGAACCCGGGAGGCAGAGGTTGCAGTGAGCTGAGATAGCACCACTGCACTCTAGCCTGGGTGAGAGAATGAGACTGTGTCTCAAAAATAAAAATAAAAGGATTCCTCTAGCTGCTTTGTGGAGGAAACACATCAGGTGGGACAGAGGTGAAAGCAGACAACCAGATAGACGTCTACTAGAAAGGCCCAGGCTGGAGATGGTAGTAGCTTAGCTTAAGGCATTAGAAGTTGGAGATGTGAAAATTGATTGCATTGTGGAAATAAATATTCTAAGGGTAGCTGGCAAGATTTGCTAATAGATCTGATGTAGTGCACAAGAAAAAGCAAAATGTTGGAGATGATTTTAAGGCCTTTGGGCTTAAGAATTGGGAATGATGGTGCCAATCAGATAGTGAGGAACTAAATTTGGAGAAGAAAATTAAGATTTTCAGTTTGGATGTGTTCTGTCTGTGATACCAAGTTAGCAGTGGGATCAGAGAGTCCAGAATTTTGGGGAAAAGTTAGCATAGAAGTTTGGGAATCAGCTTATAGATGGTATTTAAAGATTTGGGACTAGATGAGGTCGCCTAGAAAGTTTATGTAGATACAGAAGAGAAGTTGGTCTGAGAATTGAGCCCTCAGGAACAAGTTAATGTTACAAGCACAGAAAGAGAACCAACCAAAGAAACTGAGAAGATGCTGCCGTTGAGATAGAAGAAAACCAGTAGAGCATCGTGTCCCAGCAACCAAATGAAGAAGGATTTCAGAAAGGAAAGACTGAACTGTTTTAATGCTAAAGGCCTTTATCACTGGGCTAACTAGCTAGCCTATTGGTAGACAATACTTGCCTAGCAAAGAGAAACTTGATATAAATTGATGTTAATTTTCAAAATACTTTGATTTAGAAAACAATTATAAATTAGAATTACATTTTTAAGTCATAATTAATTACCTGTAAGATTTAATGCCCAGTGTTGGGGGAAGGTTAAACACTTTTAACTTGTTTTAAAGTGAGTACAGTTAACTTTCTGTTTCTAAGGGCCTGATTTAAGCATTTCTTTGCCCAGCTTCACTCCATTATAGTCTAGTCTGTGTGTGATAATCTTAAATGGCTAAATATTTCTAAGAATATCAATTTGATATGAGCAATCTTAATTACAGATAATCTGAAATACTTTTGTCAATATGAATGCTATATATGGTAGTATATGGGCTTTCATTCTTTTTGAAACTTGCTTTACAGAGGATATTTGAAAATAGATTTAGAATAGTGTTTGTAGAAATTAGTCAATTAGAATAGTTTTTTCCCAACACTGAATTAAAAATACTAGATGAAAAAATAAAGCTTTCTATAAGTACTAAAATTTATTAAGAGTTTAGTTTGAACTCATTTAGTTTACTATCTGCACACCCACTTTTCTCTTTTCAAAATTTTTCAAAAATTCTATGTCCTGTAAATAGCCATAAAGGCTATAGTTGGAGAAATATGTATGAAACATCTTTTTTTTTTGGATTTCAAGAAGTTAACTTTTTTGTTTTCTAGTTACTTGTCTCGTTGAATGCTTTGAAAGCAGAATAAAGATGGCTGGGTGCGGTGGCTCACGCCTGTAATCTCAGCACTTTGGGAGGCCAAGGCAGGTGGATCATGAGGTCAGGAGTTCGAGACCAGCCTGCCCAGGGTAGTGAAACCTGTCTCTACTAAAAATACAAAAAATTAGCCGGGCATAGTGGCGCACGCCTGTAGTCCCAGCTACTTGGGAGGCTGAGGCAGGAAAATTGCTTGAACGTGGCAGGCAGAGGTTGCAGTGAACTGAGATTGTGCCACTGCACTCCAGCCTGTGTGACAGAGTGAGACTCCATCTCAAAAAAAAATCAAAACGCAGAATAAAGATTATAAGTAGAAGTAGAAGTTGGCCTGAGAATCGAGCCCTCAGGCACGAGTTATTGTTTCAAGAACAGAAAGAGAACCAACCAAAGAAACGGAGAAAATGCTGCCACTGAGAAAGAAGAAAACTATAAAGCATGGTGTCCCATGCTGAGTTTACTTTATATTCAATATTGATTCTGAATTTAGTTTATATTCAATATTGGATGTTTAGAGAAAAATATCTCATTTTGTGTTTTGTCTTTCTACTCAGCTGTGTTTTAGTAGACTCTTTAAGTATTTATATATTTGTGTATTTCGTATGATAGCTCTAGAAGAACAGAAATTTCCAACAATGGTCATTTTTTCATCAGGCATTTCCATGTATGTTTGACTGATGTCAGTTAAGACTTGACAAAAATTTCCCAAGTAATATTTTTAGGGACCCATATGTTAAGCTATATCTGAATGCTACTGTTTTTAGTAAAAAAAGGAACAAATAAAACTTTGAACTTTTAGAATTTAAAATGTATAATTTTCTTATATCCTAATTGGTTCTTTTGATTTATGAGTAGCTCCTGGAATCGTGAGTAAAAAAAATTAGCTTCATTAAAGAAATCGTGATTATTTTAGAATAACAGTTCTCAACCTTAGTTGTACATACTTGTAACCATTCTGAGGAGCTCTTAAAAAAAGCATTGATGCTGGGGCCCCAATTTCAAATATTCAGATTCAGTTTACCTGATGTGTAGGCTGGACCTTTTTTAAAAAAATTGATCAGGTGATTTTAACATTCAGCCAGTGTTAGAACCACTGTGCGGAAGCCATCACTCACTTGATCTTAGCCAAAAGGCCGAGAAGCGACGCTGAAGCCATCACTCACAGTATCACTGTCTGAATAAGGATGGGAAATTTTACTTAGATATGCTAATATTTTAGCTATTTAATACTAAACATAGAGATATTTGGAATTTTTTAAAAAGTTTTTTGTCCAGATTGTTAACACTTTTTAGACTTTGCTTAGCACTGACCAGATAACATCTACCTTAGTATATTCTTACTTTGATTCCTGGTTTATACTACATTTAAAGACATTCATGTGAGTTCAAGTGTGTCTATCTAAATATGGATTTTATGTGATTTCAGCTTTTCTTCTGGTTAAGCATTGGAGAGATAATTTTTAAATGTTTTTTGCAACTGACAAATTTATTTTCTCTCAAATGATTTGGCAGTGATGATATTTCATAAAGTAAATCAACTAATGGAAAAATTGTAAAGTCTTGAGTAGTTCCAGTCGGGGATTCCATTTCCATCATTAACTTGCTACTGTAGACTGTACATAGTGGAAACTGAATTTAAAAGTGTTATGCAGAGTTTTTAACCTAAATTATTAAACCTTATTCTGTCACTTTTTTGGTTATGATTTTCCTTTCAACTGTAGTAGGTCATAGATAGCTACAAGTTGGCATTTATGGGAAATAATTGGAGTGAAAATTGACAGTGACACTTCATTTCCACTTTGGACAGTATTTCTAATTTGTAACTCATGACGGGGTTATTCTTATGTATAGGCAATGTTTGTTCATACCAGTGCATATTTGTCACAGGTATGTGTTATAATATTTTTCAAGTTACAACTACTATATATTAGTATGTTTAGTAATCCCAACAGTTCACACAAAAGAGAACTGGAAATTTAAGATGTCCAAAAACATATTGTGTACTAAAAGTTTGGGATGACTACATAAATAAAGATGGGAAAACACTATAACTTACAAGCCTGGGCACTGGAATCAGCAAACTTGAATATAACTCCACTACTTAGAGTCAGTCCTGCTAAAATGCAACATATTTGCTCCTACAAGTCAGCGCTTTTCAGAATTACACAATGAAAACCACAGGACTTACAGGAAAATGGGGGTTATGGCACAATACTCCAAAACTCAGTGACACATTTAAAAAGGATCATAAGTGTTAAATGGTTAATAAATAAATACTGCAATATATTTGGCACTTTATATTGAAAAAGACCTGAATTCCCTCGTGGAAGTGGAAAAGATTGCAGCTTGTGAGTTGTGAAGTGGTGGAAAGAGGATTATCTGAAGTCAGAAGGAAAGTTGTAGTACCAGATCTGAATAGGTATCAGTCACAACTCACATGGTGAACTGAGATAGCTGGTTAATGTCTGAGTGTGTGCTTTTGGTGTACTCCTGTATGACTTAGTTCAGTTGGTTCATTTTCTGTAGTCACCTCATGTTTCTTACGGATGAAGTCACTCATAAGCAAAATGAAATCTGAGTTATGCTCAAATTGTTCCCTAATGTATCAGTTGGATTGGGACACATTTGCATTTCAGAATAAGTATTATAGCAGAACTGATTGTACCGTCTAGTTAGCTTTGACACATTACTTAACTCTCAGAGCCTTGATTTTCTCATGTGTAACATAGGGATAGTAGTAGTATTGACCTCATAGGAGTTTGAGGAGGATTAAATGAATGTATACATACAAGTTTAAAATAGAATATGGTATATGTTTGTTAGAAAGGAAGGAATTTTCTATAACTCCTATCATCTCATCTGGAGAAATTAAAAATACATGTTTTTGTGCTTTTTATTTCTTCAGTTGGACATAGATGTTATGTATATAGATTTAGTGTTTTGTAGATAATTTAAATCTATGTCTATAATTCAGTCAGTTGCTACCAGCAGTGATGCTTTGCTTTACCCATGGGTACATGACAAAAATACATGATAGAAAGTTAGCATGTTCTTATTGCTTAATTTTTTCTGTAATCATCAATTTGTTTATTAAAATAGTACAGTTATTTAACTGCTAGCTAACTGTCACTACTTATTTCATCATCTTTCTTCTTTCTCTTACACTCGTCTTAATCTTTCATCTTCAGTATTACTATAATATAATCAAATTCCTCTGTCCTCTGCCCCTTTCCTGTTTCTAGCGCTAAGATTTGCCTTTATCTTCCCCCGGTTCATTCATCCTCCATACCACTGCCAAAGTGACAGGGATCAGGCTCTTTCCTTGCTAGAATTTTTTCCTCGCCTCCCAGCCACCTCTTCCTATGACACCAGGCACTGAAGCCATCCTAGATGATCTAATTCTTGTCTGTGCTGTTGGAAATGTCTGAATCATATATGTCTGGTCAGGTCCCTTATACCCTTCCTTTATGTATGTCTCTCCTACAACAACAATTACACTGTATAATAATATTTTTCACATTTATGGCCTCACTGAAGTCTAAGTTCTTTGTGTTCAGAGATTTTGTATTATTGTCTCTTGGGTCTAGCATATACTAGTTGTCCAATTAGTATTCGGGAAATGGATGAAGGAAGGAAGGAACAATGAAGAAAATGTAGGTCAAAATGTTTAAAAATTGAACACTTAGGTTCAAGTTAATGAATTAGTTCAGCTTTTATCATTCATTGTTTAATTTCATATTTCTTTTTCTTTTTTTCTAAAATGAGGACAACGTATTTTAAGTATCTCGACAATATAATATAGTGGTCAGGAGAACAGTCTGTGAAGCTAGACTGAAGACTCCTTGGTTAGATTTCTCACTCACCTACTTACTCATTTGATGAAGTTCAGCAATTTACTAAACCTCTCAGTGCCACAGTTTCTTTACCTGGTAAATGAGAATAATAATAGTATTTGTTTCATCAACTTATTATAATGAGTAAATAAACTGTTACTGATAAAGTGTCTAGAATTTTAGGTGGCATATGGTAAATAATAGATGTTACCTATTCTTCTTGTTCTCAATTATTATGAACTAATGCCCTGCTGTTAAGTTGCAAGGACTTTTTTCCTATAACTTGCTGTTAAGTTTCAAGGACTTTTTTCCTACCAGTGCTCTGGAGCATCTTTGTTTATACCATTCTCTCCTACTTACTTATGATTTGATGCTTCTTCTCAATTGAATAAAGAAAATCTTACCACTTACCAGATTCAGGTGTGAGTTAGTGATTAAAGGAAATCAAGGCTAATCTACTTCACCCAATTTTGATGCTTTATAAGGCCAACCACCTTTTGTAGTGATTATTAGGCATTGATTGTATTTGTATTGTTGCTACATGTATTATGCGCTTAATATGTTTAGCTATTAAAGATGAGTAAGAAACAAAATATCTATTTTTATTTCAATAGTTTTTGGGGAACGGGTGGTTTCTGGTTACATAGATAAGTTCTTTAGTGGTGATTTCTGAGATTTTGGTGCACCATCACCTATGCAGCATATACTGTACCCAGTGTATAATCTTTTTTCCCTTACCCACCCCCATCCCTTCTTCTGGAGTCCCCAAAGTCCATTATATCATTCTTTTGCCTTTGCATCCTCATAGTATAGCTCCCACTTATAGGTGAGAACATATGATATTTGGGTTTCCATTTATATATTCCATTTAGTATATACATATATTTTCTTTATGCACTCATTGATTCATGGGCATTTAGGCTGGTTCCATATTTTTGCAATTGCGAATTGTGCTGCTATAAACATGCGTGTGCAAGTGTCTTTTTCATTTAATTACTTATTTTTCTCTGGGTAGATACCCATGAGTGGGATTGCTGGATCAAATGATGGTGCTACTTATAGGTCTTTAAGGAATCTCCACACTGTTTTCCATAGTGGTTGTACTAGTTTACATTCCCACCAGCAGTGTGAGTGTTCCCTTTTTACCACATCCACTCCAACATCTATTATTTTTTGATTTTTTAAATTATGGCCATTCTTACAGGGGTAAGGTGGTATCTCATTGTGATTTTGATTTGCATTTCCCTGATCATTAGTGATGTTGAGCATTTTTTCATATGTTTGTTGGCCATTTGTACATCTTCTTTTGGGAATTGTCTATTCATGTCCTTTGCTGACTTTTTGATGGGATTGCTTGCTTTTTTTCTTGCTGATTTTTTTTTAATTTTATTATTATTATACTTTAAGTTTTAGGGTACATGTGCACAATGTGCAGGTTTGTTACATATGTACACATGTGCCATGTTGGTGTGCTGCACCCATTAACTCGTCATTTAGCATTAGATATATCTCCTAATGCTATCCCTCCCCCCTCCTCCCACCCCACAACAGTCCTGGGAGTGCGATGTTCCCCTTCCTGTGTCCATGTGTTCTCATTGTTCAATTCTCACCTATGAGTGAGAACATGCAGTGTTCAGTTTTTTGTCCTTGCGATAGTTTACTGAGAATGATGGTTTCCAGTTTCATCCATGTCCCTGCAAAGGACATGAACTCATCATTTTTTATGGCTGCATAGTATTCGATCGTGTATATTGGCCACATTTTCTTAATCCAGTCTATCATTGTTGGACATTTAGGTTTGTTCCAAGTCATTGCTATTGTGAATAGTGCCGCAATAAACATACGTGTGCATGTGTCTTTATAGCAGCATGATTTGTAGTCCTTTGGGTGTATACCCAGTAATGGGATGGCTGGGTCAAATGGTATTTCTAGTTCTAGATCCCTGAGGAATCGCCACACTGACTTCTACAATGGTTGAACTAGTTTACAGTCCCTCCAACAGTGTAAAAGTGTTCCTATTTCTCCACATCCTCTCCAGCACCTGTTGTTTCCTGACTTTTTAATGATGGCCATTCTAACTGGTGTGAGATGGTATCTCATTGTGGTTTTGATTTGCATTTCTCTGATGGCCAGTGATGATGAGCATTTTTGCATGGTTTTTTTTTTTTTGGCTGCATAAATGTCTTCTTTTGAGAAGTGTCTGTTCATATCCTTCGCCCACTTTTTGATGGGGTTGTTTTTTTCTCATAAATTTGTTTGAGTTCATTGTAGATTTCTGGATATTAGCCCTTTGTCAGATGAGTAGGTTGTGAAAATTTTCTCCCATTCTGTAGGTTGCCTGTTCACTCTGATGGTAGTTTCTTTTGCTGTGCAGAAGCTCTTTAGTTTAACTAAATCCCATTTGTCAATTTTGGCTTTTGTTGCCATTGCTTTTGGAGTTTTAGACATGAAGTCCTTGCCCATGCCTATGTCCTGAATGGTATTGCCTAGGTTTTCTTCTAGGGTTTTTATGGTTTTAGGTCTAACATTTAAGTCTTTAATCCATCTTGAATTAATTATAAGGTGTAAGGAAGGGATGCAGTTTCAGCTTTCTACATATGGCTAGCCAGTTTTCCCAGCACCATTTATTAAATAGGGAATCGTTTCCCCATTTCTTGTTTTTGTCAGGTTTGTCAAAGATCAGATGGTTGTAGATACGCGGCATTATTACTGAGGGCTCTGTTCTGTTCCATTGATCTATATCTCTGTTTTGGTGCCAGTACCATGCTGTTTTGGTTACTGTAGCCTTGTAGTATAGTCTGAAGTCAGGTAGCGTGATGCCTCCAGCTTTGTTCTTTTGGCTTAGGATTGACTTGGGGATGCGGGCACTTTTTTGGTTCCATATGAACTTTAAAGTAGTTTTTTCCAATTCTGTGAAGAAAGTCACTGGTAGTTTGATGGGGATGGCATTGAATCTATAAATTACCTTGGGCAGTATGGCTATTTTCACGATATTGATTCTTTCTATCCATGAGCATGGAATGTTCTTCCATTTGTTTGTATCCTCTTTTATTTCATTGAGCAGTGGTTTGTAGTTCTCCTTGAAGAGGTCCTTCACATCCCTTGTAAGTTGGATTCCTAGGTATTTTATTCTCTTTGAAGCAATTGTGAATGGGAGTTCACTCATGATTTGGCTCTCTGTTTGTCTGTTATTGGTGTATAAGAATGCTTGTGATTTTTGTACGTTGATATTGTAACCTGAGACTTTGCTGAAGTTGCTTATCAGCTTAAGGAGATTTTGGGCTGAGACAATGGGGTTTTCTAGATACACAATCATGTCATCTGCAAACAGGGACAATTTGACTTCCTCTTTTCCTAATTGAATACCCTTTATTTCCTTCTCCTGCCTGATTGCCCTGGCCAGAACTTCCAACACTATGTTGAATAGGAGTGGTGAGAGAGGGCATCCCTGTCTTGTGCCAGTTTTCAAAGGGAATGCTTCCAGTTTTTGCCCATTCAGTATGATATTGGCTGTGGGTTTGTCATAGATAGCTCTTATTATTTTGAGATACGTCCCATCAATACCTAATTTATTGAGAGTTTTTAGCATGAAGAGGTGTTGAATTTTGTCAAAGGCCTTTTCTGCATCTATTGAGATAATCATGTGGTTTTTGTCTTTGGTTCTGTTTATATGCTGGATTACATTTATTGATTTGCGTATGTTGAACCAGCCTTGCATCCCAAGGATGAAGCCCACTTGATCGTGGTGGATAAGCTTTTTGATGTGCTGCTGGATTCAGTTTGCCAGTATTTTATTGAGGATTTTTGCATCAATGTTCCTCAAGGATATTGGTCTAAAATTCTCTTTTTTGGTTGTGTCTCTGCCAGGCTTTGGTATCAGGATGATGCTGGCCTCATAAAATGAGTTAGGGAGGATTCCTTCTTTTTCTGTTGATTGGAATAGTTTCAGAAGTAATGGTACCAGTTCCTCCTTGTACCTCTGGTAGAATTCGGCTGTGAATCCATCAGGTCCTGAACTCTTTTTGGTTAGTAAGCTATTGATTATTGCCTCCATTTCAGAGCCTGTTATTGGTCTATTCAGAGATTCAGTTTCTTCCTGGTTTAGTCTTGGGAGGGTGCATTTGTCGAGGAATTTATCCATTTCTTCTAGATTTTCTAGTTTATTTGCGTAGAGATGTTTATAGTATTCTCTGATGGTAGTTTTTATTTCTGTGGGATCAGTGGTGATATCCCCTTTATCATTTTTTATTGCGTCTATTTGACTCTTCTCTCTTTTCTTCTTTATTAGTCTTGCTAGCAGTCTATCAATTTTGTTGATCTTTTCAAAAAACCAGCTCCTGGATTCATTAACTTTTTGAAGGGTTTTTTGTGTGTCTATTTCCTTCAGTTCTGCTCTGATTTTAGTTATTTCTTGCCTTCTGCTAGCTTTTGAATGTGTTTGCTCTTGCTTTTCTAGTGCTTTTAATTGTGATGTTAGGGTGTCAATTTGGGGTCTTTCCTGCTTTCTCTTGTGGGCATTTAGTGCTATAAATTACCCTCTACACACTGCTTTGAATGTGTCCCAGAGATTCTGGTATGTTGTGTCTTTGTTCTCGTTGGTTTCAAAGAACATCTTTATTTCTGCCTTCATTTTATTATGTACCCAGTAGTCATTCAGGAGCAGGTTGTTCAGTTTCCATGTAGTTGAGCAGTTTTGAGTGAGTTTCTTAATCCTGAGTTCTAGTTTGATTGCACTGTGGTCTGAGAGACAGTTTGTTATAATTTCTGTTCTTTTACATTTGCTGAGGAGTGCTTTACTTCCAGGTATGTGGTCAATTTTGGAATAGGTGTGGTGCTGAGAAGAATGTATATTCTGTTGATTTGGGGTGGAGAGTTCTGTAGATGTCTATTAGGTCTGCTTGGTGCAGAGCTGAGTTCAATTCCTGGGTATCCTTGTTAACTTTCTGTCTTGTTGATCTGTCTAATGTTGACAGTGGGGTGTTAAAGTGTCCCATTATTATTATGTGGGAGTCTAAGTCTCTTTGTAGGTCACTAAGGACTTGCTTTGTGAATCTGGGTTCTCCTGTATTGGGTGTATGTATATTTAGGATAGTTAGCTCTTCTTGTTGAATTGATCCCTTTACCATTATGTAATGGCCTTCTTTGTCTCTTTTGATCTTCGTTGGTTTAAAGTCTGTTTTATCGGAGACTAGGATTGCAACCCCTGCCTTTTTTTGCTTTCCATCTGTTTGGTAGATCTTCCTCCATCCCTTTATTTTGAGTCTATGTGTGTCTCTGCCCGTGTGATGGGTGTCCTGAATACAGCACACTGATGGGTCTTGACTCTTTATCCATTTGCCAGTCTGTGTCTTTTAATTGGAGCCTTTAGCCCATTTACATTTAAGGTTAATATTGTTATGTGTGAATTTGATCCTGTCATTATGATGTTAGGTGGTTATTTTGCTCGTTAGTTGATGCAGTTTCTTCCTAGCCTCGATGGTCTTTACAGTTTGTCATGTTTTTGCAGCTGCTGGTACCGGCTGTTCCTTTCCATGTTTAGTGCTTCCTTCAGGATCTCTTTTAGGGCAGGCCTCGTGGTGACATAATCTCTCAGCATTTGCTTGTCTGTAAAGGATTTTATTTCTCCTTCACTTAAGAAGCTTAGTTTGGCTGGATATGAAATTCTGGGTTGAAAATTCTTTTCTTTAAGAATGTTGAATATTGGCCCCCACTCTCTTCTGGCTTATAGAGTTTCTGCTGAGAGATCAGCTGTTAGTCTGATGGGCTTCCGTTTTTGGGTAACCCGACCTTTCTCTCTGGCTGCCGTTAACATGTTTTCCTTCATTTCAACTTTGTTGAATCTGACAGTTATGTGTCTTGGAGTTGCTCTTCTCGAGGAGTATCTTTGTGGCGTTCCCTGTTATTTCCTGAATCTGAATATTGGACTGCCTTGCTAGATTAGGGAAGTTCTCCTGGATAATATCCTGCAGAGTGTTTTCCAACTTGGTTCCATTCTCCCCATCACTTTCAGGTACACCAATCAGATGTAGATTTGGTCTTTTCACATAGTCCCATATTTCTTGGAGGCTTTGTTTGTTTCTTTTTATTCTTTTTTCTCTGAACTTCCCTTCTCACTTCATTTCGTTCATTTGATCTTCCACCACTGATACCCTTTCTTCCAGTTGATCACATCGGCTCCTGAGGCTTCTGCATTCTTCATGTAGTTCTCAAGCCTTGGGTTTCAGCTCCATCAGCTCCTTTAAGGACTTCTCTGCATTGGTTATTCTAGTTATCAATTCGTCTAATTTTTTTTAAGAGTTTTTAACTTCTTTGCCATTGGTTTGAATTTCCTTCTTTGGCTCGGAGTAGTTTGATCGTCTGAATCCTTCTTCTCTCAACTCGTCAAAGTCATTCTCCGTCCAGCTTTTTTCCGTTGCTGGTGAGGAGCTGCGTTCCTTTGGAGGAGGAGAGGCGCTCTGAATTTTAGAGTTTCCAGTTTTTCTGCTCTGTTTTTTCCCCATCTTTGTGGTTTTATCTACTTTTGGTCTTTGATGATGGTGACGTACAGATGGGTTTTTGGTGTGGATGTCCTGTTTGTTAGTTTTCCTTCTAACAGACAGGACCCTCAGCTGCAGGTTTGTTGGAGTTTGCTAGAGATCCATTCCAGACCCTGTTTGCCTGGGTATCAGCAGCGGTGGCTGCAGAACAGCAGTGGCTGTAGAACAGCAGATATTCGTGAACCGCAAATGCTGCTGCCTGATCTTTCCTCTGGAAGTTTTGTCTCAGAGGAGTACCCGGATGTGTGAGGTGTCAGTCTGCCCCTACTGGGGAATGCCTCCTTGTTAGGCTTCTCGGGGGTCAGGGACCCACTTCAGGAGGCAGTCTGCCCGTTCTCAGATCTCCAGCTGCGTGCTGTGAGAAGCACTACTCTTTTCAAAGCTGTCAGACAGGGACATTTAAGTCTGTAGAGGTTCCTGCTGTCTTTTTGTTTGTCTGTGCCCTGCCCCCAGAGGTGGAGTCTACAGAGGCAGGCAGGCCTCCTTGAGCTGTGGTGGGCTCCACCCAGTTCAAGCTTCCTGGCTGCTTTGTTTACCTAATCAAGCCTGGGCAATGGCAGGCGCCCCTCCCTCAGCCTTGCTGCCGCCTTGCAGTTTGATCTCAGACTGCTGTGCTAGCAATCAGCAAGACTTTGTGGGTGTAGGACCGTCAGAGCCAGGTGTGGGATATAATCTCCTGGTGTGCCGTTTTTTAAGCCCTTTGGAAAAGCTCAGTATTAGGGTGGGAGTGACCCGATTTTCCAGGTGCTGTCTGTCACCCCTTTCTTTGACTAGGAAAGGGAACTCCCTTACCCCTTGAGCTTCCCAAGTGAGGCAATGCCTTGCCCTGTTTCGGCTCGCACACGGTGCGCTGCACCCGCTGTCCTGCACCCACTGTCTGGCACTCCCTAGTGAGATGAACCTGGTACTTCAGATGGAAATGCAGAAATCACCCGTCTTCTGCGTCGCTCACGCTGGGAGCTGTAGACCGGAGCTCTTCCGATTCAGCCATCTTGGCTCCACCCTCTCTTGCTGATTTTTGTGAGTTTATTGTAGATTCTCGATGTTAGTCCTTTGTTGGATGCATAGTTTGTGATTATTTTCTTCTACTCAGTGGGTTGTTTACTCTGCTGATTATTTCTTTTGCTGTACAGAAACTTTTTGGTTTAATTAAGTCCCATCTATTTATCTTTATTCTTGTTGCATTTGCTTTTGGATTTTTGGTCATTAACTCTTTGCCAATGTCTAGAAGAGCTTGTCTAATGTTATTTTCTAGAATCCTTATGTTTCAGGTCTTAGATTTAAGTCTTTGGTCCATCTCGCGTTGATTTTTGTATAAGGTGAAAGATGAAGATCCAGCTTCAGTCTTCTACATGTAGCTTGCCAGTTATCCCAGCACCATTTGTTGAATAGGGTGTCCTTTCCTCACTTTATGTTTTTGTTTGCATTGTCAAAGATCAGTTAGCTCTAAATATGTGGCTTTATTTCTGAGTTCTCTATTCTGTTCTATTGCTCTATGTGCCTATTTTTATACCAGTACCATGTTGTTTTGGTAACTATAGCTTTGTAGTATAATTTGAAGTCAGGTAATATGATGCCTCTAGATTTGTTCTTTTTGCTTAGTCTTGTTTTGGCTATGTGGGATCTTTATTGGTCCCCTATGAATTTTAGGATTTTTTTTCTAGATCTGTGAAAAATGATGGTGTTTTGATGAGAATTGCATTGAATTTGTAGATTGCTTTTGGCAGAATGCTCATGTTCACAATATGAATTATCCCCATCCATGAGCATGGGATGTATTTCTGTTTGTGTCATTGGAGATTTATTTCAGCAGTGTTTTGTAGTTTTCCTTCTAGAGATCTTTCACCTCCTTGGTTAGGTATATTCCTACGTATTTGATTTATTTTGCAGCTGTTGTCAAAGTGTTTGAGTTCTTGATTTGATTCTCAGCTTGGTCATTGTTAGTGTATGGCAGTGCTACTGATTTGTGTACATTGATTTTGTATCCTGAAACTACTTAATTCATTTATCAAATCTAGGAGCTTTTTGGATGAGTCTTTAGGGTTTTCTAGGCATATGATCATATTATCAGTGAATGGTGAGAGTTTGACTTCCTCTTTACCAATTCAGATGCCCCTTATTTCTTTCGGTTTTGTCTGATTGCTCTGGCTAGGACTTCCAGCACTATGTTGAATAGGAGTGGTGAAAGTGGGCATCCTTGTCTTGTTCCATTTCTCAGGGATAATTCTTTCCAGTTTTCCCTGTTCAGTATAATATTGAGCATAATATTGATAAATATGATACATTTGTCATAGATGGGTTTTATTTCCTTGAAGTGTGTCCCCTCTATGCCAGTTTTGCTGAGGGTTTTCATCATAAAGGGATGCTGGACTTGTCAAATGCGTTTTCTGCATTTGTTGAGATGATCATATGATTGTTTTAAATTCTGTTTATGTGATGTATCACATTTATTGAAACCCACTTGATCATGATATATTATCTTTTTTATATGCTGTTGGATTCAGTTAGTAGTATTTTGTTAAGGATCTTTGCATCTATGTCCATCAGGAACATGTTCTTTAGTTTCCTTTTCTTGTTATGTCCTTTCCTGGTTTTGGTATTAGGGTGATACTGGCTTCAGATAATTATTTAAGGAGGATTTCTTCTTTTTCTTTTGGAATAGTTTCACTAAGTGTCGTCAATGGCTGTTAGAATTCAGCTGTGAATCCATCTGCTCCTGGACTTATTCTTTGTTGGCAGTTTTTTTATTACTGTTTTAATCTCACTACTTGTTATTTGTCTGTTCAGAGTTTCTGTTTCTTCCTGATTCAATCTAGGACGGTTGTATATTTCCAGGAATTTTTCCATCTCTTCCTGATTCAATCTAGGACGGTTGTATATTTCCAGGAATTTTTCCATCTCTCTAGATTTTCTAGTTTGTGTGTGTAAAGGTGTTCATAGTAGCCTTAAATGATCTTTTGTATTTCTGTGGTATCAGTTGTAATATCACCCATTTTGTTTCTAATTGAGCTTATTTGGATCTTCTCTCTTGTTTTCTCAGTTAATCTTTTACTGGTGTATCTATTTTGTTTATCTTTTCAAAGAACCAGCTTTATGTTTCACTTTATTTTGCATTTTTTTGTTTCAATTTCATTTAGTTCGGCTCTGATCTTTGTTATTTATTTTCTTCTACTGGCTTTGGGTTTGGTTTGTTCTTGTTTCTCCAGTTCCTTGAGGTGTGGCCTTAGATTGTCTATTTGTGCTCTTTCAGACTATTTGATGTAGGCATTTAATACTATGAACTTTCCTCTTAGTGCTACTTTTGCTCTATCCCAGATTTTGATGAGTTTTGTCACTGTCAGTTCAGATAATTTTTAATTTTTTATCTTGATTTTATTTTTGACCCAAAGATCATTCAAAAGCAGATTATTTAATTTCTATGTATTTGTATTGTTTCAAAGGTTCCTTTCGGAGTTAATTTCCAGTTTTATTCCACTGTAGTCTGAGAGGATACTTGATATACTTTTGATTTTGTTATATTTATTGAGACTTGTTTTGTGGCCTATCATATGGTCTCTTTTGCAGAACGTTCCATGTGCTGATGAAAATAATGTATATTCTGCAGTTGTTAGGTAGAATGTTCTGTAAATATGTTGGTTCCATTTGTTCTAGGGTGTACTTTAAGTTCGTTGTTTCTATGTTGATTTGCTGTCTTGATGACCTGTCTAGTACTGTCATTGGAATATTGGAGTCCCCCACTATTACCGTATTGCCGTCTATCTCAAGTCTTAGGTCTAGTAGTAATTGTTTTATAGATTTGGGAGCTCCAGTGTTAGGTCCATATATATTTAGAATTATGATATTTTCTTGTTGGACTTATTCTTTTATTATGTAACGTCCCTCTTTGTCTTTTTTTTTTAATTGTCATTGCTTTAAAATCTGTTTTGTCTGATATAAGAATAGCTATTCCTGCTCGCTTTTAGTTTCCATTTGCGTGAAATGTCTTTCCACTCCTTTACCTTAAGTTTATGTGAGTCCTTATGTGTTAGTAAGTCTCTTCTTAAAGACAGTAGATACCTGGTTGGTGGATTTTTATGCATTCTGCCATTCTGCCTTTTTTTTTTTTTTTTTTTTTGAGATGGAGTTTAGCTCTTGTTGCCCAGGCTGGAGTGCAGTGGCACAATCTCTGCTCACTGCAGCTTTCACCTCCCGGGTTCAAGCGATTCTCCTGCTTCAGCCTCCCGAGTAGCTGAGAATTACAGGCATGCACCACCACGCCCAACTAATTCTGTATTTTTAGTAGAGACGGGGTTTCTCCATGTTGGTCAGGCTGGTCTCGAACTCCTGACCTCAGGTGATCCGCCTGCCTCAGCCTCCCAAAGTGCTATAATTACAGGCGTGAGCCACCGCTCCTGGCAATTCTGCATATTTTAAGTGGAGCATTTAGGCCCTTTATATTCAATGTTAGTATTGAGATGTGATGTACTGTTGTAGTTATCATGCTAGTTGTTACCTAAATACCTTGTTTTTCTTTTCATTGTGTTGTTTTATAGGCTCTGTGAGATTTATGCTTTAAGGAGGTTCTTTTTTGGTGTATTTCAGGGTTTTGTTTCAAGATTTAGAACTTCTTTTAGCATTTCTTGTAGTGCTGTCTTGGTAGTAATGTATTCTCTCAGCATTTGTTTGGCTGAAAAAGACTTTATCTTTCCCTCATTTATGAAGCTTAGTTTTCCTGGATACAAAATGCCTGGCTGATAATTATTTTGTTTTAGGAGGCTAAAGATAGGACCTCAATCTTTTCTGGCTTGTAAGGTTTCTGGTGAGAAATCTGCTGTTAATCTTACAGGGGAAATTTCCCTTATAGGTTACCTGATGCTTTTGTCTCACAGATCTTAAGATTCTTTCCTGCATCTTGACTTTAGATAACCTGATGACTATGTGCTTAGCCAATGATCTTTTTGTGATGAATTTCCCATGTGTTCTTTGAGTTTATTGTATTTGAATGTCTAGATCTCTAGCTAGACTAGCGAAGTTTTCCTCAAATACGTTTTCCACACTTTAGATTTCTCTTCTTCCTCAGGAACACCAATTCATCTGTGAATCCATCTGCTCCTGGACTTGTTTTTGTTGGCAATTTTTTATTACTGTTTTAATCTCACAACTTGTTATTACGTAATCTCAAATTTCTTGGAGGCTGTCTGCACTTAAAATTTTTTTTCGTCTTTGTCTTTTGGGTTAATTTAAAGCCTTGTCTTCGTGCTCTGAAGTTCTTTCTTCTACTTGTTCTAGTCTGTTTTTGAAACTTTCTAGTAGATTTTGTGTTTCTTTAAGTGCGTCTTTCATTTCCAGAAGTCTTCATTATTTTTTTCTTTGTTGTACCTATTCCTCTGGATCATTTTTCATCTATATGCTGTACTTTTAAAAAATATTTAAGTTGATTTTCACCTTTCTTTGGTGTCTCCTTGAGTAGCTTAATAATCAAACTTCTGAATTCTTTCTTTTTCTTTTTTTTTTTTTTTTTGAGATGAAGTCTTGCTCTGTCTCCCAGGCTGGAGTGCAGTGGCACAACCCAGCTCACTACAACCTTCGCCTCCCGGGTTCAAGCGATTCTCCTGTCTCAGCCTCCCGAGTAGCTGGGATTACAGGCATGTGCCACAACACCTGGCTAATTTTTATAATTTTAGTAGAGATGGGGTTCTACCATGTTGGCCAGGCTGGTCTCAATCTCCTGACCTCAGGTGATCCACTGCCTTGGCCTCCCAAAGTGCTGGGATTACAGGCATGAGCCACTACACCCGGCCTCTTCTGAATTCTTTATGTGGCAATGAAGAGATTTCTTCTTGGTCTAGATCCATTGCTGGTGAACCATTATGATCTTATAGAATGCTGTTTTGTCATATTACCAGAATTACTTTTCTGGTGCCTTCTCATTTTGGTAGACTCTTTCAGTGGAAAAGCTTGGAACTCAAGGCCTGCTGTTCACATTCTTTTGTCCCACTTGGTGACCCCTTGATGTTGTGCTCTTCCCTTTTTCCTAGGAATGGGGCTTCCGGAGAGCCAGACTGTAGTGACTGTTACTGCTCTTCTGGGTCTGGCCACCCAGTGGGGCTACCAGGCTCTGGGCTGGTGCTGGGGAATGTCTGCAGAGAGTCCTGTGATGTTATCTGTCTTCAGGTCTCTCAACCATGGATACCAGCAACCTGCTGTGCTGGAGGTGGCAGGGGAGTGATTTACACTATGTGAGAGTCCTTGGTTATAGATATGTTTAGTGCGCTGGCTTTTTTGAATGCTGGTTATGCTAGCAATGAAGTTCTTCTGTGGACAGACTCAGGACCTTTGGTTAGGCAGGGTATTGCAGGCAGTGAAATTAGCTGTTGTTTTCTCATTCGTGGGAGCAGGGTTATTCTATCATGAGTTGATGTAATTGCCTGAGTTGGGTGGTGCTTTGAAGAAAGTGCCAGCTGTGGCAGTAGTAGGGGGATCTAAGCTTGCTCTAAGTTGGCCAAGGTAAATATGGTAAGTATTCTGGCTTCTCAGGTGATGGGGCCATAAAGCTCCCAAAAGTTACATCTCTTGTGTTTGGCTACCGGTGTGGGTAAAGAAATACCATCAGGTAGGGGCATGCTTAGGTGGGTCTGGCCTTGGACTCTTGTTGGTTGGAGCTTGCCATGGCCGCTGTGGAGGGTGGGGAGGGGGTGGTTCGCAGGCCAGTGGGGTTATTTTCCATAGGGGATTAGGGCTGCTTCTGCTGTGTCGTATAGTTCACCAGTGAAGTGGGGGATAGTCAGTAGTGAAAGGCCTCACCCAGCTCCCATGCAGTTCTGGAGGCTGGTCTTGTTCCCATAGTACCTCACTCAGACCTTGCCCCAGGCTGATAAAGCAAGCATGGCTTTCAGGCCTCACCCCTCTCTGTCTGCCCACATTGTTGGTAGCGGCTTCCGTGCTTGTGTCTGTAGCAGTTCTCATTTGCCCCCTGAATTCTGCTGAGGTAAATTTGTGCCCAGTCAAAATTATTACAAATTTCAGTTGGAATCTTCGTTCACCCTGTGACCCCCTCCCTAAGTACGCTGTCTACTTTCCCCAAGGGCCCCTGTGAGATATATGAAGGTTGGCTTCCCTGTGCTCACGTTACAGACTGGGAGTGCCTGCAAGGCTCTTCCCGCTGCTGCTTCTGCTTTTATATTTCGTGTGGTTCCCTAATCCACTTCAGCTTTACGTAAGGTAAATCCTTCTCCTGTTATCTGGAGTTTCACATTCTTCAGTGGGGATGTGTGTTCAGAGGCAGGTTTTCCCCCCAAAGTTCACACTTTGGGAACTCACAGTTTTTCTCCTGTCTCATGGAATCTGCAGCAGTGTGCCATTTGTTTCAAAGGATCTGTGAATTCTTTCGATTTTTCTGGTATGTTGCTGCAGTGCTTCTTGGAGCAAAAGCTCATGGTGTGAGTCTGCATATGCTGTTCTGTCCATCCAAGTGGGAGCTGCTTGTTAGCCCTGTCTCCTCTCTGCCATCTTCCCCTGCCTCTGTCAAGAAAATATATTTTTTAAACAGAATGTGACCTGATGCTTCACCAAAATTTTTGGCACACAGTAATTGTTTGTAAAATATAATAGAGGTTGTTTTATGAAATTAGAAGAATTTTCATTTTGTGTTTTTATTGCCAATTATATTTTTAAGTGTTATTTACCTGAGTATCTTTTTAAGTCATAAAACTTTAGCTTTGATTTTCATTTATGAAAATAATATAAAAATAGTGACCTTCGTAGGAAGGATAGGCTGCAGATTTAATGACAGTCTGACTTAAAAGGGGGGTACACTTTTAATAAGCACTGCATTTATACACTTGAGGTAGCTAGAAATTTTTTTCTTCTGCAATTTAAGATGACAGCAGTGCCACCAAACATGTCAATCATTAGGGGATTTGATGCTATTCTCTCACACTAGACTTAAAGTCAGTGTTGCAGTAATAATGCAAGTGCATTGTTGTCATTATCATTTACTTAGCTTTTTTCAGATTTATTGAGGTATAATTTAAATAGTGTAAAATTCACTGTCATAAGTGTTGAATTTTTAGTAAATTTATAGAGTTGTGTAACCATAACTATGATTCAGTTGTAAAACATTACTCACCTCCCCCTAAAATTCTTTTGATCGTATTTGTACCCAGTCTCTATTCTTATAACTACTCCTCTTGATTGGCTTTCTGTCTTCATATATTTGCCTCTTCTGAGCATTTCATATAAATGAAATCACACACACACACACACACACACACACACACTATTTTCCATCTGGCCTTTTTTATATAGCATAATGTTTTTGAGGGACATTCATATTGTATCAATATTTCCTTGGGTTTTGCTGCTGAAAAATATTCCATTGTATGGACATGCCATATTTTTTTTATCCCATTCACCAGTTGATGGACATTTAGGTATTGTTTGCTTTTTTGCCTTATGAGTAATGTAGCTGTGAAAATCTGCATACAAATCTTTGGACATATGTTCTCTATTCTCTTGGATGGATTGCTGGGAGTGGAATTGCTAGGAGTGGGTTATATGAGAAGTTCATGTTTAACATATTAAGAAAATGTCCAACTGTTCTCCAAAATGGCTATATCATTTTACATTCTCAGTAGCAATATATGAGGATTTTGATTTTTCCACATCCTCTCTAGCACTTCTTATCTGTCTTTTTTATTATTGTCATCTTAGTTGGTGTGAAATATATCTCATTGTGTGTTTGATTTGCATGTTCTTAATGACTAATACTGTTCAGCATCTTTTTATTATTTTATTGTCCATTTGTATATCTTCTTTGGAGAAACATGTATTCAAATCTTACAATTTAAAAATTGGGTTATCTTCTTATTGAGCTTTACGTGTTCTTTTTATATTCTGAGTACAAGTCCTTCAGATATAGGATATGCGAGTAATTTCTCCCTCTTTTTGGCATGTCCTTTCGTTAGCTTAATATTGTTTTTTTGAAATGAAAAAGTTTTCCATTTTAATTAAGTTCAATTTGTCAATTTTGTCACTTATTGCTGGTGCTTTATAAGTTGAGTGTTTAGTATGTTTGCATGTAATGTGATTATTGTCATGGTTGAATTTATAACTGCTTTTTTTGCTGTTTGTTCTCATCTTATATCTTTGTTTCTTGGTTTCTACTTTATTGCCTTTCTGTTAAATAAATATTTTTTAGTTTACAATTTATAGTTCTCTGTTCAATTATTATTATTATTATTATTATTATTATTTCTTTGTGGTTCTAGGAATTACAGTTTGCAACTTTGTTATAATCTGCTGCAGAATAAGACCTTAATTGTGGTAAAATATTGAAATATTATTCTAATATATATTCTCCTCTTTTTTCTTCTGTTATTGTCATATAGATTACATTGGTATATGTTGGTATACATAGACATATGGTATGTGTAAACCTGGTGTACATTGTTGTAATTGTTGCTTTTTATAATATGTCTTTAAAAGAAACTAAGGGAAGAAATGTGAAAAAGTATCTTTAGAGAGTCTTTTATGTTTACCCCCATATTTAACTTTTTGAGTGTTGTTCTTTTTTTCTTTTTGCTTGATTGATTTATCATGTAATGTCATTTCCTTTCAAACTGAAGGACTTGTCTTAGTGTTTCTTACAGGGTAGGTCTTCTAGCAACACTTTCTCTCAGGCTTTTTCTTTTTTTTTTTTAATCTGTGAATGTCTTTGTTTCTCCTTTATTTTTTAAAAATAGTTTTGGTGGATTTAGAATTCTTAGTTGACATTTCTTTTTCTTTTAGCCCTTCTAACATATTCCATTGCTTCTTGTCTTCACTTTTTAAAAAATGAGAAATCAGCTATTAATCCAGTCGTAATTCCCTTGTATGGAATGAGTCACTTATCTTATGCTTCTGTCAATAATCTCTCTTTTGGCATGAGTCTGTTTGAATTTATCTTATCTGGAGTTTGCTGAGACTGGATGTGTAGATTAATGTTTTTCATTACATTTGGAATTTTTTGGCCATATTTCTATAAATATTTTTGTCCTCTTTTTTTCTTTCCCCTCCTTCTGGGACTCTGTTATACGCACGTTGGTACACTTGTGTGTCCAGAACACTTATGATGTTCTGTGAGGGTCTGTCATTTCTTTTTTACTCATTTTGTCCTCTTCAGTATTGATACTTTCTATACATCTGTGTTCAAGTTCCCTGATTATTTTGACAGCTCAGTTCTGCTATTGAGCCCCTCTAGTGAATTATTCATTTCAGTTACTGTACTTTTCAACTCCAGAATTTCTGTTTTTTTTTTTAAATAATGTCTCTGTTGATATTCCATTTAGTGGATTATTGTTATACTTTAGTTTTGTTAAACTTGAATTTCTTTAGCTCTTTGAAATATTTATAATGACTGCTTGACTTGTATTTCGATTGACTCCCTTTTTAAACCCAGGTCAATAAGTTACTTTCTTGTTTTGTTATATCTTACAATTTTTTGTTTGAACACTGGACTAAGATAGTATTTTGTAGCAAGCAATTATAGTTTTTTATTTTTTTCTCCCCTTGGGGGTTATTATTATTGTTGATTTTTGTTTGTGTGTTTGGTAATTGTCTAGACTAAGTCTGTCACCCAAACATGTAGCCACTGATGTCTCTGTTTTATTTTTTAAATTGTTTTATTTTACGCCTGACTTTCTGGGTTTTTCTTCTGTTTCTTACAGCCTTGTGTTTAGTCAGTTCAGAGACTGTGCTCAAATAGTTTGAATCAATGCTTCTTCTTTCTGCTTATGGATCTGTGTTTGATCATGGAGGGTACTTTCATTGTTCAGGCTGTTAAGTTTTTCATGGCTCTTATTTTCCACTGGATTCGCTGGTGTGTCTTCTGTGTGTGAGCTCACTTCTGTTGGCTAAGGAAGTATGGGTGGCTGATACTCACTTTGATCTCTGCTGTGCATATTATCAACCTCAGTCAATGCAGGATAATTAGCGATCACATCAATCCCCATATGGATGAATCACCTCCCAGAATTACCAGGTAAATTCCCGGCTTGCCTGCCTGTCTGAGTTCAGGCCATTATATCAAAGTATCATGGACTGGATGGCTTTTTAACAACAGAATGCAGTTTCTCATAGTTCTGGAAGTTAGAAGTATGAGATCAGGGTGCCAGCATTGTTGTTTCTGGTGAAGGCCCTCTTGGATTACAGACTGCCAACGTTTGGTATAACCTCACATGGTGGAATGGGCAAAAACTCTCTGTGGTTTCTTTTATAAGGGCACTGCTATGGTTTTAGTATGTGTAAAGACTATCCTTGTTATAAATTAGCAAAGAACTTAGCTAAGTTGTGTCCATGCCATAGGGCTTCATAAGAGGTGGAATTTAAGAGTGATGAACTAGATACGTGGTGGAAGAAATTTCTATGCAAAATATTGAAGGCGCTACATGGCCTTTTAACCACATATAGTAAGATGCGAGAAGAGATAAATAATTTAATTTATAATCGAAAGAGAAATATAACCTAAAAATCTGGAAAATTTGCAGCCAGGCCATGTAAAGAGTGAGAAAGTCATCTTTAGGAGAGTAAACCAAGGGTGTGTCCAAGCAACTGTTTGCTAAAGAGATTACTATATATAGAAGGGAGCCAGTTACTATTCATTAAGACAATGGGAAGATGACACCAAAGGCCTTTTAGAGACCTTTGAGGCAAGCTAAGACCCTGAGGGCAAAGTTTCTAGCAAGGTGCTGGGGAGACTTCAGCCTTCACTGCCCTGTGCTGCCTTGGCACTCTACTCATCTATTTGTGGTTTATTGTTTCTTGGACACCTCAGCCACGGCTCAAGCAGGCTCAAGTGCTGATTATGCCACTACTCCTGAAGGTACAACCTGTAAACTTTGGCAGTGTCCATTTGGTGCTAATTCTGCAGGTGCACAGAAAGCAAGACATTTGGGGCCAAGGTGATCCTTAACCTGATTGCAATGGATGTTGTGGACACCCTGGAGGTCCCAGAAAAAACCTGCTCTAGGGGTAGAGCTGCCACAGAAAGTCTTCACCAAGGCAGTGCCTGGTGGAGCCATGGGAACAAGGCCACTGAAGATAGTCCCCATATGGTAATTCCTAGTGAAGCCTTGGGAGTGGGGCTGCCTTTGAGAATCCAGAGCTGTCGAGCTACCAGCATGCAAATCCATCCTGGGAGAACTAATACTTAATGTTGTTTTCCCTGTTGGGTTTTAGACCTACCTGGGACTAGTTATTGCTTTCTTCTTTCCTGTCTCTCTCTTTGGAAATGAGAATGTCTGTCCTATGCCGTCACCTTCATTTTATTTTTGCAGTACTTGTTATTTTCATAGGCTCAGCTGGAGAGGAATTTGCCTCAGTATGTATCATGCCTTGAGTCTCACCCATATCTGAGATGAGGCTTTGGACTTTTGAGTTGCTGCTGGAATGAGTTAAGACTTTGGGGCTATTGGGATGGAATGAATGTGTTTTGCATTGTGAGAAGGACTTGAATTTTGAAGGCTAGTGGCAGAATACTGTGATTTGAATGTATCCCTAAAAGTTCATGTGTTAGAGACTTCTTTCCCAATGCAACAGTATTTCGAGGTTGAGCCTAATAAGAGGTCATCAGTTCATGAGGGCTTTGTCGCCCTGAATGGATTAATGTTGTTATTATAGGAGTGGATTAGTTACCATGAGAGTGTTACAATAGTGAGTTCGGCCCTCCCTTGCTTCCTTGCACTCTCTTGCCCTTTCACCTTTTGCCATAAGATGATGCAGCAAGAAAACCCTTACCAGATGCCAATCACTTGACCTTGGGCTTCCCAACCTCCAAAACTATAAGAAATAAATCTCTGTTCTTTATAAATTACTCATTCTCAGATATTCTTTTATAGTAACATGAAGTCAACAAAGACAGGAACAAACTTTATTAATGAGATTACCTCCCAAAGGCCCCACCTCCTGATGCCATCACATTGGGGATTTGTAATTCAACAAAAGAATTTTGCAGGGATCCAAATCTTCGGTTTAATGCACTGCTAATCTGTTTCTTGCCAAAAGAAGGCTCACTACTTCAGGCAAGTGGAGGTGCTGGCACTCCCTGTTCATGTGCCACTAATATTGCCACTTTAACTGACAGTACTAAATCAAGTTTTCTCCTCTTTAGCAACATGAGCAGAATTTTTAGTTATCACCTCCTGCTTTCTCCTGATTGAACTACCATATAAATAGATCTGGAGGGTTGTCAGATGTTCCAGAAAAAATATCCAGAGTCATGCTGTTTTACCCAAAATTCAGTAGTTTCATGAATAATCACATCTCAGATTTTTGTAAGCCTATGGTTGGTTTTCTGAGTGCTGAAATGGTTGTTGCTTTTTTTCAGTTTTGTCAAGCTTTATATTTTTGGGGAAATGGCAGAAGATTTGTTGTCCTCCCATCAAGCAGGACTGGATCAACCTTAGCATTTTAACTAAGTATCTGGTATGGTTTATTTTCAGTTCTACAATGATTAAAATGTAAAAGATAATCAGAAGTTCAGTTTTGCTTGGCTGTTCTCTCCCACGTCAGAATATTCTGTATTTGAAAGAACAGTTCTGCTGGGGAGGGAAAGAGCTTCATTAATTCATATTTCAAAACACTTTTTGAAGATAAGATTCTGCAGGAAACTAAGTATCTTGGTTGGAGATCTGAACATGTAATATGGAGTATTAGCAAGAAGAAAAGAACTTTGTGTAGAGTCAATTTTTTCCCATAAGTTTAGAACTTTGATACTGCCTTCTCAATTTGTGTGCTAAGCAGTCTAAGCAATTAAGTAGAACTGGGCAAGAAATAAGCATGTCAAGGTCATAACTGTTAATTTTGTCTGTGTGTATGTTTACTCTTAAAAGATTACTCTCCTTCTTTATCCCTTTATTATTCAAGTAGTGTCTATTCATGGGAGGCAATATTTGTATTGGTAAGAGCTCAGGATGTGTACTCAGACAGACCTAGACTCAAACACTTACTACTTTTGTCCTGTTGGATAAATCATGTGACTTCTGTCTTAGTTTCCTTTTTTGTAAAGGGGGTGATAATAATACCATTTTATGTACCTGTATGAGGATTGAATTAGATCATTTCTATTATTGTTACTGTTCTATTTCTAGACCAACACTAATCTGGACAACAAGTGTTGAATCATTTTGCAAAGTAAGGAAATTTTTTGTAAGAATAGAATCACTTCCTAAATTTACTTTAATAAATTCAGATGGGTTATTTTCCATTGGGTTCTTCTAAAGCATAGTGCACTGGCATATTGGAAGAATCATCAATAAAAAATAGTGACATGATAATCTGCTAAGTCTTTTGTAGAAATATTACTAAAATTGCAATCAAAATATAACACACTGTGAGAGAATTTAATATTTAAAATGTGTTGGTTTCAGGAAAGGTCTAGTGGTCAAAGAGAAATGTAAGATAGCAGAAAGAGATTTGCTCTTCTATCCTGTCATTTATTTTGTTGGATGGATGTTGAAATAGGTTATCAAGCAGTAGGGAAAATGTTTAAAAGTAGATTTGAAGTAATCTTTTGTAGCAAATTTTAAAGGGAATAGGGAACTGAAAAAGGTCTTAGAAGTTAGCTTATTTTATGTACCAGGGTTGACGGGAAGTTTACAAATAGTCTGACAAAGCAACACTTCTGTCTCTCAGTCTGGACAGCTTCCAGAGAATGCAGAGATTTAATTTCATAGGAATTCTGGAATTGCCAGTACCAGGAGCAGGAAAATATAGTAGTCCTCCTCTTATTTGCAGTTTAGCTTTCTGCAGTTTCAGTTACCTGCTGTCAACTATGGTCCGAAAATATTAAATAGAAAATTCCAGAAATAATTCTTAACTAATGTACTGTTCTGAATATTGTTATCATTGTTCTATTATTAGTTGTTAATATCTTACTGTGCTCAATTTATAAATTGAACTTTATTATGGGTATTTATAGGAAAAACAATGTATGTTTAGGGTTCAGTACTACCCAGTTTCAGGCATCCACGGGGTGTGGGGGATCTCAAAACATTTCCCATGAATGAAGGGGGACTATTATAAACCCACCATTGTTCCAAACAGCCTGAATATATGGGGACTGTAGTTACAATGAAATAATAGTTAAGCTATAATTTACCTGTTTTTCTCTATTCATGTTGCTTTTTGGGAATAATATTTATTTTTGATGCTTAGCTAGATTACAGTAGTTAAAAGTAAAGAGTTAACAATGTTAGATTTTCTTCTTTTTTCATGTTTATACATATTCCGTCAATCTGAATATCTTTTTATATGTGATGCAAGGTAGAGGGCTTTGGCTTATATGGTAACAGTTTGACTTTAATGGCTTCTTTTATCAAAACTGGCACATAAGCTGTTAATATGTATGTTAGAAACCCATGTATACTTGAGGTACAGTGGTTACATATAGGCTTGGAAATAAATATTAAGTTATGCTGTATCCTGGATAAGATGTGTAAATTGAGAGTGAATAGATTTTTAATTTATTGTAGACTGTGATTGTGAATCATGCATGAATGAATTAGGCAGAACATTGAGGAAAAAACTCATGAGATTTTTCTTTCTGCTGCCTTATTTTGCCGTATCTGGAAGGATGAGACTATAGGTTTAAATTATAATACTTTAGAACACAAAGCAACCTATAATTTAGCCCAGTATTCCATATTTACATCTGAGGAAACTGAGCTCCTTGCAGGGTGAGTGATCTAATCAGGATCATGGAGAGGGATAGCAACAGCACTGAGAGAAGATACCTCAGATCTTTGAGTCCTAGTACTCTGCTCCTGCTTGCTACTTTAAAGTGTTCTTGGCTGGGCGCGGTGGCTCACACCTGTAGTCCCAGCACTTTGGGAGACCGAGGCTGGCAAATCACCTGAGGTCAGGAGTTTGAGACCAGCCTGACCAACATGGAGAAACCCCGTCTCTGCTAAAAATACAAAATTAGCTGGGCGTGGTGGCACATGCCTATAATTCCAGCTACTTGGGAGGCTGAGGCAGGAGAATCGTTTGAACCTGGGAGGCGGAGGTTGTGGTAAGCCGAGATCACGCCATTGCACTCCAGCTTGGGCAACAAGAGCGAAACTCCATCTCAAAAAAAAAAAAAAAAAAAAAAAAAAATTTTTTTTTTTTATTTTAACTTTGTCTTTTTCCTGTAAGGTATGCTTTCACCAGTGTGACTCTTTAAAGTTCAAAAGCTAAAGGATACCCGTAAATTACTTCATATGATGAGAATTTACAGTGAAAATGTAGTAGGAAGTACAGACACATGGACCTACCATCCCAGCAGCTACAGAGCTAGGCCTCAAAAAGGATGGGAATAAACTTGTATACAAATGTTCATGGCAGCATTATTCATAATAACTGAAAAGAGGAAAACAATCCAAAGGTCCATCAGCTGAATTTTATTATAAGTAAAATGTGGTATATTCATACAGTGGAATATCATTTAGACATAAAAAGGGATGATGTAGTGATAACATGTTACAACAAAGGCCACATATTGTATAATTCAATTATTAAATATGCAGAATATACAAATCCATAGAGACAGAAAGTTGCCTGAGGCAGGGAAGAGGCTGGGAGAAGGGGTGAGAATGGGGAATAACTGCTAATGGGTAGAGAGTTTATTTTTGGGTTGATGAAATATTTCAAAATTAGATTAATGTGATGGTTTCACAACTCTGTGAATGTCCAGAAACCTACTAAACTGTACACTTTAAATGGGTGAATTTTATGGTATGTTTATATCTCAATGAAAGTGTTAAAAATAATCTTTAGAATATTTTGATCATTTAGCTGTCTTGTGCCAGTTCGCAAGTGGCTTTTACCAGTCATTACACCAATCTTAACACTGCCTTTTTTTGTGTGTTTTGACTCATTTTTATTTATTTCTCCTTATTTTTCTCCTGCAGTCTTCCTCTCCATCCCTTCCTAAGTTCTTCATTCAGAATTCCCCCAAAAGAGAATATCCAATTAATTGATGGATTTTTAAAAAAAATTCCATAATTAGTATACATCTTCGCTTTCTGGCATATGATATTGATTTCTGTGGTAGATTTTCATGATAGAAAGTTTATTTTAAAATAAAGTTATTAAAGTAGTAATAAATATTGACGTACAAAAATCAGTAGCTGCCTAACTAGTACAAAAAACAGCACAAGTTGTGAAGGTAGTAATCAAATGACTGCCATTTAGTCCATATGGGTATCTAGGACAGGGTGAACTTTCAATAAATGGTCTTTAGCAGTCCAATTCTCCTTATCATAAACATGAAATTATTGCTTAAATATCTATACAAGGAAACCAAGAATTTGAAGTGCGAGACCATGTAACTAGAAATTTGTTGAGCGAGGACTTGATTCCAGATCTTCAGTATCCTATACTAAGCCTTTTTCATTAATGGGCACCATTGTCCAGACTGCCAAATGAAAACTTCTTTATCCACCAAAGATCCTGTGTAGAACATACATCAGTAGTGAGTAAATAGTTGTCTTTTACATAGCACTTTTCATAACAATGCAAAGAGAATGAATTTGAAAGGCTTTGTACAGTGTAATAGCAGGTCAGAGTCTGAGTAGAGGGTAATTCAGATGAGCCCTATTAATGGTTTTCTGCTCTGTAAAAATTGATACAGCAACTACAGTAAACCACATTCTAGTTATTTATGTATAGGAAATACTCATCTTTTTCTTTTTTAAAAGGCTTTGCTTATTGGACAAGTTAATAATAAATTTGTCGTGAATACATAGTTAATGTGACAAAGAATCTTTCAATAGAGGCCAGGCGTTCTGGCCCATGCCTGTAATCCCAGCACTTTGGGAGGCCGAGGCAGGCGGATCACTTGAGGTCAGGAGTTTGAGACCAGCCTGGCCAACATGGTGAAACCCTGTCTGTACTCAAAATACAAAAATTAGTCAGGTGTGGTGGCACACGCCTGTAATCCCAGCTACTCAGGAGGCTGAGACAGGAGAATCGTTTGAACCCAGGAGGTAGAGGTTGCAGTGAGCCAAGATTGTGCCACTGCACTCCAGTCTGGGTGACAGGAGACTGTTCTAAAAAAAAAAAAAAAAAAAATCTTTTAATAGGAAAAAATACTTTTCATTCTATAGACTGGACTCTTGTGGATAATTTTGTGTATATATGTGTGTGTGTGTATATATATATATATATATATTTTTTTTTTTTTTTTTTTTGAGACAGAGTCTTGCTCTGTTGCCAGGCTGGAGCGCAGTGGTGCAATCTCGGCTCACTGCAACCTCCACCTCCTGGGTTCAAGTGATTCCCCCTGCCTTAGCCTCCTGAGTAGCTGAGACTACAGGCACATGCCACCACGCCTGGCTAGTTTTTTGTATTTTGGTAGAGATGGGGCTTCACCATGTTGGCCAGGATGGTCTCGATCTCCTGACCTCGTGATCTGCCCGCCTCTGCCTCCCAAAGTGCTGGGATTACAGGGGTGAGCCACTGAACCCGGCCGATAATTATATTTTCTAAGACAGTTTACTTTAGCTTGTGAGCTATTTTTTGTGACTTTTTCATTAAGAAAACTGCCTTGATTCTCTTGTACATTGCAAAGCTCAGTCATAAGGATTGGGCAAGCTGATATGGCTATATTAATATCAGACAAAGTAAATGTCAGAATAACAAGCATTATCGGTAATAAAGACGGGTATAATGATAAAATTCTGTCAAGAAGAAACAATAGTCCTAAATATTTGTGCACCTAATAAGAGAGCTTCAAAATACAGGAAGCAAAGCTGACAAAATAGGAGAAATTTTAAAAATTCACCCTATGATAGTAAACACAACCTATCAGAATTTATAAGATGAATCTAAAGCTGTGCCTACGAGAAATTTATAGCTCTAAATGCTTATGTTAGAACAGAAAGAAAAATGTTGAAAACCAGTATTTCCTCTACCTTAAGAAGATAAAAAAAGTGAAAATCAAATCCAAAGTAAATAGAAAAGGAAATAATAAACATGAGAGTAGAAATCAGCGAGATAGAAAACAGACAACAGAGAAAAGTCATTGAAAATAGAAGTCTCTGAGAACATCCAAAAATTGATAAACTCCTAGCTACATGAAGAAAAAAACATAATTATGAGTGTGTGTTTGAGAATACTAACTCTGGATTCAGAGTCTTTGTTTGAATCATGACAGGTAATTTTACCATATTTGTGACCTTAGACAAATTATTTAAGAGGTAATAGAAGAGGTAATAGTACGTACCTCATAGTATTGTTGTGGAGTTTAAATGATTTAATGATGTCAGGTTCCTGGAAAGTATATGATGTCACTGTATGATGAACAGTGTATGAGGACGGTGTTCATAGTTGTTATTTTTATTATTTTTTATTTATTTATTTTGAGACTGATTCTCGCTCAGTTGCCTAGGATGGAGTTTGGTGGCACGATCTCAGCTCACTGCAACCTCCACCTCCCAGGTTCAAGCGATCCTCCTGCCTCAGCCTCCTGAGTAGCTGGGATTACAGACGCATGCCACCACACCCAGCTAATTTTTGTGTTTTTAGTAGAGACAGGGTTTCACCATGTTGGTCAGGTTGGTCTCGAACTCCTGACCTCGTGATCTGCCCATCTTGGCCTCACAAAGTGCTGGGATTACAGGCGTGAGCCACTGTGCCCAGCCCATAGTTGTTATTTTTATTATTAATAATATTGGTTTTGGAGGGAAAACAGCATTATTCAAGTCAGGTACAGAGTGGAAGTCAGAATTTTCAGAACTCATGATCTCTTGTATCAATATAATATTATTTTAGGTGAGCTTTTTCCATTTTTTCTCCTCGCATCGTCTTTTCCCCCTTTTTAAAAAATGAACTAAATTGCAGAGATATTTAAACTTTAGAAATTATTGTGGAATCCTTCAAAACACTTTGAAGTTAGTACAGAAAAGATATACAGTACCTATTTTATCCTAATTTCCCTCAGTGATTATTAATGTGTATCTTTTATTTTAAATTCCAGGCTTCTCCCTTAGAGGATAGGCATAGTCAGTGTCCTTAATCCTTACATCGCTAACACTGTTCTTCATATCTTTTGGGGGAACCCTTAATTATCAATCCCAGAACATTCTATAAATCTTCATTAGGAAATTCCTTCTGAACTTTTGCTGAAAAGTAGTTACTGTGCACTGTGTGTATAGCAGCTGTTTGCCTAAGTTAAAAAAAAATTGACCGTTTTAATTTGTTTTAAAAATATCCACTGGCACTGGTTCTCATTACAGATGTGTGGTTGTAACATTTCATTTTTTAAATGTGTATCCATCTTTTTTCAGTTCTAAAGGAGTCCAAAGAAACCATCTAAAACCTTAAAAATAACCGCTAAACCTACAATGTTTTTGGGTTTTAAAAATTCTCAAGGGAGGACATTTTTTATCTTGGACTTAAGCTTCATACAGGGTGGCCCATTTAAAAGAGGCCCTGTACACAGCCACATTATTAAATGGGAACTGTTTTAAATGGGCCACCCTGTAAATCAGAGGGTTTTTTTCCAATGGGTATTTACTTCTTTGCACACTTCTGAGTTTAGTGCAAGTTTTCAGTTACTGTGCTTGATAGGCAGCCCTGAAATTTAAATTTGGGCATCCAGGTGACATTGCAATGCACAAATCTGAGTTCAGAGACATGCAGAAGCGTGTTGGTTCATATTTTAAGAGATCATGTTTGGGTCTCAGAAAATTTGGGCAACATTCTACGTGAATCTCCTTCAAAACTTTTGAAAAAAAATGGGTGGAATACAAATAAACTGCAAATGGAAACTTTTAGTGTAAAGAGTAATACAATTTTGGACTTTCCTTTATTGGAAGTCTTTTAAAACCGGAAAGATTTTTTTTTGTAATAGTTTAAGGTCAATAGTTCTATATGTTTTTAATGCAGTATTTCAAACACATACCGTTGTGTTCACTTACCTGAAAAATAAATCAGTGCTAGAAATGAGAGTTTACTGAAGCCATAATCTGATCCAGGTTTTGCTGAAGCCCACCCTCAAAATTTGTAGGACACAGAACAAGTGGGTAAGTGGAGACCCATGTACCATATTTTCATCATAACTATCCCTGAAATCACAAATCAAAACAGGAAGAGATGCAAGAAAATGGATACGTTGCACTATTGAAAATAGTACTTGAGAATGCAAGAATCTTTTGCATCCATATTCTCTGGGAGGAAGATTTAAGACCCCAAGCATTTCTACCACTTAATTTTCTCCACTCTCCACAGTAGTGTTCATTTACCATCAATATAATACAGCCCAAAAACCAAACAAAATTTGGTTCAAAGTATTGTAGAAAAAAAATGTTTGGTAGTCATATCATGCATAGAAAGTCAATTTAATTTTAACATGACAATTTTAATTCATGGTTTATTTTGGACTTAAAATTTTGTTCATTAAATGATGACATGTTATTTGATTACTACAGTGATAGAATTACAAAGTGAAAAACACTCCTAATACGTTGATATGTTTGTGTATTCATTTCCTAGGGCTTCTATAACAAAGTACCAAAAACTGGGTGACTTAAAGCAACAGACACTTACTGCCCATAGTTGGGGTTGTTAGACATCCACAATCAAGTGTCATGTTCTCTGAAGGCTCTAGAGGAGAATCCTTCCTTGTCTCTCCTAGCTTTATGTGTTTGCCAGCAATCCTTGGTGTTTCATGGCTTTTAGATTCATCACTCCAGTCACATTACTGTCTTTTCCCTCCGTCTTCATATTGCCTTCCCTGTGTGTGTGTCTGTCTCTGTGCAAATTTCCACTTTTTGTAAGGATACCAGTCCTATTTGTCTAGAGCCTACCGTAATGACCTTGTTTTAACCTCTCTGTAAAGACCCTATTTCCAAATAAGGTCATATTCTGAGGTACTAGGGGTTAGGATTTTTATACATTGTTTTTGGAAGGACACAATTCAACCTATAACAGTTTTTTGATTATTATTTTAAGCATGAATATTCTTTTTTTTTTTTTTTTTTTTGAGACAGTCTTGCTGTCACCCAGGCTGGAGTGCTGGAGTGCAGTGGTGTGATCTTGGCTCACTGCAGGCTCCGCCCCCCGGGGTTCACGCCATTCTCCTGCCTCAGCCTCCCGAGTAGCTGGGACTACAGGCGCCCGCCACCTCACCTGGCTAACTTTTTGTATTTTTAGTAGAGACGGGGTTTCATTGTGTTAGCCAGGATGGTCTCGATCTCCTGACCTCGCGATCCGCCCGCCTTGGCCTCCCAAAGTGCTGGGATTATAGGCGTGAGCGACCACGCCCGGCCGAATATTCAATATTTTAAAAATTGGTAAGCTGTACAGTTTAAAAATAGTACAATTTTTCTTTCTTTTTTTTTTTTTTGAGATGGAGTCTCTGTCAGACAGGCTGGAGTGCAGTGGTGCAATCTCAGCTTGCTGCAACCTCCGCGTCCTGGGTTCAAGGGATTCTCCTGCCTCAGCCTTCCAGGCAGCTAGGATTACAGGCACGCACCACCATGCCCGGCTAATTTTTGTATTTTTAGTAGAGAGGGGTTTCACCATATTGGCCAGACTGGTCTTGAACGCCTGACCTCAAGTAATCCACCTGCCTCAGCCTCCCAAAGTGCTGGGATTACAGGCCTGAGCCCACCATGCTCAGCCAGTACAATTTTTCAATTGTACTTTTACAATTTAAATAAGAACATGAAGTTGACTGCTTGTTTTCCATATATTTTGACAAATTTGTTCTTTTTTTAAAGAGTGGAACAGTTTTCTTGCAGTTACTAAATAATATAGTAGCTACAGTAAATGATTATCATCATCCTTAGATTAACTCAAGCTCTTACTCAAATACTTATTTAAAAGAAGTTCTTGATTATTTGAATATGTTTTCCTTTCTCTCCTCTCTGAACAGTGGCAATTATGGTCAGCTACTAGTCACTCTTAATTCATAATATTTGATACTGGTGTTTGATTATACCAGGGATTGGCAAACTGTGGCTTGAATGCGAAATCCACATAGCTCCCTGTTTTTGTACAGCCTGTGTAACCGCGAATATTTTTTACATTTTTAAATGGTTGGGGAAAAAATCAAAAGATGAGTAATATTTCATGAGATGTAGCACTTACGTGAGATGAAATTATGTGAGATGCAGATTGCAGTGACCATAAGTTTTACTGGAACATATCTATACACATTCATTCATCTGTGGACTGTCATTGGTGGCTTTGGTATTGTGATGGCCATTGTGCGAAAGAGACCTTATAGCCCACAAAGGTGAAGATATTTACTGTTTGACCTTTTCCAGAAAATATTTGCTGACCCTTGGGTTACACCTATAGTTTTTTTCTCAACCTGTTACACTTCACCACACAGGTTAAAAAAAAATATATATATATAAAATCTTTGTTTTATTTTTTGTAATAGTATAAATTTTTAATTGTACTTTAAAAAATTATACAATTTAGTGGCCGAGTGCAATGGCTCACAGCTATAATCCCAGCACTATGGGAGGCCTAGGTGGGAGGATGGATCACTTGAGACCAGAGGGAGGAGGCTTCAGTGAGCCATGATCACACCACTGCACTCCAGTCTGGGTGACAAAGCAAGACCCTATCTGGGAAAAAAAAAAAAAAAGAAAAATTGTACAATTTAAAATTCACACTTAAAAAAATTGATGATTTTTGTATTGTCATAGTAGAATTTTAATTAAATTAGACTGACTGAAAGAGAGTTTCATGTGTGCTTATTTGTATCTCATTTACCAGTGTGCTATGTACTAATTTTGGAGTTCACAAGGACTTGGTGTTTACATTTGCATTCCTCAGCCTTCAGGAGAGGACTTTCATCTTGGTTGATGTTCAGTGAATATTGTTAAAGTGAATTAATATGTAAATTAAGATGGTTATGTATATACGTGGTAGAATTTTAAATCAGAAAACCCAATAAAATAGGACTATATTTATTTAGTATTCCACTTAAGTGTCAGCTTTTGAACCTAGCTTCCATTAACTAATAGGGTATTAGAATATTTACCTGTTGTAAAGAAATTTACCCCAGGTTCTCAAACATGTTAATGATGAAGCTGAAAATAGAACATGTAGACTCTAAATGTCCACCTTTCATTTTCAGTACAATCCAAAATGAAAGAATCTAGCAATTTGTGGATGATTATTCTTGTTCATTAGGTCGGCAAGCACAGTTTTCAGTATGATATGAACTTAGAAAATAGACATGAAGTGCCTCTCGTTTAATTTGATATATCTTCTAATATGAATTCTCTTCAACAATACTCCCAAAATTTTTTTTTAATTAGAAACAAAATGTCGCCGGTCGCGGTGGCTCACGCCTGTAATCTCAGCACTTTGGGAGGCTGAGGCGGGCGGATCACAAGGTCAGGAGATTGAGACCATCCTGGCTAACATGGTGAAACCCCATCTCTACTAAAAAAATAGAAAAAATTAGCCGGGCGTGGTGGCGGGCGCCTGTAGTCCCAGCTACTCTGGAGGCTGAGGCAGGAGAATGGCGTGAACCCGGGAGGTGGAGCTTGCAGTGAGCCGAGATCGCGCCACTGCACTCCAGCCTGGTGACAGAGCAAGACTCCGTCTCAAAAAAAAAAAAAACAAAAAAAAAACCAAAATGTCATGGAGGTAGGAGCAATTCTGTCTTCTATTTTTGGTGTTTTAATGGTGTATAGGTGATTTATCCTTAAAGGGTTAACTTTGTTATCAAGTCATTGGGATAAAGTTAGTTACCAAAATAAAATTAATGATGGTGGGTTTAGTACTTTCAAAGTCCGTTGTTTTGTTTTGCTAGCAAATAGCTTAAAGAGACATTTTAAACATCAATATTTTATTTAAAAACCTTTTTTCTTATTCCTTAGGTACTGTGAAATTATTCATAAGTTTTTGAGAGAGAAAGTGTATAAGGGCTTTAACTATATAAAGTATGTGTGATTTTAAGAAAATTGAAGTAGTTATACTGAATTGAATCAATATTTTTTTGTTATGGATTATTCTTATAACATGTACTAAAAGTGCTACAGACAGCCTTGTTACTTTTCCACTCCCTTGCCAAACCCTTGCTCCCAACCCCAACCCCATATCTGGAATAGATTATTGTAGGCTCTAGCATTTTACAGCATAATAAAGATGACACCTGTGTGAAAATATAGTTATGGTAAATAGATTAATTTTGCATTTTCTTTTTTAAAGTTAATATATGTGGAAAATACAATTTGTTCATTTTTATTTTTCTTTTTTTTTTAATGAAAGATATCTTTCACTTAACTTTCTTTACTCAGAGTTTTAAAGAACACATCTGGCTAGGTGCAGTGGCTCAAGCCTGTAATCCTAGCACTTTGGGAGGCTGAGGCGGGTGGATCATGGGGTCAGGAGTTCGAGACCAGGCCGGCCAACATGGTGAAACCCATCTCTACTAAAAAAATACAAAAATTAGCTGGGCGTGGTGGCGGGTGCCTGTGATCCCAGCTACTCAGGAGACTGAGGCAGGAGAATTGTTTGAAGCTGGGAGGCGGAGATTGCAGTGAGCCAAGATCACGCCACCGCACTCCAGCCTAGGCAACAAGAGTGAAACTTCGTCTCAAAAAAAAAAAAAGAAAAAACTGTAAGTAGAAATGAGTTCTGTGAGTTTAGTGAAGAATTGAATACTGCATTATGAACAGTTTAATTTGAAATGTTAAATATTGTTTTGAGTCATTCAACTGTGAAAGATACACTTGGATAATCACCCCCAGCATAATTTCATACGGTTTTGAAATCTTTGGAATATGGGGGAAAGGGAAACTCCTGCAACTGAGAAAACCCAGATTTAGTAATCTAATATTCTAATTCCTTGTCAATACTCAGGAAGTCAAATTGTTTACATTTGTTTGAATCCTGGAAACCTCTGGTCCCCAGGACATACAGAGCATCACAGTTTCCTTCTTTCCTCTCAGAGTTGCCCAAGCATTCTCTCTGTAGAGAAAAATGGGACGTTCTCCAAGGGCTTTGAGATAGGAAATTTGTTCACCATAAAAGAAGCTCTAATTTTTACTCCTATAGGATCTTGAGGGTGTGGAAATTAGAGATCCTGGTTGTGGAGTTTCTGGGCCAAGATATATGTGGAATTTTTCTGTTTATCAAACTCTCTGGAAACAGTATATGAATGGTGTTGGTGTCTTTATGCTGCAAGGAATATTTCCCTCTGAATATAATAATAATTACATACCTAGATAATCAACCTGTTCTGAAGTATCAATGTTAGTCTCTGTGTCATATTTGTATTGTAATGTATCTATTAATAGTATGATGAGGTTAACCTATACTTACTATTGTTCTAATATTTCTGCAGTTTATTTTTACCAAATTTTAGCCTTGGGAAATTTTTACATTGTTTAGTACAATTATTCCTGAACTTTATCTCAGAACCTGAGAAATTTCTATGTGATTTATGCATAAAGACACTATGGAATTCCCCAGGTTTGTAGCTTTAATATTTACCCTTAATTCTTGAGACCTAAAAGCAAGGTAAATTTCATGTGGCAAACTCAGCTATTTGCATGAATAGAGAGGAAGCCAGTTATTTGCTTTTGACTTGGAAGAATTTGTTCAGCCTTTTAATAGATTCCTTTTTTTGGTTATTGATACAGACATCATTTGTTATTCAACTTCTTTAGTTTTCCTCTTAATCTTCTAAATTCAACTTTTGTGGCATTTATATATTGGTTTGCATTTCTGCATGTACCACACTGGTTGTCAAAAAGTTATTTCCAATTTTATCAAAGTATCATCATCATCCTACTCCAGTCACCCTAACTTGGATATATGCTTATATAGTTTTTTTTTTTTTTTTAAGACAATGTCTCGCACTGTTACCGAGACTGGATTTAAACTCTTGTGCTCAAGTGATCCTCCGCCTTGACCTCCCAAAATCCTGGGATTATAAACATAAGCCACCATGCCCAGCCTATACAGTCTTTTCACTTTTAAATTTTTCTTTATTGTGGCGGAAACTGAAATAAATTACTTCCAAAGTCTCTTCAGTTTCTATGAAAGACAGTATTATAGAGCAATTAGAGGGTTTTTGTTTGTTTGTTTTTTGTTTTTTTTTAGAGTTTGCAGTCAGACTGATGGGAGTTGGTATCTCATTTCTGCCGCTTATTAAATATGTTACTTGGGTAATCTAGTTAACCTCCTCAAGTCTTGAAGTGGCAATAGTAATAGTACTTACCTTATAGAGTCATTTTGACATTTGAATCAGTTCAGTGGTGTCTAGCAAACAGCAAATCCTCAGTATGTACTATGGATATAATCGACTCATTGTCATTTTATCATAACTATCATTATTAAACAGATTCTAAATTCTATATATTTTCAGATTCATTTTTTTCCTTTTCATTTTTAAAAGTATTTGCTGCCTTTAAAAAAATAAATCATTAATCTGGTTCCTTTTTGAATTTTTTTTACTTGGCCCCAAATGCATACCACGTTTAATGAAATTTCAAACATTTTTCCTTCTACATGTGAAAATCTTAAGTTTTCTAGGAATACACCCTTTGATTCTCTGCCCTGGCATCTTTTACTGCACATAACCTAATTCCACTCTATATTTGGTCCAAAGTGCTGCAGTTATTGACTCTTTCCTGTTAACATTATGCCCACAAATCACATGAATTTGTGGCCGTCTGTGCTCATCCAACAGGCAGCTATATACATATAATAAGCATATATTAAAGCCTATATGCTTAAGGTTTTAATCTGCTCTAACAGTATCTAGTTTATGTGCCCACTGAACTTTCACAACATGGGGAAGGCTCCTTGTGGTCTGAGATAATAGTGGAATCAGTTGGGAGGTGAATCCGTCCTCCTTCCTTCTCTTCCCCGGACATACGTTGAGTGCCCACATACAACTGGCATCTTCTTAGGTGCTCAGAACACAAATTTAAATAACAGGTGATTATTTTCCTCTAAATGCATAGGGGAGAATAGAGACAAATTAGTTAATGTAAAAGTATGACTATGTAACTACATAACTATACAGCTATGTAACTATACTATGAGGAGGTTGTGAAGAGTGCTATGGAAGCATCTAGGAGTGGGATTTGTTATTTATTGCCACAATAATGCTGCATAACAAAACATTGTGAAACCTCAGCATTTATGATTATATGTCTATGACGGTAGATTAGGCAACCCCACCAATCTCAACTGGGCTATGTTATCTATCTGAGGGTCAGCTGACTGCCAGCTGATCTATGATAACTGAACTACGATGACTGGGGTGACTGAGCTCTGCTTCATGTATCTCTAATTTTCCAGCAGATTAGTCTTGTCATACTTTCATGGCAGTGGCAGAGTGCAAGAGTGCAAGTTGAAATGCTTAAGCACTTCTTAGCCTCTGCTGCTAATAATATCCCATTGGCCAAAGAACATAACAGGATTGAGCTCAGGGTTATAGTGCAGGGCTACTTAAAGTTACTTGGCAATGGGAATGGATATAATATGAGGTGAAAGGTGAGTTAGGGCAATCAGTGCAATATGCCGTAGAGGAGCAAATGAGTATTATGGAAAATTTCCCAAGGGTCGTACCCCTCGAACTAAGTTTGGAAGGCATTGGCTGAATGGAAGAAGAAACAAAGACTTACTTGACAGAGAAAATATCATGTACAAAAGTGAGAAGACATGAAACCTGTTGTGTGGTCAGCTGTCCATAGGGAGTTTGGTATGTCAGGAACAAATGGTGCATGGCTAGAAATAAGGGTGGAACCAGAGAGAAGCCAGATTTCAAAGACTTTTTTGAAAGTTGTAGGATTCTGTGAAGGCTCTAAGCTAGGGTCTTAATTACTGTTTTATTGATATTAACTATTATAAATAATTAATTGCCTGGTATTGCCTATTTTTATTTGCTACCGCAGAGCTAGTACCTATGAAGATCTTAATCGTGTACAGTGTGGTAGTTGGTAGATACAGAGATGTATGTTTTCACTAATATTTTCAGTATAATTAAAGACTTTATATGTTCATTGTAAGCCTCTACAAGTACATACTGAGCTTTTCATAGTAAAATTTAAAGATTAATATGAGTTTCAGGGCTAATAGTGTATATAAATATCTGTAAAGGGTTATTATTTATGCATGCCAAATTTTCAAGTTATAGACTTTATACTAAAGTAAAAGATCATTTAATGTATGCTATGTGTTTATTCTCAATAGAGTTGTGTCTTAACGTCTTTCTCATGTCATCACTTTTTTATCCATGTTCTAGAGTACAAACTGAAAACACATTTCTTCTGGATTTTTATTTGAGGAATACAGTATTGTTGAGACTAGAGATAAACTTTTTCTTAATGTTCTTAAAAGTGACTGATCACTATAAGACAATTGTCTTATATACTTCCTGATTCAAGCGAAAGCCCTTTGTGAAGGAACTAATCGAATATATTATGTAGTACAACTGGAATATATTATGTATTCTCCTACTGGCAGTCACATATTTACACAATTAATTTTCAAGTTGCATTATTTCCATATTTTTTAATTTATAGTTTTATTTGTATTCTGAGACCAAAGCCATTGTTTTTTAGTGACAAATTAGATTTTGCAAATACAACTACATTAGGAAAAAGATTATGTACAATAGTGGTATTAATTATTGCCAGGTGGTTTTTCTAGAATACTTTGTAAGGAAGTGTAATAAAGTTATAATTTTGGCATGAGTTTGCTTCATTTTTTAAAATGTTGGGTGAAGGAGATTCTAGTCATTATACCCTGATGAACTTGACATCAATCTCAAGAAAAATTTTGGAATCTATAATTATTAGGAACTTGCATGAGCTCACAATTCATATAGGAATAAAATAATTTTACTTTCATTAAGGTAATGCCACAGTTGTAGAGTAAAAATTTAAATGAGATGTGTGATGTCATCTCTCCTGATGTTCTGCTGGATGAGATGGAGAGTTATATTTCAGACAAAGACAGCTTGAAACCTGGATCAACTCTTCCCAGCCCACAAAGTGTTGATTATTGGATCTGTTGTTTCAAGGATATCTCTCTGCTACAGGGCTTTATAACTGGCCTATGACTTGTTCAACACTTAGAGGTTTGCATTCCTTTGGTTTGTTTACTAAAAGTTTTATAACTTTTTTTTTAATGAAAACTTGGGTAGGACCTTAATATATAAATCAAATAAATTCCGAACTACTCTGATTCAAGTGGGAATTGAAAGTGGTAGTAGTTTTGGAAAGTCTTTTCAAAGATATACTATTTACATTGAGACCAAAATGATAAGAAATAGGAAGTCTTTAACCTTGAAGAAGGCTAGAGAGGATGCATGGTTTCTTCAAGTAGATTAGTGGTTGCCTTTGGCTGAGGGTGGGAAATAGGACTGACTGTAAATGGGCATGAGACATTGTTTTGGAATGATGGAAATGTTCTGAAACTAGATTGTGGTGATGATGGTAAAACCGTATAAATTTACTAAAAGTCATTGAATTGTACACTTTTAAACAACTGGATTTTATGGTATGTAAATGATATCTCAATAAAGCCGTTTAAAACAGATGCTGTTTAGCAAAAACAGAACAAAACCAGACCTTTAAAGTAAGCTTTCATCATATTTCTGAAGACCTGTCATGTAAAAGGATTTGTCATTTCATCAGTTCCAGGGGACAAAGCTAATCCCAGCATATGGAAATTAATTTTTAAAAACCCAGAATTTCACTTACTGGAACAAATATCTCTCCACGATGCAGAGGGACAGGCATAGTGATAGTGTGTTGCAGGGTCTTTAAGAGGTTTAAATGACATATATAAGTATACCTGGCACTTAATACATGCTTACTGTTTAAAGAAAAATTAATACAGATAAAGATACAAGTGTATGTGTGTATAAGTTTTAAGAGAGAGAGAAACGTGCGCAATTGTGCTAAAATGTTAACAATTGGTGATTCTAGGTGAAGGATTTACAGGTGTTCATTCCACTGTTACTTCAGCTTTTCTGTTGGTTAGGAATCTTTCAAAATAAAATGCAAGAAGGAGGAGAGGAAGGGAGGCTAGGCTGACTAGTTTGTGAGGGCAAACTTCCTTAAATGCTGTGAAAAATAATGAGCCTGTCATTCAGTATCTGAAATAAAAAAAGAAAACTTGATTTATTTCTTCTTATCACAAAGGAGAGATACATGCTGGTCAAGCACAGTTTGTTAGCAAGGAAGGCTGCTGATCTTTTGAGTTTTCAGAAAGCATTGAGTTCAGGGATTGGTCGTGTTCTGGAGTTGACATAATCTATAATAAGAGAGATGAGAATGTTGTTGATTGGTTGGCACTCAAGGATATGTTTACTGGAATGAGTCTGTTCCTGGTTCTGGTGGCTGCTTATTACCATGGCTACAGAAAATCAGTCATGTCTTTAAGTTTGTGGGAACTTTGAAAATTCTCAGCTAGTATAATATTCAGTGCCTGACATGATGTAGACCCAGTATTCAATTAATATTCGTTGAATGTAATTGCATTTTTAAAAAGCTCACAATGTTTGCCATTATCACCACCATCATCATCTCATTGTTAGAAACTGAAGAACTTGGCTTTGAAGTTCTAAAATCTTAGGCTGCATTTTATTTGAAATCCTCTCACTACAGTTCTTAGTTTGGAAGTTGTTTTGTTTGGTTATTTAAATCAGTGTTTCCTAATTTTTTTTCAATGCTATGTCACTACATGGGCTTAGAAGAGGATTACATACACAGTAAATACGTTTAAAATCAAGAGTTTCTTTTCTTCAGAACCTCTCAGTGTTTAGTATGGTAACATGCATTGCAAATCTAGAGAAATATAAAATATGTCATTTTCCAAGCTCATTTAACTACAAAATACTTTTTTTTCTGGACACTGTCAATCTGAAAAATGTCGTTGCAGTATGCCACATTTATATCCATTTTATATTGATAATTTTCTAAAGATCTGATAGTACAAAATTCTCTTATCTCTGTGACTATCTCAGACCAAGTAATCTTGACGCTTACTGTTCCTGACTTCCCGGGGAAATCTCTTAACTTTCTGGACTCTGTCTGATTCCAGGTTTATGTAACATGGGAGCAACTTTCCTGTTCGCATGCTTTACAGTTTGCTTTAAATGATAGGTGAGAAAAGTCCTCTATGACTATGAGGTGTTACTGTGATTACAGTGTGTTTTCAATGTTATAGAAAGTTAGTTTTTTGACTAAGTTTCAGTCAAACTAAGATAGTAAAGTCCATTAAATGTTTTGGAGGCTTAATAGACTTTCATTTAGCATGTTGTTGTACAATGAGTTCTGGATGAGGTAAAAATCCTAGTTTTACTTCTAACTGGACTTATGACCTTGAGATGGCTATTTAACCTCTTGGACTTTCATTTTCCATCTGTTTAAAACTGAATGAATGGACTACATAATCTTTTAGATTCTTTTTTGACCTAACATTCAATGATTGCTATATAGATCTTCCCTGTTCCTCAAATAGGGAGGGTTTATAATAATTTGCTTTATGCTGCTACCTATTAAGAGTTTGAAGATGGGAATATTTGCTTCTTAGAAATGTAGGATATATGAGGAAAAATGCCCTGTAAATTGTTAGAAGAAATTCATAAAGATATTCTGCTAGTTTTGTAAACTTTCTCAGATGCACATTTTCATATACTGTAGATGAGTTTTATTTTATGAACTTTCTTATAAATATTTATGGATGAGCTTTCTTATGTAAGTCTTGATTTTTAAAAAATTTTCTAATTTATATATTTTTTCTATTTAAAGCTATTTCTTTCACACATCAGCTCTTAATAAATACATGTTTTAATATTTCACACTGCCCATTGCATACTTTACATTTCATGATTCTGTTCTAAGTTTTTTTCTGTCATCTTTCTAACATACAAATTATTTATTTAGTAATTCATTAGTTATATTGTTTGTTGTGTTCCTTTCCTCATTGGAATGTAAACTTGACTCATTTTTTTGTCTGTTTTGTTCACTGTTGTGTTCTAAGCAACCAGAACAGTGCCTGGCACATACCAGGCAATCAGTCAATATTTGTTGATTGAGTGATTAATACCTATAGGTAATATATGTTTACCTTTTCAAAATTTTACACTCTTTTATTTTAAACGTATTTGTATATTAGTATATTTGTATTTTTTTACATCAGCATTATTTTATATCATAAATAATTTAATAATTTTGCTTTTTATGTATCTTCACATATTTATATTTATTTCATGGCGTTTTGTAAAATTCTTAAAGTTTTCTCAAAGTTCAGTTAAATTATATGAATGTTTACTATCAGAAGGAGAATGGGGAAATGGTTGTTGAGAAATCAAGCAAGCAATGAGAAAAATCATCACTGCTAGGAAATCTGTTGTCTTAGATGTTTATTTGATTTTTTTTTTTTGATGGAGTCTTGCTCTGTTGCCCAGGCTAGAGTGCAATGGCTCAATCTCGGCTCACTGCAACCTCTGCCTCCCAGGCTCAGGCGATTCTCCTGCCTCAACCTCCTGAGTAGCTGGAGTTATAGGCATGCGCCACCACGCCTAGCTAATTTTGTATTTTTAGTAGAGATGGGGTTTCACCATGTTGGCCAGGCTGGTCTGGAACTCCTGACCTCAGGTGATCTACCCACTTTGGCCTCCCAAAGTGCTGGGGTTACAGGCTTGAGCCACCACGCCCAGCCTTATTTGATATTTTGATTTACCTATCACTTGGGGTTTCTTAGAGCTATTGTTAATAGAATTCATTTCTTCCTTTGAAAACAGGTGGGTAGAATCATAGATTCGTGAAAGTTAGAGCTGTTAAAATTTTAAGAGCAAGACTAATTTGTAGTGTTTATAACTTTCCAATTGCATTAAATGGCTGATCACGGCCAAACTTCTGCACTTTTATTCACCACTTTGGATAGTGGACAAATCAGTGTCAACAGATATTGGGTAAGAATGACATAAACAACAGTATGATTTCTGTGTTCACATATATCATCTAGTACTAGTTTAGCTGACTAGCATGTATGGTAGTGCTGTAGCCTGCTATTCACTCTAATTCCATTTAGGAGAAATTCTTGGGTATTATAGTAATACCTAGTCTATAAAAGTGTAATCAGAAAAATGCTTTGAAGGGAAAATAAAAAACCTTTCTTTTGGGGACAGCAAGTTACCCAGAGCCTTCTTACAGCAAGCAATAGTCACACAGTGTCCATTCTAAACTAATGTCAATTACCTGGGGTAGGAAAACATCCCAAAAAACCAGAACTAATTAAAAAAAAAAAAAAAAAAAAGTAGCTCCCAAGACCACAGCAATTACTTAACCACAGTATCCAGAATGATTTAACCACATTAGAGTCTGTAGCCAGTGGGAAGTATTGAAAGCAACTCAGCATCCAAGAAGATGTACACATGGCAGTAAAGAAACATCTCTTTATCCTTTCTTTATGTTTGGTTTCTAGATGCTTTATGAGTAGATCTGCTTGTAGGCCTTGTGTGCTTGGTGACTGGCCCAGCAGGCTGTCTCACAGATCATCACCAAACTTATCCCCTTTGCTTCTTTTTCAGAATCTCTTCAATTAAAACTTAATCAGCCCTTCCCCTCTGTTAGAAACTTAATCAGCCCTTCCCCTCTGTTAGAAACTTAATCAGTCATTCCCCTCTATTCTTAATCAGGGCTTGGAAATTTAAAAACAAGTATTTTAGACTCAAAGTTAGGCCTGTTAAATTCTTTTAATAGAAAAAGAATAATGTAAAATTCTGTGATAATATGTTCAACACCCCCCGCCTTTTTGTTTTTTTTTTTAATTTAGGGGACAATGACATGTTTCTTAGAAATTATTTCCACATATAAGGCCAGGGATAAACTGTAACTTTCTTTTGCTTCCTCTTATTATTTTTATTTATTTATTTCATTCTGTTACTCATTTTTAACATGTTTTTCTTTTTCTTAATTTCAGATTTTTCCACAGTTTACTCTGTACGATTTGATTTTCTCATAACAGCGTTGCCCCATTCTTGAAGACAGTCTTTAAGATTTACCAATTATAGTTGAATCAGATATATTTGATTCAAAATAAAGTTTCTGAAAAGGTTTTTTTAAAATTATCTAATCTAGTCCCCTCCTTTTACTGCTGAGAAACTGAGGTGCCAGGAGAAGTTACCTGCTCATTGCAGTACTTCTTAATAGCAGAGTGGGAACTAGAACCAGATCATCTAACTTCCAGGATATTTTCATGGTTACTGACTTTTCCTACTTTGTAGCTGATGGCCAGAATATAGTATGACTTCTAGCAGCATTATTGTAATCTTTGTAGTTGGATACAAGCCCTGTGAACTTCATCCATTTTTCTGGGCTCAAATCTCTGGCTGGTCATTTAGTTTGGTGCTATTTCTTTCCCTGAGTCGGGGGGCCCATGACTACAGTGAGATGTCAGCTGGGCACCTACTCATCAACTGACTCTCATGAACTTCATCCTCAACATTAGAGAATGGAGAAGCATTATCTTCAGATGAAGGAATAAATTTCCCATATGCTATTTGTTTCTGTTTTGAGACTTTAGAACTGAAATAATAACGGTAATTGTTTGAAAGCAAATATACAAGTTTTATTTATTGTTAATTCATTCCCTTAACAAATGAAACTGTTTTCTGGCTTGTTTTTTTTGGGGGGGAGGAGGGGATGGGGGAAGTATGCCATGACCTTCTAGTACTAATTAGGCCGATTTACTTGGTAGAGAATGCTTTGGAAAACCCCTCAATCCCAGGCAAACTAGGGTGATTGGTCATGCTGATAACAATAATGTATATATGTTAGTGAATGCAAAAAGATTTTCTAACACCAATAAATAAAATATATTTTTAAAAATACCATTTTGGCTGGGGGCAGTGGATCAAGGCTATAATCCTAGCACTTTTTGGGAGGCTGAGGTGGGCAGATCACAAGGTCAGGAGTTTGAGACCAGCTTAGCCAACGTGGTGAAACCCTGTCTCTACTAAAAATACAAAAACTAACTGGGCATGGTGTCGGGCGCCTGTAATCCCAGCTACTCAGGAGGCTGAGGCAGGACAATTGCTTGAAGCCGGGAGGTGGAGGTTGCAGTGAGCCAAGGTCGCGCCACTGCACTCCAGCCTGGGCAACAGAGTGAGACTCTGTCTCCAAAAAAAAAAAAATCGTTTGTTTTATTTTTACCTCCCTTGATATTTCTCTTTTGTGTTTGTTTTATGCTGTTTTGTTATTATATTAATTTGTATAACTTGAAAAGAAATACACACACACATATGTACACACATTGCATATACTTTCTCAAAAAGTATTTATTTTCCCCTTATAGTTTATGCCATTAAAAGAGTTTGGAGTTGACTGCCTTTCACAGTTGGGGATATGTAGATGTGAGGAGAATGGGTCAGTTGATACATCATCAAATACATGCATTTACATAGGGTCCAGAGGTTAGCAAAAGATTTTGGCAAATGAAATGATGCTTTAGAATTTATAGAGAGATTAAAAGAGTATTGCTATATTTGGGTAGCATCTTGACATAGATTACTAACCAAAGATGTCACATGTGGGCTCAACATAAGTAAGATAGTAAAGCTCCTTCATTTTTAAGAAATCTTTCTCCTTTTTTTTTTTTTTAAAGCTGATGTTAGAAACCACTGAAAAGGGGTTCTGTTGTTTTTTGAGAGCAAAATGACTAGACGTTTATTGTATATTTTAATAGATGTCTGTTTGAAGGATCTCCCCTAATTTTAGATAGTATTGGGCATATACATAACACAAAAATGTTAAAAGTCATAAATTCTGCTGTCTTTTTAAAACAGTATCCAATGGTTTTGTTCAGCATTCATCCTCTTGGATCCCAGTTTAAGTATACAGAATAAAAAGTTTAACTTCATCTCATGAATGCCCTTGTTTGTTTCATACTTTCACTGTGCACCTGTCAAGCGGATTGCAGAGTCAGTTGCCCTAGTTTGAACTGAGACATTTCGTCCCAGGATTGAATAAAGCCATGCTGTTTGCGTGAGAAGATAGAGTGTAAGTGGCTCCACCCCAATCATTATTAAATTGCTCTGGCCTTAGTTATAATCATGGCTGTCAGAGTCACAGTCCTTCCTAAAATGGAGGGCTGTATGTTATAGCAATGAAACTGCTGCAGGAGACCAGGAGAGGGGCAGCCTTTTCAGAAGGTTTCCTGAAAGTCCTTTAGTGGACGCTAGTCAGGCAGTACTGGTATTGTCACAGGCATCAAGACAGTATGTAAATAAATAGTGTATCAGATTCTATTGATTAGGACAAGACCCAGGATAAGTCAGTCAAAACATCAGAGCACTGGGAGATAGGTCTTTAAAGGGGAAAAAAATCAAAATAGTTGTATAAGTATCAATTACTTGTCTGTCTTTAAGTGGCTTACAAATAGTACATACATTGCAGAGCAAAAAAGGAAGTGACTGTGGCCAGGTATAGCAGTTTTCATTTCTGTTTTCCAAAAACCACTAGAACAATATCTAGTTTTCTGTGTATGAGGGGGAAAATGGCGGAAGTTATTTATAAAAGCTGTTGGAGAAAAACTGAAGTACCAATAACCCTGAAAATTAAAATAATATACTCATCAAATGATATACCTGATACCAGTCATTGTAGCTAATTTAGGTACTTACTTTACATGTGTATGCTCATGAAAACTGTTTTTAGTACAAAGGTCTAACTTTCTCATAAAAGCTTAGGCAATTTGTGTATTTTATTGATATAAGTAAGAAGTATTTTTAATTTTTTTTACTATAGATGTCAATTGAATTTGTAGTTCTGGGTTTAAGCCAATTATTTAGCTTTGATAACTTTGCACTTTTTTTAAGAGTGACATTCGAAGTAACTTAGAATAATGGAAGGAAAACCTTGTTCAGGTATTCCAAAGAATTAAATAATGCGTAGATCAATGAATACAACAAAAGATTTTTGCCTTTGTGGAGTTTGCTTTTTATTGTGGACTTTTTATTCTCTTTTTGTTCTATTGGTTGTTTGCACCAAGTAACATTCTATCTTAATTATTGTAGCTTTATATTAAGTCCTATAGAAAATACTCTCCCGTCTTATACTTCAAAAGTGTTTTGACTATTCGTGTCTCTTTACCATCTCATATAATGTTTAGAACCAATTTATATTTATTTTTAATTGCATCTTCTACCTTTATGTTAATGATGATTTTTTGTAGATTGATCTTATAGCCAGAAACTTGCTAACTTATTAATTCAAATAATTTGTTTCTTGATTTTTGGTTTTCTGTGTAGATACTCATATTATCTGCATATAAGGACAGTATAGTTTTCTCTTTTCCAATACTTTTATAGTTTTAGTCTTTTCTTGTTTTATTGTTCTGACTATAATCTTAAATATTATATTGACTGAAAGTGGTGATAATAGTTATCCTTATATTGATCTGGTTCTTAAAGCATTTAAATGCTTCTGTGTATGTGGTTTCCTGTAGGGTCTTAGCAGATTCCCTTTATCAAATTAAAGAAAGTTTCTTGTGGTGCTAGCTTACTAAAGGTTTATGTCATGAGTGGTTGCTGGATTTTGATGAGTGGTTTTCTTAAATCTATTGAAATGATTATGTAGGTTTTCTTTTTTCGTTTTCTAAATTAATGTAGTTATATTAATATATTTATTCAATATTGAGCTATTCCTTTCCTGGCTATGTTAGTCAAAGTTCTCTAGAAAAAATACAAGCAATAGGATTTTATAAAGGAGATACACACATACATATAAGATACATGAACATGCATGCACACATACACACACATATCAAAACAAGGAGGAACTAATCATGACATTTATAGTCCTTGACTACAGGTGCACGCTGCCATGCCCGGCTAATTTCTTTTGTATTTTAGTAGAAACAGGGTTTCACTGTGTTGCCCAGGCTGGTCTCAAACTCCTGAGCTCATGCAATCCACCAGCCTTGGCCTCCCAAAGTAGTGCTAGGATTACAGGTATGAGCCACTGTGCCTGGCCTATTTCTTTTTTTTACCTAATTGCTTTGGCTGGAATTTACAGTATTGTGTTGAATAGAAGTGACAAAATTGGACATTGTGTTAATGCTCATCTTAGGGGAAAAGTTTTTAGTGTTTCACCATTAAGTTGGATGGTAGCTGTGAGTTTTTCATATATGGTCTTTATCAGAGTGATAACTTTTCTCTATTAACTTTTTAAATGCTATTATATTTTGCATTTCTATTTCTGTTTAGTACTTTTTCAAAGATGACTGAGCATTTGGTAAAGTTTTTGTTGTCCTACGTATACTTCTCATTTCTCTTTTAAAAAAACATAAATTACTATAGTTAATAGATACTTATTTATTCAGGTATGTATAGGCTGTAGGTCTGATTCTGCAGTTTGTTGGTCCTGCTCACTCTCATTCTTGATGACTTGATTCTTGGTACACGTAGTGAATTTTGATTTTGAATTTATGGTCCTCGATATGTCGTCATCCATGGGAATTCTTTCAGTTATTTGTTCAAAATATGTTCTTCAAGAAATGAGTTGCATTTGTTTCTACAAGGTACCTGTGGGCACTATCAATGTAAATCACTTTAAATTAATGCTTGGCCTTTTTTTAAGGCTATATGGGCAGCGGATACTCTAGCACCCCACCACCCTGGCTAATTTTTTGTATTTTATAAGACGGGGTTTCACCTCGGTCTCGACTCTGACCTCTGATCCCCCTCGGCAAGCATGAGCCACCGCGCCCGGCTATAGTTAACAATTCTTAGGGAAGATTTTTTTCCTCTCCCACTCAAAGCTTCGGATGAGGTAGGCAAAGTGCATTCTCTGGAATGGGTATTTTCCTAGTTCACACATTGAAGGTGTCACTGTCACTTTATGTTAGGTTTCTCAATGTTATATTGGATTCCCAAACTGATTTCCTACCTTTCTTGTGGTCCCCACGTTCTTTTCTATACCTTGAATTCTCTACTAGTTCAATATAGACTGTAGGTTACTGTGATTAGGTAGATGCCTTCAGAATAAATTTTGAAGATTCAGTGCTCTATTATAGAACTCTTTTTTCATCTTGTCTGACTTTGGTTTTGTCTTCTCTACTGCTGGTTAAAGCATACTTTAAATATATTATTGTGCATTTTCAAGTGTTCTTTACCAAGAAGGTATTCTTTGCACATCCAGTCTACTTTTAAGCTTTAAGAAGAGGAATTCTAAGGCCAGCCTTTTTAATCCGTCCTTGAAAATCTGCTTCTATATAATTTCAAGTCATATTCAGTGGTATTTACATAAATTTTTCTTACCAATTTTCAAAGCTGATTACACCATACACTTTTATACCTTTCTATGTGGCTCTTACTAGCTCTTGTATTGGTAATTGGGATGTGGTTACACGATTTGCTGGTTGCCAGTATTGTGAAGTAGTTGTTAGCATTTTGCATTTTGAAACAATAAATTCCCTTTAAAAAATACTGTACAAGCTGGGCGCGGTGACTCACGCCTGTAATCCCAGGACTTTGGGAGGCCAAGGTGGGTGGATCACCTGAGGTCAGGAGTTCGAGACCAGCCTGGCCGACATGGTGAAACCCTGTATCTACTAAAAATAAAAAATTAGCCAGGTATGGTGGCACGCGCCTGTAGTCCCAGCCACTCAAGAGTCCGTGGTAGGAGAATTGCTTGAACCTGGGAGGTGGAGGTTACAGTGAGCCGAGATCGTGCCACTGCGCTACAGCCTGGGCAACAGGGTGAGACTCTGTCTCAAAAAAAAAAAAAAAAAAAGTACGAATCCAGAAATAGCATAGATAACACTGCACTTTTCTTTTGAAGTTGCAACTTGTATAGGAAAGACTTTCTTTTATTTTCTTTTTTCTTCTTTTTTTTTTTAAACAGAGTCTGACTCTGTTGCCCATGATGGAGTACAGTGGGATGATCTTGGCTTACTGCAACTTCTGCCTCCTGGGCTCAAGCCATCCCCCCACCTCAGCCTCCCAAGTAGCTGGGACTATAGGCACATGCCACTGCTTCCGGCTAATTTTGTATTTATTGTAGAGGTGGAGTTTCACCATGTTATGCAGGCTGGTCACGAACTCTTGGGCTCAAGTGATCCTCCCGCTCTGGCCTCCCAAAGTGCTGAGATTAAAGGCGTGAGCCACCACACCTGGCCAAGAAAATTGCACACCTATTCAGACATTTGAGCAAACAATTTATATTCTCCTTACTAAACTGATTCATGTAATAAATAATGTTTCACTTTTTGCCTTTCTTAGTTTTATAGTCCTTAATATTCGTGTGTTTAAAATTATTTTACAGGTATTCTTTAGGTGATGCTAGAAGGCCTCTTCATGAAACAGCAGTTTTGGTAGAAGATGTGGTACACACTCAGTTAATTAATCTGGTAAGAGCATATATAATTTGATTCAGTTTCTCTTCTCTGCATTCTTTTGTTAGGATTGTAACCCAACACTTTAAAAACATTTTATTTACAGCTGGATGGTTTTTTGTTAGCATTATTGAAGTATAATTTATATATAACAAAATTTACTAGTTTAATGCACAATTTGCTGAGCCCCGACAATGGAATATTATAATATTAACTTATAACACAATCATGGTATCGAAAATTTGCATAATCTAAAACAAACCCTTGTTCCCCTGGGCAGTCAGCAGCCATCATCATCACAGCAAAAAGATTATGACTCACCGAAGGCTGAGATGGTTGTTAGCATTTTGTAACAAAGTATTTTTAAATTAAGGTATGTACATTATTTTTTAGACATAATGCCATTTGACAATCAATAGACTATAGTATAGTGTAAACATAGCTTTTATATGCACTGAGTAACGTCATCATTTGACTGTACACCTACTCTGTACCCACAAAAATTAAAAGTTAAAAAATTAAAAAAAAATTTGTCTGACTCACTTTATTGCAGTGGTCTGTAACTGAATTATGGTATCTCTGAGGTATGCCTCTACCACGTTTAAAGAGGAATTCACTCATGTTGCCTTCCAGTCCTTGTATGATTTTATTTTTACATTTAGCTCATTCATATAGTTGTTGTTTATTCCTGTTATTTTGTGAGATATGGATCTAATTTTATCCTTTTCCAAATGGGAACTCAGTTTTACCATCACCATGTATTTTAAAATTTATCTTTTCCTTAGTGATTTGAAATGCCTTCTTTATAATATACTAAATTTATATACATAGGTATCTTTCTCATGGTATATGCTATACTAATGGTTTAGTATATGTATATCCTAGTATGGTGTTTATTACAGGTGTTATAGTATATTTTAATGATTATTAGGGCTAAACTTCCTTGTAGTTTTTCTTTTTTTTCAGTATGTTCCCAGCTATTCATGTATATTTATTGCTCCTCATGAATATTAGTAGCAACTTATCTAGCTAATAAAAATTTACATTGGTATGTTTATTGAGATTACATGATTTTATAAGTTAAGGAGAACTGCATCTTTAAAATCTTGAATCATTCTATGAATGGGGATATCTACATTTGTTTGAGACTACTTTTGTGTCTTTCAGTTGTGTTTTAACATTTTTCTTCTTTTAGCTTCACACATTTCTTGTTAATTTGTTTTTTTAACTATTTCATCTTCTTTGTTGCTATTGTTAATGGATTTTTTCTATAATTGTGTAACAGCTGAAAACATTCAAAGTTTAATGAAATACATAAATCTACAGATTCAAGAAGAGCCAACTCCGTTTAGGACAAATTAAAAGAAATCCATGTTAAAAAATCAGTCCTAGAGATAGCAAACTACCCAAAGCCAAAGATAAGGAAAAAATCTTGAGAGCAGCCAGAAAAAAAACTACATGTTACATACAGGGGAACAAATGAATAACAGTTAACTTGTCAGAAACTAATGTAGGTCAGAAAATATTAGAATGACGTATTCAAAGAGCTGAAAGGAAAATATTATCAACATAGAATTCCATGTAGGGAAGAACATACTTAAAGAATAAAGATAAAGATATGTTCAGATGAAAGAAATGTAACAATAATGAACAATAATAACATAATACAAATCTTAAAGCCTGACAGGTTTATTATCATAGGGGAAGGATGATTTGAAAGATAGTGGAATTCTTATCAGAAAACAGGCAGGCTAGAATGAAATGGCACAACAGTTTTAAACTACTGAATGTAGAGTATTAGGTTGACGGTTCTTTTTCTCTATCTTTCTATAGCCTTCTCCCCTTCTTCACATGTCCTCCTGTCTTATAAGGACACCAAGTATTTACTCTTTAGTGGTGTTGTTATTCATATTAAATCTGTGTATGTTACTATTTTTATATTACAACGTTATAACTTTTCCTTTAAAGTCAAATCCTTTTAAGGAACGTAGATAAAAAAGGAAGCATATGGCCTATTTTGTATTTACCCACATATCTACCGTTTCCCATGCTCATTATTCCTTCTCACAGATTTTAGTTGCCATTTCAGTCTTTTCCTTCATCCCGAAGAAGGCTTGTAACTTTTTTTGTAGTACAGCTGTGCTAATGATGAATTCTCTTACATTTCTTTCATCTGAACATATCTTTATCTTTATTCTTTAAGTATGTTCTTCCCTACATGGAATTCTATGTTGATAATCTTTTCCTTTCAGCTCTTTGAATATGCCATTCTAATATTTTCTGACCTACATTAGTTTCTGACAAGTTAACTGTTATTCATTTGTTCCTCTGTATGTAACATGTAGTTTTTTTCTGGCTGCTCTCAAGATTTTTTCCTTATCTTTGGCTTTGGGTAGTTTGCTATCTCTAGGACTGATTTTTTAAATCGTTATTTTCTTGTTGAACAGTAGGTATTAATTTGTGGAAGTTTTCAGCCATAAGTTTTACCATTTGACATTGTTTCACAAGACTCTCAGGGCCTTTAGTGTTTCTCCAAACTTTTTCTGCCCCTTTTTCTTCTGTTGTTTTGTTTCATTTGACTTTTGTAATTCCTATTGCTTTACCTTTAAGTTTACTATTTTTTCTGCCATCTCTAATATGCCATTTAGTCAGTGCTAATGTTTTTTTCAGTGTAGCCCATAGTATTTTCTATTGCAGTATCTGTCTGAAAATGTATCTTAGTGGGTTATAAACCCCTTTTGAATTATGGGTACATATTTTTATATTCTGTTTTAAATATAGAAGTTGGAACGTTATTTGATGACTGCTACAGTAGTATAAACAAGAAATAGGCTGGGCGCGGTGGCTCACGCTTGTAATCCCAGCACTTTGGGAGGCCGAGGCGGGCGGATCACGAGGTCAGGAGATCGAGACCACTGTGAAACCCTGTCTCTACTAAAAATACAAAAAATGAGCCAGGCGTGGTGGCGGGCGCCTGTAGTCCCAGCTACTCAGAGAGGCTGAGGCAGGAGAATGGCGTGAACCCGGGAGGCGGAGCTTGCAGTGAGCCGAGATTGCGCCACTGCACTCCAGCCTGGGTGACAGAGCAAGACTCCGTCTCAAAAAAAAAACAAGAAATAGTATGTGCCTTTACTTATAATGAGAAATCCTCTTATTACAATAGATGCTTACCTCTCCTTAACCCATTTAATATTTGAATGATAGTTTTAATGCCTGTTTGTGAGATTCATCCTGTCCAGATTCCACTAAATGTTACATTGAATAATATACCTAACTAGAGGAAAACCTTGTTTTGTTACCTCTACAATATCCAGGCATATGTCAGAGTGAGTTCTTTAGAGGAAAGGAAGAATTATAGAGAACAGTTATTTTCAAAAAGTCAGTCCTTTTTTACCGTGGAATATCATGTAGTCATGACAGATTATATGTGTGTGTTTTGTACTCTTCATTTAAATCTCTATGTAGTTCTTTATCCATTTACCTGTTAAGATCAGTTTTTTCCTATAATTCTTTGAACATCTTTTTTTTTTTTTTTTTTTTGAGACGGTGTCTCACTCTGTTATCCAGGTTGGAGTGCAGAGGCATGATCTTGGCTCACTACACCCTTCACCTCCCGGGTTCAAGCGATTTCCTGTCTCAGTCTCTTGAGTAGCTGAGACTACAGGTGTGCCACCATGCCCAGCTAATTTTTTGTATTTTTAGTAGAGACAAGGTTTCACCATATTGACCAGGCTGGCCTCGAACACCTGACCTCAGGGATCTGCCCGCCTCAGCGTCCCAAAGTGCTGGGATTACAAGCATAAGCCACCATGCCCGGTCAACATCTTTATAATAGCTTTGTTGAAGTATTTATAGTCTAAATTCGGTAACTGTACCACATTGGAAGCCATTTATATTGACTCTGCTTTTTACTTACTAGGTGTCATTCTTTTGGGGTTTTTTTTTTTTTGCATGTCTAATAATTTTTTTAAAAGTGGATATTTTATATAATACATTATTGTGACTCTTCTGAAGACTTTTTGTTGGTTTTGTTTTAACTGGCAGGTAACTTGCCTGGACATAAAATGTTTTCTCCCCCGTATTGTAGACAGGAGCTCACCTCTCTCCTTAATTCTTATTACTTTCTGCTGCTGTTTTTGGCTTTTCCCCTTTTGTGTCTCTCTTAAACTTGTCCGTTTTCCTCTTTTGTGTCCCTCTTAAACTTGTACATTTGAACGCTTGAGAAGAAAGGGAAAAATAATAGGCAAATTGTTTTTTAAGTGTTAATACTCCCTTACTGTAGAATACTGTGTATATACATTATATTTGTTAGTTTTTTATAATATTAAATTTTTTGTTGAAATTACATAGAACAAAATCTATGTTTTGTTTTCTTTTTTTTTTTTTTTTTGAGACGGAGTCTCGCTGTCGCCCAGGCTGGAGTGCAGTGGCACGATCTCACCTCACTGCAGGCTCCGCCCCCCGAGGTTCATGCCATTCTCCTGCCTCAGCCTCCTGCGTAGCTGGGACTACAGGCACCCGCCACCTCACCCGGCTAATTTTTTGTATTTTTAGTAGAGATGGGGTTTCACCATGTTAGCCATGGTGGTCTCAATCTCCTGACCTCGTGATCCGCCCGCCTCGGCCTCCCAAAGTGCTGGGATTACAGGCGTGAGCCACCACGCCCAGCTGTTTTCTTTTTTCAGTTCTTTATGTTTTGTCAAATGTGCAGTCTTATAACCATAACTAAAATTGATTCAGAACAGTTCCCGCATTCCCCGAAAAATTATCTCGTTCTACCCATTGTCAAACTTTTCTACCCCAACTCTCTGCCACCATGAGGTCCCCATTGTTTGTCACAGAAGGAGAAGACTTCTCTTTTAATTCTTTTTGTCTGTACTTGGTAAGCAGTTCCTAGATTCATACTCCCTTTGAGTTCAATACAGGGGATATGAGTAGAAAATAAAAACAATGAAACTCACTGCCAGGTTTATTTTTGTTTTTATTATCATTTTTAATAGACACATAATAATTGTACATATTTATGGGGTATGGTATGTTATTTTGACACATGTATACAATGTGTAATGATCATATAAGGGTATTTAGCATATTCGTTACTTTAAACATTTATGATTTCTTTGTGTTGGGAATACTCAAAATCCACTCCTAGCTATTTGGAAATATACAATAAATTGTTACTATTATAGTCACTATATAATGCTATAGAACACTAGAACTTATTTCTCCTATCTAGCTGTTTATCTCTGTACAACTCTTTGGCTATACCTTGCTCTCCACTTCCCTTTCCTCACCTCTAGTAACTACTATTCTATTCTCTGCTATTATGAGATCAACTTTTTGTTGTTGTTGTTGTTTTGGAGACAGAGTTTCACTATTGTTGCCCAGGCTGGAGTGCAATGGCACAATCTCAGCTCACCGCAACCCCCTCCTCCTGGGTTCAAGTGATTCTGCTGCCTCAGCCTCCCAAGTAGCTGGGATTACAGGCATGCACCACCACGACCAGCTAATTTTGTATTTTTAGTAAAGATGGGGTTTCTCCGTGTTAGTCAGGCTGGTCTCAAACTCCCGACCTCAGGTGATTTGTCCGCCTCAGCCTCCCAAAGTGCTGGGATTACAGATGTGATCCACCGCGCCTGACCAACTTTTTTACCTTTCATATATCAGTGAGAACATGTGATATTTATCTTTCTGTGCCTGGCTTATTTTTCTTAACATAATGTCATTTAAGCTCATTTATGTTGCCACAAATGACAGAATTTCCTTCTTTTTTATGGTGAAATAGTATTTCATTGTGAATATATACCACATTCTTGATATCCATTCATCTGTTGGTGGACACTTCAGTTATTTCATGTCTTGGCTATTGTGAGTATTGCTGCAATAAACATGTGAGCACAGATATATCTTTGGCATACTGTTTTCCTTTGTATATGGACCCAGTAGTGGGATTGCTGGATCATATGCTAATTCTATTTTTTGTTTTTTATTGTTTTCCATAATGGTTATACTAATTTACATTTCAATCAGAAGTGTATAAAACGTTCCCTTTCTCCTCCTCATTGCTAGCATTTGGTATTACTAATTATAACTTTGTTTTTGATAATAACCATTCTAATAATTAGGGTGAGGTGATTATTTCATTGTTGTTTTCATTTGCATTTCCCTGATGATTAGTGACATTTAGAGTTTTTTCATGTACTGTGGGCTATTTGTGTGTCTTTTTTTTTTTTTTTTTTTTTTTTAAGTACAGGGTCTTGCTGTGATGCCTAGACTGGTCTCAAACTCCTGGGTGCAAGCCATTTCCCCTCTCAGCCTCATGAGTAGCTGGGATTACAGGTGTGTGTCACTGCACCCAACTGTGTCTTTTGAAAGATGTTGATTCAGCTCTTTTGCCTATTTTTTAAATTGGATTTTCCTTGGATATTAATCCCTTGTCAGAAGAAATTCAAGCATTTTCTCCCATCTTGCAGGTTGTCTCTTAACTCTTGATTTTGTGAAGATTTTTAGTTTAATATAATTCCATTTGTCTATTTTTTGTTTTGTTGCCCGTACTTTTGAGGTCCATTTCATAAAATATTTTCCCAGAACAATGTCCGAAGCATTTTCCCCTATGCTTTCTTCTAGTAGCTTAAAGTTTTCGGTCTTAGATTTTAAGTCTTTAATTCATTTTGAGTTGATTTTTTGAGTATGGTGAGAGATAGGGGTCTAGCTTATTTTTCTGCATATAGACATCCAGGTTTTCCAGCACTGTTTATTGAAAAGACTCACCATTCTTGGGAATATTCTTGTCTTTATTTCTTTGTTCTGGTATGTGGGAATCCCTATCCAGCTAAGCCTTTAGCCGCACAATCTAAAATGGTATGTAAATGGCCCTGAGGTGTTCTTTGCACATCGAAGTTAAACTTTTTTAATTATCCTGAAAACAAAAGTGTAAATGAGGTCATCATTTTGTTTTTAGATTGCCATTTACTGTTTTGAATGGTTTCCTGCTTTAATAAATTATTAGGTATTTTTTACGTTTTCATGTTATATTCATTTATTTAGTACACTTATTTATTGACACTAGTATAGCTCTTGTTATAGTGATACAAAGATGAATAAGAGTTTACAGTTTTGCCAGGTACATAAACATATAGAAGCTGATTTTAAAACATTATGGTAAGTGATAATGCTGATATCCAGAGTCAGATGAGAGTTTTAAGAAGAGATAACTATCCTGGGCTGGAATTCTTCATGTATTTCTATATTCATGTTTCTAATAAATGATAAATCTTTCATAGGATTCAACATGTATTTATTGAGTTGAATTGAGGAAAGTAAGCATTGGAATAGAGGTTATAAACTTGACCCAAAATGTGACATAGAAATGTGTTTTATTCCATTTGCAGTATGATTTTTTTTTTTTTGAAGGAAAACACATTTATTCCAAGATTCATTGATTGGGATTTTTAAGTGTTCTTTCTTCCATGGAGCCCCAGAGTGTTGATAGTGTGCTAGGGTTTCCTATGTTTTCTGGCATGAGCTCCCATCCTCTGAGGGTCATGAGAAAGATAGTGGATTAATCCTGGAGTCGTTATGAAAGGAAGAGGTGGTCCCATTGAGGTGATTATGTGTGGCCTAAATCCTGGGGTTGGGGGTGTGGAAGACTAGGGGCTGGTGGTTGGGCAGTGTTCACCACAGCTGGAGGACCATGTTGAGGCAGGTTGAAGTAGTTGGCAGATGCATCCTCTGCTGCTGTACGAGGAGGAAGAGCTCATGGCAGTGCTGGAATAGGCCGTAGCTGGATCCCAGAGTCTGTGATCTGTTCTTCTCTTTTTCTTTTCCTCCGGATGCTTGGGATCTTCCCCATTTTATGTTGAGTCTACAGCCACTGACAATCAACTTATCAAAGGACTTCTCAGCAGCCACTTCTGCAGCCTGCCCTGTGGAAACCTGGATGAAAGCACACTGCTCTCTCTCAACAACAGTAATCATCTGCATCTCTCCAAACTGGTAGTGATGATGTCTTAGATCTGTCTCAGAAATGGTATTACCCAGACTACCAACATATAGGGAGGATAAGCTTGTCCTCTGATGGGTCCAGATGGGGCATGATTGAAGCCCACTTTATATGCTTATCTGTTTCTGGATCATTGATTCCATAATATTCTGATTGGCAAGGGGATCATCTGGATCTATAGGCTTCTCATGTCTGCATGGATGTTCCTCTCCTCTCTTACACTCTCCTTTCACCCAGGAGGAGCAAACATGGGGCTTACTCCTTTGGTCGGAGGTTGTGGTCCAAGCTGGATTGAATAGCATGTCACTGGTCGGTGTGGCTTTTTCCCTAGCAGGCAAACTGGCCATGTTCCATCAGAGCTAGAAATCCCTGTCTCTCATATTCTACATATAGTACTCTTTTTTTGACATCTGACTTTGGCAGGTCACCTTCAGAAGACAGTTCTGCATTGTTAACCTGGATGAGCAGACCGTGCTTTAGGTCTTAAGATTTAGGCCTAACAGACATGCTTCAATTTACTGCAGGATTGGCACACTTCTGTCTTCTTGAAATGCATGTGGACCCCAGGGCACAAGCAAAACACTGAATGGCCTAGCACAAATTTTGCATTCCTTCCTGCTTTTTTCTTTGGCTTTTTAATGTATATAGATTTCTGCAAGACATTCCTGGCACAGAACAGGAAAGTCTGCCCCCTCCCAGTTCTGCATGTCGTAAGCTTGGGAACCCAGAGAGCTCGCCATCTTTGGAGCATCTGGAGGCAGTGGTAGCTGTTGAGGTGGGAGAGAGGACCGCCACAATCCTATCAGACCCAGCCCCAAATTTCATGATTTTTCTGCAAGAATACTGAAATGGATGACCTTGCAGTCCAGTTTTTTCATAAGTGTCTTTATCCAGTATGAAATTAATTTCCCTGTTTAATGATAGGTCTTTCTAAGAAGGGAGTGAGTTTGGAGAGAAGAAGATACAAGGGCAGACTTTCAGTTTATAAAAACCTGTATGTCTTTTTGTACAGTATATATATCTTTATCATTAGAGATGGAAGAAACATGAGTGTTGTTACTGTTTTGTAGAAGGACAGCAAAATTTGTATTTGCATAGCAGGAACCTTTGGGGACCCACTGTATCTAGAGTCACCTGTAATTGTGACAGTGGATCTCTTTGAGATGTCAGTAGCATGACTTTGTGTGGCCACAGTTGAATTTCTCACAAATCAGCAAGTGGCTGGAAGCCTCTCACAGCCTGCATAGGGCTGCCTTGTGCTGGCCTGTCTTAAGCTAAGTGGGCTGCCCCCCTTTCCTTATCACACCTCTTTCCTCTGCCTTTGCTTCTGTGGCAGCTCAAGAAATTGTGAGCCGTCATCAGTTCTCCTTCAGGACATGGACTTCTCTCTCTAGAGTTTCTGGGAAGCCAGAAAACTCACATCTGGGCTTGACACTTGTGTCCTGTAGCAAATTTCCTGACTAAAGCAGTGGCTTTCAAATTAGCATGGTCCATGAAACACCAGTATTCAAAAGAATGTTCAGGGACACCTCATATTTGAGGAAGAGAAGAAGATGGGGCTCTGAGATCCCTACCCCAAATTCACCAGAACAGTTCCTTTTTGATCATTTCTGTATGGTAGATTTCTGTCAGTCAAAAATGTTTGAAGTCCATCTTTGATCAGTGTTATCTTTTCATCATTTCACTGTGTATAGGATAACAAGTTCCACAAGATTGATGCCTGATATATATTATACTACACTCTCTTTATCCTACAGCATTTTTTCAGGATCAGTTATGTCAGTCCTTTCAGCTCCTCAAAATTTTATTTGGGGACTATGGACTATTTCTAGCTATTATCTCTTGATAGATATGTATCAAGATTAAATATAGCACCTCGAAGTAGGTGAAGCTGTGTTTTTTGACAAGGCTTATTATGATCTACTTTGATTCTTTAAAAAAAAAAATCTCCCTTAGTCAATACATATTTTTATTGAATATCTACTGTTGATATTTTGTTGAATATCAACTACCAATGATGATGGACATTTTTTAGATTATTTTGGCAGTAGGTACATATTGTTTCATTTGGGGACTACTACAGTAAGACTGGCAATAAACTACATTTATAAGTTTTTACTTAAATCATTTTTTTTTGTCTCCTCTTTCTTTGACTTGTTGTTCCCATGTGGAATCTATATCCTCTCATCTAACCCGTAATTCTTATCCAGTGCTTCACTTAGGCCTGTGCTTCATTTTAAGTAATTTCACCTTCTTCCACTCTTTTCCACTTGTTAGGTTGTGCATAGCTTAGGCCTGAGTTGACTGTTCTTCCCTGAACTTTATATACATGTAGATTATATGCTATGTTAAATAATGAAAATACGTCATCTAAAATCTATATAAAGCTTTCGATTTTACTATTTCAAGAACAGATTAGAACAATAAAGTTATAGAATTTTAAAGCTGAATTACACTTGAGAAATTATTTAAACCAACTCTCATATAAATTTGAACCAAATGAAATTGACATTTTTACAGGCTATTAATGATTGAATATTGGTGATTTTATATGATTCAATGCAATACAAATTAGAAATTGTCACTAGAGAAAGGTTTCAAACTCTTAGTTTCCTTATTTTGTTATGTTGCAATGCTAATATTTACTTTTTACTGTAGTTATAAAGCATCATAAAGATTATATATATATGAAGGATTTAATGAAATTCCTGGAACATCACGTCCCTTCTCTAGGTTACTAGTAACAGTAGTAATAGTTGCTATTGTTATTAATAATGGGGCTATTTAATGGCATGATTGAGATGAGAAATGGATTAGAAAATTTCCAAGAATTTCACATTTATCAGAGAGATGCAAACTTTTTCATATCCTAAGCTTCCTTATCCCTCACTTTCCAGGTTGAGTTAAATCACATTTGAAGTAAGTAGAGATTTGTGCCAACTGCAAGTTATGTTTGAGTTGCTGTTAGGATGCTGTCAATATCTCTTTCAAGTTCAAAAAGTAATGATTTCAAATGACTATATAGCTGCTTTCATTTCTCTGTTCATTCAAAGTTAAATATCAAAAGATTCGCTACATTTTATGCATAGAATATAATTACCATTCCATTTAAAAATCATATTAGATTTTCACTATATGAATCTACCAGTCAGTAGTAAGCTGTTCAGTTGGTTACACTAGTTTTCACATCAGAACCAATTTCTCATGTTTAGCTAATTCTCCTTAATTATGAAAAGTAATAAAGAACAAATTTATATGTGTAAAGAGTTATGGCTTAATCTCCCATCTGGATTAAAATGCACTGAATTCACCCCTCCCTCCTGTAATGCTTTTTAATTTCCCTGGTAGAAGCAGTTCATGCAAAGCTCTGTTCTGTCCTCATCACCAGTTCTGTGAGGCTGTCACTTATGCCACCTCAGTAATGTTTTATGGGTGTGTTTTAAAATAGTAATAAAGTTTCCTATGTAGAACTTCAATTATAAGGGTTTTCAAAATAGGACAAACTAATATAATTTGTGATTGCATAAAATAAAGGAAGGAGAGGTACCATGGGGACCTAATGAATCATAGGATGGAAACAGTCTTCTTGCTAACTAAACATTCATACTTTGTACTAAGCCAGAGCATGTATGTGTAGTTCAGCAAACCAGAACACACTCTGTGTTTACATGAATGGAATATGAAGTCGTCCACAAATACCATCTGGGAAAAAATTCTCGGCCTTTCTGTCTGTTACTGTGGAGTAGATTAAGCACATGTTTAGAATAAATAGACTAGAAACACACCTGCTTTGGGGAAAACACATGGTCACATTTGTGTACAGAGTGGTTCAAAATAGAACATTTTGTGTTGGTAAAATCTGATTACTTCATTTTTGCTTCTTATGAATAAGTATTATGGAAAATTTCCTGATTATTTCTGTATAGCACCACTTGTTTGTAATTGATCGCTCCTAATATCTTCTACCTAGTCTTATTTTGTCTCATATATTACTACCTCGTGCATCAATAAATACAATTGTCTTTTTAAAAAAATAATAAGTAACTATTGACTGATACTTAGTTTTTAAAATGGGCATATTCTGAGTAGAATGCCTCTTATGCTACATTCTCCCCACCAATTGCCATGGATCGTTTGCTAAAGGCATGACACAGAGGATCAACTGGGAAGGAATTCCCAGTCCTTTCTCCCACTCTTAACATGTTTTTTTCCTGCTATGATATATCCTACTAACCAATTCATTTTGAAAAGCAGGCTTTACTTCAGTGTCACAGAATTTCAGAGTATAAATTGTTTTTCACTTCCAGTAAATTACAAGTATTGTCTCATGTTACTTGGTTTTCTTAGCATAGATATAAAATAGCATCTTCTCTCCTTTCCATTTATGTTTCTTTTCCTGCATCAGGCTTTTCTCCCTAAAGGTTCTTCCTTTTTTTCCCCGCTGGTCTGCTAGACTCCTATCCCCTGACTTAAGCTAAGTTCTAGCTACTTGTATCCTGTGCCATGCTTGGATTTTTAATCTGTGCTGAACGTTTTAGTTCAGGCTAAAATTTCTCATAAATGCTTAGGTTCCAAGTGTTTTAGATTTACCAGAGAGATGCAGACTTTTTATAAAACTCCCACTCTCCAGATTGAACTGCATGTCTTAATAGAGATAGGCAGAGATTTGTGCCATCTTGAAATTGTGTGACTGAGTCTATATTATGCTTTTGATAATATCCAATTTTAAATGAAGTTCGAAAACTGTCATGATTTCTGATGTCTATGTGGCTGCTTTCACTACTCTATTAAGTATGTGTAGAATATAATTTGTTTTATGCATAGGATATTATTATCTAACCTTCCATTTGAAAATCATATTAGGTTTTTTCTATGTGAATCTACCCGACAACTAGTAAGCCATTCAGTCTGTTGAACTATGCTTTCATATGTGAATCTATTCTCTGGATTATTTTTGAGATTATTCATAATCTTGAATTTTAAAAAGTAATGAAGAATAAACATGTCTGTGAAGAGTAACTGTTCAGTCTCCCATCTTGATTAGCATGCATCAAGTTCTCTCCCTCCCTCTTTCTTTGTTCTTACTTTTTGTGCTTTTTAATTTGGCAGATGTTTTCCAAGTATTCTATTCTCATTTATCAGTTTTTCTTTTCTCCTCTGTATCTGAACTAAGAGATTGTTTAAAACTTCCTCTTTCCAGTTCCTTTCCCAAGATCTTTGAATGTCTTTTCTTTATCCATAACTCTACATCTTCTTTCCCCATTGCTGCCGTTACTCTTGATTAGTGTTAAGTTTCTGCAGAAAAGAAGAAAATAACAGTTAGTAAATATCTACTATGTGTGAGGCCGTCTTCTAAAGAGTTTGCTTATATTATTTTATTGTATATATAGGCCATTTTCCAGGGTTTAAATAAAAACATTTCTGTATAGCTTTTTAACTTATGAAATTTTAACCTAGCTTGACTTTATCCTATTTTTTATAAAAATATAATTAGCAACTTTTATTTATTTCTCAGATCTCAGTATTATATATTTTTCTACACTTGAAGAACATACAATTATTTTGTAAAATATGTATTTTTATCCCTTTAGATTCTGATATGACCTCTTCACATCCATTGTGATGTTTTATTAGGGTGTTATTTTACTACATTGTGTTAGGGAACAGATTATTTATGCTGATAATTTCAATTCTAGTCGTTCTCACATCTCTGGGTGAATTTATAAATCACATTCTTAGTTTCCCAAGCACATATTAACTGTCCTTAGAGAGTTCTCTAGTAAGTTGTTATGAAACTCTAAGTATATATATATAATCTGATATTCAAAAGGTATTTATATTTGAAGCATTAGAATAAAATTGACTTCAATTTTTTTTTTTTTTTTTGAGACAAAGTCTCACTCTAGTTCCCCAGGCTGGAGTGAGATGGCGCAATCTCAGCTCACTGGAACCTCTACCTCATTGGTTCAAGTAATTCTCCTGCCTCGGTCTCCCAAGTAGCTGGGATTACAGGCACCTATCAGCACGCCCGGCTAGTTTTTGTATTTTTAGTAGAGACAGGGTTTCACCATGTTGGCCAGGCTGGTCTAGAACTCCTGACCTCAGGTGATCCACCTGCCTTGGCCTCCCAAATGCTGGGATTACAGGCGTTAGCCACCGCACCCGGCCGACTTCAACTTTTTAAATCAAATGGAAAGAGAAAGTCTATTAAATAAATGTGTCAATTAGAAAAGGCTTAAGAAAACATCTTCAGGATAGAACTTTGAAAATGATGTTTATCAGTAAAATTTTCACTGACTTTGCACTTCTAATTCAACTAATAATATGGCATTAAGTAATACACATCAGCATAAATCCTTTAAAAATCATGCTCCGTACCCAGAATGTATTTAATCTAAGAGTTTCTTTATGTGGTTTTTTTTTTTTTTTTTTTTTTTTTTTACAGTAGAGTAGGAATAAAATGGACTGGAAAGGACCAAGGCAATTAATAAGGCAGATGCTGATAAGAAACAGCAAGAAGTTGTGACAGTGTAGAGCCAAGATAAAATAATTGCCAAAAACACAAATACACACAATTATAGGTTGTCTAGTTAGTTTACAAGTAAAATATATAATGTAAAGTATGTTCCAGAAAATATATATTAAAATATCAAGTCTCCTAACTTTTTGGTTGCAGAGAACGTCACTCTGTTGTATTTAGCCCAGTATGCTTATTGATGTTTGTAACCATATAAAATATAAAATTTATATTTTATTTATGTAAAATGACCAAAAACTTTATATGACCAAAAACTTTTTCTCCCCAAAACTGTATATAAAGATTCCATAATTTAGCAAATATCCTTAAGGAATTAAGGGAAAAGTGTTTTTAAAACTTTCTATGTTTCTATCTATACTTTGACAGAGTGGCATCACTTATAAGAAACATTTCACTAAATACTTCAGTAAACCTAGAGAGTTAGAAGATACTCTCTTCACTTTATAGGTTTAGAAACTGAAGAACAGAAAGATTAAGCAACTTACCCACAGTCACACAGCTTATAAGTAGTAGATAGGGAATTCAAACCATTTCTTCTCTAGAGAGTTTGGGGATTCCTTAGTATAGAAAATACATTGTTTTTTTTTAAGTGGGTACTTATCAGACTGAATTTACCGTATGTCTGTAAGGTCCCTTCTAATTCTGAGTATTCTGTGGTTCTCTGCAGTAAAAAGAATATTGTTTTCAGAGTAATATTTACATTTTGCAAATAGTTAGTGAGGAGTGGTTGAAAAAGAAGTAATTGAAAAAGAGAAGTGCCAAGAAAGGTAAGCACAGTCTTCTTTTAGTGTGGAAAATACAAGTTCACTTTCAAGTCTATGATAAATATTTATCATATTTGAAGTTTGGAAAGAGAAAGAATAGCATTCTTTAACATGAGAAATGGTTTTAATAGCCAACAAAACATAATGTAGGCATAAGTTATAATTTCATAATATTAAAATAGAAATCATTTGATAGACCACTGGACAAAGGTAATTCAACATATAAGAAAGCAGGAATTTAAACATACTTGAAAATGATATTTAAAATATTGTGAACTTTTCCAGAAATCAACCATATTATTGCTTGCTTTGGTAATAAGCTTTAAGAAGAAAAGTTTTAGTAGAATCTTTTCCCTTGAGCACTGAAGTTTCTCTTTCTAGACTGTTTTTATTAAGAAGATCACTAGACTTGATGTAAGATTTGATAATAACACAAGAAGTAAAACAACTGTATTCCTAATAAAATGTTTATGGTTCACATATAGTTGAAAGAATAATTTTTTCATTAGTTAACTTTTACTCCCATCATAGAAGTCTCAGCTTTATCCTTTTCAGTTATTTTGTCTATGGCAGGCTTTAAATATCAAATATTGCCTTTTTTTCCTAAATATGCAAGCATTTGATTTCACTGATAAGAATAAGGTTTCAATGAGTGCATTATATTTAGTAGAAACTCGATATTTTTTAATTTGTTTTTTCACTAAAGGCAAAAGTATTAATATTCTTTTTCTAAATAACTTTGGTATTTTCTATCATGGTGGATAAAAAAGTCCCTGCATGTTCATAAAAAACACCCCACTGTCAACATTAGACAGATCAACGAGACAGAAAGTTAATAAGGATACCCAGGAATTGAACTCAGCTCTGCACCAAGCAGACCTAATAGACATCTACAGAACTCTCTACCCTAAATCAACAGAATATACATTTTTTTCAGCAACACACTACACCTATTCCAAAATTATTGACCACATAGTTGGAAGTGAAGCTCTCCTCAGCAAATGTAAAAGAACAGAAATTATAACAAACTGTCTGTCAGACCACAGTGTAATCAAACTAGAACTCAGGATTAAGAAACTCACAACCGCTCAACTACATGGAAACTGATCAACCTGCTCCTGAATGACTACTAGGTACATAACGAAATGAAGGCAGAAATAAAGATGTTCTTTGAAACCAACGAGAACAAAGACACAACATACCAGAATCCCTGGGACACATTCAAAGCAGTGCGTAGAGGGAAATTTATAGCACTAAATGCCCACAAGAGAAAGCAGGAAAGACCCAAAATTGACACTCTAACATCACAATTAAAAGAACTAGAAAAGCAAGAGCAAACACATTCAAAAGCTAGCAGAAGGCAAGAAATAACTAAAATCAGAGTAGAACTGAAGGAAATAGACACACAAAAAACCCTTCAAAAAATTAATGAATCCAGGAGCTGGTTTTTTGAAGAGATCAACAAAATTGATAGACTGCTAGCAAGACTAATAAAGAAGAAAAGAGAGAAGAGTCAAATAGACGCAATAAAAAATGATAAAGGGGATATCACCACTGATCCCACAGAAATACAAACTACCATCAGAGAATACTGCAAACATCTCTACGCAAATAAACTAGAAAATCTAGAAGAAATGGATAAATTCCTGGACACATACACCCTCTCAAGACTAAACCAGGAAGAAGTTGAATCTCTGAATAGACGAATAACAGCCTCTGAAATTGTGGCAATCAATAGCTTACCAACCAAAAAGAGTCCAGGACCAGATGGATTCACAACTGAATTCTACCAGAGGTACAAGGAGGAACTGGTACCATTCCTTCTGAAACTATTCCAATCAATAGAAAAGGAGGGAATCCTCCCTAACTCATTTTATGAGGCCGGCATCATCCTGATACCAAAGCCTGGCAGAGACACAACCAAAAAAGAGAATTTTAGACCAAAATCCTTGATGAACATTTGTGCAAAAGTCCTCAATAAAATACTGGCAAACCGAATCCAGCAGCACATCAAAAAGCTTATCCACCATGATCAAGTGGGCTTCATCCCTGGGGTGCAAGGCTGGTTCAACATATGAAAATCAATAAACGTAATCCAGCATATAAACAGAACCAAAGACAAAAACCACATGATTATCTCAATAGATACAGAAAAGGCCTTTGACAAAATTCAACAACCCTTCATGCTAAAAACTCTCAATAAATTAGGTATTGATGGGACGTATCTCAAAATAATAAGAGCTATCTATGACAAACCCACAGCCAATATCATACTGAATGGGCAAAAACTGGAAGCATTCCCTTTGAAAACTGGCACAAGACAGGGATGCCCTCTCTCACCACTCCTTTTCAACATAGTGTTGGAAGTTCTGGCCAGGGCAATTAGGCAGGAGAAGGAAATAAATGGTATTCAATTAGGAAAAGAGGAAGTCAAATTGCCCCTGTTTGCAGATGACATGATTGTGTATCTAGAAAACCCCATTGTCTCAGCCCAAAATCTCCTTAAGCTGATTAGCGACTTCAGCAAAGTCTCAGGATACAAAATCAATGTACAAAAATCACAAGGATTCTTATACAGCAATAACAGACAAACAGAGAGCCAAATCATGAGTGAACTCCCATTCACAATTGCTTCAAAGAGAATAAAATACCTAGGAATCCAACTTACAAGGGATGTGAAGGACCTCTTCAAGGAGAACTACAAACCACTGCTCAATGAAATAGAAGAGGATACAAACAAATGGGAGAACATTCCATGCTCATGAAATCAATATCGTGAAAATGACCCTACTGCCCAAGGTAATTTATGGATTCAATGCCATCCCCATCAAACTACCAGTGACTTTCTTCACAGAATTGGAAAAAACTACTTTAAAGTTCATATGGAACCAAAAAAGAGCTCGCATCACCAAGTCAATCCTAAGCCAAAAGAACAAAGCTGGAGGCATTACGCTACCTGACTTCAGACTATACTACAAGGCTACAGTAACCAAAACAGCATGGTACTGGCACCAAAACAGAGATATAGATCAATGGAACAGAACAGAGCCCTCAGAAATAATGCTGCATATCTACAACCATCTGATCTTTGACAAACCTGACAAAAACAAGAAATGGGGAAACGATTCCCTATTTAATAAATGGTGCTGGGAAAACTGGCTAGCCATATATAGAAAGCTGAAACTGGATCCCTTCCTTACACCTTATACAAAAATTAATTCAAGATGGATTAAAGACTTACATGTTAGACCTAAAACCATAAAAACCCTAGAAGAAAACCTAGGCAGTACCATTCAGGACATAGGCATGGGCAAGGACTTCACGTCTAAAACACCAAAAGCAATGGCAACAAAAGCCAAAATTGACAAATGGGATCTAATTAAACTAAAGAGCTTCTGCACAGCAAAAGAAACTATCATCAGAGTGAACAGGCAACCTACAGAATGGGAGAAAATTTTTGCAACCTACTCATCTGACAAAGGGCTAATATCCAGAATCTACAACGAACTCAAACAAATTTACAAGAAAAAACAAACAACCCCATCAAAAAGTGGGAAAAGGATATGAACAGACACTTCTCAAAAGAAGACATTTATGCAGCCAAAAGACACGTGAAAAAATGCTCATCATCACTGGCCAGCAGAGAAATGCAAATCAAAACCACAATGAGATACCATCTCACACCAGTTAGAATGGCCATCATTAAAAAGTCAGGAAAGAACAGGTGCTGGAGAGGATGTGGAGAAATAGGAACACTTTGACACTGTTGATGGGACTGTAAACTAGTTCAACCATTGTGGAAGTCAGTGTGGCGATTCCTCAGGGATCTCGAACTAGAAATACCATTTGACCCAGCCATCCCATTTACTGGGTGTATACCCAAAGGACTATAAATCATGCTGCTATAAAGACACATGCACACGTATGTTTATTATGGCACTATTCACAATAGCAAAGACTTGGAACCAACGCAAATGTCCAACAATGATAGACTGGATTAAGAAAATGTGGCACATATACACCATGGAATACTATGCAGCCATAAAAATGATGAGTTCATATCCTTTGTAGGGACATGGATGAAACTGGAAATCATCATTCTCAGCAAACTGTTGCAAGGACAAAAAACCAAACACCGCATGTTCTCACTCATAGGTGGGAATTGAACAAAGAGAACTCATGGCCACAGGAGGGGTAACATCACACTCCGGGGACTGTTGTGGGGTGGGGGAGGGGGGAGGGAGAGCCTTAGGAGATATACCTAATGCTAAATGATGAGTTAATGGGTGTAGCACACCAACATGGCACATGTGTACATATGTAAGAAACCTGCACATTGTGCACATGTACCCTAAAACTTGAAGTATAATAATAATAAAATTTAAAAAAAATCAGAGATCAGGTCATGATATTTTCAAATGTCTTTTGTGAGAATAAAGAAAATACTGGAATTCAGTTTCCCATTTCTAACATATCTAATTTATTTGTTCTCTTTTTATGCTAGTCAGGAAATGAAAGTTTTTTATAAGACAAGAAGGAAGTTAGTTATCTATGTCAGTATTAAAGACCTAATGGCTGTTCTCCAAAAGAGAAAATGGTAATTAATAAATTATCCTTTTATTTACACTGAGTTTCAAAACCAATTGCTTCTTTGTTTTCAGTAAGTATAATATTTTTGTGTGAATAATAAGCTAGATAGTAATGATTAATAGCTAACCCCGTTTGGATTTCAGAATGGATGGGAATGATGTTGTCAGGAATGGAATGCCTATTTTAAAAATGTCAGCTATATTGCAGAGCTTTTGCATTTTATGCCAAGAACCAAATTCAGCTATTGGTTGATATGATATCACCTCTCATCAAGCCATATGGGTTTCCAGTTTTAGTATGAGCAATGTTTCTTAATTGTATGATGGAGAAAGGTGATGAAAAAGACACTTGGGACCAGATTTTCAAGGTCATTGAATTTCAGACTGAGTAATTTGTATGCAATTCTATAGACAGCTGGGGACAATTAAAAATTTTAGAGAGTGGCATAGTAAGTGAAGTGGATAGAATAACCTGGCTATTTTATATCGAACTGTGAAAGACTCAAGATGCTGCTTCTGGAGAGGTCAGTTATAAAGAGGATATTGTGGTGCTAGCTCTAAGTTGCACAGTTACAGATTCTGAACTAACACATCCTAGTTTGAAAAAAAAAATGTAAAGCTGCAATATGCAAGATTTCATGGGTTCAGGAATTCCGGGCCAGGAAGGTTAAATAAAAGATAAGAGAGAGCAAGTCAGAGATATTTCCTAAGCAATTGGGAGAATGACAGATTTGTGAATTGAAATAGGTCAGAGAGCACAGATTTGGGACAGAAATGGTGGTTTTAGACATGAATTGGAAGCTCTGATGAGAGACGCAGAAGAAGAAGCGCTTTAGAATAAGGCGAATGGCATTTCAGGAAGATACTGTGTTTGCCTACAAAGAGGCCTGGTTACAAGTGAAATGGGTGACACCACCCAACAGGATACCCAGGAATCCTGGGAAGAGAACAATTGAGTCCTGATTGTAAAAGGGAAGAACATCATTGAAATAAGAAATGTAACATATAGATTGAAATTTAATTTTATTAGAATGATACAAAATGGCTGTTTTTGGAATTCTTACTTATAATGCTTTGAAATGAATGGGATGTTTTTAAAAGCCTATATATTTTTACTTTTGTTTTAAGGTGGACTAAAGAAAAATGTTATAGGCTACTCTTGGCAAGCATTTTGCCATAAAATTTTCTGATATGGATAAACAAAAAGCTAAATTGTGTATACTTGCTACTGTAGTTTCCATTCATATGATATTTTGAAGTCCATATCTCAGTATACTGAATTCTACTTTCCTTGAGATGAATACAGCTTATTCTGGTAAAGAAAGATATATCAAATTTACAAAGTTAGTGTAATTGTTATATATTCTTTTGTTTTAGCTTCAACTACTTAAGCTTACTACCTGTAAACAATAGTTCAGTATGGGTATAAATTAAATTCGGTATCACAGAGAATAAATGAATTTAAAATCATATAACAAGCAAACCTACTGTGACAGCTGTCAGTATTTATCTGAGTGAGAAACTCATAGGAATACTGAGTTGTTAGTACATTTATATGTACTAACTTGGTATATTCTCATTTGGTAATCACTGTTCTAGATGTGACTCTCCTGATTACTTTTGCAAAACCCACAGGGTTCGTGAGCCATGAGTTGGTGAATGCTTGTAGACTGGAATGTTTTTGGAGACAAACATTGCTGGATTTGAATCTTGACTTCATAACTTGCCAGTTATACAGTCTTGAGCATATTCCTTAATCCAAGTCCTCATTTAGTCATCTCTTGGAATTTACCTACATCATAGGCATTATATAAGATAATGTATGTAAATGACCTAACACTGGTCCACATTATTTGCCAATGGGAACAGGATTAATGGCAGCCAAAAAATTTTCTGACATTTGGAGTAACAGAGTGTCAAAGGCAAAGACACTAAGAGACAGAAAGAGAGCTTGAAGATTCATAGCATGCAGTATTTCTGAGGCCACTTTTCTGCTTTAGCATGTCATGCCGTATACAGTTTTGTCACTGTTTCTCCTACCTCTACTTTTTATTGCCAATATTCTTAGATACCTTAACATTCTTAAAAACCAGTTTAGATAATTTATTATACATGAGTTTCCTTGTTCCTTCCTTGTCAGTTCCCGTCTGATTTTATGTCCCTGAGAAGAAACCTGCAGACGCAGAATGATCTAAATTTAATTCGTTTCAATCCTGGAGACTTAGGAAGCTTTTCCATTAATTTTATGCCTTCTCGTTTTATCTCTATAATTGGAATAGAACTTAACTATCATTGAAATAAGAAGCAGCATTGAATAAAAGCACTTATTTTTATCCAGCAAATCCTTGAATATTCTCCTAAATGATCTTTGAGTCCTAAGATACTGTATTTTAGTGGCGACTTCTATGTTTAGTTTTGTTCCTTTTTCAAACTTGATGGTTTTCAGAATATTGTATGAAGAAGTTTCCCAACATTCTTGAAAAATACATGATTTCATAAGTACATAGTAATGTGGTTGAGGGAGGTGAAACAGAGAAATGGATAAATAGGTAGATGAAACAGAGAGCTCAAGCCCCAAAAATTGACCAGTGTGCTAAAATGAGTATAGATTTCTTAAATTATTATTATTAGGTGTAAATTAAGTAATACTATGAATGTGTTTGTAAATTGCTTGTAAAGTGCCTCTTCATAAAAACTAGGGACACTGTTTTGATGTTGACATTTCCTTTTATTATTATTGCTAATAATCATCTTTTTAAAACTTGTGTTTTAAAAGCATTTACCCTCAAAAGTCTATAGAGAAAACTCTTTATCTGAAATATTGGTAAAGTTATTAGATGATATTTTTAGTATAAATGTTAGCATTTATATTTTAGAAAAATTCTAGGTACTAAAATTTTAAGAGAAGCAATTGTACTTCCCAAGTTCGTGTGCCCTTGTCTTGTGAATTGACCCTTTAAACATCTTAACTTTTAATAACTTGAAATTTATGTGGGAAACTTCTGTTTAGGGAAAAGCTTAAAATTCAGTATCATTGATTAATCATCCAGCATTATCATTTTGAAAAATAACCAACAAAAATAATGCAGTATAGTAGTTCTACACTTTAACACTTCAAAATATGTATTCCTAAAAGTAGAATTTTCTTCAAAATATATATTCTTAAAAGTAAAAATTTGCTATGCTTTATGTAGCTGAGGTTACAAAAGACTTGTAACTTCTAATAATTAGTTTAATCTGATTTTAAACTCTTGATGGTTTTGGAACAGGAATTTTTGTTTGAAAGAAAGATTGGCTTGTTAACCGAATTATGTAATTATAAGTAAATGTGGTCACAGCTGCTTTCGATTTTATTGTTATACACCTGATTGGAAACAACAAGTTTTTAAAAATATTTTCCGTTTCTTACACTGACACCTAGTGTTCACTATTACTGATATCTTAAATATTAAATTTTATTTATTAATAATTATGGAAATAGATTTACATTCAACATATTTTAGCTGTGTACCTATTCACACATAAATAACTCTCATTTTCTATACCAGTGATGCACACTTTTTCTGGTTACTTATGTGACATCATTATGAACCAATTGCTGAGGCCATTTTGAATGCAGCAAAACTCTAAGAAGCCTAGAGTTTTAGAGATGGAAGAATTGCTGGAGGGAGTTTTTAAAACCAAGATTCTTAAAATCCCAGTGCTTTGTTATGTACATAAGTACTTCAAGCCACGTGTCCAAGTGGCTGATTTAGTTTGTCTATGTTTAGTCTCTGTGTCATAGAACAAAATCACATTTAGTCATGCAGGCATTATAAATTTAAAATTCTTGGTTGACCAGGAATGGAGCATGATTGAGTTATTTTTGATTTTCAAAAAGGGAGACTTGGTGATATTATATGTTTACCATTTCCTATGAGTTCCTAAGGATGATTTTGATGCCCCAGTTTTCCTAGTAATAAAGTTTAAAGGTGTAGATTAATACTGATTTTACACAATTAAGTGAAACTGTATGTATAATTTGGAGAAAATTTATTTGTGCAGTAAGCATTTGGTACGTCAGAAATATAGTTGGCCAGTACAGATAATGAAATTTGTTCATTTTTTGTATCTCTCATTAAAATGGGGAATGATATTATTAATAGGATGAAAATTTTTAGGTAACATTGAGCGTTTAATTTATGCTTAACTTTACGAAGTCAGTGACAGAAACTAAGTTTCAAGTAATTTCTAATAGAACTCCTGCAGCCTTCAGTGTTTGACTTTCCAAATGTAATTTTCAGAGAAGTATGTTTCTCATACCTAAAGATCAAACATTTTAAATATAAGAGGATCATAATTGAGTTGTTTTTAATAATAGTTATGATGTTTTTAATATACTTGTGTTTTTTATTTCTACCTAATAAGCTGTTGTTTTATAATTCATGTAATACCTTTTCCCCAGACAAGCAAAAATTATCATTCTTCTTTTAATCCATTCATCAACTGTTTATTAATCATCCAGTATTTGATTGAATCTCATTCAAGAGATAAAGTGCCAAATGAAGTTGTCATTCATGTTGTTCTTAATTAACAGAAAAGATAAGTATATAGAAATGTGGAAAACATATACAAGCAAGAGATAAGTAGAAAGGAATTTTGATTACAATGTTAAATACTTTCTGCTACATTTCTCATATAATCGGGTTTTTGGGTGGATTTCCATAATTTCTGAATAATTTTTTCCAGAATCATCAAGTTCATTCTAGAATTAACCAAGTTATTAGAAATGAGGTACCAAATATGTTCAGTTATGTCTCTAGAACAGGTGACACAAAAGGTCTGAAAGGAACTTTGTCAGATGTAAAAAAAGGAGAAACAAAACAGGTAGTATGGAGTATGTAGTTTTTCCTTGGCTTTAAATGGGTTGAAACTTATCATTTGAGAATGTCACACACATTTATGTTGAATAAAAATTCCAGAAATAGCAAAAATATATATAAATACTTTGTTTCTGGGTACATAGAGATGCTTCAGAATGTTAAATACTTAAATCTGTGTTGGGAGACAGGACAGAAAAAATTTCAAATCACATTTTTCCACTGGCACTTAGTGCAAATGTATAGATGTTTGCACTTTCTTTTTTACATTTTTATTTATTTTTAATTAATTTTTTTTTAAATTTCAACTTTTATTTCAGATTAAGGGATTTATGTGCTGGTTTGTTACATGGGTATACTGAGTGACACTGAGGTTTGGGATATGAAGGATCCCATCACCCAGGGAGTGAGCATAGGACCCAACAGGTAGTTTTAAACCCTTGGCCCCCTCCCTCCCTCTTACCTCCTATAGTTCCCAGTGTCTGTTGTTCCCATCTTTACGTCATTTGTACCCAGTGTCTAGCTCCCACTAACAGGTGAAAACATGCAGTATTTGGCTTTCTGTTCCTGCATTAACTCACTTAGGATAATGGCCTCCAGCTATATCCATGTTTCTGCAAAGGACATGATTTCATTCTTTTTTATGGCTGCATAGGATTTCGTGGTGTATATGTAACACGCTTGTTTTTCTTTTTTTTTTTTTTTTTTTGAGACAGAGTCTCGCTTTTTGACCCAGAATGGAGTGCGGTGGCACGATCTCGGCTCACTGCAGGCTCTGCCCCCCGGGGTTCACGCCATTCTCCTGCCTCAGCCTCCCGCATAGCTGGGACTACAGGCGCCCGTCACCTCGCCCAGCTAATGTTTTGTATTTTTAGTAGAGATGGGGTTTCACCGTGTTAGCCAGGATGGTCTCGATCTCCTAACCTCGTGATCCGCCTGCCTCAGCCTCCCAAAGTGCTGGGATTACAGGCATGAGCCACCGCGCCCGGCCAACACGCTTGTTTTTCATATGTTGTTGGTAGCTTGTATGTTTGCAGAAGTGTCTGTTCATGTCCTTTTCCCACTTTTTAATGGAATCATTTGTTTCTTGCTTGTTGAATTGTTTAAGTTCCTTATAGATTCTTGACATAGACCTTTGTCGCATGGATTATTTGTGAATGTTTTCTCCCATTCTACAAGTTTTCTAATGTACTCTGTCAATAGTTTCTTTTGCCGTGCAGAAGCTCTTTGATTTAATTAGGTCTCACTTGTCAATTTTTTTTTGTGTTACGCTTGCTTTTGAGGATTTAGTCATGAATTCTTTGCCAAGGTCAATGTCCAAAGTGGTGTTTCATGGACATTCTTCTAGAATTCTTAAAGTTTAAGGTCTTACATTTCAATCTTTAATCTATCTTGAGTTAATTTCTGTATATGGTGAAAGGTAGGAGTCCAGTTTCATTCTTCTGCATGTTGCTAGGATAACTGGCTAGCTAGCTAAATGCATCCAATGAAGGTCTATAGTTAGCCAGTTATCCCAGCACCATTTATTGAATACGGAATCCTTTCTCCATTGCTTAGTTTTGTCACCTTTGTCAAAGATCAGATGGGTGTAGATGCGTGGCTTTATTTCTGGCTTATCTATTCTGTTTCATTAGTCTACGTGTCTGTTTTTATACTAGACCTATGGTGTTTTGTTTTTTTACTGTACCGTTATGAAGTCAGTTATATGATGCCTCTGACTATTCATTTTACTTAGGATTGCTCGGGGTATTCAAGCTTTTTATTGGTTCTGTGAGAATTTTAGAAGAGTTTTTTCTAATTGGAGTAAGAACAATGTTGGTAGTTTGATAGGAATAACGTTGAATCTGTACCCTGCTTTAAGCCGTATGGCATTCTTAAAGATAGTGATTCTTGGCCGGGTGCAGTGGCTCATGCGTGCAATCCCAGCACTTTGGGAGGCCGAGGCAGGTGGATTACGAGGTCAAGAGTTCAAGACCAGCCTGGCCAACATGGCGAAACCCTGTCTCTATTAAAAATACAAAAATTAGCCAGGTGTGGTGGTGGGTGCCTATAATCCCAGCTACTCAGGAGCTGAGGTAAGAGAATCACTTGAATCTGGGAGGCGGAGGTTGCACTGAGCCGAGATAACACCACTGCACTCCGGCCTGGGCTACAGTGTGAGACTCCATCTCAAAATAATAATAATAATAATAATAATAATGATTCTTTAATATCTATGAACATGGAATGTTTTTCCATTTGTGTCATTATGTGATTTCTTACAGCAGGGTTTTATAGTTCTCCTTGTAGATCTTTCACCTCCTTTGTTAGATGTATTCCTAGATATTTGTGTGTCTATGACTATTGTAAATGGGATTGTGTTCTTGATTTGGCTCTCAGCTAAAATGTTATAAATTTATGGAAGTGCTACTGATTTTTGTATGTTGATTTTATATCCTGAAACTTTATTAAAGTCGTTTATCCTTTCTAGGAGCCTTCTGGTCACGTCTTTAGGGTTTTCTAGGTGTCGAATCCTATTGTCTCTGAAGAGAGATAATTTTTTGACTTATTATTTTCCTATTTGGGTGCCTTTTATTTCTCTCTCCTGCCTGATTGCTCTGGTTAGGACTTCCAGTACTATGTTGATTAGGAGTGGTCAAAGTGAGCATCCATATTTTGTTCCTATTCTTAAGGAGAATGCTTTCAAGCTTTTGCCTTTTTACTGTGATGTTGGTAGTATGATATGATAGTATGTCCTTTGATGCCTAGTTTCTTGAGGGCTTTTATCGTGAAAGAATGTTGGATTTTATTGAGAGCTCTTTCTATGTCTATTGAGATACTCATATGGTTTTTGTTTTTAATTCTGTTTATGTAGTGAATTACATTTATTGACTTATATATGTTGAACAAACCTTGCATCTCGGGAATAAAGCCTAATTGATCATGGTCGGTTAACTTTTTGATGTGCTGCTGGACTTGGTTTGCTAGTATTTTGTTAATGATTTTTGTGTCTACAATTGTCAGAGATATTGGCCTGAAGTTTTCTTTTTGTTGTTGTTGTGTCTTTGCCAGCTTTTGGCATCAGAGTAATGCTAGTTTCATAGAATGAGTTAGGGAGGAGTCCCTCTTCCTCATTTTTTTGGAATAGTTTCAGTAGAATTGATATTAACTCTTTGTATGTCTGGTAGAGTTCAGCTGTTAATCTTATCTGGTCTGGGGCTTTTTCTGGTTGGTAGGCTTTTCATTACTGATTTAATTTTGGCACTCAGTATTGGTCTGTTCAGAGTTTCAATTTCTTCCTGATTTAATATTGGGAGGTTATGTATTTCCAAGAATTTATCCATTTCCTCTAGATTTTCTAGTTTGTGTAAAATGCATAGATGTGGCACTTTATTTGCAAGTTGATTGGCTTTATTTAAATTGCTTATTTTATTTAGAAGCCCAAATAAAATAAAACTAATGCATTACATTTTCGTGTAATTGAGTGAAAGTTCACTTGATTTTCTTTCCCCTATTTTTTCCAGGCTCAAAAATTGGCTGAAATTGCTGGGCAGGCAGTTCTTTCAGAGTTGTTTCTGCGTCAATATTTTATCAGGCCCAAGAGTAAAATATTCTGCAACTACTGCAGTTTTTTTATTGCCACTCTTAAGGTAGAACCCTGTTAAAATGGTATATAAGTATGTGGATTCAGATATGATAGAAAATCCTGTTTCCACAATTATAGTGTATATATAAGATGTAGAGTTAGATTGGATGGTGATTTCTAGCCACAGAGGAGCTCTATCATTCATTCACTCATCAAAGACTTATTGATAAATGTGGCAACCATTGTTTTAGGTACTGGGGAATATAATGGTATATACAAGAAAGTCTCTGCTCTAATGGAGCTTATATTTTGGTATACAAGAAAGACAATAAGTAAATGAATAAATAGTATCACATAGTGTTAACTACTATGAAGGAAATAATCCAGGACAAGGACTGGGAGTAATAATGTTAGATTGCCTCAGAGAAGATGATATATGAGCAAAGAATTAAATAATGTGAAGGAGAATACCATACATTAACAGGGAGTATAAAGGTACTGAGATTGGAATGTACTCCAGAAACAGTGAGAAATATCAGTATATCTGGAGTGAAGTGAGTTAGGGATCAAATGGGACGAGCTGAAATGTAAAAGTTAGATAGAGACCAGATTATGTAGGCATTGTTTTTCTCTCTGTCAATTTCACGCTCTTTGGCTTTGTTCAGGAGAGAAGGTTTTATTTATTCATTTAATTTCTTAATTTTTAATTTTTGTGGATACATAGTTGTTTATATATATATGGGATATATGAGATTTTCTGATACAGACATAAAATGGATAATAATTTTATCAGGGTAAATGAGGCATCCATCACCTCAAGCATTTGTGCTTTCTATTGCAATCCAGTTATACTCTTAGTTATTTTTACATCTATAGTTAAATTATTATTGACTGTAGTCACTCTGTTCTTCTGTCACATACTAGACCTTATTTATTCTTTCCATTTTTTTGTACCCATTAACCATCCCCACTTTACCTCCACTTCTTCATTTCCCTTCTCAGCCTCTGGTAACCATCTGTCTACTCTCTATGTCCATAAGTTCAATTGTTTTAATTTTAGCCTCCATAAATAAGTGAGAACATGTGAAGTCGGTTTTTGTGTGCCTGGCTTACTTCACTTAATGACCTCCAGTTCCATCTATGTTGTTGCAAATAACGGAATCTCTTTTTTTTTTAATGGCTGAATAGTACTTCATTGCGTATATGCCACATTTCCTTTATTCATTCTTCTGTTGATGGACACTTATGTTGCTTCCAAATCTTTACTATTGTGACTAGTAAACATGGGAATGCAGATATCTTTTCAATATATCGATTTCCTTTTTTCTGGGATATACCTAGCAGAAGTATATCTGGATCATATGGTAGCTCTGTTTTTAGATTTTTGAGGAACTTCCAAACTGTTCTCCGTAGTGGTTGTACTAATTTACATTCGAAACAACATGTATGAGGGTTCCCTTTTCCCTGCATCCTCACCAATATTTGTTATTGCCTTTTGGATAAAAGCCATTTTAACTGGGATGAGATACTACCTCATTTTAGTTTTGATTTGCATTTCTCCGATGATCAATTGTAAAGCACTTTTTCATATACTTGTGTACTGTTTGTCTTCTTTTGAGAAATGTCTCTTCAGATCTTTTGCCCATATTTTAATCAGATTATTAGATTTTTTTCCTATTGAATTGTTTGAGCTCCTTATATATTCTGGTTATTGAACCCTTGTGAGATGGATAGTTTACAGATATTTTCTCCCATTTTGTGGGTTGTCTCTTACTTTGTTGATTGTTTCCTTTGCTGTGCAAAAGCTTTGCAATTTGATGTAATCTTATTTGTTCATCTTTACTTTGATTGCCTATGCTTGTGGGGTATTACTCAAGAAATCTTTGTCCAGTCCAATGTCCTATAGAGTTTTCCTAGTGAGTTCTTTGAACAGTTTCATAGTTTGAGGTCTTAGATTTAAGTCTTTAATCCATTTTGACTTGACTTCTGTACATGGCAAGAGATATGGGTCTAGTTTCATTCTTCTGCATATGGATATCCAGTTTTCCCAGAACTGTTTATTGAAGAGACTGTCCTTTGCCCAATATATGTTCTTGGCATCTTTCTCAAAAATGAGTTCACTGTAAATGTATGCATTTGTTCCTGGGTTCTCTTTTCTGTTCCACTGTTCTGTGTATCTGTTTTGATGCCAACACCATACAGTTTTGGTTACTATAGCCCAGTAATATTATCTGAAGTGAGGTAACATGGTTCTTCTAGGTTTTTTTCCTTCCTTCTTTTTTTCTTCCTCCTTCCTCCTCCTTTCCCCTTCTTCTTCCTCCTCTTCCCCCTTCTTCCTCCTCCTCCTCACTTCTTCCTTCTTCCACTCCTCCTCCTCTTCCTCCTCCTCTTCTTTTTTCTTCTTTCTTTTTCTTCCTTTTTGCTCAGTATGGTTTGGCTATTCTGGGTCTTTTGTGGAGTCTCACTCTGGCGCCCAGGCTGGAGTGCGGTAGCGTGATCTCGGCTCACTGCAACCTCCGCCTCCCAGGTTCAAGTGATTCTCCTGCCTCAGCCTCCCGAGTAGCTGGGACTACAGGCGTCTGCCACCATGCCTGGCTAATTTTTTGTATTTTGTTGTAGAGACGGGGTTTCACCGTATTAGCCAGATGGTCTCGATCTCCTGACCTAGTGATCCACCCGCCTCGTCCTCCCAAAGTGCTGGGATTACAGGCATGAGCCACCGCGCCCAGCAATATATGTAACAAAATAATAGCTGAAAACTTCCCAAGTATTGGGAGAGATGTGGACATTGAGATCAAGAAAGCACAAATGTCCCCTGTGAGATTCAAGTGAAAAAGATTCTCTGGAGCACATTATAATTAAACTGTCAAAAGTCAAAGACAGAGAATTCTAAAAGCTGCAAAAGAAAAACATTGAGTCACATATAAGAGAATTTCCGTTAGACTATCAGTATATTTATCAACATAAACTTCGTAGGCCAGAAGAGAATGAGATGTTGTATTCAAAGTGCTGAAAGGAAAGGAAGGAAAACAAACAAACAAACAAATAAAACCTGTCAGCCAAGTGTACTGTATCCAACAAAGCTTTCCTTTCGAAATGAAAGAGAAAAAGAGACCTTCCCAGATGAGCAAAAGCTGAGGAAATTTATCACCACTTGACCAAACTTACAAGAAATGCTTAAAGGAATGCTACAACAGGAAATAAAAAGGTGAGAATCATTGTAATAAAAACATGTGAAAGTACAAAACTCACCAATAGAGCTAAATTTATAATAAAACTAAGAACACCCCAATGCTGTAATGATACTGTGTAAATCTTTCAGTCCGCTAATATGAAGGTTTAAGGTCAAAATGGTCAAAAACAACAACTACAATGATGGCCAAGGAACACATATTAAATAAAAATGTAAACTAAGACCACAGAAATATAAATTGTGTGGCAGAGTGGAAAAGTCGAGAGTATTTTTATATGACCAACATTTAATTAATTACAGCAGATATACAAACAAAAAAGAGAGCAAAACCAAAGCAGTAAACGGTAGAGCATGAAAGGAAGAAAGGAGGTATAAAATGACCAGAGGACTGGGTGCGGTGGCTCACCCCTGTAATCCCAGCACTTTGGGAGGCCAAGGCAGGCAGATCACTTGAAGTCAGGAGTTCAAGACCAGTCTGGCCAACATGGCGAAACTCTGTCTCTACTGAAAATACTGAAATTAGCCAGGTATATTGACTGTCCTGTCTTTCTTATGTTTTAGATTGTGTGTTCCCCCACCCCCGCAACCAGTCCTTCTATCCATCTGATTTTGTTTAATTTCTGTTTTTAGCAATTCCTCAGTTTTGGCTCACTAATACCATTCTTTATTTTCCAAAATTGTTTTTGAGGCTTTTCTTTTTTCCCCCAAAATATACCTTTTTAAAACTTCTTGAAATTTTAGGCAAAACAAAAAGTTGAGGTGTGGGCTATTTGTCATTTTGATCTATCTTTCTTTACTTTTGTGTTTATTGAGTTTTTCTACTGATAATGTGACACTATCGGTAGAAATGCACTTGGCCTTGCAGACATACAGATTTTTATTGATTTGTCTCATGAACATTTCTTTTTTTTTTTCTTTTCTTTTTTTTTTTTTGAGACAAGGTCTCACTCTGTCATCTAGGCTGGAGTGCAGTGGCACGACTATGGCTCACTGCAGCTTCAATCTCCTGGGCTCAAGTGATCCTCCCACCACAGCCTCCTGAGTAGCTGGGACTATAGGCACAGGCCACCACGCCTGGCTAGTTTTTAAAGTTTTTGTAGAGACAGAGTTTCACTATGTTGCCCAGGCTGGTTTCAAACTCCTGGACTTAAGCGATCCTCCCACTTCAGCCTGCCAAAGTGCTGGGATTATAGGCATGAGCCACCATGCCCAGCCTATGAACATTTCTTTAACACCTATCATAAGCAAAATCCTATGGTTGGTACTATGGACAAGGCCTTCTATCTCAATAGAGAGGATATAGTTCATATGGGATATGGTCTGTTCAGGAATGAATATACTGCTAATGAAGATGTAATGTTTTATAAAGTGTCACAGTGGTTCAAAAAGGGAGAAATTACTTCTTCCTTAAAAGAATGAGGGAAAGCTTCATGGGGGAAATCATTTTTATGCTGGTATTGGAAGTGGTGGTATCTGACCACATAGAGATTAGAAAGAGAGTTGAGACAGTGGGAAGTACAGGTAGGAGAACAAGTCAAGAAAAGTGAATAGAACATTTTGAGGGGAACATGGCATACATGAAAAGGAACAAAGGGAGATTAAAAAATTACCAAACCATATTCGGTAGAAATTTAGAGCCATTTAAAGTTTTGAGCTTAGTTTCAGCTGGTGTTTTTAGCTGATAACCCAGTATTGTGCATGGAATAATTTGGGGCAAGGAAGCCATTTCTGGGGGGCCCTGCTAGGAAACTGGGCATCTAGACTGCCAGGGCTTGACAATAGGTTGGATTTTCTTTCAAGCAGATTGTAAGAAATCATTAGTGTTACTCAGTAGGCTGCAACTTAATCATTTTGACAGCCAAAGGGGGCTAATGATTAAAGGTGTCAATTTAATTATTTAAAACATTTGACCATATATGCTGAATATAAACTTATATCACTATTTTACAAGTACAAAAGCATTTTTGAGTGAGAGTCTGACTTCACTGACCAAAGTTTGGAAGAGCCTGTTTGTACCAGAGAATACATCAGAGTCTCTGCCCTAGTTTTTTTTTTTTTTTTCTTCTTGTAGTATATTCTTTATGATAATCAGACACGTAACAGGAAGACCATCTCCATCTGGTAATCATTACCTGTAGGATGTAGAGCTTGTATGTGTCTTCTGGAAGTTAACTTTTAATGTTAAACAAAGGAAGCTGATCAAAACCAGCTGTAAAACCTTTGCATAGTTCATATTTTATACAGTCAGCATTACATTACTATTCACATGACTGTATGTCTGAAGTTTTCTTAAAAAGTAAATCTTTCATTAAAATTATTGTAATCCTTATTTTATAGTTAACACAACTTAAATGTTTCCCTGTTTGGCAGGAACATTTAACGCAATTGACATCACTGTGTATGTGGTTATACACCTTGGAGAAATAATAGCTCATTTATTAAACATATATGCCACTATTAATATATTTGGGATGCAGTCAAAATAAAAACAGTAGGTAGGTCAAAATATAATTTTCTAATTTAAAGTTATGAGGTTAATAAATGTAGAAACTTGCCAGCTAAACATGTAACAGGCCATTAAATATATGAACTAATTATATAGATACTGAAAATTAGTAATACCCCCTTTGACACATGGCATTTATTATAATTCTAGGTACACACAAGCATAGTAATTTTAGATCATTATTATTTATGATAAAAAATGGCTCAGAATTATAAATCAAGAAGACTTCTTTTTTTTCCCTTAATTGAATTTAGAACTACTGTGGAACTTGGAAGAATTAAAAATTCATCCTGGGCAGTGCTTTGCATTCTGCTGGTGTATCGTGTGTGTTAAATAATAATACTTTCTTCTGCCTGGAACTTGCAGTCGTTATATAAATAGCAATTTTGAAATCACAAAGCACATGAATTTCTAACAACACATACTTGGGAAAGATCTGTAACAACAGTATTGAGGATTTGCTATCATGAGATGGAATTTCATGACAAGAAAATGTACCAGATAATGTAATGACTCAGGCAGAACAATTTAAGCAGAAGACAGTAAGCATTTCTCTCCCAAGGAAATATTTTGTTACTCAGTGGTTGTTTTGTAAATGATTATTACTGTTGTGTTGGAAATGTTCTAGTCTGGAGAAACCTAAGTATTGCTCACAAATACCATGTAGTCAGAGAAGCCAAGGACATTTCTGGTGATCCAACTATAGTGTAACATCAACTATGACCATATCTGGTATTAGGGCCACTGTTGTAAAGGTGCTTTTCTCAGGCCTTGGTTAACTGTTTAGGAAGGTATTTAAAAATGTACAAGCACATCAGTGGAAAGTAACTGATGGCAAACGAATAATTTTCAAAATACTATAATTATAGTTTTCATTTCTGCTAATAGTGGCATATTCCTGTTTTAAAAGATATGGAATATATTAATTGTATGCTGAAAAGGCACTGAACCATGTTAGTCTCTGAGAATTGACAAGCTATCATTCCTTAGGAGAGAGATTTAAAGAATGTTCTACTTCAATCATAGTATTTGTGTTAGAACACTTAAGTAAATTTAAGACATTCATTTTTAACACAAAAATAAATAATTTGTAGCACGAAGCGCATAGCAGAAACTCAGTATATGTATGTTTATTAAATTATTGTACCAAGAAGACTTAATTATATTAACACCTTTCTTAAACTATATCTATGTGTGTATGAATAATATATGTAAATACACATATTTGTATACATAAGATTAACAGAAAAAGTGCAGATTGTAAGTGCTCAACTCAGGGAGTTTTGACAGTTCTGCAGTCCCATGTAACCAGCACCCCAAAAGCAAGGAATAATATTTCCGTACTTTAGAAAGTTCTCCTTTCCGGTGACAACTTTCTTACTTTCCCCAGTGGTTTCTATTACCATAGTTTAATGGGTCTGTTCTTGGATGTCATGTAAGTGCAATTACATAGAGTGTGCCCTTTTGTGTCTAGCTTTCCTTGGTTTTGTTAGTCTTTTTTATTTTACATATTCTAGTGGGTGTGCAGTATTATTTTATTGTGATTTTCATTTCTGTTTCCTTAAAGATGAATGATATTGAGCACCTTTCACTTTGCTTATTGCCATTCGTATATCTCACTTTGTGGTGTGTCTATTCAAACTTTTTGTTCCTTTTTATTGGGTTATTAATACTTTCTATGTTTTGTCCAAGAAATCTTTGCATACCCAAAGGTCAAGAAGACTTTCTGTTAGGTTTCTTTATGTTTATATGGTATCTATTATCTTTATGGTTATATAGTACCTATTGTCTTTATGGTTATAGATTTTATGCTTAATTTTGTGGTCCATATTTAATTATTTTTTAGGTATTGAATTAGATAGATAGTGGAGCTTTTTTTTTTTTTTCTATTTAGCTGTTTCAGTAACATTTGTTACCCGTGTTTCAGCAACATTTTTGGACATAAATAAAGGACTATGTGACTAAAATTATGTATAGAGTTAACATTTTTATTCTCTTTCCTCCTTTGATTTTAATTTTTTCTGTTTAGGTGCTTTTCTGAACCCTTGCAGGTTTAACCACTAGTGAATCACTAAGCTGTGTCTTTGATAACATTTCAACAAATTGGTGTCAGCACTCATTGCAGTTTTCTGTTCTCTTCCATAGAAATACTCAAGGATCAATTAATTCTGTCAATTATGAAGTGATCTGTAGAATTAGTATCTAACTTCTATCCTGTATCCCTCCTCCTCTTCTCACCTTATATAGCTCCTTTTTCTTGCCCTTTTCATAGCTGATAGTAAAGAAACGAACTTCAGTACCTCACAAAACAAGTCATAATATCTTAAGTATTTTCTGAAACTATTTAGCTATGGTTTTAGAACATGATGCCCCTAACATGTTAAGGTATTTGGTATAGTAGTATAAATCAAGGTATTAGATATAGTAGCATAATTTAGTGACTCTTCTATGTAAAATTTCCTAGTCATCTGTGTTCATTTGGGGATGCATCCCATCAAAGGAGATGGATTTGTGGTTTTTCACATTAAATGTATTTTATCAGTTCGCCATAAACTGACATAAATTGGAAGATCCATTTTTGGATTTGAGTTTTGAATTATTTGTGATTTTTATCTTTATTAAGCTTTTTTTTTGTATTTTCTGAGCTTTCCATGATAAACATTTATTGCTTTTATAACAAATCCATGAGTAGATTATATTCTCTAAACTTTTGGTAATGTCTAATTAATTAACAAGGTATATGTAGATACTAGAGCACTTTGATTAATGAATTCTCAAGCTGATATAAATAGAAGACAGAATTGAGCTTCTAGAATGCTTTCAGTTGGTAGGTTTCATTATATTGTTTGAGTTATATAGACACATATGTTTGAATGACACTGCTCATGGAATACGTACATATCTTCAGCGTAGATAATGAAGACTATCTGTCAAAGTATCAACCAAAATCTTGTCTGTGAGTATAGATAAGAGATGAGAAATAGACTTTAACGGAGAAAGTCATTTCTTTCAAATTCATATTTAGGCAAATAAACATCAGAAAACATCAAGAAATCTTAGAAATGACAGACCAATAAGTGATACTATTGTTTCATGGCTTCTAAGGTGTACTTTTTTTAAAAAAAACTTTTTAACTTTCTGATGTTTGGATGTGTGGTGACACAGCTGTTATTGCCTGAATTCTGGTACGATAGGGAGGGGGCCAGTATCCAAGTTTAAAGAAGGTGTCAGTGCCTCAGATTAAAACCCAGGAGCTTTTAATCCTAGACTGTGGGGGCAGCCTTGGTAACAGAGAGGAAGATGGGTACCAATTACTCTGCATCAAAAAGAGATTCAGAAGAGTCGGACTCTGAATGTGAAAACATTTTACAAATACTTTAACCAATTTTTTTTGCTGCTGTTTTCCTCCTTTTTTATGCTGAAGTGAAACAATAATGCCCAAGTATGATCTATAATGATAAACTATGCCTTAAATCTAAAAGAACTTTAAAAATGAGAATAAAATAAAAATTCTAAGTCAATGCTTCTTAGACTATCTGAAGCCAAGGTCTAGTTTTTTGTTTTCTACCTTCACCACTTTTATAAAATATATTTGAAATTTTCACTGCAATATTAAAATGTTACAAAAGTTTCTAAACACTCTTATTTTCTGACCTTGTAGACTGATAACAGTTTATAGTCTGGTACTGGTCAGGGTCCACATTTTGAGTGGCGCTGATAAGAAAACATTTTATCAGTTTAATTTTCATTGTGTCTTTTTTTTCTTAACCCACCAAAATAATGGTGATCTTACACTTGGTGGTGTTAGAGGTTTGATGAAATAGTTGGTGTATATTGCCTAATTTCTTTAAAAGCATTGTTTTAGGAGTCTGACTGCCTAGTTAACTTTGGAGGAAGTCCCATATCATTTCTAAGCCTGAGTCTTTTGATTGTAAAGTGGGGATAATATTAGTTCTGACTTCATAGCATTGTTGTAATCATTAAATAAGAAAATTTGTGGAAATCACTTGACTGGACGTAGTAGGAATGTCATATATATTAAAGCATATTGTCATACTCACCCAGACTTTTCCTCATGGGAACTCAATGACAGGGCACTGTAGAGAGATTATTAGCATGCCAGGAGATTACCCCTCCTTAAAGAACTGGTTCTCAAGGACCTTTGAATTCAGGTATAATCCAGGGAATACCAACAGCCTTGCGTTTCTTTGGTAGGTCTGGGCATCAGAGATCTGTATCACATTGAAGGATGTATGTCCGAATAAGCTGAAGCTGGTCTTTAGTAAGCAATTGATAGAAAGTCAAGATCTCCCTTCTCAGAGAGAGGAATCTAATAAAGACTTAAGATGGCTTGTCAGGACTCATTTTGGACAGATCAGTGTTCTCAGTAGGACTCTAGTCCCAAAAGAAAACTGGAGTGCACCCTAATAACCAGGACAGATCCCCAGTCACAATGTACATGGCTCAGGGTTCTGGGAAAGCTGTTTCTTGGGTGACATGTGAACATATAATATGTTACCTGTCCTCTGCATTGGGTATCAGGCTAAGACAACTGATTCTCTTTTACCCTCTTCTGGCTTCTGACTCTTTCTCCTTGACTCCCAAGCAAATAGGGACTAAGATTGCAGATCAGTGATCTTTAATGGATATCATGGGGCAAAAAAAGACAGGGAAATAGTAAAGAGTTTACTAGGTTTGGTTAGGTAGTTTCCTCATGTGTAACTTTTGCAGTTTTTTTTCAATGTTTCTAACAATTTTAAAATATAATTTAGATTTTCTTGATGTGGGTCTGGGGAATCCTTGGTTCACTGACCTATGGGATTAATAAAAATTTAGGTTTCCCAGGTGTCTGTTAACCATGTTTTCATTGTTCATATATCCCAATTAACTTGAAACTTGCCAAATAGGAACTTGCCTGAAATGAAGATACATATTTCTATTACTGTGTCCATTTTTCTTCATTTTACATTCTCCAAAAAAGGTAAACAGAGACAAAATATGAGAAACATCTTTTTCCGTATTGGTTTGATTACTTTTTATCATATTTATTTTAATAGTATGGCAAACATACTGATTAATTAGGAATAAAAGGCAAGAAAAGACTTACAAAGAATAGGGAATTTGTTTTGTGGCTTGGATGTTTGTTGCTTATACATCTGCTTTGTTTCCTATGAACTTAATGGTGATTTTAAATTTAGTAATATAAACTCTCTGCTGTACACTGGTAGTAACACTTCTTCCTTGTCATCACTCCAGTTTGTAAAAAGAAATTACTTTCATTTTGAGATTAAAGCATTTCTTTTTTTGTTTGTTTGTTTGTTTGTTTGTTTGTTTGTTTGAAACGGAGTTTCACCCTTATTACCCAGGCTGGAGTGCAGTGGTGCAGTCTCAGCTCACTACAACCTCCACCTCCCAGGTTCAAGTGATTCTCCTGCCTCAGGAGTAGCTGGGATTACAGGCACGTGCTGCCATGCCCGGCCAATTTTTTGTATTTTTAGTAGAGACGGGGTTTCACCATGTTGGGCAGGCTGGTGTCAAACTCCTGACCTCAGGTGATCCGTCCGCCTCTGCCTCCCAAAGTGCTGGGATTACAGGCGTGAGCCACCACGCCCGGCCAAAGCATTTCATTTTACCAGCTGTTGTCCTTGCATGTGACCTCATCAACAACAAAAGTATATGTTTCTGAATACCAAATAAGATTAGGTTGGATCTTGGACTTTCCAAATTGGCTTTGGGTGGTCTTGAAAGATCAGAAATCTTCTGTTGATCTGAAAATTCTATATAATTCTCATAAATTTCAATGTGTTATAACTTCAATCAATATAGTGAATATTTTTTGGATAAAATGGATTTATTGGATAACAATGGGCCTTTTCCCCTTAAGTTTCCAGATTATGTGAAGTAAATGATGATATATCATTGGATTCATAGCCTTTGAAAACATGCAGATTTTCGTCTATGCTTTGGGTAGCTTCAAAGCAGACTCTGATAGAAGTCCTCCTTGGGAATGACCATGATATATTCATACCTGGCATTGATCTGATGGCTCTGCCAAATATGCCCACTTTGTTGCACACCTTTGCTGAAGTGAACAGAGATGTTTTCCTCTTCTGGCAGTTAGAAATGCTGCTACCAGCAGCTGTTGGCAGGCTCCTCTCTAGGCATATTTAAATCAGTGGAATGGAGCTAATGTATTTTTTTTTCCTTTGTGTCATGGAAGTTATCTGAGACCTGCAGAAAATTAAATATTACCATTCAAATACTTTTGAAAAAATAAAACCAGTTCGGTGACTACTTTTAAAAATAAATAAATAAGAGTTCTCTGCAAAATATAATTTTGTTGAGTTAATCTATGGATTTTTTGGTGGTTTCCTCACCCTCCTATATTTCAGATTATTTTTAGTATAATGCTTAGGCAGTTAATCTTTTAAAACTCTTCACAGGAACTTTCTAGGAAATAAGAAGGTGACTGTGAGTGTACTGTTTCCTTCCATTAGTTTACATACACTTACACGGATCATACTTACAGTTTTTCCCTGCAAACACTTTTTAAACCAAGCCAAATATACCATGCTGATTTATAGGGGCCTATAAATCTAAGTAATATTAGGACCACAGATCCATCCTTTTTCCTTACTCTCTTCTTACAACTATAAAATTAGAACAGGTGTTGATATCCAGATTTCAGTGTTAGTCCCTCTTGTGTCCTCCCTGTCTAACACATACTGTTCAACCTAAACATATTTTTTGTCATGTCACTCTTCCCTGCTCAGAGTCCTAGAATGTTGTTTAACACCTTCTGTATGAAGTTTTTGGTTCCTCTAATACAATTGGTTTATACTGTTATTGTGGTATTTACAATCTGTTATCCTGTTTTACTACCTTTATAATTTTCTTGGTTACAAGGCCACAGATAATCCCTGTTTATCCTTCACCTTCTAATTCAGTATTTTACATTCACATGTTCCATATGGTACTTATTGATTCTCTATTGTGCTCTAAGCATTGTAAAGTACACTAGAAATCACAGGTGGAAGCTATACAGTGTACTCTTTAGAAGGTTGATCTGCTTTGATGCTCCATTTAGTGTGTCTTGGCTGTAATATTTGTTGGTGTCTCAGAATTATAATTTTATGATATTTATCATAATGCTCTGGATTTATGCCTTGAAAACTAGAATTTATTACAGTGTAGATTTATAATTTTTATTATTTCAACTTTTTCAAATATTATTTGTGTTACTTTGTAAATTACTTTCTAAGATGTATGTAGTAACTTTTCCCAACAGTATTACAACAACTTTATTATGGACTGAATTGAAATAATTCGCCTAAAAGAGGCATCTGTATCCTTTGCCATATCAGACACCAGTGTAAATATTAGATAAGGTGTATAGTCATATAAAATTTGTTTACTTTGTGTTTAAAAGTGAATTGATACTGGATAATGTCTAATATCAAGAAAATTTGGATATTAAATAACACTCTAATTTTAATAGTGTATGTTTTAGCGTGTAAGTGTTCATATAACACATCACCCAATTTAATACCTTTCAATTAGAATTTGAGTCTTTGCCAAAAAAAAAAAAAAACAAAAACACCTTGTGGATAAAAAACTGGCTGTACCACAGTTGATTTTGGGGTGTAACTCTGAATTTACAGCTCAGAACAATGGTATCATTTTCAAAGATATCATGACTAGAATTATGTTATTCATAAGTATCGCATAAAATATTAGTCTGATATTGATGTATATAGTCATATAATGGGTTTTAGAACTATACACATATTGCAAAAGCTCATAATAAGGATTATGAATCTACATTGTAAGAAATTGTTTTTAAAAGCATAAACAATCCGTAATTTCTTTTTTTGTTTCTTTTTTTTTTCTTCAACTTTTAAGTTCCATTGTACATGTGCAGGATGTGCAGGTTTGTTACATAGGTAAATGTGTGCCATGGTGGTTTGCTGCACAGATCAACCCATCACCTAGGTATTAAGCCCAGCATGCATTAGCTATTCTTCCTGATGCTCTCCCTCTCCCTGCCCCCTCTAAAAGTCCCCAGTGTGTTGTTCCCCACCATGTTTCTATGTGTTCTCATCGCTCGGCTCCCACTTATAAGTGAGAACATGCAGTTTTTGGTTAGCTCTTCCTGCATTAGTTTGCTGAGGATAACGGCTTGCAGCTCCATCTATGTCCCTGCAAAGGACATGATCTCGTTCCTTTCTATGGCAGCATTGTATTCCATGGTGTATATGTACCACATTTTCTTTATCCAGTGTATAATTGATGGGCATTTGGATTGATTCCATATCTTTGCTATTGTGAGTAGTGCTGCAGTGAACATAAACATGCATGTATCTTTATAATAGAATGGTGTATATTCCTTTGAGTATATACCCAGTAATGGCATTGCTGGGTCAAATGGTGTTTCTGCTTCTTGATCTTTGAGGAATTGCCATACTGTCTTCCACTATGGTCGAACTAATTTACATCCCCACCAACAGCGTAAAAGCGTTCCTATTTCTCCATAGCCTCGCCAGCATCTTGTTTCTTGACATTTTAATGATCACCATTCTGACTGGCATGAGATGGTATCTCATTGTGGTTTTGATTTACATTTCTCTAATGATCAGTGATGTTGATCCTGTTTTCATATGTTTGTTGGCCACACGAATGTCTTCTTTTGAGAAGTGTCTGTTCATGTCCTTTGCCCACTTTTTAATGGGGTTGTGTGTTTTTTTTCTTGTAAATTTGTTCACGTTCCTTGTAGACTCTGGATATTAGACCTTTATTGCATGGATAGATGGCAAAATTTTCTCCCATTCTGTAGGTTAGGTTGTCTGTTCACTCTAATAATAGTTTCCTTTGCAGTACAGAAGCTCTTTAGTTTAATTAGATCCCATTTGTCAATTTTGGCTTTTGTTGAAACTGCTTTTGGTGGTTTTGTCATGAAATCTTTGCCCATGCCCATGTCCAGAATGCTATTGCTTAGATTTTCATCTAGTATAGTTTTGGGTTTTACAGTTAAGTTCTTAATCCATCTTGAATTAATTTTTGTATAAGGTGTAAGGGAAGGGTCCAGTTTCAGTTTTCTGCATATGGCTAGCCACTTCTCCCAGCACCATTTATTAAATAGGGAATATTTTCCCCATTGCTTGTTTTTGTCAGTTTTGTCAAAGATCAGATGGTTGTAGGGTGTGCAGTCTTATTTCTGAGATCTCCATTCTGTTCCATTGGTCTCTGCATCTGTTTTTGTACCAGTACCATGCTGTTTTGGTTACTGTATCCTTGTAATATAGTTTGAAGTCAGGTAGCATGATGCCTTCAGCTGTGTTCTTTTTCCTTAGGATTGTCTTGGCTATATGGGCTCTTTTTTGGTTCCATATGAATTTTAAAATAGTTTTTTTTCTTATTCTGTAAAGAATCTCAATGGTAGTTTAATGGGAATAGCATTGAATTCATAAATTACTTTGGGTACTATGGCCATATTCACGATATTGATTCTTCCTATCTATGAGCATGGAATGTTTTTCCATTTGTTTGTGTCCTCTCTAATATCCTTGAGCAGTGGTTGATAGTTCTCCTCGAAGAGATCCTTCACTTCCCTTGTTAGCTGTATTCCTAGGTATTTTATTCTTTTTGTGGCAGTTGTGAATGGGTGTTCATTTATGATTTGGCTCTCTGCTTGCCTGTTGTTGTTGTATAAGAATGCCAGTGATTTTTGCAGATTGATTTTATAACCTGAGAATTTGCTGAAGTTGCTTATCAGTTTAAGAAGATTTTGAACTGAGACGATGGGCTTTTTTAGATATAGGATTATGTCATCTGCAAACAAAGATAATTTGACTTCCTCTCTCCCTATTTGAATATGCTTTATTTCTTTCTCTTGCCTGATTGCCCTGACCATAACTTCCAATACAATGTTGAATAGGAGTGATGAGAGAGGGCATCCTTGTCTTGTGCTGGTTTTCTGGGGAATGCTTCCAGCTTTTGCCCATTCAGTATGATATTGGCTGTGGGTTTGTTATATATGGCTCTTATTATTTTGAGGTATATTCCTTCAATACCTAGTTTATTGGGAGTTTTTAACATGAAAGGATGTTGAATTTTATCAAAGGCCTTTTCTGCATCTATTGAAATAATCATATGGTTTTTGTCTTTAGTTCTGTTTATGTGATGAATTACATTTATTGATTTGCATATGTTGAGCCAACCGTGCATCCCAAGGATGAAGCTGACTTGATTATGGTGGATAAGCTTTTTGATATGCTTTTGGATTCAGCTTGCCAGTACTTTATTGAGAATTTTTGCACCAATGTTCATCAGGGAACAATCCCTAATTTCCGAATAGGGTGTATTCCAGTGCTGTATACCAAAACTTGATTCTATGCTATGTAGAAAATACTATGAAGGAAAGGATAGCAAAGATTAGTGAGACTCAGATCTTATCCTCCTGATGCTTCCTATCTCACACCTATATCATAAATTTAAGTGTCATAAAGAAAAAGGTACAAAGTACTTAAATAGTCAACCAAGAGAGCAATCAGACCTACTTAAAGCATCAAAAACAGCCTTATAAAGCACTTAAATTTTGGGTAGATCTTACTGGATGAATAAGATTTCACATGGAAAGATGGATAAGTGGAGAGGGAAAACGTTCAAAGCCGAAAGGAGCAGATAGGTGTTCATATGAGCAACTTCATAGACTAGTAAATAATGAGTAGTGAGTTTGGCTACAGATAAAAATGATGGGGCAGGGGAAGGGATAATGAATCTGGAAAGGGAGCTGAAGTTATACTGTAGTGCAGTGTTACTCAACAATAGCTGAACTCTCCTTTTAGTAGGAAGGATTGGAATCTTAAAACCGGTATGTAAGATTTCAAAGAGCCCCACAGGTACTTCTGATAAGGGCTTCTCCAGGGTATATCCCCAAACTGAAAATCACTCTGTATAATATAACAGTACTTTATGCCAGACACTGTACTAAGTACATTGCATCCATTATTTTAATCTTTACAACAATTGTATGCATAGCGTATTCCTTAGAATATAGAAGGCATTCAGTATATATTTGTTGGATGTATAAATAAGAGTTTAAATAGTGAATATAAATTATAGTTATTAGTGTTTCTGTTTTCCAAATGAGGAAACTAAGGTACAAAACCTTAACTATAAGAAATCAATTGCTAAACTGCCAAAAATGTGCATAATTTCTAGGACTAAGAGTCTGGTGTGAGGGTTTGTTTTAGGTTTGGAGGCTCTGATCTCACATGGATTATTTTAGTTTCATCTTGCTTCATCTCTTATCTTACTCTTTCCAAAAATAAGGAGTTTAAAATGGAATCTATTTTCTATCGAAATAATCCACTAATGCACATTAAAGAAATAAGCACCCCATAATTTTCTCACATTCATTTGTGTGTCTAAAAAGATACTTTTAACTTAGATAACTAACTTATATCACTCTCTAATTGGCATTGCTTCATGTGCATAACTAAAATTATCAACATTTTCAGGTAGTAACCGTCACATTGATATGTTAGTTCTCTCTGGAACTGCCTTTGCTGTGTTTACTTAAGCAATTCTTTGTCCTAGATTTTTCTTTTTTCTTGTTTTTGATCCTACTGATTGAAGTGACATTTTTCCCCTCACACTATGGCTTTCCCAGCAGTTTGTCTGCAGAAATGACAGACTTTCACAAATCCAGGTTTTCAAAGTAACTGTCTCTGTTCACAGACCCAATAATTAAACTTTATATTCCAGGCCCTGCAAAATATGTGGTTATCATTTGTCCAAGCATTCTTTGTTTTTTCCCAATAAGAGACACATGACTACTGAAAAACTGTGAGTTACACTGAACAGCAAAATAAATACTGCCATCCTCTCAACTTTGAGTCCTCCTCAAGGTAGAAGTCTAAAGCTTAATTTAGCATTTCACTTTGTTAGGCTCTATTAGTTTTTTTTTTGTTTTTTTGTCTTTTGTTTTTTTTAGTTTAGTTAGTTTTGTCAGGCTCTGTTGGTTTTTGTGTCATCACAATACCTTCTATGTTCCAATTCTTTTTTAAGAAAAAATCTTGATTTTTCTAAGTGAACATTGCTGGAAACATTGCTTTATTTAATTTAATATACTTTTACATATGTCTAGACATGAGATAAAAGACTAATATAAACTTCTTCTTCAAATTATAAAATATGGTACCATTACCTGATTTCTTTCTAGGAAGAATTAATAAAAGATTGAGTCCATAATAAAAAGGATTTTAAAAAGGAAAAAGATTATCAAAGAAATCATTTAAACAATTTAAATCAGTATCTTTTATTTTTAGGTAAACTTCTATGTTTACCTAAGCTATATCTCATATTATTAATATATTCTTTAGGTTTTAGAAAGATGATTGTATTTGTTTTAGGTCTTTGTGAAATACACTCAAATACATCTTTCAATTCTGTGTTTATGATACCTTATTTAAAGCCTTTGTCTCCTAAGTCCAACATCTGAGCTCTCTCTGAGACACATTTTATTGATTGCCTTTTTTCCTGTGTGTGGGCTGTAGTTTTTTTCTCTTTCTTTGCATATCTGGTAATTTTGTTGTTGTTTAAAACTGGAACTTTTTTTTAATTTCAATTGGTTTTGGGGACACATGTAATGTTTGCTTACATGGATAAGTTATTTAGTGATGATTTCTGATATTTTAGTGTACCCAACCACCCACGCAGTGTACACTCTCCCCAATGTATACTCTTTTATCCCTCACCCCATCCCAGCCTTCCCTCAAGTCCCCATAGTCCATTGTGTCATTCTCATGCATTTGTGTCTTCATAGCTTAGCTCCCACTTGTAAGTGATGAAAACATACAATGTTTGGTTTTTCATTCCTGAGTTACTTCACATAGAATACTGGTCTCCAGTTCTACCCAGGTTGCTGTAAATGCCATTATTTTGTTTCTTTTTATAGCTGAGGAGTATTCCATGATGTACCTATACATTTTCTGTATCCACTCACTGACTGATGAGCATTTGCACTGGTTTCATATTTTTGCAATTGTGAATTGTGCTGCTATAAACGTGCATATGCAAGTATCTTTTTCATATAATGACTTATTTCCTCTGGGTAGATAGCCAAGAGTGGGATTGCTAGATCAAATGGTAGATCTACCTTTAGTTCTTTAAGGAATCCCCACACTGTTTTCCATAATGGTTATACAGTTTACATTCCCACCAGCAGTGTAAAAGTGTTCCCTTTTCACCACATCCATGCCAGCATCTATTACTTTTTGATTTTTTGATTATGGCCATTCTAGAAGGAGTAAAGTGGTTGGCATCTCATTGTGGGTTTGATTTGCATTCCCCTGATCATTAGTGATGTTGAGCGTTTTTTTCATATGTTGACCATTTGTATATCTTCTTTTATTTATTTATTTATTTATTTTTTATTATTATACTTTAGGTTTTAGGGTACATGTGCACAATGTGCAGGTTTGTTACATATGTATCCATATGCCATGTTGTTTTACTGCACCCATTAACTCGTCATTTAGCATTAGGTATATCTCCTAATGGTGTCCCTCCCCCCTCCCCCCACCCCACAAAAGTCCCCAGAGTGTGATGTTCCCCTTCCTGTGTCCATGAAACATCATTCTCAGTAAACTATCGCAAGGACAAAAAACCAAACACCACATGTTCTCACTCATAGGTGGGAATTGAACAATGAATGTATATCTTCTTTTGAGAATTAGCTATTCATGTTATTAGCCCATTTTTTAATGGGATTATTTGTATTTTTCTTGCTGATTTGTTTGAGTTCCTTGTAGATTCTGGATTTTAGTCCTTTGTTATATGCATAGTTTGCTAATATTTTCTCCCATTCTGTGTGTTGTCTGTTTACTCTGTTGATTATTTCTTTTGCTGTGCAGAAGCTTTTCGGCTTAATTAAGTCCCATGTATTTATTTTTGTTTTTGTTGCATTTGCATTTGGGATTTTGGTCCTGAAGTCTTTCCCTAAGTCAGTGTCTGAGAAGAGTTTTTTCCAAGGTTATCCTCTAGAGTCTTTATGGTTTCAGGTCTTAGATTTAAGTCTTTGATCCATCTTGAGTTGATTTTTGTATAAGGTAAGAGATGAGGATCCAGTTTCATTCTTCTGTGTGTAGCTTGCCAATTATCCCAACACCATTTGTTGAATAGGGTGTCCTTTCCCCACTTTATGTTTTTGTTTGTTTTGTTGAAGATCAGTTGGCTGTATTTGGCTTTATTTCTGGGCTGTCTATTCTATTCCATTGGTCTATGTGCCATTTTTATACCAGTACCATGCTGTTTTGGTGAATACCGCCATGTATTAATAGTATAATTTGAAGTTGGGTACTGTGTTGCCTCCAGATTTGTTCATTTTGCTTAGTCTCACTTTGTCTATGCAGCCTTCTTTTTGTTCCATATGAAATTTAGGATTGTTTTTTCTAGTTCTGTGAAGAATGATGATGGTATTTTGATGGGAATTGCATTGAATTAGTAGATTGCTTTTGGCAGTATGGTCATTTTCACAATATTGATTCTACCCTCCGTGAGCATGGAACTTTTAGATAATATATTTTAGCAACTCTCAGAATCTCTGTCACCTCTAGGGATGTTGTTTCTCATATTTTTATTTAGTGACATTACTAATTCCATAAAATCTGTCTTCCTTTCTGTATATAACCACTGAAGTCTCTGCTCAGGTTTTTTTCTAATTTTAATTTAATAATTTTTTAAATTTAACAATTATTATTATGGTTAAACATGGCTTTTTAGTGATTACCCCTGGGGCAGCAAGTTTTAATGGTCAGCCAGTGATTAAAAGTTTTCTTATGGGTTCAAACATTCAAAATGTTTGAACCCATAAGGCTTCCACTTTTGCTTAGAAATCTGTATGTATATTAGGGCACACATTCAAAGTTCAGGCAGTTTACAAGTCTGCCTGTGCTTTCACTTCATAGTCTGCTCAGGATGTACAGGACCTCGTGGTCTACAATTGATAAGTAGGCAGATGAGGTCTTTTCTGGTCTTTCCTAAGCATGCATGTAACCTGGTGCATGTGTAGTTGTTCAGATTCCCAGGAATATATTGGAACTTTTCAAAGCCCCCGATGGCTACATAGTGGCAGAAAAGATTTATCTTTTCCTCACTTATTGCAAGGTTCATGGCTGAGATATTTGTATTAAAAGATAGACTAACAAAGGAAAAGCATACACATTTATTTCATATAAATTTTACATGACACAGGAGCCTTCAGAAATCAAAACCTAAAGAAACTGGAAAAACTATTTTTATACTACATTAAATGAAGAGTGGACATTTGTGCAGAAGTCTGATTGGATAAAGAGAGATACGATCTGATAGTAATAAACTGGAGAGATTTCAGCAAGGCCTTTTTGTTCAGAGTCTTCTCTGTATCACTATGCGACATTCCTTGCCTCTGTGTGTGGGGTACATGAGGGCCTTAAGACCTACTTCAGAGAAAGGCCAGAGAATTCTTTTATGGCCTGCTTCAGGGGAGAAGGGTAGGAGAAGGTAAGAGAGACCTTCCTACTACAGCTTACAGGGGGGAAAAGATTTCTCAGTCATTGCAAGGTTCATGACTGAGACCCTTATAACAAAAGACAGATTAGCAATAGAAAGGCATGCACATGTATTTAATATAAATTTTATATGACACGTAAACTGGAGGGAACTTACTAAGTCCTGTTTGTTCCGATTTTACTTGGCATTTCAGCACCTTAATTCCCTCTCTCTGGGTATAGGCGAGCTCACCTGTCACCTGAGAGTCTTCAGGGGAGAAGGGAGGGAGAAAGAGTGACCCTTTTTTTTTTTTTTTTTTTGAGATGGAGTCTTGCTCTGTTGCCCAGGCTGGAGTGCAGTGGCGTGACCTCAGCTCACTGCAAGCTCCGCCTCCTGGGTTCCTGCCGTTCTACTGCCTCAGCCTCCCGAGGAGCTGGGAATACAGGCGCCCATCACCACGCCTGGCTAATTTTTTTTTTTTTTTGTATTTTTAGTAGAGATGGGGTTTCACTCTGTTAGCCAGGATGGTCTTGATCTCCTGACCTAGTGATCCGCCTGCTTCGGCCTCCCAAAGTGCTGGGATTACAGGTGTGAACCACTGCGCCCGGCCGTCAGAGTGACCCTTTTAGGTTTTAGAGCCTGTTTTAGGGATGAAGGGTGAGGGGAAAATGAGAGTGACCTTCCTGCCTCTGCTATTTTTTTCAATTTTCAAGATGCCTTATTTTGGAGTAGTGTTTCTTGCACCTCATCATACTGTTTTCTCAAATGCTGAGGTGTCATATTTTGGGGTAGTATTTCTTGAACCCCATCAGGTACTCCACATTTCCATTTTAAATTTTCGGTTGCTATTCTGTTAGCCACACTTGGTATTCCTGATTACTTGCCACCAATTGCTGTTGTTGTCGACAATGCCCTTGAGAACAAGTAGGAGGATCTCTTGAGGCCAGGAGTTGGGCAACATTGCGAGACCCCATCTATACCACACAAAAAAAGTAAAAAAAAGCAAAACAAAACAGAAAAGCTGGGCACAGTGGCACATGCCTGTAGTCCCAGGTACTAAGAAGGCCTAGGCAGGAGGATCGCTTGAGCTCAGGTGTTTGTGACTGCAGTGAGCTATGATTGTGGCACTGCACTCTAGCCTGGGCATCAGAGTAAGACTCTGTCTCAAAAAAACAAAACCACCGAAAACAAGAAATTATTCTCAACTCTCCTCCCTCCCTTTTTACCTCCCTTCTCTCTGCCTTTCTCCCTCTCTCTTCCCCCTCTTCCTTTTTTCTCTCTCACTGTATTCACTCTCACATCACACATACCTTTTTTATCCCCTTCTGCATTGCCTATTCTATCTGAAATGTCCTTATCCTCCTTCATACTCTTCTACTTACCCCTCCTTTTCTGGTCTGTCTTGCCCATTAAACTATGATCTACCTAAGGTAAGGACCACATTTTAGTCATCTTTGCATTCCCAGCCTCTGGTGTAGTGTCCAATACAGGAGTTTGGGGTAAGGTGTAGTCTATGGATTTATTTCTCATGACTTTAGGACTAAGGTAATGTCTGTTGGTAATAATGGGGCATTTTCTAAGAACCGTATTTATGTAGAGGTTTTGTTTTGTTATTGCTTTAAATTTAGCTAAATAAGAGTGTCTGAGTCAAAGGTGTCTAATTACGTTGACAGTCATCCACTGAGAAACGCAGTCAATACAAAATGCTACTGTTTGTATGATTGGATTTTTTGCAAAGCTACTGAAAGGTAGTCATGCCATAATCTGGAAATTGTATTCAGCACATTCCTATAAAACCTTTCAATGTAACTTGGTATAGCTATGTATCTGCAACAGTCCTTAGCTCTTGTCCCTGATAAACAAGTTTCATGCTTTTCTTTAATTTTAATTTTAATTTCAGAATGAATATCACAACATAAATAAATTACAGCAATCTCATTTTTAAATGGGCTTTTTAAAAACTCATAACTACTTAATGACGTAGTCTTTCCACCGGTTAATTATCCCGTTTCAGAAAATATATTCCAAATCTTCTATCACCGACTCTCTTCAAAAGAGCTTTTTGTGCACCTCCTTGTAACTAAATATATCATTCTATCAGACAATACCGCCAAATACCTAGGTGATTCCCTCTGATTTCTCAAAAGATTTTATTGTCTGGCTCATTGTTCTTTTGTCTATAATACTCCTGTTACAATTCTTGATCATTTCAGTAGCCACGTGCATGATCCTTCCAGTATCCTGGACTTTCAGTTTTTCATTTTCTCTCCAATGGCACTGTCCTCTAGTTTATTTCAGCCATTAATTCCATGATTGTACCCTAGACCTTGTTGTTTACAATAACTGCAACTCCTGTGTAACTTCAATTTAGAGTATTCTACTCTCCAATCACCACCTCCCATTGTCCGTCACCTAATTTAAAGTTTTATGCTCAATAGTTATAATTACTCCTTTGCATATGTACTTAATACCCTTGGCCTCATTTCATTTGTCTTATTCACCTGGCAATACTCAACACTGGTTAAATTTTGCTCTTTAGCAGCTTTTAACCTGTACCAATGCAGCTGAATATTGCTAGAGATAAACACAACATGCTTACAGTAATTCCTGACCACTAACTTTAGAGTTTTAATGAGTTGTTAATACTGTCCTGTGGTATATGTATAAATATATACATACATATATTTAATATATAAATACATACATTTAATAAATATATATTTAATACATATGTATTATACATATATATATGTATATAAATTTTTCCCTATTTATTTCACTCTCCCAGTATCCTGGATGATGTGTTACACCTTTTTCTTTTTCTTTGAATTTCCAACAAGTTATTTCCTATCCTGATTCTCAGCTTATTAAAGCTGTGCTTCCTACCTCTCTAAGGAAGTATGAGGAAATATAACAGGCCTTTCATATGTTTCTACTTCATCTGCTCTTTTCCTGTACATATGCCCACATACCTGTCTTCCCTCCCCTTATTGTAGCTTAACTGTCTATTCCCCAACCTCTCCACTTGTTCTTAAACTGCCATACCCTCAGGCCGGGCGTGGTGGCTCACGCCTGTAATCCCAGCACTTTGGGAGGCCGAGGCAAGCGGATCACGAGGTCAGGAGTTCGAGACCATCCTGTCTTGACTAACACGGTGAAACTCCATCTCTATTAAAAATGCAAAAAATTAGCTGGGCGTGGTGGCGGGCCCCTGTAGTCCCAGCTACTTGGGAGGCTGAGTCAGGAGAATGGCATGAACCTGGGAGGTGGAGCTTGCAGTGAGTCGAGGTCATGCCACTGCACTCCAGCCTGGGCTACAGAGCAAGACTCCATCTCAAAACAAACAAACAAACAAATCCCATACCCTCTTATACACACAAGGACATCAGCACTTTTCTCTCCTGCATCATTGCACTTCTACTCTTTACTAGATTATTCTGAGAATAATTAGCCAATATGTAAAGTTAACATCAAGTTTATAAGTATTTGAACACTGGGGAATGTGAGAAAGTAGCTTTTGAAATGTAACATACCTACTCATTGACCTTGTATTATCAACATGCAAAATCAGAAAACTGTCTTCCATGAGGCTTTAAAACAAAATTAATATCAAATATATGTGGCATGGTTTATTTTCTGCTGAATACTGCAGTGGAGACCAAGAACATTTTAGTAATTGTATTTAATTTATAGGTTCAAATGATTATTGTGCCTCCCTCTCTTCCCCTGCCCGCCCCCATGAAAATTTCCTAAATGGAAAACCAAACTGTGGGTTTTTTCTTTGCCTTTTAATGCTTCTGTATTAACTTCTTGTGTTATTTTGTGTTAATTGTGTTATGCAAATATTCTTGGGAAAATGTCCATGATCCTAGATGATTTCGTGGTTTATAGATATTTCAAATGGAAGTATCTTCTTTTTATACACACACACACACACACACACACACACACAGTGCAGAAACAGCAGTGTTTGCTAAACCCTGTGTGTGGACTGACTGGCAAGGTGGCTCTCAGTATCCTGTTTCTTAAGCTATAGCTTACCTAGATAATCTGCTGCAGCGGCTTTCAAACTGTCTTTTATAGAAGTACTTCAGGAGATTTTACTCAGGAGATGATGATGACCTTGTGAGTGGAATCCTAGACTTGCCATACTTGCAGTACTTGAATTAAAAGAGCTCTGTTTTTACCTCTTCATGGTAAGGGGGTTTCATATATGATTTCATTTTCCCCAGAACATTCTGCTGCTTAGAAAGAGGGTACCAAATATTTATCTTACTGTCAAGTAATTAGTCTTATTATGGCTATTCTTTTGGTTCTTATTTTATTGATGGATACATAACAAGAATTTTTCCATATTATTATGTAACTATTATGCAAATTGATCTGTATTTTAATTGTAAGGGGCTGCTCTAAGAGTATATTATCAATATTGTCCTTATTTTATAAGGATTAGAATTGGGTAGAAATAATTCCATCAGGAGGTAAATGTAGTAAAAAGTGAAGGGGTTTTTTGCTTGTTTGTTTTTGTTTTCTTTCTGAGTTAAGCTATAAACAATGAAGCTACTTGTGTATACTCAAAGACTACTTTAACCAAGGCCCTGCTCTTACAGTCGCTTAAACTCTGAGTTGGCCCAATTGTGAGTTTGGTTGCCAGTGGGCAGCAAAATTAGTGGCAGGCAAGTCATGAAATGCCATTATAGTTTCATTTGATACAAGAACTTAGGAAAATAAAAGGGGACCTAGAAGATTCATACCCCTTATTTTGTGAAGGTAAAAGTTGAGTTCTGGAAAGAAGTGACTGATGGTGTCACATGTAGACCTAACTTCCTGTTTTTATCCCTGTGAATGAGTGTAACTTGTGTTGACTGTTTGAGTAAGGCTGATTGTGTGGGACAGATGCCCCTTGGAGCATCCCTAAATAATGAAGGTTATCTTTTAAAGGATCCACATATCTTTTAAAGGATCCACATAACACTCCGGGGACTGTTGTGGGGTGGGGGAGGGGAGAGGGACAGCATTAGGAGATCTACCTAATGCTAAATGACGAGTTAATGGGTGCAGCACACAAACATGGCACATGGATACATATGTAACAAACCTGCATATTGTGCACATGTACCCTGAAACTTAAAGTATAATAATAAAAAAAATACAATATGTATATTAAAAAAAGAAAGAAAACCCTACTGAAAAAATAAAAAGTATTTTGGATATTTTTCATAAAAAAAAAAAAGGATCCAATAAATGAGATCCAACACCAGAAGGCTCAGGGTTGGAAGCAGATCGGTGGCTGAACTCTTGGCATCCTTCTTTTCTTCTCATTTTATTTCTAAGCTGATTTTTTAAAAAATTGTTTTAATTGACAAGTAACAATTGTATATATTTGTCATGTACACTATGTTTGGAAACACGTGTACATTGTGGAAGGGCTAAATTGAGCTAATTAATACATGTATTACTTCACATATTAATTTCTTTGTAGTGAGAAGACATATGCACTCTTAGCAATTTGCAAGAATATAATACATCTGTTATTAACTATAGTCACTATGCTGTACAGTTCTCTTATATGTTTTCCTGTGTAACTGAAATTTTGTATCCTTTGGCCAAAACCTCCCCAACCCTTTCATAACCCCTCCCTCCCCCTCAGCTCCTGGTAACCACCATTCTACTGTCTACTTTGGTGAGGTCAAACGTTTTAGATTCCACATATGAGATCATGTGGCATTTGTCTTTCCATGCCTGGCTTATTTCACTTAACATAATATCCTCTAGATTCATCCATGTTGTCACAAATGACAGAATTTCCTACCTTTTTAAGGCTGAATAACACTCCATTGTATATAGCACATTTTCTTTATCCATTTACCCACTGATGGACTCCTAGGTTGATTCCATCTTGGCTGTTGTGAATAGTGCTGCAGTGAACATAGGAGTAATGCTACCTCTTAAACATGCTAAGTTTACTTCATTTGAATATGTACCCAATAATGAGCTTGATGGATCATATGGTAGTTCTGTTTTAAATGGTGTTGAGACAACTGGATATTCACATATAGAAGAATGAAATTAGGCTCTTATTTCATATGCAAAAATCAACTCAAAAGAGTTAAATGTGAGATCTGAAACTGTAAAACTACTAGAAGAAAAAACACAGGAGGAAAGCTCCATGACATTGATCTGGGCAATGATTTTTTGGATATGAACCCAAAAGCATAGGCAACAGAAGTGAAAATAGATGAATGGGATTACATCAAACTAAAAAGCCTCTGCCAAAAAAAAAAAAAAAAAGAAAAAACAGAGCAGAGAGACAACTTACAAAATGAGAGAAAATATTCACAAGCCATATATCTGATAAGGGATTAATATTCAGAATCTATAAGGAAGTCAACTTAATAGTAAGAAAATAATGCAATTAAAAATGCTCCAAGACTATATAGACATATCTCAAAAGAAGACATAGAAATGGCCAACAAATATATGAAAAATTACTGAACATCACAAATCATCAGAGAAATGCAAATTAAAACCACAATGAGATATGACTTTGCATATGTTAGAATGGCTGTCATCAAAAAGATGACAGATATGAAGTGTTTGAGAGGATGTGGAGAAAAGAGAACCTTTGCACACTAGTGGTGGGAATATAAATTAGTACAGCCATATGGAAAATAGTATGGATTTTCCTTAAAAAAATTAAAAATAAATTATTCTTATCAGAATAAAGACATGCTCTTATTTCTCCCATCTGAAAACTCCTTTTTTAAAAACCTTTCTATAGCTGCTACCTTTAATAGCAAAATTCCTTAAAATAGTTGTTTGTATGGGCCATCTCTAATTCCTATTTCCCCATCACTTTTCCCACAGTCCAATTCTTGCTTATTTTGTATGTTACTCTCCTTTCTTGCATACTAAGAACTTGATTACCAACAACCCTAATATTCTTACTTATTTGTTCAGTGCTCTAATACATAAGAAATGGTTGCAGGATTGCCATACCAGTACCTCTACCAATACAGACCTACTTAGTAAAGCTCAAGACTGAATGCCTTCACCTTAAGAATGAGAACAAGGCAAGGATGCTCCTTTCACCAAGTATCTTGACCACTTTGTGTCAGATGCCCTATGCATTGCATAAGGAACAATAAGAAAAAAGCCATAGCAAATAAAAAAAAAAAGTAAAACTGACTTTAGTTGCAGGAAACATAATCATATGCCTAGAAAATCCTATACAATTTACCAAAGAAGTTTTTCTAGAATTAATAGGTGAATTTAGCAAGGTCAAAGATACAATGTTAATCTACAAAATTCAATTGTAATTGTATTTTTGTATACTGGCAGTGACATCAGAATTTAGTACCAAAAACATAAGATATCTAGGGGTAAATTTAACAAATTATATATAATACCTGTACACAAAAAATTATAAAACATTGCTAAATGGAGTTTAACAAGCCTTAACTATATTGAGAGGAGTAATTTTTCAGGAATTAGAAAGCTCAATATTGTTGGGCATCATTTTTCCCCAAATTGTTCTACAGATTCATTGCAGCCTCTATTAAAAGGCCAGCAGGCTGTTTTTTAGATATTGACAGCTAATTCTAAAATTAATATGGAAATGCGAAGGACTTAGAAAGTCAAAACACTTTTAGAAAAGAACAGTTTAGATGTTTGTTTTAAAACTCACTGTAAACCTGTAGTAAAGCAGTATGGGCTGGGAGCGGTGGCTCACGCCTGTAATCCCAGCACTTTGGGAGGCCGAGGTGGGTGGATTACTTGAGATCAGGAGTTTGAGACCAGCCTGGCCAACATGGTGAAACTTCCTCTCTACTAAAAATACAAATATTAGCCTGGCGTGGTGGTGTACACCTGTGGTCCCAGCTGCTTGGAAGGCTGAGGTGAGATTATCACTTGAATCTGGGAGGCAGAGGTTGCAGTGAGCTGAGATCATGCCACTGCACTCCAGCCTGGGTGGCACAGTAAGACTCCATCTCAGAAAAAAAAAAAAAAAAAAAACCAACAAAAAAAAAACAAGCAGTGTGGTAATGACATAAAGATAGACATACATATACATCAATGGAACAGAATAAGAAATGCAGATATAAAGACAAGCATATGTTGTGTTGAATTTCTGCAGTTTGACAGGTTAGATAATTTAATGGGGAAAGGTTATTATTTATAACAAATGGTGCTGAAGCAACTGGGTATCCATGTGGAAAAACAGTCTTAACCCTTTCTTCGTGCCATGTGCAAATATTAAAATAGCTAAAATTATTAAACTTCTAGAAAAATGTGTAGGAGAAAACCTTCACCTCAAGAATGAGAACAAGGCAAGGATGCCCCTTTCACCAAATATCATGACCTCAGTTAGACAGACTTCTTATATAGAACATAGAAAGCATGAAGAACAACAAAAGAAAAAGTGATACATTGAACTTCACCAACATTAAAAAACTTGTACTCTGAAAGATACTGTCAAGAAAATGAAAAGGCAGCTTACAGACAAAAAATATTTGTGATGCATATATCTGACAAAGAATTTGCCTTTAGAATATACACAGTACTCTTTATTAATCAGTAATAATGTGGCAAAGAATCCAATGATAAACAGGTAAAAAAACTTGTATAGACACTTTATAAAAGAATATATGTGAATGACCAGTAAGCACATGTGAAAATATTGGAAGCTCTGGCCAGGGCAATCAGGCAAGAGAAAGAAAAAAGGATATTCAAATAGGAAGAGAGGAAGTCATATTGTCTCTGTTTGCAGATGACATGATTCTGTATTTAGAAAACCCCAGTGTCTTAGCCCCAAAACTCCTTAAGCTGATAAGCAACTTCCACAGTCTCAGGATAGAAAATCAATGTGCAAAAATCACAAGCATTCCTATACACCAACAACTGACAAGCAGATCTGCATTTACAACTACATGACTACATCCCATGAACAAGGTAGTTTGGGGTTATGACAGTATTTTAGAAGAATTTAGAGGTCTTAATACTTTGATGTTTTTGGCTTGAAGGACAGTGTGTTCCCCCAACAAAAAGATGAAGTTCCTGAGGAGGAAGCAGTTTCATTTCTTATAACTGTAGTTCTCAAAGTATGGTCCCCATAGACCACTAATGGTCTTCTAGGATTCTCTGGGTGGTCTGCCAGCTGGTTTCTTGAAATTCTAAGGTTTATAATATGACAGTATCTGTAGTCTGTTTTATGGCATGGATTAATAATTTACTTGTGAGATTTCTTAAGTATTTTTTCAGATGCCATTCTTCCCATGAGTCATGATGAGGTTTCTTTTCAGTGGCATAGTGTATAGATGGAGTTGGTCACTCTTTTTTCCTCTGGTGAAATAATCCACAATATGAAATTGAGAACTGCTACCTTAGAGATGTCGAACTATTTATATGATTAAAGCTTTGAGAAGTCCTTCACTGACAATTTGTAACGCTAAAATAATTTTTATTTTTTAACTGAAATCCCAGTTTGCATGCTTAAAATTGACTCCTCAGTTGGCCAAAGAGAAGTGGGTCTATTTTAAAACTGGAAGAGATCCCATCCAAGAATCTAAGACCTAAGAATCTAAGATAACACTTTGAGTTGAAAGCGTATGGTCACCTGGCCTGAAACCCAGCAGGCCTGGATTTATTTCTGATTCCATCACCCAGTAACCATGAGACCTTGATCATGTTATATTCCATCTCTCAAGCTATTTTTAGCAGTAAAATTTTAAAGTATTTGTTTTACTATAATTAAATTCCTGGTATAGTGCCTGACTCATTCATTCAATAAGTAATATATTGACTGTCTCTTCTAATGATAGCTGTTTGGATGCATAGTAAGGTAAGATGTGATTCCTGACTTCGAGTAATTTACAGATAAGTAGTGGAGATAGAAAAGGAGATCTAGCCTAACAATACAGTGCTATCACCTATTCCCTAGTGCTGTAGATATCCTGAGAACCAGGGGACTAGGGGTTTCCCCGAGGATATGAAACCTGAGCTGAGTTTCAAAGGTTGAATAGGAGTTAGCTAGACAAAATTGGAAAGATTATTCCAACCCGATAAAGGATTCAAAGGCATACAAAGCAGGATTTGTGTAGAGAACTGTTAGCCCTGCAGTGAAAAGTGCGTAGGGGCGAGGTTGGAAATGATAATAGAGATTTGCACAGAGGCTTAAGAAATCAGTGAATGGACACTACCATCAGCATTAACATTGCACTGCCTCTACTACTACTGCTATTTTATTAGCAGCATTAGCATTTTAGATGTTTAGATAAATGGGAGGGAACTGTAGTAGCTTAATTGGAATGAAATAATTCAGCCCACTTTGTTACAAATAAAAGTATAGGAAAAATGTATTTTTCTTGACTTACCTGAAATTAATAAATTCTGTTAATATGGTATACATTTCTGAGTTTCTCATTTTTAGAAAGGCAGTAAGGGCTTCTTGAAAGCCCTGAGTTGTCTGTAGCTTCAGTTCATTTAGTTTTATTCGTAGTGAGTAAAAGCTGAATTTCAATGTCTACTATGCCCCAACAATTATAAATTTGAAATTAGTGAAAGCTGAATTAATGTGATTTCATCAAATAGTAATGGTGCATAGCTATAATCAAATCATATTTATTTGTGAATTTCTCTCCTTTTTTTTCAGCCTTTAATATGTGTATAGTCTTCCACAGTAGAATAAGCTCCTTGAAGGCAAGCTGGGACATTTTTGCTTTCCATGTTTTCACCTCTTTTTATTCTTTTATTTCCAATTCTAAATATTATCTAATATTGTGTCTGAGTATAGAATAAATGTTCAGAATTTATGTCATGAAGGGATTTTTAACTTAGTTGTAAGTCTCATCATTGCTCCCTGTGGGCATTTTGCCTGAGGAGGAAAAGGACTGTGCTAAAACTAACATTATCTCAGGTACCATGCACACTACTTGGGTGACTGGATCATTCATACACCAAACCTCAGCGACACACAACTCACCCATGTAACAAACCTGTACATGTATCCCTGACACTAAAATAAAGGTTGAAAAAATAAAACCGTTTATTTGTGTGCATTTGTCATTTCTCTCATTTTCATGGAGAACAAAACAAAATTAAATAGGTGTTAATTAAGTTAAAGTTTTTATACTCTTTTTGTAATTTGCCTTGGTTTTGCTGTTTGTGTATGTGTGCGTGTGTGTGTGTGTGTGTGTGTATAAGATATTAGGCTCCCAGAAAAGTATACTTCTTATGGGATAGTTTAAATAACCAATGAAACAGAAAAGATTCTTTTTTCATGTATGCTATATTGCTTTAAATATTTAGTAAGAGAGGACACTGCCATTTTGTAAAAATCCTTCTTTGAACAAAATGTTGAGAAAGGGTAATTTTTAATAAAATAAATAGTTATAGGTATATAACTTAGCTTCTAGCAGTTTCTTTTAAGCATTAAAAACTAATTTCCCACATTTTCTTAATCCAGTCTATCATTGTTGGACATTTGGCTTGGTTCCAAGTCTTTGCTATTGTGAATGGTGCCACAGTAACCATACGTGTGCATGTGTCTTTATAGCAGCATGATTTATAATCCTTTGGGTATATACCCGTAATGGGATTGCTGGGTCAAATGTTATTTCTAGTTCTAGATCCCTGAGGAATCGCCACGCTGACTTCCACAATGGTTGAACTAGTTTACAGTTCCACCAACAGTGTAAAAGTGTTCCTATTTCTCCACATCTTCTCCAGCACGTTGTGCACATGTACCCTAAAACTTAAAGTATAATAAAAAAAATACTAATTTTCCCTTATAATACCAAATATGAGTATCTGCCTTATTCCAGACATAAAGTAAGCAACCATGTCATGTTCTAGGTATGCATTTACCACTATAAGGAGGGATTAGACTGAATGGATTTTGTTTTGAGACGAAGTCTCCCTCTTGTGCCCCAGGCTGGAGTGCAGTGCCCTGATCTCGGCTCCCTACAACTTCTGCCTCCTGGGCTCAAGCGATTCTCCTGCCTCAGCCTCCCAAATAGCCGGGATTACAAGTGCCTGCCAAAATGCCTAGCTAATTTTTTTATTTTTAGTAGAGACAGGATTTCACCATGTTGGCTGGGCTGGTCTCAAATTCCTGAACTCAGGTGATCAGCCTGCCTGGGCCTCCCAAAGTGCTGGGATTATAGGTGTAAGCCACCACGCCCAGCTAGACTGAATGGATTTTTAAACAAGTTTGATGTTTTTTAAAAAGCTTTCTTTCTTAATATTAAATTCAAGTTTTTTATTCTATGCCATAATGTATCTGTATTTTTTAACATAAAAATGATACTTTATTTACTGTCTCTAATATAGTTGACACTTCTGGAGGACGTGCTGCACACTTACCCTTCACTTTGTTTTACCCTTGATGGAGGCCTGCGTACCATGGTATCTTTATACCCTTGTAGGATAAGCCCATAATCATCTCATAACCCTAAGGAGTAGCCATTATTATGCAATATTTGAAATGAGGACATTGGAACCCAGAAAAATTACTGAGTCCTGAGAATATACAGATATCTTTACAATATCCTATTGGTAGGAGACACTTAATTTTACCTGTACTTAGGACTACTGACTAGTGAGGAAGAAATGTTTAGATGTTAAAGAAGAAAAAGAAGGTGGAAGTAAGAAAAAAGGCATGTTTTTTCTTTGCATTTTCAGCTACTCCTGGAAATTTCTGTTTCAAAAGCAATTTTTCTGATTTGGAAAGTTTGGCATTTATTATTCATTAATTTTGAAGGTTTATAAACAAATAGCCAACACTGCCCTGCATCAGTTGGCAGCTGCCTTTTTCTGTGTCCTCACTTGTTCATTCTTATTTCTCTTTCACCATTGTCATCTCTCAGTTTCTTATACAGACCAAGTTATTTGCTGTCCAGAGGTCTTTGGACATGTTCTTCCCTGACCTGGTGTGCTACTCACCACCACTCTCTCTCCAGTGAATGCCCTTTGAATAACCAGAGCCTTGTAATCCTTTAGATTTTAAGTCTCAGCTAAAAGGTCACCCACTTAGAAAGGCATTCCTTGACACCATTGTCTAATGTAGGTGTCTCCCCTGCCTTTAAGCGCAGTTTTGGTGAACTGAGTTTTTTATTTTACTTATTATGACTTGTAAATCTTTCATTTATTGATTTATTTATTCCCTAACATAATGGAAGCCCCTTGAAGCTAGGGATATTGCTCTGTTTTTATCACAATGGCACCCTAGCTTCTAGCACAGTGTTTAGTGTGTAGTGGGCACTCAGTAAGTATCGTTAAGTAAATGAATGAAAACGAATTGAAAACTAAAGCTCACTTTAGTTTTGCTTCTCTAGGACAAGATAGAAAGTAGCCACCAGTTCTCTGGTCAGATTTGTTTGCTAAGATTTTGAAATGGAAAAAATAAATTGCTCATTGAGAGCTTGGGATCCAATCACTTGGCCTCACATATAAGGGAGGGAAAAATCAAGAGAAGGAAACAGAGAATATTCAGTTTAAAACTAACAAGTTAAAAACTTGTGACATATTGTAGGTTTGTAGTCTGAATTTCCATATCATCCTCAATATATTTAATTAATTACACATGTTAAAGTTGTGGGGCTTCTCTGTTATTCAATAGGATTATTGGTAATTAGTATTATTATTCAAGAGCAAATGAGAACAGTAAAAACAGACTATTTAGTGTGTTGTTCAAGAGTATGAATTTCTCTTTGAAAAGTTTTTTTGTTTGTTTTTGTTTTTGAAAATCAACTCTGTGTTGGTAATGGTGAAAGCATTAGGAGAAAACAGGACTTTGCAAGTATATAATTTGCAATTAACTGTCAACGTTTCCGAATGCTTTCTTAACAATACTTCATACAGTTGTGTCAAAACCTTTAAACAACTAATTATTCCTTATTGTGACTATTCTTAATCTGCATGTACAAATGTAGATTGCAATAAAGTCTAAGTTCATGTTCAGTGCTGTTCGTTTTTGTTTTACATTATAGTGTAGCATTTTTCCTCCCACTATATAATTTTCATATTTTCCCCACACTACAGTAGACCAGGGGTCAGCAAACTACAGCCCATGGGCCAAATACGGCATGCTTTGCTTATTTTCGTAAATAGAGCTTTGTCAGAACACAGCCATGCTCATTCATTTATGTATTGTTTATGGTTGATTTCATGCCACAACCTCGGGGTTGAATAGATGAAACAGCATATGGCCTAAAAAGCTGATGATATTTATTATTTGGCCCTTTGTATTAAAAGTTTGTCAAACCCTGCTGCAGATGGTATAAGGGCAGTGACTGTGTGATCACTGTTCATCCTGTAAGTCCCCTGACAGAGTCTGACCAACGGCAAAATCCTGTTGCCAGTTTAAAAAGCTGAAAGCCTTTATTCTTATTTATATAACAGTTGTCCTAATCTGGAACATCTTGTGCATTTTATTCAAGCATAGCAAAGATAAACCTTATTTATCTAACAAAATTTTTTTTTGCTGTGATTAGGTCAGAGGGTTTTGTTTTTTGTTTTTTTTTTCTTTTTTTTGGGACACAGTCTCGCTTGGTTTCCTAGGCTGGAGTGCAGTGGCGCAATCTCGGCTCACTGCAGTGGAACCTCCACCTGCTGGGTTCAAGCGATTATCCTGCCTTAGCCTCCCAAGTAGCTGGGAATACAGGAGCCCAAAACCACGCCCAGCTAAATTTTCTATTTTTAGTAGAGACGGGGTTTCACCATGTTGGCTAGGCTGGTCTCAAACTCTTGACCTCAAGTGATCCACCAGCCTTAGCCTCTCAAATTGCTGGATTACACTCCCGGCCCAGGAGTTGTATTTTTTTTAAGTTAGGTGATGGAAACAGATTTCAGAGCAAAAATTAAATTCTTTAATAGTACAGAAATACTCAAATCAATCCTAGCAGCTTTTTTAATTCCTTCAATTTTGACATTTTGCTATTTTGTTTTGATTTTTTGTTTAAAGCCTATCACACGTACCACCTCAGCAAAGTAGATTTGAAATGTTTGGACAATACCCATCCACATATTAAAACACTTTTCTTCCCAGAGGAAGTATAGTAATTTATTCTTTTAGGAGTGTTGTGACTTAAATGCATCTTTTTCTTCCTGTTTCTTGATCCAATGTAATTAAATAATAGATTTGATTTCATAACTTTTCAGAAGCAATAAAGAGGAAATTATGTTCAGCAGATTTGTTTATTTTTTTTCTGTGCCCTTCCAAAGTTTAAATGGGATCCCTTTTCCTCGCACTAACGGGAAGCGAAATAGCTCTTTCAAATCAATGTCCTCGAGAAATGAATGTTAATTTAAAAATACACCTTAAAGAACAGAAACATAATTTTTCCCTGGAAATATCTGATGATTAAATCTAGTTAGATGCTACTTTGAAATGATACCAAGATTTTAATAACTATTCAGTTATTTAAAAATCAGTGCCATGCAATATATACACCCAGTAAAGTATAATTTAATGAATTGCCAAGTTAGTCCTTATCAAGTTTTAGTTTTTATACCATGGTGTAATACGCCTTTAAACTTTGTCAAAATCATTTCCTTCAAATTGTGTATGTGTATTTTATGTGCTGTATTCACTTGCCTTGTTTATGTTGAAAAATAGTTTTCTCCTAGTGTTATCAAAAAAATAATTACAGAATTAAAGAAGTCCTAATACCTCAAACAATATAACAACCAGAAGAGTCTTTCCTGTTTACATATAATGAGATAGCTATTTGTACCTGTTTTAAAGCCAAAAGTGGATTCAGTCACTTACTAACCAATATTATTCAATGTTTCTAGGTATGATGAAGTGGAAATCATTCATTTCTGATTGTTATGACAAATGATGTAAAAAACAAAAAACATGAATAGCTCTCAATATGAATAGCTACTCTAATCATTAGGCATTGTGAGCTGTTGGTGGGTGTTAGACACAGCTCTTTTCATCCATTTTGATTTTACAACTTGTCATGTGTTTTAATGCTAGTAAAACCTATCTAAAGAAGAAAGTACTTTGATTTTTGGAGGACCTTGATGAATTAATTTGAGTACCCTCTGAACAAGCCAGCTAGCAGTTTCTCTTTCAGGCCCAGGGAGATAAATTTGAGACTATTCATAGCATAAGTAAAACTTGAGTAGTTTTTGTAAATGAACTGGATATTTTTAGGGTGTTTTTATTCTTTTTAATTTTATCTTTCATTGATTTGTCATGGATGTCGTCGAGACTAACAAGACTGTGGATTCCCTCCCATCTAATACAACATTTTATGTATAATTTCAGAAAGTCTATGAGCCCCAGTTAAAATTTCCTCAGTGACAAAATATTTACATGATTAAACTTATCCTTTAAACTTGAAGAGATAGTTTAAAAACATTAACTGTATAACTGTATTAGTGTAAAAGTAAGAAAAGTTAATTGTAGAGAATTTGAAAAATACAGAAAGGCATAGAAAATAAAAATCACATACGATTTCATTATCTAGATATAACTACTCCTTAGTATTTTTTTTTTTTTTTTGAGACTGAGTTTCGCTCCTGTTGCCCAGGCTGGTTAATTAATTCTGTTTTCCCACTGAAATAAACTACCCCTTTTATTTTATCTTAAATTCTCATATATTTCTTTTATTTTTTAATTTAATTAATTTATTTTTGATACAGAGTCTCACTCTGTCGCCCAGACTGGAGTGCAGTGGCATGATCTCAGCTCACTGCAACCTCCACCTCCCGGGTTCAAGCAATTCTCCTGCCTCATCCTCCCAAGTAGCTGGGATTACCGGAATGCACCACAACGCCTTGCTAACTTTTTTTTTTTTTTTTTTTTTTTTTTTTTTTTTCATAGTCTCTTCTTTTTTTTTTTTTCTGTATCTTTTCTTTTCTCCCTCCATTTCTTACCCCTCTTCCACTGCAGCCACTCTTACCAAAGCTTTCTAATACAATTATATCATAATTTTCAGTTAATTTATTGGTCATTGTTTTGCCTCTGAAATCACCTGAATTCATAGCTGAATTGTATATGGTACTATATTTGCATTTTCTTATAATTGTGTTTTATTTTCCTCACAATAGTTATCTTATTCCTTTGTTTAGTTTCCTGTGTACCAGTAATTCATATCCAGCTCTCAGTGTGACTTTCTTGTCAATATAAATAAAACAAGTATTTCCCACAATATCATCTTTTTGGGGGAATACCTCTCCTAGATTCTTCTGTCTGCTTGCTTTGGAAGTTGTTCTTTAAGCTTCCTGCACATCCATCCTGGGATCTACCCTTACATCTTGGGGACTTCCTCCATTCTGTTTGAGACCCCTTATGTCCTATCTTACTTCTTGGGCATAAACCAATGAAAAGTCATCTTCTTACTTGGATTTATTACCTTATTTTGCTGGAACACATCCTCTACTTCCTGAGAAAGAGTCCATGAGTGGTGAATTTTTATATATTTTGCATGTCTTAAACTACCTTAATCTACCTTCACAGGTTTTTGACAGTTTGGCTGTGTGTGAAAACTTTTAGGTTTGAAATTATTTTTCCTCAGATTATGAAGGCATTTTTTCATTATTTTCTGGTGTTCAGGATTATTATAACTTAAACAGTTAGAATGAGATGGCAATGTAACTTTTTAAGCTTTACCTGTGACCTCATTTTTTCTTATCTCTGTTTTTAGTATTACTGTTCATCAGAATTTTGAAATTTCACAATGGTATGTCTAGAATCTTTTACATGACATGTCCCCCACCCCACCTTGGCTACTTTTCTGATCTCATCCCCAGCCACTCTCCTTACTCTCAGTATGCTGTAGCTGTGTTAGCTCCTTCCCCTTTCCTCCAGCATGTTCAAGCAAAGTCTTGCCTCAGAACCTTTGCACTTCCTATTCCCTCTGCATGGGATGTTCGTGAGTATTGCCCTGGTTACCCTGTATAAAGTAATTCACAAACTCCCCTCACCTGATCCTGCCTACTCTTCTTATTTGGCATAGCAGTTACTATGACGTTGCAAGTTGTTTATTATTTGTCCTCCTGACCACTAAACGATAAGCTTCATGACAACATGGGCGTTATCTGTTTTTATTCAATGCTGTGTCCCTGCCATCGAGAATTCTGTTGGATTTTCAATATGAATAGTGAATGTGACTTGGTATGGTCTCTTTTCTTCCATTGTGCCTAGGAATTATAATAGTAGATTCAGTTTGAAAAATCCTATTTTTCATTTCTGGGAAATTTTCTTGAATTGATTGTTTAATAGTTTTTTCACCTCTTTTTTTTTTTTCTTTCTCTTCCAGAACATCCATTTTGGGATATTGGAACTATATTAATCCTCTAAATTACCTTTTTTATTTTTCTTTTTTTGTCTTAGTTAATTACTAATATACTAGGTTCAAGTGTTTTAAGAGAAGCAAATTAAAATGGAAAGTGAGTTTTCTACCCACAGTTATTTCACAATCTATAATAACTATTTACCTTTATCAGGTCACAGTGTCACTAAAATAAATACGGTTTTGGATAATTTTTCCCTTCTAATTCATACCTACGACTGTGGCAGTACTTTAACTAAACAAATTTTTAAAATACATGATATAAATATTGATGGAGGTAGGGAAGTAATCAGAGTCTGTACATGAATGGCATTGGCATCCAGTTGAGTTGGTAACAATTCGCAACTAAGCTCCACCTCCATCCTTACCTAGCAAGGAGTCAGAGTGCTAGTACTTTTCACATTACCTCTCCATACAACCTTTTGGACATAAAGCAGTGAGGATACAAATGAATATTTCTTGAGAGTCTAATAATAAACAGTACCAGACACTTTGTATACATAGCTTAGTATGGTCCATACACACTCCTGAAGTGCAGGTATCATTACATCCATATTAAAAATTGGGAGATTGAAGGTAAGAGACATCAGTTACCTAGCACAAAGTCACATAGCCAATGTCAGGTCTAATCCATCAACTGAAAACTTTGAATTTAATGAAAGTGTTAGTAATGCGTTGTAAGAGTACATCTGTTATAAACCATATGAAAAATTCTTACCCTACACCAAAAACAAAACATGTTTACATAGAAATATTTACAGAAATTTATCAGAGACTTTAAAAACTCCATAGAAACTGTAACTAATTCTGTGTAAGTCCTCTAGCATGCTGGATGTTGATTGGTCAAATTACTGAATTTTACATATTTAAATATTAGCTTCCATGAGCAAACTATTAAATTTTAGTTTCCTAAGGAAAATGGGAAAAGTTGTCTGCTAGCTATGGACTACAGTGGAGACGGGAGTTATAGATTTGTTCAAATCCCATTTTTGTCACTTAGCTGTTCTCAACTACAGATTTATCTGTAAAATATCTATTAAAAATAATAAAATACTGACATCACCTAACAAGGTTTTTACAAGGGTTAGTAGAACTGACAATTTTGTAAAAATAATGTAAAGTGTCAGAAATTTCATGTTGTATTCAACAAATGCTAATTTATGTTCTTGTTACTGTTATTATTGGTGTTGTCCTTTCTTAAATTAAGTCTTGGAATCTGGAATTACAATTTTCATCACTGGACCATAGTGTTTATCTGGTGCTGGACACCTCCCACCATTTATGTTTTTAAATAGTCTGAACAGAACTACTTTTAAAGAGGACTAAAAACATTCTGCTTTAAGTGTTTTAAATGGAAAGTGGCCCCGGTGAGGCTGTTCTTGATAATTCTAAAGACTTATATGACACTTAATGTCTTCTCTTTCTCCCTCTAGATCCTTTTTTCACCCTTTGTTCTTTTCTGTGTCCCAGGAGGCTAGTATCTTTGTATCTCTCTTGCCCTCTGACTTCTGGTTGATTTTGGCCTGTGGGAGGGACTGGGGAGCTCTGAGAGTGGGATGAATGTACAGGGTTGGTTGTATCCCTATCAGGTGGGCTTCTCTAGCCTCCAGCTTCAGGTAACAGCTAATTCCCCCTTAACCCTCTAGACCTAGGTTTAGTAATGGTTTCATGCTGCTGTTGGAGGAGGAGGTAGGATGGTGAGGAGCTACCACAATCTCTCTGGTCATTTCCCTAAAGCCTTCCCCACATTTTTATAAACAGTTCCTGTATTAAGCTCTTCTTCAGTTACACAGTTTAACTATGCTGTTTCCCTCCAAGCCCCTGACTAATATACATATATTCAAATCAATACTTCCATTGGGGTCATCCGCAAAGATGCCTCAGACACACATCTATTAGCTGAGATTCAGCCAGTTAAATTCTCAAAATTGAACTTTTTCCAAATCCTGATTAGAGACTTGGAGGCATAATCTGATTTGCCTTCAGGCTTAAAATTCATCATGGCTGGTATCTAACTGAACACTAACTCAAGATGGGTAGGAATATTTTCTTTAGATATTTTAGATTATCTGTAGCAATCTTTTTGAGACACTTAAAATCCATAACCTTAATATAGTCTGGCTTCCTTGTGCAACTTTAGAAAGATGTTAACTTTACACGCTCCTCAATATAGTATATAAGTTATGATACCTATCTTGCAGTTCTCTGATTTCTAGCATAAACTCATTGAAATTATTTTAGAATAAACTTTTCGTAGTGATAGTCATAATATCTGTACAATATTTATTGTACATCTAAAAGTAATCAGTCTGTAAGCCCTGTGAGGTGAAGGACCGTGTTTTCATTTGTTTTCTTCTTGTTTTCGTTGTTTGTGTACTTGCTTTGGTTTGCTTCTGGTTAGCATAATTTCCATTCTCAGCCCCATGGCTGGCCTATACTAGGTGCTCAATAAGTATATATTGAAGGAACAAAGAGGATACCAGTGTTTAACTAAAAATAATAGATTTTTAAAATCTCCGTGCTTGCTTATTTTAAGTTCAACCACAATACTGTAGTTTGAAGATTTATCCTTCTGTGACTTCTCTTTTGTGATATTACTGCCCTAAGAGTCACAAGATAGAAATAAAAGGTTAATATACATTGGGCTGTCACTATATTTCAGGCATTATCTTTTCTCTGTTTTTTTCCCCTTACTTGTTCTTCTTAACATATCTGCAAGGAAACTGGTATTACTCTTATATTTGCTTTTTTGTTTTGGTGAGTTAGTACAATCTTCTCTATATTTAGTTATTGACCACATTCACACAGAGCCCACAGCAGGATCCAGCAGCGCTCAGTCTTCCTACTCTACTTCCTGTGCCTGTTCCCCTACATCTGCCTACAACTCAGAGTCTTCGGAGGCTTTTACTGAATTGCTTAAATACTGTTTTAGCTCATTCTAACACACGTTAATGGAGAGTTTGCATACTAGTAGAAAGGAAGCTGCCTTCTTATAAAGAGAGCTTTGTAAAGTAGAGTGCTGAGTGGTAAGTTGGCTGAAGTTCTATGAGGACCTGGGCAGTACAATGGAAAGGGAGTGCTTAGGTCTATGCTTGTGTTAGAGAAGACTTCAAAGAGGCAGTGATATCTCCCTTTTATTTATGAAGGTTTTGAGGTTCCATCTTCTCTATGCTGTTTGCTTTCTTAGAATGTAACTGTATGAGTGTTGCATAATTGTAGCATTTTATCCTGATGTGAATGAATCTCCCAGGAATATCCTGATTTTGGTTTTAGTGACCAGAGCTAAACATTTTCTCAGCCTACCAAGTTATTAGTGGAATCTCTTTTCCTTTTCTATATACATTGCTGTCCTACCTTCTCCCTAGCCAAAAATGAGCCATCCCTAAGCAATACTTATGTGGGTATAGTGTTTTATAGTTCTCTATTTGTCTTTACTACATTATTTCATTTGATCTTTACAATGATCTGTAAGTGTAATAAAATCTGCACTTTGTCACCTTCTTGAGCCCTTTTTAATAACCTGATAGTGAAATATGAAACTGACATCTGAGCTTAGGGAAACCTGACTTTTCATTTCATTTTACATATACTGCATCTAATTTGATAAATAGTGTATACAACATGTATTGGTTTTCCTATGCAAGCAATCTTTGGATACAGAATTTGAATAAGGGCTACTTTCTCTGACAAACTGAGGGAGAAGTATATACAAATTATCTCTGTTCATCATATGATGAAAGCATAGGGCAGATGAGAAATGGATAGAGACCAATCTCTTTTACATGTTAATTAGCAATTGCATTGCTATAATCCCATTTTGCAACTGTCTTTGGCTTTCAAATACACCTGGAACTATTGAATAGGATACTAAAGTAATTATATCACCTGCTGATTTGTGTACCATGGTAAACATTATGGTAAGATAAGTCATTACTGCTAAATAAGAACCCAACCCCGTATTTCCTTTCATGCTCATGCAGCTAGTTGAGCTGGTTGCTGTTTCCACTGGTATAACTAAGTGAGTTTCCCTTAGAGCATTGACTCCCATCTGCACCTTACCAAGTTGCGCCATTCTTTCTTATGGTTCTTCTTTATTTTTTCCCTTATTGATGTAAGTGCTTAATTATGGAACCAAAACTATACCCAGGGTTAAACACTAGAATCAGAACGGAAAAGCCAAAAGGATCTTTGGAGCTTATTTGATATTCACCTCTCTTTAGTTCTCACTTGAAGAACCTGAGGACCAGAAAGATCAGCTATTCTGTTAAAAACCATAACTACAAAACTAATGTGTGCATTGTATTTCATTTTGAGGTAATTTTACATGAGAAATTATTAGAGAAACAATTAGTTCTCTATCAAAAAAGCCCACATTATTTTTCCCTTTTATTTTGGATGAAAGCTTACATTTTACAAGAAAGTGATTCTAGTGATGTACAGACATGTTTGGTATGTATCTATGTATACACACACAAATATGTATTATAATTAAGGATAAAAATATCACACATATATACAAATATATTTATCCACAAATTATTTACATCCTAAATTTTTTAATGGGAAAATGTCATTAATACTTAATAATAATTTGATAATAACCTTTAATCTTTGTGAGTACTAAAAGTTATAAATTTTTTTATGAGTTCCTCACAATTTAATTATCTTTTCTAAATAAATGTCAATAACATTTACGTCAGGCTAGCTATATGCTACATGATGTTACCTCACTAAAACATGAAATCATAGGCATTTTAAAACTGTTATGAGACAAAGAAAGTCAAGATGGTTTGGGAGACTTTTTCTAAGTAATGATTTTTAAAGCTTCGACTACTGTATTTGACTATAACTTGGAGGTAATAATCTAAATGTTCTGGAACACTCTTCGGGATATACCACACTAACAGGAGGCCACATTTTAACCGAGTTTCATAGAAGATCCTTGCCCTCTGCATGGATCAGGTTCTTAAATCCAGCATCAGAAGCTGCAAATCTAAAATTGGCACTTTCTCTATATATTTTCTCAACAAAAAGACAAAATTATAAAGTTGCTTTTGCCAAAACAAGGGTAATTAGTAATAGAGATAAAATTAGATATCAACTTTCCTTACTCCCCATAATTATTCTAAAGCAGGACTTTATTCTTTCCATTTGGTAACTTTTCTAATCATTACATTGGCCTGTGTGTGGTCTGGTGTAATTCAGTGCTTTTAGTACCCTGATCCAGCCATGAAGACTTAGCACAAGACCTGTGTTTATTCCTGAACATTCTAGGGTGAAATGAAATCAGGCTATCTTGTAAAAACAAATCAGGAAGAGTTCTGAAAAAAACTAAGAAATTCAGTCTCTTATATGTTATATTTTTGTCCTTTGAAGAAACAAGTAAGGGCTACAACCCATTCAGTGGATGCCTGTTTACAGATGTGAACAGAAGGGAATATGGAAAGGAGTGTGGACATGCCAAGAAGTAAGCTGAGAAAGAAGAGGTATTATTAATGTAGTCAAGTAAAGCACATGTTATGTAGGCTACCAAAATATCTTATGGTTCTGAATTTTAAGAAATGCAAATGAAACCTTTTCTTAGACTTCAAAAATATATCAATTTCCAGTTACTGAGTTACCAAAGGATAACTATATATTATGTTGAACAAATTCAAGGTAGGCTTCTGTCATTCTGCAATTTTAATTGTATTTTGGATTCAGTAAATAGTCAAACTGTATTTTCATTTCAATAGTTAAATACTAAATAGTTAAATTTTAAAGAGGCTGTGTGTGATAGCTCACACCTGTAATCCCAGCACTCTGGGAGGCCAAGGCAGGAGTATCACTTGAGCCAAGGAGTTCGAAAACAGCCTGCAGTAAAGTGAGATCCTGTCTCTACAAAAAGAATACAAAAATTAGCCAGGCATGATGGCATGTGCCTGTAGTCCCAGCTCTTCAGGAGGCTGAGGTGGGAGGATCGTTTGATCCCAGGAGTTTGAGGCTGCAGTGAGCCAAGGTAGTGCCACAGCACTCCAGCCTGGGTGACAGAGCAAGACCATGTCTCTTAAAAGAAAAAGAAAAATTTTAAAACAGTTATCAATTACAGTTAATTAATACTAAAATGCTATGTTATTTAAATTATGACTTTGTTCAATTTCAGCTTTAAAAAATTTCTAAAATGTGCCTTTGCTTACATTCAAAACTTAGATATATTTAGAATTGAAAGTTGCTTATGAATTGCTTGTGTGCAAAACAGGTTAAAAGAAAATGTTTAAATGATTATTGCTTCTTGTTCTCCTAATTTCAAATTTAAATCACAGAGTAGCCACAGAATTAGTTCCATGTTAAGGCTGCTATCTTCATACAGTAAATATATAGTTATTGTTTATTGGATTTTTTTAAGCTTTAGAGGCTCACATTGATTGTAACTGAGTAATTCATATATATATACACATACTATATATACACACACATTTTAAAGAATATGTATATATATATACACATACATATATGTCATATATACACACATAGTATATATGAATGAATTTTTTGAGCCATGAGATCCTGGTAATTATAGCCTTATATATTTTTTAAAACCTGACTTAACTGTGCTTGACTTACTATTCTAAAAAGAACAGTTAAAATGAAACTCTAAAAAGTTAGGCACATCTTTTATCAATTTATATACTCATTTATGTTTCAAATGTCTAAGACAACAGAATACCAATCATTAAAAAAGAATAAGAAGATTATATGGTAGGAAAATACTATGTCAAATATCTTAAATGTAGAGTATTCTGAATGTTAACTTTAGTTACAAATACATTTCCCTTCAAATACTTACTTAGCTCACAATCCTTAGGCTGGGTCTGCATGGAGCTACTGGCTTGGATGTTTTGATCCAAACCTTTTTTCTTTCTTTCTCTTTTTGGCAACTGTTTATTCACCAAGAAAGAAAATGTTTTGAAAGGCAAATAAACATTTTTATGGATAGACTTTTCTATGCAATGTAAGTCTTGATTTAGTGAATGCATCTTCCTCTATTCTGAATAAGAAATCTAGGAGAGAAACATGAATGGCTTAATGTTAAACATGTATTACTTAGTAATAGTTTTGTGTGTTTGGACATCTCTCATAAGTTTGTTGTGAAGGCTAAATGAGATAATATATAGAAGACATGAAGCATAGGATAATAAATTCTATAAATGTTGGCATAAAAAACGAGTGTCAGCTTCTTGTTAAATATGGGTAGTACACATGCTTCAAACTGAAAACTCCACTAAATAACAAAATAATTTTAAGTGTATAAACTTAGAAGACATAGAAAATGGGAGAGGACTAAATAGCAGGTGAGAGCTGTCAAAAAAAAATCTGAAAGCTTAAAGTGGGTAGACAGGCTTAACAGACCTGAGGAAAATGAAACTTTGAAACATGGAAAAGTTTGGGATTGAAGGTTCCTCTGAAGAAAGAAGTCTTGTGTTGACTAAAAACAGGAAGATTGGTAAAAGGCACAATTTTATCCCAGTACCCTATCCAAACCATGTAGGCCATTAGCTACCCCTGTGCCATTCTGGCAAAGTAGTATAACTTTACTTTGTGAAAAGGTGAAATAAAATGATCTCCAGTATTAGAAATCCTAGACACAAGTCCACCAGCATTCATTTAATAGACATTTCAGGAAAACAAACAAAACAAGAAACAGACAATAGAAATTTTCAAAATAGTCCAAGAACATTTTTCAAATGTAAAGGACAAGAACATACAGGTTGAAGTATTGTTATGAGTATTTATAAAAATATTTCAAGATAGACCTTCATTAAAGAAGCATCATGAATTTTCAGAACTTGAAGTATAAAGAGAACAATAGTAAAAGTTTCTCAGACTAGGGTAAATGTCACACAAAGGCTTAGGAATCATAATGTAATCGACTTGTCAACAGCAACATTTTAAGCTAGAAGAAAAGGTAGTGCCTTGAAAATTCTGAGGGAAAATTAGTTTTAATCTAGAATTCTATACTCAGCCAGATTATCCATTGAATAGAAGGATGACATAAACACATTTTGAGACATACAAGATTTTTAAAAATTTATTTCCTTTGCACCCTTTCTCAGAAAACTGTAATATCAAATATATTTCAGCTGTAGCCCACCACAGGGGAGAAAAAGATGTTGCAGTTTGAATCCATTCTAGTTAAGTGCCTATTTTTTAGTCTTCAAAGGAATACAACAAAATCCAGAGTTCCTACAGTATATTATTCAGAATATCTCAGATAAAACACTAGATTACTTAAAATCTGAAATGACAGTAAAACATGACCCAAAGCCAAGAAAAAATAGTCAATGGAGACTAATTCCAAGATGACGCAGATGTTAAAATTAATGTACAAGGATTTTAAAGCAGCTGTCATAACTATGCTCATGAACTAAAAAGGAAACTTTTAGATAATATGCTTTGCTGAAATGAGGAAGTAAATCATGAAAGAGCAGAAATGAGGTCAAGAAAACAAGAATCCAGTCTGGGCATGGTAGCTCCTACGTGCCTGTAATCCCAGCACTTTGGGACACCAAAGTGGGCAGATTACTTGAGCCCAGAAGTTCCCAACCAGCCTGGTCAACGTGGCAAAACCCTGTCTCTGCAAAAAAATACAGAAATTATCCAGATGTGATGATGCACGCCTATAGTCCCAGCTACTCAGGAGGCTGAGGTGGAAGGATCTATAGTGCCTAGGAGGTTGAGGCTGCAGTGAGCTGTGATCACACCACTGCACTCCAGCCTGGATGAAAGAGTGAGACCCTGTCTCAAAAAAAAAAAAAAAAGAATCCAAAGCAGAAGAGTAGAAGGGAAGTCTGGAGGGCTCCAGATAAGATGTCTCATCAAAAGCAAAACTGAAATAAATTCTGATACATTTCAAATTTTTCAAAAATAGTTTGGTATAACATAAGCACTGTATATTTAACCAAAAATTATATTTCATAGGTAAAGTCAAGAGGAGAGATGGTCAAATTTGGGGTGTCTAAGAACACTAAATCTTTTTCACCTCTCATAATAAGTCATCTGATAATTTTTAAAGCTGAAAAATAAAAGTATTATAAGCTTATTTCAAATATGTTGGTAAATAACAGAAACAAGCTTAAAAAGTTAAAGGTGATTGCCACTGGAAGCAGAATTACAGATTCAGAAGTGTGGCAAGGTATTCCTATCTGTCATAAAATTTATAGTATTATTTGACTTTTAATGTTTTATATATTTTTAACTTAGATATAAAATTTAAAAGTTTAAATATAAGACACATAGCACAGCACCTGGCACAAATTAGGGACACAGTATATGGCCACTATTATTACCACTAAGATTATAATTCTCCTACTAGTAATTAAAGTCATTGATTACCCATTTCAAATAAAAGAGAAACATAAACTCACAAATCTAGAGAACTTATTTGATATATCTAAGGTTATGCAATCACTTAGTGATGAAACTACACTGGAGTTTCCTAACTCCAACTTAGGAAATTTAACTCCAGGTTCTTTCAGTCTTATCATAGAGGATTTAGAGAAGACCTTTGAGGTTATCTCTGGCTAGCAAATATGGTTGCAAGCAGAGCTGACCATTCATAGCCTAACCTAGAATCTGGCCTGATAGATAATGAGTGCATAATAGATAGACTGATAGAGGGAAAAATAAATAATTTTAAGCCAGGTGACAACCTTACCTAGGATTCTGTCTCTTCATGATACTAGCTCACCACAACTCCTACCTTTTACCATTTATCTTCAAAAAGGACAAATCCAAGGTCTTAGGCAAAACCTAAAGGAAAGAGCTGCAATGGAAGTCTCATTAAAATACTTTCAGTAGCTTAGTAATTGTGGAATAATCAACTTAATTCTGATTTTTTTTTTTTTTTTTTGAGATGGAGTCTCACTCTGTCACCCAGGCTAGAGTGCAGTGGCACGATCTCAGCTCACTGCAAGCTCCGCCTCCCGGGTTCACACCATTCTCCTGCCTCAGCCTCCCGAGTAGCTGGGACTACAGGTGCCCACCACCACGCCCGGATCATTTTTTGTATTTTTAGTAGAGATGGGGTTTCACCGTGTTAGCCAGGATGGTCTCGATTTCCTGACCTCATGATCCGCCTGCCTTGGCCTCCCAAAGTGCTGGGCTTACAGGCATGAGCCACCACGCCCAGCCAATTCTGTTGTACATTTTAAACCTTTTAGAACTTTAGAGAAATCTTTGTGCTGAATTCATGTGGGCCCCAGCCAAATGCAAAAGGCCATCGATTTTACATAGCTTAACTCATTTCTGTTACGTGGAAAAACTGAAAATCATGGAGGGGAGGATGGATTGCCAACATTTAACAAACATTTATAAATTGCCTTTTCAGGGTCAATGGTTCTGGACCTACGTGTATAATTCAAAAGAAATTTGGGAGTCAGGAGTGTGACAAAACTTGATAACAAGTGCAATTAAGATATTATAAACTGTGCATTTAAGTTTTCTATGTTAGATGAGAAGCACTGTTGTGTGAAAATAATCATACATCTTATTTTTCTGAGAAAATTATTTTAAAGCTTGTATTTTAAAGAAAAAGTGCTACATCTTATAAAGAATCCAGATTTTCTCATAATTTAAATATAGTACTATATTAGAGACCAGCAGTAAGTATGTGTGAGTGTGCACACCTGTGTGTGTGAGAGAGATTTATGTATTATTATAAGGATAATAAATTATAATTATGCAGTTATGGAGTCTAAGGATTCCCAAAATCTTCATTTGTCAAGCTGGAGACCCAGGAAAGCCAATGTGTAGATGTTTAGTTCCAGTATGAAAGCCAGCAGCCTCAGAACACAAGAAAAGCTGATGTTTCAGTCTGAGACCAAAGGCCAGAAAAGGCCCAGTGTCCCAGGTTATGCATTCAGACAGAAGTTGTTTCCTCTTACTCAGCCTTTTCTGTTCTATCCATGCCTTCAACTGATTGGATGGGGCCCACCCACATTAAGGAGGACAGTCTTATACTCAGTCTACTGATTGAATTGTTAATCTCATCCAGAAACACCCTTATTCACTCCCGGAATAATGCTTGACCAAATGTCTAGGTACCCCATGGTCCACTCAGATTGACACACAAAATTAACCATCACAAGTACACAAAGGTAAAAAGAACCAAAATTATTGGGCCTAAATGTAGAATTATATGAGAGAAAAACAAGAAATATAATTAGTGGAAAGGCAGGGAAAATATGTGAATCATTCGAGCTTTAAAGACCACATTGAATTTAGATAATAGGGAATTATCAGTAATCTTAGAGCAAGAATTCAGACATTATATTTAAGGGAGATTATAGTAGAACAAATATGGTGGAAATAGCACATTCAAGAGCCTGAGAAGATGAAAAGAAACAACAAAATAAACAGAAATTGGTGAAAATATAATACAGTGAGAAAAAAATGAATGTCATGGATAGCAATGTGAAATTGAGAGCAGATTTATTTATAAGGTCAAAGATGTGGCATTTGAGGTGACATGTAATAGTGTACCTTTTACTTCTCAACCTCCTAATAAAGTATTATAACATACTTAAAATGTAAACATGAGTTTTAATATTTTAGGGAATTTTTTCCTAACAAAGTTGTTACAAGTTAATATTTTGTTTACTTTGACAAATAGAAGTAATATTAGTCAGAAAAAAACCAGAAATGCTATAACTGAACTGCTGTTAACACTGAAGTTTTGAGGAACATTTTTGATATTGGTTTCCCAGTTCTACTATTGTTTTCACATTAAATGCATCAATTTTAAGTTTAATGCCTATGGAATTGGACTGCCCAGTCGCTCACCCATTTTTTGTTTTGTTTTGTTTTTAACTTTTAGGTTCAGGGGTACATGTGAAGGTTTGTTACATAGGAAAACTCATGTCACTGGGGTTTGTTATACAGATTATTTCATCACCCAGGAATTAAGCCCACTACCCAAGAGTTATCTTTTCTTCTCCTCTCCCTCCTTCCACCTTCAAGTAGGCCCCAGTGTCTGTTTCCTTTTTTGTGTTCATAAGTGCTCATCATTTAGCTCCCACTTATAAGTGAGAACATGCAGTATTTGGTTTTCTGTTTCTGCATTAGTTAGCCTCCAGCTCCATCCATGTTCCTACAAAAGACATGATCTCATTCTTTTTTATGGCTGCATAATATTCCATGGTGTATATGTACCACATTTGCTTTAATCTGTCATTGATGGGCGTTTAAGTTGATTCCATGTCTTTGCTATTGTGAATAGTACTGCAGTGAACATTTGTGTGCATGTGTCTTTATGGTAGAATGATTTATACCCCTTGGGGTATATACCCAGTAATAGGTTTGCTGGGTCCAGTGGTAGGTCTGCTTTTAGCTCTGGGGAATCGCCATTACTACTTTCCACAATGGTTGAACTAATTTACACTCCCATTAACAGTGTATAAGTGTTCCCTTTTCTCCACAACCTTGCCAGCATCTGTTATTTTTTTGACTGTTTAATAATAGCCATTCTGACTGCTGTAAGATGGCATCTCATTGTGCTTTTGATTTGCATTTCTCTAATGATCAGTGTTACTGAGCTTTTTTTTCATATGCTTGTTGGCCACATCTATGTCGTCTTTGGAAAAGTGTTTGTTCTTCTCCTTTGCCCACTTTTTAATGCTCAACCTGTTTTTAAAGTTTGTATTGTTAAAGAAAACTTTCTTTAGTCTTTCTGGTAGTAGGCAAAAATTTGCAGGAGAAGTAAACCAATGCATAATAACACAGTTGACCCTTGACCAACTTGGGCTTGAACTGCATGGTCCCACTTATATGCAGATTTTTTTCAACCAAACATGGATGGAAAGTAGTATTCCTGAGATGTGAAACTCCTCTATAAGGAGGGCTGACTTTTTGGATACACAGGTTCCATAGGGCTGAGTGCAGGACTTGAGTATTTTGGTATGGGGGTAGCAGATGACTTTTGTATGAGTTACTTTAATTAGCTAATAAGATTTCTGTCTTCACTTGGTAGAGAAGAGGAGGTCAGAGTTTGAGAGAGGTAATTTTGGGATTTAGGACACATCCAGAATAGGCAGGCCTTGGTAAGGTAACATAGTGATACTTTCAGTTCCAGAGACATACTAACTAGACAGAGGTCCAAGGCAGACTAGGGAGTGGTACTAATGCTAGTCCTGGTAAGGATATTATGTTGGTTGAGATAAATTAGAAAATCAGGTAAATAAAAAACAAAGATAAACTTTTCCTGCTACATACGACAGCATAACCATGATATAAATTCCAGATCCTTATAGTGGTCATGTATTGGTTCTGAAAACAAAAAAAAAACAGTGATTCCAAATATCCAACTCTTCTGTGTCTTTATTTTCTATTATCATACTTATCCTGGCTAATATGTTTGTAAACTGATACTTTAGAGAATGTTATGAATAGAGATTATATATATATGTAGTGTACATAAACTGTTGATTAATTGAGAAAACTATTTAGGGATACATATTTCTCCTGATCCTTTCTTAATGTGAGTAAAATTACGTATGTCTGTATAGTGTTTTTCAGATTTCAAATGATCAGCATTCTTCATTTAAGAAAATAAATTTGCTATGTATGTGTCCAGACAAATGTATATGTAGCCCATATTCTTCTCAACATTGATTGCCTGTATTTTAGACTGTGATAGAAATATTTTTATTTGAAAAGCACGTGTACATATATTTCCCTCACACTCTACCAATTTTTAGGAAAAATATGTTCATGCCTGCTGAAAACTGTTAGTTTCTGAGTAGATAACATCATCTTTTTAAAAACCTCCCCCTCCCCCAAGGTTTCTTTTTAAATGGTTCACAGTTAAATTTAAATTTCTGTATTTAGATAGGATTGTGTTTATATACCAACCGCAGTATCCAGGAAATTCAGTGGTAAAGCTGACACATAGCGAGTTTATAGTCTATTTTGTAGTCTGTGTATTTAGAGAAGGTTTGAAGCTTACTTAGCAAAATGGATTAAACATTGAAGCAGAATTTCTTTAGCACAAATGTACTATTTGATTTCATATATTTGTTAATAGTGTGTCACTTTTTAAAGATTAGTTCTCAAGAAAATGTGTTAGGTTTATCTTTTAAAAGAAGGATGCATTCAGGAACAGCTTTTATATGTAAATATTTTTATAATATTTCATATTGGATAGACTTGGTTTGGTGCAATCAGTATGATTTGGTGAAATTTGGAAGAAGGTACAGACACATTTTTATAGTGTTTTCTGTAGCATCTTTATTTTTTTCAGATGGGCATATTTTATGTTGCTTCCAACTAATCAAAATAAGAAATTGAGTTTGCCTGTGCCAAAAAGTGGAACTATCATTTTTCACATTCTTTTATTTTCCAGGTCATTTTTAAGTAAGATTATGTTTCTAGGACTTATGAATTCCTGAAAAATCTTGACTTCGTAGATATAAGGGGCTAGATGAACATTTCAGGGGGAATCTAACTTTTTGTGCAGTAATGTTTTGTGTTGTACATTCCAGATACAGTTAACTTTTTGTGTGCATGTGATTAGTATGGAAAGAAATTAATGCAGTCCAGTATTATGATTTATGGACTGAATCCTTTACCCACTGAAGACTTGCCAAAACTAAACGTATTTTTTTTCCTTTGGATATTAGAAACAGCTACTGTTTTTGTTGCTCTTTTAAAGTTCTGAATGGGCCTATTTCAAATCAGAGCAGCATGGGAGCTCAGATTAATAATATACTTATTCAACTAGTGATACTGAGTGAAACCATTGCTCACATGAGTATGAAGGATAGAATTTCATGAAATTATTTTCAGGTGCATTAATGCATTTCTGGAAGCTGTGTATGATTTTTCTTTTGCATGAAAGAAAAGATTTCTGTTTATTGTATTGGTTACAGGTGGGCTCATAAGTTAATTTAATTGCATGTTTTATATCTTAAAAACATAAGACATTTTGCTCTTAAAAGCAGTAATGTGATTGCTGGATTATTCCCAGAGGTTTTTAACTCTTAGTATATTTATCTCTCTAGAGACATCATGACTGTACTATATATAATTTATATTACTGAGAAAAATTTCTGAATTTTCATTATTGTTAGTTACAGCAAGCTGCTGAAGTTTCTCAGCTGCGGGGAGCAAGGGTAATCACTCCTGAAGATCTTCTGTTTTTGATGCGCAAAGATAAGGTAATATAACATAATTTTATTGTATTAAAATCCACGTTTTGTTTAATTGAACTTGCATGTGGAAACTATATATCCTTGTTGTATAGCTTTCAAATTAAAATAATAACTATTGAACTGATGTTTTAGTCTTCATAGTTTGTACGACAAAATGGGTTTACAAAAGAATTGATATTTATTATGTGGACAAAAGCACTTATATAAAAACTGTGCTAACAGTGAACCCTCACTTATCCTTATGTGTCTATGTGGACACTTTCATTGCTACATGACACTCACTAAATATTGACTCTATGTTCTGTTGTCACAAGTGGGATATAACTGAATGGCTTATTTATTTTTCTCCTCTTCTTATAGATTAACATTACCAGGATTATAGACTTTCCTAGAGTAATTTTTTAAGCCTGAAATACAAAGTTTAGTCTGTAGCTCTACCTTATTGAAAAATGCAAATTAATTAAGATTAATTTTCAATGGGATAAACATATACCATAATTTCTGTTTTTGAACAAAGACCTACCTTTCTTACTCTTTGAAATCTGGTATTAAAATATTTAAGCTGATATTTGTGTGTCTAATTTTGCCATAATTATTTTTCATGAGTAGGTAGTCAAACATATTCTCTAATATTTTACATGTTTCAGTTAATCAACTCTTAGATGATATGAAGAATATTACTAAATGAAAATCTTCACTATTAAGAAAATTATTATTTGGTATAGGGTATCTGTATGATTTAGTTGAAGAAGCATTTTAAGACTCATGAAATTTCAAGGTTGTATGATTAGATGGAGAGACTGTAGGATTTTTTAAAGTGAAAGTTTCTGCCTAGGGTGAGGCAGGCTTATGTACAAGGTGCCAGATGCAAAGAAACTATTGAAGATATCAAATAATGTGCATGTAAAGAACTGTAAAATGCATTATTTTTCAGCTATTAATAGAAATCTTGAACCTGAAGGTCAGGAACGAGTGATAATACATTCTAAGTGTAAGCATACAACAAGCTACAAAGGATTATCAGTTACTTTTAAAATTAAGCAGCATTGTGGTCTAATAAATCTACAAGAAGGCCACCATTAAGACCTAACTATCATTCATCAGCTTTGAATTTCATAGAACTACGTTTTTCGGGTTACAGATTGTTTTCCATAAATATAACACATAAACCAAATCTTCTATCAAAAAGATAAGATTCTCAGAAAATTTTAAAAAAAAAGTAAAAAGGAATTTATTGACTTTTAAAGCAGCTATTACAAACTCACTGTCTAGGTATTTGTAAGTTAATTTTTTAAAATAAAATTTCATCTTGAGTATATACCAAATTCTATAGCGTAAGTACAGTCAGCTTGGTATGAAGACTGATAATACAATCTTCAAAAAAACTTAGAACTTTATTTTATTTATTTATTTATTTACTTTGAGGTGGAATCTTGCTCTATTGCCAGGCTAGAGTGCTGTGGAACCATCTCGACTCACTGCAACCTCCGCCTCCTGGGTTCAATAGATTCTCCTGCTTCAGCTTCCCAAGTAGCTGGGGCTACAAGCGCGTGCCACTATGCCCAGCTAATTTTTGTATTTTTAGTAGAGACAGGGTTTCACCATGTTGGCCAGGATGGTCTGTATCTCCTGACCTCGTGATTTACCTGCCTCAGCCTCCCAAAGTGCTGGGATTCAGGTGTGAGCCACCACACGCGGCCTAAAACTTTTTATAAGATTAAAAAAAGCATGCAGGCACGGTGGCTCACGCCTGTAATCCCAGCACTTTGGGAGGCCGAGGCGGGCAGATCATGAAGTCAGGAGATCGAGACCATCCTGGCTAACATGGTGAAACCCCGTCTCTGCTAAAAAAACTACAAAAAATTAGCCGGACGTGGTGGCAGATGCCTGTAGTCCCAGCTACCCGGGAGGGTGAAGCAGGAGAATGGAGTGAATCTGGGAGGCGGAGCTTGCAGTGAGCCGAGATCGTGCCACTGCACTCCAGCCTGGGCGACAGAGCAAGACTCCGTCTCAAAATAAAAAAAAAAAAAAAGCAATTACAGTCAGGTACCACATGATGAACTTTTTTTCAAAAATGTACTGCAAATACAGCAGTAGTCCCGTAAGATTATAATGGAGCTGAACAATTCCAATTATCTAGTGATGTCATAGGTTTCATACTAACATTGTAGTGCAAAGCATGACTCAACTTTGTGGTGATGCTGGTGTATACCTCTGCACTGCTGATGGTATAAAAGCCTAGCACATAAAATTATGTATAGTACATAATAATTGATAAAGATAATAAATGACTGTTACTTGTTTATCTATTTATAATACTCTTCATCATTATTTTAGAGTGTACTTGCAAAAAACACTTAACTGTAAACCACCTGAGGTTGTTCCTTCATGAGATATTCCAATAAAAAAGCAGTTATCAAGGGAGCTGACAGTTCCATGCATGCTAGTGCCCTTGAAGACCTTCCAGTGGGACAAGATGTGGAGGTGGAAGACAGTGATATTGACAATCCTGAACTTATATAGGCATAGGCTAGTGTGTGTGTGTGTGTGTGTGTGTGTGTGTGTGTGTGTGTGTGCATGCGCGCGCATCTTAGTTTTTAACAAAGAAGTTTAAAAAGCTATAAGAAATTTAAAAGTAGAAAAAAGTTTATAGAATAAGGATATAAAGGAAAAACATTTTTGTACAATTGTGTAAGGTGTTTGTGTTTTAAGCTAAGTATTACTGTAAGAGTCAAGTTTTTTTAAAATTAAGTCTATAAAGTAAAATAGTTACAGTAATGAAGCTAAGGCACATTTATTATTGAAGAAAGAAAAATTTTAAATATAGCATAGCCTAAGTGTACAGCTTTTTAAAAAATAAAGTCTGCAATAGCATGCAGTAATGTCCTAGGCCCTCAAATTCACTTGCCACTCATTCATGGACTCAACCAGAGCAACTTCAAGTCCTACAAGCTTTATTCATGGTATATGCCCTCTACAAATGTATCATTTTTTTGGTCATTTACATGGTATTTTAACTAATTTTTCTATATTTACATATGTTTAGATACACAAATACTTACCATTTTCTTACCCTTGCATACGGGTTTGTAGCCCATGAACGGTAGGCCGCACTATGTAGCCTAGCTGTGCATTAGACTGTTCCATCTAGGTTTGTGTAAGTGTATTCAATGATGTTCACAAAATGTTGAAGTCTCCTGAGGATGCATTTCTTAGATCCCCATCATTAAGCAATGTGTGACTGTTGTGATTCTGGAACATCCGAATATTTGTAAATGAAAACTGCTTTTTTAAAAGACTTGTATTTTAGCCTTTGTGTTTGATGACTACCTTTTTATGTCATAGCCATATGCTAAGGATTACTTTATTTTCTCTGATATCATGGGGTGCAAGTTTATTAAATTTGGTTATAATAGTCTTTAATCAGTAAAGTGAATATATGTATAGATTTTCTTATTTACTTATTTTATATTTTTAATAGAAAAAACTTAGAAGATTGCTAAAATACATGTTTATCCGAGACTACAAATCAAAGATTGTCAAAGGCATCGATGAGGATGATCTTCTTGAAGGTAACCAAAACAAAACACAAAACTAAAACATGAGCTTATGACACATGTGTGCTGGATAACACATTTATGCAATTCCAATGTAGATATTCTCGAGAACTAGTTAATTTTGTTTACTGTCAACAAATCAAGTGGAATACCCTTGCAAAAGTATATATTTCTGATAAAACATATTATACCATGTTACCTATTTAATATTACTGCACTTCTTGTAGAATCTAATTCTTGAAAAATAGTTCTGCAGATGAATTGAAATGTTTCTTTTTATGGAGCACATAGTGAATGCAGACTTAAGAGTAAAACAGACATGAATTCCAATCAATACCAGTTCTCTGCTTTCTTTGTGTGACCTTGAGGGTCAGTTTCCTCATTTATGTGGAGGGAAATTATATTGTGTAACATGTGGAGTGCTTACAAGAGTTTAGCATACTATATGAAAAGAACTTCATACATGCCTGCCACTGAATAAATGATAGCAGTTAACACCATACTTCAGACACCATGAAGTTTGGGGTGGTAAGAGTAATATTCAGTTTTCCTAAACCATCATATTAGTTTGATGTCCTCTCATTCATTTCAAATCTTCCCCCTTCATTTGTATTTTCCAATTTTGTGTGTCTTACAAAAAGCACACTAAAACTTTAAAAAAAAACAGTTGATAGAAATTATAAAGTAAAATATTCAGGTAGAACACATCTAATCTTGATGTGGGACTTCTGAAATGGCTATGTAAGGAGTATGGCAGAGTCTCTCCCCAGTGAAACACATTTAACTGGTAAAATTTTTTTGAAATAATCATTTAACATCTGTAGAAATTGTCCTAAGCACATACAGCAAGCAGGGCAACACGTATTCAAGATCAACTAAATCTTGTTAAGAACGGTATTGAGAGTCTGTTGCATTTAAACCATGACCTGCTCACATGATCACTCTTCACCATTCTTGCCACCTTAACTCAGTGTGACAGAAGCTCTACTCTGAGTGAGTGTAGCTTGCCCCTCCAGTTCTTATTCTAGGGCAACAATTTTACCCCAGAAGGGGCAAGAGGTAGGCATCTCTCATCTCCCTCAGCCCCATGTTGCAAAAGCTTTATTCCAGGCAGGCACAGCTGAGATGACTGGGGCTCCCTTTTCTCACTTAACCTCGACTCATAGGATAAAAGCTCTACCTCAGGCATGGTGGTCTGAGAATACTGGGCTCTGATTGCCACCACCCTAGCTCTCATAGAGAACAAAGCTACATACCAGAATAGACAAGCCTAGAAGTCTAGGGGTTGCTTCTCTTTCCAGATCCATTCTCAGATCCAGGGAACTCTTTCCAGGAGAAGTTAATTGCAGGTCCAGCCTTAGCTTCAGTACAGTGGTACAGAGGTTCAGCTCAGACCTTAGGAGCAGAAAGCTCTGCAGCTCTTCCACATCACTGCTTGGAACAGAGTGTGTGGAAGTTCATACCTAAGTTCATTGTAAAAATAACAACAACGAAGATCCTGGTGATGAGTGATTAAGAGGGGACTGGTAGCTCCGTGATACTGGTAGCAAAAAGCAAAACAGTGGGTCAGCTAGATGTTAAACAAAGAAAACAAGGGAAAGAGATAGTTAAAAAGAGCCCTGCTGCAGTCAGAGCAAAACTTAGAAGCTGGCAACATTTCACAGGGGCCCAACATTATTTAGATCAATCAATCTCTGGAGCAGTTTATGCCCAAGGGTATTATCAGAAACAGTGGAGCAAACAGCTGTCAGTTAGTGGGGGCTAACAGCTGTATGTGATAACAGTAGAGGCAGAAAACAGCCGGAAACTTAATGGGGAGATCAGGGAAGGTAACAGCCAAAGAACCCCTGACTAAAACTACAGTCATCTCTGGTTATGGAGGAGACTGTTTGCATACTCAAGGCTGTACCCTCTGAAGAACAATATCAGAGGCTGCATACTGCAAGGGAAGAGACTTCATTGTACTAGTTCAGCCAAGTCATGAAATAAACAATGACAAGCCCCAGGGAGGGGAGGGAATTATTTAGATTTGCTACACTATATTATCTAAAGTGTCCCTTTTCAACAACAACAACAAAATATTAGATATGCCAAGTAATAGGCAAGTGTGATCCATAAAAAGGAGACCAAAAAAAAAGTAGACAATAGAAACTGCTTTTTGGAGGCCCAGATGTTGGACTTAGCAGACAAAAACATCAAAGCAGCTATTATGTATGTGTTCAAATAACTAAAGGAAATAAAATTTTAAAAAAAGGAAGATGATAGTAGTGTCTCACAAAGTAAAGAGTATCAATAAAGACAGAATTTATTTTAAAAAATAGAAATTACGGAGTTCAAGAATACAATTACTGAAATGAAAAAAATCAGAAGGGCTCAGTAGTTGTTTTCAGCTGGCAGAAGAAAGAATCTGAACTTGAAGACATTAAAGAATATACAATCTGAAGAAAAAAGTGAAAAAATAATAAAGAAAAAACAGCTTCAGAGAAATGTAGAGTACCATTAAGTGTGTAAAAATACACATAATGAGAGTATCAGAAGATGACAGAAAAAGAAGTAGAAAAATATTCAAGAAATAATGACTGAAAACATCCCAAATTTGATGAAAACTACCAATCTACTAATTCAAGCATATCAACAAGCTCCAATTAGGATAAACATAAAGAAATCTACACTAAGACAGTTTTACCATAAATGTGGGAAAAAAAAAACAGACAAAAAATCATGAAAGTCACAAGAAAAAAACATATACAGGGGGACCCTGACAATATTGATGGCTGACTTCTCATCAACATAGAGATCAGAAGGCAGTGGGATGATATATTGAAAGTGCTGAAAGAAAAAAAACTGTCCATCGAGAAACATATCCAGCAAAACTATCTTTCAAAAATGAATGCAAAATATATTCCCAGATAAACAAAAACCAGGAGAATTTCTTGCTATCAGACCCATATAAGAAAAGTTTTTAAGGCTAAAAGCAAGCTGCACCAAATAATTTGAATCCACACATTTATAAAGATAATTAAGCACATAAATATAAGAGAAAGTATAATTGTCTAAAAGCAAGCTGCACCAAATAATTTGAATTCACACATTTATAAAGATAAGTACATAAATATGAGATAATATAATTGTATATTTCCTTTCCTTTTTAAAACTGACTTATAAAGCAGCTATATAAAACACTGTATATAAAAATTGTGATGTTGGGTCTGTAACATTTGGAAATATATTTGACAGTAATGACATGGATGAGGTAAGTGGTAATAATGCTGTACTGCGGTAAGGAAATGGCACCTCAAGTTATAGAAAGAAATGAAAAGAACCAGAAGTGGCAAATAAAATGGTTAATATGACAAACTATAAGTATATAGTTGGTCTGCTATGAAGACATAGACCACTGAAACTGAATCAAGAAGGAATGGAAAATCTGAACAGGACAATAGCAAAAGGTTAAATTAGTAGCTTAAAAATTTCCACAAAAGCTCAGTCACAGATTATTGCACTGTTGAATTCCACCAAATGTTTAAAGAAGAATACCAATTATTTCCTAACTAATTCTATAAAGGTAATATAGATTGAGCCTGATATGAAAACCAAAGATATCACAAGAAAAGAAAACCACAGACTGCGATCTTTTTTAATACAGATGCAAAAATCCTCAACAGAATGCCATTAAACTGAATTCAGCAAATATAGAAAGGATTATAAACCATGACCAAATGGGATTTGTCATAGGGATATAAGGTTGTTTTAAACTTAGAAAACAATTCATGTAATGCATCAAATTAACAGAATAAAGGAGAAAAATCACATGATCATCTCAATAAATGTAGGAAAAGCATTTAACAAAATTCCAAAAGTTTTTAATGAGAGGGGCATTCGACAGACTAGGAAGAGAAGGAAACCTCTTTAACTTGATAAAGATGATTGCGTGGACTGAATGTTTGTGTCCCTCCTCACCCTCTGAATATATATGTTGAAGCCTAATTCCCGGTGTGGTAGTATTTGGAGGTGAGAATTGTGAGAAGTATTAATAATTAGATCATAAGGATGGAACCTTTATGATTAGGGCATTTCGGAGAAGAGACACAAGAAAGTTTGTTTCCTCTGTTTCTGCTGTCCACCATATGTGGATACAACAAGGTCATGTCATCTGTAAGCCATGAAGCAGGCCTTCACCAAACACTAAACCTACTGGCATCTTGATCTTAGACTTCCCAACCTCCAGAACTGTGAGAAATAAATGTTTGTTGTTTAAGCCTCCCAGTTTATGATGTATTTGTTGTAGCAGCCTGAGCTAAGACAGACATATATGGAAAACCCACACCTGACATCATACTTAATGGTAAAAGACTGTATGCTTTCCCTTATAAGATCGGGAACAAGACAAAGATGTCCATTAATGGCACTTATATGCAATATTGTACTGAAGGTTTTAGCCAGGTGTTTAGTCAGAAAGAGAAATGAAGGGCATCCAGATTAGAAAAAAAGAAGTAAAACTACCTCTGTTTACAGATAACATGATTTTGTATATAGAAAATTCTAAGAAATCCAATAAAAACTATTACAACTAATAGACTGGTTCGATGTATTTGCTAGATATAAGAGAAATATGCAGATATCAAGCATATTTTATTATATCAGCCATGAACAGCTCAAAATTGAAATTAAGAAAATGCCATTTACAATAGCATCAAAAAGAATAAAATATTTTGGAATAAAATTACTAAAGACCTGCAAGATTCATGTACTGAAAACTACAAAATATTGTTGAAATAAGGCCTAGATAGTAATGGAAGGACATCCTACGTTCATGGATTGGAACATTCAATATTATTAGAGTGTTAATACTCTCCAACCTGGCCTACAGATTTCACCTGCTTTTTTGTAGAAATGAATACACCATGATTCTACCAATCATGAATACGCTGATTCTACCAATCCTATAGAAATGCCAGATTCTGATATGGAAATTACTCATCTAGGTCATAAGGGAACTAGAATACCTAGAACCATCTTAACAAAGTCAAAGGACTCATGCTTGCTGATTTCAAAACTTACCATAAAGCTACAGTAATTATGATAGAGCAGTACTGGTATAAGTGTAGACATATTTGTCAATGAAATGGAATGGAATGAGAGTTCAGTAATAAGCATTTAGGGTCAGTTGATATTGACAAGGATTTCAAGAGAATTTGATAGGGAAAAAATAGCCATTTTGACAAATATTGCTGGAGCAACTGGATATCCACATACAAAAGAAAGAATTTGGGCACCTACAACAACAAAGTACACAAAGTTAACCCAATATGGATCATAGACTTAAATATAAGGGCTCAAACTATAAAATTCTTAAAAAGAAATACAGGAATAAATGTTGATGACTCTGGAGGAGGCAAAGCATTCTGAATGTATGACACCAACAGCACAAACAGCAAAAGAAAAAGGGAAAATTGGACTTGATCAGTTATTTCAAAGTCAAAACAGTGACCAATAAATTAACTGATCAATTTTAAAACTTTTATGTTTCAAAGAGCAACATCAAGAAAGTGAAAAGACAAACCACAGAATGGGAGAAAATTTTTCTTATATATCTGATAGGGTACTTTTGTATAGAATATATCAAGAATGCATGCAACTTAACAATAAAAAGACAGTGGCCCAATTTAAAAATGGGCAAAGGATCTGAATAGACATTTCTACAAAGAAGATTGACTAATGGACAATAGACACTGAAAAAGATACTTAAAAATCATGCCTATAAATAATCCCAGCACTTTAGGAGGCTGAAGCGGGTGGATCACTTGAGGTCAGGAGTTCAAGACCAGCGTGGCCAACATGGTAAAACCCCATCTCTACTAAAAATACAAAAAATTAGCCAGGTGTAGTGGTGTGTGCCTGTAATCCCAGTTACCTGGGAGGTCGAGGCAGTAGAATACCCTGAAACAGGAGGCAGAAGTTGCAGTGAGCCATGATTGTGCCACTGCACTCCAGCCTGGGCAACAGAGGGAGATTCCATCTCAAAAAAAAAAAAAGGCATTAGCCATCAGAGAAATGCAAATCAAAACCACATTGATATAATACTCCACACCCACTAGGATGACTGTGATCAAAAAGATAAAAACAAGGCCGAGTATGGTGGCTCATACCTATAATCCCAGCATTTTGGGAGGCTGAGGCAGGAGGATCACTTGAAGCCAGGATTTTGAAACCAGCCTAGGCAACAAAGCAAGACCCCATCTCTAGAAAAAAAAATTTAATTACCCAGTCTCAGTGGCATGTGCCTGTGGACCCAGCTACTCAGGAGGCTGAGGTGGGAAGATTACTTGAGCCCAGGAGTTTGAGGCTGCAGTATGCTATGACTGCACCACTTCATTCCAGCCTGGCAACAGAGCGAGACCCTATCTCTTAAAAACAAACAAACAAACAAACAAAATGATAATAACAAGTGCTGTTGAGGACATGGAGAGCTAGAACCTTCTTACGTTGTTAGAGTATAAAATGGTGCAGACAATTCAGAAAGCATTTTGGAAGTTCCTCAAAAGGGTAAACATAGATTTACCAACTGAACCAGAAATTCCATTCCTAGCAAAAGAAGTGGAATAAGATAAATGAAAATATGTATTCACATAAAAATTTGTACATGAGTGTTAGCAGCATTATTCATGATAATAAAAAAGGAAATAGCCCAAATGTCTATCAATGGATGAATGGATAAATAAGTATGGAATATTCATATAAAGGAATATTATTTGGCCATAAAAAGGAATTAAACACTGATATATGCTAAAACATGGATGAACCTTGAAAATATTAAGCTAAATGAAAGAAACCAATCACAAAGACCAGATATTTTATTCTATCTATATGATATGTCTAGAATAGGCAAATCTAAAGTGACGAAGTGTAGAGTAGTGGTTGCCTAGAGAGTTGGCGGAGGGGAGGATTGAGATAGGGAATCATTTAAAATCCCATCAAAATCCTCCACTCAAACCCTTACCATTGATTACATTACAACCGAATCCCAACCAGCAGCAGAAAAAAGGGGAGGGGGGGGAATACTTATGGTGAGGGGAGTAATGCATCAACATAGAGGAAGCTAAGACAGAAAGTAATACCTGCCAGCAAAATAGTTGGGATTAGATGACAACTTAAATTTTAAAAAGTAAGGAGAACAATAGTGGGACTCAAATGTAGCACAAAAGAGATTTTCTAGAGTTAACACACAGTAATTCACAAATAACTTAAATAACTTAATAATTTTTTGTTCAAAAAGTCACTCTTCAGACCCAATTAGGGAGAATAAAATGCAATAGTTATCTCAACGCACACAGAAAAATGTAAAGATATGAAAATTATGAGGGAAAAAGGTAAGAGATATAGAGGATAAATTCAGAGGAGTTAAGATGCATATGATAGGCATTTCAGAAAGTAAAAGTAGGAGATGGAGGAGAGGCAATTATTAATAAATTATAGAGCTAAGAAAATCCAAGACTGCAGAGTAAAAAAGGTTGAGTAGATAAACACCTGGAATGTCTTAATAAAATTCTTGATCTCTAAACATAATGAGAAAATCTTACAAAAGCTCAGCCTCCTCTACCTCCAAAAAAGGAATTATTAAATGAATCACATTATAATTGCACTTCTCATGTATAACACCAGAAGCTAGAAGGCACTAGAATCATATTTATTGATTCATGAGAGGAAGGGACTGCAATCCAAGGACTTTATACCCAACCAAGATAAGATATCTGTCTGCAGTACTAAAGAAACATATTCGACAATATGCAAATATCAAGTGCAGAAAGTAAATCATCCATAGATCCCATTGATAAACTTCAAAGTTAGAAAAAAGAAAGAATAGGAAAGAAGTATTTTGAGTAGTTAATCTTGTTTGGACTCAGTATTTATCTGTAATGATACAATATGTGAGAACATGCAATATAAGTGCTAAATTTCTTGAAGTACTGGTGAAATTCTGTTAATACTGTAAAAATAATACCCCTTTTCATTGGAAAGCCAAAAGTTTAGAGATAGAGGGAGAAGGGGTGAAGTAAAAATTTTTCAAAGGTCTATTGATAGGAAGCTGAGAGGGAAAATGAAAGTGTTCTGAAGGTCTCTTGATACTGGAAAGGGGGGAACGTTAGAAGAAAAAGTTACTTGATTGGGAAAATGTTACCTCTTGGTAGGGGTATAATTGATATTTTAAATAATAATGGAAACTGTTGTTTAAAATATGTTCAAGCAATGTGTCCAACCAGGAAAAAGCGAGGTAAACATTAAAGAAAATGGAAAAAGGGATGGTAAACATTAACAGAATAGAAAAGTATATTACAATTTCAAATTAACAATGAGAAGAAATGGAAGGACTGTCAACATGGCCAAACCATTAAAAATGAAGAAAGGAAAAGGAAAAAACAAGAGTATGAAACAAATACCAAATATAAAGCAAGAGAAAATAATAAAAATGAAATATATCGGTCATTGCAGTAATTATGAAATGGATTAAATTCTTACATTGAGACATTATAAACAACCACAAAAATAAAACTTGAAGATAAAGAAAGGTTATAAATAATGCGATGAACAAATAAATGGTAAATAAATGCATACACAAATGCAAAGAAAGCGGAAGTGGCAATATTAACATCATGCAAGCTATAATTTAACATTAAAAGCCCAAACAGGATAAAGAGGAATATTTTATAGAAGGATAAAGGGGAATAATAATAATAATAGAACAGGATAAAGAGGAATAATTATAGAAGACACAATTTTTGACATAATAGACCCATAAGCACTAAATAGTAAGTAGTAAATCATCAAAATAGCAAGATATGCTTAGACCTGTATTTATCTGGAATAGAGGGTCTATGAATTTTTTCAATATATCTACAGAACATTTACAAAACTTAATTGTAAAATTGGCCACAAAATGAACCTTTACAAATTTAAATAAGAATAGATATCTGATAGGATCCATTCCATCTGTGTGAGTGGAGAGAAGTCATCTCAAACAAAAGTTAGAAAAGATGAACTTATTTGACAATATAGAAATTAAAAAAAATTTTTTTTTTGAGACGGAGTTTTGCACTTGTTGCCCAGGCTGGAGTGAATGGAGTGATCTTGGCTCACCACAACCTCTGTCTCCCGGGTTCAAGCGATTCTCCTGCCTCAGCCTCCCGAGTAGCTGGGATTATAGTAGAGACAGGGTCTCTCCATGTTGATCAGGCTGGTCTCAAACTCCTGACCTCAGGTGATCCGCCCGCCTCGGCCTCCCAAAGTGCTGGGATTACAGGCGTGAGCCACCACGCCTGGCAAATTTTAAATTGTTTAGTGGCAAAAGATGCTTTAAAATGCATAGGCAAATGAAAGACTAGGATAAACATTTTTAACTCAGATAACAAAGGGGTAATATAAAAGAGCCCTTTGAATTGTTAAGAAAAAGACAACCCAGTTGAAAATGGGCAAAGGATAAAAATAGACAATTAACAGAAAAGCTTATTCAGATAGCTGACAAACATATGGGAAAAAATGTTTAGATTCATTAGGGAAATTAAATATTTTAACCACAATGATATATCACTTTACATTTATTAGCCTTTTCTCATGGAGAGACAAGGCATTCCTCATTACTCTTGGAAACTTGAACGGTTAATGCACTGGTAAACAATCTCTTAACTTCCATTAAAATGTTTGTACCTTTTAACTCAGTAGTTCCATCCTTGTGAATCTATGCCATAAACATTAAGCCAACCATACAGAATGCCATGTGGATGGGATGTTTATTACAGCATTTCCCCCGGGTGGTAAAAACCTGAAACAAAGTTTATGCCCATCGATAGGGGATTGGCTGGAAAGCTGTGGTACATACATATTGTAAAATGTTACACAGCCGTTAAGAAGGAATCAGGGCTGTACCAGTTGACTTGGAGGGATTTTTCTCCCTAATTGATGAAGAAACATGAAGTGCAAGACAAGAAAGAAATAAAAGGAATATCATAAGAACCCTTTTCTAGAAAGTATAAATGAATAAAACAGCTCTATAAATGAATGTATTTTTATGGCTATATAAGCATGGAGAATACATATTGGGTGGTATTAATATGAGTTACAAGATTTTGAGTTGGAATTTGGCTGATCATGTAAAAGGGAAGGAAATGGGAAAGAGTAATCAAACAAAAATGATATGTGATATCATTTTAATATATTTTAATTTATAGATGTTTATAAAACTTTCTGATGTAAAAATTTAAAAGAAATGATAACAATGAAGAAAAATGATCTATGGACCTAAGATAATAATATAGATTCTTATATGTATATAGTTGTTAATGTTCTTAGAGATATATATTTTTTAAATCTTCTGTAACCTTAAGTTGTCAAATTTTAAAAAATATATTCAGCTATCTCACAATAATTGTGCTTTTTATAAAGATTTCCTTTGTGTTATTCATTTTGCTATTATTTTGTTACATAAAAGTTTATGTCTGTTTAAAATTCCTTTTATTACTAGATACTATTTCACCCTGTCTCCTTTAGTGTTTTTGGTCTTGAGCTATATTTTCTAATGTTAATGTTACTAGTTCTGCTTTCTTAGCTTGTATTTGCCTAGCATATCCTTATTCATCATTTTTTGTATTGTCATTTCAGAGGTGTTTGTTATAAATACTATATAACAGTATTCTTTTTCCAAATCTGAGCACACCACTCTCTCCTTTTTATAAGGGATTTAATTAGCCCTTTCACACTTATTTTGGTAATTGATCATTTGGTTCTATTCTCTCAGTCTAATTTGTGACATGAAAAATTATTTAATTCTGTATGACTTATACTTTTATTTTGAATGCAAGAAATTTTTAAAGATTATTTTCAGAGAATCCCAATTCTGAATTTGGTATACTATATTTAATACATGTAATAATTAGTGCTGATGTAAACCTATTGAGAACATTTCTTTTTTTCTTTCCCTTGACTTCATGAAGACAAATTGAGTGGCAGCAATAATGCGAACAAAAGACAAAAGATTGCTCAGGACTTCCTCAACTCTATTGACCAGACAGGAGAACTTTTAGCAATGTTTGAAGATGACGAAATTGATGAAGTTAAACAAGAAAGAATGGAGGTATAGTACATTCTTCCATTTTTACAGATATAGAACAATCATTGCAGTGCCTATGCTGTTTGGTTCTATTCTCATGTTCTTTTTTTTTTTGAGACGGAGTCTCTCTCTGTCGCCCAGGCTGGACTGCAGTGGCGCTATCTCGGCTCACTGCAAGCTCCGCCTCCCAGGTCCACGCCATTCTCCTGCCTCAGCCTCTCCGAGTGGCTGGGACTACAGGCGCCCGCCACCACGCCCGGCTAATTTTTTGTATTTTTAGTAGAGACGGAGTTTCACCATGGTCTCGATCTCCTGACCTCGTGATCCACCCGCCTCGGCCTCCCAAAGTGCTGGGATTACAAGCGTGAGCCACCGCGCCCGGCCTCTATTCTCATGTTCTTTAAATGTTGTCTGAAATCTCTAAGTCAATGGTTTTATGTCTGATGGTAGCGATGTGCAGAGGATTAGCCCCTGAAATGGGAGTCAGATCTGCCTTCAGCATCAGCTTTGGGAAATGACTTCTGTTTTCTGTTTCCTTATTTCCTGTTTTGAAAATGATTAGGTTTCCCTACTCTGGATCTGACATTTACTGATTTTATTTTATGAAGCTAACTTCTAATTAAATATTTACCTTTTTTGTTTCAAATCATCCAGTTTTATTTGTAAACAAAACTAATTCTTACTGCTTTTATGTTGGCATATATAGTGTGAAGAGCTATTCTGCCAGCTATAGTTGCAGGCTGTGATTGGACTTACTAGCTAGGGTAGTACCCAGGGCAATTACATGCTTTATATCACTGCAAGACAAAATTAGTGACATGTATTTGGATTGCCTGGATATGTCTTAACAATGAATTTGAAAATTATATGTCTTCTATTTACCTTAGCTACCTATACATAAAATTATTATTTCTTTAAACACTAAAAGAAAAATTTAAAGTAAAATGATTTATTTCATTTGAGTGCCTTCCAAATTACAAGACAGTATTTTCACAGTTCATATTGCTATTATCATACTTTCACGTATAAGGAAGCTCCATTTTCCCCTTCTCTTTCAGTTGGGCAATGGAGGTAATTTCAGAATTGCAAAAGATTGTGCTAAGTGCCAACTTTTTTATAGTTTCTATGCATGCTGAAAATATAATTATTTTATGTTAAACTTTGGAGGAGGTCCAGTAGACATACATGCTTTATAAACTTCAACAACCTTTAAAGAATTAGCATGCTTAGATCATGAACTGTGATCTAAAGGCAGTGTTCTTTTAGGTATCAATTACTTTAGAAATGTGTGGTTATCTTGGTTTGGTACAACTGCAAATGGTTTTAGTTCAACTTTGCCTTGGGCCAAAAACATGCTAAGTTGTCCAAAGCAGATGATAAACATGTATTTCTGATGTCATCATTGCCCAAACAGGATATGGTTGTTTAGTGGCATGGTTTCACTTATGATGCATTACACAAAGAGCAAATATTGTTTATGCTTTATTTTTTAAATATTTTTATATTATAAAAATGGCCACTGAGAAAAGTTCATTAAGGAATAAAGCATAATACATAAAGCATTAGTAAAATTGAACAGGTAACTTTTCAATTTTGATGGGAAGATCTTGGCTAGCCAAACCTGTTGCCTAAAAGGGCATTCCACAATCAAGAAGAGAAGAAATGGAACATTTTGTAGCTCTATAATAGCAGGCTACTGTAGACCTAGAAAAATGGGGGTCAGCAGGGTACTAAAGTCAATAAAATATCTGGAGATGCAGGGTAGAAAAAGCTTGGGTACTTATGCAGTCTGTACACTTCTTCTTTATAGTTATGTATTACATACTGGTAACCAGGATAATAAAATATCAGAAGTTGATAAAAATAGTTACAATGAAAGTCTTCATATGTACAATAAACATGAGACTGGCAACTTCATTAAGCTTTGTATCATAACAAAAATCTTCTCTGGCCAACATAACAGAGTAGCTTTTATATTCTACTCATCCAAATAACAGTTTAACTGAAAAAAATATGCTGGGCTTGTAGACATAACTTAACTGTAGACAGTAGAAAGTGGAACCGTTAAGAGCATAGGCCTTGCCTGCTTCTAATTTGATAGGTTATAGTTTCAACAGTAAACCACAACTGTGGCAGTTCATATGAAACCACTTTGGACTCAGAGACTACAATCTCTTGCTTTTAAAGTTCAGTAGAATAATCAGTCCTGGCATCATTCAGTGACTTAATTTTCGTCTAAGCATCACTTATGGTTGCAGAAACTTTGTTTACTACCTTCTCCCCTAGCATGTATGAAAATGGTATAGACCTACCAACAGGCTTAATTTTAGTTTTCTTTCTTCTTTATAGATCTAAAAACTCACTTGGTATTCTAGCTTCTTCTCAAAACATTGAGCAAACATACAAAAAACAGCCTGAGTTCTTTCCTATTGTTTTCAGCTGATGTATGTGTGCTTGGCTTTAGTTTCATCCATAATTTACTTCAATACTATTGATTTATGTGACTTGAAATATAAAAAAAGGCTGAATTTTTACATCCATTTTGCCTTACTAGTTCATCATCGTGATAGTTAGCTAACTCTTACACATTTATTTTTCTCTAGCACCAGGTTCTAGCACTTGGGCATACCTATAGTAGAGATCCATGATCTCAGAACATCCTTTTAAATGATGAAATAAAGATTAAATAATGCTCAGAGTTGCTTTAGTGTATTTGAGGGACTGAGAAAGAAAAGCAGAGAAATACATAAAACTATAGCTTCCCTCCAACCCCACCCACCTCCATCCCAAAATAAGGCAGGTGTGTCTAAGTGTAGTTAATGTTTCTTTCATTCTGATTTTTTCATCTAATCAAATATTTTGTGGCTTTGTCAACCAAAGACCAAAATACAGTCACTAAAAGCTTCAAATAGCTTTGAGTTTTCTTGTCAGTGAGGAACTGTGGTCACCCACGGAAGAGCTGTGCCTGAGAACCTGCTTTGCTGCTTGTAGAGGAACCTGAGAAGCTCAAGTATGTCATTAATCAAGTAAACTATCTAGTCTTGTAAGCCACTAAGTTTGTAAAGAGATATAAACAATGGGTGCTTAAAAAGTTGAGAGAACTCTACCTTCAGAGTGATCCTCAAATTGATAAACGTAAACAAGAGAGCAAAGATTAGAGCTTACCAGAGAGAGCAGCTTTTAAACATTTTGGGGTGCAGAAAATCCCTAGTGACTTTTTATCTCGTGTTTTCATATCAGAGGCTTAATAGTGGAATCTAGAGAGAAAGCAGAGTGATATACATAACATTTAAGGCAGCTTAAAATTTGTTGATAATAAGCTTTAAATTAAATAAGGTGCCAGGTAGTCATCTGAATTTGCTTAACCTGAAATGAACTGACCATAGATTTGAAAACATATAGTTTCTTATAAAGGCTGAATAATAAGAGAAATCAGGTATATCATTCAGTTGTGCCCAAGTGTAGCATGGTTATGATTCCTGGGGATTTTGAGTCCCAGGGTTATGGTTTTTGGAGATAAGTGGACTAGAAAACTCATTGAAGAAGAAATAGGTGGATGCCTGTAGAAGTTGTCCATCTTCTCCTGTTTTTGAAGTCTTTCTATCATTCCCATTTCTACCTATCATGATTTCTTTTTTTTTTTTTTTTTTTATACTTTAGGTTTTAGGGTACATGTGCACAATGTGCAGGTTTGTTACATATGTATCCATGTGCCATGTTGATTTCCTGCACCCATTAGCTCGTCATTTAGCATTAGGTATATCTCCTAATGCTGTCCCCGCCCCCCCCACCCCCCACCCCACAACAGTACCCGGAATGTGATGTTCCCCTTCCTGTGTCCATGAGTTCTCATTGTTCAATTCCCACCTATGAGTGAGAACATGCGGTGTTTGGTTTTTTGTCCTTGCGATAGTTTACTGAGAATGATGTTTTCCAGTTTCATCCATGTCCCTACAAAGGACACGAACTCATCATTTTTTATGGCTGCATAGTATTCCATGGTGTATATGTGCCACATTTTCTTAATCCAGTCTATTGTTGTTGGACATTTGGGTTGGTTCCAAGTCTTTGCTATTGTGAATAGTGCCGCAATAAACATACGTGTGCATGTGTCTTTATAGCAGCATGATTTATACTCCTTTGGGTATATACCCAGTAATGGGATGGCTGGGTCAAATGGTATTTCTAGTTCTAGATCCCTGAGGAATCGCCACACTGACTTCCACAATGGTTGAACTAGTTTACAGTGCCACCAACAGTGTAAAAGTGTTCCTATTTCTCCACATCCTCTCCAGCACCTGTTGTTTCCTGATTTTTTAATGATGGCCATTCTAACTGGTGTGAGATGGTATCTCACTGTGGTTTTGATTTGCATTTCTCTGATGGCCAGTGATGATGAGCATTTCTTCATGTGTTTTCTGGCTGCATAAATGTCTTCTTTTGAGAAGTGTCTGTTCATGTCCTTTGCCCACTTTTTGATGGGGTTGTTTGTTTTTTTCTTGTAAATTTGTTTGAGTTCATTGTAGATTCTGGATATTAGCCCTTTGTCAGATGAGTAGGTTGCAAAAATTTTCTCCCATTCTGTAGGTTGCCTGTTCACTCTGATGGTAGTTTCTTTTGCTGTGCAGAAGCTCTTTAGTTTAATGAGATCCCATTTGTCAATTTTGGCTTTTGTTGCCATTGCTTTTGGTGTTTTAGACATGAAGTCCTTGCCCACGCCTATGGCCTGAATGGTATTGCCTAGGTTTTCTTGTAGGATTTTAATGGTTTTAGGTCTAACATTTAAGTCTTTAATCCATCTTGAATTAATTTTTGTATAAGGTGTAAGGAAGGGATCCAGTTGCAGCTTTCTACATATGGCTAGCCAGTTTTCCCAGCACCATTTATTAAATAGGGAATCCTTTCCCCATTTCTTGTTTTTGTCAGGTTTGTCAAAGATCAAATAGTTGTAGATATGCGGCATCATTTCTGAGGGCTCTGTTCTGTTCCATTGATCTATATCTCTGTTGTGGTACCAGTACCATGCTGTTTTGGTTACTGTAGCCTTGTAGTACAGTTTGAAGTCAGGTAGCATGATGCCTCCAGCTTTGTTCTTTTGGCTTAGGATTGACTTGGCAATGCGGGCTCTTTTTTGGTTCCATATGAACTTTAAAGTAGTTTTTTCCAATTCTGTGAAGAAAGTCATTGGTAGCTTGATGGGGATGGCATTGAATCTATAAATTACTTTGGGCAGTATGGCCATTTTCACGATATTGATTCTTCCAACCCATGAGCATGGAATGTTCTCCCATTTGTTTGTATCCTCTTCTATTTCATTGAGCAGTGGTTTGTAGTTCTCCTTGAAGAGGTCCTTCACATCCCTTGTAAGTTGGATTCCTAGGTATTTTATTCTCTTTGAAGCAATTGTGAATGGGAGTTCACTCATGATTTGGCTCTCTGTTTGTCTGTGATTGGTGTACAAGAATGCTTGTGATTTTTGTACATTGATTTTGTATCCTGAGACTTTGCTGAAGTTGCTAATCAGCTTAAGGAGATTTTGGGCTGAGACAATGGGATTTTCTAGATATACAATCATGTCATCTGCAAACAGGGACAGTTTGACTTCCTCTTTTCCTAATTGAATACCCTTTATTTCCTTCTCCTGCCTGATTGCTCTGGCCAGAACTTCCAGCACTATGTTGAATAGGAGTGGTGAGAGAGGGCATCCCTGTCTTGTGCCAGTTTTCAGAGGGAATGCTTCCAGTTTTTGCCCATTCAGTATGATATTGGCTGTGGGTTTGTCGTATATAGCTCTTATTATTTTGAGATACGTCCCATCAATACCTAATCTGTTGAGAGTTTTTAGCATGAAGGGTTGTTGAATTTTGTCAAAAGCCTTTTCTGCATCTATTGAGATAATCATGTGGTTTTTGTCTTTGGTTCTGTTTATATGCTGGATTACATTTATTGATTTGCGTATGTTGAACCAGCCTTGCATCCCAGAGATGAAGCCCACTTGATCATGGTGTATAAGCTTTTTGATGTGCTGCTGGATTCAGTTTGCCAGTATTTTATTGAGGATTTTTGCATCAATGTTCATCAAGGATATTGGTCTAAAATTCTCTTTTTTGGTTGTGTCTCTGCCTGGCTTTGGTATCAGGATGATGCTGGCTTCATAAAATGTGTTAGGGAGGATTCCGTCTTTTTCTATTGATTGGAATAGTTTCAGAAGGAATGGTACCAGTTCCTCCTTGTACCTCTGGTAGAATTCAGCTGTGAATCCATCAGGTCCTGGACTCTTTTTGGTTGGTAAGCTATTGATTATTGCCACAATTTCAGAACCTGTTATTGGTCTATTCAGAGATTCGACTTCTTCCTGATTTAGTCTTGGGAGGGTGTATTTGTCAAGGAATTTATCCATTTCTTCTAGATTTTCTAGTTTATTTGCATAGAGGTGTTTGTAGTATTCTCTGATGGTAGATTGTATTTCTGTGGGATCAGTGGTGATATCCCCTTTTTCATTTTTTATTGCATCTATTTGATTCTTCTCTCTTTTCTTCTTTATTAGTCTTGCTAGCGGTCTATCAATTTTGTTGATCTTCTCAAAAAACTAGCTCCTGGATTCATTAATTTTTTGAAGGGTTTTTTGTGTCTCTATTTCCTTCAGTTCTGCTCTGATTTTAGTTATTTCTAGCCTTCTGCTAGCTTTTGAATGTGTTTGCTCTTGCTTTTCTAGTTCTTTCAATTGTGATGTTAGGGTGTCAATTTTGGATCTTTCCTGTTTTCTCTTGTGGGCATTTAGTGCTATAAATTTCCCTCTACACACTGCTTTGAATGTGTCCCAGAGATTCTGGTAGGTTGTGTCTTTGTTCTCGTTGGTTTCAAAGAACATCTTTATTTCTGCCTTCATTTCATTATGTACCCAATAGTCATTCAGGAGCAGGTTGTTCAGTTTCCATGTAGTTGAGCGGTTTTGAGTGAGTTTCTTAATCCTGAGTTCTAGTTTGATTGCACTGTGGTCTGAGAGACAGTTTGTTATAATTTCTGTTCTTTTACATTTGCTGAGGAGAGCTTTACTTCCACCTATGTGGTCAATTTTGGAATAGGTGTGGTGTGGTGCTGAAAAAAAATGTATATTCTGTTGATTTGGGGTGGAGAGTTCTGTAGATGTCTATTAGGTCCACTTTGTTTAGAGCTGAGTTCAATTCCTGGATATCCTTGTTAACTTTCTGTCTAGATGATCTGTCTAATGTTGACAGTGGGGTGTTAAAATCTCCCATTATTATTGTGTGGGAGTTTAAGTCCCTTTGTAGGTCACTCAGGACTTGCTTTATGAATCTGGGTGCTCCTGTGTTGGGTGCATATATATTTAGGATAGTTAGCTCTTCTTGTTGAATTGATCCCTTTACCATTATGTAATGGCCTTCTTTGTCTCTTTTGATCTTTGTTGGTTTAAAGTCTATTTTGTCAGAGACTAGGATTGCAACCCCTGCCTTTTTTTGTTTTCCATTTGCTTGATAGATCTTCCTCCATCCCTTTATTTTGAGTCTATGTGTGTCTCTGCACGTGAGATGGGTTTCCTGAATACAGCACACTGATGGGTCCTGACTCCTTATCCAGTTTGCCAGTCTGTGTCTTTTAATTGGAGCATTTAGCCCATTTACATTTAACGTTAATATTGTTATGTGTGAATCTGATCCTGTCATTATGATGTTAGTTGGTTATTTTGCTCATTAGTTGATGCAGTTTCTTCCTAGCCTCGCTGGTCTTTACAATTTGGCATGTTTTTGCAGTGGCTGGTACCGGTTGTTCCTTTCCATGTTTAGTGCTTCCTTCAGGAGCTCTTTTAGGGCAGGCCTGGTGGTGACAAAATCACTCAGCGTTTGCTTGTCTGTAAAGTATTTTATTTCTCCTTCACTTATGAAGCTTAGTTTGGCTGGATAGGAAATTCTGGGTTGAAAATTCTTTTCTTTAAGAATGTTGAATATCGGCCCCCACTCTCTTCTGGCTTGTAGAGTTTCTGCTGAGAGAGATCAGCTGTTAGCCTGATGGGCTTCCCTTTGTGGGTAACCCGACCTTTCTCTCTGGCTGCCCTTAACATTTTTTCCTTCATTTCAACTTTGGTGAATCTGACAATTATGTGTCTTGGAGTTGCTCTTCTCGAGGAGTATCTTTGTGGCGTTCTCTGTATTTCCTGAATCTGAATGTTGGCCTGCCTTGCTAGATTGGGGAAGTTCTCCTGGATAATATCTTGCAGAGTGTTTTCCAACTTGGTTCCATTCTCCCCGTCATTTTCAGGTACACCAATCAGACGTAGGTTTGGTCGTTTCACAGTCCCAAATTTCTTGGAGGCTTTGTTCATTTCTTTTTATTCTTTTTTCTCTAGACTTCCCTTCTCGCTTCATTTCATTCATTTCATCTTCCATCTGCGATACCCTTTCTTCCAGTTGATCGCATCTGCTACTGAGGCTTCTGCAATCTTCACGTAGTTCTCGAAACTTGGCTTTCAGCTCCTCCATCTCCTTTAAGCGCTTCTCTCCATTGGTTATTCTAGTTATCCATTCTTCTAATTTTTTTTCAAAGTTTTTAACTTCTTTGCTATTGTTTTGAATTTCCTCCCGTAGCTCAGAGTAGTTTGATCGTCTGAAGCCTTCTTCTCTCAACTCGTCAAAGTCATCCTCCATCCAGCTTTGTTCCATTGCTGGTGAGGAACTGCGTTCCTTTGGAGGAGGAGAGGTGCTCTGCTTTTTAGAGTTTCCAGTTTTTCTGCTCTGTTTTTTCTCCATCTTTGCGGTTTTATCTACTTTTGGGCTTTGATGATGGTGATGTACAGATGGGTTTTTGGTGTGGATGTCCTTTCTGTTTGTTAGTTTTCCCTCTACCAGACAGGACCCTCAGCTGCAGGTCTGTTGGAGTTTACTAGAGGTCCACTCCAGACCCTGTTTGGCTGGGTGTCAGCAGCGGTGGCTGCAGAACAGCGGATTTTCGTGAGACCACAAATTCAGCTGTCTGATAGTTCGTCTGAAAGTTTTGTCTCAGAGGAGTACCTGGTTGAATGAGGTGTCAGTCTGTCCCTACTTGGGGGGTGCCTCCCAGTTAGGCTGCTCAGGGGTGAGGGACCCACTTTAGGAGGCAGTCTGTCCATTCTCAGATCTCCAGCTGCGTGCTGGGAGAACCACTACTCTCTTCAAAGCTGTCAGTCAGACAGGGACCTTTAAGTCTGTGGAGGTTCTTGCTGAGTTTTTGTTTGTCTGTGCCCTGCCCCCAGAGGTGGAGCCTATAGAGGCAGGCAGGCCTCCTTGAGCTGTGGTGGGCTCCACCCAGTTCGAGCTTCCTGGCTGCTTTGTTTAGCTAAGCAAGCCTGGGCAATGGCGGGCGCCCCTCCCCCAGCCTCGCTGCCGCCTTGCAGCTTGATCTCAGACTGCTGTGCTAGCAATCAGCAAGACTCCGTGGGCATAGGACCCTCCGAGCCAGGTGCGGGATACAATCTCCTAGTGTGCCGTTTTCCAGGCCCGTTGGGAAAGCGCAGTATGAGGGTGGGACTGACCCGAATTTCCAGGTGCCGTCTGTTACCCCTTTCTTTGACTAGGAAAGGGAACTCCCTGACCCCTTGTGCTTCCCGAGTGAGGCAGTGCCTCGCCCTGCTTCGGCTCATGCACAGTGCGCTTCACCGACTGTCCTGCACCCACTGTTTGGCACTCCCTAGTGAGATGAAAGCGGTACCTCAAGCAGAAATGCAGAAATCACCAGTCTTCTGTGTCACTGGGGCTGGGAGCTGGAGACCGTAATTATAAGGAAAAGGAAAATAAAATGCCTGTAAAGCTAACAGTCCAAAAATATCTTACATAAGACTTAACATAAAAGAAAAAGGCTAATCCCGGTAAGATAAACATTCACAAATACCAGAAAAGTTTAAAAAGTTGAGTTAAAAACTGAAACTCTTAAATATGTTATAATATATGGGACTTTGAAATGAAGATAGAATTATATACTACAAAGATATATGTAGTTTACATATGTACATAACACATGTATATATATATGTATATACATTTATATATGCAAATTCATATACAGACATGTATACACTATGCCCATATATACATATATAGAAATAGAAATGTAATTTTTCTAGATTGTTTAAAAGGTAAAAGTTAAAGAACAATCAGAGGTATATCATACAAACCCTGTAATACTGGTGGTTACAATATTAATTTCAGAGAAAAGAGAATTTAAGGAGAGAAGCTTTAAAATGGAAAAAAGGCGATAATTTTATGTTACTAAAAGATACGCCTATAGTGAAAATATAGTAGGTGCAAACTGTTAATCATCAAATTCCAGAGCATTGAAAGCTTCTGGTATGTGGGGAGAGGTCAGAGAAATACATTTGTTATGGAGACTAGAACACACCATCCCAGTCCTTGACTGATTAATTCAAGGGGAAAAAAAGACTTTAATAAATATCTAAGTTTATCTAATAGATGCATATATAATGTTTTATAAATAAGCAATAGTCTTAAAATCTTACCCACGTAACTCCAAGGATTCCATGGGTCCCTTCAGGCAAGAGAGAAGAGGTTTGGTGGGGCTGGAGCCTCCATCTGCCCTCACACCTTCAACCAGCACATCTTCAATTTTATGTAATGGCTGTACATATCATCAGTGAAGAAAGTGATTCACTGTTTTTTTTAAAATTGAGAATCGTTACAAAACACCACCATTCAGGTGCACATGGGGGCGTACGCCTGTAGTCGCAGCTATTCAGGAGACTGAGTCATTTGAGCCTAGGAGTTCAAGTCCAACCTGGGCAACATAGCAAGACCTCGTCTGTTAAAAACGAAAAACCGAAACACTATTCAACCATCCATGAAGAATCAAACTAAATCTTTCTCTGTCTCTGTCTCTCACACCCACCTTCACTCTCACTCTCTTTCTTACTGTCACTTTCTCTCACACACATACAGTCAACAAATTCCAAAAAGTCAAAAATTTATAGGGCATATTACTTTACCAGAATGGAAAGAAAACCTAGAAAGTAATAACAGAAGTTAAACTAACAAACAAAAACCTTAACTAACTGAAAATTAAAAAGGGAAAAAAATCATAGAGGCAACTAATGAACCAAAAATAAATTTAACAGTACTGTCACAGACTGTTTAGATAGTAACGAGAAAAGTCCATATAAAATTAAGCAAGTATAGACAAAGCTTTGTTAAAAAGAGAAGCAACTTTTTTGCTTTTAAGTCTTTCAGTATTAAATTGGAAATAATGAAAATAAACCAAACATTCAACTAAAGCATAGAAATTTTACAATATAATAGAGAAGACAGGAAAAATGAAAATACAAAGATAAGCAGAAATAAAAAGAAAACATATAATTAAATTCATCAACTTAAGAAATTCTTTGCAAATATAAGAACAAAGTGGTAGAATGAATCTGTGTCACCTCTAAATAAGAAAAAAAATAAGTATTAGGCTGGTGCAAAAGTAATCGCAGTTTTTGCCATTAAAAAATTTAATTCTAGAATGGCCACTGTTACCACTTTTATTTGCCAGAGTTCAAGGAGCTCTCAATAAAAGGTAGAACTGTCGGCAGAAGACCACAATTTATCATTTTGCCATTTAAAAAGGCAAAAACCACGATTACTTTTGCACCAATCAATACTAAAAATTAGCAGTGAGTAATGATATAGCCATAGATGCTCATATAATTTAGTAACCAATTTATTTATAAATCTTGATGAATGAGTGTTTTTTTAAGAAAATATAAATGTGTAATTTTTACTCATCAGGAAGTACTGAACCTGGATAAATCAGTAACTCAAAGAAATGCCAAATTTTTTTAAACAGTTGTATCCTCAGAAGTCTCTGAATCTAACCCAGTTTATGGAAGAGCTCTTTAATTCATGAAATAGTTAATTATCATGCTATCCAAGCTATCTCAGAGCATAGAAAAGAAAAAAAAAGGAGAACTTGTCATTAAATTTTAAAAAGCGAGCATAACTTCAGACAGAGCTCAAATGAATGAAAATTATCATAATACCTTCCTTAGGAATATAGATGCATAAATCTTAAAGTATTAGCAATTTTAATTTGAAAGTATGTATAATGAAGAATGTATCACAACTGAGTAGGATTTTTTCCTTGAGTTCAAGTATGCTTTAATGTTAGAAAATATATTACTATCATATATCAAATAGCTAGGTCAAATAAGAATAACCATATGATAGTTTTAATTGGTAATAAAAAGAGATATGACAAAATTCACTTCCTAGACTTTTTAGAAAATCTTAATAAACTAGATATAGAAAAGTCCTTCTACTTTATGATAAAAAATATCTCACTTAAATGAACAGACATCATGATAGTTTTAAAAATATTAAGAGTTCTATTAAATTCTAGAATGCCCACTGTTACCACTTTTATTTGCCAGAGTTCAAGGAGCACTAGGCAGTGCAATAAAAGGCATTGCTATTGGCAGGAGACAAAAAATTTATCATTATATACAGATAACATAATTTATTAATTTTGGTAATCCTTGAGCATCAATGTAAAAAGTACTGAAGCCAATAAAAGTCTTCATTAAGTCAGATAGACACTGACCAAAATTAGGAGCTTCTTCCATAATTCAATAATACTCAATAATAAATTCGGTAATATTCAGTAGTAAAATTTGAGAAAAAAAGACAGTGTCAATCAGAATAATACAAGAAAAAAATTATTTGGAGATAAACTTTATATTAACAAAAAATGTAAAAGAAATATGTAACTCATTTTTAATAATGTACTGAGACATGAGTATATAAATGAAAAAGCACTGTTCCTGGGTACAGACTAAATGTTGTAAATAGCTCAGTTGTTTCCACATTAATGTATTGGCTTAATGTTGTTTAAACAGAAATCTCAGCAAGATTAAACAAAACTCGATAAAATGATATTAGACTTCATCTGAAGTTATAAAAAATTAGGATAGCCAAGAAATTTTCATCAAAGAAGAGTAGGAGATTGAGTTTAATTTAATGGCAAAACCACAATTACTTTTGCACCAACCTAATACCACCAAATAATATAAGATTCCGTGAAACTACGACAGTCAAAATAGTGTGGTACTGGCGTAAAACCCACAGGCACTCCTGTGAAGAGAATAAATGATACAATTAAATATAAAGAAGAATTAGTCACAATAAAGATGGTATTAGAAATCAGTGGGAGAAAGATGCCAAGACAATTATAGTACTATTGGAAAAGAAAACATAATGATAACTCTTAACCTTATACATGCATCAAAATACATTCCAGAATATTAAAAATTTGGTATAAAAAGTAAAACCACTTTTAAAAAATACAAATAACTACAGGTAATATGGAAGGACTTTCTAGGCTTTTGTTTCAAAGCTTTTCAGAAATACTATTCCTCAAGATGTTGACAAATACACTGTGGGAGTAGGGAGTGGTCTGTTTTCAAATAAGTTTGTGAAATGCTAAGTTCAGATTTTTAAGAAGTTTCTTTTAGGAATTTTCAGAGGGTTTTGTATGCTAAATTTTATGAATTTTTCAAGAGAGGAAATAGGCTCTATTAAAATATTCTGGAAGGTCACTCAGAGCCCAGTTTGGGGGTGAAAAAATCACAAAGGAAGTGACTTTTAAATTTAATCTTACAAAAATTATGTCTGTGTTTCAAAAACACAAAAATTATTAAAAGGCAAATGAATAAAAATATGACAAAACTATCAGTATCATTTATATAGATCTTTTAAAATCAATAAGAAAATAACATTCTAGTAGGAAAATTGGCAAAGGATATGAAAAACAAGAAATAGAAATAAATATATAAAGTATCTATTTACTGGTGTTGAAATAATGCCATTTTTGTATATAAAATGGTCAAGAGTAAGATGGGAGTGGTAACACATTAACTGTGGAAATGTAGATTAGTAAAACCGAGAAAGTATTTTAAAATATCAATTCAGTTAGAAGCATTAAAAGCATTAATATACTGCAACCTAGTAGACCTACATTTGGTAATTTCTCTTTAGGTATCAGGAATTTTGTTCATATGCACATTCATATGCACAAAACTGTCCATCACAATTTTTTTCATAGTATTGGAAATGGGCTGAGAACCCTGTTTACCTGATGTTAAGGGAATATTCATGTTTCACAAGCATGTTGAAATTAAGGCTGCAAGGAGAAATATACCAACATGCTAATAGTGGCTGACAGTGGAGGATGAGATTTACAAGTTTATTGAATTTATAAATTTATGATGTTTTGAATTCACATATTTACCATCTCTGTTATGTTTCTCTTAATCCTCATTTGATTTCCTTTGTTCTGCAATTTCTCTTCTCATTTTATTTTATTTTTCCCATCAGAAGTATTTACTTTGTTAAGTGGTGCTGAAGGATATGCTTTATGACGCAAATTAAATAGGCTCTTTAGATGCTTGCAGTTAAGACTGAAGAGATGAATGTATGAAGCAATATACACATATAATATGCATCTAAATACAAGTAAATGCATGTTGTAGAAAAAGATGTACCATTGATTTTATCTCGTCTAGAGAAGGCGCCTGTTGCCAGATTGAAATACTAGCAGTTAGAAACTCGTAGTGTCAAATTTTAGACGTAAGAAAGTATGGTGGTTTAGTTGTGATTTGCTAAGTAAGCAGTTGTTTCTTAAGCATGTTTTTCCTTTGAATTGTCCCTTGTTTCTAGATGCAAGACAGCGTAAAGAGGTAGGGAATAAAATAGATCTTTAGGGAAAACAAAGTTGTCTGTGAATTGTCATACTGAAAGTAATAAAGTTTATTTTGAATTTTATTTGAGACATGATTATATCAGGAAGATTCTAGTTTCATGGGTATTTTTGTATAAATGCAGTAGCATCTATTAGATGCTCTCAATAAATAAATATCTCAATAGATATTAATATTGATGTTGATTTTTAGTCAGCTGAGGCAGGAGAATGGCGTGAACCCGGGAGGCGGAGCTTGCAGTGAGCCGAGATTGCGCCACTGTACTCCAGCCTGGGGGACAGAGCGAGACTCTGTCTCAAAAAAAAAAAAAAAAAAAGTTTTATTCAGCTATAGTTTGAGTTTGGATTCTCAAATATTTCAGAAGGCTGCTGTTCCAATTTTGAGGATGTGTAGGTATAATATGTCATATAATTGAAGAGTAGGAGACTATAACCCTACAATGTCATACAGACCATCTTCAGAGCAGTAATAATGATGTAAAAGTTGAAAACAGTTAATATTTTTGCATGAGGCTATTGATTGCAGTTAATTAAAAAAAAAAACAAAACAATTCAAACAAAATTAAGCAGTTAGGGAAAGGTTTTGTTTCAGATAACAAAGCCCAGAGGTAGATTTGGCTTCAAACAAGGTTTGATACTGAAGTTCACAATGTACATTGGATTTCTAGCTCCAATTCCCTATTCTGCTTTTCCTGCCCTTTTATGTTTTTTTTGGCCTAATCTTCAGGTCATATTGAATATTTATTTCTCACATAGGAGCACAAATGACTATAGAAGTTTTAGGTCCAGGTGGAGAGATAATGCCTTTATCCCAAGATTGACTCTTCAAAAGGCTTGGGTCACAACATCTCCCCAGTCCCTGCCAGTGACAGTAGCTAGTAGGATGAAATGTCCTGTCTGGCTTACCCTAAGCTGTATGCTTCATTCCTGAAGTTGAGTATACAGTCAGACTTCAGCAAAACCCTGGATCTCTGGAACTTTAGAAAGAAGTAATGGGTGTGAAAAGATAGCCACAAAGGTCCTTCAATGTAAAGGTCTTTAACATTACGGCAGTGTGAATTAATAGAATGATGTCTTGGAATCTTGGCGCTCTGTTCAACTCTCTAGGAAGTTTTCTCTAAGACACAATGTGGTAAAAATGAATGCAAATCTTTTTCTTTGGAGTCAAGCAAATCATCCATCCATCCTTTCACTCCTTTATTTATTGAACATTTATTTATTGAGATTTTTTAAGTCAATCACTGTTCTAGGTCCTGAGGCTGTGACTATTAAAAAAAGATAAAATATGGCCTTTGCCTTCACAGTCCTAGAGTAATAACTGACCAATCAAAAGTAAGTATCTAGTAAAGGTACATACAGCCTCAATAAATGGGTTACTATTCTAATTATTACTCTATTTGTTTTTAATTTTGAACCTTCTTAATGGATTATTGGTTGTGTTATTGAGCCATATATTTTCTACTTGCTACATAATTTGAAATTTTAGTTTATTCTGACATAGGGCACATTACTTCTTTAAGACATCTAGGCAGGGTCATTGAATTAGCTTCAGTGTGGTTTGCAAAATAAACTTGAAAAGGGCTAGGGTGCATTGAAAAACATGAAACAATGTAATACGTCAAGGTTAGTTCCTGGAACAGTTTCATTAGGATAACTCATTGTTATGTTTATTAAAGGTTAATTTTTGTTCAAACAATTTCAAAATACTTATGAAATTATTCTGAAGGGGGTGTTAGTAGGAATACCAACAAGATACCTGTGGTAAATCTAGCTGCACAGAGCAGGATTAATGTCATTCAGTATATGTTATTCTGGCATAGGAACTGCAGAAGAGGTAGTATTATCTGATTTAGAAGAACTCAAAATAGATGTAATATGTAGCTCTGAAAGTGATTTCCATCTGTGACTTTTTATACTATCAAATTACATTTTACCCATAGCTGTAGCTGTCCTTTTATGATATAATGGTAAAGAATTGTGTATTTGTTGTCATAAGTGCTTGTCTAAAATTGGGGAAAGTGCCTTCTGGAGAAGGCATTTTTCAGTTAATGAAATAAAAAGCAAGTTACGGATCTATAAAAACGGAACTGTAACCTAACTCTTACCTAGATCCCTATTTTTCTGTAGCTTACTAGATCCGATTTGAAAATGGCTCTCAAGGGATCTTTCTATGCTTTTCTTAACCTTGTGAAATAAGAGCTTCAGCTGAGGGTGGAGTCTGACCTCTGCTTTGATGATTAGAGCACCTCACATACAGGTGTGAAACTAGAGTGGTTGTGTTTGTTTTATTCTGTTTTTGTTTTGTTTTGTTTTGTTTTAAAGACAGAGTCTCCTTCTGTTCCCCAGGCTGAAATGCAATGACCCAATCACAGCTCACTGCAGCCTCAACCTCCCAGGCTTGATCGATCCTCTAGCCTGAGCCTCCCAAGTAGTTGGGACTACAGGAACATGCTACCACACCCACCAAATTTTCATATTTTTGTAGAGACAGGGTCTTACTATATTGTCCAGGCTGGTCTCAAACTCCTGGGCTCAAGCAATCGTCCCATCTTGGCCTCCCAAAATGCTGGGATTATAGGTGTGAGGCACCAAGCCTGGCACTGTTTTTTAATCATTCTCTAACATTTCTGGATATATAATCTCTTACAGTTGTTGCTTTGCTGTAGAGAAATTTTATAGCAGGATTAATCAAATGACTGCCATCTTTTTAAAAACAATATTAGTACCATTCCCATTTGTCCCCCACCCTTGGACCTATTTAGATTCTTTATTGTTAGTTTTTGGATGAAATTTAAAAGTTTTCTTCCCCCTATTCCTTTCTTTAGTCTGCAGGGGAGCGAAATACATGGTGGCAGCATTGAAACCATACTCATAGTAATTCTATTTTCCCTAATCCAGATCAGAATATATGATCTGATATTCACAAGTATCTTTTGTTATAGGGACATGATATTTTCTATCTGGATTTGGTAGGAAAGCATTGGAATAATGATTGCTATTTATTTCAACCTTTCCTACATCAAGGGAAGTAAAACAGAGTCATTTATTTGGATAAAGATAGACATCAGCACTGCACACTGTGAACACTCGTGTCCACTGTTGGTGATGCGTGATGCAGGCCTTACTGGGCTGCTGTTTTTAGTCTTGCCTAAATGGATATTTGACTGCCATGTGGTGATTATACTGTTCAATTAAGTTTCTTATAGAATCAATCAATATTTTCTGTCTCAAGTAATTTCAATTTGTTCTTTTTAAAATGAGATCCTTCTCCTTTAAAAGATACATTTCAAGGGTTTTCTTAGAGATCAGTCTTCTAGCTTGTTTATAAAACACCTTGGTAAAGATGAATTTTAAAATATCATTGAATTTAAGAACACCACAAGATTTGCCACTAATTTACATTTAATGTTTATAGTTCTCAAATTGTGGTTGTTGTAATAACCAAAATATTTTTGCCTTGAATATTTTGTGGATTATATTTCCCTATTCTTTCTCCTTACCCACATTCCCCACAGTAGGTGGGCAGATGGTTGTTACATAGTTTGGCCTTTATTTATCTTTATTGGTTTAATCTCACCAAGTTAGTGTTTCTAAATATGAAAATAAGTGTATTCTCTGGCAAGATTTTTGTCTTTTTAATGTTTCAGTTTATTTAGTGGAATTAACAGATCATTACTTGTTTGGTATAGATAATTTCCCCCATTTTTTTATGTGCATCCATGCTGAGGAGCTGCCTTTAGTTTAATTCTTATTGTTGCCACTACTTTATAGAAAATGTGCAAATCAAGCTGTTTAATGTAATTAGATTTTTTTCTATATCACTGTGTTCCTCATTTAGAATTAATAATTTTGGATTAACGCTTGAACCCACAAGGCGGAGGTTGCAGTGAGCTGAGATCGTGTCACTGTACTCCAGCGTAGGCAACAGAGGGAGACTCCATCTCAAAAATAAATAAATAAATAAATAAAAAGAATTTTGGATTAAGCCATAACTATTTAGTGATTAGTATAATCTATTGTATTAGCATGTCTGTTTGGAACTTTTCATAGCATCAGTCAAAAAGGCGGATCAGATCCTACCAGGCTTCTCCTTTTCATGATTCTCCATTTTCTAGAGAGCAGTCTTAATTCCTTAGCATGGGATTAATATGATTATTACTGTCACCACTATGGCACTTATATTCACTTAACAAAGGGCAGTGTTTTGCATTGCCATAGAAATTCTAAAAATTTTTGCTCTCACAATTAATAGCCATGAAATAAACTTTTCAGTGTTTAATTTTCAGATAAATAATAAGTATTAACAATTTGGGCATTTTATCTCGTTCTTTTAAAATATTTATTATATCTTACTTATAAATGTCCTACCTTGAAGAAAGGACTTTTATTTCCTCTAGTTATTCTCACCTCAAATAGTAGAAGACAGTCATGACTAATGGATTCATTGAGCTGCTCTCAAATATAGAGGTTAAATTACAAAAGTGGCCACCTTTAGGAAAACAAACTTTAGAAAAATCCAAAATCACTGGGTAATTGTTTTCATTTTGCAAGAATACTTTTATTACATAAAAGTATAATAATTATTATTTTTAATAACTTATTGTTTATTAAAATAATAAATTTATTTTAAATCATTGTTCTTTTAAGTAATTTAAAATAGGGCTTTGCGAAAATTTAATACATACACAAATATCTGCAAAGAATACTACCGTATACATTTACTGTAACTGTAGAAGTTATTCAAGTGAGGGAGAGAGAAAGAAATGAGGTGGGGGAAGAAAAAGAGAGAGACGAATGGCTGAAGAAGTGAAGCCTTTTTTCCTAGAGAGTAGCTCTGTGTAAAGTTCCGTTGTCTATTCGTGATGGACTTGCCCCCATGATCCAATCACCCCCAACCAGGTCCCATTTCCAACACTGGGAATCACATTTTAACATAAGATTTAGAGGGGAAGAATATCCAAACCATATCAGCAACCTTGAGAAAGAACAAAGTGGGAGGCATCACACTTCCTGATTTCCAATTATGTTACCAAGCTATAGTAATCAAAACAGTACCCTACTGCCCCCATGATTCAATCACCTCCTACCAGGCCCCACCTCCAACACTGGAAATCACATTTTAACGTGAGATTTGCCATAAAAACAGACACAGAGACCAATGGAACAGAAAGCCCAGAAATAAACCTACACGCATGTGGTCAACTAATCTTCGACAAAGGTGTCAAGAATGCACAATGGGGAAAGGATAGTCTCTTCAATAAATGGTGTTGGTAAAAGTGGATATCCACATGCAAAAAAAAATGAAATTGAATCCTTATCTCACACTGTAATTAACTCAAATGGATTGAAGATAAACATAAAAGTGTAAAACTCTTAGGAGAAAACATAGGGCAAAGCTCCTTGACATTGGCCTTGGTAAGATTTTTTGGATATCACACCAAAAGCTCAGGAAGCAAAAACAAAGATAAACAATTGGGACTATATCACTCTAAAAAGCTTCTGCATGGCAAAGGAAAAAGTCAACAATATGAAAAGGAAACCTGTGGGTTGGGAGAAATATTTGCAAATCATACATCTGATAAGGAGTTAATACCCAAAATATATAAGGAACTCACACAACTCAATAGCAAAATAACAACCCAATTAAAAAAAGGAACAAAGGACCTGAAGAGACTTTTTTCCAAAGAAGACATAAAAATGGCTAACAAGTATATGAAAAGATGCTCAATAGTACTAATCATCAGGGAAATGCAAATCAAAGCTGCAGTGAGATATATCACCTCACACCTATTAGGATGGCCTTTATTAAAAAGACGAGGTAAGTGTTAGGGCATGGAGGAATAGGAACCTTTGTACATTATTTGTGGGAAAGTAAGTTTGGTACAGTCATTACAGAAAACAGCATGGAAGTTCCTCAAAAAGTTAAAAGTAGACTATCAGATGATCCAGCAATGCTGCTTCTGGGTATATATCCAAAAGAAATGATCTTGATACCTCAAACAGATGCCTGCACTCCCATGTTCATTGCAGCATAATTCACAATAGCCAAGGTAGCCAAGATGTGGAAACAACCTACCTGACCTGTCAGTCAGCAGGTGAATGGATAAAGAAATTGTGAAATAGATATACACACATATATAATAAAATATTACTCAGCCTTCAAAAAAGTGGAGATTCTGCCATTTGTGACTACATGAATGAACCTAGAGTATATTATGCTAAGTGCAGTAAGCCAGACACAGAAAGAAAAATACTACATGATCTCACTTATACATGCAGTGTAACCAAAGAGTGATGGGTTATTTTGGTGGCCTGGATTTTATTTCCTTGGGATGTCAGTCATCTCAAACTCATCAGATATTTTTAAATATTCTTTTAATATCTCATTATAAATCATTCCATCCACTTGTGTGGGACTTGGGTACTTTCACATACGACTATAGGCCAAATGTGTGTTATTCAAAGAATTGTGGGATCTCTGAGGCATGAGACATCTATAAGAAAATTTACAATTCATTCGTAATAAATTGTAATAATATTGACTCTCCCCACCCCAGAAACCAAATCAAAACCAGGAAGAAAAGAAGCCACACTTTACTTAAGCTAGAAAATGTAATTTGTTTAATTTGTACCAAGAATTATCCAGTGTTTGCTTGGGTGTGGAGAAATAGACAATCTCATATTAGTGGAAGCATATGTTGATACAGCTTTCTGGAAATACATGTGGCAATATCTGTCAAATACATGTTGAAAAACATTATATGTTATTTGATCCAGAAATTGCATTTCTAGGTACTCTCCTAGGGAAATAATTTTACAAATATGTTTTAAAATCAAATGTAGTCGTTGTTTTTTAAAAATAGGAAAATTTTTGTTTAACAATAGAAATATTAGTGTTATAAACTTTCATCTTAATATTGCTTTTGGTGTAGCCCATAAAATTTTTTAAAGTTTTTTTTTTATTAAGCCTTTCGTACATAGTCTGTAATTTCCCTTTTGAATTGCCCTTTGACCTAATTTACTTATAATATTTAAAATATATAGATACATATTTTCCAAATGGCTGGGTGTTTTATATGTTTCTTCCTTTATTAGGTATTTTAGTTGTTTTGTTGCATAGTAGTTAGATTGTTAGATATATTAGCATAAGGAATTTATTAGAATTTTCTTGGTGACATTAATATGTAGTGGCTTTTTACAACTGTTCCATGGACAGGTTAGGAAGATTTTCAAGTATCCTTTAGATCATCAGTATTAGTAGTACTTAGTGCTTTTTCATCCTTAGTCTCCGAAATTTTTTTGACCACAGACCCTCTTCAGTAAAAATTTGAAAACTCACATTGCACCAATGCCTGCCCTAGTAAAACCCCAATCCTGGTTAGATCTCATTCTTTGCCCATTTCATAGCTATATTAAATATGTCTAGCAGAAGACAACTGGAGAAAAATGTAATCAAGCAGACTAATCTTACTTTCTTACTTCACTAAGAATCTCAAATACCCTTGGCGCTGCCCAGCAATCCTAGAACATTCCCTAGTGTACCCATTCTCCCGTGGTACTTAATGATTATTTAAACCTTTCCCTCTCTTCAGACTTTGTGCACTTCTTCCCTTTTCCAGCTTCATTCCTAGTTCACTCGTTCTCCAGATTCACTTCATCCTGTTGCACTGAGAAAAAAGAAGTAATCAGAAAAGTACTTTCACAAGCTACCAGAGCACCGACATACATTATTGGTTAATTTTTATCAGCACAGAACAATGTTACAATTTCCCGCATCTTAAACAAAGCTTTCAGCTATATTTTTCTGCTCTCATTCAGCGTAAAACTTCTCAAATGAGGTTACATTTCCTCTCCTTCCATTCTCTTTAGAACCCACTTGAATCATGCTTTCATCCTTAGCACTCTACAATAAATTACTCCTGTTAAGGTTGCTAATAACCTCCATTGTTGCCAAATACATTGGTCAATTCTCCGTCTCCATCTTTCCCTGGATATCAGCTCTCAGTGGCCCTGAACTGAACCAGCACACTGCCACTTCTAGAATTTCGCATGTACTGTTTTCTAGCTCTCTCATTTTCCTCAGATCTCTACTCACATATCATATTTTCAAAGAGATTTTCTCTGACCATCCCATAAAAAGGGGCTATGGACTGAATTGCCCTCTTCCCACCCACCCTCCACCCAATTTCCTTGTTGAAGCCCTAGCTCCCAATGCCCAGTGTGATGGTATTTGGAGATGGGACCTTTGGGAGTTAATTGGGTTTAGACGAAGTCATGACAGTAGAGTTTCATGATGGGATTAGTGTTTTGTAAGAATAGGAAGAACCTCTAGAGATCTCTGCCATGTGAGGACATAGGGAGAAGGCAGCTATCTGTAAGCCAGGAAGAGAGCCCTCACCAGAACCAGAGTGTGCTGGCACCCTGATGTTGGACCTCCAGCCTTCAGAACTGGGAGAAATATATTTCTGTTGTTTAAGCCACCTATTCTATGGTATTTTGTTATGGCAGCCCCAGCAGACTGACAAAAGGAACAGTGTACTTCCCATATATCAATCCTTTTCTAAATCCTTACTCTATTATATTATTATTCATGGCACTTATCATCCGTCATCTTTTATATGTTGTTTTTTTTTTCTGTCTTCCTCTACTTGAGGAGAATGCTCCAGGAGACAAGAGCTTTATCTATTATGTTCACTGCAGTATCTCCAGTACCCTGAACAGAGTGTAATAATAGTAGATGCTCAATAAATGTATTTTATATAAACAAATAATGAAAATATCTTTAGTATATGATTCTGTTCAGAAATTTCATAATAACCACCTTTAATTACTTTAATTACTTTGCTTAGAGAGAACCAGGGAACCTTTCGGTAGGGTAAAGGATTTTGACATTCATTCTACATCTCAACTCAAAGTATTGTACAGATTTCGACTACTGATGGTATAATTTTAATTCAGCATAGCTAAGACATTTCCCTCTACCAAGTGTAATAAATTGTAGTGTCCTCAACAGTAGTAGTAATAGTAGTACCAGAGTCACTCATTGCACTTACTGCACGCCAGATACTGTTCTAACCCTAATATGTGTATTATCTGATGTATTCCTTTCTTCACAGTCTACCCATGAGATAGTTTCTGTTACCCTGTTCACTTTATAGTTGGGGACACTGAAGCACAGAGATTAGGTAACTTGTCTAGGGTCACAGTTACAAAGTGAAAAGTACTAGGAAAGCAATCTCCTCGGTGCATGCACTATCTGGAAAAGGAAAGTATTGGGAAAGTTTTATATTTCTTCCACTCTGGCCTTTATCTGGAAGAAACTTCTCAAGTTTTGTTATGTATAGTTGCAAGGCTCCCTAATTTTAAAGCTGATAAAGATACTTTATTTTTGCTTTGCCATGTCAATTTCTGAACAGAATCACATATTAAAAGATAATGGACTTATCACACTTGGTTTACAAACGTGAAACCTCATTATCTTAAGTCCACAATTTATAAAACCATAGTTGATAAGAGATTACTTTATCTTCTTTCAAAAATTTTCAAAACACATGAAGGGCCAAGGACACTCAGTTATTTACATATTAGTGTGAATCAGATTTCTTACCTGTTGATTATTAGCTAAGAGGGACTTTAAAGAATTTTGGTTGGCAAAGAGTAGAGGTAAAGTAGTTTTGAACCTTAAAGAGTAGGGAATATTAAGTGAGGTGCTGTACTTGTTGGAAGGAGAAAATTCTAGAGAGAGATGCTAAGAAGTTGAGAAGATTTCAGAAATAAAGTGAAAATATGTCAAAGACCAACTTTATGCTTTCAGAATTTTGTCTAATACTGGTACTTGTAGAAAGAGGACAAAATTTTCTTAAATATGTCCCTTCTGATTCCTACATAAACTGAGTATGTCCAGGTGCATATGGGTTAAAGAGGTTTTTGTAGATTACTTGGGAACCTAACCACCATTTAGAACAGTGTTTCTATGGGAAGATGGATTTGTTTAGGATGTTGTACCCTAAACAGACTTTCAGGATACAACGTATTTATGAATTGGGAAATTCTGTATCTTCTTTTTTTTTTTTTTTAACTTTATGGATAAAGGGTCTCACTCTGTCACCCAAGCTGGAGTGCAGTGGTGCCATCATAGCTCACTGCATCCTTGAACTGAGCTCAAGCGATCCTCTCACCTCAGACTCCTAAGTAGCTGGGACTACAGATGCGTGCCACCATGCCTGGCTATTTTTTTTTATTTATTTTATTTTATTTTATTTATTTGGTAGAGATGAGGTCTTGCTTTGTTAACCAGGCTGGTTCTGAACTCCTGGCCTCAAGCAGTCTTTCCACCACAGCCTCCCAGAACATGAGGATTACAGGCATGAGCTGCCACACCCAGCCTATATTTTAGTTTTGAATGTGACTTTTTTGTGATCACAAATTTTCAGTGACACACAACTGTTCGTCATCCCCCAAAACTCTTTTATCAAGCTTGTTTTCTCTGGGAACAGAAAACTACTATTACAGATGAATACTGAGCAAAATTTGCCACCTCTACCTATTTATTATGGGTTATTTAGGAAGATAATATTTCCTACTATGTAAAGGACTTCGTGTTGATCTTTTGGCCTTTATATAATTTATGTTTATGTTTCTGGCAATGCCCTGATGGCTAATGTCCTTATGGTAATTAAAACATGTATATTAATTAAGTGTGCTACTAGTAATAAAAGTTAGTTACATATAGGAAAGAGGTCAGTTTTGTCAGGATGCTGAAGCAAAGTTGCGATGGGAGTTGTATTTCATTGGGAGTTACTACTGTTCTTCCTGCAATTGGTGACAGACTACACAGAGATCATGGATTCATGTAGAGACTGGGGATCGCAAAGATGCTAAATATATATTCACTTACACTCTATTTGACATGTTGTTTGGAAAAATAGTTAACTACATAGACAAATTTCTCATTTTATAAGGATGTGTATCTTCTAAGCAACGTACAGATGGGTATACAACTGGGCCTCAAGAACTATACAACTCAGACACCAATAAAATAAAAATTTTATTCACTATTTCTGATCTCTGCTTCTCTCTACATAGGCTTAATTTTTCTCTCCTTATTGAGCTATGCTTTATACTTAGAGGGTTAGGTGCCACCAGTAGTTCCCAAGTTAGCTTCATCACCTTAAGAGAGGCAGGCCCAGCTCACTGGATTACCAATCTTAAGTCTCAGGAAATGGCCTCTGTTTGATTCAGCTTGTGTCTAGTGTCCAGGCCTGGACTTAGAAGGCAGGATCCTGTTATACCTCTCTCACATAGAGGCTTCTAGGCAACCTTGCGGAGATGGAGGCAAGAGGAGGCAGATAGTACCTTAGCTCCTTACTAGATTAGACCCTCTATTCATTCATCCACTCAACATTTATATTCATAATATGCCATATATATGCCAGGTTGATCTTGAGACTGTCCGTATTTTATTTCAAAAATGACTTTTGTCATCTGAATTTTCTTAAAAAGCAACAGAGCATACTGTACAGTTATCTTAGACTTAAAGGAAAATGCCTAATGAAAAAGTAAATAGAAAATCTCACTAAAGTTCACAGAATGACGGAGAGAAAGTAAAGTGTACTTCCAGTCAAGCTCTTTCACTTAAAAAACATCCTCACTAAACCTGTAAAACATTTCAATAAAAACGTTTCTTTGAATGTTATTTTAAATACTATATTACTTAAGCAAATATTTAAATACTGTATTAGTTTCTCTGCATTCTTTACTTGAATTTAATTCTGCCTGTCTGCCAAGTATGTCAAAACCCCAAGTCCATTTTCATTTGCCAGGTTAAATGTTTATTTTGTTTTCCCACATAATATGCTCTTTGAAGTGTCATAAGCATACCAAGCCTGATTTCTTTTTAATAGGGACATGGTAGGGGATTTTTTTTCTTTCTTCAGTTAATGGGATAGGTTATGCTTTTCTCAAAGAATATGTAAAGGTATGTTCCCAGTCCCTGCCTACTGAAGGTGCACACTGCCTTCATTAGCTATTAGAAAATGAACTTCCACTTTCTTAAAATGTGTCCAATAAATTTAATGTAAATTTTTGAAGGTTCACTTTATCTCCTTATTATCAGAATACCAAAGACTTTCTTGTAATCTAGAATGTCCACTTTTACCTAACAAGTCACCCTGTATAGACTAATATAGTGGAAAAGTATGAGGCTTTGGTGATCTACAAATAACTGACATTATTTGATTTGGGAGTTTCCATTTGCTTCTGCTCATCTATGCTTATGTGACTCAAACATCCATTTAAAATTTTTTACACTTATTTTCAAAGAGCATTGACATACATTTGAATACCATAATCTCTTAGATATACTTCTCTCAAAAAACAGCTATTGATAATAGCTTTCAACATATATTCTATCTTAAAAAGACAGATTTAATATTTAGCCTCTATATGAATCCCATGGTGATTGGTACCTTTTGCAAAGTTCTTTAGAACATCTTCTTAGATATCTTGTGTTGGACTAATTCACTATATGAGCATCTCTAGGAGGAACTATTTGAAGCCAGAGTAGTGGTGGTTTTCCTATCCTTTTATTTTCTTGACTTTAAGAAGTACCTGAATTCTTTTTCCATTCTCTGTTATGAAAGTACAGATTCTTATGAATGCCATAGTCTGTCTTTCATTATCACTATCACAAGCCCTCTTTATTCTCTAAATCAGCAAAAAATTCTTCTGTGCAAGATAGAGGAGAGATAGGAGACTAGTACAAAGTTGATACAGTAGAGTACATAGCTATATCTTTGATACAAGTGAAGTGATTCTAACACACTCAGTTTTGAAGTATCTGGATGTTTACCAGAAGTTAGGACCCTGATGGCTTCTTCCAGTGACATTTCTTCTATATAAAGAATCGGGCTGGGCATGGTGGCTCACGCCTGTAATCCCAGCACTTCAGGAGGCCAGGAGATTGAGGTCAGGAGATGGAGGCCATCCTGGCTAACACGGTGAAACCCCGTCTCTACTAAAAATACAAAAAATTAGCCGGACGTGGTGGCAGGCGCCTATAGTCCCAGCTACTCTGGAGGCTGAGGCAGGAAAATGGTGTGAACCCGGGAGGCAGAGCTTGCAGTGAGCCGAGATTGTGCCACAGCACTCCAGCCTGGGTGACAGAGCAAGACTGTGTCTCAAAAAAAAAAAAAAAAAGCCTGGGTGACAGAGCAAGACTCCGTCTCAAAAAAAGAAAAAAAGAAGAATCATTGCAAACAGCCTGAAATGTTCTCAGTGTGGATTTGGCCGTGTTGTCTTATCTCTTAAATCTTAGAACTATGAAATATTTCTTTGCTTTTTAAATTTCTTTTTCTTTTCTTTTGTTTTGCTTTGCTTTGTTTTAGACACAGGGTCTCACTCTGTTGACCAGGTTGGAGCACAATAGTGAGATCATTGCTCACTGCAGTGTCAAACTCCTGTGCTCAAGCGATCCTCCCACTTTAGCCTCCCCAGTAGCTGGGACTACAGGCACGCACCACGGTGCCTAGCTAGTTTTGTTTTGTTTTGTTTTGTTTTCATGTTATGTAGAGATGGGGTCTCACTTGTACTATAGAATGTCTGCTCTCAAACTCCTGGCTTTAAGGGATCCTCCTAACTTGACCTCCCAAAGTGCTGAGATTACAGGCATGAGCTACCATGCCCAGCCAAAATATTTCTAAGGCTTTCAGGAGTTCCCTGAGATAAGAGAATACACATAGAACCACAGAATCTCAGAGCTATATTAAAGAAGAGAGAACTCAGTCACAGTGAGATGAAGCAACTTAACCTAGAGAGTCCCATCTTGTGTTAGAGGTAAAACTGAGACCTAGAGTCCAGATCTTCTGATTCCCAGGTAAACATTCCTATTACCACTCACACTAATCTTTTTCTAATGGTATAGAATGTTCCTCAATATTATAGAAGAATATTTCAAAATATATAGGTTATGATTAAAACTCATTTGCCACTGAGTTACAACACTTAAGCACTGTTGATATACAGAATGTATTGGGATTGGGTTGGAATCGTATTTACCCTATGATGTACCCAGTCCATTCCTTTTCAAATATATCTTAAATGTCATTTGCTTTATTTGTATCTCTCTCATCAAAATAAAACTACAAAAATGTAATTTCATGCTTTTTGTTAACAAGTGAAGCAATATTTTCCAGGTATATGGCTTCTTCATTAAAATCCATCCTTCATTTATTTATACCCAGCTCTGCAAATATTCTCTGTTACTTTCAAGTTCTTTGTTCTTGGAATCACTTTACCCCTCGTATCCTGTAGTGTATTTCTCCCTAAGATGAAGTTTGAGATGGATAGCAGCTATAGCTAGGCTTCCAGTAAAAAGTTGGAATAGAACATGTCAGTAGCAGTGATCCATCCCACCAGCTGGCATTTACGCAAAATGGCAAAGCATTTAAGTACACATTGGAGTGAATAATTTGTCAAACCCCTTTTCCTATCACTTGCGTTCCTTGAGGAGTTGTTATGGTAACTCTAAGGTATGAATAGATTAAATGCCACTAAATCTACTTCTTCAGACGTGCGCTTCTTAATCTTTTGGAATTAGGACAGTTATTAGACATGGTTATTTGTTTGACTTAACTTTGCCTTCTCCTTATCCTCTGAAAGTACTCCAGTGAAGTTTAAAGCTACATAAATTGCATTAAAAAAAATGTTTGTAAGTGATGTGATGGAAGAGAATCCTCATTCTTAAACTTATTAGAGGTTCCTATGACTGCTAAAAATCAGTTCTGGAAATGATTATGATGGGTCACATAGATGTAATGAATTTTTAACCTCAGTCGTATACCACCGTGTAGACACAACTACTTGCCACTCAGTATCCATGTTCTCCTTCCTTTGTAACAAAACTGATTTGTAGCTGGGTATTTTGCCATCCAGACCAAACAAGAAGAAAGAAAGAAAATCTGCATTTCTCTTACCCTCAGCCACGTTTGGTCACACGACTGAGTTGTGGCCAATGAAACGTAAGCATTCTATGGGAATTCCTAGTACAATAAGCCCTCACGTAACATCATTGTATAGCAGGCCCTCAACTTCCTTTCCTTCACTGTCATTTTGTTATGACATTGATGAGGGACAAAGAAAAAAATGATTTGGTTATATGTTGTTTCACATAAATTTTCAGTTTCCAAGAACTTATCAATGAGATGAAGTGAGGACTTCCTGTCATTTTTTCTTTTTTTTTTTTTTTTTTTTAGAGAAAGGGTACACTCCCTACCCTTTCTGCATTTGTCTATTTTATGCAGATTCAAGGCTGGAGCTTTGGAAGCCAAGACATTCTGAATCACAAAATGTCAGAGCAGATACTGGAGGAGATTGAGGCAGGCCCTGGAGACTTCAGTCAGTGTTCATGTAAAGCCTGAATACCTATCTCCAGAATTCATTTATGTGAGGAAAAATAAACTTCGATCTTGCCTAAGCAACTATAATTTTGGCTTACATATGTAGCCAGAAATAATCTCAGCTAATAAAACGTGAATGAGCCCCCTGGATTGATAAGAATATACTTCAAGAAAATAATTAGTGTCTTAAGGTAGACCTGGTCTACTATAAAAATTGTTTTAGTTAACAGTTTGGTAAATAGAAAGAACTTAATAATTCCAATTTGACAATAATTGCATTCTGTTTTACCTGATGCTTGAAGAAATCCAGGTTATCTCATACAGTCTTATTTCTAATTTGTGCCAGTGAAATGAACTCGTAAGTTCATAAGATATAAAACGAACTTTTTTGTGTGCCATGTCATGACAGCAGATAATTCTTGGCTGTCACATAAACTCATCACCTTTTAATGGGTCAAGGAGGCTGTAGAGATTACTCATCCTAGCTTTTGTGTGGACTGTCACTGTCAATTCCAAAGCTCCACTTAACCTTTTACACAGAACATTGATTCCCCCCCCCTCACTTTGTTAATTCTTTCACAGATAATAAAAACTGAGTTTATTTTTTGTATTGAAAAAGTATTTTGTCATAGTTTATGATTTTCAAAGAAGAATCATAACCATAGGACAAGTGTTAATATTTTAACATGTTTTAGCCTAAGACTCATGCTAATTTGAAGAATTTTGTTCATTGAAACCTATCAACATCAAATGGTTGAAGAAATCATTCAGTATTTATTAGTATGTTTCTTGTCTCAAATTCTGAAAGAAAGTGGGGGGAGGATTTGATTTTAGGCTTTTTTGTTAATCAAAATATTCGTTCTGCGACTTGAGAAATTAAAATACTGTGCTATAGAAAAATAAGTACCATCTGGGCTGTGTGTTTTTCTACCTCTAAAGAACATTATGCAAAAGAGGGCATGCAAAGTAACAAGGCGTGTTCATTTAACTATATGGGATACCCGGTGTGGTACAATAGGAGTATTACTTAAGAGTTGTATAAAATCCAATTTAGTTTATCATGTTGTAAATGTACCTAAAAGGCACCAATAGAAAAGAATATTAACATGATTCCTTTGTGCTTTGAAGAATATTAATTTATTATTTTGGCAAGGACATATTTTCATTGTGTGGATTTCTGTTACTTATTTCAATGTTGTCCATGTTTTGTTTTGTTTTTAATCTGCATACAACATTTAGGCAATCTGGTCATGAAACCTGTTGCCCCAGTGATTATAGCGTTTTTAGCCTGTTCTGACAGACTAAACTCTCTCCCTACTTTCACCCTCACCCTAGTCCTCCCATGTGGATCCTTCATGTTGCTTCTTACTCAATAGAATAACTATTCTATTACTTAGAAGGAATAAAAAGGAAGGGTGACCTTCCCAGACAGATGAGACCATGCTATGTCACAACACTGTGTTCCCACTTAAAGCCTACAAACTAATGAAACATACACAGTATGCATATTCTCATTGTTTAGCAAATGTATCTCTTCCCTCTGCATCATTTTCCTAATCGAGGATCTGAATCATCATCACAAACAATTATGAAGTCTTTATTATAGAATGACAGTTTTTTTTTTTTTTTAGAATGACAGTTTTTATCTTTTACCAAACCGTTTGTAGTATGCTTGTCTTTTTTGTGATATTCTCTTTAGATTGTATGGTATTATGACCAGAGCATGGGCTTTGGGGTCAGATAGACCTACATATTCAAATCACAGTTCTATTCTTTATCCAAGGTATGTTACTAACCTGGACAAATTACTACGTGTTTCTGAGTCTCAGATTCCTTTATCTGGACCTGCATCTTAGAAGTGTTGGGAAGGATTTGTAATAACATATGTAATGTACCTGGCTCAATTCAGCACATGGGTGTTTAAGAAATGGTAGCTGTCATTGACAGAATCTTCTTTATGAAAATATATAATATAGCAATATTCCTATAGAATTTACTTTAGAAATAATCTTCCCTTCATAGTGACTAGAATCAGAATCAAAGGATTTGCAGCATGCATAACATCAAGTTAGTGGAATGTGTAATATTTACTACTACCACCGAGTAAAATGACTCAGAAAATGTAGTCTGAATATTCAGTAGGCACTATGATAATTCCATGACATTCGTCCACTTATATTTCATTAAGCAGTGTATTCATTTTAGAATACATCTCTAGATCTTATGAAAACTGCATGTAGCTCAATCTGAGGGTTTCAATTCTATAAAACAAAACCAGTTTCTTATCAGGGCCACTACAGAGCATTTCATGTAGAATTTTTTAGATTATTGCAAATTTTATACATCTCTAAAGTTGTAACATGTAGTAGTAATGTCAAGTGAACTACATAATTTTACTTGATCAGATAGAAAATTTTATATCTCAATAAGGAGTTTTGTGTAGAAGTCAGTAGTATAGTAGAGAGAGCACTGATTTTGGAATAGGAATCTTAAACTCTTTCTAGCAATATATTTTACCTTGGTGAAAAACCACAAAACTCTCATACAAGTACTAAACAAACCTGACCCAGTTTAACTTGTCAGATCAGATAAGACGCACGTAAGGTGGCAAGGTAGGGTGAAGAGTATACGGGAACTCTCTGTACTATTTTTGAAGTTTTTCTGCAAATCTAAATTTAGTTCAAATTTTTTTTTAAAAGTATTTTTAAAAAATCCAGAGAGTCAGTAAGTTTCAGTTTCTTCTTCTATAAATGGAAATGTAATAATAGCTTATCTTTCTCCCTGACAGTTTTTGAGTAGATAAACATGTAAATAAGGCAGTATACATAAAACTTTAAAATACTGCTGTTCTATGCTGTGATTCTTCCTTACTTGACTTCACCCATTTTACTGATCTTCCCTTCCTCTTGCTGCCAAAATAGTCCTTTGCTTCTTAAAAGCTTTTGTGGTTACTTTATTTAAGGTAAAACACTGCCTCACATCACCAAGTTGCAAAAACAATTCTCCTTTCATCATCTTTCTTTGTAATCCATTCCACACCCTCTGTGGCTTGCCTTCTCTAAGCTTCTTGCTTATGAACTAGGCCTAGTGGCCACTGACATTTAATCAAATAACAGTTATAATACATTTACTCACGAGTAAAGCCTGAATAAAATGTGGGCACTGACATCTAAGAGAATGGAAATTTCATCATCAAATATCTTAACAGAAACCATTTTGTTAAATAACCATAATTACAGGTTTTGTACTTATGATTGCAGAGGATTTTGCTCTTCTGCATTCTTTGAAGCTCAAGGGACAGCCATTGTGTTCAGGCTACTTGAAATACCTATACTGAATCTAAGTATAGCTAGGGCTTCTTCAATAGAAAAGTCCCTGCAAGACTTTATAATTCAAAGATTTTCACACCCACAATTATTTTAAAGATTATTTCTGTTTTTAAAAAATAGTTTAGGTAAGTAGACTTTTCAGATAAGAATTTAAAATATGGCTGGGCACAGTGCCTCATGCCTGTAATCCTAGCACTTTGGGAGGCTGAAGCAGGCAGATCACTTGAGGTCAGGAGTTTGAAACCAGCCTGGCCAACATGGTGAAACCCCGTCTCTACTAAAAATACAAAACATTAGCCAGGCATGATGGTGGTCACCTGTATTCCCAGCTATTCGGGAGGCTGCGGCAGCAGAATCTCTTGAGCCCGGGAGGCAGAGATTGCAGTGAGCCAAGATTGCGCCACTGCACTCCAGACTGGGCAACAGAGCAAGACTCTGTCTCAAGAAAAAAAAAAAACATTAATTTTCCAAATGTGTAGACATTTCTGCTTTTTCTTAAGTATTTAGGAATTTACACTTTCTACATCTGAAGCAAAGCATTTTTGATTGCTATGATTATTCTTGTATCCTCGTGATAGTCATACTTGGTAAAGACTCATTTTCTCCTTTTCTTAGTGACTAAATCTTGGCATTCTCAGGAAAAAATTTTCTTCCTTTTGTTTTATGTTAACTCATGCTTCTAGCTTAGATCAGTCTCTGTGACAGATTTCTATTGATGGACTTGCTCATTTCTGACTCGTGAAAACAACGCAGCCAATTACAAGAAAGGAAACTTTAGCATTAAGATGATTAAGAACGTTCCATTTAGAGGAATAAATAATTTTATTTTGTTTGTTTTGTTTCTAATCTTAACTCAAATGCTATCCAGTTATAAAAGCCTATTTTTCCTCGAGAATTTTTCCCACACTGGTGGCATTGTTTCCTTACTGGAGCATGACATACTCAACTTCAGTTTGTTTTTTTCATATTTTCTTTTTTTTAATAATGAGCTCATCATTTTACTTATTCTGCTTATCAAAAATCAGAAGTAACTTGATGTTTATATTATTAATAGGACTCTTTCCAAGTATATTGACATTTCAATTTTTTTCCCAATAGTGTTTGGGGAACAGGTGGTTTTTGGTTATGTGGATAAGTTCTTTAGTGGTGATTTCTGAGATTTTGGTGCACCTGTCACCCGAGCAGTGTACACTGTACCTAAGTGTAGTCTTTTATCCCTCACCCCCTCCCACCCTTCCCACCAAGTCTCCAAAGTTCCTTATGTCATTCTTATGCCTTTGCATCTTCATAGCTTAGTTCTCACTTATAAGTGAGAACATAAGATAATTAGTTTTTCATTCCTGAGATAATTCACTTAGAATAATGATCTCCAACTCCATTCAGCTTGCTGCAGATGCCATTATTTCATGCCTTTTTATGGCTGAGTAGTATTCCATGGTATATATATATACCACATTTTCTTTATTCAGTTGTTTGTTGATGGGCATTTAGGCCCAACTTAGTTCGTTAGTTAGAATACTTACAGTTTTCTATATAAAGAGTCAACTTTTAAAATATTTATAAACTGGGAGAGTGAAACTAAGAACATACATTACAGATAGTAAAAGCTATAAACTGGTCATCTTTTTTTGTTTGTTTGTTTGTTTGTTTGAGATGGAGTCTTGCTGTGTTGCCCAGGCTGGAGTGCAGTGGCCTGATCTCTGCTCACTGCAACCTCTGCCTCCTGGGTTCAAGTGATTCCCCTGCCTCAACCTCCTGAGTAGCTGGGATTACAGGCACCCACCACCATGCCCAGCTAATTTTTGTATTTTTAGTAGAGACAGAGTCTCACCATATTGGTCAGGCTGGTCTCGAACTCCTGACCTCAGGTGATCCACCCGCCTTGGCCTCCCAATAAACTGGTCATCTTAATACAGCATTGAGCCAGTTATCTCTGCTACTCATTAACATTTCTGGCAGCAGTAGGGTAGCTTTCACATAGGGTATAGAATTTTTATCAGAGGTGAAGAGAGGTCTTAATTGTATTGACTCAGGAAAGTTAAATATAGCAACATTTGTTCTAGTCTGTTTTAGGAGCAGTTTTTCCTAAGTGCTTTATAGATAGCCTGTCATTTTTGCAACAGACCATGATGTCAGGACCAAGGAGGGTTTTGATAGAAATGACACAGCATGATTTGCATTTTTAAAAGGTCACTTTGTCTGGTGTGTGGGGATTACTTTTTCCCTTGGTACAATGATCTTCCTGTGAAATGGCCTCTGTTTTGAAACCAGAAGCACAATGCTTACTCCTTGAAGGAAAGGCAATGTAGTATAGTACAGTAGTTTTCAAGTTGTGTTTTGCAGTTTTTGGTATTTCATTGAGAAGTACTTTGCAAAGGAGAAAGAATATTGGAGGGCTCTGAGTCTCCTTCCCTCACCTCTATCAAAGCATCTCTGGTTTTAGCACCTTCATTTATGAGGGTTCCATAAGGTATCTCCTAAATTACACACACACAAACACACACAATTTATATACACACATTATACATATGTGTGTGTATATATTTATACAGACATATGTATATGTATATATACAAACATATGTATATATGAATATATATACACAAATACATATTTTCAAATGTCCACATACACCTACCCCACCCAGCATATACACACATAGCCAAACCCCTTGTGTAGTAAAAAGAGCATAAACTTTAGAGTAAGACAGATCTCATTTCAGATTGCAGCACACATTGCTTAGCAACCTTGGACAAGTTACCTAATATATGTGAGCCATAGCAGGAAGACTCATTAGGAGTCTGTTACAGCAATTGATACAATTTGGCTGTGTCCCCACCCAAATCTCATCTTGAATTGTAGTCCCCATAATCCTCACGTGTCATGGGAGGGACCTGGTGGAAGGTAATTGAATTATGGGGGCAGTTACTTCCATGCTGTTTTCATGGTAGTGAGTGAGTTCTCAGCAGATCTGATGGTTTTATAAGGGGCTTTGCCTCTTTTGCTTGCCACTTCTCTTTGCTGCCACCATGTGAAGAAGGATGTGTTTGCTTCCCCTTCTGCCATGATTGTAAGTTTCCTGAGACCTCCCCAGCCCTGCAGAACTGTGAGTCAATTAAACCGTTTTCCTTTATAAATTACCCAATCTCTCTTATGTCTTTATTAGCAGTGTGAAAACAGACTAATACAGGAAATTGGTACCAGGTAGTGATGTGCTGCTGTAAAAATACCTGAAAATGTGGAAGTGACTTTGGAAGTTGGTAACAGGCCAAAGTTGGAACAGTTTGGAGGCCTCAGAAGAAGACAGGAAAATGTGGGAAAGTCTGAAACTTCCTAGAGACTTGGAGGGCTCAAAAGACATGAAGATGTGGGAAAGTTTGGAACTTCCTACACACTTGTTGAATGTCTTTGACCAAAATGCTGACAGTAATGTAAACAATGAAGTCCATGCTAAGGTGGTCCCAGATGGAGATGAGGAAGTTGTTGGGAACTAAAATAACAGTGACTCTTGGCTGTGTTTTAGCAAAGAGACTGGCAGCATTTTGTCCCTGCCCTAGAGGTCTGTGGAACTTTGAACTTGGGAGAGATGATTTAGGGTATATAGTAGAAGAAATTTTTAAGCAACAAGTCATTCAAGAGGTTCCTTGGGTGCTGTAAAAAGTATTCAGTTTTATATATTTACAAAGAGACAGTTTGGAATTGGAACTTATGTTTAAAAGGGAACCAGAGCATAAAACTTTGGAAAATTTGCAGCCTCATGATATGATAGAAAAGATAAACCCATTTTCTGAGAAGAAACTCAAGCCTGCTGCAGAAATTTGCATAAATAATGAGGAGCAAAATGTTAATTGCCAAGACAACAGGGGAAAATGTCTCCAAGGCATGTCAGAGGTCTTCACGGCAACCCCTCCCATCACAGGCCCAGAGGCATAGGAGGAAAAAATGGTTTCATGAGTCAGGCCCAGGGCCTTGCTGCTTTGTGCAGTTTTGGGACTTGGTGCCCTGTGTCCCAGCATGGCTGAAAGAGTTGTGGGTTCAGAGGGTGCACATCCCAAGCCTTGGCAGCTTCCACATGGTGTTGAGTCTGTGGGAGCAAAGAAGTCTAGAATTGAGGTTTGGGAACCTCCACCTAGACTTCAGAGGATGTATGGAAACACCTGGATGTCTAGGCAGGGGTGTGTTGCCGGGGCAGAGCCCTCCTGGAAAACCTCTACTAGGGCAGTGCAGAAAGGAAATGTGGGGCTGGAGCCCCCACACAGAGTCCCCACTGGGGCACTGCCTAGTAGAGCTGTAAAAGGGCCACCATTCTCCAAATCCCAGAATGGTAGATCCACTGACAGCTTGCACTGTGTTCCTGGAAAAGCCACAGATGCTCAACACCAGCCCATGAAAGCATCTGGGAGGGGAACTGTGCCCTACAAAGCCACAGGGGTGTAGCTGCCAAGAGGCCCTGGGACCCCACCTCTCTCGAATCAGTGTGACCTGGATATGAGACATGGAGTCAAAGAAGTTCATTTTGGAGTTTCAAGATTTGACTGCTCCACTGGATTCTGGACTTATGTGGGGCCTGTAACCCCTTCATTTTGGCCAATTTCTCCCATTTAGAATGGGTGTATTTACCCAATGCCTGTACTACCATTGTATCTAGGAAGTAACTAACTTGCCTTTGATTTTACAGTCTCATAAGTGGAAGGGACTTGTCTTGTCTCAGATGAGACTTTGGACTTGGACTTTTGGGTTAATGCTGGAATGAGTTGAGACTTTGGGGGATGCTGGCCGGGCGCAGTGGCTCATGCCTGTAATCCCAGCACTTTGAGAGGCCGAGGTGGGTGGATCACAAGGTCAGGAGATCAAGACCATCCTGGCTAACATGGTGAAACCCCGTCTCTACTAAAAATACAAAAAAAATTAGCTGGGCATGGTGGCGGGCGCCTGTAGTCCCAGCTACTCAGGATGCTGAGGCAGGAGAATGGCGTGAACCCAGGAGGTGGAGCTTGCAGTGAGCCGAGATTGCACCACTGCACTCCAGCCTGGGCAACAGAGTGAGACTCCATCTCAAGAAAAATAAAAAAGACTTTGGGGGATGTTGGGAAGGCATGATTGGTTTTGAAATGTGAGGACATGCGATCTGGGAGGAGCTGGGATGGAATTAATATGGTTTGGCTGTGTCCCCACTCACATCTCATCTTGAATTGTAGTTCCCATAATCCCCATGTGTCATGGGAAGGACCCATTGGGAGGTAATTGAATCATGGGGGGCAGTTACCCCCATGCTTCTGTTCTCATCATAGTGAGTGAGTTCTCAGGAGATCTGATGTTTTTATAAGGGGCTTTTCCTCCTTTTGCTTGGCACTTCTCCTTCCTGCCATCACGTGAAGAAGGATGTATTTGCTTCCCCTTCTGCCATGATTGTAAGTTTCCTGAGGCCTCCCCAGTTCTGTGGAAATGTGAGTCAGTTAAACTTCTTTCCTTTATAAATTACCCAGTCTCAGGCAGTCCTTTATAGCAGCATGAGAGCAGACTACTAGAGTAATCCAGAGGAGAGTTGATGATGGTGGCTTGGACTAGAGTAGTATCAGTGACAGTAGAAGGTGATGAAAGTGGTTTATTTTAGTTATATTTTAAAGATAGAGCTGATGGAACGTGCTTAGAGGGAATTAACTGGTGAATTAATCTGTGATAAAAATTTTTATTTTCACATGTTTAGAAAAAGTCCTTACTGAAAAAACTAAGATAAATCACATAGTAGCAACAAAGGGAGATTGCAAGCAGGGCTTCCTTGTTCTTTACAGAATTCTGTGTATCCTTGGGGAGGATGGTGAGAGCCATGTTGCACTGACAGGCTTCCTTTTTCACAAGATTTTACCTTAAAGATGCTAGACTTTTATTTTATGTAAGTAAAGCCAGACTCCATAAAGTGTGCATATTTGACTACTTGAGAATTTGATCTTGCCTAAACCAAGATGGAAAGATCTGCAGTTCTAACTCAAGGTTAAAGAGAAAGTATGAACTAAATTTTATGCATTAATGACTTTATATATTTTTCAGGCAGTATTCTAAAGTTTTCCCCAAAATGACCAAAATATTTAACCATATCCCTATATGCTTGCTCTACTATAAAGCCTTTCAGCTCATCTAGATATTATGTAAACCTCTGAGAATTTTTAGGAATGTTATTCAAAATGCCTAAAGATTTTACACATATTAAACTAGTATGTTCACTTTTTTATATCCAGCCAAATAAAAATAAAAAAAAAAAGGGTTATAACATCCTTAATCAGGAAAACAAAGAGTCAAAGTCAGTGTTCTGTTACTTAAAAGAAATAGTTTGGGCAGAAACTCACATGGCTTTTTATGTTATTTGCCAACTGAGTTATTCCAGAGCATATTTACAACTTTAAGGAAACATTAGCAAAAATTGGTACTAACACTAAACACTGGAATTTACAACTTGACAGGGAATTAGGTTGTATGGCACTAGGTTTTTTTAAAAATGATACTTTTCTTAGCACACATTTTATCCCAAGATGGGAAATATTTTATTACATATGGTTTTTTTCCCCATTACTGGCTTAACAAATTTAGATTAAAAAATTTTAATGGGCATTAAAACATTTTTAAATTTATTACTTTAATTTTAATAACCATATTTCTCATTATATAACCAATTAATGCCCACTCTTGATAGTTTAAAATGTATAAAAAAGGTAAAGCTCCTATGATGACATTAATTAATATATTTAGACCCATAGGATACAGATAAAAACACAATTGAATTCAATATTTTGAAAAAACTCTATTATGTCATAGTAGCACAAATATCTTTTTGTGTGTTTCTCAATCATTGATGCTTTGTACTTGCTGAGGATTACTCACTTTCAGCACAAAATTTATTTTAAATCTTTTGAATCTTCTAGGGTCTACAGCTCTTTCTTTAGGAAACTTCATATAATTACTGTAAGACATTCTTAATACCTGGGACACGTAAAATTGGTATATTATGAATGCTACTCCGGGGAAACAAATTAGCACCACTGGAAACCTATTTTTTAAGGCTGTGATATAGAAAATATACTGCATTTCTATTCAAGTCGATATAATTCAGTGAAAATTGCAGGTCAAACCTAAGTGAACTTTTGGTTTCTACTGCATCAATCAGGATTCCGATTTGGTCCCTTAAATATTGCATGACATTCTCCTTTGTGTGTGTATGTGTGTTTTTGTTTTTTGATTTTTTTCCTAAAAGCATATATTCAAGCCTCTGCTGTTTCTCTGTGATTTTCTGCCTCTTGGGTGACTGCTTTGATTATTTTTATGTGTGCACAGTTAATGACTTCCTGTAAGTCAAGCAAAATTAGCTCAAGAGGAAAGAAGATTTCTTTACTTTTGAAACTCTTTTTCTGTTTGTAATTCACTGTAAAAAAAAATTACTGAAATGTGTAACTGAAAAGTTAAAGTTACCTATAATTTCATCTCCAGAGATAAATACTATCAAAAGTATAATGTATATGCTTCCAGACCTTTTCCGTGTATTTGCAGGCATACACACGTGCATATGTATGTGTATGTTCAAACATAAATGGAATTAAGGTACATGCATTCTAGTATGCAACTTGATTTTTCCATTAATAATACACTCCTGCAGCTCATCTTTGAGGAGAGACAAAAGTAGCACACATAGAAAAGTGCAGGAAGGGGTTTAATACTATCTAGAAGAACAAATAATTTCAGAAGAGAGAAATCAGTGTAAACTAGACAAACTTCCCAGAGGAGGTGGGACCTATGCAAGACCTTGAAGAAAGGGAATGATTTAAATGACCATGAAGATGGGGAGGGGTGGCCAGCACAGTAATGGGGGAGTGGCAGGGTGGCAGCAGTACATGGCACATGTGACAAAGGGTGACCTAACTAAAAGAATAAATTTGGTTTTAGTGAGAATAATGTGTGCTGAGGTAGAATGGCCCAGATTATGTCTGTATTTAGAAGTCAGGCATTTGAGCTTAAATTTGATGCAGTGCTTAGTTTAGAGCCATTTGTTTATGAGTCAGAGAAAAGAAAGTGATGTGGGGATACAGGACAGCCTACTACAGTGAATCTTACAATGTACGAGGGCTTTTTCTCCATGTTTTTATTTAAAATACTAGTATGCAGGATAGGTTGGGGGAGGAAAGGTCTGTGAAAGCTAGGAAGCTGTTGCAATACCCCAGGCCCAAAATGATGACTTTTGCAGTGGAATAAAAAGAAAGGGTACTTTATCATGTGTTTTGAGGGAGGCTTACTTAGCTTTTGGGTAAGGAGTCTACCAAATTACAAACTGACCCAGCAAGTAGAATGAGCACTCACTGGGGTACTGGATTGCCTCTGCAACCATCCCAGTAAATCCTTTAACCTTTCTGGACCTCAGCTTCCTTACCTACAGTGAGTTGGAGATATGGTTTCTTCGGCATTCTATGGTATTTACTGACTTGTTAATATTATCCTTCTGCAAGTGGACCACATTATACATATATAAACATGCATACACATTTCATAATTTACACGTTGCCGCATTGCTGAATGCTGCTGCCAACCCCTCCATTTGAAGTTTTCAAGTTCAACAACCAATGCCTACTGAACATGAGATTGTTGGTAGATTACCATTTTGGTAAAAGACATTTTGCCTTTTCCATGCAAAAAGGACTCTGCATTTCAATTGTAAGACTTTTAAGAGTAATCAGAATAAGGTTAAAAAAAAAATTTTTTTTGGCCAGGTGCAGTGGCTCATGCCTGTAATCCTAGCACTTTGGGAGGCCGAGGCAGGAGGATCACTTGAGGCCAGGAATTCAAGAGCAGCCTGGGCAATTTTATAGAGATCTCATCTCTATAAAAATAAGAATAAAAAATTTGCCAGGCCTGATGGCACGCACCTGTAGTCCCAGCTACCCAGGAGGCTGAGGCAGGAGGCTCACTTAAACTGGGAGGTCGAGGCTGAAGTAAGCCATGGTGGTGTCACTGCACACCAGCCTGGGTGACAGAGCAAGACCCTGTCTCAAAAAAGAAATGAAAAAAATTTTGAAGTAGAAGTGAGAGCAGATACTCTCATCTTGGTTTGAAAGTTATGTTCTGTGTGTTTGTGTTGCTGAAGAAAGTTAAATGCCATGTGCCTTGAGAAGCTGCCGAGAGATATGCCAGCACGTGGCTTCCATAACCTTTCAAAATGCTCCAGTGAAAGCACACACAGTTTAAATGCAACTGCATGCTGCGTAAGTCCAGCCTTACACCTCAAGGTGGTATAGACAGGGCAAATGATGATTGTCCGTACTGAAAGTATTTTTCAAAGACACAATCAACTTCACATTAATTGAAATAAAAACTTTTCACTGAAAATTCAGATTAACAAATATGTACCGAGAGTTTGTTGTATTCACGATATTGAACAAACAAATTATACTAGGCACTGTATCTGTGGGGATATTAGCATTTCTGTTTTCATTTAGGACGCAGAAAGTGAGTTCATCTAGCATAAAAGTCTGCCTTCTCTGTATGTTTTACAATAACAAGAAAAATCTGTAACTTCCTGGTAGTGAGAAAAGCAACTAGTCACAAACTATTCTGTTTTACCTTTTTAAAAAGCTATTTCAATTAAATTTTAAAATACTGTTGAGTATTTGGAAAACTTTAGGAATAATTCTTTCACGAGTAGTTTCTCCATATTTGCTCCCATGTTATAATACTTAGCTATATTGTAATACTAGTAAGATTTAATTTCCTAAAATCCTCTAAGTATGTTGCATATTTTATGAATGTTCAAGAATGCTGTTGTTGACACCTAAAGAAACCAGGGGGTGGGTGGAATTGACAGATTAAGCAGAAGACAAACTGGACTTGCAGATACAAGAGTATGACTAATCCAAAGATGACCTTACATTCATGTGGCAGTCTGAGATAGGAGAGCATTGTGTAATTTGAGAATGTTCAGTATGAATAAAAGCCATGATAAATCATCTGTGATTATTCAGTGACTTTTATTTCAGAGATTTGTGTTTTCAATGCCTTTGACAATGATATGATGTCTTTTTTATTCTAGTTTAATGACTATACGGAATAGCCAAAGTAAGTCTTTTAAAATTAAGTTTGCATTGTAATATTTAGTTCAAAAGAAACTAGAGCCTAAAGGGAGTACAACCTTCATTACAATTAATATGATCTAGAATAGTAACTCTTTTCTGAGAAACTTTTTATACCTTAGCGTAGGTATTTAGGACCCAAGTTTTACTTCTAGTTTCGCCTCTTTATTAACTGTATGCTTTTAAAGTTTTCCTTTAAATTCTCTAAATCAGTGTCTTCATTTGTAAAATGAAACTAATAAAACTGCTTACTCTTTATTGAGATGGTTTTATTTTATAAATATTTTAAATATGTATATAAATATAACTATTTTATAAATTTTATTTTATAAAACCATCTCAAAGAATAAGCAGTTTTATTAGTTTCATTTTAAAAATAAAAAAATTATGTTCATTTTAAAAATAAAACCATCTCAATAAAGAGTAAGCATTATTCTGATCATGATGTTTCACTAGGCTTATGATATTGTCCCCTTGAATCTTCTTCCACAGATTTCTTAAAGGAATAGAAAAGGACTGCCAGTGTATACTTTGGTATGGATCAGAATGGGTGATCTGAATAGAGGCAGAAGAGAAGGTAGAATTAGGGCACCAGAGAAAATAAGAGCCACACTTACTTAATATTTGACCACTGTCTTGATTTTTTTAATGGATTTTTGTCTTTAAAACTGCCTTATCTCTCTGGGATTTGTAAAATTGGATTACAATTTGATCCTAATTCTTACAGTTTCTAGTCTTAGGCCAGTCAACACATAACTTAAATGCATTTCTTTTGTCCTAGTCCATCCATTCATCTGTCCCTTGATTCAGCTAGTGAGGCCCGGGCAAATCCAAGCCTCGGCACTCTAGAAGAGCAGCACAGTTCCTGTGTTTGGAGAACATACAGTTCATGAAAGTTAGATATTTACTCCCTTTCTCAGTATTTAAGATGATAGTGGAAGGACAGGAGAAAATATAATACTCAGATGTTGAATTATTTGGATCATATGACCAAAATTTGTTCCTTTTTTTTGTATTTTTGAAACAATTCTGGGGGAAGAGAGGAATAAACAAAAATTAGGTGATAAGCATATCCAAATCATCTTCATCATTGGCCAAAATTTGTTCTTTTTTTTTTTTTTTTAAACAATTCAGGGGGAAGAGAGAGGAATAAACAAAAATTAGGTGATAAGCATATCCAAATCATCCTCAAATCCAAGTCAGGGCATATATAGCTCAAAAAATCTCTGATTTCATGAACTCCCTTGATCATGCTGTGAATACCATTCATGTGTTATATCATGTAATATTCAAGGACATTAGTATTAGTACAGTGCTTCCAGTCTTTCTCACATCATGGCACACATAAAAAATGATAATATTTTTATCACCCACCAAGGTAAATGGACAAGGCAGCTGGTAGCAGATACCAGCCTAGTGGTTCTGCTGCCTCAGCTTCGTTCAGCATCCAGAGAGTGAATGGAATCAGTATCTCTACACACCTGTGACATGCTTGCACTGTCAGATACACTACAGTTTCTACACTCTGCATTAGATTACCCCCAGCTTGTACATTATTTGCTGACCCAGGGCCTCACTAATTTCTTTTTCTTATGAATAGTTTCAGCATATTTTAATTGTAGGGGCTACATGACATGTTTTAGTAAGACAATATATGAAATTTACAGCATCTCAAAGGAAAACATTGGAATAAAAAATTACCATTAGTTGAAGACAGCTTCTTATAATGAAAATAGGCTGACTTAGGAATTGGGAGTCCTGGGCTTGAATTCTAACTTAGTCCACCTTTGACAAATCACTTCTCTGAGCCTCAATTCCCTCATCTTTGAATTGAAGAGATTTGAACAAGATAAAACTTTAAGCTGTCTTCTATCTCTAAGCCATGATTTTGTATTGTCTATAAGTCTTTGCTATTGAGTCAGCTGCTTTGTGTGGAGTGTTTCCTGTGTGCTAGGCACAGGATAAATGATTTCTTATATATACCCTAGGGTGAGATTTGTGGGGCTCCTCAGATCAAAGTTTACTGCTTCGATGCTGGAGGAATTAAAAAAGAACTAGGATGCTTAATGAAGAAAAGAGAATAGGCATTGGAGAGGGTGTCTGAAAGGAATGAAGCTAGCCAAAATAATTTAGTCTTTCAGATGTTTATGGATATCTTTGAAATATTGTAGCTGGCAATTCTGGCAACCTTAACCTCTGACGATAAATTTTGCTACCTCTCATTTCTAGAAACACTTATTGCCAGTACATCAGCTATGTAAGCATATACGCAGAGGCCAAATCTTGGTTGTCCAACTTGGTGGAAGAAAAAGTTAGTGTTAAGAATCCCTTTAGGAACATTCTTTTTCCATAGTTATCCAAGTCCTTTCTGTCCAGCCATGTATTGGTTGGATGAGGCTACCAAGCTGGAGAGCAGCAGAGATGGTATGCAGAAATCATTAGATAATCATTCTCGATCTAGTTCCATTATGGTGATAGTCATTCGGCCTGTAGAATAAAACAGTCGCATTCGTTCATCCAACAAATGTTTATTGCTTATTTACCATGTGTCAGATATTTTCCTAGGAGCTAGAAATTCAAACCTGAGTGGTTCCTGCTATAGTGAGACACAGACAGATATATATACACAAACGTATGCACATAGATACAAATTAACATTAGTATTATCAGTCTTAGAGAGTTTATTTAAATAAACACATTAGCAACTTTTTTTTTTTCTTTGAAATGGAGTCTCCCTCTGTTTCCCAGGGTGGAGTGCAGTGGCGCGATCTCGGCTCCCTGCAACCTCTGCCTCCCGAGTTCAAGCGATTCTCCTGCCTCAGCCTCCGATTAGCTGGGACTACAGCCGCATGCAACCACACCCGGCTAATGTTTTATATTTTTAGTAGAGACGGGGTTTCACCATGTTAGCCAGGCTGGTCTCAATCTCCTGACCTCATGATCCACCCGCCTCAGCCTCCCAAAGTGCTGGGATCCGCCTCAGCCTCCCAAAGTGCTGGGATTATAGGCATGAGCCACCGTACCCAGCTGCAACTTTTTTTGTAATGTTCAAAACACATAAATAAATTCTCCCTTTCTTGCTTCCTGTTTTCATCAGGAAACATTTATTGAGTCATGTGTCAGATACATTAAAAAGAGGGCTAAAACTAGATCATGCATTTAAATATCAAAAAATACTTCCAAGTAAATAAAAATTAACCCAATAATATACTCTTAAGGAGACGTGGCTGTGTGGTTGTTTGTTTGAGACAGAGTCTCACTCTGTCACCCACGCTGGAGTGCAGTGGTGTGATCTCAGCTCACTGCAACCTCCACCTCCCAGGTTCAAGCAATTCTCCTGCCTCAGCCTCCCAAGTAGGTGGGATTACATGCCCATGCCACCACGTCCAGCTAATTTTTGTATTTTTAGTAGAGACAGGGTCTCTACTAAACTGCTCGAACTGCTGCCTTCAAGTGATCCACCTGCCTGGACCTCCCAAGTGCTGGGATTACAGGCGTGAGCCACCACACCCAGCCAAGATGTGATATTTCTGACATATGCACAAGAAAATATGTACATACATATATACATATATCTGTTTGTGTAGATATATAAAAAAAGATAAATTTATGTGTATATATGTGTACATATATAATTTATATATTTATCTTTATATGTGTATATATATACACATACATATATACCTTATATGTATATATATATATAAAATGTTTGTACATGCCCAAAAAGGATACTTGAACCTAGTGGGTAAATAACCAAGAGAGGCTTGCGTTTGTGCCTGCATATATGTATGTTTGTGAGTATGTGGATGTGTGGGAGCTAAGGAATGAACGAAGGGAGAGAGGGAGGGAAAGAAAAAAGGGAGACGGAAAATAAGGAAGGAGAAAAACAGTCGGTGGTCTTAGAAGGAACCACAGTAGTGACTAGTAATTTTTACCTTAACTCCCACTGCCCCATCTATATTCTCTATTAAGCTCCAGTTAGTACACCATTATTCATTCCATCAACTGACCTATCATTGGAATGGACTACTCACACAAATAAAAAAGAATAATTTCTGTTTCAAAAATACAAAAACATCCACAGACATTAGAAGAAATGGTACTTATGTGCTCTAACAATGATGGTAAAGGTAACTTGCTGAAAGTTCTTCCACAACAGAAAAAAAAAAAATTAAATCTCAGGGATTTTTTTGTTTTCTTTGCTGGGCAGAAATTCATTCCAAGAAGTACCAGCCTGTCTCATTTCAAAATGCTGTCCTTACCAAGGAAGCGGAAGTGGTCATATTCTTTCCCACCAAACTATGGATGAATTATAATTATCCTACCTCTTGTGGGACAGTGAAGCAGTAAACATCTGCTATACTGAATCAAAAACTCCACAAATGAAACTATACCAAATGAATCATACCTGGACTCAGATGAAAGGATCTGTATTGTGTTTACCTTTTTCTTTATTTTCTTGCAATCTAAAATATGGATTTGTCAACTGTGGCCCCAGATTCTAACTGAAAGGGAATATATGGATTCCATTCACTGATTTTTTTTTCCATTCACTGATTCTTGTTTAACATTGAACATCACAGCTTTAAAGCAGATTGACAATAATATTTGTAACAGTTTTTCTCTTTGGTTTATTATTCCCTCATCATTTTCTTTAAAAGGATGATACAAGTTAGAAAATTTAGATGTGAAGTCGTTTAGTTTTAGTTTCAATAACAAAGGAGCAGGAAGTGATATTTAAACTTTATTTCCAAAAGACACCAGCTTCACAACTAGTGTTAGTTATTGTAATTTTGTGTATCATGATCTATGTGGTAGTACTACCCTGTTCACCTGGAATAAGGAAAGTAAAATGGTACTTCAATTCTAAGTTTAAGCTGTGAAAACATATATAATAATCTGCTTGCTTTAAAAAATGTAATGTGTTTTTATCTTTTAGAGAGCAGAAAGACAAACTCGAATTATGGATTCAGCTCAATATGCAGAATTCTGTGAAAGTCGACAATTAAGTTTCTGTAAGTAACTATTTAACTTTGCTTAGTTATACGCATAAGAGATTTGTATTATAGATGTACTAAAGTATGACAGGATCTGTTTCTTAGAAATTGGTGGATTTAATACATGTGTAGTTGTAACTGCTATAGAAACAACCTCTACATTGTGGGGAGCCTATAAACGATTTTCCTACATTCTGCTGCTTTGTGATTAATAACATTAAGAGATCTTAAGTGGTGCTGGTAATATACATAGTGCTATGTTAATTATTTACAGTACTTTTAATCATAAAAATTCCATTGTCTTAATATTTCCATTATAATTTCTAGTTTCCTAGTCATATTTACACTAGTATTTCTGATTGCATTTGATCCATAATGGACTCTAATAGCAGTCATGACATTTAAAGGCCTGTAATATTAATTATTTTCCTTTATGTATACTCATATTACCACAAAGGAACATATCACTGGTCTCTTCCATTTTTGTCTAACCTCCTACTGTGGCATGTATTCAGTGTTAGCCAAATTTATCAGTACATGCTCTAGTAACACTAGTAACCTCGTGGTAAAATTAGTACTTTCACATCACTGCACATCAGCTTATTAAAAGTGTATAATGACTCATAATAGTGAGCTAGATTGTGTAGCAAAACATCCTTACAGCAAAGTTTCAGTTGTGACTAAGGCTCTCGGGGTAAAAGTCAAAGAAGAAAGTGTGATGAAAAGTCCAGTTAAAAATATGACAAAGTAGCACATGACCATGGTCTGAGGGATTATAGAAACAATGGTGTCTTTAAATGAAAAGCTATTATGTGGTCACAATAACAGCATATTTGATTTGGAAAAAGAAAGAGAGAGCTTCATTTGTAGATTATAAAGTGCAAATAAATGACACATTTCATAGTATCCCATGTAAATGTCAGTAAAATATAGGAAAACATGTTTTGGAAGATTTTTTTTTTCTGACTAAATATACTTTCCAATTTGACTAACAACTTGGCATCATACATCTGTGAAGCATTAAGTAAATGGCACTTCAGATCATGGCAATTTCAGCAAATGAAAGGTTTTGTATTGTAATTTTTAGGTTTAAAAATGGCATTCAAGTCTTTATAAGTATCAACCTCCAGTTTATAAAGTAACATTTAGTGCAATTGAACTATTTTTTAAAATTATATTTTAAATTTAATTCACTTAAAGGAACAGACATACTACTTTCACACTAAAACTCATAATCTTAAAGTCTCCTAATATGCCTTCTCTTTGAAAATCAGATTTTCAGTTACTTCATGTTTTTTTGTTTGTTTTTGTTTGTTTTGTTTTTGTTCTTGTTTTTTGTTGTTTGTTTGTTTTTTTTTTTTTTTTGAGATGGAATCTCACTCTGTTGCCCAGTCTGGAGTGCAGTGGTGCGATCTCGGCTCACTGCAGCCTCCTCCTCCTCCTGGGTTCAAGTGATTCTCCTTGCCTCAACCTCCTGAGTAGCTGGGACTACAGGCGTGTACACCACACCCAGCTAATTTTTGTATTTTTAATAGAGACAGGGTTTCACTATGTTGGCCAGGGTGGTCTTGAACTCCTGACCTCAGGTGAGCCACTGTGCCTGGCCCATGTTTTGTTTTTAACTCAATAATAAACTATAGTAGATTAAAAAATAGTATTTTCCCTTTCTGTATAAAATAACTATAGTATAAACAGTATATTGTGTTTAATTTTCTTTTCTTTAGAGTGGAAGGATTTGGTCATTTAAAACTATTTATATATGGTGCCCATAGGTGTTTTATTATGAAACCTTGGTGGGGAAATCTGTTTTATGTGGCAAAATACTGTGGTTGAGAATCCTTTAATCCACGTGGATCAGCAAATTCAGAAGCTATTCCTGCACTCGTCAGAGTGTTATGCTCTTTTCATTCTTCTCCTTCTAATAAATTACGAAGATACAGGAATTGTGGTCCTGCCATATGTATCTTCTTAAGTATTTGATCATAGCCATCCCTGGAATCACTGGTACATTTTAAAATAATGAGTCTGTAACTTTATAGGCTGAGGCTAAGCTGTAGCATCGACACGCTAATCTAATTCACAATTCAGTCTTTTGTTTTTATATGTATATAAGTCAGAGTTATTTCTCTTAAAGTCTTTTAAAATCTGATATTTAATAATGACACACAAAGCTCATAATTATAAAAAATAATTATAATAATTTAAATCATTAAAATTTATACTCTATAATTAAAATGTATAATTTTAATTGTATAATAAATGTGTAATTTTAACTGTATAATTTTAAATGTATAATAAAATGTATAATTATAAATTTAATGAAAATTAAATTATTTTCCAGTCCTTTACTTTCAACTTTTTATTTTATGTTTGGTTTTATCTAGATTTTCTTTGTAATCAGAGAGGCTCTGTGTATTTTCATTGATTAGTTTAATTTATATGGATTTAATTACTGATACTGTATATGCTGTCTTATCTTGTGTTTTAAATTTCTGTGCTTTTTAATTTGCTTTTTCTCCTCCTTTTCTATGTTGTATTAGATTGATTGGGTTTTCTTCATCTCTTTTTCCTCTGCTAGTTTGTAAGTCCTATATTCTCTTTGTACTATTTCAGTTGCTATCTTTTTTTTTTGATATACATCCATGACTTAAAGTTTTTAAAATTGTTAAGTATTTGGCTGGGCACGGTGGCTCACGCCTGTAATCCTAGTGCTTTGGGAGGCCGAGGCAGGTGGATCACCTAAAGTCAGGAGTTCGAGACCAGCCTGACCAACATGGTGAAACCCTGTCTCTACTAAAAATACAAAAAAGCAAACAAACAAACTAGCCAGGCGTAGTGGTGCATGCCTGTAATCCCAGCTACTTGGGAGGCCGAGGCAGGAGAGTCACTAGAACCCGGGAGGCGGAGGTCACAGTGAGCCGAGATGGCGCCATTGTACTATCAGCCTGGGGGACAGGGCAAGACTCCGTCTCGAAAGAAAAAAAGAAAAAAAAAAATTGATAAGTACTTAAACTTTCCTTCTTGGCCTAATGTCATTTTTTCCTACAGCTCTGCACAAGCTTAAAACACCCATTTTTTTTCTTAAACGGCCTTATTTTGCCCCCATACTTAAATGATTGTTTAGTTGGGTAGGAAATGGTAAGCTGGTAGTTACTTGTTAAGACATGATTCCCTTGTCTTTTGGCCCCTGTTGTTGGTAGAAGTTTGCTGTCAGTCTATTTATTATGTATTTTTCCTGTGGAAGAAACTAAGAGAATGAAGACATTGACTCCAGGTCCCCCCTTATATGGGGAAATGAACACACTGGCCAAAGTAGTTGCCCATAAATATGTATAAAGGAAAGGAATAAGGAACTCCTGCTAGGGAAGGTTCCAGGGAAAACCATGCCCTCTGAAGAAGGCTATTTTCAATTAGGTTGAAGTTGCGAAGTAGTTTCTTCTGAGTGGAATGAGCATTGCAGGGGACCCTAAGGAAAGGACTGGGAATGGAAAGACTGTTGGGAAGGGATGGGATAGGAATCACCGAACAGTATGCAGGCATGAGAGAATGGAATATTGCAAGAAACTTAAATTTTGTTAGTGATCATTGATAAGAAAGATAAAAAGTATGTGAGATTAACCTTAAATTTCCATATGAAATTATCATGTAAAGTTGTTTTTTAAGTTCAGCGCAGGCTGAAAATCCAGGTAGTATTACAAAGCTAATAATCCTAGGAACTTCTGACCATTGCTCAGGATTCTGTTTAAGTTGTTAGTCAATTTCCAGGTTATCCTTTCTCCTGATACGTTGGGAAGAGGGGCAAAGGAGAAGGAACTTGTTTATTCTGAGGCGCCTCTCACCTCTTGATGAAAACAAACTATCTTAACTAGAGGTATCTGTGCCTCCTTTGCTGGAACCAACAATACCTTGGAAGGGTCAGGCTTTAAAGCCATCCTTCTCCAGGTGACAGGGAAGGAATTAGCTCTCAAAGAATCTCCACCACTTGGTGGAACAGCAATAACTCAAGTGCATGTCTTTTGATGAATAGAAAAGTTTGGACTCTACTCTTTTATTTAAAAAATACTTCATTCATTTATTCATTTCTTCTGGAAATATTTCTTGTGAGTCTGCTAATGCCAGGCAGTATTCTAGGTGCTAGGGATACAGTTGGAGATACATGGTCCTTGTCCCTGCATTCTCGGTGGTTACAATCTAGCAAGGAAGCTAATTCTGTTGCTTATGTGGATAGATCCAACTGAATATTAATAATGATCCTTTCCCTCACTTTTAAAATCAACTGTTTAGAGCATAGTCACAAAATATCTGTTTCTGTCCTAAAGATCTGTCAAGGAGATAAGTGATTAATGTACATCTCATTGATCTTGCCAAATTGCTGCCTGTTAACTTTAACTTCAGAAGTATTCCAGAGATGTTAAACAAGTATTTGTGAGCTATTGCAGCATACTAGTTAGATGGAATGTTGCATGTCAGAAAGTATTTGGAAGACTTGTTACTTTGGGGAGATAGCTTTAAGGGGGATTATCATAATTCTGCCATATTTGACAGCTTTGGGTATATGCTTCGATAGCAGGACTTCATGTTTTCTATGATTTATTTAAAAGAGAACTCTTCTGTATGTGGAATCCTTGAAGATTCTGTATAGAAGGATCAAAATATCATGCTTTGAGTTACTGTTAAGTGTTTTATAGACCTGTGGGGCCAGATTAATCAAAAGAATAATCAGTGGATTATAAAGAAAATCTTACAGATTTCATAAAATCTTCACTATCAGTCTTTCCCTCTAGGTTACTAGTTAAATGAATAATGTCTAATGAAGTCCCTATATCAATTTAGACTGCTTAGCACTGTGGCAGTGTAGAGATATTTAACTAAAGGTTACATACATGCTTGGTTCTGTATATGCTTGGTACTGTTACACATGCAGAGACATAAGGCATGGTCTTCTCCCACAAAAATTTGTAATATGGCTTAAGAAATTATAAGCATTTGTGAACGAATATCTGTTGGTATCAGTGTTCAATAAATGGCTAGAGTAGGGAAATATACCTTTGGCCTGTATGATCAAGATTCATATAAATGAAGAAGAGTGATGGGAGAGCATTCCATGGAAGGAAAGGAGTAGGAGTAGACACGCAGAGGAAAAGACTCAAGGCTAGGTGATGGTTTAATAGGGAAATATGGTAAAGGCTGCTTGGAATCAGTCTGGATGGTTTTGAGTCAGGCTTAAGAATTTAGACATCTTCATAATCAGAAAAAATGTAACCACAGGCTTAGATTAGACCAGATGTCAGTTTATTTAACTTTAAATTTACAACTTTGAGCCATTCTAGTAACAGACACTTTTTTTTTTTTTTTTTTTTGAGACAGTTTCGCCCTTGTGCAGTGGCGCCATCTCGGCTCACTGCAGCCTCCGCCTTCCGGTTTCAAGTGATTCTCCTGCCTCAGCCTCACGAGTAGCTGGGACTACAGGCACGCACCACCACACCCAGCTAATTTTTTGTATTTTTAGTAGAGACGGGGTTTCACCATGTTGGCCAGGATGGTCTCGTTCTCTTGACCTCGTGATCTGCCCACCTTGGCTTCCCGAAGTGCTGGGATTATAGGCGTGAGCCACCGCGCCCAGCCTAGACACTTTTTTTAAACATATTTCAGTAGGTTTTTTGGGGAACTGGTGGTGTTTAGTTACATGAATCTTTTTTTTTTTTTTTTTTTTTGAGACGGAGTCTCGCTGTCGCCCAGGCTGGAGTGCAGTGGCGCGATCTCGGCTCACTGCAAGCTCCGTCTCCCGGGTTCACGTCATTCTCCTGCCTCAGCCTCCCGACTAGCTGGGACTACAGGCACCCGCTACCATGCCCGGCTAATTTTTTTTGTATTTTTAGTAGAGACAGAGTTTCACCGTGTTAGCCAGGATGGTCTCGATCTCCTGACCTCGTGATCCGCCCGCCTCGGCCTCCCAAAGTGCTGGGATTACAGGCGTGAGCCACCGCGCCCGGCCTACATGAATCTTTAGTAGCGATTTCTGAGATTTTGGTGCACCCATCACCTGAGCAGTGTGTACATTGTACCCAATGTGCAGTCTTTTATCCCTCACCCCCCTCCTACCCTTTCCCCTGAGTCCCCAAATTCCATTGTATCATTCTTATGCCTTTGCGTCCTCATAGTTTAGCTCTCAGTTATAAGTGAGAGCATACGATATTTGGGTTGCCATGAGGTGAAGGCAGGGTTAGGCTTGTCTGAGCTCAGACTCTTCTTGGGCAGGGCTTGCTGCGGCAGCTGTAGGGGATGAGGGTGTGGCTTCTAGAACAAGGGAGTTACGGTTCCCAGGGGCATTATGGCTGCCTCTGTTGCCCCACGCAGGTCGCCAGGGAAGTGGGGAAAGCCGGTAGCCGCAGGCCTCACCCAGCTCCCATGCAGCCCACAGCCCGAAAGGCCGGTCTCACTCCACCATGCCCCCTGCCCGTAACAGCACCAACTTTATTTCCAGCAGCTGGTGGGCAGGGCTGAGAACTTTCCCCAGGCTACCGGCTTCCTAGCTGAGAAAGCAAGCCTACTCACAGTTCCTCTGCGTCCCACAGAGCCTGCAGCGGTGATCCACCTCCTTCAAGGGGTCTGTGGCTCTCGGCTTTCCTGGTATATTCCTGCGGTAGTTCTTGGAGCAAAAGTGCACAGTGTGGGTCTCCACATGCTGCTCTACCCATCCAAGCGGGAGCTGCAAGTTAATCCTGCCTCCTGTCTGCCATTTTCCTCTGAGACTAGAGAGTATTTTTGAAAAGTATTAGCAATAGTTTCTTTATGTTTCTTTTTTCATCACAGGTTCTTCCTTGCAAGATTTTCTTTCTATATGAGTAAATTAAGGTTACATCAGACAAGAACATCTTCTGACTTCTTGTTGTAACATAAGCTGTAGCCAATGGTAAATCTGACAGTGTGAGAAGTATTAAACATTAAATAGTTTAATATACTATGTCATATAGCATAGGTGTAAAATAAAAGACCCAAATACGTAAGAGAGTTGTTGAAAACAACCATTGTGTTGCCTTATAACTGAGAGTTAAAACTTGGATTTCTTGGGGCCAGAATATCTAGATATTAATTATTGCATTTTATGTGCATTATTTTTTGTGTACAATTCTGAGTATACTTTTTTTAATTTTGTGATAGTAATGTGCAGTATTAAAACACTTTAAAAAATAAAATTTCTGCACTTGTTTTTTTTAAATGGCCAGCCAAAAAAGCTTCCAAATTTCGAGACTGGTTGGACTGCAGCAGTATGGAGATAAAACCCAATGTTGTCGCAATGGAAATCTTAGCATATTTAGCGTATGAAACTGTGGCACAGGTAAGCATTCTAATCTGTCATATTGGACCACACTGGCTGGTTTTTCTTTATCTCTGCCCATGATCAATTCTTCTTCTCCCTGCTGCTCTACAGTAATAACAGCCATGAATTTACATCATTTTCTAAAATTTAGTTCAGTTATGTGTCTCTGCATCCTCAATTCAAGCGGATGTTAGGATAGAAAAGAGTTTCTTGCACCTTTATCTTAATGAGAAATGGAATCCCTGCATGCTTTTTCTTGACATTGAACTCAAGTCCACATCTGCCTTGTTTAGAGATTATTTTTGAGCTTTGAAAAACACCTTTCTACGTATGTGAGAATTAAAGAATACTTACCAAATTCTGGGTCTGGAATCGCCCTCTAAAAGACTTTCTCAAGATGTGGTCTTTAGACCACAGGCATCAGCATCTCCTTGGTTCTTGTTTAAAATGCAAATTCCGGCCAAGCGCTCCTTGGTTCTTGTTTAAAATGCAAATTCTGGCCAGGCGTGGTGGCTCACGCCTGTAATCCCAACACTTTGGGAGGCTGAGGCGGGTGGATCACCTGAGGTCAGGAGTTCAAGACCAGCCTGGCCAATATGGTGAAACCACATCTCTACTAATAATACCAAAAAAAAAAGTTAGCCGGGCATGGTGGCAGGTGCCTGTAGTCCCAGCTACTCGGGGAGGCTGAGGCAGGAGAATCGTTTGAACCTACGAGGCTGAGGTTGCAGTGAGCTGAGGTCACACCATTGCACTCCAGCCTGGGCAAGAAGAGCGAAACTCCGTTTCAAAAATTAATAAAATAAAATAAGCAAATTCCTAGACTATATGCTTAAAACAGACCTACTGAATTAGAATCTCTGGACTTAAAGCCCAGAAATCTGCACTAGTGACTGTGAAATAAATTTTGAGAACTACTCTCCTAAAAAGTCAGAATATATCATGACTAGGTCCATTCACCAGTCAATGAAAGTGTGTGCTCATGTCTACAATATAGATTTTTAGGCAAGTAGGATTATCAGTAATATTCAGAATGTATTGCTTTTAGGTTTGCCACTTCAGTGGCATTCATGATTATTTCTAGCTATGTGACTTTCATTCTTCTGGTCTTCTAGTTAGTGGATCTGGCTCTTCTTGTGAGGCAGGACATGGTAACCAAGGCAGGGGACCCCTTCAGCCATGCCATTTCTGCAACCTTCATTCAGTATCACAACTCTGCTGAGGTAAGTACAAAAAAAATCTGTCTTAAAACATTTGTGAATTTTGACACATATCTGGTATTTACATTAGTGGTTCTTTAATAAAGATTATGCAGGAGTGTATAACCTTCAGTCAAAGAATCTTAATACATTAGACGTTCAAATAAGTATTTAATTGAGCACCTACTGTGTGCCAGGCCCTGACAGTCCACTTAAGGCAATGACTTTTTTTGCCTTTTTCTTGCTTCACTTAGCTTTCCTAGCCCTTCATTGAAAGGGATAGTTGCAAGGCATTTCTTATTTTTATGGGAGATGAAAAACTGGTTTAGGTAATGTTGGAAAAGTCATTTATTTCTTTGTGCCTCAGAAGATAAGAGTGTTATCATTATTATTCATATAATAATCCCTGGCATTTATTGATAACTTTCCATTTCAATTATTGATTCATCTCTAAAAATGATTTAAAGAAGCTTGTCTTCATTCATCTTGAGTTTTTAGATTGCCCCTACCATGTGAAAATTATATTCTTTTCTGATCTGGCTTTGTTATGGGAACTGTAAAGTTTTCTTTCCAATTTTAAGGCTCTGTATAATAGCTGTGCACCACTTTTCGCATACAGAATATCCTCTGTAAACAGCATCTACCTCAAAACCAGAAGTGTATTGCAGTGTGTTGAATGTATTTGCCAATATTTGACCCTTTTCACTAACAACAACAGCAGTTTCACGTAATTCGATCGAATATCCATAGATAAGACAGCAAGAAGGTTAAGTTCGCATCTGCATGTAGAGTTGTGAAGTACGTTTTGGATCAAATTGGTTGAAATATATAACCTGAAAATGGCTAAGCTCTGTTTTATATCCATACCTTGGTTACACATTTCTGCTCCTTGTTAAATATCTATAGGCAAGGATAGTGGTTCAAATCATCTCTAAGAAGTGGTTGTAATCTTCTTTAGGTCACAGACCGCTTTGAGAATCTGATGAAAACTATAAACCCTTTTTCTATAAACACATTCACAAATTTTGTCTACAGTTTCAGATTGTTCAGAGATACTCTGAAGCCATTCTGTGGATCCAAGGGATCTGTGAACCCTGTGGACCCTAGGTTTAAATTTCTCTGCTCTAGGATACGTAGAAAATATGTTAAGATATATGCCTATATAGCATCTTATTACAAACAAAAAGACAATTTAACATTTTCTTATGCCCCTTGGAAAATCAAATTGGCTTGGAAACCAAATAGGGATTAAAATGTTTATGCCCATTAAAAATCCATTTTTTTCTTAGAAAAGGTCATACGTCATTATCAGTAAACATACAAAAGTCCCTAAAGCTTACTTAGTTGATTAATCACCATTTGTTTTCTTTATGTTATAAACCCAAATTATGATGTCAAAAAACACCCTTTAAAATGTCTTTGATGCGTGTTCACTTTATGAATATGTGTATAAGTATGCTTTCCATTAACATCAGACAAATTTGTTACAACATTTCTAATTGAGAAAATTTACTGTGAACACAACGAGCCTAGTTTTCCTTTAACATTCAAGTGATTGCTTGCATGCCTAGGAAAACTCTTTATTTCCCCTCTTTTCTCAGTTCTCCAGGGTGGCCAAGCTGCCCTAGGCAACTGCTCAGCAACCGCAGCCGCTGTTCGCAGCTACCCAGCAGTTGAGAGGAATATCCTATATGTGCTGGATTTCCTGGGCTCTCTGGGAGGTGGGAGCATGAGGGTCAGAGAGCCTCCTGACAAAATATGTTAGTAGAAGCCTCAAACTTTTTTTCTGGCTGGCAGACACCCCTCCTCTCCTGTGACTGGTAGTCAAGATGAATATTCAGAGACTGGAAGTCTTCCTTCCTGCCCTTTATCACCTGACAAAATCAGCAGCCAACATCAAGGGCCTGTACATCAAATACTATACCAAATTGAGTCCAGAGTGGGGCTATGGAGACTGGTATGATCTGTGTTCAGGGAGACAGGATATTTTGTAAAACAAGCAAATAATTGAACAAACAAACAGGTAAAGATGGCATATACTAGTTTCCAAATGAGTGACTCAGACAGAAAATACAGAAGTTTAAAAAAACAAACAAAAAAACCTCTAGTTGCAGTCTAAGACTTTTAGAGAGAAAGCTGAGGTTAAAGGAAAAATAGGACTATGGTAAGGTAGAAGTTAGGATAATACTCTAGGACTCAAAGACAGCATAAGTACCATTTTACAAGGGGAAAAACCCAACACTGTTTAAAATATTCAAGGATTAAGGTTCATAAAGAGGAATAGTAGGCGTTTGGATTAGAAAATTAAGGCTCAGATTATATAGAGTCTTAGACTACTAGAGTTAGGAAGGAATGAATGGTTGATGGTTTCTTGGCTGAAGGGTGAGGAGTTCAAAAGGGTGTTTTAAGATCCAAATGGTAGTGCCATGTACAGTGGATTAGAATTGGAAACTCAAGATGTGGGTTAATACACAGTGCATTTTATTTTAAGGGGTATCATTCTTGAGCACTAACCATATAAGGAACTGGGCTGGTTAAGCTTGGGTTCTTACTAGATTAGCAAGTTTAATATTAATTCAAGTTAACTTTCTAGATTTTCTGTTGCCCAGGCTGGAGTGCAGTGGCTATTCACAGGCATGATCGTAGCGCACTGCAGCCTTGATCTCCTGGCCTCAAGCCACCTCTCTGCCTCATCCTCCCATGCAGCTGGGACTACAGGCACACCACTATGCTCGGCTATTTTTTAAAATACATTATGAAGAATTGTGGGCCAGTAGTGCGGTTGGTATGATTGATAATGAGGAAAATGTAGATTAATAATACCATACATTAAAATGATTTTGAGATTTTTATTTGCCTGTGAATTTCTTAGGAGCCAATATTGTGATGTGACTGATAAGGAATTTTTTTTAGTATTGGGCATCATCCTATAGAATGGACATTAACACAGTGGAGCATGTCTACAGGAGAGTAATGGGAGAGGGGGCAGGTGTGTGAAGAAACTGAAAAACATTTCTTGTAATAACTGCTGGGATGAACTTGAGGTGTTTGACCATTAAAGAGAAGAGGCTATCAAATATAAGTCTTCAACTATTTAAAAGTGCTTCTACATAAAGAAAGAACAGACTTGCATGAACATATCAGTTTATGCATTCTCATGTTGGTGAATATCTGGACTCTCACCAGTTTCTGAGGTATTATGAATAAACCTGCTGTGAATATTATTGTACAAGTCTGGAAGGACAAATGCTTTCGTTTTTCTTAGGTAGATGCCAGCAAATGAAATTGTTGGGTCATAGAGTTAGGCATGTGTTTGGTTTTTAAAAAAACAGTAAGACTTTTTTTCCAAAGAGGTTGTACCATTTTATACTTCCACCAACAGTGTATTAGAGTTCCAGTTGCTCCACAGCTTCATCAACATTTGGCATTGTCATTTTTACTTTTAGCCATTCTAGTAGATATTTTCTGATAACAGTTTAAGTGTGTATTTCTCTGATGACTGATAAGATTGAGCACTTTTTAATGTATTGATTGGCCATTTATGTATCTTACTCTGGGAAGTGTCTCTTCAAATCCTTTACCCATTTTTTTTTTTTTTTTTTTTTGCAGGCAAAGGGGCTGACTTTTATTACCAGTTTGTAGTTCTTTACATATCTTGTGATAACAGTCCTTTATCAAACACATATTTTTCACATATTTTTCTCTCAGTTTGTTAGCTGAGAAATTTTAAGTTTCTGATGAAGCCTAATTTATCCAATTTTTTTCTTTTTTTGACAGTATTCTGCTTGCATTTATTTATTTTTTTAATTTTTTTTTAATTATACTTTAAGTTCTAGGGTACATGTGTACAACCTGCAGGTTTGTTACATATGTATACATGTGCCATGTTGGTGTGCTGCACCCATTAACTCGTCATTTACACTAGGTATGTCTCCTAATGCTATCCCTCCCTGTTCCCCCCACCCCACGACAGGCCCTGGTGTGTGATGTTCCCCACTCTGTCTCCAAGTGTTCTCATTGTTCAATTCCCACCTATAAGTGAGAACATGCGGTGTTTGGTTTTCTGTCCTTGCGTTAGTTTGCTCAGAATGATGTTTCCAGCTTCATCCATGTCCCTACAAAGGACATGAACTCTTCCTTTTTTATGGCTGCATAGTATTCCATGGTGTATATGTGCCACATTTTCTTAATCCAGTCTATCATTGTTGGACATTTGGGTTGGTTCCAAGTCTTTGCTATTGAGAATAGTGCCACAATAAACATACATGTGCATGTCTCTTTATAGCAACATAATTTATAATCCTTTGGGTATGTAGCCAGTAATGGGATGGCTGGGTCAAATGGTATTTCTAGTTCTAGATCCTTGAGCAATCACCGCACTGTCTTCCACAATGGTTGAATTAGTTTACAGTCCCACCAACAGTGTAAAAGTGTTCCTATTTCTCCACATCCTCTCCAGCACCTGTTGTTTCCTGACTTTTTAATGGTTGCCATTCTAACTGGTGTGAGATGGTATCTCATTGTGGTTTTGATTGGCATTTCTCTGCTGGCCAGTGATGATGAGTATTTTTTCATGTGTCTGTTGGCTGGATAAATGTCTTCTTTTGAGAAGTGTCTGTTCATATCCTTCGCTCACTTTTTGACTGGGTTGTTTGATTTTTTCTTGTAAATGTGTTTAAGTTCTTTGTAGATTCTGGATATTAGCCCTTTGTCAGATGGGTAGATTGTAAAAATTTTCTCCCATTCTGTAGGTTGCCTGTTCACTCTGATGGTAGTTTCTTTTGCTGTGCAGAAGGTCTTTAGTTTAATTAGATCCCATTTGTCAATTTTGGCTTTTGTTGCCATTGCTTTTGGTGTTTCAGTCATGAAGTCCTTGCCCATGCCTCTGTCCTGAATGATATTGCCTAGGTTTTCTTCTAGGGTTTTTATGGTTTTAGGTCTAACATTTAAGTCTTTAATCCATCTTGAATTAATTTTTGTGTAAGGTGTAAGGAAACGATCCAGTTTCAGTAACCAAAACAGCATGATACTGGTACCAAAACAGAGATATACACCAATGGAACAGAACAGAGCCCTCAGAAATAATACCACACATCCACAACCATCTGATCTTTGACAAATCTGACAAAAACAAGAAATGGGGAAAGGATTCCCTATTTAATAAATGGTGCTGGGAAAACTGGCTAGCTGTATGTAGAAAGCTGAAACTGGATCCCTTCCTTAACACAATTTTTTTCCTTTATATTTATTGCCTGTGTCCTAAGAAACCTTTGGCTACTCCCATGTCATGATGATATTGTCCTGTGTTTTCTTCTAGAAGCTTTATCCCTTTGGTTTTTGTACTTAGTTCTATTAATCTGGTCAAATTAAAATCCATTTATTGTATGAGTTGAAGCCAAATTCAATTTTTACTTATGGATATCTAGTTATTGCAGAACTATTTGCTGAAAGACTCTTTTCTCCCATTGGATTGCTTGAACAATATATCTAAATGAATTTATTTTTGGAGTTTCATTTGTGTTTATTTGATTATAATGTAAGTCTTCAAAGTCTGTTATTTTTTAAGCTTAATGTGGACACGCTGTGTTCTTCGCATTTCTATATAAATTTTAGAATCAACTTGTTAGTTACTGCCAAAGAAAGAAAAAGAAAAAAGAAAAGCCTGGTGGGACTTTGAAAGGAATTAGGTTGAATGCTTACATCAGTTTGGGATATGTTTTAGCAATACTAAATCTCACAATCCATGAACATGGATTTTCTCTCTGTTTTTTATATTTATGAAATATCTATTTTTCTTACTGAAAATACTGTACATATGAAGTCTGTTTATCTGATTGATTTAGCCATTCCAGCTGTGTGATTGCTGTTTACATAATATGTTTTTCTATCTACTTCCTTTCAATATATTTGTATGTTTCTGCAGGCATTCTTCAGAGATATTGCAGGTTTGTTTCCACACCACCATATTGAAGTGAATATTGCAGTAAAGCGAGTCACACAAATTTTCTGCTTTCCTGGTGCATATAAAAATTATGTTTACACTATACTGTAGTCTATAAGTCTTCAATGGCATTATGTCTAAAACATGTACATACTTTAATTTTAAAATACTTTATTTTTTAAATGCTAATTATCATCTGAGTCATTAGTATGTCATAATCTTTTTGCTGGTGGAAGGTTTTGCCTCGATGTTAATGGCTACTGATTGATCAGGGTGGTGGTTGCTGAAGGTTGGGGTAGCTGTGGCAATAGCTTAAGATAAGATAGCAGTGTGAAGTTTGCCACATTGATTGACTCTTCCTTTCTTGAAAGATTTCTCTGTAGCATGTGATATTGTTTGATAGCATTTACCCATAGCAGTACTTCATTCATAATTGAAGTCAGTTCTCTCAAACCCTGACATTGCTTTATCAGCTAAGTTTATGGAACTAAGTCTAAGTCCTTTGTAGGAGTTTTTGTAGTTATTTTTAAAAATGTTCACAGCATCTTCACCAGATATAGATGTCTTCTCAAGAAATCACTTTCTTGACTCATCCATAAGCAACAACTCTCACCCATTCAAGTTGTATCATGAGATTGAGCAGTTCAGTCACATCTTCAGGCTGCACTTTTAGTTCTCCTGCCATTTATACCACATCTGCAGTTACCTCCTCCACTGAAGTCTGGACCGCTCAAAGCCATTCATGATAGTTAGAATCAGCTTCTTCCAGACTCCTGTAAATGTTGATATTTTGACCTCTTCACATGAATCACAGATGTTCTTAATGGCATGTAGAATAATGAATCCTTTCCAGAAGATTTTCATTTACTTTCCTTGGATCCCTCAGAGGAATCACCATCTATGGCAGCAATAGTCTTATGAAACATATTTCTTAAGTAATAAAACTTGAAAGTTGAAATTATTTCTTGAACCGTGCTGCAGAATGGATTTTGTTAGCAATCATGAAGACAATGTTCATCTTTTTGTACTTCTCCAGCAGAGCTCTTGGGTGACCAGATACATTGTCAATGAGCAGTAATTATTTTGAAAGGAATCTTTTTTTCATGAATAGTAGGTCTCAACACTGGACTTAAAATATTCAATAAGTCATGCCGTAAATGGATATGCTGTCATCTAGGCTTTGTTGTTCCATTTATAGAGCATAAGCAGAATAGATTTAGCATAATTCTTCAGGATCCTGATTTTTAGAATGGTACATGAACACTAGCTAAAACTTAAAATCACCAGCTGCATGAGCCCCTGACAAGAGAGTCAGCTTTGAAGCTTTGAAGCCAGGCATTGATTTCTCCTCTCTAGCTATGAATGGCCAAGATGGCATCTTCTTCTAATAGCCATTTCATCTACAATGAAAATCTGTTGTTACATGTAGCCATCTTCATCACTGATCTTAGCTAAACCTTCAGGACAACTTGCTACAGCTTCTACATCATCATTCGCTGCTTCACCTTGCACTTTCATATTATAGAGACGGCTTCTTTCCTAAATCTTATGAACCAGTCTCTGGTAGCCTCTAACTTTGCTTTTGCATGTTTCTCATCTCTCTCAGCCTTCACAGAATTAAAGAGAGTTAGCACCTTGCTCTGGATTAGGCTTTGGCTTAAGGAAATGTCATGGCTAGTTTGATGTTCTATTTATCCTACTGAAACGTTCTCCATATCAGCAATAAGGCTGTTTCACCTTCTTATCATTTGTATGTTCAGTGGACCAGCATTTTTTAATTTTCTTCAAGAACTTTGCCTTGGCACTCACAGCTTGGCTATTTGGGGCAAGAGGGCTAGCTTTCATCCTGTCTTGGCTTTTAACATGCCTCCTTCACTAAGTTTAATCATTTGTAGCCTTTGATTTAAAGTGAGGGACATGCAACTCTTCCTTACATCTGAAATACTTAGAGGCCATTGTAGGGTTATTAATGGGCCTAATTTCAGTATTGTTGTGTCTCAGGGACTAGAGAGGCCTGAGGGAAGAAAGATGAAGGAACAGCTAGTCAGTGAAGTAGTCAGAACAAACATTTATTAAATTTGCTATCTCATATTAATACAGTTAGTGGCGCCCCAAAACAATTACGATAGTAACACTAAAGATCATAGATCACCATAACGGATAAAATAATAATGAAAATATTTGAAATACTGTGAAAAATACCAAAATATGACACAGAGACATAAAGTTGGACACATACATGCTTTTGGAAAAATGGCACTGATAAGACTTGCTTGATTTAGGGTTACCACAAACCTTAAATTTGCAAAACATATAACATCTGTGAAGCACAATAAAGCAAAGTGCAATAAAGTGAGGTATGCCTGTATTGAAAGATAAATATAATATATTTAAAGTCATCTCTTATAGTTGGCAAATAATTGGGTCTTGCTTCTTTATTCCTCCTTTCTGTCTGTGTCTTTTTTTCTTTTCTTTTCTTTTCTTTCTTTCTTTTTTGGAGAGAGGGTCTTGCTTTGTCTCCTAGGATGGAGTATAGTAGCATGATCATAGCTCACTGCAGCCTGAATCTCCCAGGCTCAAGCAATCCTCCCACCTCAGCCTCCTGAGTAGCTGGGACTACAGGCATGCACCACTACACCTAGCTAATTATTGTATTTTTTTTTTGTAGAGACAGGGTTTCACTGTGTTGCCCAGGCTATTCTCAAACTCCTAGGCTCAAGTGATCCACCCACCTCAGCCTCCCAAAGTGCTGGGATTATAGGCATGAGCTGCCGTGCCCTCCCCCTATCTGTATCTTTTAATTGTAGTCCATAATTCTGTGATATTTGATGTATTAATTCACGTGGTTGGATATAGGGTAACTTTCCCTATTTGTTTTCTGCTTATTTCCTCTTTTATTGTTCATCTGTTTCTCTTTCCTGTCTTCTTTTGGGTTGTGTGTTTTTTTTAGAAATTCCTTTTAATTTATATATTGATTTCTTTATGATATCTTTTTGCATCCTATTTTCAGTAGTCATGGTAAGGATTACAATGTACATCCTTAAATGTTCAGTATACTTGGGAGTTATTATACTACTTAACTCACATAAAATGTAAGAATCTTCTATATATATATAGGTCCAGGTCCTTTATGCTATAATTGTCATGCATACTACATCTATATATATTATAAGCCATAATACCATAATTTTTGTCTTAAATAATCTAGTGTGTTTTAATGAAACTAAGAGAAAAAATGGAGCTTCACTTGATCTTAGCCAAAAGGCTGAGAAGCAACTAAAAAAAAAGAGCTTATTGTTTACTATTCCCATTGTTCTTTATTTCTCTTTCATGATGAGTTTTCTTGTATCGTTTTTCTTTTCTATTCTGCTAAATTTTGTTTAACATTTGTTGTAGTGCAAGTTAGCTAGTGATGGTTATCTTAGTTTTGATATTTCTGAAAAAGTCTTTACTTTTTCTTCATTCTTGGATGATGTTTCATTAGATACAGAATTCTGTCTCGAAAATTTTATTTTTCAGTATTTTAATGATGTCATTCCACTTTTTTCTCTATTGTTTTCAATCATAAGTCAGTAGATTTCTATTATTGTTTCCCTGTATCTAATGTGTTGTTTTTTCTGGATACTTTCAGAATTGTATTTTTACTTTTGATGTTCAGCTGTTTGGCCGTGATATCCATAGACATGGTTTTCTTTGTATTTATCCTGCTGAAAATTCACTGAGATTCTTGAATCTTGAATCTGTTGAATCAAAGACAGTGTATGTCTTTAACCAAATTAGGGGACTTTTTGGCAGTTATTTCTTCAGATTTTTTTCTGCCTTATTCCCTCTCCTTCACTTCTGAAACTCCAAGTACATTGTATTAGTAACTTTGATATTATTCCATAGGTAACTCAGGTGCTTTTTAATTCCTCTTTTAATATTTTCTCTCTATTCTTCAGATTGGAGCAATTCTATTGAACTTTTATCTTCTATACATTTCTTTCTGTCAGCTGCAATCTACTGTGACACCCATCCAGTAATATTTTATTTCTGATATTTTATACTTATAGAATTTCTATTTGATTTTTTATAGTTTCCATTTATCTATCATAGCATTATTTTTTATTTGTCCGTTTGTTACAAATGTATTTTATTTTGTGCTTTGGAGCATGGTTAGAATTGCTGTTTTAAAATTCTTGGTTGCAAAATTAAATATGTGAATTTTCTTGATCTCCATTGAATATAAGTCATGCTTTCTTGTGTTTTTGCATGTCTGGTAATTTTGAATTGTAAAGTGGACATTGTGAGTAATACATCATAGGCATTTTGGGATTCTGTTTTATTCCTGTGAATATATTGTTTTTATTGGCGGTGGTGGTAGTGGTGTTGGTGTATGTATTCAGCAGGGAAGTTACTTTTCTAGACTCACCTGTAAACTTTGAACTCCTCATCAGTGGCAGCAACTAGAATGTCTTTTCACTTTAGTGAGATTGCATGCAATTCATACCATACAGGAAGAACTTAGGGGTTAGTAAAAGATTTGAGGAAAGCCATACATGATGGCACTTGTTATTTCAGCTACTCAGGAGGCTGAGATAGGAAGATCACTTTAGCCTGGGAGTTTCAGACTAGCCCGGACATAGTGAGACCCCATCTCTCCCCACCCACAAAAAAAGATTTGGGTAAAATTTGTACACCGAATTTGGGGCTCCGCCTCTTTCTATTCTGTCCCTTTGGGGATTTCCTTTCTCATTCTGCATGTACTGTGATTGTCCGAACTCTGGCATCTCGTTTATCAAGGATCTAAGATTATATGTTAGCCACTCCTCTACCCACTGGATGCTGCCCTTAGGCTAAAACTGTAAAGACAGGAAATCCACCCACTGACATTCCCTTCTAAAAGTACATACTACCGTTTCCAGTTTCAGTCTGGTTTTGATCAGTCTTCAGTGCTTTCATATACTTGTTTTTTTTTTTTATTAGCTATTCAAAGCTTATAAGAATTTCAGCTATTGTACTCTGCAGCTCATTCAGTAACTAAAACTATGGTAACAAAATGTTACCTAAACGACCTCTTCAGTTAATTTGATTCACAAAGTATGTGAGAAGGAGTTGTAATTAACCTAGTGATATGTATAGATAAATTAATTTTTTATAAGTTTTTAGAAATTCTTGACATTTTTCTCCGTATATTTAAACATTTCTCCCCGATCCTGTTGAAAACTATTAAATTGGAGTTATTTTACAACAAAGTTTTCCTGAGGAAAGTATTATCCCAGTCTATGTCTGTATTTGAAATTAGTGGCATCAGAATTAATAATGTTCCACTTCAGAGGCTTTAATTATTTTTCTACTCATTTATACACTTCTTTCTATATTCAGACTTTTGCTATATTTTGAGTTTTACTCACTGGAAACTTCAGCTATGATGCTATAATGGTTCAAGTAATCCTGCATATAATGATAAAATCTCTACACTCAATACGTGTATTACAAGCCAAGAGATTTGATGCATAGTTATATCCGTAATACTATTGTTGTAGCCTTGGACATGTCCCATATTTTCACTCTTTCATCTATAAAATTGTGTAGGAGTTGGAAACATTTAGAATGGACCATTCTTATGTCCCCTTCAGAGATAATAATGTATGAATCCTTGAATTTAGTGAACCTCTATTATTTTTTCCTTAAACACCTTTCTGATTTTAATTAAAGAAAACCTTTTTCAGTCACCTACAAAGAAAACCCCATCAGACTAACAGCAGACTTCTCAGCAAAACCTTACAGGCAGGCTAGGAAATAATGGGATGGCATTTTCAAAGTACTGAAAGAAGAAAAACTGTCAGCCAAGAATTTTGTATACAGTAAGATTAAGCTTCATAAATGAAGAAGAAATAGCTTTTCCCAGGTAAGCAAACACTGAGGGACTTCATCACCCTAGTCTGACCTTACACAAAATTCTCAAAGGAGTCCTAAACATGGAAACAAAAAGTAAATATTTGCCATCATACTAAGACACAAAAGTATAAAATTCTCAGGTCTTATAAAATATCACACAAAGAAGGAAGAGAAATGAATCAAACGGCAATTTGGCAGAATTCCACCAAACCACAAAGAGAAAAAGAAACAAAGAATTTATCAAACAACTAGAAAATAATTAACAATATCACAGGAGCACAACCTCACTTATCAATATTAACTGTGACATAAATGGATTACATGCTCCATGGCAGAATGGATAGAAAAAACAAAGCATGATTTAACTATATGTTGCTTACAAGAAACTCACTTTACCTATAAAGACATATATGGACTGAAAGTGAAAGGGAGGAAAAAGATATTTCACGCAGATAGAAAGCAAAAGTGAACAGCAATAGTGATACTTAGATAACACAGACTTTATATCAAAAACAGGAAAAAAGACAAAGTCATTACATAATAATAAGGGAATCAATTCAGCAAGAGGCTAAAACAATTCTAAGTATATATGCACTCAACACCAGAAGGCTCAGATTCATGAAACAAATATTACTAGACCTAAACAAATATTATTAGACCTATTACTAGACCTAAAGAGATAGACAGCAATACAGTAATAATGGACAACTTCAACACCCTACTGACAGCGTTAGTCAAATGGTTGAGATAGAAAGTCAACAAAGACGTACTGGACTTAAATTGGACTTCAGACCAAAAGGACTTCAAAAATCATTTACAGAACATTCTACCCAACAACTACAGAATATGCATTCTTCTTATCAGCACATGGAACATT